>NW_026988445.1:27470000-28720000 GCF_030222135.1 Aotus nancymaae
TGTGTTCAATACTAGAGTCAAAAATCAAAAACTACATTTTGCTAATGTTTCCTTTTTGAGATGGAATTTTATCTCATTGACACAGGCTTGGCATCAGACACCTCTTAAAGAATCTCTCCTTCAGGGAGCTGCTGCAGTTTTAGCTAGCAAATCCTCTTCCGTGGCAGTTTCTTGGAGAGCGTTGTCCGTGTATCTCAGCATTACTGAATGGAATGTCACTTTTCCCGTTTGTTAAAATACTCAGTTCATTCCAAGCCAGTTATACTACTACTACCCCAGCATTTTTCCATTCACTCTATGTGTTTTTTATAACCACTTTCACCATGCATCTTTAAAAAAAATGATATTCGCATCCACGAACCTTGTGAATTTGTGGAATTTATAGGCTAGAGAAGCAAGTATTTGTATTAGTCCATTTTCATGTTGCTATAAATAAATACCTGAGGATGGGTAATTTATTTAAAAAAGAGGTGTAATCAGCTCATCGTTCTGCAGGCTGTATAGGAAGTGTGGTACTGGCATCACATTCTGGTGAGGGCCTCAGGAAACTTTCAGCCATGGTGGAAGATGAAGCGGAGCAGGCATTTCATGTGGTGAGAGCCAGAGCAAGAGGTGGGGAGAGGTGCCACATTCTTTTAAACAACCAGATCTCACCAAAACTCAGAACAGGAACTCATTATTATGAGGATAGCACCAGCAACAAGGTGTTAATTCATTCATCCATCATGACCTAAACACCTCCCACCAGGCCCCACCTCCAATGTTGTGGGGGGCTACATTTCAACGTGAGGTTTGTGGGGGATAAATGTCCAAGCTATATCAATATTATAAGCTACATTGTGATTGATTCTATGTTTATATCACATCAGTGCAAAATTGAGTATGGAGAAGGTAACAACTGATTCTTTGCTAAATCCAAACATGCTTAATTTGGATTTTTAAAAATTATTTGTTTATTTTGCCATAGAGGTCATCAGAACATGAGGAAACCAATATGCCTACTATGTCCAACCTTGTTCCTATCATTAATGACCAGTCTCAATATATTCATCATTTAGAGGCGGAAGTTAAGTTCTGCAAGGTAAGTTTCTCATTAAGAATTTAAAACTAAATAAATTAAAGCTTATATTAATTATACATTGTATAAAAATTTGCTACTATTAATCTTCATGTTTGTAGCAATACATTGACCATTGTTGTTATTACATGATTGAGATACTGATGTGTTACAAGAGCCTGTCAGACTTGGGAATGATACTCTTGATTGTACCATTTCTGACTGTTTGATTTCCCAGGAGTTCACTAGTATGTCTAATGATTTCTTGATATGCTCTCATATTTCAGAATTTTGGTTGTAGCCCAGCAAATGGCAAATGCTTTGGAATACAAATACTAAACATTCCCCCACATTTGTCAACCTATTGGAGCAGTGGTACAACAATCAGGGATTCCAAACTAGTAGACCAAATCTTCTCCACTGTCAGTATTAAGGCTCTTCCTTTGACTTTGAATAAGAATGGTTCATAGGGAACTGATAGTAATAATCAAGAAACCAAATGCATCACATATAGCTTGTGACACTAGAAGGTTATATGCTCAACTGTGTGCACTTTACTAATGTCATTAATATCCTTCAAGCATCCTTTCTGCAGGAAGTAAAGATTGTCTTGCTGACAGATCCTTTGTCTCAGTGCTGATTTTTCTTTGTGGCACGGAGCATCTGTTTCCAACAAATTAATTTTTTTGAGATAGGGTCTTGCTCTGTTTTACAGGCTGGAGTGCAGTGGCATAATCATGGCTCACTGTAGCGTTGACATCCTGGGCTCAAGCAATCCTCCTACCCCAGCCTCCCTAGTAGCTGGGACCACAGGTGCACACCACTAAGCTCGGCTATTTCTTTATTATTATTATTATTATTTTGTAGAGTTAAGGTCTCATTATGTTGCCCAGGCTGGTCTTGAACTCCTGGGCTCAAACAGTCCTCCTCCCTGGGCCTCCCAAGGTGTTGAGATTATGGGCTTTTTCAAATGTGCCCACCCAGATTTTGTTGTTTTAATTGTCTTATTGCATTAGCTAAGTAAGACTTTTAGAATGATGTTGAATGGTTGTGAGAGGAGCTATCTTTGCCTTGTTCCTGATCTTAGTGGGAAACTTACTTTCTTACTGTAAAGTATGTTAGCTATGGGTTATTTGTAGATGTTCTTTATCAAGTTGAGAATGTTTCCCTCTATTCCTAGTTACCAAGAGTACAGATGCTCCTTGACTTACAATGGGATTGCGTCCTGATAAACTCATTGTAAGTTGAAAATGCATTTACTATACTATAGAATATTGGTTGTTTACCTCTGTGATTGCATGGCTAAATGGGAGCTACAGCTCACTGCCACTGCTGCTGCCCAGCAACATGAGAGAATATTATACTGCATATTGCTAGCTTGGGAAAAGATCAAAACTTGAAACTTGAATTATGGTTTCTACTGAATGCATATTGCTTTTGCAGCATAATAAAGTCAAAAAAAATCGTTTGTCAAACCATTGGAAGTCAGGGACCATCTGTGTTTATCATAGATGGCTGCCGCATTTTGTCAAATGCTTTTTCTACGTCTACTGTTTAATTATAATTTTTCTTCTACATTGTTGTGATGGATTACATTAACTGATGCTCAAATGTCAAATCAATGTTGTATACTTAGAATAAATCTTACTTTATCCTGGTATATAATTCTTATATTGTTGGATTTGATTTGCCAGTATTTTGTTGAGGATTTCTGCATCTCTGTTCATTAGAGATATTGACCTGTAATTTTCCACTTTTGTAATGTTTTCACTTGGTTTGGGTATTAGGTTAATGCTGGCCTCATAAAATGAGTTAGAAAATACTTCCTCTTGCATTTTATGAAAGATACTATAGACAATTGGTATAATTTCTTTCTTAAGTATTTGGTATAATTCACCACTGCACTTATCTGGTTCTGGTGCTTTCTGTTTTGAAAGGTTTCTGACATTGATTTACTTTTCTTGACAAATATAGGTTTATTCAAATTATCTGTTCTTCCCTTTGTGAGTTTTCATGGATTGTGTCTTTCAAAGAATTGGTTCATTTCATCTTGGTGACTAAATTCATGATCATAGAGTTGTTCATAGTATTTCTTTGTTATCCTGTTTTTTAAACATTTCTTCATTATCCTTTTAATGTTCATGAGATCAGTAGTGATGGCCCCATTTTCACTTCTGATCTTACTATATGATGGAATCCAATTAGTATCTTCTCTCTTTTTTTCTTAGCTAATCTATATAGAGTCTTATCAATTTTACTCATCTTTTCAAAACCCAACTTTTGATTTTGTTTTTCTCTATTGATTTTCTATTTTTAATTTCGTTGATTTTCACTCTAATTTTTGTTATATATTTTTTCTGCTTACTCTAGAATTAAGTTGCTATTGGTTTTCCAACTTCTAAGGTAGAATCTTAGATTATTTATTTGAAGTTTTTCTTCTTTTCTAATTTTTTTGCACTCCTTTTACTGCATCCTTTTAATAAGTATATAGCTTTTTGTAAGTTATATTTTAATTTTTAGTTAGTTGAAAATATTTCTAAATTTCTCTTGATACCTCTTTGATTCATGTGTCATTTAGAAGGGTGTTGCATAATCATCAAGTATTTGGGGAGTTTCCCAGCTGTCATTCTGTTACTGATTTCTAATTTAATATCATTGTTGTCTGACAGCATACTTTCCCATTCTTTTACATTTCTTAAGGTTTGTACAATGTGGCCTATCTTGGTGAATGTTCTGCGTGAACTTGAAGAAAATGTGTGAACTGCTGTTCTTGAATAAAGCAGTCTGTAAATGTCAATTAGATCCACTTGATTGATGCTGCTGTACATTTCAATTGTGTCCTTTCTGATTTTTATAATTTCTGACAGAGGATATTGAAATTTCCCACTGTAATAGTAGATTCATCTGTTTTCCTTTGCCTTATACATTTTGATGCCCTTTTATTAGGCACATATACATTAAGACTTATTACATCTTCTTGATGAATTGACCTCTTTATCGTTATGTCATGTACCTCTTTATCCCTGATCATTTTTATTGCTTTGAAATCTGCTTTGTCTAAAATTAATATGGCTACTCCAGCTTTCTGTTGATTAGTGTTAACATGATATGTCTTTCTTCGTTTACTTATTTATTTATTGAGACAGAGTCTCACTCTGTCACCCAGACTAGAGTACAATGATGGTCTCTGCTCACTGCAACTTCCGCCTCCTGGGTTCAAGTGATTCTCCTGCCTCAGCCTCCTGAGTAGCTGGGATTACAAGTGCACGCCACCACACCGGCTAATTTTTGTATTTTTAGTAGAGACAGGGTTTCACTATGATGACCAGGCTGGTCTTGAACTCCTGACCTCTGATGATCCTCCCACCTTGGTCTCCCAAAGTGCTGGGTTTACAGGTGTGAGCCACCACACTGGCCTTAATTATAATTATTTTAAATTCCTGTTCTGATAATTCTAACATCTCTGCCTTATCTGAGACTACTTCTGATGCTTATTTAACTTTCCAAACTGTGTTTCGGTCTTTTAGCCTGTCTTGTAATTGTTTGGTGAATGCTGGACATGAAGTATTGGGTAAAAGGAACTGAGATAAGTAGGCCTTTAGCATGAGGTTTTATGTTTATCTGGATAGAAATTAGGTGATGTTTGCTGTCACTATACATGTCAGAGGCTAAAATTTCCTTCAATGTCCTGTTTTTGTCTCTTCTCTTGTCTGTGGGTTACACTAGTGAATTCTTCCTAAATATAATCTGAGATATGTAGTTCTTTCTGTTGAATTTCTCTGTTAGTGTACAGGAGTCCTAGGTAGTTAGATGTGGGAGTAGAGGGACGTGTTCAGTAGTCCTATGACGAGATCTAAGTCTTTTAGTAAGCCTGCGCCTTGGGCTGTGACATTCACAAGTGCTTCTCAGTCTCCCTTGCCCTTTAAGTTAGACAGGATAGCTAGAGGAAGCCGGAGTCCACGTCCTCCCACATGGAATGCTGGAGGGTGCTGGAGTTGGATATTTACCTTCCTTTAGGTCAGTTAGGCTCTGCTAAAATAGTTTCCCTTGAGTCAGGCCTGTTACAAAGAACACAACGTTCTGATCATATTTCAAAGTGGCTGCTTTTCTTCTTCCTTTAGGTTACATAAGGGGACTTTTCTCTTTTTACTGTGAAATCCTGGTAGTGTGCTGGAGATAAAACTGGGGTGGCAGGGCAGTCCCTGTATGACTGGGTCTTTCTGGAAATTTTTTTTTTTTTTTTTTTTTGAGATGGAGTCCAGCTTTGTTGCCCAGGCTGGAGTGCAGTGGCACAATCTCAGCTCACTGGAACCTCCGCCTCCTGGGTTCAAGTGATTCTTTTGCCTTAGCCTCCTGAGTAGCTGGGACGACAGGTGCACAACACCATGCCTGGCTGATTTTTGTATTTTTAGTAGAGACAAGGTTTCACCATATTGACCAGGCTGGTCTTGAACTCCTGACCTTGTGATCTGCCCACCTCAGCCTCCCAAAGGCTAGGATTACAGGCATGAGGCACCACGCCCGGCCTGGAATTTTTAGCTCTCAAACTTGTTGACCCTGAGCTTCCAGCAAGTCATCAATTACAGTTTAGATTTTCTATCTCCTGCAGAGATTTCTGATTTCCTCCAGCAAATTGTGTGTCTCAGTGTCCACTCATCTCTTCAATTTTTGGGCAGCAGTTTTTCCTATGACTTCAGTTCTCCGATGGATCTAAGAAGAGTTGTTGATTTTCAGTTTGTTCAATATTTTTCCTGTTGGGAAGATGGGAGTGAGGTGTTCCAAGCTCATTACATTCCAGATTGAAAATTGAAAGTCTGCAATATTTTTTTAATTACAGCTTTTTATTATAGCTTTAGGTTTTTAAAAAA
Source organism: Aotus nancymaae (assembly GCF_030222135.1). Taxonomy (NCBI): domain Eukaryota; kingdom Metazoa; phylum Chordata; class Mammalia; order Primates; family Aotidae; genus Aotus; species Aotus nancymaae. The sequence goes on from NW_026988445.1 coordinate 27,475,926, forward strand.
TAATACTTGGGAATTTTCACATGTTGCACAGTTGCTTTTGATTACACTAGTAATGAATATTAGGTTAAGTATTATATGATCGATACATTGATATTATTGAAATATTTTTCCAGAGAGTGAGGTGCCGCTTAATAGCTATTCTAATTATTGTTGACCTGTAATTTCTTATGTGACATCCTGTAATTCTAACTGTTATTGATTTACAATTCTTTATCTTATGCCCTGTGAAGCCAAGGAAATACTCTTTCAGAATTCTCCATGAAATGTTTTACTACAATTCTCTCCTCTCTGGCTACCATTTCATGGATAATCATCACGCCTGTCTATGCCTTTCTAGCTCAGACCCCACCCTCTATTTAATCTTCCAGCAGCTTTTAACACATGAATGGTATTTGATCATGGGCATAATATATCTTACCTCATTTTTCAGCAGTCTACCCCATTCTTTAAAATCTCTTGGATAACTCTTTTAATTAAGGCTTTTCTTTGAGCTTCGATTCCTTGGAGAAAAGGAAATTGTCAGAAACGACACACTTCTGTGAGATGCCATCAGCAGGCCCATTGCTATATACCCCAGCCTTCTCTTTGTTATCTAGCTGATGTTTAGATTGTCTTGTTTGTCTAAATATAATTATAGTTCTGGAAATGGAGAACATAAGTCTTCCAGACTTTAAACCATGCTGGCTCCTCTAATAATTAACAGATGAAAACACTGTTAAATAATGCTTAATGTATTTGGTTTTGCTTATTATAGGAGGAACTCTTTGTAATGAAAAATAGAATACAAGTTATTGTACTTGAAAATGAAAGGCTCCAGCAAGAGCTGAAATCTCAAAGACAAGAGGAGACAATGAGGGAACAAACACTTCTGGATGCATCCGTAAGCATTATTTTAAATCATAAATTTTATTTTAGTGTGAATATTCCCTTCTGCCCTCTCTCCCTGCCTTCTTAACTGCTTAGATTTTCTCCTTGAAGTGTGGCCCAAGTACTATGTTGGTATTTCTTTGAGACCTCAAATATCAAACTTCACTGTAGTAGAATGACTTCTCAGATGAAACAATATAGTGATATTTGCTGCAGTTTCCTCTCTGAGCATACCATTTCTGCTTTTCCATATGGAAAGAGCTGGTCTGAAAGCAGGAAGTGTGTGATACAGGAAGGACTTTGTTAAGTCTAGAAACTGTTCAGAACCTTGGCTTAGATTTCTGTTGGATTTCTCTAAATTTTCCTTGAGGTCTGAAATCTAGTAAGTCTAATTAGCAGCATGATGTAGGCTTAGGGTCCAAGAATCAAAATGTTAGTCTTCCCATTGTCTCTAAGAAGATTGGTGTTTAGCGAGTAATTTTAGAAGGCCTTACATAGCTTAATCCCATATGTCCTTTATTTCTTTATTGGTAATTTGAGAAGATTAGCCTATACCAGGAGTTATCTGTGCAAATTCCTGGACTCCATCCCCTGTGAGTCTGATTCACTTGGTCTGGTTGGCTCCTAGGAATATAAACGTTTATCAGGTTGCCTAAGTGATTCCAATGTCAGTGGCCCACAGTTTGAAGAACATTAGGTCAGATTATCTCTGTAATTGTGTGACACAAGATTATTGTGGTGACATTTAAATAGTGCATAAACTTAATATTTTCTTATGATTTAGCAGAGTACTTTTGTCTTAAACTTTTTTTAACTGTTTTGCTGTAAGTTATAGTCACAGCTTGTTCTGCTTTTTGAGACAAATTTAACTCTCTATGAGGAAGTTTTCATACTTGCCTATTCCAGCTTCACTTTGCAATTTACTCTGGTGGTTTTGACTTTGTCATCATTAGTAAATCAGCCGTTAAGAAAACATATGAAAGTCTTGATGGTTTATTGTGATACCCTCTAATTTTTGTTTTTGAAGTTTTTTTTTTTTAATTATTTATCTGAATTGATAGTTTGTTTACAATCCTAGAGTTGTATATGTTAGGATTTGCTATTGAGAAGCATAGGAGTATATGAACTCTGATAAATGAAGTGGGCTAATTAGCATTTCAGTTTAATTTTCTGCAATTGCATTTAAGTGTATGATCAGTTCTTTTCTTCTCACTATGTAACTTTTTCCTGAAGTTTTATATAATTATTAGTGGTAAAAATTCCATCTTAGTTGCTTATTATTTTAATGTCAATTTGAAGAAGATATCACCATATAGAAAATACTTAGAAGTAACTTATTTTAAAAATATTCAGTTGCCTTTCTTCCAAATATGCAGTCACTTAGCAAGCAGTGATTCAATTATTCATAGTCTTCAGTATTTATATAATGGCAAAGAACTGGAAGAAGGGGAAGTGAAGTGAGAAAGGAAATTAGGCAGCCGAGTGAATCAGAGGACAAGAGAAATGAGTAATGCAAAAGGGGAAGGAAATGATGGTAAGAGCACACATGCCTTGCAGCACGAGCAATGAACATATGCTAAACAAAACTACAGGCAGAATCATAGGATAAGGTTTTAGAGAGCTTTTGTTGTTTTTATAAACATTCATCTGAGCTAAATGTAATGTAGATATTGAAATGATTACTGCAGATATGCCAGATGAGCTTGATATCTATTTTAATGTTAGTCTTCTGTTATTTGTTATTACTGAATTGTTACCTCCATTTTTTACCTGTGTGAATTGAAACATTTCAAGGCCAGATGCAGTGTCTTACACATGTAATTTTAGCAGTTTGGAAGGATGATCATTTGAACTGCTGGATCACTTGAGCCCAAGAGTTCCAGACCAGCCTGGGCAACATAGTGAGGCTCCATCTCTTAAAAAAAAAAAATTAGCTGAGCATGCTATTGCATACCTGTGTTCCCAGCTACTTGGGAGACTGAGGTCAGAGGAGCCCAGGAGGTCAAGGCTGCAGTGAGCCCTTATCACACCACTGCACTCCTGTCCGGGCAACAGAGTGAGACCTTGCCTCAATAAAAACAAGACAAACGAAAAACCAGACATTTTGGCAATACATGCACAGTGCTGTGTCAGAAGTTATAACATGAATAAATGTTTAACATGAACAAAAGTGTTTAGAAATATCTTCTTTTGGGGGGATGGGGTTTTTGTAATGAGTCAATTAAAATGTTGATACTTAATCTTCCCTTGCTATATTGAAATTTGCTGATTTCAATATTGATATTCAGTGTTTCATAATGCCTTTTAAAAAAGATAATTGAAACATTTATATGGTGTATTAGTCAGGGTTCTCTCAAAGGACAGAACTAATAGGATATATATATATATCTGGGAGTTTATTAAGTAGTATTAACTCACACGATCACAAGGTCCCACAATGGGCCATCTACAAGCTGAGGAGCAAGGAAGCCAGTCCGAGTCCCAAAGCTGAAGAACTCGGAGTTCAGTGTTTGAGGACAGGAAGTACCACCTAGCAGGGGAGGAAGATGTAGGCTGGGAGGCTAGGCCCGTCTAGCCTTTTCACATTTTTCTGCCTGCTTTATATTCGCTGGCAGCTGATTAGATGGTGCCCACCCAGTTGAAGGGTGAGTCTGCCTTTTCATATTTGTTCTCATCCCCTCTCATACCATACCCCAGCCCCCGCTCCAATTAAGAAATCACGCTAGGTGCAGTTGCTCACACCCATAATCCCAGCACTTTGGGAGGCTGAGTAGGGTGGGTCACAAGGTCAATAGATGGAGAGCATTATGGCCAACGTGGTGAAACCCCATCTCTATTAAAAATACAAAAATTCACTGGGTGTGGTGGCACACATCTGTAGTCCCAGCTACTTGGGAGGCTGAGGGAGGAAAATCCCTTGAACCCGGGAGGTGGAGGTTGCAGTGAGCTGAGATCGCGCCACTGCACTCCAGCTTGGTGACAGAGTGAGACTCCATCTCAGGAAAAAAAAAAAAAAGACCAAAAAAAACAAACAGAAAAGGAAATCAAAGGTTTTGAATGATCTTCAGGGATTTAACACACTTAGAGATTTTTTTTTTTAAATCTTGGTTAAATAGCATTCAAATTTTTTAAAGCTATCTGTGAAAGAACAAAATATCCATTAGACTAGCACTTCTTTCCAAAGGATGATAATATTTTGTATCATAAGTAAATCATCTGTGGCCTACATGCTTCTTCCAATTTCTCCATAGAAAATTAGTAGCACCCTCCTTCATTGATCTCAAAAACAACTTTAAATGCAATCATATCTTAGGGGATTTGGCTCTACCTAGAGAATCAAGTGCAAACTCATTCCATGGCATGGTATGCTCTTAAGTCCCTTACTTGATTCTTTAGCTTCGTCTTCTGACATTTATCACCTTATATTTTGACCTCCAGTAATGTTGAATTGTCTAAGACCCCCCTGCAGGCACCGTGTATTCCAAACCTCTGCGGCATTTGTCATGAAGTTCTCTCTCCTTAGAATGCCATTTCCATCGAGCTTACCCTTACTCATCCTTTAAGATATCACACCAGTGTCAAATTTTTTCCAGAAAACCTTTCTTGGATTTCTGGGTGCCCTTAGTATCCCTCTGTTTTGGCAGAGGCCCCTGTGCACACCTCTGGCCTGGGACTGACATTATTAAATTGAAATTACCTGCCTAGGTGTGTGTCTCCCTTATTAGACTGTAAACTCCTTGGAGCTAAGATTGATCACACTCATTTTTGTCGTCCAGTCTGTTAGCACGATGTCTGAACACCATAGGTGTTACACAAATATTTGCACTAAACTGAACTTCCAGAATAGTGTGAAATAGAACCTCAGAATAGTACTTTAGATGAATGTAGTTTACCACAGTCTAGCATGATACAACACTGCAGTATAGTTCAGTGTTTGGGGACCTGTCCTCTCTGTGACTACTACCATATCCTTTGGCCCTTAGCAAGTGTTCAATAATTATTTGTTGAATTAAATTAATATAGGTATTTTAATCCTTTTTGTACACATAAATTCCCCAGAACTTTGGGCTGCTTGCTGTGTTGAATGTTGAGAGGGTGACGTTCAATGGTACACCACATGCAACTCAGACGTGTTTGCTTTGTTTGATAAATTTTGAGCCAGTATTTAATAATGTTTCATGTGAAGAACCAGGTATCTGGTAATCTGAATGTTCGATCCCACATGACAGTAACTGACTGAAGTTGAGTGCTGGCTGCTTCCTTTGGGTGGCACACGTTTCTGTGCTTTGTCACAGTGCCTACTCTTCTTCCTTTTTGAACCCCTGGCATGCAGGCTGCATGTCAACTCTATCACCGCACATGCGCTGTTTCTTTTTATTGAAGATAAATATTTTTCTGGAAAGGCAGAAGATCATAATGATATAGGATATTAAAGAAAAAAAAACTGTTCCTTTTTCTCATAACACTTCTGACACCAAATGTTTGGGATTGTTTTCTCCTACACCTGGCCATTCTCCCTTTCTCTGTGGATACCAAATGGGTGTCCAGTGATTCAATTCAATTCTGACAGTCACTACACAGTTCGTATCAGACCGACAGGGTAAGGGCTTTGTCCCACGTGACTACCTGCTACTTTAGATACCAATTGCAAATAATAGGTCTCTTGGTTATCCACAATTCTGTCTGACTTGGCTGTAAATTGGGGGTTCCTACAATCCCTTCCTCATGTTTGATAATTTGCTATAATGGCTCACAAAATTCAGGGAAACAGTTTGCTTGTATTATATCCTTTATACGACACTGTAGTATAGTTCGGTGTTTGGGGACCTCTCCTCTCTTGTGCCTACTACCATATCCTTTGGCCCTTAGCAAGTGTTCGGTAATTATTTGTTGAATTAAATTAATATAAGTATTCTCCTTCTTGTACATATAAATCCCCCAGATCTTTGGGCTGCTTACTACATTCAATGTGGAGAGGGTGGATATAAATGAACAGCCAATTGAAGAGGCACACAGTGTGAGGTCCAGGATGGCCCCAAGTAAAGGAGCTTCTGTCTGTGGAGTTTGGGTACACCACCCTCTTGGCATGTGGATGCATTCACCAACCCAGAAATTCTCTGAACCTCGTCATATAGGATTTTTATGGAGGTTTTATTACATAGGCATGATTGGTTAAATCTTTGCCTGTTGATGATTAAGTCAATCTCCAGTCCTTTCCTCCCTTGAGGTGGGGGAGTGGGGCTATAAGTTGTAGTCTTCTAATTATGGACTCCAGCCACCAGTCATCTTAACACACAAAAAGGTACTTTTATCACTGTGGAGATCCTAAGGGTCTTAGAAGACACTCGTGTCAGGAACCGAGGACTAAGACCAAATATTTTAATGAAAGATGCTCCTATCACACTATCACACATATCACTCAGGAAATTACAGGGTTTTAGGAGTTCTGTGTCAGGAACCAGGGACAGAGACCACATAAATATTTGGATGCAGACTGACAGGTTTCAGATCCTAATGCTGCCACTTACCAGCCACTTGCTACCTCTGTGACTTAGTGTCCTCCTGTATAAAATGGAGACAACAATGTAACCTATCTATCTCTTAGAATTGTTGTAATGATTAAATTAGTTAATATATGTGATATACATAAAACAGGGTAGAGAACATAGAAGGCAGCATTGTGACAAAAATTATTATTAGCCAAAGCTTTGTGAAATGTGGAAAATGAAAGACAAACTAAGAGAGGGGTGTATACTTCACGAGTACATGTCTTCAGAGGAGTAAAGGGTAATGCCATTTATTTAATGCACTTCAATCTAGCCCTCTTTGCTCATATTTAGATTACTGCCTGTACCTGAAGGAATTTGACATTGCAACACTTGTAGAATATGACCCTAATAGCCTGAAAATGTAAAATCATTCTTGACTTGTAGTGTAGAAGCATATGCTTTCTTTTTCTTTTCATCAAAGGTAAGAATAGGTATTCTATTTGTAAAGTATGCATGTTTATTAAAAGTTGAATTCAATTGCATAACTGGCACATTTTATTTTAGGGAAACATGCAGAATTCTTGCATAACAACAGGTGAAGATTCTGGGGTGGGCAAAACTGCCAAAAGACCATTTTCTTATGACAATGCAGATACTGGGAAAGCTGCATCTGCTGGTGAGCAGCTAGAACTGGTGAGTATTTGGGTGCTTTCCTCTCATATGTCTTTTTTTCTTTTTCTCTTTTGTACTTTTTTTTATTCTAGTGAAAGATATATAACAAAATTTACCATTTTAACCATTTTTAAGTGTACAGTTTATCTGCATGAAGTACATTCATAATGTTACTCAATCAGAAACATTACCCATTTTCAGAACTTTTTGATCATCTCAAAAAACCCTATACCTATTAAACAATATCTCCATTCCCCTCCCCGCCAGCCCTGGTAACCTCTATTCAACTTTCTGTGTTTGTAAATTTGCCTATTTCAGATATCTGACATAAGTGGAATTAAACAGTATTTGCCTTTTTGTGTCTGGCTTATTTCCCCTAGTATAATATTTTCAAGGTTCATTATGTTGTAGCATGTGTCAGAATTTCTTTTCAAGACTGAATAATGTTCCATTGTATATATATACCAAACTTTATCCATTCAGCTGTTGACCGACATTGGGGTCGTTTCTACATTTTGACTGTTATGAATAACTGTTTCTGCTGTGAACATTGGCATACGAGTATGAGTCCGTTTCAATTATTTTAAGTATATACCCAGAAATAGACCTATTGGATCATATGGTAATTGTTCATTCTTTTTTCTTTCTGCTCCTTAGACTTGATCATTTGAATTGTCCCTTCTTAAAGTTCACCTGTTGTTTTTTCTACCTGCTCAATTCTGCTCTTGGACACCTTTAATAATTTTTTTATTTCAGTTATTATACTTTTTAGCTCCAGAATTTCTTTTTGGTTCCTTTTTATAATGTGTTTTCCTGATTTTCTTTTCTTTTTTTTTTTTTTTTGAGACAGAGTCTTGGTGTGTCGCCAGGCGCCAGGCGCCAGGCTGGAGTGCAGTGGCGCGATCTTGGCTCACTGCAAACTCCACCTCATGGGTTCAAGCAATTCTTTTGCCTCAGCCTCCTGAGTAGCTGGGACTACAGGTGTGCCACCACGCCCAGCTAATTTTTGTATTTTTTAGTAGAGATGGGGTTTCACCACATTGGCCAGGATGGTCTCGACATGTTGACCTCGTGATCCTCCCACCTCGGGCTCCCAAAATGCTGGGATTGCAGGCGTGAGCCACCGCGCCTGGCTCCTGATTTTCTTTCGTACTTTGTCATGTTTTTCTCTTGGCTCTTTGAATGTATTTAAAACAATCATTTTAAAGTCTTTCCCCGGTAAGTCTGATGTCTGTGGTTTCTCAAGGATAGTTTCTGTCAACTTATCCTGTTCGTTTGAGGGAGCATTTTTTTTGTTTCCTTGTATTCCTTGTTTATTTTGTTATTGAAAATTGAACATTTCACTTTTATCATAATGAGATAACTCTGGAAATCTTTAACTCCTTCTTTCCTAGGATTTGCTGTCTTGTTTTACTGTTGAAGGCTGTAGCAGTCATTTTGTTTTGAGACTTTTCCAAACTCTTTTTGCGAAGACTATTCCATATCATGTGTGATTATTGAGGTGTTCATTCTATTAACTCATGTTCAGCTAACGTTTGACAGAAATTTCCTTGAATTCCAGGAGCTGAAAACAAATACCCTCTACTCCCCCACAAAGCTGGGGGTGGTGTGGGGAGGCAGAGACGTAGGGAGGGAGGGAGGGAGGGAGAGAGAGAGAGAGAACGCAACCCACCTCTCCCTGTATTTTCAGATTGGCTCTGTGCTGGGGCATTCTTTTCCCACTTAAGGAAGCTTGCTCTGAGCTAGGGATCAGCTGTAGGTGAAAGCCTAAGGTCTTCTCAGGATGTTTCTGAGTGTGTATCTTTCCTAGGCATATTGTGACTTTCTGTATCCCCCCATACACACAACTGCTTTTGAATGTCCTAATTTCCCAGAGCTCAAAACAATTCTATTTTAAGACCCAAATGATACTTTTTAATCCTTTGATGTATGTAACAGACCTTTATTCTTCTTTTGCTAACCTGAAGTCCTCTTTGCATTAAATTTGACATGTCAGAGTTGATCAACAATGATGAAAGAGTAAGATTAACACTGTAAATGGAATGTTCCAGGGGAAGATAGAATGAATCATAGTTCAGGTTCTCATTATCATCCACAGATGTTACAGTTTTCTAAAGGCTGTCTCTGCCCACAGTCTCCCTCCCTTATCTTAGTCCCTAATCCAAGCTTCATTCTACTTAGGAAAGAGTACAGTTCTTCAAAAAAGAAAGTTGGAAAGACTAAGTAAATTGAATCTTTTTTCCCCCATCTGAATAATTTACAGTAGCTACTTAATACCCATAGGATAACGACCAGTGTCTCAAGTCATCCACAATTTGCGTCAAACTAACATTCCAGACTAGTTTCTCACTCTTCTCCTGTCACTCTTACAAATCTTATCTGTAGGCATGCAGACCACTCACTGATTGCTACTTTATAAACTTATAATCCACTTTCATTTGTCTTTGAAGAACTGGCTTTGGTTTATGCAGTCCTCCCTCCCAAAATGTTTCCTTCTTACCCTCTACCTATTGAAATGTTTCCCATCTGCAGGGTGTAGTTGAAATGCCCTCTCTCATTCTACTTTCCCCGATAGCATGCCTCCTCTCTTCCCTTTTCTGCATTAGAATTCCTTTCTCTTTTATGCCTTCCCCTAGTACTGTGCTTATGACTGTTAGAGATTCATCTTTTTTTTTGAGACGGAGTCTCACTCTGTCGCTCAGGCTGGAGTGCAGTGGTGTGATCTCAGCTCACTGCAATCTCCACCTTCCTGGTTCGAGCAATTCCCCTGCCTCAGCCTCCTGAGCTGCTGGGATGACAGGTGCACCCCACCACGCCCATCTAATTCAGAAGAATTGCTTGAACCCAGGAGGTGGAGGTTGCAGTGAGCCAAGATCATGCCATTGCGCTCCAGCCTGGGTGACAGCGAGACTCTGACTCAAAAAGAAAGAAAGAAAGAGATGAGAGAGAGAGAGACAGACAGACAGACAGAAAGAAAAGAAAGAGGGTTTTTGTAGAAAGCATATAGTTGGATTTTGCTTTTTATTCAATCTGACAATATTTGCTTTTTAATTTGGATGTCTAGACCACTGACATTTATTGTGATTATTTATACAACTGAGTTTAAATACACCATCTTACTATTTGGCTCCTTTTTTACCCATCTCTTATTTGTTCCCCTTTACCTCTTTTTCTGTCTTCTTTGAATTTATTGAGGTTTTTTTTTGTTGTTTTTTAGACAGAGTCTCACTCTGTTGCCCAGGCTGGAGTGCAATGGCACGGTCTTGGCTTACTGCAACCTCTGCTTCCCAGGTTCAAGGAGTTCTCCTGCCTCAGCCTCCTGAGTAGCTGGGACTACAGGCATGTGCCATCACACCTGGCTAATTTTTGTATTTTTAGTAGAGACAGGGTTTTACCATATTGGCCAGTCTGGTCTTGAACTCCTGACCTTGTGATCTGCCTGCCTCGGCCTCCCAAAGTGCTGGGATTACAGGTGTGAGCCACCATGCCCAACCATGAATTAATTATTTTTATGATTCCCTTGTACTGCCTTTTGCTAGTCTGAAAAAAACTTTAGTACCAGTATTCACTTGACTGCTCACTTCAGAAACCCAGGATTATTTTTAGTGTGTTTTTCTCCCCTATATCTATTAGTCATAAGATTCTGTTAATGTTTCTCTAAATGTCTCTATACTAAATCCTTTTTTAAAAAATGCCTACTGCTGGATTGACTTTGTTCATATGCTTATCTCTTACCTATGCATTTGTCATTTCCTTACTGGTCTCCCTTTCTTCACACTTCAATTATGTTTTAAGACTCAATTCTGTTAAAAGCTTTCAGTGGCCATCCAGTGTTTGTTCTAGAGGGAATAGAGGGAAACTGCAGGAGTCATGTGTGCCAAATGAAAGTCTCGATGTTTTCATTCTTCTTGTGGCCCACCTTTACCTATTTTGCCCATCTCCAACCACCCCCTACCTCACATTTCACATTCTAGTGACACTGATCTACTTACTGTCCAAACATACAGCATGATTTCTTCAGCCTCTTTGCGTTTTGCTCTACTGGAAATTATCATTTAAATCTTAACATTTTCTCTGTGAGATCTTCTTTTTTGTTTTTTTAAACCACTAATTCCATTTACAACCCATATATATATATATATATATTCATTGTACTTTAAGTTCTGGGGTACATGTGCAGATCTTGCAGGATTGTTGCATAGGTACACACATGCCTTGGTGGTTTGCTGTCTTCATCCCCCCGTCACCTACATCAGGCATTTCTCCCATGTTATCCCTCCCCAACCTCCCCACCCCCTGGTGTCCCTCCCCTAGCTCCCCAGCCCCCAAAAGACCCCAGTGTGTGATGTTTCCCTGCCTGTGTCCATGTGTTCTCATTGTCCAACACCCGCCTATGAGTGAGAACATGTGGTATTTGGTTTTCTGTTGTTATGTCAGTTTGCTGAGAATGATGGTTTCCAGCTGCATCCATGTCCCTACAAAGGACAGGAACTCACCGTTTTTTAATGGCTGCATAGTATTCCATGGTGTACATGTGCCACGTTTTCTTTGTCCAGTCTATCATTGATGGGCATTTGGGTTAGATCCAGGTCTTTGCTATTGTAAACAGTGCCGCAATGAACATATGTGTGCATGTGTCTTTATAACAGAACGATATATAATCCTTTGGGTATATACCCAGAATTGCTGGGTCAAATGGAATTTCTATTTCTAGATCCTTCAGGAATCTCCACACTGTCTTCCACAATGGTTGAACTAATTTACACTCCCACCAACAGTGTAAAAGTGTTACAGTTTCTCCAAATTCTCTCCAGTATCTGTGAGACCTTCTTTACTTCTCTTTGGCTGAATTAGGAGTTTCTGCCTCTCTAAATTTTTCAATTTCCATATACGTCACTAGAGCAATTTATGTACAGTTGGCTCTAATAATATGGGTTTGTATTATGTGGGTTCACTTATATGTGTATTTTTTTCAAGAAACATATTGGAAATTTTTTTGAGATTTGTGACAATTTGAAAAAACTTGCAGATAAAACATGTAGCCTAGAAATATGAAAAAATTAAGAAAGAGGTATGTCATTAATGAATAAAATATATATAGATAATAGTCTATTTTATCATCTACTAACATAAAATATATACAAATCTATTATAAAAAAGTTAAAATGTATCGAAACCTGTGTACGCAGTCACTTACAGACTGTACATGGAGTCATTCTCAGGAGGAATGCAAAAAAACATAAAGATGCAGTATTAAATTATAACAGCATAAAGTTAACTGTGGTGCATACTGTACTACTATAATAATTTCAGAGCCACCTCCTATTGCTTTTGTGATGAGTTCAAGTGTTTCAGGTATCTGCTTAAAACATCATGTGACACTGGTCATCTCTGTGTAAGCAGTTTGTCTCTCCAGTAAATTGCATATCACAGTAAAAAGTGATCTCTTGGTGGTTCTCGTGTAGGTTTCATCATGTTTAGTGCAATACTGTAAACCTTGAGTAACACCATGAGGCCCATGCAAAGTGCCACTAGAGATGCTGGAAGTGCTCCCCAGAAGCAAAGTCATGACATAGTACGAAAAAATTATATTGCTTGATATGTACCATAGATTGAAGTCTGCAGCAGTGGTTGCCCCATTTCAAGATAAATTAATCCAGTATAAGGACCATTGTACAAAAAGAAAAGGAAATTTATAAAGCCATCACTGCAGCTGTGCCAGCATGTACAAAAACTTAGTACTTTTTGCACAGTATCTTTTTATCTGTCATGGAAAATGCAGGTTTTATGTGGGTACAGGATTTCTATAAGAAAAGCATACCTGTAGACTGTAATATAATTTGAGAAAATAAAAAATACGACAACTTAAAAGGAAAATGAAGGATCTAAAGCTGGAGAATTTAATGCCAGCAAAGGATGGTTTGGTAATTTTACAAAGAGATTTGACTTAAAAAATGTCAAGATAACAAGATAAGCAGCTTCTATTGACCAAGAGGCAGTAGACAAGTTCTAAGATGCCATTAAGAAAATTATTTAGGAGCGGCTGGGTGTGGTGGTTCACACTTGTAATCCCAGGACTTTGGGAGGCTGAGATAGGTGAATCACCTGAGGTCAGGAGTTCAAGACCAGCCTGGCCAACATGGAGAAACCCCATCCCTACTGAAAATACAAAATTAGCTGGGCATGGTGTTGCATGCCGGTAATTCTGGCTACTCTGGAGGCTAAGGCATGAGAATAGCTTGAACCTGGGAGGCAGAGGTTATAGTGAGCCAAGATCGCACCAATGCATTCCAGCTTGGGTCTCCATCTCAAAAAAAAAAAAACAAAAAGAGGAGGGGAGAAAATTATTTAGAAGAAAGGATATCTGCCTGAATAGGTTTTTAATGTAGATGTAAGTTCTCTCTTCTGGGGGAAGAAATGCCACAAAAGACATTTATTATTAAGGAAGAGAAGTGAGTACCAGGGTTTGATGCAGAAGGGGATAGGCTAACTACTGTTTCGTGCAAATGTACTCAGGTTTATGATCAGGACTGCCCTTATCTATAAAGCTGCCAACTCACGAGACTTGAAGGGAAGTGATAAACACCCAACTGGTAGTCTTTTGGTTGTGCAACAAGAAGGCCTGGACAATGAGAACCCTTTTTCTAGACTGGTTCCATTGATACTTTGTCCCTGAAGTTAGGAAGTACCCTGCCAGTAAGAGACTGCCTTTTAAAGTTTTTTTTTGATATTGCACAATAGCTCTAGCCACCCAGAACCCCATGAGTTCAACACCGAAGGCATCAAAGTGGTCTCCTTGCCTGCAAACGCAATATCTCTGATTCAGCCTCGAGATGCATGCAGTCATAAGGACCTTTAAGGCTCATTACACATGAGTACTCTATGAAAAAGATTTTCAGCGCAATGGAAGAGAACCCCAATAGCGAGAACATCATGAAAGTCTGAGAGGATTACACCATTGAAAACACCATCATTGTTAGAGAAAAAGCCGTGAAAGTCATCAAACCCATAACAAAAATTCCTACTGGAGAAAACTTTGTCCAAATGTTGTGCATGACTTTACAAGATTTACAGCAGTCAGTCAAGGAAATCATGAAAGATATTGTGGATGTGGTGGAAAAGGTTGGAAGTGAAAAGTTTTAAGATACGAATCTTGGGGAAATTCAAGAACTAACAGACACCACACAAAGGAAGTAATGGAAGATGACTTGATGGAGATGAGTGCTTCTGAACCAGTGCCAGAAAATGAGGAAGAAGACACAGAAGAAGCAGTGTCAGAAAACAATTTGACATGAGATAATCTGACAGAAGGCTTCTGATTATTCGACTGCTTTTGACTTCTTTTATGACATGGACCCTTCTATAATATAAGCACTGAATCTAATGCAAATGGAAGAAGGATTGATACTGTATAGAAACATTTTTAGAGACAAGAAAGAGCATAAAAAAGTGAGAGAGAAATTACCTCTTATTTCCATAAAGTTGACCAAGTTTGCTTCTCCTGCCTTCCCTCCCAACTCGTCCATCTCTTCTGCCTCCGCCATCCCTGGGAAGGCAAGACCAACCCCTCCTTTTCCTCCCCCAACTCAGCCTACTCAGTGTGAAGATGGTAAGGTGAAGAACTTTATGATGATCCACTTCCACTTAATGAGTAGAAAATACAATTTTCGTTTTCTTACAATTTTCCTAATAACATTATTTTTCTTTAGATTGTAATAATACAGTATATAATACAGCATATAAAATATGTGTTAATTGAGTATATTATTGGTAAGTCTTCTACTCAACAGTAGGCTATTAGTAATTAAGTTTTGGAGGAGTCAAAAGTTATACATGGGGCCAAGCATGGTGGCTCATGCCTGTAACCCCAGCACTTTGGGAGTCTGAGGTGGGCAGATCACTTGAGCCCAGGAGTTCGAGGCCAGCCTAGCCAACACAGTGAAACCTCATCTTACTAAAAATAAAAAAATTAGCCAGGCGTGATAGCATGTCTAAAACCCAGCTACTCAGGTGGCTGAGACACAAAAATAGCTTGAATCCAGGAGGCAGAGGTTGCAGTGAGCTAAGAGATGCAGTGAGTCTCACTCTGTTGCCATTGCACTCACTCCAGCCTTGGCGACAGAGTGAGACTCTGTCTCAAAACGAAAAGTTTACATGGATTTCCAACTGTATATGGGTGAATGCCCCAACCTCCATGTTATTCAAGGGTTAACTGTAATTGAAATCCTTCATTTTCCTGTTTCTTTCTAGGATATTTTATAAGTTTCTTGTGGTTCAAACCACCTTCATCTTAGATAAACAATAAATATTTGTTGAATGAAAGAATAACTGGATAACAACAGAGGCTTGTAGCAGTTAGTCTATCATCATGTGATTTAAAACTTTACTTTTGATCATTCATCCAGCACATATTTATTGTATGCCAAATATGCAACAGCCACAGTGGAGGATTCTAACAAGATTTGATCTTTGCCCTAATAGACCTTATGGGTTGCAACTGTTTTTTCCCAGAGTCACACTTTTAGGGATAAGACCTGATATATGCAATTTTGAAAGAAAAGCAAAATCTGTTAGTAGTCACCATTTTATGACTCAGCAGTTCTTTGTAGGCATTCACCCAATAAAAAATTTGGAGTGGACTAGGGAAAATATTTTCTAAGATGACATATTTCCCCCACCTTGGGTAAAAAGAAAAAAATTGAGTTTAATATTAATAATTAAAGTTTACTTACAAAACACAGGAGATGGAGAAAAATGTACTTTTATTTATTTATTTTTTTATAGGAGAAACTAAAACTTACCTATGAGGAAAAGTATGAAACTCTGGAATCCCAGTTGAAGTTTTTGAGGTAAAGTGAAATCATCCATTTATAGTCACACCAAAAGCATAATGACCTTAAAATATATTTCAGTGTTTGCTGAACTACTTTTAGTCATTATCTGACTTACTTGATGACATTTTATGTAAAATATAAAAATTTTCTCAGATTATTAAAGAATAAAAGGGCCTAAAATTGAGTTCTTTTCCAAATCACAGTCCTATCTTCATCAGTTATAAAATATTTGTGTTTTCTCATAGAAATAAGAATCACTAACTGCTCTTATAGAAATTATGATATTAAAGCAAAATAAATGATGAAATAAAGCACTTCAGTTTTCAGATTATAAGTATTTTTTCTCTGTAGATAGTGTTCATCTAATTTTTTTTTTTTTTTTTTTTAGTCTGAGTCTTGCTCTGTCACTAGGTGGGAGTGCAGTGGTGCAAACTTGGCTTACTGCAACCTCCACCTCCTGGGTTAAAGTGATTCCTCTGCCTCAGCCTCCTGAATAGCTGGGACTACAGGTGCGTGCCACAATGCCCAGTGAATTTTTTGTATTTTAGTAGAGACAGGGTTTCACCATGTTGGCCAGGATGGTCTCGATCTTTTAACTTCGTAATCTGCCTGCCTTGGCCTCCCAAAGTGCTAGGATTACAGGCATGAGCCACCGCACCTGGCCTCATCTAATTTTAAAATTACAATGATAATATAATAGTTTGAGTATTTATATGATGAATTCGAGTATATATTGATGAATCTTCATATAGTTTTTATAGAATCTATTTATTAGAGATCCCAGTAAGACCTATATAGTACAGATTAATTGTTAGTGATTTATGCATAATGAGTAGAAAAAAACAGCAGGAATTAATATTTTTGTTGTTAAAGATTTTTTAAAATAATGATAATGAAGTATTTCTAAATCAAATAAACTTTCAAATATTGTGTATAATTTTATTTTAATAAGTCCAATTTGAAATTAATTTTAAAATCTTCCAGGCCATATCCTACCTAGAGACATAACTAGAGTAATAGTAAGAGCCAGAACTCAGCAAGATGCAGTGGCTCATGCCTGTAATCCCAACACTTTGGGAAGCCAAGGCAGGCATATCATTTGAGGTCAAGAGTTCAAGACCAACCTGGCCAACATGGTGAAACCCTGTCTCTACTAAAAATACAACAATTATCTGAGTGTGGTGACACATACCTTTAGTCCCAGCTGCTCAGGAGGCTAAGGCAGAATTGCCTGAACCCAGGAGGGGGAGGTTGCAGTGAGCCAAGATCACTCCACTGCACTCCAGGCTGGGTGACAGAGGGAGACTCCATCTTAAATAATAATGATAATAATAATAATAATAATAATAAAAGCCAGAGCTAATAGCTTTCACTGTATATGCTTATTTATTTTTTAAATGTTCTTATGTTTTTCATAGATGACCCTGATTAGTTTTAGGATTTCTCTAGAGATTTTTACTTTTTCATAAAGAAACGTGACATTTTAAAACTCTAATTTTTGCTTTCATGCTTTCTGTCCTACTTTATTTTATTTTATTTTTAATGACTTGATTCTTCAGTTTTTGAAGTAATGTATTTCTAGATCACTGTACTTATGGGAATGTGACTTATTTTGTCTCATTCAGAGTCCAGATATTTCATCTTTAATTATATTAAATACCAACTTGCAATGAACTAGACTTTGTTCTCTTCATCCTTCTGTTTCTTCATTTTCTTTTACTATAATTTAAGATTATTTAAAGAGTCATTTCTTAAAGAAATACAATCAGTCTTCTTTTTAACTTTCTCTTTTGCCATTTCTAGTAACCAAATCTACTTGAGTGTTTTGAGTTTGGAGCTGACCGAAGTTAGTAATGGGGATCCTTTGACTTCGGAATGTGCATCCCAAGTTCTTTCTATAAAGCTTTTGAAAGTCAGACATTCTCTACATGATACTGAAAGAGAAAACTTCTCAAGTTTGTTATTATTTTGGGGATAGGGTAGAAGCAGCTTCTTTTTTCCCACTCAACTTTGGAATGCCATTAAATTAGCTTTTTTTTTTAAATCCTTAGATTGCCTGTGGGTCTTTTCTGCCTCTCCTGGTTGCTTGAAAGCCCTCACAATCTCAACAATTGTCTGACAGCCAGGCTGTTGGCTTCTCCTGTGTGACAGGGAGACAGTTAAGATGTCCATAGCCCCTGAGCACAGAGACGCTGACAACGACAACAAGGAGTGGGCTGAGGTGGCGATCAAGTACCTGCCTTCAGTAGTCTCCTGTTTCAGCTAGAAAGTTTTTTTTTTTTAAATATAGGCCGGGTGCAGTGGCTCACGCCTGTAATCATAGCACTCGGGGAGGCCAAGGCAGGCAGATCATGAGGTCAAGAGATCGAGACCATCCTTGTCAACGTGGTGAACCCCGTCTCTACTAAAAATACAAAAATTAGCTGGACGTGGCGCTGCATGCCTGTAGTCCCAGCCACTTGGGAGGCTGAGGCAGGACAATCACTTGAACCAGAGGCAGAGGTTGCAGTGAGCTGAGATGACACCACTGCACTGCAGCCTGGGTGACAGCAAGACTCTGTCTCCAAAAAAAAAAAAAAAAAAATATATATATATATATATAGAGAGAGAGAGAGAGAGAGAGAGAGAGAACAAAAGAGACATCTAGGCAAGGAAGCTCAGTTGCCAAGCTGACTTTACCACAGCTTTACTGGGGTAAGGTAGGAAAATACAACCCATGTATCAGTCATTTAATCCTTAGAAAGTCACCTTGGAGAAAAACTTCATCCAGACGTGAGCTGATAAAGTAAAAACCAGCAAACATCACACCCACACTCACACTCACCCCTCCCCCACCCCCACCATTCCGCAGCCCTTTCTTTAGCAGCGCGCATGTTTCCAGCTAATAGCTACTACCTGTGAAGTCTTATGACTGGCTAATTCTGTGTAACTTCCTTCTGTAGCTTACTTTGTTTTGAAACAGCTCTTTGTAGAATTTTGTTATTACATAATTTGTAATGTTTCCTTCTGAAGAGAAATGGGCAGTAATAAACTAATGATGGATAAAAATCCATGGTTTTGTTGTTGTTGTTGTCGAGACAGAGTCTTGCTCTATCACCCAGGCTGGAGTGCAGTGGGGCAATCTCGGCTCACTGCAACCTCTGCCTCCCAGGTTCATGCAATTCTCTGCCTCACCCTCCTGAGTAGGTGAGGTTACAGGCATCCACCACCATGCCCACCTAATTTTTGTATTTTTAGTAGAGACGGGGTTTCACCGTCTTGGCCAGGTTGGTCTTGAACTTCTGATCTTGTGTTCTACCTGCCCTGGTCTCCCAAAGTGCTGGAATTACAGGCGTGAGCCACCACACCCAGCAGAAAAGCCATGTTTTTTTATGTGAACTTTTAAGGTACTCTAAAAATTTTAAGAGGTTAATACTTGAAATAGGGTATTTTCCTCACCCCAAGTATGTTGTGTTGTTATATTAGCCCACCCCTTTATTAAGAAAAACTATTTGAGATTTATGTTTGGAGTTTTATTTTTGTTTTGTGGTTAATATAACGTTAATGGAGATGGGACCCTGTGACAAGAGAGCCAGTATCAGGCAGACTCTAATCTATATTAAAATCTTACAAGGACCTGAGCTAATTATTCAATATATTCAATTCTCATCATGTTCAACGTGTCAATTAGGATCACCCCACCAAAGTTTCAGGATTGTGGTAAAAATAAGACATTGTGTGTAAACTAAAGCAGAAGGTGAACGCCCATAAATGACAGTAGTAGTTAACATTGTGATAATTCATTTTAAAATCATGTCATTTTACCTGGTCATTTTCTGGAATTTTTTCCCCCCTCTTTTAGGAAAGACTTAGCTGAATATCAGAAAACTTGTGAAGATCTTAAAGAGCAACTGAAGCATAAAGAGTTTCTTCTGGCTGCTAGTACTTCTAACCGTGTTGGGGGTCTTTGTTTGAAATGTGCTCAGCATGAAGCTGTTCTTTCCCAAACCCATAATAATGTTCACATGCAGACCATTGAAAGACTGATTAAGTAAGTATGCTTCTACGCACGGAGTCTTTGGCCATATGGAAAATTATGTCTTTAAAGGGGCGTTGTGTTCACCCCATGCTAAGTCACATGTGATTATTGTTTATTTTCAAATACAATGGATTTTAAAAGGCTCCTTCTTTGGAACTCCCTTGAAGACAAATGGGTAGGTTCTGCCAACTATGGGAAACCATGTCACTTTGAACAAATGATAGTATCTCCTGGTTTCAGTCCATCTTCAAGTGAGGGAATTGAACTAGACAGTCTTTACAATTTTGTCCAGTTCTATAACTCTATAATTACAAGTCAATATTATTCTTAACAAAAGTAGGTATAATAGAACTTCTTTGGTTTTGCCATATCTTGGATTTTTCTGCTGTACTTCAGGTAGAATGAGTTATTACCATGTCTTCATCATGTGTCTGTTGTAAGGAATATTATAAGGACCCACCGTATCCCAGTATTGCTATTTGAGGGTTAACTAAGAACATGTTACAGATGACCTTTTGTGTTGTCAGCGTTTCCATCTAGGCTGAAGTGAAACAATTCTCTGTGTACATCTATTTTGTTCTATTTTCACTATTCCAGAGGAAGCCTTTTCCTGTGACAATTTTATTCAGTGGAAATTGAGAATTATTATGTAATATAGAATCCAGTGGTAGTTTATATGGTATGTCCTTCCATGCCCCCTACTTTTCCCTGTGCTCACCTCTCTCTGTCTGCTCTGCTAACTTAAATAACCCCAAATCACTTCCTTTTAGAAGTCTCTCACCAGCCCTACCGCATTTTGTCCTTAGCTGCCTTAGGTTCCTTTCTTCTGTGATTTTATAATATATCGTGTACACCTGGAGGCAGCAACTGTGTTGTGTTTATTTCCATAGCCCTTGTTCCTAACAGACTGTCTGGCTGGTGGTAGGCACCCAGTAAATGTTTGCTGTTCATGTGACAAGGCATTTTGGCATTTACTGCTCCACAGTCAGAGATCCTCCAGTTGGAATTGGTGTGGAGGAGTGACATGACTGTGGTCATGAGGTCAGACCAATTTTTCTCCATTCCTGACCTTCAACAAATGACTTTTCTTCTCTGATTCTTGAGTCTTCTGTTGTTTGGAGTAATAATACCTGCTTCTTGAGATTTAAAATCTTTTGGGGATTTTACTGAGGCAGGTTAGCCTGTGACAAGGAGAACTGCTTTTGAAGCTGAGTGCTGGGGTTCATTCTGGTTCTTCTGCTAATTTACCATGGAATCTTGCAGAAGTTACTTAACCTTTTTGTGCTTCAGTTTTCTCATTTTTAAACTAGGTGATATGAGTAGTTTAAAATTCATAGAGTTACCTTGAGGGGTCACTAGAGAAAACCTATGTAGTGCCTAAAACACTTGCTGACATATAGTAAATGCTCAATAAATGTGAAAGCCATTCTGTACCTTCCATTCTCCCAAGAATGATCAATATGTCTTGTAGCTGTGGTGTCCACACATGGCTAACCTACTGTTGATGGCGGGGGGCCAGGGGGCACGGGGAGTAGTTTGTTGCTGTTGTTTTTGAGTTGGAGTCTCACTCTGTTGCCAAGGCTGGAATGTAATGGCACAATCATAGCTCACTGCAACTTTGAAGTTCTGGGCTCAAGTGATCCTCCTGCCTCGGCCTCCTGAGTAACTGCAGGCATGTGCCACCACACCCAGCTAACTAAAAATTTTTTTGGTAGAGATAGGTGTCTCACTGTGTTGCCCAGGCTGGTCTTGAACTCCTGGCCTCAAATGATCCTCCCACTTCAGCCTCCCAAAGTATTGGGATTATAGGCATAAGCCACCATACCTACCTAACCTACTGATTGTTATATGAACATAGAATTTCCAGTGTGGACTGACTGGTAGTTTTTATGATCTATACTGCTTGGTTCTGTCTTTGTTAAGTATTTTAATTATTAAATATGTTGTTAATTCATATATATTCAATATAACTATTAAATATATATTAAGGTCAGGTGCGGTGGCTCACACCTATAATCCCAGAACTTTGGGAGGCCAAGGTGGGCAGACCACGAAGTCAGGAGTTCAAGACCAGGCTGGCCAAGATGGTGAAACCTCGTCTCTATTAAAAATACAAAAATTACCTAGGTGTGGTGGTGGGCACCTGTAATCCCAGCTACTCAGGAGGCTGAGGCAGAGAATTGCTTGAAACAGGGAGGCAGAGGTTGCAGTAAGCCAAGATCGCACCACTGCACTCCAGCCTGGGCAACAGAGCAAGACACTATCTCTAAATAAATAAATAAACAAATACAGACTGTTTTCAGATACAACTAACACATGTAGTGAACATTTTTTATTTTATATTATTTTAAGATGGGGTTTCACCATATTGGCCAGGCTGGTCTCGAACTCCTGACCTAAGGTGATCCACCCACCTCGGCCTCCCAAAGTGCTAGGATTACAGGCATGAGCCACCACGCTCAGCCAACATTTATTATATGTCAAGGACTGTGCTAGGCAATTTAAGAACATAATTTTTTAACATCTTAATAAAATATTCATGAGGAAGATTATTACCCCCATTTTATAGTTAGGGAAATTGAGGTTCAGTGAAGTTAAAAATTTGCCTGTTTATATTTGAAAAAAAAAAAGAACAGAACTATACCTTACAAAAATAAATTCATGGCAGTTTAAAAGTTTAGATATAATTCAGACTGTAAAAGCATTAGAAGTAAACATTAAAAATATTTTATAGTTGTGGGTTATAGTTCTAAGGATGACATAAAAAGTGGAAGTCATACAGGAAAAAAAGATACATTTGTTTCTATTATAAAAATAAATTCCCTTACAATAAAACATTACAGGCCAGACGCGGTGGCTCACCCCTGTAATCCCAGCACTTTGGGAGCCTGAGGCAGGCAGATCACCTGAGGTCAGGAGTTCAAGACCAGCCTGACCAATATGATGAAACTTCATCTCTACTAAAAATACAAAAATTAACCAGGCATGGTGGCATGCATCTGTAATCCCAGCTACTCAAGAGGCTGAGACAGGAGAATCACTTGAACCCCGGAAGCAGAGGTTGCAGTGAGCTGAGATCGTGCCATTGCACTCCGGCCTGGGCAACAAGAGCAAAACTCTGTCTCAACAAAACAAACAAAAAACATTACATATTCAGTTAAAAGTCTGAGAGAAAATATTTGCACTATACATAACCAAAGTCCAATAGAATAAATAAATAATTTCTTTTGAAACAAACAAAATAGACAAGCTGCCTAGTTGCAAAGTAGGTAAAGAATAGAAATTAGTGAGCAATAAAAGAGGAAGATGCCAGCGTATGAGAATGTATTTATTAGTATTTGAGGAAATACAATAAAAAAATTAAATCCAACCCATCAGACTGACAAAATAGAACAAGATTGACAATTGCAAGAGTTGGTGAGGTCATAAGTAAGCAAGTATTTTCATACTCTGCTGGATTCATAAATTAGTAGAAATACTTTGGAACTAAATTAGCACTGTTCATTAATATTCGAATGGTACATTTTACTTTTCAAAATCTACCTTCAAGAAAAAACTCATGTACATGCATAAGGGGGTATGTATAGGAAATGTTTTTTGCAGCATTGTTTATAATGATGTGAGCAACCTAAATGTCATTCAAAGGAAAGTAACTAGACATATTTAGATAAACTATGAAATTTTGTGCATAGTATGAAAAACTGAAGTAGTTCTATGTGTATTAATGTTGGGCCATCTCCAAAATACATTGTTGCAAGAAAACAAAACAAAATGGCTAAAGATACATCTAGTATGAAACTTCTTGTATTTTTTAAGTCCATATACAACCGTACTACATTTTTCTCCTTCTAGGTTCATAGATATGCATAGAAAAATATTTGAAAGAGTATATTTAACAGTGATTACCACTAGAGAGGTGGAACAAGGCAATGAAATTGAAAGGGTGTCAAATAGGCCCTTAACAATATTGGTAACTAATTTTACAAGGAGAATATAGTTTAAAAATTAATTTTAGAAAGAAAGCATATTAAAAGTTGCACATAAAAATAGTCAGAGTTTAAAACTAGGTAGTCTAGCAAAACTAATAAGCCAGACACGGTGGCTTATGCCTGTAATCCCAGCACTTTGGGAGGCTGATACAGGAGAATGACTTGAGGCCAGGAGTTTGAGACCAGTCTAGGCAACATAGTGAAACCCTGTCTCTACAAAAAATCTTTTTCAAAAGCCTAACCAACAGATAACAAGTTACTATGTTGCCTTTCATATTATCCTTCTAGATTATGAAAAATATTTTTAAAGGAAGCTATATGTTTAGGTTGCTTCTAAGCTTGGCAGTCATTCAGAAATTAAGATTCTTGATCAGTTATGTATTCTTTTGTCTCTATCCTAAATTGGAACTCTTAGCCTCTTAAAGTAAATGTCAGTCTACTTAGTTCAATTTTCTGCCTTGTCAGCATATCATTTTCTCATGTTCTGCATTTATAACAGAAAGGTTATTAAACTTATTAACACTGAACCGTTTCTGCTTTTATTGTCAATGAATTTTTTTTCTTTATCATTCTCTTGGCCTAAGCTGGTGTTCCGTTTCTTAAACTTATTACTGCAGAATGCTGAATATTGAGTGCTATGCTAATCTGAAGAGCGTCCAGCACCTTTTAGGTTTGGATTTCTAACTTTATGTATAGTTAGAAGCCTGACCCCTCCATAAGCTGTTATATTATCCAAATCACTTTAACTTGGAATGTTCAAAAATGGTACCTTAAATATGATAAATCAGAAGTTTCCTGGTAAACGTGGTATTGTGACAACAGCTTTCAGCCCCCTTGTTGCGTCCTTTAACATGTAATATTTTGAATATATATTCATGACACAAGCATGACTTGATGGCCGGGCACAGTGGTTCACACCTGTCATTTCAGCGCTTTGTGAGGCTGAGGTGGGTGGATCACTTGAAGTCAGGAGTTTGAGAGTAGCCTGACCAATATGGTGAAACCCCATCTCTACCAAAAATAGAAAATCAGCTGGACGTGGTGGCATGCGCCTGTAATCCCAGCTACTTGGGAAGCTGAAGCAGGAGAATCGCGGGAACCAGGGAGGTGGAGGTTGCAGTGAGCCCAGATCACGCCACTGCACTCCAGCCTGAGCAACAAAAATGAAACTCCGTCTTAAAAAAAATGGCTTGTATAGTTGACAAGGAGGGGATCAGGCATGACTCGGAGACCAGGCCACCCGTATGTTTCTGGTGGTTTGTTACGACTCAGGGACTTTTTGGAGAATATGCTTAACAACTGTTGATGACATTGGATATCTTTTCTAAGTTGATTTGAAGTCTTCATATCATTTTTGACCTTTTGCTTTTCACTTGGGCCTCTTTATGTCATAAGGGAGGTGAGAGTAACAGTAGCGCCTTTTTCTTGCTTAATGATCAAAATACTTTCACATGGTAATCAAGATGGAACTGCTTTATATTAAATTTCTTTCTCTAGCTCATAGCACCTTGAAGAAGTTTCACTGTACTTTTCAAAAAAGAGAAATGATTCCAAGGGCACTATTCTGGGGCTTTAGTCAAGCTTGTGATTTTGGAGTGGATCATTGGCAGTGCTCTGCAGAGTTGGCTTTAAAAGACTTCAGCAGGAACTTCCCAGAAATGAGGAACAAAGAAATGTTGTAGTCAGCCTTCTAGACTTTCTTTTTGAAAACAGTATAGTAACACTTATTAGTGATGCCTAATAATGCTTAAAATTAATAACAACTGGAGTAATTTAGAAATTATAAGATATTTCTTAGGCATTCCACATTTCAAGATAAAGCGCATGCATATACATTAGACCAACTCTTTTGCTTAAACACTTGGCTGAGTTTATTAAGGGACTTTCTCAGTCCTTTTGGCCCTGATTGTTGCACTAAGTTTCTTAAATATTACATGCTCATTAGTGCATGTAAGTACATGCTTTTCACCCCAGAACACTCATGATCTTTACATCATCTTTCTGCTCAGCTGTTCTTTCATCTGAATCATGGAATGTTGCAGGGTTAACACAGTGTGTTGGCTTTGCTTCCGGAAGCTCCTTGATTACATTCATCAGCACATTCACATGGTGTTTCCAAGCACTCACAGAGCTTTGGAGAACTGCTCTTTCACTCTCACATTGCTATGCCACGTGTATCTATACAGCTTCCCCTTGTGAGAGCCTCATTCAGGTGTGGCTCTGGGCTGGCTCTGTGGACTGCGGGATCTAGAGCAGGACTGTAGCTAACTGGGCAGTTACCCTGGGTGGCTGGAATCGGCTGTTTCTGAAAGGCAGATTAAGTAGCACTGTCAGACCTAAGGGAGAAGTGTGGGGCTAAAAAGTGAAAGATCAAACTAGATGAAGCCAGATGAGCATAGGAATGGAGTAGGAAGCAAGGCCTTGTGTCGGGACAGGGGACTGCCAGCCCAGGGCTCTTTGTAAAAAAACTTTTTGTAGGGGTGCTTGCTATTTGGTATATGGACTGGCTGAGTCAAAACAAAACCAAAACCAAGATTTAGTTACACCTGAGTGGATGAGTGGCTAATCCTAAATTGCCAGAATGACTACCTGCAGGCTCCCAGGTGAGCTGAATGCCACCTTGAAGCATGCTTGCATTTGCCTTACAGAAAGGTGGAGTGTGTGAGCCCAGTGGTTATGCAGAGTTCAAGTCTAATCGTTTTGTGGTCTCACTGTCGAATGACGGGCTTAACAAGACATCTGTATATTGGAGTTTTATCACTGATAATTTTCTGTTTCCATAGTCTAAATTTGGTGAGTTAATATTCCAAAATATTTTCAAACCAGAGCAACTGAACTCTAGTTTCTAATTTAAAATAGTTAGATGATGTTTTCAGTTTAGATCATAAAATATCAGAACTGAAAGGGAGCTTTACTTCATCTCTTTTGACACCCTTCTATAGCAGACTCTTTATTCATTTATTTGTTTTGTTGTTGTTTATTCTTTTGAGAATCTACTGTGTGACATACACTACTCTTGACAAGAGGATATTCTGAAAAGAGATAAAGTATATGAAACATAAGTCTCCCATAAGAAGCAGTTTGTTAGATTTTTATCCTGTTGTGATCTGTCTGTTTGCATACTTAGAAACACTGAGCTTTTTTCATCATTCACTCTGTCACCTAGGCTGGAGTGCAGTGGCACTAACTGCAACCTCTACCTCCCAGGTTCAAGCAATTCTTGTGCCTCAGCCTCCCAAGTAGCTGGGACCACAGGTGTGCATTACCACACCCAGCTAATTGTTGTATTTTTAGTAGAGGCGGGGTTTCAGCATGTTGGTCAGGCTGGTCTTGAACTCCTGACCTCAAGTGATCTGCCCACCCCAGCCTCCCAAAGTGCTGGGATTACAGGCGTGAGCCACTGTGCCTGGCCTTTTTTGTTTTCTTCTTATTTGGAACTTTGGCTTTGGTGATTGTATTTTATCAGGAACAGATAAGAATCTCATTGAATAGTTACTTTTGCTCTTCATTAGGTCCTAGAGATTTAAGAAAGGTGAATGTAAGATGCCTGTCTTGGCTTGCTGTCCCTAAAGAGGGAATTTTTCTTTTCTTCTAGAATCATAGGTCCTAAGTGGATTGCATATCCTTGATGAAGCCATGTTATAGAGCTTTTATGGAAATGCAAATAGATACATATTCAGTTTTGCTGGTGTTTATTTTTTACTTAACTAGGATAATTTAATCTTGCCTTGATTCTTCCACTTTTTCACATAGTAATTGTGTTTGATTATATTTGATCAAAACAATTTACTTCTCTTCATTTCCTTGGAAGAAAAATTAAGTTATTTTTATCAATTTAAAACAAATCAGGAAATTCTAAAGTGAAGATCTGTCTTCTTCCATGAATTTTATATTTGCAGCAATTTGTTCTTTTCTTAAACAAAAGAGCTTTTATGAAACTGCTAATAATTGTAACTTGGTTCAGTATTACATATTTCTTCAAATGTGGCTGCTTTCCAAATACCACAAATAGTTCATTTTATCTTTAAGAGATGTTTTAAATTGAATCATTGGTTAACTCCAAAAGTAATTCAAGCAGAATTTATAATATTCTAAACTATGACTCTTTAAAATTGGCTAATTTTTTTTTAAATCATAGTTGCCTCTTTTCTCATAGTTTAGAACTTGGCAATGAAAAGAAAACTGCAGGAATTTATTTCAACTGAATTTGAAACCGTGGTTTAAACTTCAGCTCTTTAACAAAACAGGCAATAGCATATGTAACAGTCCAGCATACATATTTTGCTTTCTGTGTCTTGAAAGTTTCCTGCCTCACTTTCTCTTTGGTCTACTGGATATTTTTATTCAGCAGATAAATTCCAAATATCCTAGAATATTCTATATGGGACTTATTTAATCTATGAGATTGTATCCTTGCTATTTTACATGCCAGAGCATTTTGGCATTCGGTTCACTTCTACCCCCAGTTAACAGCTTAGCGTAGAGTACTTCTGAGAATTGCTGAAGTGGGGTGGGTCTTGGCAACGATAAAACCCAGTGGGATAAGATTGTGTTAAACTGTGAATGTTATATGAGTAACCAGGGGATTGGAGGAGTTCAGCAGTACTAACCATTGAACAACAAGTGTTCATAAGTAACTGAAAGAATGTAATTGAAAGAGGAGGGCGAAAAAGAGGATTATGGAGAAAGGTAAAAAGGAAAGGACATATATTTGTTCAAGTAAATGAGAGCAGAATCTGCTGCATGGACAAAGCCTTAGTCCTTTCTTAAAATGTTGACTGCTACCATGAGATACAATTCCTACCTTCCCTACTTTGTGGCATTTTTTTCTTTTTGGCACCTCCCCCAACTTTTTAAAAACTAATTTGCTCTTTTCTGGTCTTTGCCCTGCAGCCCTCTCCACAATAGATGATTGTCCCCTACAGAGGCAGTCCTGCCACCAAGGCTCTTAGCCTTTCTGGCTGCTCTGCCTGCTGCTCGCCAAGTGAAGACAGAGGGTCTTTCTCTGGGGTGTGCTTTATTTAATATGTGCTCAGCCGACCTACCCTGGCTCTTCTAATACATATTAATGCTTTTTTCTTCCTGACTTATGAGGACATGATCGTTTGATCATTTCTTGTTTTGAATGTTCTTTTTGTGCTGCAGAGAAAGAGATGACTTGATGTCTGCACTAGTTTCTGTAAGGAGCAGCTTGGTAGAAACGCAGCAAAGAGAAGCAAGTGCTTATGAACAGGTGAAACAAGTTTGGCAAATATCTGAGGAAGCCAATTTTGAAAAAACCAAGGCAAGTCTAATAAGATGCAAATAAAGGCATCTTTCTTTTCTTTTTTCTTCTATTTGTTTGGTTATTCTTCTATAAACTGTTTTTCAAACACGCAAAGTGAATTATCAGTCTGTTAATGTTGACTTCTGAATTAAACAAATTTGCTATTTGGAGAATTCTTATTCCTCTGCAAATGCTCTTGTTATATCACTGTTCAGAGAATGTAGTATAGCATGACATTTTGAGAGACCTATATGCTTAATCTTTTTATTTGCTGATAATTTGCAGTGCTGCAAAAATCTTTTTTTTAAAGAAGAAAAAAAAAGAAAGAAAAAAAAAATGAAGAAGAGGAAGAAAAAAGGAAGAGAAAGAGGGAGAGAGAACGGGAGTATTGCTTTATTGCCCAGGCTAGAATGCGGTCTAAAAATGAGAATTGAAAATCTCTTTTATGCCAATAATTGTGCTTAACAATGGAGACAGGAAGGAATAAGGGAAGAAAATAACAAACAAGCAGGCAACCAATATTTCATTTAAACCTACGAAATGCTATGCAATTACTGAGGAGTGATTTACTTCCAATTATCTAGTCACTTGGAATAGGTGTGATATGGTACTGATAAGAATGTATGTTTTGTGTATTTGAAGTGGAGAGTTCTATAAATGTTTATTAAGTTTACTTGTTCCAGGTCTGAGTTCAAGTCCTGGATGTCCTTGTTAATTTTCTATCTGTTGATGAGTCTAATATTGACAATGTGATGTTACAGTCTCCCACTATTATTGTGTGGGAGGCTAAGTCTCTTTATAAGTCATTAAGAACTTGTCTTATGTATCTGGGTGCTCCTGTATTGGGTGCGTATATATTTAGGATCATTAGCTCTTCTTGTTGCATTGATCCTTTTACCATTATGTAATGTCCTTCTTTGCCTCTTTTGATCGCTTTAAAGTCTATTTTATCAGAGGTGAGAACTGCAACTCCTGCTTTTTATTTGTTTATTTATTTTTGCTCTCTGTTTGGTTGGTAAATCTTCCTCTATCCCTTTGTTTTGAGTCTTTGTGTATCATTGCATGTGAGATGGGTCTGGATACAGCATACCGATGAGTTTTGGCTTTTTATCCAGTTAATAATATAGATGAGTTTAATACTGCCATTTGATGCTAGCTGGCTGTTTTGCCCATTAGTTGATGTAAGTTCTTCTTTATGTTAATGCGCTTTTCTTTTTGATATATTTTTGGAAAGGCTGATATTGGTTGTTGCTTTATATGTATAGTGCTTCTTTCAGAAACTCTTGTAAAGCAGGCCTGGTGATGGTGAAATCTCTAAGTATTTGCTTGTTCGCAAAAGATTTTATTTTTCCTTCACTTGTGAAGCTCAGTTTGGCTGATATGAAATTCTGGGTTGAAAGTTCTTTTCTTTAAGGATGTTGAATATCGGCCCCCACTCTTTTCTGGCTTGTAGGGTTTCTGCTGAGAGATCCGCTGTAAGTCTGATAGGCTTCCCTTTGTGGGTTACCTGACCTTGCTCTCTGGCTGCTCTTAGTATTTTCTCCTTCATTTCAACCCTAATGAATCTGACGATTATGTGCCTTGGGGTTGGTCTTCTTGAGGAATATCTTTGTGGTGTTCTCTGTATTACCTGGAGTTGAATATTGTCCTGCCTTACTAGGTTGGGAAAGTTTTCCTGAATAATATCCTGAAGAGTATTTTCCAACTTGGATTCATTCTCTTCGTCACATTCAGGTACACCTATCAAACGTAAATTAGCTCTTTTCACATAGTCCCATATTTCTTGGAGACTTTGCTCATTCCTTTTTATCCTTTTTTCTCTAAACTTGACTTCTCGTTTTATTTCATTAAGTTGGTCTTCGACCTCTGATATCCTTTCTTCTGCTTGATCAATTCGACTGTTAAAACTTGTGCATACTTCGCGAAGTTCTCGTATTGTGTTTTTCAGCTCCATTAATTCATTTATATTCCTCTCTAAATTGTCTATTCTTGTTAGCATTTTGTCAAACCTTTTTTCAAAGTTCTTAGTTTCTTTGCATTGGGTTAGAACAAGTTCTTTTAATTCACAGAAGTTTCTTATCATCCACCTTCTGACGCCTACTTCTGTTAATGGAACGCACTCATTCTCCATCAGGCCTTGTTCCCTTGTTGATGAGGAACTGTGATCCCCTGTAGAGGGAGAGGCATTCTGATTTTGGGTATTCTCAGCCTTTTTACGCTGGTTTCTTTGCATCATTGTAAATTTATCCACCTGTCGTCTTTGTGATTACCGACTTTCAAATTAGGTCTCTGAGTGGACGTCCAACTTGTTGATTCCCAGCGCTTAAATCTGAGCAATCCACTGCACTGGCCAAAACATCGGTGTTAAGATTGATGGTACTTTTCTGCACCAAGAACTGCTGCGCCAAGGCACCAGCAAAACTGCTGCGCCGGCCACAAGAGTCACGCTGGCGACCCGTGGGGCTCCTCCGCTAGGAATCTCCTGGTCCGTGAGCAACAAAAATTCATCTGAAAGTGTGGCGTCCTCTCATTCTCTGCACTTTCACTGGGAGCTACAATCCTGAGCTGCTAGTGATGATCAGCCATCTTGGATCTCTCTCCACCAAAAATCTTAACACCCAGGCATTAGTTTGTATATGTTCATATATGACTCAAGACAGATGTTTTTCCTCAATAACTGGGAAGTTTTGAGAAAATTCAAATACCAAAGAAATAATATATACATATTTAGTGGCATCATTTTTTTTTTTTTTTTGAGATGGAGTCTCACTCTGTTGCCAGGCTGGAGTGCAATGGTATGATCTTGGCTCACTGCTACTTCCATCTCCCAAGTTCAAGTGATTCTCCTATCTCAGCCTCCCAAGTAGCTGTGATTACAGACACATGCCATCACACCCAGCTGATTTTTATATTTTTAGTAGAGACGGGGTTTCAGCATGTTGGTCAGGCTAGTCTCGAACTCCTGACCTCAGGTGATCTGCCCGCCTTGGCCTTCCAAAATGTGGGATTATAGCATGAGCCACCACACCTGGCCTTAGTAGCATCTTTGAATCTGGACTTATTGTAAGGTAACTCAAACATACTTAATGAGAATAACAGTTTATATTTAGTGATCAGACAGTGTTATAGGCACTTGGAATAACAGGAGGTTTCTGTGGATTCATTACTATATTTGGGGGCCGCACCTTAACCATTAAAGTTGCATGTATTTTCCGTAGACATGCTAGCATACAATTCAAGTGCTTATGGCCACATGTAGCTAATATTGGACAGTGCAGATATAGGACATTTTCATTATGAAAAGTTTTGTTGTATAGCACTGGTCTAAACCATGCACTAATCTCAGTGTTTTATTAAGATAATAGGGCTACATTACTGGGTATATACACAGAGGAATATAAATCATTCAGCCACAAAGACACATGTATGTGAATGTTCATTGGCTCATTCTTTACAATAGCAAACCTAAACTATAGAATTGATGGAATCAACCTAAATTGATGGAGTCAATCTAAACATCCATCACTGACAGATTGTATAAAGAAATGTGGTACACAAACGCCATGGAATACTATGCAGCCATAAAAAGAGCAAGATCATGTGTTTTGCAGAAACATGCATGGAGCTAGAGGCAATTATCCTTAGCAACTAATGCAGGAACAGAAAGCCAAATACTACATATTCTTACTTATAAGTGGGAGCTAAAATTTAAGAACTTATGAGGACAAAGAAGGAAACAAAAGACAGTGGCGTCTACTTGAGGATGGAGGGTGGGAGGAGGGAGAGGAGCAGAAAGGATACTACTGGGTGCTGGGCTTAGTACCTGAAATAATCTCTACAACAAACCCTGTGACATCAGTTTACCTATGTAACAAACCTTCACAGGTACCCTGAACCTAAAATAAAAGTTAAACAAATATTAGGGCCATTCAATTCTGTATTAAGCCTCTTGTCAGCCATTGCTATATCCATTTGTCTTTATCCATAACTCTTCCCGTTTGACCCTCATGCCTTCTGAGACTTAGGTTCAGTTATGACCAAGCTCCCCAACATACTGTTTCCTCAAACTGTCCTTCTGTTTCTTCAGTGGTTCTGAGCTCCAGCTGGCCCTCGATACCATTCCTTTTAAAACCACCAGCGAGCGAATGACCTTTTGCCAGTCATTTCGTCTCATGTGGATGTAATGGGGGAAAGAGCAGTGCTTCACTCCTCACTGCCATTTCCAGGGCTCGGTACGGCACTTACTTTCAGGTGCTATTCCTCTTTGAAATTAGTTACCACTCTGTGTTGATCTATTTTTCCTTGCTATAAATAAATAGCTGAAGGCAGGTTGTGGTGGCTCATGCCTGTAATCCCAGCACTTTGGGAGACTGAGGTGGGCCGATCATGAAGTCAGGAGTTCAAGACCAGCCTGACCAATATGGTGAAACCCTGTCTCTACTAGAAAAAATACAAAAATTAGTTGGGCGTGGTGGCGGGTGCTTATAGTCCCAGCTACTGGGGAGGCTGAGGCAGGAGAATTGCTTCAACCTGGGAGGCGGAGGTTGCAGTGAGCCAAGATTGCACCACTGCACTCCAGCCTGGGAGACAGAGTGAGACTCCATTCCCCCCCCGACAAAAAAGAAAATAGCTGAGACTGGGTAATTTATAAAGAGAAGTAAGTGGTTTATTTGGGCTCATGTTGTGCAGGCTGCCTATGAAGCATGGTGCCAACATATGCTTCTGGTAAGGCCTCAGGAAGCTTTCACCTTGACAGGAGGCAGAGGGGAGCAAGCATCCAAGGGAGCAGGACTGAGAGAGGAGGAGAGGTGCCAGGCTCTTTCTAAGTCGGATCTCAGGAAAACAAATAGGGCACCAAGCCAGTCACGAGGGATCCACTCTCATGACCCAAACACCTCCAACATTGGGAGTCACATTTCAGCATGAGAGATTTGGAGAGGACGGGTATCCAAACCATAGCACACTCCTCTTTGAAATCAGTGTTGTCCTTCTTCTCCCTAATTGATAAAATCTCTAATTCGAGAGGACGCTCTTTGATCCTTTCTATTTTATTTTATTTTTATTTTTATTTTTATTTTTTTGAGATAGAATTTCACTCTTGTTGCCCAGGCTGGGGTGCAGTGGCACAATTTCAGCTCACTGTGACCTCTGCCTCCTGGGTTCAAGTGACTCTCCTGCCCCAGCCTCCTAAAGGCCTGGGATTACAGGCATGCACCATCATGCCTGGCTAATTTTGTATTTTTAGTAGAGACGGGGTTTCACCATGTTGGCCAGGCTGATCTCGAACTCCTGACCTCAGGTGATGCACCCACCTCGGCCTCCCAAAGTGCTGGGATTACAGGCGTGAGCCACCTCGTCTGGCCCCTTTTTAAAAGTTTTAACATCTGATCCTTTTCCTCTTCATTCTGTCTCTTTAGTCATCCTTAAATGTTTGAAATTCCGTGTTGTTGATACACACAACAGTAATACTCTTCAGCTTCCCTGACTCTACTATATTCCCCCTACTTCTGTGCTAACTCCCACATAAACTGAAGTGCCCATAAGATCTCAAATTCTGAAACCACACTCTCTGACTAGAGCCTTTTCTCGTCCTTTCTCCCTATCAAAGTTAAATCTGCTCCACATCTTCGTTTCGCCTCTAGTTCTTCAGCATTCTTTTTTATCTCTTGATTTTATCTTTCGTGTCCAGCCTGGTCTTCTTTTCTTCCCATTTAAATATAAATTTTACATTCTCACATTGAACTCACATATTCACTCCCCGATCTGCTGCCCCTTCTGTGTTCTCTAACTTACTGGTTGGCACTTTTTTTTTTTTTTTTTTTTTTGAGACAGAGTCTCTCCATCATCCAGGCTGGAGTGCAGTGGTGCAATCTTGGCTCACTGCAATCTCTACCTCCTAGATTCAAGCGATTCTTCTCCCTCAGCCTCCCAAGTACCTGGGATTACAGGCACGTGCCACCATGTCCAGCTAATTTTTTTGTATTTTTAGTAGACATAGGGTTTCACCATGTTGGCCAGGATGGTCTCCATCTCCTGACCTCATGATCCACAAACCTCGGCCTCCTAAAGTGCTACAATTACAGATGTGAGCCATCGCCCAGCCTGGCTGGCACTTTTATCCACTAATACGCTCTGATCAGAAAACTGGATTTCACGCTGTCCTTCACCCCTGACTTTTAACCAGTCACTAAGTACAGATCTGAGTTTCTAATGTTTTCTTAAATTCTTTCCCTCATTAGCACTTTTCTTATGGAAGCTGTGATCACTGGATTTATCTATTCCATTTCTTCCTAGCTTGTCTCCCCTCCTTCCTTACATTCCCTGCACTGCAGCCGGAAGCAATCTTTTTTAAGGATACATTTGATCACGTGACTCTGGTTTAAAATCCTTCAGTGAATTTTTGCTGCCTTTGGGACAATCTCCACATTCTTTCCCATGCCAATGACATCTGTCAGAATGTGGCTCCCTTTTGTCCTCCAGGGCTGCTGCTACTTTTCTCCTCTCACACCCTATGCCCCAGTACACTCAGCTGTCATCAAAGGCAGGAGACCTTAGGGGATGAACATGGGCTTACTAGCGTTAGCCAGACCAAGATTCAACTTCCAGCCCCACTATTCACTGGCTGTGTGACCTTGGACAGGTTATTTTAACTTCTGTGTGCCTTGGTGTTTCCTCATCTGTAAAATAGAGAAATATGTGACTCATAGGATTGTTAATGAGGCCTACATTTTAAAATGCATATTGGTTATCTTATACAAACCCTGGCACAAAATATTTTCTCAATAAATAACGGTAGTGGTGATAACCCTGCTGATTACGCCATACTCTTTCCAGCCTCCGAGTCTTGATACATACCATGCACATTCTTCTCCATTCCACTGCCTGGATATTTTCTCTAGCCTTGCATATCTTAGCTTACATGGTACTCCCTCTAGGAAACCTCTGACCTCTCATGTCTAGATTTCATGTACTCCTTATATGCCTTTATAGCAGGGTTTTTCAGCCTTGGCGCTACAGACATTTTGGGCTATGTAACTCTGTCTTGGATGCTGGCCTGCATATTGTAGGATGTTTAGAAGCATTCCTGGACTCTGCCTACTTGATGCCAGCAGCTGACACCCTCCTCCCCCAAGCTGTGACAGCCAAAGATGTCTCCAGATATTGCCAAATGTCTTCTGGAGGGCAAATTTACCCCTAGTTCAGAACCACTACTTATTATAGCATTCATCAAAATGTATTATTATTGCTTATTTGTCTGTATCCTTCATTAAACTTTTGAAGAAATATTTCAGCTTTGGCCAAGCACGTGGCTCATGCCTGTAGTTCCTGCACTTTGGGAGGCTGAGGTGGGTGGATCACGAGGTCAAGAGATCGAGACCATCCTGGCCAACATGGTGAAACCCTGTCTCTACTAAAAATACAAAAATTAACTGGGTGTGGTGGCGCATGCCTGTAGTCCCAGCTACCCGGGCGGCTGAGGCAGGAGAATCACTTGAACCTGGGAGGCAGAGGTTGCAGTGAGCCACTATCGCACCATTGCTCTCCAGACTGGGCAACAGAGTGAGACTCCATCTAAAAAACAATTCAACTTTGATTTTAGATGCAGTTACATGTGTAGGATTGTTACATGGTGGACCCAGTGCCCGCTAGGTACTTTTCAGTGCATGCCCCCTGCTCCTCCCCCCGAGGAGTTGACAGTGTCTGTGGTTCCCATGTGTATGCCCACGTGTGCACAGTGTGTAGCTCCCATTTGTAAATGAGAGCATATGGTGTTTGTTTTTCTGTTACTGCATTAATTTGCTTAGGATTATGGCTTCTAGCTACATCTATGTTGCTGCAAAGCACGTGATTTCATTGTTTTTTATGGATGTATACATTCCCAGGTTTACATGTACCACATTTTCTTTATCCAGTCTGCCATTGATGGGAACCTAGGTTGATTTTATGTCTGTTTTTCTTTTTTTTTTTTTTTTAGATGGAATCTTGCTCTGTCACCCAAGCTGTAGTGCAGTCATGTGATCTCGGCTTACTGTAACCTCTGCCTCCTGGGTTCAAGTGATTCTCCTACCTCAGCCTCCCAAGTAGCTGGGATTACAGTTGTCTACCACCATACCTGGCTAATTTTTGTATTTTTAGTGGAGACAGGCTTTCGTCATGTTGGTCAGGCTAGTATTGAACTCCCGACCTCAAGTGATCCACCCACCTCGGCCTCCCAAAGTGCTGGGATTACTTGTGTGAGCCACTGCACCCAGCCTCCATGTCTTTGCTATTGTGAATAGTGCAGTGATGAACATTTGAGTGCGTGTATCTTTTTGGTATAATAATATATATCCCTTTGGGTATATACCCAGGAATGGGATTGCTGTGTTGAATGGTAGCTCCTATATTAAGTTCTTTGAGAAATCTCTGTACCCGCAAATGTGTACATCTACTATGTACTCAATAAAATTTAAAATAAAAACAATTAGGAGCCTAAAGCTTTTTCCCATTGCACATACCTGGACTACGTGACTTGCAGTTTTGGCTCTCTGCTATCTGTAACAACTTCAACAATGGTTAATCCATTTGCGCCAGTCCCCAATTACAAAGTCACTGGCATTATGGAATTTCTCCATCTTGATCATTGTTAAATTCCATGGCATCTTGCATAGGTCTCAGCACATGATAGACAGGTACTCAGCGAATATCCACTGAGGAAGGAAATTTCAACTCAGTTCTCACCAGCACTCTACAATTCCTTTATTCTTATCTTTCCAGTTTACCTACCTTGCCAGTAAAGGTACCCAGTGAAAATTAAGCCCAATCGCATTTTCTTTTTTCTGGCTACTTTCAGCCTCCCAAGCATTGCTGAAGGAAGTCACTCAAGAAAGCCACTTAATGAGTTCCACTGAAGACTAATACTAGTCACTTTCAGTGGTTGTAGGGACTGTTGAACAATTCTTTTCTCTGCAGTTGACTACCTTAAATACTCTCCCCAGGAACTCTCCCACGTTCCTCACTTTTCCAGCTCCACTGCTAGCACCTCAGTCTCATCAGATGACCTCCTTCTCACTTCGCTAAGACTCGGACCAACTGACAAGAGCCTCTTCAGCATCTTCTCGTCCTCTCTTTCCTTTCCTTTCCTTTCTGGCCCTCTTATTTCCCAAGATGAGTATCTTTCTCTCAGTTTTTGATGTCTCCTACTTCTGTGTCATCACATTTTTCTTGCATCCTTCATCCTTTCCTCTCCACTGTTTTTCCTCCTCCTCTTGTCCACAGCTCTTGTTTAAACAAACAAAAAGCAGCCTTCATGTGATCCACTTTCACTCCGTTTATGGCCTTCCATTCATCATTTCACCGGCGCATGTTTCATAGCAGTTGTCTACCCTGGTAGCTTTCCTTTCACTTCCAAGCACATGGCAGTCAGGCTTTGGGCAGACTGTAGCCCAATTTCACGTTGCTGAAGTGCTCACTTCGTCATCGCTGGTCACTTCCTGAGCTCATCTCAATCCTCATTTGACTCAAACTCTATGGTTCTGGAACCCCATGATATTTTACTCTCATGCGTCCACATTGTACCATTCTTGTCCACTTTTAACTTGTTTCTTGTTTTCCACAAGCCTTATGTGTGGACATTCCTCAGAGTTAGTTCCTAGCCCTTCTCCCATGTTCCTTGACTTCCTGGGATTCATTTCTCCTCACATGGCCAAATATTACTGTTGAATACTCAATTATGCCTTTAGCTTTAACTGCCCTCTTGAGCCCAGCCCTGCATATTTTGCTGCTACTAGATCTTTTTTATGGCTGATATACTGCTAGCATTGGAAACTACACAACCGAACCATTCACTGACTCCACCTTCCCATCTACTGCTCCTTTCCCTTCTACCATTTTCTCTATTACCGTCTTCAGACAATGGTGTCACCATCTTCACCACAGCCCTGGCTTGCATTCTTTAAAACATCTTGATTCTTCCCTATGCTTGCTCTTGACATTCAATCAGTTCCTAAGCTCTCTCTCTCCAGAGTCAAATTTCTATTGAACTATGCCTACCTTTTCATTCTTACACCACTGCCCTGGTTCAAATCTTCACATCTTCACATACCCTTTTTTTCTTTTTTCTTCAGAGACAGTGTCTCACTCTGTCACCCAGGCCAGAGTGTGGTAGTGCGATCGTATCTCACTATAGCCTTGCACTCCTGAGCGCAACTGATTCTCCCTCCTTGGCCCCCCAGAGTGCTGGGATTACAGGTGTGGGCTACCGTGTCTGGCCTTCACATACTCTTACACTAAGTATGCAGACAATTGCAATAGCTTTCTAATTGGTTTCCCTCAAATTTCATCTAATTCCAGCATACTTCTCACAGTGCTTTCATAACATTCATAATTCCTGAGTTATAAATCTCCCTGGTTAGGTGGCTCCCCTCTTGCAGTAGAAAAAAAGACAAATCTGGGCCTACTCTAACTTTGCTAATCTTATCTTTTACTCTGCTCTTTCATATAACCTTCACTGTTTCCAGAACATGACTTTCAGTTGCCCATTTTCATTGATTTGCTCATGCTATATTTTTCTACCTTGTATTAATCTGTGAAATATCTATTCAATCTATGAGGCTTAACTCAGGTGGCAGTCTTCCCAGAAGGTTTCCCCAGCCCCTTCTTGTTTGAATTAATCTCTTTTTCCTCTATATTCCTATTGATGTGGTGTATAGTTTTGGTAGCTGTTTACATAGTTTTCTACACCAAAAGACCTTGAAATCAGGTCTGTGACATCTATCGTATTTCACACATGACCATTTACATCTTAATTCATAATAAATGTTTATTGAATGGAAGTCACTTATTAATAATGGGAAGGTTTGTAATTATTATTATCATTATTTTTTGAGACAGAGTCTCGCTCTGTCACCCAGGCTGGAACCTCGGCTCACTGCAACTTCCACCTCCTGGGTTTAAGATATTCTCCTGCCTCAGCCTCCTGAGTAGCTGGGATTACAGGTGCATGCCTCCACACCTGGCTAATTTTTGTATTTTTAGTAGAGACAGGGTTTCACCATGTTGATCAGGCTGGTCTCGAACTCCTGACCTCATGATCTACCTACTTCGGCCTCCCAAAGTGCTGGAATTACAGGTGTGAGCCACTGTGCTTGGCCTGTATTTAATTTTGTTTTTTAATGTTAAGAGCAAGCAATGCTATTGTTCATAGGAATCTATTGCATTTTCAGTAAATTAGTAATAATGAATGCAAGGATTATTAAGCAGATTACAAAATGTATTGCAAGTCTAGTAGTTTTTATCTAGAAGGTATGTTAAAACACATTAGAATTTTTGCCTTCTGAGTATTGAAAAGTCAGATGGCATACATATTTTAGCTAAATATTACTGAGCAATGAAATGGTTACTTTGTTTAGTTCCTTGACATTTGTTGCCATCTAGTGTGGCATTTGGGTATTACATGCTAAGTAGAAGGAATTATATATTTACATTCACAGTGGCAGTGAAAATGCCTGAGGATTTTATAAGAAAATAAATATATAACTTGAGAAGTGTACAATGTCATACATAGATTCTTGTATGGAGCTACCTTGGATAAACTCCCTACTCTTCCACTTTCTAGGTCTCTGATTTGGGCAAGTTACTGAATGTCTCGAAGTACCAGTTTCTTCAACTGAGTGATGAGAACCAATTAAAATGTATTGAGAGGGTTAAATAATCCACATATGCCACTTAGCAATGTATCTGGCACATAGTCGGTGCTCAGTACTTGTTTTTGTTTGAAAATGCAAGTTATTTCAATTGGTGATAATTTTAAAAGAGGAAAAAAATTCACCTGGGTCCAAATGGTGAGGAAAAAGTAGAGGCTTTTGCCGTGACACCTGTGTGAGGCAAGCCAGGAGAAGCAGATAAAAAGGTTAACTAGGCCTTTGGCCTGCCTACTTATGTTGGAAGGGAAATTGTTGAGAGGTATATGGAAAGGCCTGAAGGCACAGGCTTTGGCATGAAGTTACCATAAGCATGTCTGTAATGACATAACCCTCTAAGAAAAAGAATTTTTTTTTTTTTTACTCATAACAAATTGAGCAAAGTATTTATTTCAAATTTGCTAAGACCTATCCTGCTATATACCTTCATGGGTAAGTGGTATCAGCTTAAAAAAATTAATTATTATGTGTACATAATAATTGTACATATTTATGGGTTACATGTGATATTTTGAAGATTAATTTTTTAAGCAGCAACCTGGTAGACTGAACAAGTATTTACAAACACTTTTTTCCCCTTTTTCAAATATCCATATTATTCTGTTTCTTGGATTACAGGGAGTCAGAAAGGCAGTAATTAGAAGCCTGGATTAAAAAGAAAATCAGAAAAGTTTTGAGTATTTGGTTGTAGTCACAAGTATAGGAAATAATGCTTCTTGGTATGCACATTATCACAAAACAAAAACAAAGTATAAATATCTTGAAAATGGTACATAGGGATAGACTGGTAAGTTTCTGGTTAGCAAGGGTTTCTAAATTAAAATCAACAGTTTGCATTATTCATAAATTAGATGCTTAAAATGTGTTAATCTTTTTAATTTTGTGGGCTTTATTATTACATAAAAATAAAAACGTAAGCTTTTAAAGTTAATGTTCGTAAGTGTAAGCTGTATA
The DNA here is from genome assembly GCF_030222135.1 of Aotus nancymaae. Classification (NCBI taxonomy): domain Eukaryota; kingdom Metazoa; phylum Chordata; class Mammalia; order Primates; family Aotidae; genus Aotus; species Aotus nancymaae. Next base: position 27,517,696 of record NW_026988445.1, read on the forward strand.
TTTTTTATAAGATCTTAATTCCTTAGTTATTTATGAATTATTTTGTCACAAGGATTCCTTGAAAACTAACCCTAGCAGTTGGGAAGGACTCTTACATGATCTACAGTAGGTTTCCTGTTTTAAAATTTTAGTTGACTAGATCTACATTTTGTTTCAGAAAATATTTTGACTGCTTAAGATAGTAGTGTCTACCGTTTGGTTTAATAAAACCAGGACTGGCCGTGTGCGGTGGCTCACGCCTGTAATCCTAGCACTTTGGAAGACCGAGCCGGGCGGATCACAAGGTCAGAAGTTTGAGACCAGCTTGGCCAACATGGCGAAACCCCATCTCTACTAAAAATACAAAAATTAGTCGGGCGAGGTGGCGGGCGCCTGTAGCCCCAGCTACTCCGGTGGCTGAGGCAAGAGAATCGCTGGAACCCAGGAGGCGGAGGGTGCAGTGAGCCGAGATTATGCCATTGCACTCCGGCCTGGGCAACAAGAGTAAGACTCCATCTCAAAATAAATAAATAAATAATAAATAAATAAAACCAGGACTGGGAGTATCAAGTCCAATAAACTGTGTTTGAAAAAAGTGTTAAGATGTCAACATAGAATGACCACACATAAAGAAATTTCCCAGCAAAGAAAAGATTCCTTCAGGAATGAGTCTGCTGGGTGGGGGAAATGTATAATTCCCTAACTTCCCAAAATCTACAGCCATTTCCACCAAGGAGGGAACTGTGCTTAGGCAGAGGGAGAGAAGCCAGGACTTAGGGACTACTGAGAGAAATAACAGCCACAGGCTTCAAATTAACTTTGTCACCTATAAATATCTATCATTTAATGGTAATCAACAGTTTACTGACATAGCCTTTGAGAATTCAGTTACTATAAAGATCTATCTGCTGGGTGTGGTGGCTCATGCCTATAATCCCAGCACTTTGGGAGGCTGAGGTGAGTGGATCACCTGAGGTCAGGAGTTCGAGTCCAGCCTGATCAATATGGTGAAACCCTGTCTCTACTAAAAATACAAAAATTAGCTGGGCATGGTGGGAGGCACATGTAATCCTAGCTACTTAGGAGGCTGAGGCAGAAGAATTGCTTGAGCCCAGGAGGCAGAGGTTGCAGTGAGCTGAGATGGAGCCACTGCACTCCAGCCTGGGTGACAGAGCGAGACTGTCTCAGGAAAAAAAAAAAAAAAAAATCTTTCATTTGGTGGTAGTTGACTGTTTACTGACCTAGCCTTTGAGAAGTTGGTTATTTATGTCCTTACTGAATGGTTAGAGGGGTACTCAATCGACGGGGGTTCTGGAAACCAGAAGAAGAAACTCTAGAATTAAGAGAAAGCTTTAATGGAGATACTGTATAAATATTTGTTTAGTAGACCAAAAAATTTTAGTATGTGGGGTCCATTGTAAGAGAGTTATCTTTAGAAAGATTAAATCATTTTTTTTATTCCAAGTGTTACTGTGCTTTTTTATTTTCTTCATTGTGGCCAGGCATATATGTCAAAAATCAAAGCAAATAAAAGTAAAAGCTATTTTATAGTATGGAATCATTGGTTACACACTAAGCGACATCAATAACCAGTTTTTGTTTTGTTTTGTTTTGGTTTTTGGTTTTCTTGGGATAGAGTCTCGTTCTGTTGCCCTGGCTGGAGTGCAGTGGCACCATCTTGGCTCACTGCAACCTCAGCCTCCTAGGGTGAAGCAATTCTCCTGCCTCAGTCTCCAAAGTAGCTGGGATTACAGGCACCCACCACCACACTCAGCTAATTTTTGTATTTTAGTAGAGACAGGGTTTCACCATGTTGGCAGGCTGGTCTCCAGCTCCTGACCTCAAGCAATCCACCCGCCTCAGCCTTCCAAAGTGCTGTGATTACAGGCATGAGCCACCATGCCTGGCCAATAGCCAGTTTTTTTGCATTCAGTGTTTTGTTGCTCATTACTCATCGTCGCCCATGGGTGGTGGCTAGTCCTAATAGAGGGAAGACCATCCACAAAACCAAGGCTTCAGCAGTAGTTTTGTTTACATGATTTTACAGCTTCTCACCTTGTGCTTTTCTCTGTATCACCCTATCTTGGTGAGTTTTTGTTTAATGAAAAACTTCCTGACTGGATATATTGTTTTATACTAAGTAATCATTTTATCTATTCATACCAGTAGTATTCATTATATGAGAGAAAATTATGAGCATTTACTGTGCTCATGTGAAATATTTTTCACAAGAGCAATTACACTGTGAATCAGAAAGAGTGACTAATTCATATTTCAAGCTCTCAGGCCTTAAATTAAAGAAAAAGTATGCTTTTTCATTTGTTTGAAAATCGAATTTAAAATTTCCTTTTCCAGGCATTCTCAGCTAGAATTTGGACTTGGGACTATCTCCCTAGGAGAATCATTTTTAGTCATTGTATTTGTTTATTAGTTAATCTGAGACAATTGGATTTTACCTTTATATTTTATGCCTGGGAGAATAGAAACTTGTCAGAAGATACCAAAAGAAATTGGAAACTTTTCAGACGATACCAAAAGAATTTGTTTATTAGTTAATCTGAGACAATTGAATTTTACCTTTATATTTCATGCCTAGAAGAATAGAAACTTTTCAGAAGATACCAAAGGAAATTGGAGTTTAATGCTTTCCAGATAAAGAGAGGGAAATTCACATATCCTAGATATTTATTGTCTGTATTTATTATAGCGTTCACCAGAGGGAAGCATAACTATGCATAAAACTTACAGTGCTTACTGAGGCCATTTCCTTCTTCATTAAAATCAAATGTGACTATGAAATTTATAATCACACAGCATGTAAATCATGTGAGACCGGGGGTTCTTTCTTCCAACTCAGGAGAAAAGAGAGGTTGGGGGAGATGGATGTTGTACATAAGGCCCACTGGAATAAGACTATAAGATATTATAGTACCTTATTTTTATGAGGATTTTTAAAAATTGGGATTTTAATATAAAATCTATCCATTTAACTAAATTATACTTGTACCCCATATATTTATACAAAAAAAAAAAACCTCCCAAAATTGGGATTTGAAGTCATATTTTATTATCTGGTATTATACATAAAGATATTGTAAAAGTGGCCAAAATGAAGTTAGGGTGTTTTTATTTCTGGAAATGCAAGTGGGAAATTTAGAATAAAGGACAATTATGAGCTTTACCAGAAATGAAGGATCCTCATAAAACTAAGTGGTGAATACTGTTTTGAGTCTTTCCATTTAACTTATGATTATTACACAATTTTTACTTTAGTTGTATGTTTAAGGGAAGTGAGCTAAATTTTGCCTTAGTTATATTTAAGGAAACTTGATTATTATATAGTATTAAACAAAAGATGCTTGTGTGTAATGATGTAGTCAACGTTTCATTTTACTATTTGGATCGATCTATCATTTGAAGTATTCCAGTAAATTTTATCCATGAGCAAATAAGAAATCAGTTAAATTGGATATTTATGTATTTCATGTAGTATAAACATGATATATAATTGAAAATATTAGAGCACCTGGTTTTTCTTGTTCCCCTTTTTCAAAATTCTGACTCATCTGTGGCCCTCATCAAAGTTCATTATCTGAATTTTGTCATTGATTAATTAATAGGGCTTTAATCATGGAAATTGAAATATGTCAATAAATGTAACATCTGGATACTCTTTTCGGTCAATAAGTAGTATTGATAAACAAATACAAAGTTATTCTAATGGGCTTTATAGTGAATTTTAACTATTTTAAATACGGTTAAAGCTTAATTATCTCATTTTCCCCTTATTGTTTTTAAATTCTCAACTCCTCTTTCAACCTGTTATATCCTAGCAGGCTTTAATCCAGTGTGACCAGTTGAGGAACGAGCTGGAGAGGCAGGCAGAGCGACTTGAAAAAGAACTCGCATCTCAGCAAGAGAAAAGGGCCATTGAGAAAGATATGATGAAAAAGGAAATCACAAAAGAAAGGGAGGACATGGGATTAAAGGTACTTAAGGACTCCGATATTATCCACATTGCAGAAGAAATGTTTCTTATGATGCCATGGATGATTCCGTAGGCTGGAGTTCTTGAATGAACTCTAAATTTTAAAATTGTTATTGTATAAGGAGTTAAATTTCTTATAATTTAGAGTTCATAAAAATGTTATTTTTTACATATACTTCTCATTTGTTTATTCTGACCTTTTCAAATAAAATAATCAATTAGATTCCATACTATGAAATTATAAAATTTACTTTAAATCCTGCCATTCTGTTTGATTTTTTTCTCTCTCATGTTTCCCAGAGGAATGCTATGAAGTTACTCAGATTTTATTTCAGCCTTGGCTAAATCAAGGAGAGGTGACTCCCCTGCTTAATCTATTAGCCCTAAATTAAACATGCAGAAGATAAAACACTTGTAAGAAACTGAATAACCAAGAAAAAGTGATTATAGACTCTGTATGAAATCAGTTCTGACAAGTTACATGGTCGATATGACGGTAACCAGATGAAGGGAAGGATTTAAGGAAAAAGGAACAGATAACATGAAATGAGCAGCGTTTGAAAAAGAGTTCACAAACTGGAATACAGAGTTGAGTGGGACCTAGCTTTAAAATTGCTAACTAGACTAGAATTGAGCAAGTTGTGGTCCATTGAGTAATCAAAACAACTGTGTTACATGTTAGTTTTTAAAAATGGACTCACAGCTTGTACTCTAAGTGCTATGTTTTTGTAAGATTCCAGTGTGTGATAATTAACTCATTCAGTGAATGTATACTGAGTATATGTGCTGTGTACAAAGTAGTGTGCAGGCCTAAAGACAGGGAAAGAGAAAAATTGTCACTTCTGCCCGGTGAGTTTTAAGTCTTATGAGTAAACTGAGGCATTTCCTATAAACTTCCTTGTCTTCTTACCATTTTTGAAAACTGCATCTGTCAAAACCCTACTACCTGCCATCTCTGCCTTGGATTGGTGATCTCAGCTGGTAAAAATCCCACAGCCTTGCAGATGGCACAGTTGTACACTCCAGGCCTGAAGTGTCCACAGCTCTGTCAGCGCTTTCTAGCAGTCCTCTTATGCTTTCCTCTCTCTTCTTCATTCCACAGTCACCAGATAGTAACCGAAGGGGCGGGGAATGTTGTAGTCACAGGAACAATGCAGTTTCCTCATAAAGCCTACGAACTGGTAGGAGAAGTAGATGGTACAGAAATATTTTCATAAGTGAGCTTTTATCATCATTGCAATAAAGCCACAAAGTTCTGTTCAGGTTACTGTGGGAATGTGTAACAGGGGGATCTGACCTAGTCTAGGCAGTCACGAAACACTTTCCTGAGACAGAGATTTTGAAAATGAGACCTGAAAGCATTGATGAGCGGTCAGGTGAAAAGCGGAAGAGGGTTTCAGGCCCAGGAAAATAACACACCCAAGACTCGGGACCTGGAAAGCATCGCACTTTCTAGGCATTTGGAGAAGGCCCTGATGGCTGGAGCATAGAGAGAGAGGGACAGAATAGTGGGAATGAGTTTGCAGAATTATGCTGGGACAGAATCATGAATGGCTTTAAAATCCATATGAAAGATTTAAAATTTTGTCCAAAAAGTGATGGAAAGCCATTGAATGACTTTAAATTGGTCAGTGTCACGATGCCATTTATGTTTGAGAAGAATCATTTTGTCAATAGATTGGAAGGAGAAACAGAATAGGTGCCTGGAGATCAGCTGGGAGGTGATGATCATAGTCCAGGTAGGAAGTGATGGTATCTTGAAAACATTTCTTTAAGGACTATTTCAAATCACTTGTTCCTCTCAAATTCTCTATAAGACAGCTTTTCCCCTTATTCTCAGCAGAGAACCTTACTTACTTAACAAAGAAAATTGAAGTCATTAGGTGTTAACCACCTCAACTATTTATCTTCCGCATGCCTTAAAATACATTTTCACCTGGATTCCAACCCAGTCTGAATGGGAAAGACTTCTTCCTGATCCTTTCCCCTTCCCGTGGGTCCCATCTCCTTTCACCCCTCCAAGGAGCTCATTCCATTTGTCCACTCCGCTTTTCTGAATCAATCTTTGCTTCACTACAGTCTCTTTCTTATCATCAGGAAAATACTTTCAAATGTCTCTTACTGTTGAACGAAACAATCTTTCTTCTCATCTGTGTTTCTTAATTTTTGCTACACAAGAAGTTCTAAAAATCCGATTGTCCAAACAGTACCCCAAACCAATGACATCAAAATGTCTGAGTAGCATCCAGGCGTCGGGATGGTGAAAGCTACCCAGGTGGTTCCAATGGGCAGCCAAGGTTGGAAACCACTTCAGTGATTCTATCTCCCTCTTTAACTCTTTCTCTTAGTGGTCAAGTTTCTTGAAGGATTTGTCCATACATGTTGTCTTTATTTTGTCTCTTCTCTTTCACTCTTCAGCCCACTGCATTTCAACCTCTGTGCCACAGCCAATGAAATTACCATTGCTATGTTCACTAAAGAGCTGCTTGTGCTGTATTTGCTGATTTTTTTTTTTGTAGTCTTACTTTCCTTAAAAGGTACTTTTTCCTTGATTTCTCTCAATTCACATTCTTGATTTAGGAGAACGATGATGTATGTCTTTTACATTACTCTGAGTTTAAAGTGCTTTGAGGCAAAGAAGGAGACCATCCAGAAAGCAGCTTGATAGAAGGATCTAGAGTTTAGCAGGGAGCTAAAGATTTAGGTGTCTTTAACAGTACTATGGCTTTAATTCCATATATAGCTTTAGGAACTAAAGCTTCAGGACTAAAGCTATTTGATTTCTAAATCTTTAACTGTATACTGAGCTCCAAAACCAGCTTTACTTTCCACCTTCCCTATCCCAGTAGACCCACTATGCATTCAGTTACCCAGCATAGAAATCTCGCCACCCTTTTCTCCCTGCTCTTTCTCACGCCACAAATCTTATCATCACCAGGTTCTAAGACTTAAGACCCTAGGCATTTACATTGCCCTGTCTCCATCCTGCTGCTCCCATGTCTCATCCTTGGGTGGTTCCTATGGCCCCTGTGGTGTCCTTGCCTCCAGTCTCACCTTCCTCTCTGTTCTCCAAACCACAGCTGGGATGATCCTTCTCAAGTGAACATCTCAATACGTCAGTCTCTTAATCCTTTCACGTCTCCCTGTAACCCTGGATAAAATTTAGGATCCTTTAGCATAGCATAATGACTCTACAATATTCTTTCTCTCTTTGGCTCTCCAGTCTTACGTTCCTTCATTTTTCTACTTTGCACCCTCACCACACTGACTGGCCTACTTGTACTTCCCCAAGCATGAAAATATGCCCGTCTTCCATACTGGTTTTTTTTCAGTGCAGGATTCTGTATGTGCTTTGCCCCCTGCCTAGAGGAATCTTCCTCTGCCCTCTTTAATGGATTCTTCAGAGTTGTTTGTTTGTTTGTTTTTGAGACAGGGTCTCATTCTGTCACCCAGGCTGGAGTGCAGTGGGGTGGTCGTGGTTCACTCAGCCTCGACCTCTCGAGCTCAGGTCATCCTCTTACCTTAGCCTCCCAGATAGCTGGGACTACAGGAGTGTGCCACCATGCCCCACTAATTTTTTGTATTTTTTTGTAGAGACAAATTTTTGCCATGTTGCCCAGGCTGATCTTGAACTCCTAGGCTCAAGCGATCCACCCTCCTTGGCCACTCAAAGTGCTAGGATTATAGACGTGAGCCACCTCACCTGGCCCAGGGTTTTTCTTGGTACCACCTCCTCTCAGAGCCTCCTACAGCTGAATTGGGGTCCTCTCCTATGGTCTCCCATAACTCAATTTATTACAAATTTTTGTTGAATAGTTTGCCTTCCCTAATTCAGTATGAGTCCTTTGCATGTAACATCCTCATTGCCTGGCACATTCCTCTCATATAAAATGTGCTCAGTATATGTTTGATGAATGGAAAAATTGGAAAGGTATGGCTAAAATGCTGAGAGTTCAGAGGATCAGAACTGATCGTCTGCAAGAGATCATGGAAGGCTTTGCGAAAAAGATGGCGTTTTAATGGAGCTTCCAAGAATAGGTAGGGTTTAGAAACGCAGAGTATGGGGGAAGGAATGCTGCCTGTAACCAGTCTGAATGAGACATGGAAGGGGGATGAAGCTGTGAGTTGAGTGTGTGTGAGAGAGAATGGTATCGATAGCAAAGACTGGCTATTGTTCACACCTAGGAAATTTTTCTTTTTTGATTGTTTGCTGGAAACTATTTGCCTTGCGGAGTAGTTTAGAAGTATGTGATGAGGATTCCTGATAAGAAAGGAAAAATGAAGGCTGAAGTGTACCTGGCAGTGTTCCAGGTGCTTTCATATGTGACAGAACCTCTCTCTTCTACTGACAGTTTCATGAATAAAGGTGGTGACAGAAATGCAGCACATTTTTTATTTATCATTTATTTACTTATTTTTAACTTTTATTTTACATCCAAGGGAGTACATGTGCAGGTTTTTTACCTGGGTATATTGCATGACGCTGAGGTTTGATTTACAGATTATCTTGTCACCTACCCCATGAGCATAGTATACCCAGTAGTTAGTTTTTCAGCCCCTGCCTGCCTCCCTCCCTCTCCTCTCTAGTTATCCCCAGTTTCTATTGTTGCTATGTCATATCCAGGAGTACGTAATGCTTAGCTCCCACTTGTAAGTGAGAACATGCAGTGTTTGATTTTCTGTTCCTGCATTAATTCAGTTAGGACTGTGGCCTCCAGTTGCATCCCTGTTGCTGCCAAAGACCTGATTCCATTCTTTTTTTATGGCTGCATAGTATTCAGTGGTGTATATGTACCACATTTTCTTCATCCAGTCCACTCCTGATGGGAACCCAGGTTGATTCCATGTCTTTGCTATTGTGAATAGAGGTGCAGTGAACATGTGAGTACATGTGTCTTTTTGGAAAGACAGTTTGTTTTCTTTTGAATATATACCCAATAATAGGATTGCTGGTAGAATGATAGTTCTGTTTTAAGTTATTTGAGAAATTTCCAAACTGCTTTCCACAGTGGCTGAACTAATGTGCATTCTATCAACAGTGTAAAAGTGTCCTTTTCTCTGCAGCCTCACCAGGGTCTGTTGTTTTTCAACTTTTGATTAATAGCCATTCTGACTGGTGTGAAATGGCATCTCGTTGTGGTTTTGATTTGCATTTCTGTGATGATTAGTGAATTAGTCTGTTCTCACACTACTGTAAAGAAATACCTGAAACTGGTGATTTATAAAGAAAAGAGGTTTAATTGGCTCACAGTTCTGCAGGCTGTACAGGAAGAATGGCTGGGGAGGCCTTAGGAAACTTTCAGTCATGGTGGAAGGGAAGCAGGCATGTCTTCTGTGGTTGGAGCAGGAGGAAGAGGGAGGAGGGGGAGAGGCTACACATTTTTAAACAACCAGGTCTTCTGAGAACTCGCTATCATGAGAAAAGTGAGGGAGAAACCTGCCCCCATAATTCAATCACCTCCCACCAGGCCCCTCCCCCAACACTGGGATTACAATTTCATGTGAGATTTGAGTGGGGACAGAATTCCAAACCATATCATTCAGTAGTGATCTTGAGCAGTTTTTCATATGTTTGTTGGCCCTTTGTATGTCTTCTTTTGAGAAGTGTCTGTTCATATCTTTTGTTAGTTTTATAATGGGGTTGTTTTCGGCTTGTTCAATTGTTGACTTTCTTTATAGATTCTGGATATTAGATCTTTGTCTGATACATAGTTTGCAAATTTTTTCTCCTATTCCGTAGGTTGTCTGTTTACTCTGTTGATAATTTCTTTTGCTGTGCAGAAGCTCTTTAGTTTAATTAGGTCCCACTCATCAGTTTGTGGGTTTTGTTGCAATTGCTTTTGAGAACTTAGTCATAAATTCTTTCCCAAAGCCCATGTAGGAAACACCCAGAATGGTTACTTTTTGTATATGGTGAAGGGCAGGAGTCCAGTTTCATTCTTCTGCATATGGCTAGCCAGCTACCCAGCACCAGTTATTGAATAGGGAATCCTTTCCCTGTTGGGCATTTTTGTCCAGTTTGTCAAAGATCAGATGGCTATATGTATGCAGCTTTATTTCTGGATCTCTATTCAATATCATACATTTCTAAGCTAGAGTCTTTAAGTTGATTTTGTCTTTAGTAAGCCTTTGCTCACATTTGATCTTAAGATCCTGCTTTAAATAAAGAGCTGACAGTGGTCGTAGCACTGAGGTCCCAGCTCTCACCAGGAAATGCCAGAAAGTGGCTTTGGAGGAAAAAGATTTTGAGTTGAATCCAACTTGACCTTTGTGTGACCTTGAACAATTCACTTAACCTCTCTAAGTTTCAGAGGAGTAAATAAAGTTTATAATATATCAAATAATTGATAGGATTAAATGAGATAATGTTTAGATAATATCTAATGTAATGCCTGACTTACTGTGGGCACTGAATAAATTGTAACTTGTGGCTATTCTTGTTTTAGAGAAAGAGAAGGAGCCTTCTTGGCCCTTTGTGTTAGTAAAAGCAGACAAACTTTTTTGTAAAGCCCAGCTTAAAACTTTTATTTATTAGTTTGAATGAACTTGGACAAATTAGTTTTCTGAATCTCATTTTTTCAAATGAAACTTAATTCAATATAATTCCTTCTCTAGGGGATTTAATTATTTATTTATTAGAGACAGGGTCTCACTGTGTCACATAGGCTGGAGTGCAGTGGTGTGATCATAGTTCATCATATCCTCAAACTACTTGGCTCAAGCAATCCCCTTGCCTCAGCCAGGACTACAGGCATGTGCCATTGTGCCTGGCTAATTAAAAAAAAAAAAAACATTGTAGAAACAGGGTCTCACTATATTGCCCAGGCTGGTCTTGAACTCCTGGCAGTCCTCATGCCTCAACCTCCCAAATTGCTAGGGTCCAAGTGTGAGCCACGGCACCCAGCCTTTCTCAGGGGATTTAAAGAGAGAATACATATCATACTGCCTGACACAAGAACATAATTTTTTTTTAAGATGGAGTTTTTTGCTCTGGTATCATCTCAGCTCACTGCAACCTCCACCTCCTGGGTTCAAGTGATTCTCCTGCCTCAGCCTCCTGAGTAGCTGGGACTACAGGCACCTGCCACCACGCCTGGCTAATTTTTGTATTTTTAGTACAGACAGGGTTTCACAATGTTGGCCAGGCTGGTCTTGAGCTCCTGACCTCATGATCCACCCGCCTTGGCCTCCCAAAGTGCTGGGATTACAGGGGTGAGCCACTGTGCGTGGCAAGAACATAATTTAATAGGGTGACTGACCAATTAATCATAACATTGTAAGTGCCAGGTAGTTAAAGTTAGTGCTAGAATAAGCACTCCTGCTTTCCTACCAGTGGGAATACTTGTGAAACTTACAGATTTTCTTTCTTTTCATGTATTTTTTTTTTAATTTCTCTCTTACTTTTCTTATTTAAAAAAAATTCCATTTGTGTGTGAAGCTGTTGGAGAACAGATGCCTTCTACCTACACGGGTTTGAATCATTCCCCCGGCACTTGCTGTGAGTTTGTGTGTTATCTTCAATAATGGTCCTCGGTTGCACTGAGCACTCAGGTTTGTCAGTTCATTCAGTCATTGATCATATATTTACCGAGCACCCGCTGAGGTCCTCACATTTTCTCTATTGCTTTCCTTGACAGTATTCATTGTGAAAATACTTAATTCTTGTATCTCTTGTATAGGGAGTACAGATTCATACCGTGTTCAATACACTAGGGACTGCTCTGCAGAAATTTCTATCAACCTCTCCCAACCTGGGTGTCCTTGTCTCTTCCTTGCCCCTGTCAAAGTTTAAAGGACTTACCTGATGTCAACGTCCTGGACATCCAGCAGTGTTGCAGCTGTGTCTGTGTTACTTCTGGCCCTGCAACAGATGTGGATGGAGAAGCTCCTGCCGTGTAATGTTGACTTCCAGATGGTGGGCGTGGGGAAAAAGAAGGTGTGACAACAGGAGGGGAGACCTCAGAAAGTGGGTGACAGGAGGTAGCAGACAGGTAGTGGGCAAAGGAAGGAAATGATGGGTGGCAGAGGGAGGAATCATAAGGAAGAGATTTGTGACATGCCTTATAAGAGAAATGGACTAGAATTTATAATTAGCAAAATAAATGCCAGTATATTTACTTCAAAAAACCACACAATGTTAAGATGTTTACCATCAGTTATGTATGTCCACATAAATAAGTAAAATATGATTTTTAGTAGCTGGTAATTAAAGTTTGTTGCTATTGTATGGTTCCAGAAAAGGTATAATTACACATTCATAATATATATGCTCATGAACTGGAAATTTTAAATTAAGAAACTAAATTGATGTTTTTGATTTGTCATATTTAACTCCTTTTCAACTTTAGGTTTAGATTCTAATGTGCCCAAGAATACTTTGTAGTTTGTTATTAGTAAAATGAACTGTGTGTGAAAATTAGATTTGTAGACAATTCTTTGATCATAGGGACATGTAAACAACCACAAGTCAAATATGCAATTCTTTACTATCTTCAGAAAAGTTAACTAACACATCCGCCTAAATTAGAAAATAGTTACGAGGCTCATTACTTTGATAGGATCAACTTTAACTAGTTCTGTAGTTCATAGGCAGACACCTGTCTTCATTGTATTGATGTAAGGGTCTTAATTTACTAAACCTTTGGTTCAATGTTGATTTTATCATATAATTTTAGTAACTGATTTTAGTTATAAAACTGAATTCACATCCTTGTCAGTGTAGAACGGTAAATTTCAAACAACAATGGTAAATTTTAAACATCATTATTTAAAATTTGTCACCAGTTCTTGTTTTACCAGATAAAAATTGATAGGTATTCCTTTATGTTTTGCTGCTTTTACATTTTAAAAAATGCCAGTACAAATAAGAAATTAAGAACCTAGAAAATTTTGACTTCCTGGAACAGAACAAAATGTAATTGCAAACCAAAAACTATACAGAATAAACCTAAGATCTTGAAAGTATTTCTAATCTTGAGAAGAAAAACTGAGAACCTAATATCCATAGAGTCCCTTGGAAAGTCATTTATTCTAATTATTCATTCATCAAACATTTGGTACCTCTTGAAGAACATGCTCTTGAGGAACTTCTCAAATGAGGAAACAGACAACTAAGAACAGTGGGATGAGTATTGTGGTAGAGATACGCAGAGGTTAGGGTGCGACGGAGGTAGATACACAGAGATTTAGGAGCACATGCCATAGTGATATTCAAAATATTAATCACTACGGCATGGGAAACCATCAGTGAGAAGGGACACAGGCTACAAGCAACAGGCATAACTGTCCCAGTGCACACTGGGACAGCTGAATATCAACCCTGAACATGGGAGGAGCTGCCTATTTTGTGCTGGAAACTGGAGTCAAGGAAGACTTCCTGGAGGAGAGGAGATAATGGCTGAGCTGAAACCTATTGGAGAAATGAGGGAGAACCAGATAATGGAAAGGATAGGTGGGGTTTTACCAACAAAGGGAACTTCACAGAGCCTCTTTGTTGTTGGTGTGGGGGGAAGTGTAGTGGGAGTCACAGCAGATCAGTTGCTCTCTCTAAATAACTTCTTCACTCTTCGCTCTTCCAATCGCTCCTTTTATGCCCTGCATGTGGAAGAAGGCTTTAAGAGTTGTCTGATTCTTCTACATCTCCTCTGAATGTATTTATGGCGCTCTGTTCCGTAACTTACTTGGGTGTTCGGTATCTGTCACTTTAGGGTTTCAGCCAAAACTTTGATTTTATCATCTAGTTTTACGTGTTTCAAAATGAGATTAGCGATCAGGGGAATGAATAGTAGAGAAGTAGGAGAAAACTACATATTTTAATTCACTGGGCATAGGTGAGTAGAGGAGGTAGAGAAATGAACATACCCAATCCACAGAGAATGGCAGTGATTATACTGAGAAGCTATTAATTCAAGAAAGCTTTAGTATTTGTTTTGTCAGATGACATTATTGTTTAGGACCTTTGTTTTCCCTTACAGATGTTGCTCCTGTCTCAGAATATTGCCCAACTGGAGGCCCAGGTGGAAAAGGTTACAAAGGAAAAGATTTCAGCTGTTAATCAACTAGAGGAAATTCAAAGTCAGCTTGCCTCTCGGGAAATGGATGTCACAAAGGTACAGAGAGAAATTTTAGTTTAATAGTTACTTAAGGAACTATTTTCTTTAAATTTTTTTTTCCTGATGTCCAAAGCTCTTATTATTATCATGAAGAAGTTTGGAGCAGAAAAGTTTTGTGATTTCAAGAATAATAAAAGGCTACCTAATGATTACTCAGCAAACGTTCATTTACTGTATGCAGGCCCTTAATGGGTATTGCATGTACAGAGATGAATTAGACACAAGTAATGTCCTCAAAGAACTTAAGGGTTAAGTGGCAGAGACAGACTTATAAATAAATAAGAGTTACATTACTTTAATTATTGAATATTTGATAAACCTTATTTTTCTAAATTAATTAGGAATGCCTTGTTTTTGCCATAGATAGCATAGGGTTGCTGTTTACAATAATTGCCAAGGACACATATTTACAACTTAAAAGTTATGCTTAACATAAAAAATCTTCCACTTCTATTCCTTTTCAGACCTAGTCATTAAAATAAAGATTCTAATACTACATGATCTTATTTTATACTTTGAAATACTACATTGTCTGTGCTGTGGGTGTCACTGGCTTGTGAATCAAGAACTAAAATGTTTAGTGGTCTTTACTGGCAATGATTAATATGGAAGGTACATATTTTAAGAAATACTAGTAGTCCATCTAGATTTCAATAGTTAATGCTTTAAAACTAAGAAACCAAATATGGGCATGTGTAATGTAATAAATGAAATTAATTTATTTTTTACTGCTAAATACACAGGTGATTTGCTTAAAATACTCTTTCCATATTGCCTTTTATTACTTGACGTATTTTCCTAAGTTTTGACATATTTGTAATGCCATTGTTGCTCTATAATTCAGTAATTAAAATTATTTTTTCCCCTTTTTCTTGAGTTTCTGTAATTCTCCATTTGCTTTGAAGCGTTCATATTAGCTAATGTAGAAGTTTAAGAAGCTCAAATTTGCTGATCAATGTGATGTTTTTGTGTGGAGATGGGGTGGAAGTGAAGAAATTAGTTCAGAAGGATAGAAATGCTTAACCTAGATTTGTGGGTGAAGCTATGATAAGACAATTTTCAGTTGGTAACAGAGAGACAACTTTCTGTTGAAATGTGGTACAGCAAAGAGAGTTCTCTGTCTCAAGAACTATCCGAAAGGACTTACACGTCAGAAGAGTGATTAGACTAAATTGCCTTGAAGTTGTTTCCACCATGGAGATAATATAGTTCTAGTTCAATGTAATGTGTTAATTTAATATTAAATAGAATTTGAGTGTTATGGATAAACTTAGCAAATGCTGAACTGAAAGTAGGAAAGCAGGGAACTTTAGGAGTAAAATTAAGGGATGAAATAATTTTAAATAAGACCTGATGCTTAAACATTTTTTATATAATAAGTTCGTATTGGTGTTGAGTTTTAAACATCATAGTTGTATAATGGTGGTCTTCTGATATTATCAGCTGGGGGTTTTATTCCATTTTATTCCTAGATATACATAGGAATATTGAAGAATTGGGAAAGAAAATAAAGTATGGCTCCTCTAATTTTTTTCCTGTCACTCTGAATTTTTAATTTTATTTAGGTTTAAAATTAATAGCTTTTATAAATTTAGAATTTTTGAAATGGGAAGAGTAAACTCTCACACATTGAAGCCATTTGAATTTACAGTAGAATTTTTAATAACCTCATTATTGCCCTAGCTTTCTGAGGGCCACTGGGGAGAAGGAAGCCTATTGGCTTTTTCTCCTGTGTTGTCACTATAGCTTTTAAATGTAGATTATTTTTTAAATTACTTTTTACGTTCTGTTTTATTTGTTTGGAGACAGGATCTTATTGTGTTGTGCAGGCTGGAGTGCAGTAGCTATTCACAGGCACTAGCACAGCAGTCTACAGTCCTGAACTCCTGGGCTCAAGCCACCCTTCCGCTTCAGCCTCCAGAGGTACTGTGACTACAGGCATGCGCTACCATGCCCAGCTTAAATGCATATAGTTTTTATACCGTAGTATATTCTAATACCTCAGTAATGACGAAACTGACTTATGAAGTTTCCAAAATCATCATTTTTGGAGAAATATCAAAATTGAAAAGTTTCAAGAAAGCATCACCATTAGATAATATATTATTTTTAAGAGCCATATATTTGTAAATTAGAAGCAAATTTAGCAGACTTGTACATTAATTGAACTCTCTATAGGTTCTCAGTTATCTCAAAAGGCCCATAATTTGCTCGTTTAGATTTATCTGCTAATTACACTTTTTGAATATATATCTGTGTCTGTAGCAGCCCTAGATTGGAAAAAATAAATAAAACAAAGTTCTTAGTGTCAAGTGTAAAGGATAATATGCAATACTTTTAAGATGCTATGTATGTTCATTATTGATGCTATATTACAATTATTTCATTTAAAAGCATATTTTTCTTTTATATTGAATGTTACAGTTATAAGTGCATAGTGTGCTTAGTTCCAGTCTATGTTTTTTTGCCAGAAAAATCTTCCTTGACTTGAACACTTGGGATTGTGTATAAAAAGATGACATTATCTGCAAACCTTGCAGTAAATACTGGATACTACAGATATACATATCAATAGTATGTCTGTTAGCAGAGAAACATTTCTTTATACATTTCCTTTTTAAAGGGCATAAGTGATGAAGTCTTTAAAAGAAAACTTTATAATATAGAGTGACTATTTAACCATAACCATGTGAATGAATAATAACATAGCTTAACATTTTAACTAACTTTACCTATTTAAAAAGTTAGATGATAGTGCATTTTGGTTGATAATAAGCAATTGAAACTGTTATTTTATATAAAATAATCTTGGGCACATTACTTAAATTCCTTACTTATGCATTTATTTATCTGTACTTTGAAATTGTTAAAATCAATAATCCCTGACGTTGCTTCTGAATCTTAACAGGCTACATTTGAATATTCTAGTAGAAAATGGCATTCTTAGAAAAGTTTTGTTGTATTTTATCTATATGACCTCTAGGGGGCACCAAAAGATTTAATAGCAGGCATTGCCTGGTAGATTCCAGCAGGTAATCATCCAGTTTTTACAATCTAACAGGTGTGTGGAGAAATGCGCTATCAGCTGAATAAAACCAACATGGAGAAAGACGAGGCAGAAAAGGAGCACAGAGAGTACAGAGCAAAAACTAACAGAGATCTTGAAATTAAAGATCAGGTAAGAGAGGACACATCATAATTGCAGCAATTATAGATATAAGTAGCATTCTTTCTCAAGTTGATGTTGTTTTATTCCTGTTATTTATTTGTATTATTTCTAACTAATGGGATGATCCAGTTTATACTGTTAAGAAAATTTCTTTTATAGTTGCCTAAAATTATCACCTTTCACATGAAATGTTGAGAATACAACAGCATGCATATAAAATTCCAATCTGACAGGTCATAAATATACATTTGGTTATGTGTATCTATTACTTACAAAAGTAAAAAGAAATGTTCTAATGCACAGTTTGAACCTAAAATATACATACATAAAGTTCTTGAAAGATGCCAACTTGAATCCAATTTTAAATGAAAAAGTTTAAAATTCGTAAGATGAGATGAGTTGATATGTAAATATGTCAATCAAATTGATTGTTGGCAGAGTGAAACCAGTTTTAGCTAAGATAACCATGAATACGTTTGTTCACGAAGCCTAAATACAGTGACATTAGAAATGTTAGGAGATCAAAGCTGCGTACTTCAATTTCAGTTTTGAACAGATGTTTTATGTTATATCTTTGTTGAGATGAAGTAGATACTCCAATTTTAGTTGACAACAGGGATAAAGTTTGTAGAGAGGCAGTTCTAATAGGCTGACTTTTGATTTTCTGTTTTTATGTTACAGTTCAGGACTTTGAAGGTTTTCATTATATTCAAGAAAGTAGGTTGTTTATTCAATTAAAATAATAAGACTGGGTTTTTCGTGTCAGTATTTTAAAGGAATTGTTTTAGAATTTAGAAGTAGGTCACTCCAAATAAATGTTTTAAAAATATGTTTCTAGTTCGAGGTTTTTCATCATATTTTCCAACATATTTCCTCTTTTGAACCAATTAACTCTTTACCACAAATGACGCAAAGACAATTGGGAAAAGTATTGAAAATGAAAGTGATAACGAAGTTTAGTACAAAAAGCTTTTCAAGTCATAACTGAAATCCGTAGTACTAAATTAAAATCCTGGCAACCAAAGTAAAATTCTGCTTTTACACCACTATATTTGGTGGTGTAATGGTTTTAAATTTTCAGAAGACTTTTCATTATTAACATGAGCAGATAATGAAACTTATTTTATTTCATCCAGTTGGGGGCGTGCCTGATAGTGGAATGGAAAATACTTTCTACCAGGGACTGAAGGCCTAGTCTACTAAGTTTATCACAGATAACTTTTCTTTCCTGATGTACTGTAATTTTTTTAAAAGGAATCATATTGGCATACTGACTGGCATTATCATATGCCTTTTGTATTATTCTACAGCACTCTGTCAGCATAATATTTTGGACTAACTGGAAAAATACATCAGGAAAGAGCCTCTGAGTTGTTTAAAATTTCATTATAATGTTCTAGAGGAAAAAAAAACCAGGAACAATAAAAGTATAATAACACTTGTAAGTGAATAACTTGTTTAGAAGCATTCACCATATTAGAAGTATTTGCAGTATTAAATCTCATTTTAGTTAACCCATGATGGTTTGAAGGCTAAAGTTGCAGGATTTTATAAGGAGCATTTTTCATTTGTAAACATTTTCTGATAATAGTGAAACAACAGTAGTTTTCATAATGACTTACAGTGATATGTTTTAAGATAGAGATATGCCTTTTTAGGAGGTCACAGCTTTAGGAATAAAACCTCTCAACAGTTACAAGATGTTTGTGATGTGATGTGCTTGTTACCATTTTTTTTCCTGGACAGAATGTGAGGAAATCTTATAGGTACTCTTTTTAACTATTTTGTATTGAACAGACAGTTTCAGAAAAGAAAGTAGTGGTGTCTCATTCCATGGATGATTTGGAGTAGCAAAGCAGCAATTGTTCTTTGGTCTTTCAGCCATGACCTGACCTTCTGTCTGTAAGACCAAAGAACTACTTTGCTTGGCCACCATCTGCACTCGAGAGAAATTTACATTTAACTTTTAAAAGCAGGGCATGTTGAACATTTATCTGAAACACTTACAATAATATAAAGTATATTAAATTTTTAAGTGTTGTGTATCTTACAATTCAGCATCACAAGAAGACTATCTGTAGGTTTGCAAGCAAGGTGTTCTTCATACTGTAGTCATTTTATACATATTTTAGTGAATCTGACCGCTTGATACATTTTTAAAGTAGGTGGGAAACTGTGAGATTGGAATGTGTGAGAACAAGAGCTTTTTTGATGTATACAAAATAGGGCAAATGGTTGACCACCAAAATAATTTTCCTTGTGACCTGAGCCTTGACTCTGGCATAATTAGAAGGAAAGGTCAGGAGAGTAACAATGGCAGTCTCTTCCACCCACTTTCTTCTTTTCTTCTTTACATTGTGTCAAGAACCGATGGGTGGATTATCCTTCCCATCAACTCCTTTGTATCTCTTCAGCTTAGAGAATTCCTGTCAGCCTCAGAGGATGCTGCTTACACCAAAAAAAAAAACGCATTTGGTATGGAGGAGAATGTGAAATATGCACTTTGATTTTTATTAGAAATTTTTTTAGACAATGGTTACACACACACACACACACATACACACTTCATCAGGGGAATTTAAAAATATATATGAAGGTAAAGGGAATATTACAATGAATCTTCACATTTCCATCACTTACACTCATCATTTTGCCAATCCTCTTCCACAATCCTATTCCATCGATCTCACTTTTTTTCTCTCAACTTCTGTCCTCATCGTTACCTTCATCATCTTTGTCATGTTTTTTTCTGCTCCACTTTCTTCTCTTCAGCTTCTTCCTCTTCTCTTCTGTCATCTTCCGCTACTCTTTTTCTTCTTTTGAGAAGTATTTTAAATGAATCTCAGACATTGTTATTTTACTCATAAATACCCATGTGTGTCTATGAAGGATATTTTTACACACTGTGTCATTATATCTAACAATGTTAACAATAATTCTTTAATATCAAATTATACCCAGCCTATATTCACATTTATTTGTCTCAAAAATGTTTGCTATGCAGTTGGTTTATTCAAATTAGGAAAACAAGTATGTTTTTGTATGTTAGAATGATCTGGTATTACCCTTTTTAATAGGAAATAAATAGAACTCTTAGTAAAATTTCATCTTTCTTTGTTGTTCTGTTAAATTTTGTATATAATGTTTTGATGGTGGTTTGTTTTTATCATCATTCTAAAGAAGTGTAAATCACTCCTGCAGTGAACTGTTTGAGGGAGTGGCTACCATGCAGCATTCCTGATAATCATATCCCAAAAGGAGCTTCAGAGAATCTGAAACCCAAAATACATAATCAATTTCAGAGCCTTGTATTGAAGATTTAGGAATGTTGCAGGAAGCCCTAACATTACAAGGATTAGCTGACCTGAAATGAGTGATGTATAGATAGAATTTTTTTGTCAACTTCCCTTTCAGTAAATGAATCTCAGAAGAAACTGCAAGTATAAGCGCCCTTCTAAACAGCACATGTGTGACTGCACTGATCATATGCCCAAGAAACTGCCATGATGACGGGAATGGGCAAATGAAGATTTCTTATGCTAATATTTGTGTATATACCCCCACTTACATATACAGACAAATATGCATATTCAGTATGCTCATGTACTCAGTATTCATAAGAAAGGGTTAGCCAACTGCAGCTCATAGGTCAAATCTGGCCTGCTGTCTATGTTACAAATAAAGTTTTATTAGCACTCAGCCATACCTACTTGTCTACGTATTGCCTATTGCTACTTCCTGTTACAACAGCAGAGTTGAGGAGTTGTGATAGAGACCATGTAGCACACAAAGCCTAAAATATTTGCTGTCTGAACCTTTACAGAAAAAGTTGCCAATCCCTACCTTGAATATAGAAACACAACTATATTTTTAAGTTTCCTCTGCTTTACTAGAATGCTGAGCTTTGAGTTTGAAGACCCGTGTATCTTAAATAGCAATGGTTTTGGAGTATTTTGCAGTACAACAAATGTGTCACATCTTTGGTCTCTTAAAAATCTAATGGCATTACCAAGTAAGCATATCACTGGTGATCGTGGCATTCTCTTACTAGTAGCACATGGCTTGCTAGTGGCTTGGATGGGAGCGTAAGTACAGTATTATTTTATATTTACAATTTTGTTTTTAGATTCGTTCCAATTTTATTATTCAGAGATAAGAAGGCTGACACAGAAAGCTTTGTTTGTTTTTTTACTGCTATCGTATACATTATAACTTTGGAGTTGTGGCTCCTATTGAGTAGAAAACATTGAGGTTTGAAATGACTTTCATGGAGCAATCAAAGCAAATATTTCGGGTGGAGTACCTCCAGAAGAAATAGATCTGAAAATTCGGCTGGAAAAATGAGGGCAAAAAGGATTTGAGGGTTGCTCATATCTACAGCAGTGATTCAGCACTTGGACACTGACATTAAGGATGGAGTGTAGCAAGACGGGAATTATCACCTAAATTCAGTTGAATTAATTAGGCTGTTGGAAGAAGAGCATCTATGTTGTATGACTTTGTGTAAGGAGAGAAGAAGGCCTGCAAGCCCTAAAAGTCAGTCAGTCCTTTTATTTTATTATTATTTTTTAGAGATGGAGTCTCGCTGTGTCTCCCAGGCTGGAGTTCAGTAGTGTGATCTCAGCTCACTGCAGCCTCCGCCTCCTGGGTTGAAGCGATTCTCCTGCCTCAGCCTCCTGAGTAGCTGGGACCACAGATGCATGCTGTCACGCCCAGCTAACTTTGTTTTTTTGTTTTGTTTTTGTTTTTGTTTTGTATTGTAGTAGAGACAGGGTTTCACTGTGTTGCCCAGGCTGGTCTTGAAGTCCTGAGCTCAGGCAATCCACCCACCTCAGCCTCCCAAAGTGCTGGGATTACAGATGTGAGCCATTGCACCCAGCCTAAGTTAGTCACTTTTAAAGTTAGAGAAATATAAAAGCAATGAAGAAAAGTTGAAGAATTGTACCTTTTACTTAGAGAAGACTGCAATATTGCTTTACGTCTTTAAGGGTTTGACAGATTATTTCAAGGAAAAAGTTGAACACCTGATTTGAATCTTCAATATGGACAAAACAAGAACAAAGGGATTTAATTACAACAATTAGAAATCACAATAGCCTGAAACAAGAATTTTCTCACAGTAAGAAGATTGCAATTGCTGCAGCAGCCATGGAACCTTTTCCCTGGAAATTTTAGTTTTAAATAATAGCAGCAATATGATTTACCCAGCTCATGGACCTCTGAGGTCCAGTCTTCTATTTGATTCTGGAAGCATCCTAGAAATACATCATTGTATCTTTTAAAAGTGGATAACAGCAGTGTTAGTCTTTTCTACTTGAAACCTAGCACTTACAGATTAAAGTAAAATCTTGTTCCGTTCTATTCTCTGCTTTGTGTCTGTAAAGCTGTGTACTCTTTTTCAGAAGGTTTTTGGGGAATATGCTAAGATAATGGATGACTTCTCGAGAGCCAGACTTAAGAAACTTATCCAACTACCACCTGCAGTCTCACTTCTCCCTCTGAAAAATGACTGGGAGAGGGGCCATTTGGGCATGGCTTTGGTACATGTAATCACTCGGTCCTGGTGATGACAGAGATGCTCTCCAATATTCTTCACACCCTCTTTCAGTCTGTAGGCTTAGCACATTCTCGTCCCTGCTCCTTACTAAGACAACAGCAGTTCCAGAGGGCTTGGTTTGCCCAGACCAGTATGCTAGACACTGTGGGGTAATAACTAGGAGACCCAGGTCCTGCCCTTAGGGAGTTTATGTTCTAGTTGGGGAGTCACAGTACACATTTGAACATGCCTTAAGAATACTTGCAAAGCAGCATATCGACAAGTGCAAATTAATGTAGTGTGAACTTCATGCTGGCTACAGCCCATGAGAGGGAGAATCTGGTTCCATGTGTGTGATGCAATAAAGCTTTTTTATAGCATCTTTTCTAAGTATGCCCTAAAGCATTGTTCAGCATACTTAGATAAATTTGTGTTCTTATCACAGCCTAACCAAGAGTTCTGAGAAAATTCTTCAGCCTCACATATGTCTAATAAATCAGTCTCTTTTGTTCTTGACTTGGATGATGCTTGAATGGGACAAGTAGGATTCATTGGATTATGCAAATAATTTAAAATATATCCATTTAATACAAGTCTAACTTACTGATTGAACTTACTATTTTCATAAAACACTATGCCAAATTACTTCCTTCACTTAAAATCGTCATTATGTTGGTAAAATCACAAAATTAGCAGTAAAAAATATTTAATTCAATTTTTCTGCATAAAGGAGCGTTTCCAAATCAATCCAGTGAAGAATACCAAGTTGGAGATCATTAGGGCACTTAGCATTAGGGAGTTGTTTTCTGAGGCAGTGTACGTATACCTCATTCATAGAAACACTGTTTTCAATTAACGTGCTCAAAAAAGAATCTGTTAATTTCTACTTGTCATTTGATTTTCCAACAAAGAGGATAATGCTATTCAACATAATAATTTATTTTAAAAAATCAAATGTATAAGCAGAAACAATACCTCTGATAATAGCAATTTAGGCGTATTTAGAAGATAAGATTATAAATAGGAAACAAAACACGCTGTCTTAGAAATAATATGCCTTATAGGAGGAACATTCAGAAAAAAATGTTTGCCTTTGGATAGGAATATAAAACTGTAAACTGGACTCTAGGAATATTTCTGTGTGTCCCAAGGAAATATAATGTTTGCTATATTTTCAGTTTTGGTGGATGACATATATTTTGGTTCTTTGAACATTTTTTGCTTGCTTGTTTTGACTATGAAAGTTGACTCACCAGCCAACGCCAACTTTGCAGAGTGTCCTCTCAGGTACCAACTCTGCAGTTCTGTTAGCTACCAGGTAGTGGCAGTTCTTTGAATGTGTTCATGCAGGCCAACAAGCCGAGAGACATTAGACATAGGATAACTACATATGCTTTCTTTTCCTTTATAGTCCAGAAATACTAGTACCAATAGCCAACATGAATATTACTAATTACTACATATGTATGCATTTAAAAACATTTTGTGTATAAACATAAGCACATTAACAGAAGCCAGTCATACCGTCACCCGACAGTGCAAATTATTTTTATTCTTCTGTTTTACCTTCCACTTTTTGTCCATATGCATCTATAATATTTGCAAATATAGATAGATCCTGGTTTTGGTTTTTGCTTTTTTCATTTAACATTATCTTTTTTTATTTTTTATTTTTTGAGACAGTGTTTCACTCTTCTTGCCCAGGCTGGAGTGCAATGGCACGATCTCGGCTCACCACAACCTCTGCCTCCTGGGTTCAAGCAGTTCTCCTGCTTCAGCCTCCCCAGTAGCTGGGATTACAGGCATGTACCACCACACCCAGCTAATTTTGTATTTTTAGTAGAGATGGGGTTTCACCACGTTGGCCAAGCTGGTCTCGAACTTCTAACCTCAGGTGATCCACCTGCCTCGGCCTCCTCATTTAACATTATCTTAGGGATTTTTTCCTGTGTTGCTCCTTATTCTTCATAGTGATCATGTTACTGTGGCCATTTACATACACTTTTAAGGGAAAATAATAGTAAGTTAGATTTTGAGAACAGCCACTATGACAGATTTAGGTCCCTTTTCCCCTAAACTTCATATGTTGCTTTAATTCAATAACCATATATTATGTGCATGCTATGGGGCTATAATGAATTTCTGTCAGAAAGGAGTATGTAAACCAGGTATGCCAATAAATGTATGTCAAAGAGAACATAGTAACTATCAGCAAAATGCAAAAGGTATGGGGATTTGGGAGGGGGAGAGATAACATCCTTGTAGGATGTTTAGAATGTTGCCCAGGGCCGGGCACAGTGGCTCATGCCTGTACTTCCAGCACTTTGGGAGGCTGAGGTGGGTGGATCACTTGAGGTCAGGAGTTCAAGACCAGTCTGGCCAATGTGGTGAAACCCTGTATCTACTAAAAATACAAAAATTAGCCAGGTGTGATGGCATGCACTTGTAATCCCAGCTACTCGGGAGGCTGAGGCAGGAGATGACTTGAACCCAGGAAGTGGAGGTTGTACTCAGCCAGGATTGTGCCACTGCACTCCAGCCTGGGCAAACAGAGTGAGACTCCATCTCAAAACAAAACAAAACAAAAAGAATGTTGCCTAGCACAGCAGCACAGATAGAAGAAGAAGAACTTTATTTGGTTGGAAGGTTCAACATGGCAGCTTGAGCAAAGGAGTGGGGCTGAGAAAGGAGGGCACATTCAAGAACATAGGGTCTTTTGGTTCCATAGCATTCTTGTATAACTGACCTCCGTATTTCAAGTGCCACTTCTCTGTTATAATAGATTGCCCATAGAAAATGGATTTCAATAACACTCAGAATCCCAATATAAATGTATACTTAACAATATACTGCATGCCCTGCAGTCAGGCATGGAAGTCATGTTATAGTTTGGGAATGTATACATATGTTTTTTATTTTCTTTGTACTAGTTTTTATGTGGTAGAAAAATTTTTAGATCTTTCAAACTTCAGATAACTTAAATACAATGTCATTTTATTAACAGTGTTAGAGTCATATAGGATTGGTTTCCTAGGAAGAAAGAATTGACAATTATCTTGATGATTTGTGAAAGATTAGCACGTGACTTTTGATGAAAGGTGAAACACAGAACAGACAGGTAAACATACATACTTTACCTGAGGACTGTGAGTACAAAGACTTAACTTTCTGATTTGGCTTTTCCAGCCAACTTCCTGAGCAAACCTCTTGGAGCCTAGGTTTATTTCCCAGTGAAGTGAGAAGCTTGGACAAGTGGTAGCAAAGGTTTTCTCTAGCTCTAAATTCTTATATTTCTAGAAACATAGGAAATATTTCTTTGCCCCTCTTAATTGTGAATTAAACATTAATAAAATCAATAGAAATTGCCTGGAGCCTCACTTTTATTCTGTATTTTTCAGTTATTCACTCTCATTTTATATAAATGACACTTTGGTTAAGATGATAAAAATGAATTTTGACTTTCATCTGCAATTTAGCTATTTTCATTATGATTGGTAATAGAACAATAAAATGTCTAGCCTTGTAAAGAGTTAAATTTACTTACAAGACAGTCATCATCTAATTTGCAGCAAGGATTAAAGCCCCACTCTGAATTAAAATTTCAGTTCTACTGGAAAGATTTCTGGCACTGGCAAACTTTCAAAGGTAGTATTCTGAGGGGAGTAGCCAGCTTTTACAAGACTTGTGAAAGTGAACTCTTCGGCCAGAGTTTCTTAGGTATGTGAACTTGGGATGATCAGGATACGTCGACAGATTCCCGTTTCAGAAACACAGCGTTAATAGTTAATGCTTTCACCTTTCGTTTTCACTTGGTGCCCTCGTACATGCAAACATGGAGTGAAAAGCTGTGGCAGTTCTGGGCACAGATGACCTAGAATATGATCATCTTAAGATTTTGTTTTGGGGGTTCTTTTAAAAATAAATCATCCAAATAAAAGCAAAAACTTTTTTTTTTAATTCTCTTGGAGATTTTACAGATCCCCGGCGTGTTCCTGACCCTCACTAAAGTTCAGTGTGAGGCAGACTACCGTACACAGAGATTCCTGATATAACTCGAGGCTGCTCATGAGTGTTAATGAGTTGCAAGGTGTTTAGATTTTTCATGTTACTCTTCTTAACAGATGGTCAAGTTAATTTAACTCTTTTTGGTGTTAACATCTGTACTTAAGTGGATTCGTTACACTTACATTTAGGAAAAAGGCAAGAAAGCTGCAGGGTCTTTATTTCTGGCCTGCCTTCTGCCATCCCTGAAAATTTCTGGAGTTCCCTATAGGAATGGAAAATTCTTCTTTGTATAAAATCTCTCTACTTACAACTGAAGTCCTGATACCTTCTCTTTCTCTCTCTCTCTCTCTCTGTCCCCCACCCTTTCTCCATGGTAATAAATTATACAAGTAGTAGTATTAGCCTTTCTTCATGAGTCAAGCTGTCGTTGAAAGTTCCTATTAAAGTGCAAGGGATGCTCATATCCTTATAGAAAGTGTGGCTGCGAAGGAAACAAGGGAGGTAAAAATAAACTTTGAAGGAGCTCTTAACAAGACAGAAGGGAAAGAATTGTTTTACAAGTGCTGTCTTTTCTGTTGGACTCTTCTTTAATTCATTTATTATTAATATTAGTATTTTTAGAGTCAGGGTTTCACTCTGTTGCCCAGGCTTGAGTGCAGTGGCACGATCTTGGCTCACTGCAGCCTGGGTTCATGTGATCACCCTCACTCCTGGGTTCATGTGATCCTCCCGCCTCCACCTCCCAAGTAGCTGGGACCACAAGTGCATGCCACCACACTGGCTAATTCTTTTTGTATTTTTTTGTAGAGACAGGGTCTTGCTATGTTGCCCAGGCCAGTTTTGAACTCCTGAGCTCAAGCCATCCTTCCACCTCTGCCTTCCAAAGTGCCGGGATTACAGGCCTGGGCCACTGTGCCTGATGTGGACTCTTCTTTAGCTTGCTTAGAATGTTCTGCAAAGAAATCTGAATTCACTCATACAGAGAGGTGATTGTCATATCTTAGCTTGCATTAAAAACTTTAGGGTGTCATTTTCAACTAAATTTATCATAGGACTTTAGGAGGATCAGTGTTTCTTCCATAATTTACTGACGGTCCACTATGTGTATAGCGATTTAAGCCATGCAAGATTTTATATAACAGGAACCAGACATGTTTCATCTTAAAGGTGAAGTAAACACAGACTAATGAATGGATCCGATATCTGTGTGTATTTTTAAATCTATATGTAGACATATATCTTTTTATATATCTTACTAATCTATAACCTTAGTGTGACTTGCTGATTTTTCTTGAGCAGAATCTGAAGTTTTGAGGTATCTCAATGCTGAATTTGACATAACATAGACTTACTTCAATGGCTAGGAGAGCAAGAAAGATACGAGAATTATCCTTAGTTATAAAAACAAGAGAGAAAAGAAAAGTAGAGGTGGGGAAAGTGGGAAGAGAAAATGGGAAAGATTTTAGAGGAAGACATTCTAGAGGCATTTATGCTAAGAAGAATTGGGCTTTTTTTTCTTTCCTGTTTACACTGCTTCACCTTAAACTATAACTCAGAAGAAGCAAACATGACCACATATCTATCAATATAATGCATCAGGATTTTCAGAAGGGAACCACAATAATGAATTTTTTAAAAACTATTACTGGTATGAAAATCTCTTTTCCTCTACAGTCACTGCTGATTGCCGAGAATAACTTCATGCTAGACATGGTGGCTTACTCTCATAATCTTAGCACTTCAGGAGGCCCAAAGCAGAAGGACCGTTGATCCCTGGAGTTAGAGACCAGCCTAGCCAACATGGTGTGACCCTGTCTTACAAAAGAGTAAAAAAAATTAGCCAGGTGTGGTGTCATGTGCCTGTAGTTCCAGCTATACAGGAGGCTGAGGTGGGAGGATCACTTGAGCCCAGAAAGTCAACGCTGCAATGAATCGTGTTCATGCCACTGCGACCCTGTCTGAAAAGTAATAATAATATATAATAATAACTTTATGTACCTTGGCATTTTTCAGAAGATGCTTTTTATCCACATAGCAATGGAATTTATGAAAGTAACTTTCATCTTTAGTCTTTCCTATTTCAATGGCCACATATAAAGGATGGAAGGAAGGGCCTCAGATAATGAAGAGCAATGGCTTGGTGGGCACCAAGAGTCAAAAAGACTTTAGTAACTTAGTCCACCCCTCCCTTCTGTAGATGAGTAGACTGTGCGTCAGCTTAGTTCCATGCATCCATTTATTTCACTGATAGTGATAACCTATTATTATGTGTTGCAAACAAATAGGCACAGGGATTGCAGTGAAAATTAAAATATATTTACTGCCCTTAACAACTCTTACAGTCTAGTAAGAAAGTTAAATGTGATGAGGGTTCCGTGTAGGGTGTGGTTTACTGTGGTGGGAGAGGGTTCAAAACGTTTTAGATATTTACAATCAATTGATTTTCAGCAAGGATAATAAAACTCAGTAGGGAACAAACAGACTTTTCAGCAAATGGTGCTTGCTAAACCTGATAGCCACATGTAAAAGAAAGAACTTGGGGGCTGGGTGCGGCAGCTCATGCCTGTAATCTCAGCACTTTGGGAGGCCACGGTGGGCGGATCACCTGAGGTCAGGAGTTTGAGACCAGCCTGACCAACATGGAGAAACCCCATCTCTACTAAAAATACAAAATTAGCCAGGCGTGGTGGCACATGCCTGTAATTCCAGCTACTTGGGAGGCTGAGGCAGGAGAATCGCTTGAACCCAGGAGGTGGAGGTTGTGGTGAGCCAAGATCATGCCATTGCACTCTAGCCTGGGCAACAAGAATGAAACAATGTCTCAAAAAAAAAAAAAAAGAACTTGGGTTCCTGCTTCATAGTGTAGACAAAAATTAACTCAAAATGGATGAAAGACTAAATGTAAGAGCTAAACCTCTAAAACTCTTAGAAGAAAACATAGGCACACATCTTAGGGACTTTGGATTAGGTAATAGTTTCTTAGGTATGACACCAAAAGCGCAAAGAAGAATAGAAAAAAATAAATAAATGGAAGGTCACCAGAATTGAAAGCTTTTGACTTTTAAAGAAGATTATCAAGAAAAAAGACTACCTATAGAATGGGAGAAAATTTTTTGTAACTCATGTATCTGATAAGGGACTTGTATCTAGGATATGTAAGGCACACTTACAAGTTAATAATAAAAAGACATGCCAATTTTTAAATGGGCAAAGACCTGAATAGACATTTTTTTGAAAGAAGATATGCTAATAATAACTATACTATTAACAAATGGTCACTAAACGTGAAAAGATGCTCAACATCATCAGGCAGCGACATGCAAACCAAAACCAAGATGAGAAACCATTTCACATCTACTTAGGATAAGTATAATAAAAAAGACAGATAATAGCAAGTGTTGGTGAGAATGTAGAGAAATTGGAACTCGCCCATACACTGCTAGTAGAATTTAAAGTCATACAGTCTGAAAAACATTCTGACGGTTTCTCAAAATGTTCAACATAGAGATAGCAGATGACCCAGCAATGCCAGCCCTAGCTCTATATTCAAGAGAATTGAAAACATGCTACACAAAAACTTCTACATGAATGTTCATAGCAGCATTGTTCATAGCAGCCAAAAACTGGCAACAACCCAAATGTCTATCAGCTGATGAATGGATAAATAAAATGTGGGGTGTGTGTTTATACATAGATTCATATTGCATGGCAGTAAAAAAGAATGCAGTAACAATGCATTCTACAGCATGATAGACTTACAATTGAAAACATTATGTTGGCAGAAAGGAGCCAGTCACAAAAGACAACATGTATGATTCAATTTATATGAAGTGTTTAGAATGGGCACATCTATGGAGACAGAAAGATTAGCAATTGCCCAGGTCCAAAGTTAGGGACAAATGGGTGGGACTACTGATGGGTATGGAGTTTCCTTTGGGGTGATAAAATGTTCTAAAATCGATTGTGGTAATGGTTTCACAGTTTCGTGAATGTACTAAAAACCATTCAATTGTATACTTTAGGTGGATGAATTCTGTGGTGTGTGAATTATGTCACTAAAGCTGTTATTTTAGAAGACAAAAATTTTATCATCGAAGTCATATTTTAGCCCAGTCTGGAGGGAGCAAGAGAGTGGGAAGTGAAGGCCATTCAGGCAAACGGGACAGTCACAGAGGCATTCTGTGTGTACCTGGAGGGCAAAAGGGGTTGCCATAGAGGAGAAGGGAAAGACAGAGCCCCACAAAACTGAAATTACTTGCCAGAAGTGGCTGTAAAGTCCCTAAAGTCTGGGTCATAGCTTAGCCTTCATCGTGTCTCCGGTACTCAGCACAGAGGAGGCCGGCCACAGATACTTAGTGATAGTACCTAAATGAGATGACCGAGCTTCTCACTCCTAGGTCAGTCTTTGTTGTGCTGTATCTGATGGAAGGTTTTAGAATCAAGATGGGAATAACTCCTTTTATAATGATATTCATATTTTAGCAATTATATATGTTGAAAATGTTTGATCAGTCTTTTATATTCAGCTGTTCTAGTAAATATGTAATGGTATCTCATTGTGGTTTTAATTTTCATTTTCCTAGTGATGAATGGTATTGAGTATTTTTTCAGAGGCTTTTTTGCTGCCCATGTATCATCTTCACATATATCCACTGCTACCGTCTAGTTCAAGGCACTGTCGTCTTCACCTGTGTTATTGCAACAGTCTCTTAATGGGGCTCCTCGCTTCTCCCCATTTAACCCCTTCACAGCATAAGGGCCAGAGAAATTCTGCTAAACCTATGTCAGATCTTGTCACCCTTCTGAAGCCATCTAGTGGTTCCTACCTCAGTAACAGTCAAAGGCAAAGTCAAGGTGCCTTTGCTGTTACTGAGTCAAAGGCACCTTGACTCTACAAGGTGCTAAACAGCCTGCCCCTACAGCCACTTCAGAGCCTTTGGGTTTGCTCTTCTCTTCACCTGGGTTCTCCGGGATATCCTGTGTATCACAAGAATAACACCTTCAAGTCATCGCTGAAATCATCTCTGTGAGCCCTTTCCTGACTACCTTATTTTACATTGTAAACCAGTTTCCAAGTATTCCTACCCGCTTTCTGCTTTATTTTACTCCATATCTAACTCATTAGTTTATTATCATCTTTCTTTATCACAACATTAGCTTCATGAAGTTATGTCCTCTTTAGTTCATACTCAGCATATTCGCAAAAGCAAAATGTGAATTGAATTGCATTGCTTTTCCATTTAGCAATTTGGAATGGCTTCCCATTTGCGTTTAGAAACACAAATCCAAACTCCTTTCTACAGTTTGCAAGGTCCTGCAAAATCTCCCCACTGCCTGTCTTTCCTCCCTCTTCCCATCCACTCTTCCTCTGTCCATTCACTGGAGCCTCAGTGGTTTTCTTTTAGCTTCTCAGATGTGCCACTGCCTTTGGACAAACATCTTCTGTATGTGTTCTTTCCCGCTCTTCCTTTGCCTAACTAGCTCTTTTTCTTTTGGTTTCCAATTCAATGTCTCTACTTCACTGGCTACTAATGTATATTCTGTTATTTTCTTACAGTACCTTGTTCCCTTCCTTCATGGAGCTTATTACAAGTTTTTTATTATTTTATTGTCCATTTACTTTTAAACAATCAGTTTCTTCCATTAAAATGTAAGTTGTTTGAGGACAGAGACTCTACTTGTCTTATTCTTTTTGTTGCTCTGGTGCCCCAGCTGTAATTAGGGTCACAGTAATTGGGTGGATAGATGGGTGAATAAATGGCCAAGAGACGGCCTCAAGTAAATTTCTCATTTTACTGTCCACTACCTGGTGAACCTGAACAAGTCACTAAACATGTGCAAGCTTCAGTTTTCCTCTTTATAAAATGAGGATAGATACGCTTCCTACTTTACAGGATTTTATAAAATTTGAGGTCATCTGTGTTAACCTCATAGTACAATGCACAGCATATAGTAATTGCTCAATACACACTAATACTTACTCGTTTTGCTAATATTGTGATTCTTACCTTTCCACCCTCATCTCTCTCCCATCTGTGTCCCGTTTTATCAAGTTCCTTTCCAGAATCTTGATGATCACTGATTATGAGACTGCTGATATCAGCTGACCAGTACGTAGCAGTAGAGCCATTGCCTAAGCTTACGTTAATCTGACTTCAGAGCCCACTATCATTTGCCTTATCGTTTATCAAACATGTCTCATCGTAAGTTCTTATGGAGCTTAAAATTCAGTGAAAACCCCTCATGGCGCGTATCTGCTGACCTACAACTGGGCAGTGAATACAGACATTTGCATTTACCTGTCTGAAACTTGGTCGTTTTTGTTTGGGCCTGTTGCGTCAGCTTGTCTGAGCTCTCTTGGATCCTCTTTTCAACATGTTGCCATAATAAATCATTCCTCTCAGGTTTATGTCACAGACACATTCAGTCAGCACATCGGTGGCATCCTCATTAAAGTCAGTGGTCAAAATAGTATTGCACAGAGAGCATCACAGAGTCTATGACCTGTAGCTTCTTTATAACTTGATATTTGCTGTTCTGTCTTCTATATGATTTGTTTTAATTGGTGTTTAAGAACCAGATTATGCTTGTTTTTCTATTTATGAACCAGACCATTGCCGCCTTCAAAATAATTCTAGTCAAATCAAAAAAAATACTTTTATACCTGCTATGTATAAGTAATGTGCTTAGATACTTGACAGAAGCTTGCATTGATGGCAGGTAGTGAAGAAATGGGGCATGGATGGCTAAGAAATCAAAGTGCCTTTGTAAATATGGAGCAGATTTGTAGTTTGGCAGGATATAAACCCATGTTGGGAAACTCCCAATGGGAGGGCAAAATTGAAATGGGTCTGCCTGAAATTCCATTTTGTTCATCTAAATAACCTGGATAAGTGGGCTAAATTGGCAATTTGAGGAATTAGAGTCTTTAAAAGCATTTTTTGAGATTTCTCCTATTCATTCTATTGACTTACTCTCCATTTTAAAGTGTTTTGTCCTAATCATTACCCTTTATCTCTCTGTTCTATGCCTATTTTATTTTTCTTTATGAAACTGGTTGAAAGCAAGAATTATGCTAGTTTTCTAATTACCACAGCACATAAATTTGGTAATATATATGAAAGTTTTCTAAACTATGAAAAGCTGTGTACATACACAGGAATAGAATAGATGGTCAATAAATGGAAGAGATGACTTTACTCCTTTGTATGTGGAAGTTGTTAATTTAAAAGAACACACTCAAAATATTAACTAAAAAATCTACTTCACATTTTGGTGCTGCTTGCTAAAATTAGTTAGAAAATATAGGTTATTTTTGAGTTAAAACTAAGTTCAATAATTTCTTAAGTTCCTCAAATAGAATTTTACAGAAATATTTACATAACCCACAGCTAAAGTGAGTTTTCTAAAAACTCCCCATAAGGTGAGATCACGTACACCATGTCTCAGTACAGAAGGATTCTTTTTTTCAATCAGTTATGTCTCTATAAATAAACCTAGTTTTGTTGTTAAAATTGCTGTTTCCTCTTCACATAAGAACATCTCATTAATTTCGGTAAGAACCTTCCAACAAAATAAGGTTAAATTGTCCAGTTTTCCAGTGGAAGAGGAATTATTTTGTGTCACCAACAAGCAGAGTAACAGCTTAAAGGTAAGTTGAATGCAGACATGCTGTTTAGGTGGTCAGAATATTTTGAATCCAAGCATAAATGTTAGGTAAGAGCCTGTAGGTGCGAATGCTTTAGGTATGTTTTTAGTAATACTTTACCTCTCCTACTCTCTTTAGAATTTAAGAGCCAGAACGTTGATGTTGATGTTCTCTGTAATTAGGTACACAAGGAGTAACAGAAACTGGGTAGGTAGGTAGATGGAAAGAGAAGTGACCTCAGCGAGAGCCAGTGTGTGTGTCTAGCCAAGAAGAGGACTCTATTCCATGGTCTGAACTATAAAGTGATTCAGATTACAAAAATAAGACTCTTTTCTCAGTTGTTTGAAGTTCATTTAGTGAAAAATTAAAATACAATTTCCTGCAAAACAAAATCATTTAGTTTAACTGGAAGGCTGGGAGATCTTTAATGGGTACCACAAATGTTTGAGATTTTCTTGGTTTGAGAGAAAATAAACATTTTCTTTTGTCCTAGCACCTGTACCAGACAGTAATATTGACAAAAATCAAACCTAAGAAAATACATTTTTTTCTCTAAATTAAGAAATAATATGTATGGCTTTAAGATGCTGCTTAAAAAAAAAGAGTAAGTCTTAAATTTGTTCTAGTTGTCAGAGATTGACAGAACTAATAAGAGAATAAAAGAGCAAAATGAAAAAGTTCTTGTTGATTAACAGTTGTCTGAGGAGAAACATGATATGTTTTCTTTATTGCATTTAAAAGTTAATTATTGCCAATGGAAGCTTATTTATGCTTGTAACTAACTTAGCGTTGTGGTTTGGCATTACTCCACATTTGAAGGGAAATGGGGTATCACTGAAGAGTCTGGAGGCTGAGTTCTAGTACAGCTGAGTGGGCTTAGTGAGTGGTTTAATTTCACTGGAGTCCCACGTTCTCACCTGTGAAGTGAGGGGATAGATTAAAATGATGACTGAGTGTCATGTGCCCCTAACTGCATGTTTTTTTCCTAAAGGCCTATTTTGTTTTTTATGAAACAAAATATTTTATGTTCACAGGGGAGTTTACTCCCAAATGTTTTGCAAACATTTAGATAGGAGTACACTTTAGCAAAAAATATAACCAGCATAGTATTTAAGAAACAGGAATTGTATTTGCTAAATAAAAACTGTACTTTGAAGTCTTGAAAGTTAAGTACAAAATAACCCCAAAGTTTCTTGTGTATTCCCTTTAGCAATCAGAATATTTGATTATTCTCCAGGCAGTTTCTATAAGAGTAACATTTAGTATAACAGTCTTAATTTGCGGTAGTAGAAAAGTAATAAAAATGTGTGCACCATCTAAGAGACAAAATAGTTTTACCAAAAATTACTTTTGTGCTGGTTAAAAATAAATGGGCCAATTTCTTTTACACAATAATTTTTAGTAGCTGATACCATATCTGAGAAACTATGTTTACTAGAGTAATACTAGCAGAGTAATTATCTGGCTTTCGTTGGAAATTGTGACTTTGTAGTTGTCAATACTTTTCTGTCTACACTGAAAATTTTTTGACTTTGAAAAGTATGTCTGCATATATGTTGGTTTCCCTGTAATTTTAGTATCTGAGAAATATTACATCTGAAGAATATGTAGAAGTATAGGAAATTATTGAAAAATCCTATTGAAATGACCTTTAGGCTGCTATTCATTTAAGGTAATAGTGTCAAATTTGACCAAACTTTTTCAAAAACTATTTAATTTAGGATTATGAATGGTATCCTTGTTGTTTTTTAAGTATTTTTAACCTCATAATAAGAACTTGTGAGCATTGTAAATACATTGAATAATGAAAATGATATTTTCTAAACTTGAAGTCAATAATAAACAATTGCATTTAAATTGACATATGAAGTTTTCTTAAGGAAAAATCAGTCTATAACTTTAGGAATGGCAATATTTTCAGTTCATTTAAATTTATTTTTTTAATATAGATAGTGAAAGCATCTTTATCTTACTTGAAAGTGCCTGCCATTCTCTTGTTTATTGAAATTGCTTTAGTGTGGTTTTTGCATTTAATCTTTCCTTTTACTTCTGTGTAGCCATATTTCTACACATAGGGAATGCTGCAGGGGCTACAGCACTGTAAGTAGTAGTGGGCAATGTGACCAAGGTTTTTAAATCTTATATTTCAATATAATTTCAATTCAATTATGCCATTGAGTAATAGCTTTAGTATTTAGACATAAGTGAATGTAATTAGTCCAAAATATAACAATATAATGTGAAAATAATGATTAGACTTCACTTAATATGAATCCCGAAGCCCTAATATTAATACTTATAAGATAATTTTCTGCTATAAATTTTTATGAAAACTAAGTAAGAGTATTATAATAATGTCTGTTATTTGCTGTAGCCCAGATGATTGTAAATTTGAAGAGGAAATGATGTAACTTAGATGTATCATTAGACTTGTACTTGTTTTTTTATCAAAATGATAATATTTTAATAGTTATGAAAGAAAAGAAAGTGAAGAGATG
Organism: Aotus nancymaae; assembly: GCF_030222135.1. NCBI lineage: Eukaryota > Metazoa > Chordata > Mammalia > Primates > Aotidae > Aotus > Aotus nancymaae. The sequence goes on from NW_026988445.1 coordinate 27,554,631, forward strand.
AGTGAGCTAGCTTGGATATTATTCATATATAGTGGGTATGTGTGTGTGCATATATGTGTATGTAGATATACATATAAAATTATCTGGCCATCTGGATTTTATATATATCTATATTATATTCATTTATGTCTATTTATATATATGATGTCTGGCACATAGCAGGCACATAGTATGTGCTCAAAAATATTTATTGTGTTGAATTGAGAGCTTGGGAAGGAATAGTTTAAGAGAATAAATTAACAGTTTGCTTTCCTAAACTGGAATTATTTTATTATATTTTAGTTTTGCTTTGGATGATTTTCTCAATTGGCAAAAAAACTATTTTCAAATGGTAATAAAAGTCAATAACTGTAGTGAATATTCCTTTTTATTATGCTGTGATATGTTTTCCTGCATTTTGGGTAACTGTTTAAAGATTATTTTTCTTTGGTAATTCTTTTATTTACCAGCTTTTGTACTTATTAGATTTTTCCTTTTTATTGGCCATTGGAAAGACTACTTTTTTTACATGGAGATGTCCCACCAGAAAAGATGTTTTCTGTTTTTTTTTTTATTTTTTTTTTTATTTGCAGTTCATTTTAAAAGAAACAACTCCAGGTTTATTTTTCATTTGAATATAGCTAGTGTAGCAAGAAAAATCCTTTCGAAGTGCTTTCAAAAGGATTAGATCAGGGTTAGATGTAATTTTTTTTAACATGAAGTATATTTAGAGTTGCTATTTAAAAAAATTGTTCCAGTTTGTTAGCAAACACAGGTCAAAGGCTCCTTTACACTGGTGACTCTCACCTCAGAAACAGTGGGGTGATCTTCACCAGCCACCCTCTTTCTGCTTTTCTGCCAAGGGATCATGGATTGGTCTCAGGGAAGAATGGAAGGAGTCCTAGTTTCTTCCTGGCTCTTTTGTTTACTAATGTCCCAAGGGCTATTATATTAAATGTATTATAAGTCAACTTGAATATATTACATATATTTAATATATGCATCCATATATATTAATATAGTATGATATATATGTATATCTTAAAATGCATGTACATATCTAAATATTTTATGTACATATACATCCATATAAAATTAGTCTTATATATTAACATTTTAAGTGGAAAATGATTTCTTCTTTCATTAAATTGGAATATCAAGAACATGGCTGACATAATTTCCTTCTAGAAAATAAGAAGCCGGCTTAGACACAGTGGCTTATGCTTGTAATCCCAACACTTTGGGAGGCCAAGGCAGGAGGATCTCTTGAGCCCGGGAGTTCAAGACCAGACTGCACAACATGGCAAACCCCATCTCTACAAAAAATAAAAATATAAAAATTAGTTCAGTGTGGTGACATACATGTGTAGTCCCAGCTACTTGGAAGACTGAGGCACGAGAATCTCTTGAGCTGGGGAGGTTGAGGCTGCAGTGAGCTGTGATGTCACCAGCTTGGGTGACAGTAAGACCCTATCTTAAAAAAAAAAAAAAGAAAAGAAGTGCCAAACTATTATTTTTTGAGACTTTCTTTCTTTAAAAATCATAACATTTGGGTGGTCATAGCATATTAAAGAATTCTCTTTGTATGTATACAAAGCAAATGATATAGGTCTACAGTAGTGTTTTTAGTTACATTCTCTCTACAAACATTATAAGACCATCATATTTAAATGTCCCCATATAGCATTTTATAGTATGTGCAGTAGAATAGATGCCATAGGATTACCAGCTTTACAAAACAAGGAACTGCCAAATATCCAAAATGTTTTGAGTTTATTAACTTTGTTAACATAACTCTTGTGACAGAACTCTGAACAAAACATAGAAACATTCTCTTGGATGATAGCTCGTTTAGGTGGATTTATAAGTGATTGAGCACCATTCCTGGGATGTTTTTCCTACAGATACGATAAAGGTTGTAATCCTCCAATCGTCAGGTACTAAAAACAGTCAACTCCCAGCCAAGTGAAGGGGAAGAGCGTGTTAGGAAGCTGCTTTCCAAATCTTTACAGTGATATCAGACCCTCGATATTTGTAGGGACAAATCTAATATCTTCACAAGTGAAGGCAAAAACAACGAATTTCTCCTAGTAAGTGTAGGTGTAACTGACCCCTTCAACCTATAGAATGTTTATAAATATAGAATAAAAATTATTTGTGAAGCCAGTGAAATTAATCCTACTGCTGAAATAAACTCAGTGCACTTCATCCTAGTGGAATGACATTTCAGGAGAGGGTTATGTTCTAAATTCAGCTTAAAAGGTTAAATATTGCATGTGATCAAAATTACTTTTAAAAATCTCATAAATTCCTCATAATTTAATAGTCTACATGGATTTGTCTACATGGATTTTATATGCATTCAGAGCCATATATTCCTGCCACATTGGAGACATTCATACTCTATCTCAAAGATTTTAACCCATGTCATTTTATTTCCATGCTTGTGTTTGGCAGTGTTTGTGCTTTTGTATGAAAAATATACCCATTTCTTAGATGAAATTACCACCACGTAGTGCTGTGGGATGGTCAAACTATGAAAAGTACACATGTACTGTGACTGACTAAGGGCTCAGTGGATTCATGTCTCACACTTCATGCTTACTACAGGGCATTCATTCATTGAGTTGAATGATGGGTGGAGTTATTCATACTTCTTCCATTTATCTCTTTTTGTTGCATGTGGCAACTCTATGTTTCTTTTGCAGTAACAGTAACTATGAACCATTTGATTTTATGATTATAATGTTTGAAGACAGGGATGAAATGTACCAAATAGCAGGGTGATAGGAGATTGCATCTCTTGAGGGCCATTGACATCAGACTCAAGAGCAGAAACAGGGGACCTTAAAAGTAAGAAATGGAAGATACAGCCTGGGCAATAGGTGGGTGTGCTTCTAAAGTGGTAGCTTCTTTAACATTGTGGTTGATGGCTGTCTTTTACAGTTCAGCTCTTGATACATTTTTCTGGTATTGAACCAACGCAAAACCTATTCTCAGACCGTTTTAAAGCGCCATACCCATTGACAATTGTTGTGGTCAACAATTAGGAGATTTATATATTTGACTCCTTCATTATTTTAAGACTTTTCTATTTATTTCAACATTGTCTTCTTTCACTTTATCTCTTTTTACTCACTATTTCAGGTTGTCTTTATCCATTTCAATCTGTGATGTGAATCTACTTCTCCCAGTTACTCTTGGCGATATTCACAATACCTTAACAACTCTTTTGCAATGCATCATTTGAAAAAATTATCACCTCTCTTTTATGGCTTTTCAACAATCACGTCTTATTTCAGATGTCTTCCTCATCCAGGACTCTCTTAGTGTTCCTCTACACCTTTTATGTCTGCTCCTAGTATCAGCAGACATAAAACGTCAAGATCTGTATGTATGTAAATATGTCAACATACAATACCTTGAACATTGTTAATATTTTACTCATTTAGAACACGGAAAAAGCACAATAGGATTAGGGGCAAAAAAGGCCCCATAATATTATAAAGAAAAAAAATTGCAGATTTAATGAATGGCCTGATATTTTGTCTATGATGATCAGAAACTTACATTTATGAGAGTACAAAGCAGGTTTTTTTGTTCACCTTTAGCAAACATAAAGTCTTTATTAGACTAGTCCAAAAAAGTAGAGCTATCGCCTGAATTAATTTTTGTAAACTGACCGCAGAGTTTCAGTGATTCTTTTCCCACTGAATCTCTGGCATGACAGAACAGTGGTGTAAACTTGGCTTAGTCAAAAAGTCTACTGTATTATCACAATGTACTACAGTCAGCTTTATATCAGATGCCTTAAATTCTCCTCTTCTTTAGACACATACTTTTAGAAAGGCACTTCTTTCCTGCCATAGTTCCATCTCATCTGTTTTGAACACTTGTTTTGGCTGAGAGCTACTTTAGCTCTGAGGAAGTGCTTCTGAATTTAAGTGATCAGTTGATGCCACTTCTGTTAACATTATGCAAAGAAAAAAAAAAGTTTCTTAAAATTCCTTCAAGAATATCTGCTTAGAGTAAGGATTAATTAAATAGCCACATAGGAAGCAATTGGAAAACTGAAAAGTTGCACACAAATGTTATATATTTTATTGGTAAGCCTGAAAGGTTAAGTTGCACATTGATTCTTAGGCTAGGGTGGAGTTCATCATGTTGTAAAAGGTGTAGACAGTGGGACCTGAGGCTAAGCAAATCCAAACCCCAGGACATCTTCAAGTCACTAGCCCTAAAGTCTCATGGAAAAATGCTTCTTTAGAGTGAACAATGCCCAAGGCTTTGCAAACTGAGATCCTTGTGTTTGGTAGCATGATATTTGATCCAGGTCATCTGAGTTATATCTTCTCCTGTTGTGTCTGTGCTGTTCGTGTTTTCCATCTATGTCAAATTGTAGGTCAAGAGGTTTTAGAAAGCAGACTGTGTCATTTCCTCTTTATTTTCTGTTATATCTGGGTTTGTTTAGGGAGACAATATGGTGTAGTGGAAAGATTATAGGACTTGAAATCAGACTAACTCCGTTTTGAATCTCAGCTCTGCCACTGTATAATCTTATGTAAGTTACTTAACATCTGTCAGCTTCAGTTTTCTCATCTGTAAAACAGGAATAGGATACTTATTTTTATATGGTTGTCATGAACACAAAATGGAATTTTAAAATATAAAATGCTAAGACAGTGCCTGGCACATGGTAAGCACTAAAAATGGTAGCTGGTATCAGTGTTACTATTAGGTCCACAATAAAAGCATTAAGTCAATGTTATGTGCAATCAACAATGGTAACCATGAACAGGATTTCTAGAATGGTATCAGCAACCTTCTACATCTGCTTAGTGAAGAGGACAATCATTTTTGACTGTTTCTAAAATGAGTTACTACTTATAATATCCTTTTGTTCACATAGGCTGGTTCCCTGAGTGTCTAGCTTGGAGAGTGAGTCTTAGAAATAAATGTTGCTATATTCTAGACCAGTGCTATGTCAAAAAATTTTCTGTGATGATGAAAATATTTTATACCTGCACTTTCCAATGTGATAGCCATGGAATCACCATGTGGCTACCAAGCACTGATACTATGATTAATGCAGGTGAGGACCTACATTCTTTATTTTAATTAGCTTAAATTTGAATAGTCAAAGGTAGCTACTGCAGATGTAGGTGAAAATTTACTAATGATTTGATGAAATCAATCTTAACATCTATAAGTTAATAAAAGTATGAACTGGTGAACACTAAATTTCCAATGAGTACTTTTTTTTTACACATACAGAACTTTAAATGATTATTTTCTCCCAAGTGATAGATTATGTTTCAATTTTCAGTATTATGTACTACCTTACTTTTGGAAATATATTCTTTGAATTCATCCATTGGTTTCTGAGTGATAAATTCACATTGTCAAAATTTGTCAGCCTTAAATCCACCAGTTCCTTCTTTTAACTTGTGAGGATTTTTGGATCTAGTCTTCTGACTATTCTGTAATTTTTTTTTCACTCTATTCTCATTTTCTCTTACATAAACAAGTCACTCTATATTAAAGATGGTGAAATAATTTTAAGTCACATAATATTTAGTTTCAGGAATAAATCACTACCATTGAGTTATTATAGTTTATGTATGCTTCTTTTTCTTTCCAGGCAAAGTTATTCTTTTGAATTAAGATGATATATAATTTTTCAAATAGGTTTTACATTCATTTCTTTGGATATTTTTTCTTAGGAAATCAGGAAAAATGTATAGTAGAATTACTCTTAATGAAACTTTTTATTTGGTTCTACTTAATTTATGTAAAAAATATTTTAATTATCCGAAGTACAGAATGCTTTTCAAATTGTAGGATTGTGAAATTAATTTTATAGATTGAAGAAAGAAATTTTTTTTAAAGAAGTGGAATTGGCCAGGCATGGTGGTGCTAATGCTATCATCCCAACACTTTGAGAGGTTAAGGTGGGAGGATCGCTTGAATTCAGGAATTTGAGAACAGCCTGAGCCATATAGTGAGACTTTGTCTCTACTCACAATTAAAAAAAACTACCTGAGTATGGTGACACATGGCTGTAGTCCCAGCTACTTGGAAGCCTGAGGTGGGAGGATCACTTGAGCCCAGGAGGTCAAGGATGCAGTGAACTGTGATCACACCACTGTACTCCAGTCTGGGTGCCAGAGTGTCTGAAATAAATGAGATAAGATAAGAGAAATAGAATAAAATGAGAATAGGAAATGCCAGAGCAGATCACATAACTCTCACATAGTAAGAGTTAGTACTGTTTCATAAATGCTTCTTACCTTTCTATATGTATCTGTCTCTGATTGATTTAAAATGGAATTTTTACTATGGATCTTGGCTAAAAAAATGTTTGAAAGCTACGCATAATTTATTGTGTGGTGTAGTGGAGGCAGTGAAGTCAGAAGATCTGGTTCAAGGCTTGGGTGTACTACTTTAGACAATTTTCAGTGTCTTTGACCCAAAATTTCTTATATGTGTAAAGAAAGATACCTTCCCTGTATGTTTCATGCAGTTGTTTCAAAGATCAAATAAAATTCTAAGGTGATATAGTTGTAACACTCCTTATTCCCTTCAAGTCAATAATTTTATATTGACAAAACTCAGTGGCTTGCACTAACAACCATGTATATTTATATTTATGAGTCTGCAGGTCAAGTAAGATTTGGCTGATATGTGCTCTATTTGACTAGGTGTTTCTGCTTCAGGTTGTGGGTTCTGTGCTTTCTAGGCTATGATTGGGGTTTAGTTCTGATCTCTGTGTATTCTTTCTGCATTCTAGGCTGAAGGGACAATGGCAACCCAGTGCATACTTTTCTCATGGAGAATTGCCAGAACGTGACATAAACATAAACTATTTATGATTTTTGCTTACATTATAGCCATGCAAATTCCACTGGCCGAATGAAATCATATGGCTAAGCCCAAAGTCACTGGGAGACATAATGTATTTTACTCTCAGTGGAAAGGAGATGGGAGTGAATATTTGCTGAAAAACATATATGACTAAACTGGCCGGGCGCAGTGGCTCATGTCTGTAATCCCAGCACTTTGGGAGGCCGAGGTGGGCAGATCACGAGGTCAAGAGATCGAGACCATCCTGGCCAAAATAGTGAAACCCCATCTCTACTAAAAAATACAAAAATTAGCTGGGCGTGGTGGCACGCGCCTAAACTCCCAGCTACTCGGGAGACTGAGGCAGGAGAATTGCTTGAACCCAGGAGGTGGAGATTGCAGTGAGCTGAGATTGTGCCACTGCACTCCAGCCTGGCTCCTGGTGATAGAGCAAGACTCTGTCTCAAAAAAAAATAAATAAATAAAATAAACTATCATATTACCCCAAAAGTATTAAACCCACACTTTTGTTAACTGCCTCATTCTTAAATATAAAAGGATAAGCAAGTATTATCCTGTATTTGAGGCAAACATACAACATAATAGAGAGTCTAAATCAGACAAACAAACAAGAAAGGAACCTGGAGAAAACTGAGGCAACATATAATAAGCAAAGGAGAATATTTGAAATACTGTATATTCTAATAGAGAAATAAGATATTACATTCATAGAATAAAATTAGCATGCTATATAGAGAAGTGTCAATAGAGACAAGAAATAGCTCATAGAAATAAAAATTATGGTAGAAAATTTTCTCAACATTCAAAAGGAGGTTTCATCAGTCAGATCTTCCAGAAGTTAGAATCAGAAGACAGAGATGGAAAATATAAGAAAATGAGATAATCAATCCAGCAACTAATGTCCTGGAGTTCCAGGAAGAGGAAATATTAAAGTATATGGCATCAAAATATTTTAAAATAGTAGTAGAAGAAAACATCCTCAAACCAAAAAAAAAAAAAAAAAAAAAAAAGCTTTCAGATTGAAAAGGGCTCACTGAAAACTCCACACAACGAAAAACAGCTGCATTCCAAGATTGAGCATTGTAAAGTTTCAAAATGACAAGGAAAAAGAGATGACTGTAAAAGTTTCCAGAAAGACAAAAAAAGGTAAATCATAGACCAAGTACTAAAAGTCAGAGTGACATAGAGCTTTTCATTTGTACTATTAGGATCCTGAAGACAGCGGAATAGTCCTTAAAAATCCTGAATGAAAACTAATTTCAAAATAGAGTTTTATACCCAGCCAAACAATCATGTGTATGCATACAGTAATAACATTTTCAGGCATACAAATACTCGAAACGTATTTTTCATGTAACTTTTCTTATGAAAGCTACCTGGAGATTGTACTTCAACCAAAAAAGAAAATAAATTGAGAAACATGGTAACTTATGACCCAGAAAACAGAGAACTATAAAAGAGCATGGGCAAGGCTTAACACAAGATAGAGATCAACCAGGCCATACATAAGATGCCAAGAAGCATATTTCCAGGAAAAATTTTTTAAAAGAACTTATACTTTATCTAATATTTTAGGTTATTTGAAAAGATATTATTGATGGTTGTTTAACAGATATGTTTGAATATTTGGGGGAAAATGTCAGTTACCTAGAAAAACAAACTATTAAAAACCTAGCAATTTTAGAAGTAATAAAATTATATGTAAGACAATTTTTTTTTTAAGATGGAGTCTTGCTTTGTCACCAGGCTGGAGTGCAGCAGAGTGATCCCAGCTCACCATAACCTACGCCTCCTGGGTTCAAGCGATTATCCTGTCTCAGCCTCCTGAGCAGCTGGGAATACAAGTGTGTGCCACCACACCCAGCTATTTTTTTTTTTTTTTTTTTTTTTTTTTTGGTATTTTTAGTAGAGACAGGGTTTCACCATGTTGACCAGGATGGTCTCAATCTCTGACCTCATGATCTGCTTGCCTCGGCCCCCCAAAGTGCAGGGATTACAGACATGAGCCACTGTGCCTGGCCCAAAATTAGTTTAGACAAGATAACGCTTGTCTCAGTAGTGAGCAAATTTTTCATAATGATTATAATGTAAGTGACCTAGTGACTAATAATTTAACCAAAATTGTTATATGGGAGCATGAGGTGGGTTGTAGGGTGGGTGGTATGAGACCTAAATTGTCACCCTTCTTCACATAAGAAAGGTCTAATATTGAAAACTTGACAAATAGCAGTGTAAGTTTGTCTTTTAAAAATATGAAGATAAACATTGGAAGAGCTGATGGTGTGTGCCACTGGAGATTAGGTTTGAAATGGGTGAGGTAGGGCATGGGCACTGCTCTTCCTTGTTACTGGACATTTAGTACTCTTTGACTTAAATTGGGTGCATTACTTTGATAGGCAAATTTAATCAACAATAAAAATAAAGTTACATATGCCCATGATTAAGAAAAAAACTTCCTACAGTGTGGAGGCATATATATGAACAATATTAAGTCTCCCCTTTTCCAAATTCGATCCCCAGTACTGTTTTCTTTTAAGTTTCTATGTTTAGTTGTTCTGGTGGTTATATTCATGACTTGAAAGATACCTTTTGATGAGGTGTAAAGCTATCTGGACCTGCCTTTGCCCAGTTAGCCAAAAGATGGCCACATCAAACTGCACTGTAGACATGCAGGTTAATAGTGTGCTTTGAGAGTAATGTACAATTGGCCTATGGCTGTGGTTGGTCTTTCATCCCCAAGCCACTATATACAGCCAGGGAAGCAGCCTGACCTAGTTGGGTGAGGCAAAGGGTTATCCTGCCAGTGGGAGCGTGGCATTTCTGGCAAGAGATTTCTCTTCTAACTGTTGGACTTGCTGCCATGGCAGATTTTCCTGACTCAGGGAGTAAGTGTTGAGCCCTGGTCCAGCTGGTTAGATTATTTGTTGATTTTGATTATCTGCACCAATAAGCTCTTTTGCTGGCATGGATGATCAGAAGCAGGCAGTAATTTTCCATCTTCCTAACAAAAATACATTTCACCTTTTGAAATTACAATAGAAGAAGTTTTATTCAGTTTTCACCAAAATACTGCTTTATTGGGGAGGGGGAAATGTTATGATTTAAATTGAGAACTCATTAGGGATAGTCACATATTCTTAGGTGGGCCATTTTTTCTTATCACTTTGCTGTTCTTGAAAGATGGAGGGAAAAATCAATAATAATGATCATCGCCATCTTTTATTCAGCTTTTACTATGCGTGAGGCACTCTAAGTATTCCTAGCCTAATTTAATCTTCACAACAGTTTTAAGAGCTTCTTATTCCTCTGATTTTAGAAGGAAGAAACTGTATAATAGTCCAGTGACTTGTCCAAGGTCACATAAAAGTGCCAGAGCTGTGTCTGGAGCCCTGGTTTGTGTTGGCTGTTGGACCCATGTTCTTTACCTCTATGTTTGGCCTGTCTTTCAACACAACTCTTGACTTTTTGTTACATGAGAAAAAGAAAGAAGCTAATTTATACTTAAAACCTAATTACCAGTGTAAGGTACATATGTTGTTATTGTTACTTAGTGCCTATAAAAATTGTATCTTTTCTTTTTTAAAAAGTTGGAAATTTTATACATTTTCTATTTCTGTCATTCTTTTGTATTGTCTCAATTCAGAATTCTGGAGTCATCTTTGGTCTTCTGATTCCCTTCCTTTGATTTCCATAAAATCTCCATGTTCTCTTTATATTTCTGTGTTAAGTCCCTCCACTCCTCATGTCTGGAATCCTGCAGTTATCTTTTCATGGTCTCCCTTCTGCCATTCTTTGCCACCTTAAATTGATTGTGCACATTGATCCAGTTTTCTCAAGCTCAACTTCTGTCATATTGCCTACCTGTTTAAACCATAATGTCACCCCATTATCTATAAGAAAAATATAGTGTTATTAATCTATAATTCAAGACCTTTCATAATGTGATCTGAAGTATCATCACTCCAGAGTTTTTGTGCCCTTACTTCTTTCTCACTTTTCTCGTTCATGCTAATATATCCCTCATCTGGCTACTGAGGCATGAATTTTCTCTATAACTCAGTTGGTGTTTTTATATGCTTTGCATTTTGATAGTCTTCTCGTGTATATATGTCTCATTTGCCCAGATGAATTATTTACTCCTGAGTGTAGAGATGGGAACTCTGAGTTCATCATATTATTTAGTACAATTTCTTGCATACAGCACTGTGTAAAAATTAATGAATACATTTTTGAAGTTTAAAGTTAACATATAATTCCAATTCTATAGTTCTTTCCTTTTGTTAATTTCATAAATGTTAGACAATAAAAATTTAATATTTATTATTTTTATCTCTTTAATTGTATTAAATTATGGAATTGAAAATATATTGGTCTAATTTTAATAACAGAATATTTTAAAGAAGTCAGTCAGTTTAACTTAGTATTCCAATTTGAAAGAGAGAGAAAATTGACACTGAATGAAAATGTTATTATAATTATTACATAGTTTTTTAAAAATAAACCAATCTGTGAGAACTGTAATAAGTGATTATATTGTTGGTTAATGTATGGTGTTGATGGAGATAAACTGAATAGTTATACTGTTATGAATTAAGAAAAAATATAAATGAATTATTCAATTTATCCTACATGATGTATTAAATGTAGTTGGAGGTTATTCAGAATATTGAATAAGGACATGAGGAAATTTAGAAATTTATTTAAATACTAAATTTAAACCCCTCTACTTAAACATGATTTTGTTTTCCAAAAGGAGGTTACATTTTTATGTATCAAAAATTTGCTTCTTGCTTTCTGCTGAATTGGAAAATGTTTCTGCCCTTTCTTCTTTTTTTCTTGTTTTAATAACCTAAATATTTTTAAGTGTTCATCTTTTATTTTCTTTGGCTTAATTTTACAGATGTTCTATAAATAAGTATTTCTACTTTAGTATATAAATTATTTAAAATTGTGGCCCATATGAGTATTTTTGCTTTGAAATATTTGAATTTCAGTAAGATAAGGATAATTTCATCCTGAAACCAAAAAATAAACCTTCATAAATTTTATATATTCATATTTATTAGTCTTACAGTGTTCTTGTTGACTTTTTAAATTGCAAATTTAAATGGAAATATTATTTTAGCTCAGAAATCTCATACATTATCAATTCTTAAATTTCTCATGCTATTTTTTTCCTGAATTTTTTCCCCAGCAATCATGCCATTTTTTAACCTCACATTTTTCTAAAATATGTCTTAAATTATTTATTTTAACCTTTAATTTGGTTTTCAAAACACCCAAATGAAGCCATAATTTGATCTTTTAGAGTAAAAAGTACATATTTGATGTAAATCACTGCATGTGTCTGAATCTCACACAAAAATGTTACATTTTAAAGGTAGTGGCATTTTAAGTAAATATTACTTTTAAAAGAGAATGACTTTTAGAATGGTAGTGCAATTATCCACTTTGAATACTCTCATTTAATCATTGCATTTTCAAAATTAGACTTTATTTTGCAATCCAAAAAAAAAAACACCTCACTAATGTGCATTTTTGGGTGTGCTAATTCCCTTTGTCATAAAATGGAAGCTAGCCTAAATTTTCTAATAATTTTTTATCATATTGAAATTCATGGCAAAAAATAAAAATGAGCTAATTTTGAATTCAAATGCATATATTTTATATGAATGCTTTTTCTTTTTCTCTCTACCTAAGGAAATAGAGAAAATGAGAATAGAACTGAGTGAAAGCAAGCAGCACTTGGAACAGGAGCAGCAGAAGGCAGCCCGGGCCAGAGAGGAGTGCCTGAAACTAACAGAACTGCTGGGCGAATCCGAGCACCAACTGCACCTCACCAGGTACTCCCTAATCCCATTATGCACCATAGCACCGATTTCATTCCACTGATTTTTGCCACAGGCTTCCAAACAGTTGTTAGAGTTAGTCTTAGTCATTCAGTTCACACATAGCTTTCAGGCATATTAAGAAAAGTAGAGATGTGGTAAGCAAAACACCCAGACATGTGAATGATAAGTGTGGCAGGGAATTACTGATATATTACAAAACCTTTCATCTACAATGCTCAAATATTTAGGTGATTCTCTATCAATATAAGCAAAATGACATATTTCTCCTACCACCACTACTACCTCTTCTGCTAATTCTACATCTAATAAAAATCTTGAACTGAAGGAGCTGAGGAATTTATTTAGGAAAATAATAAAATACTGTCGGTGAAAGAGACAAAGTAAATAAATTGTAAGATGCAAATTGAAATGGAACTGATACAAAATAAGGAATCTGCATCCTAAGGAGGTGTAAAATTTCAAGATGAAATAGATTGGCACTGCTCATGTTCGAATTATTATTACACAGGCTTTCACCATTGAGACTTCAGATTACTTCGCTTCCATCATGAGATTTTGTGATGTGATCATCATTGTCATCAACTTTAATAAATAATGTAGCTCAGCCCTAAATTACAGTAAGACTCTTAGGTCGTAAGCATTGTGAATTTACTGTATTGGAAAAACACACACTCATAAATACACACATTGAGAGAAAAATTCAAATAGAGATAGTAGATATTTCACTTTATCATATGTGGTTTCTTTTCACTTTGAGTTTTATTATAATTTTTCGGTGTTCACATCAAGCCTTTGGTGTTGCTCAGTTCTTAGAGTTTTTCAGTTTTTAGAGAGAACTTTGTCTAAATAAAATGTAAGTTTATGATATTTGGTTTGGTTTATAAGTTAGAAAAACACTGGTCTTCCAATCATAGTAATATGTTGAATTTAAACTATGAAAGGGGACTGATCCCTTTTACATTAAACATGACAATGTAATTCTGAGCACGGTATGCTAACAGATGGAGAAAAGCACCACTTGAACAGCCTGCATTTGGAGAAAAAAATATTCTAGAGGTTGGTGAACCTCCCAAAGTTTTGGGTTAGTGTTAAGATGCCTCTGGTTCTGTTAAAATCAAACCTTGTTTAAAACATTTGTTATGATAATATTCCAAATGATTTGACATCTTCCCTTTTAAACAATAAAAGAAAGAGGAAAGAAAGAGAGAGAAAGCAAAGAAAGAAAATAAATTATTTATACATGTATGGTATCTAGAAAAAAAACCTAATAGATGAAACACATTTATGAGAAAAAAATTGCTTAACATTGCAGAATAATAACTGTCCTTTTAATGCTCGTTTAAAGTATTGTCATTGTAGAACTGAGAATGTACTGATAGCATAATGCCTGTGGTTATTTAATCTTAGAAGTTTCAGAATTTAGCTTCATCATGGTAATGTTAATAGTTTTTCTTTTCTGTCAGACTTCTATTCAGAACCAACCATTTGTGTGCTAAGCACTGCTAAACCTCAGAAATAGGACAGCGTTTAATGTCTCAGCGTGGCTGAGCTTCAGTAAATAAATATTAATGCTGGTTTTGCCCCTTTTGCCATTCTGTCTTATTCAGAGTTAATTTCTGAAGTCAAAGTCCGTAGAGAGTTTCCCTGTGTAATATCAATTTGTACTGTTTGACAAGATAAATTTCTTGCAAGTAGAGCGTATTAAGATGCAGCAACTGCTGAAAATGAACGAGTGGTAACTAATTCCTTTGTTCTTAAGAAAAACGGTTTTGCTTGGTTCCGTAGAAAGCTTTTTTTGTTGAGCTTTATTTAAACCAATTCTACAAAAATTTAAACGTAGTTTTACAGGAAATAAAAATTATTTTCTAAGTGCAGTACTCTTTTGTAAGCATTTTATGCTTAGTCTATGTTCATGTTTTATAAAATCCACATTCATAAATTTAAAGATGACAATTAGAATGCAGGGAAATGTGTATATCTCTCCTTCACACCGGCAGTGTGACTTGGTTGTTGGGCTATTTCTGATATACAGTACTTTTTTGGTTTTTTGTGTGTGTGTGTGTGTGTGTTTTAAGTTTGCTACCCCTCATCAGGCTTTATTGATTCAGTATACTCAGGTGTGTGACTGAGAAATGTTGTGTCATTCCTTTTCAGTGTAGATCAGCTGAAATACATAACTCCTACACAGATAACACCTTACCACACAGTCTCAACTTAAACACTTCAAATGGCATATTCCAAACAAAGTTGAAAATTGAATACGAAAACCATGTTTAAAGTAATGACAAAATAAGCATCCAAATCTTAAGGGCAAAGAAAATTTTAAAATTGTAGTAGAAATCTGTAGATCAATCTAAAAGAAAAAACAACCTACTGCTTTTCTGGTGTTTCTCCTTATTGGATTTTAAAATGGTAAATAGAGGCCAGGTGCAGTGCTCACACCTCTAATTCCAACACTTTGGGAGGCCAAGACCGGGGGCTCACTTGAGTCTAGGAGTTTGAGATCAGCCTGAGCAACTTAGTGAGACACCATCTCTACAAAAAATAAAAAATATTAGGTAGGCACAGTGGTGCACCTACAGATGCAGCCACTTAGGAGGCTGAGGCTGGAGGATCACTTGAGCCCTGAAGTTCAAGGCTGCTGTGAGCTGTGATTGCGCCACTATGCTCCAACTTGGGTGACAGAGTGAGACCCTGCCTCAAAAAAAAAAAAAAAAAAAAAAAAGGAAGATAGAAATTTAGTATTAATTAAAGGACCCAAATTGGTGAGTTTAACATTCACTTAGTCAACAGATACTTACTGAGCACCTACTATTTTTTAAGTACTTTGCTTGGTCCTAGGCATAGAGAGAAACAATAAAACCCAGTTTCTACCCTTCGATTACTCACACTCTAGTAAAGAAACCACATCTCTATAGGCAAATATAATAGTGTGACAACAGTGCAATGATAGAAGTGAAGATTATCACAGGAGCACACAGGAAGGAAGACTGACCCATTCTGCACCAGAGGTGAAGGCGATAGTCAAGGAAAGCTGATATCAGGGAAAGCTGACAGTGAAAAGGGATAGTGAGGGAGGTGGGGTTATTTAGCAACAATTTTGATTAATGAGACCATGAGTAAGAATTCTGAATGTGGAAAAAAGTGGGTTGGGTACCCCAGGTTAGAGAGACCAATATATGCAGAGACATAAAGATGGGAGAAAACATAAACTTGACTCTCAGGTGAGGTGTTTGGTAGGGAATAAGACTGGAAAGGGGAGCAGGGCCCGGCGGAAGAGCCTTATGGGCCACACTCTGGAGTATTGCCCATCCCGACTTACTCTTGATGCATTTTAAGCAGACAGTGTGGAAAGTGAACTTTGAGTGTTGATATAGGAGACAGGAAGACTGGTTAGGCCAAGGTCAGCAATTGCAACCCATGGGCTAAGTCTGACCCATCATCTGGGTCATTTTTGCTTGATGGGTCAGACTTGAATGGTTTTTATATTTTTAAGTGATTGGAAAAAAGGGTAAACAGTATTTTTTGACACATAAGGATTATACATTCATAAATAAACTTTTATTGGACAATGTCACCATTATCCTTCATATATTATGTATGGCATAACTAAAAATGGTTTTTATATTTTTAAGTGATTGGAAAAAAGGGAAAACAATATTTTTGACACATAAAGATTACACATCCATAAATAAAGTTTTATTGGCCAATGCCACCATTATCCTTTACATATTATATATGGCGCTACCATTACCACACTGGAGTTGATTATGGTCCTCAAAACCTAGAATATCTACTGTCTGTCCCTTTATAGAAAAAGTTCACCTACTCCTCAGTTAGGAGGCTGTTTAGTTCAAGTAAGAAGTCAAGAGGACTTGAACAATGACAGATTCGAATATGTATTTTAAGAAGGTAATTGAAGAGCTTTGGGAAAAATGGTTTGAGGAAGAGATGACTGTGAGGGACCCCAATTAGAATACAAGCACCATAGTCCAGGGGGAGAGTAATGAAGCCCTGGGCTATGTCTATCCCAGTGAAGTGAAAGGAAGTAGCATCTTCAAGAGGCGTTTGGAGTCATGAATAAGAGGGGACAGAATTAAAGGTGACTAAGTTTTCTAGCCCAAGTTGACTGGAGGATCTGTTAAGCCAGCTGAGGAACTTAAAAGAGGTAGCAGAGAAATATTTTATTGCATCCTCAGTGGAGATTCCAATGTTGGTTTGGTATGAGGAGAAAAGTCATGACTAGAGGCATAGAACTGGATCCTTTTACATAAAGGTATTTGTTGTAGCTAGGGAGTGGGTAAAAGCACATAGAAAGGACCATGTTTTTAAAGTACGATGGAAGAACTACCACTAGCCAATATGACTGAAATTGGGTCTTTGGATATATAAGAAAAGAATAAAGAAGAATGGTTCAAAGAGTATTTTGGTGGGGTAACAATTAAAACCATATGCTTTTCTTAGGGGAGGTCCCCAGACAGCCTGGGATTGAGGAAACCTGAGTTATAGTATCTTCTCTAGGCATTCACTCCAGGCATTCTTTGCAACTTTTGACGAATTACTTAACTCTTTGGGCCTGCTTACGTACCTATAAAATGAGGTAAGACTAGGCTGGGTGCGGTGGCTCACGCCTGTAGTACCAGCACTTTGGGAGGCCAAGGTTGGCGGATCATGAGGTCAGGAGATCGAGACCATCCTGGCCATGGTGAAACCCTGTCTCTACTAACATACAAAACATTAGCTGGGCATGGTGGCGCCTGCCTGTAGTCCCAGCTACTTAGGAGGCTGAGGGAGGGGAATCGTTGGAACCTGCAAGACGGAGGTTGCGGTGAGCCGAGATCTCACCACTGCACTCCAGCCTGGCGACAGAGCAAGACTCCGTCTCAAAAAAAAAAAAAAATGAGGTGAGAGTAGATGATTTATAAGTTTCCTTCTAGTTCTGATAATCAATGATTCTAATAGTGATTTAAGACAACCCATTATCAAGTTCCTATTTCTGGACATTAGGCATTTAGATTGCTTGGTTGATTTTTTGTTTAAGTTATTTCTTTAGTTTGAACTTCAGAGAGTTCATTGAAATGACCCTCAGACCCACCACTTAAATTCATTGCAACTTAGGTTCTGCTGACCTCTCACAAAGGTTATGAAAATTGTGTCAATACACTTCCAATCTCTTTTGCTGACCATTGCCCAGTGAATATTCATAAGCCTCTGCCTTGACTCTGTTGGTCTACTCTGAAAACCTTCCATGGTGCCACTCTATTAGAGAAAGGCAAATGACAGCGTGGCATGTGAGGTCATCCTGATAGGCTCTCACCCTTCCAGTCTTGCTTCATCTGAGATGAAATCCTCTTACCTGCTGACTTCCAGACAAATGTAAGCACACACAGCTCCCCTTGCACTTTTGGAGGGCTTTTTCTCTCCATTTGCTGTTCTCTGCACCTAGAATACCCCTCTGAGCTTCTCTGGCACTATTGTAATCTCACCTTCTTTCCAAGGTCTCCCTGAAATCCTGATTTTTCTACCATAGGCCTCCCCATTGATTCTTGTCAGGATTCTCCCTTTGAATCCAGCTTCCCACTTTGTGCTGATGGCATTTGAGTAAATGAATTACTCGAAGGAGGAAAAAAGCAAAATCTGGGGAAAAAAATTAATATTTGGAAGTTTTTTGTGTACTTGCAATTTTTTGCTTCTGGAATGTATATCATTCTTAAAGTAGGAGAAGAGGTCTTATCAATATTGTATTTCTCAGAGCACCCAGCTCATCACTTTGAAAAGAGTTGGAGCGTAATGTCATTAATAAAAATGGTGAATATATTGCAAATGTATGACTATTCTTTCAAACTCAGTACTGCTATATAAATAAATATTTGTATCTTCTCACATATATCAGAGTAAAAAGTATAAGAGAGTGATAAGGCTAAAATTTTTCATTGGGAATTTTACTTGTCCACATGATACTATATTATGATTTTGTAATCACTTTTTTATTTTTAACTTTGTATAAATATATATATTTAAGTATAGCAGAACCAAATGATAATCACTCCAACGATGCAAGTAGGTTTAGTAAAGTGCACCAGGCCTGTCACTTACATGTACTTGTTTAAAAACCACACACGCACACCCACTCACTCACTCTTAGAGTTTCCTGTAATTAAAAGATGACAGTGAAACTATATACTGTGGTGCACACCTGCAGTCCCAGATACTTTGGAGGCTGAGGTAGGAGGATCGCTTGAGCCCGGGAGTTCAAGGCCAGCCTGGGCAACATAGCATAACCACATCTCGGGGAAAAAAAAAAATGACAGTTTTTGAAACAAGTGCCTCATAAGCATGATCACTAAACATATCTAGCCTGGCATATATGAAAACAAAGCAAGGCTGCTTTCTTCCAGTTATTACCATTAATATTATTCAAACAACTTCTTCCTTTTCCATAACAGACTTTCAGGTACATTTTAAAATGCTCATCCATTTATTTACTCATTTCACATGGAGCGTTTTCTGTTGCAAGACACTGTGCTAGGGATAATGGGAGTTAGACAGATAAAGTGGCCTCAGCTGCTGCCCTTCAGAAGCTTACAGACTGGTAGGAAAGAGAAGAAAATGCATGAACAGGTCAGGTGTGGTCGCTCACGTCTCTAATCCCAGGACTTTAGGAGGCTGAGGCGGGCAGATCACCTGAACCCAGGAGTTTGAGACCAGCCTGGGCAACATGGTGAAACCCCATCTCCACAAAAAAATTAAAAAATTAGCTGGGCATGGTGGTGCATGCCTGTAGTTCCAGCTACTCTGGAGGCTGAGGTGGGAGGATGGCTTGAGCCCAGGAGGTCAAGGTTGCAGTGAGCTGTGGTGGCACCACTGCACTCCAGCCTGGGCAACAGAGCAAGATCTTGTCTTCAAAATTAAAGAAAAAAGAAAGAAAAAGAAAGTACACATGTAGTTGGTAAGATAAATGGTAGGATCCAGAAGAGAGGTTCTAGAAAAGGATTACAGGGAGAGAGAGACAAATGACTTCTTACTGATTTTGGTAGGATTTGGATGTAGGAAAATGATAATGAAGGGCATTCCATGCAGGGGAATCAGTGGTATTTGGGAGGTGCAGATGTCTACATAAGAGTGAGTTAAATACAGGGCACACAACTTGAACACTATCACCTTGGAGGTTAAGAACATATTCATCTTAGTATCTGCGTGGTACCATGCTGCATGTAGCAGCTCTTTAAAAAATAACAGAGTTATAGCTAACAGCAGTGGCTAACATTTTGCTGATCCCCTGCTGTTCCAGGAACCAAGCTGAGTGCTTCTCCAATAATCCTACCAATAGCTCTATAAGGTACAGACTCTTATTGTCTCTAATTTACAGCTAAGGCAGCTAAGGCACAGAGAAGGCAAAGGAGTCATCTAAGGTTACACAGCTGATATGTTATAGAAGCAGGTTTGGAACCCCAGTAATTTGCCTGCAAAGCTTGTACCCTTATCCATTAAGCTGTAATTCTATGTAAATTACTAGAGAAATGGATTAATGCAATTGTTCTGAAAAAGACAACTTAGAAAATCAGTAACATGAATTTGTAATAGAAATAAGTATTAGCTGCTCCCCTGTGCACCGATACAAATACACGACAGTGAATTTTGGCTTGAATTTTTCCTAAGAAACATAGGTCCTTTGGCCCATTATTTGCCACAGTCATTTAAACATGTTATAATGCAGTTGTCATTCTCCTTTACTTCCTTACTTAATTTTCACCAAGAAGCAAGAGAGGCTGTTATTAAAAAGTAGAAATTCCTCAAGTATTTATTTTTGACATGTCCAAATATCTGTAAAGAGCTATAGGATTTAAATTCCTGTCATATGACTGCTATTTACACACACGTGGTTGGGTTAATTTGTGATATAAAGCAACCACTTCTTAACGTTTATGTGACTCTTATTAACTGCTTAGTAAGACATTCTTTCCCATACCTTTTGCCCAAAACACATTTTTTTTAATCCTGCATTTTTTTTTCTTGTATCTGATTTTGAGGGTCACTACTGCAGGAAGGTTTTTTTGTTTGTTTGTTTATTATCCAGAGAATTTAGAACTTGGATTGTCCTAAGTATAAAACCTTAAAAATTCTTATTTCTCCTTTTACATAAATGGTCTTTTTAATAATATGTGTGTACTTCAAAGAATTTCTCAGAGCATGAATCTCAGTGAGAGTCCACCAAACCGATATTATGCTGTGACCTGCTTCTGTGATCCACATGGGAAGATCTGACCTGTGACTTAGAGAGACAACAACTTGACCTGTAGGATTTGTATCTTTTTGAAAGTGAGAAAAGGGTAGAGCAGAGGAGTCCCTAGTTTATCCTGTTACGGTGGGTAGATCATGTGGGGAGATTGAGAGAGGCTTCCTTTCCAGGGCATTCAGTTTCTACATAGTAACTAGTACAGATACTTTTTTTTTTTTTTTTTTGAGACAACATTCTCCCTCTGTTGCCCAGGCTGGAGTGCAATGGTGTGATCTCGGCTCACTGTAACCTCTGCCTCCCAGATTAAAGCAATTCTCCTGTTTCAGCCTCCCAAGTAGATAGGATTACAGGAAGGCACCACCATGCCCGCTAATTTTTGTATTTTTAGTAGAGATGGGGTTTCACCATATTGGCCAGGCTGGTCTCAAACTCCTGACCTCAGCCATCTGTCTGCCTCTGCCTCTGCCTCCCAAAGTGCTGGGATTACAGGTGTGAGCCACCGTGCCTGACCTCTTGTACAGATACTTTGCTGAAGTTAATTGTTTGGCCTCCCAGCCTATCCATATGAGTCAGAATTTTTTGGGTGAATTGAAATCCAAAAAGGAGAAATTGATGAATTTTTATAACCAGGCCATGTATAATCCAGGTGCATGCAGCTGACCTCAGGTTTCTTGAGCCAGCATGCTTTCATATCCTAACTTTCTGTAGTGGGGCTCAATTTCTATCTGAATTTTGCTAATTATTTCAGATTCTTCCAAACCATGGAGCAAAACATCCTTCATTATGAAATTGATAATAAAGGAAATACCCTTGATTTCAAACCATAAGAATGTGACTTTCTAGCTCCTTCACTTCCAGTTTCAAATCACCCTTTGGCACCCCCACACACTTGGGTGCTGTGGCTGGTAGCTGCTTCAGAACCACAGGGAGTAAGGGAAGAAAGGTGCACTAAGGAAGGGGAGGTGCTCTTAACTAGGGGAAGGGTGTCAGGGATCCTGGGTAAGTAAAACACCAAGTATCTGCACTGTTGCCCCTGTTGTCTTTTTAAAAATATAATCCCTGGTCAGGTGCAGTGGCTCATGCCTATAATCCCAGCACTTTGAGAGGCCAAGGTGGGAGGATCACTTGAGGCCAGGAGTTCAACACCAGCCTGAGCAACATAATGAGACCCCATCTCTACCAAAAAAAAAAAAAAAAAATTAAAAATTAGCCAGGCATGGTGGTGCATGCCTGTAGTCCTAGCTATTTGGGAGGCTACATGGTAGTGTGTGCCTGAGTCCTAGCTACTTGGGAAGACTGCTTGAGCCCGGGAGTTTAAGGCTATAGTGAACTTTGATTGTCATTGCACTCCGGCCTGGGTGACAGAGCAAGACTCCATCTCAAAATAAAAATAAATAAAAAATGCAATCCCTAATTTTTCCTCTAAGAAATGGTTTGAAGTGGAAAGAGGGGAGATAAGAGCACATTTCTGCCCATGTTGGTTGGACATGATATTCTCCATTGTCAACTTGTGGTAAGTCCAAGGAGGCATCATCAGTTCTTCACAACAACAGGGTCTCTTTGTTGTTTTACTGAGAGAACTCTTAGAATATAAGAAGAAAGATGCACAGATAAATCTCTAGCATGCACATGTATTGTGCATGGTCTCTGCAGCAGTGCTGTTCCAGCTGTGGTCCATGATGGGCTATTTGTTAATGTCTATGACGAGATAAGTGCCGAAATCTAGAGAAGTATTTGGCAACTTTTATATCAATTTTGAATTGCCACAACTTCCAAGTGCATGATCAGTGAGCTTTTTTTTTTCCAGTGTCATTTAAATTTTTTTCTAGTAATTCATTTTTATTGTGTTTTACAAAACTATTTGCAAAAGATTAGAAATTAAAACAAATATGCTAATCATTAACCACAAGAAGCTTGAGATGCTATGTTCTCACTGCTTCCAGCAAGCTTGAGAAACAACAGACCTCTGTGGATGAGGAAGCTGAGCCTCCGAAGGTGAAGCTTGAGCTCGGGTATCCAGGAGGGAGGAGAGTAGGCGGGGGTTGAAGGGCAAACACTTGTTTCAAACTGAGATGGGAATACTTTTGGCATTGTAAAATCTCAGCACCCAGACCAGGAACCAGGCCTCTTTCATGTCTGTGGCCCCAGCGCCAAATTAGGCACCGTGCATTTAGCAGGTTCTCTGTAAACATTGAATAAAGTTGCCTCTGCTCCTTATTGTTGGGAAATTTAAAAAAAAAAAAAAGGAACTGCCCTCATCTGAAGATAACGACAAGCTTAGGTCAAAAAGCCAAACTCTCATTCTTGGTTTATTTGAAGAGAATATTATAACACTGATGTATATTCTTGGTATTTTACAGTGAACTTTATCTTTTTTCCTCCTGAGTTTTATTGAAGAATTTTTAGCCTAAAGTTTCCACTTCAAAGTTAAGCTCATTTTTTTCTTGTACTCCTTTCATGAATAAATTAAGCAGAGAATGTGTCAAAAATAATTTTAAATGGATATATGTGCAACCAACATCTTCAAGGCTTGAAATAGATGGCCTTGGTGCTGTTTTAAATTGCGTCCTCTTTTCCTTCCCCCACCCAGTATCAGAGAAAACAGGCTGTCAGAGAGCCAGGAAAGAAAAAGCATTTCATTTAGCTCTGGTGGACACCACACTGCCTGAGCCCGCTCTGCTCCACCTGTTTGAAGGGCTGAGAACCCTGGTCTCAGTGTGGCCCGGGGCGGGAGAGGTTAGAAAGTCAGACACTGCCAGGAAATGTGTGTTTGCAGGTTCTGCTTAACGTTCCCTGGCTCGCTCCTCTCAGTTCTGCGAAGCCCAAATGTGAATGCAATGAAAATCTACGCTGGGGATGTACTCCTCTCCCCTGCCACATAGGCCCACAGCCTGGAGCATGGTGGCAGTGGCAGCCAACTCATTTTCTGAAGAAGCCCAGAGGAAACCGAGAATGTATTGCCCACACCACTTGCCTGACTCAACAACAATGAGCATCAAGTTCAAAGAAAATAGGAAAGAAAAAGCAAAAACATAGAATTCTTCTCACAGTAGCCCAAGCCAGAGTATCTCTCTAAAGGAAAGTTCTGCTCGCCAATATTATTTTAGAGTAAAAGGACCATAACAAAAACCTGTCAACCTAATGTCAAATTTCTTTTGGTAAATTTCTAAAATTAATCAATTCACATTATTTTATATACATTTTTAGAGACACAGTCTCGCTGTGTTGCCCAGCCTGGCCTCAAACTCCTGGGCTCAAGCAGAACTCCCACCTGAGCCTTTCAAGTTGCTGGGATTACAGGTGTGTGCCACTGTGCCCAGCTTTGATATTTAATTTCTTCTTAAACACCACCTCCTAATGAATGTGTTCTTTAGATCAGTTATTAGGCAGTACTCATTTGTTATTTAATGTTTCTGTGATACCCACAAAGTATATACTGATTCATTGATTGATAAATCCTGGAATTAGAGCTCATTTTAAGGATCCTGAGAAAGTAAGAGGCTTGGGGAATATCCAGTCTCCTCAGTGCCCTCTCCCAAGCCATGTCTCGTGAGAGACCAGGGTCCACTTCAAGGAAACACATTTGTATCATGCTGCAGCTCTGCTAGAGCCGCCCAGCAAAGGATGCAGTCAGTCTCAGCAGCTCAGAGTGGGCACCAGACAGGTCAGAAAACGTTTGGAAGCAACCTCACATCTAGCTGAGATAAGACTGCTCCACCGTGGCTCTGTGTGTCCTCTCCCCAGCAGGCAGGGTCACCTGTGATGGGGCTGAGCATCTCCTGCCCTGACCAAGCCATGGTGGGTGGGGAGGGAGAGCCACAGGCTGCTTGGTTTTCAGAGTATCAAAGGGGTTCCTTCCCCAGGGAGGGCACCAGTGAATAAGCAGGGCAACCCTCTGACACATTTCCTGTGTCTAACTTCAAAAAGCCTATTTCTGACCAGGAAATTTATCAAAAGAATGTACCCAATGTAGAGGAAATAGCTATTAGAATTCTATGAGCAAAAGAAGTAAACAAAATAAAAAGCAAGTCACTGTTGGAATGTATGCACAAGGTGGAGGTGGAAGGTGGTCAGGATGAAGCATTCCAGGTGGGCTGGGCAGTGTTCCAGGTTGCCTTTTCCCAGCAGCTCATCTGAAGTGTCGTTCACCAGGCTGGACGTTGCTTCATCTTGACACTTGTCCTAGTTCTATTTCTAATTATTTTTTGTCACCTTGGGGAAAATTCCCTATTGTACTTGATTTCCTATAGATCTTAACTGTGATTTTATGAGGGTATGTATTACGAATATGCAAAATCATTTTAACTCATTCAGAGTTTTGTAAATAAGTGTTGCTTACCTATTCAGGGGTTCGGGTGATTTTAGTATGAGTTCAGATACAATTAATTAGTAGTCAATATACTGATCAGTCTAGATAACTTTAGAGCAATAAAGGGCATGCTCACCCTACTGAAGCTCTTAATGGCAAGGTTATGGTATTGACAAATTAGGGACACAGAGCAGTATATCGTTAAATATATTACTTCTGATTTTCTACATCTTAAATGACCCTCTTTGTCTTTAGAGGGCAAACCATCTTGCCATTCCTGATGTGAACTCTCTGTCAGAACGATATCTAACGGAAGCAGCTCTGTAACCCAGGGGCTCTTTAAGTTCCACTTTGTCGCACCGATGGCTGTTCTCTGGTCTTAACCTATTTCTGAATCATTTGCTATTGAATTAGTTAACAACGTTTGGTTTGAGGAAAGATGATAATGATATTAAGGAATGATAAAATCCATCTACAGTGAAAATCGAGCCCATGTCAGAACTGTAGAGGAACCCAAATTCAGATCCTACCCTCAAACTGATTTGCACAAAGAATTATCTCTTAAAAGTGGGGAAAAGAATGGTAGCATGAGACAACTCATGTAACTAATAAACTTTTCAGATGCTGTTTCATATGTTTGCTTTTCATTAAATGCAGGAATGGTGGCGACTATGTTGTTGTGATTCAGTCAACATTTATTCCTATCTGTTTTTCATATACAAAGGCTTAGGGATGCCAGAAAATAAACTGTTAACGGAGAATTAACTTCTTTGGCATGCTTTCATACTTATCTTCCAAATTAAAGAAAATGAAATGGGCAGAAACAGAGTGTAGATTACCTCCTTTTTGTCAAAAATGGTGGGAATTTGAAAATTAATAATAAAAAAGGGAACAGATGCAGTAACATGCCAGAGGGAGATTAATGTGGAGAGTAAAATCTGTGAGCAACAAAACTGAAGCAAACTGAATCAGTGGGAGGTGGTTGTACAATCAAAATCAGGATAAAAGAGAAATTACAAACAACCCTGCACTTGTCAAAGTAGTAGTAATGAAATCCTGACTCTGCCAGCAGTGAGAACCTGTGTTAGCACTTTGGGGTAAGGATGGTAGCCGGGTGCCAGGTAGGAGGGCAGTGTTAGGTTGCTGGGCAGCAGCCATCTTGTGTAGAACAGATGGCACCGAAAGCTGGCAGGGGAGGGGCTCCTTAGCAGAACTAATCAGACAGTAACAGATAGGGCAGCTGGGAAGACTGACCACAGAGAGGGAGTCTGCGGGGTAGCCGAGTGCCATGATGTTTGCAGTGGTGTGCCCATTGGTCTGAGATAAGACCTTGCAACGTCTTTCCCATCTACAGAAGAATTGAAACTTTGTTCAAAAAGGAAAATTGAGTTGAATTGTGTCAAACTTGGGGAGCGGGGGTGGGCATTGGGGTAGTGATTGAGAAAGGAAGAATTGTCCATTTCTGAATTTGTCATGGGAGTTTTCAGTCCCAGCTACCATGGAACCTTGATTTTTTGCTGTTTGTACGGTTCTGCCAATCTAACGTATACAGTGTGGCACATGGAATGATCACTTTATACATTTTATGCATCAAAGAGTTTGCAGTATCAAGGCTATAGTTAAAATTAGAAAAGATTTTTTTGATATGATTTCTACCACATGTCTTTCACAAAATGAAGAACTAAAAGCAACCGTGGGATACATGCATTTCTACTTAATAATTTTTCATAACCTCATTTGAGCTATGTTTGATTTCATTTGCCCACTTGCCCTTCTTTTTTCCCCCATGTAACTGTGGGTTGAACATCAAAATATAAGCATAATTCAGAGCCAAAAACCTTACAACAAAAATAAAATCATTCTGCAAATAAAAGAGAAAACTGACCTATTAAAATTTGATAACTTATTAAGGAGTCGTGGTTCTTTAAGTATAGAGTTGGGAGATTTGTATTAAAATGATGACTTTAACAAAGAAATCCAGATCTCCTACATCTGCTTTTCAACTTGTATATTTCTTTTTTTTGCAGAAGGTTTATAGCTTGGCTCAATTTATTCATTTTGGAGGGGGAGGGGGAAACATTACAGGATTTGAAATAGGTGGTATAACATAGCCATATGCTATTTATGCAGCAGTTTCTGCAATAAATCTAATTTGGTGCTGTCAAAAAATTAGACTTATTTGATATAGCAGCACATTAGTAAATGATTGTGGCAGATTTAAAGTTGTCATTTAGTCTCTTCTTACTCTTAACAGAATCTCACAAATCAATTTTTCCCCCTTGATCAACTCCATGAAAATATCCCAGTTCTTTGTCCTGCAGTCCTGCAAATATTTCCACATCTGAAAGAAGGTCTTGCCTTAAGGTAATTGAGGAAAGAGTGGAAAAATGAATACCTCTGTTGTTAAAAGACTTCATAAATATATAGGCAGAAAAAAAATAAACCAGAGAAAATTATAGTATTTTCATCATTTGCAGTTCTTAGAAAAGCGGAACTACAAGTCTCATTCAGAATGTAGATAAATTAAGGTCAGTTCTTTATTAAGGAGTTTAAATATTTTACCTTCCATCCTACGTCCATATGCTGGTTTAGGAAAACTGATATTAAAGAATGTCAGTGGCATCAGCTCTTCGTCTTCACCTAGCAGTGCCCTTAGATACGGCTTTACTCTTCGGTAGTGTAACCTGGCAACATTGCTTCCGTGCCTCCTTTTTCTTTTTCTTTTTTTTCCCTGTAAAATTTGTGTTTCAGGTGTTAGTATCAAACTATCTAAACTTTTTCCTAGTTTTTCTGTTTGAAAGATAAGATAAGCAATTACACATTAAGCAGGTAAATAGTAAAAATTCTCTGAATTCCCAAATTAGTCCATTTACAAAAGTAATAATTTCATTTCCCTTTTCTTTTTCTTGCGTGCTTATGGAAGGGAAAAGTGTATGTGTGTGTTGCATTTATGCATCTGTGTGTGACTGTAAGTGATGTTAAAACTGAGTGTTCTTCATTTGTTTATGTTCGTATCATACAAATTATCCAAAAGAAGGCTACTAGTGTGTTTTTGAAATGCAGTTTACTAAGAGTGAAGAGTTCCTTCACGGTGATTTAAGCAGCCTCTATTAAACTAGCATCTTGCAAATGCTTCTTTCTTTTATGTAGCAAATCAGACCATGGAAGTGATCAAATTACCAGTACTCTTTCACTGCTATTCAGAAGCAGGGATCCAGGTGACCAAACTACTGTCAAGCACAGATCACACTAAAGGGAAAAAATATCCAGAAAAGCATTAACAAACTTGTTGGGTAAACTTAAGCAATATTTTTGACATTTTCTCCACATGAAGAGAAATTATTTAGAAATGAGGTTTTAGGAAGATGAAAAAGAAAACGCCTCTTAGAATTCATATTTTGAGTTTAAAATCCATATATTAAATTACATTATATATTACATGAGAATGATTTATATGACACTGGGTATTTTGAAGGTCAGCAATAAAATTGAAATTATAGCTAAGAAGTGTGTCTCTGTACTTAGATTTTAAGCTATCTTTTTTGTTTTTGTTTTTAATTTAGCCTCACAATTTTAAAAAATATGTCTGAAAAACTGCTTTGATAAAATTCTTTTTATAAATTATAAATGTTTAATCAGTCAGAACTTTAAGATTTAAATTTTAAATTCCATGTTTTCTGCACTGCCTTTGTTAATAAAATTGACATTCAATTTTTGTATCAATAAAAAATATTTAATTTTTATTTTTTCTAAAAAGAATTTAGAAAATTTTACAGACTTGAACAATTTTACTTAATACAAGCATCTGCCATAAGATTAAATCTTGGGGTAATCCTTCAAAATATAAAAGCAGCCTTATGAGTGAAGTACCATTTAGATTCCCATTTAAGGGCTCATTTGTAATGGTGTTTCTTTTTTGCCATACATTTTCTCCTAAAAAATTATCTTCCATTTTCTTATAAGAAATTAGAATTGAGTCATTGGTTTTCCCTTTTCCTAAAGAATATGGTGTCTAAAATACTGGTAAATAATTAAACATGGAGTGATTTCATGTCTGATTTATGAAGGAAGAGTAAATACTTGAAAGCTATACATGCCACAAAATAAATTCAGTTAAGAGTCTAATTTTCACCTAATTTCTATGAGTTTATTTTTTTCACAGAATTAGACTATTACTACTACTTATGTTTCTTTAGATAGATTGTGTATTTGTTTGGCAGCATATATTTGAACATTATTGAAACAGAACTTTATTGTTTAAATGATGGGGTTTTAAATATACATGAATTGATTTGTGTATTATGGGTTAAGTTTTTCAAAGCAGTAATGGAGCTGTGTGTTAATATATAGCTTATAATTGAAATGGTACATATTTGTACATTTTAAGCCTTTCAGTGTAAAATTTCTTAATTGGAATACTCTCTCCCTTGGCTAATTCATTAGTGAAAATATTTATTCCTCAAGTTAATGCTATATAGTATGATGCAATTTTTATGTAGTGTAAACTTGTTTATGATATTTTGATTTCACTTTAAAACTTTTATTTTGCTTCTTATACATATAGTTCATACTCAATATAATGAGAAGTGCAGACACACATGAAGAAAATACATATCAGCTGTCTGGTTTTACAAATGATCATTAAAACACCATGTCTTACTACTTTGACTCTAAATTATTGTCTTTCTGAACCCAAAAGTAATTTTCACAAGTACATTACACAACAGAACTTCATCTTCTGCTGGTTAGCAGTAGAGGATTTAAATCCATGCCGACAGTTCATTTGACAATGACCTTGAGGGGCTTTGCTTCTTGAAGAAGAAAGCAGAAGCTTGCGGTAAACAAAGTTCACTTCTGACAGATGGATTGAATGACAGAAAGGTTGCGAGTGCCAGAATAGCCCTGGCAGAGGAGGAAATGTTCAGTGGAATCCAACAGGAGAGGAGGTGTGAACAGGTGCAGGGTTGCTGACGGAAGGGGAACCAGATGGAAGGAGCCAGAGCCAGTTTATTTAAAGGAAAAGGCAGAAAACATTGAAAGGCTGTGCGATCAGTGGCTAAAAGTGTTCATAGAGGAAGGTAAAAATTCACAAAGCAAAACTGCACAGTGGGGTAGCTAACACTTAGCATAATGGTAGTAATTTGTGAGTTTAGTTTGGAAGTTGCAATTGAAATACATTCATCTTGGCTCTTGACACCTTCAAGTATAGATATTTGAAAGTTGTTTATTTTTTAAGTTTCTAAGCTTTTTTAATCCATCCATTAATTTAATTTTTTCCAGCCAGAAGCTCCATTATGATAATACTAAAATCGTGTCATCAGCTAGGAAAAGAAAAAAATTTAAAGTGAAGGTTAACATTCCATTCAAATTTATCTTGTGATGCCTCAGTTTTGTTCACATATGGGAAGCAAATGCATGCGCTGTTGGGTGACATCTGTAATATCTAAGAAATTTGCAATGTTAGAATTGATGCTCTTGGTTGCTTTTGTTGTTTTGGATCTCTGTGCATTTTGTGAAGTCCGGTTTGATTGTTTCAGTAGGAATAAGGCTTTTTAAAATACAATTTGCCTGCCATGATCTGCAGGTTAATTTCTGCTGCTGAGGTTGACCTGATTTTCATTGACTTTCAGTGACCTGCCTTTGGGCAGACACCTGCAAACTCAAGTACAATTTACAAAAAGAACAGTATACATACAGTGGAGCAAGAAATGAGGACTTTCGTGTTTTCTAAGACCTATTAAAATGTCACTTTCTCCTCTGCAAACCAAAGGTATCCTTGCTGATACTCTGTGTGTCACTTCTTACATACCACTTACGTGGGGCCTTGTCTACCACCGTTTTCCTTGAAAGTTGTACTACATTACATTTCTGACAAAGAGACCCCAACAGAGGAGGAGCTATTAAGAAGCTATCACCAGGAAAGGTTATGAAGATGCACAATTATTTTGAGGTTTCAAAGATCTCGTAAATAATCCACAAAAGTTTCTGCACGCTGTTCACAAAGATGAAACACACAAAGTAAATGAGTACTGTATTCACATTCCCTGTCTCAGAACTGCCTGGATCAAATAGATTGCATTTGATTAAGGCTGGATGTTTTGGGATGTTTTGAGTTTAGAGATAATATCTATGATCCATAGCTTGGTTTTGTCAGTAAATATAAAGAATTGAAATTTGATTAGCAGTTATAGAAGATGTTTGTTTACTCCTATGCTGTATATGAAGATCATCAATTTTGATCTTTTTTTTTAATCTGGGTGAGGCAATATACAACTATATTTTGAAGGAAGAATGGTAAGTGATTTCTTTTAATGAAAGGAAGTTGATGACCTGTATTTTAAAATCATCTGCAAAATGTACATTTTTTTCTCCCACTTGTTAAGAAATTTTTATCTAATAACTTCTTCTTAATCTAAAATTTTATATAAAATTGGAGTATACTTGCTTTGATTATAGTGTACTGATTTTGCCATCTCTTCCATCATAGTTACTGAATTTACTTATATAATAATGCTACTAGCATGGTGCTGCTGTGTAAAATAATAACATAAAACTCACCTGAACTATGGGATTCAAACTGAAATACAGTAAAGAGAAACTGCAGCAATCAGTGTCATCATTTGACAGTCATACCACAAATTAGATTGCAAGCTTTTTATAGGGAGAACCAGTAGCTTCCCAGAAATATGTAACTTTAGTTGTACCTAGTAAAGTGTCTCATGTTGCATGAGTTTTTAATTTTCTTGAATGAAGGGATAACAAGTTGATTGCTGTTAAGCAGGTATTCATTCAAAATTTATTGAGCACATGTTCTGTTCTAGCTACACTAGGCACGATGTGAATTTTCAAAATAAAAAGTCTGTGATTTTTTTTTAACAAATATCCTACAACCTACCAGACAAGGTTTATGTAATTACATATACACACACGTTTGTGTGTGTAAAATCTAGAAACTAGTATGTAAATTTGTAAACTTTCTGTGACTTATGATCATCTTAAATGAATTAATGAAACTCTCCGTCTAGTCCAACACTTACATGTGTGAGAATGGAGATGTAGAGAAGGTAAGTGATGTGCCTAGTACCAACAGTGGTTGAGTGACAGCAAAAAGTAGAGTCTGAATTTCCTTTCTCTAAGTCTAGTGCTCTTCCTGCATCCCATGTTATACTTCTTTGTACTCATTGATGATATGACTTGTCTGAGAAACCCCATTAAAATCCTTCAGTGCAAGCCTTTCACAGCCTGTTTTGGAAAGGAAAAAAAATTATTTTTGGATTTTGGCACACAGTTGCTGGTTCTTGAAACAAACAAACCACAAAGGTTCTTTAGCTTACAAACAGTAATTACCAAATTCACTTCTTGGAACTTTTTTTTTTTTTTGACAAGAGTCTCACTCGCTTTGTTGCCCACGTTAGAGTGCAGTGGAGCGATCTCAGCTCACTGCAACCTCCACCTCCCAGGTTCAAGTGATTCTCCTGCCTCAGCCTCCCTAGTAGCTGGGATTACAGCCATGCACCATCATGCCTGGCTAATTTTTGTATTTTTAGTGGAGACGAGGTTTCACCATATTGACCAGGCTGATCTTAAACTCCTGATTGAGCTCAAGCGATCACCTGCCTCAGCCTCCCAAAGTGCTGGAATTAGAGGCATGAGCCATGGCACCCGGTCGACTTCTTGGAACTTCTTCTGGGAGTGGTAGTAAAGACAGCCTCCCTGCATACACACTGCTTACCCTGTGATAGGCACATTCAATACCCTAACTCGCTTAATTCCCACACAACCCTACCAGGTAGATTCTGCCATGAGCCCCATTTTACAGGTAAGATAACTGAGATATTCAGAGGTTAGTACCTTACCAAGGTCACAGCGCTGCTAAGTGGTGGAGTAGGCAGTTAAGCCTAGGTGGTTAGGCTCCCAACTGTGACTTTATCCATTATACCGTATTGCCTCTGATGGTGGATGTTGTGAAAAATAACTTCTGTCACCAGTTCCTTTTGGAAAGTTGCATTAAACAGGCTAAAACAGGTTTCTTGACAGTAGGGCTTCTCAGAGCTTTTAATATGTTAGTGCACACTGTGACTCTCTTAGAAAGGAATTTAGTTTTCAGTGTTTCCCAAATGTATATGACTTATGGAAGCTTTTCTATCAAATCTCCACACATCTTCCAGGAATCAGGTTTTTAGGAATACACTTGGGGAAAAACTGAACTAAATTAATTTGTAGTAGGACAGCCAAGAATGATCATACAGGGATTATTCATTATTGTATCTCGTCAGTGCCTCTGCAGGTCTCTACCCCATCCCACCCTGCACGGCAACTTCACTTTCACTATGACACATATGGTTTATGAAAAGAGTAGACAGGTTGGTAACTTTCAATTTTCATTTAGTCAGTTCTGTAAAATGGGGGTGTGGAGTTGGGGAGCATCTTTGACCATACTTGGAGAGTAGCCAGACAATTAGCTGTGCCAGAGTCATGTTACAAGTTCTTCCATATCTTACTGTCCCAATTTTGCCTTTATGTGATAATTCTGTTTATTTTTAATTATGTGTTTATTCTAGAAAATAAATTTGACAAATAACAAGGTGCCAGTCAGTTAATTGAATTTAGACACCTTTCAAAGCATGACTCTTTGAATGAGATTTCCTAGAATAAGATGTTATTGTGGATACCTTTCTATGTAAACGTTTTAGACAATTTCCTGCCAGGAATTATTGGCACAGATTTGAATTATGGACCCCTAAGTCAGACTCTGCACTAGATTTTGGTTTCCTTCAACCCACAATATGGCAATATTCCTCCCTTTTTTGTGTATTCTTTCCTGTGTTATGAAGAAATGGATCGACTCATGGGCAGTAAGCTCTGGGAGTCGAGAAGTTTAGTACTCAGAATGTGTTCTTTTTTCTGTAAATACACTTGGAGGTGCCTATAATTTATAATTATGTTAAATGGTTTTTACTAATGAGATTTTCTATAAATAACTGTCTTGTAATGATAACGACTGGAATTGTTGTCATGAAGACTTACTATGTGTGGTCTTGGCTTTCCCACCCACATACCCCACTTTCTGGGTTCTCAAATTACATTTCCTCCAACAAATCAACTCCAGCAATTTTTTTTTTTTTGAGACACAGTCTTGCACTGTTGCCCAGGCTGGAGTGCAATGGCATAATCTTGGCTCACTGCAACCTCTGCCTCCCGGGTTCAAGTGAGTGTCCTGGCTCAGCCTCCCGAGTAGCTGGGATTACAGGTGCCCACCACCACACCCAGCTGATTTTTGTACTTTTAGTAGAGACAGGGTTTCAGCAGGTTGGCCAGGCTGGTCTCGAACTCCTGACCTCAGATGATCCACCCGCCTCAGCCTCTCAAAGTTCTGGGATTACAGGCATGAGCCACTGTGCCTGGCATCTCCAGCAATTTTTATAAAAGTTTGAAACATTCACCAGCATATTTGTATTCCTCAAAGTGCAGAAAAAGTTTGAGAATAAGCAAAAACTACAAAGGCAACAGATTAACTCCCCAGGAAGTGGGATAGCTTACCAAACTGGCAGCCACGTTGATTGACAAGCTAATATGACTGCAAGGCCCTCCTGATGAACTTTGAAAGTAGTCCTTTCTTACCAGAAACAAGTAATGAGTGATATGAGGATGATTACTAGAGATTGAGGAAAGAAATCCATGGGGAAAATCTCAGAGAATCTGTTCACCATTTAAAAATTATAGAAAGACTATCCAATGATGAAGAGTTTCCAGTTTTATTTTCATTCACTTATTAGGAAGGAGTCTGCAATCTAGGTACATAACTGAACATTTTTAAAATAATTTGCCATCTTGGCGATATGGATTAACTTCTTCATGCACTTTGTAATTTAATTTTTAATGTGGATATGTATTTGGGAGTTGCTTCAGACCAAATTTTATTTACAAAAAAAAAAAAAGAAAGTATCATTTCGGTATACGATGGTGACGACTTCAGCTTCAGTTGTTCCTAGTGTTCTACCAGAATTCTTCTCCTTTGTTTCTCCCTTCAGATAACAGGCGTGTGGCTGAATTAAATGAGAAACTTATCAAAGTTTTTTAAAAAGGTCATTTTAATAGTTTTTGAAAATTATGAGTTTTGATATCTTCATGAAGCATTTATGTTAAGTGGTTTTGGGCACCTAATTATTTTTAGCTGTGGAATCAGGATTTTAAATGATGCTTTGCTATAGGGTGATAGACAAAGGAGTGACACTCAGACCAGTGCTGTCCAATAGAAATATAGGCCGGGTGCGGTGGCTCACGCCTGTAATCCCAGCACTTTGGGAGGCCAGGGCAGGTGGATCACAAGGTCAGCAGTTCAAGACCAGCCTGGCCAAGATGGCAAAACCCTGTCTCTACTCAAAATACAAAAATTAGCTGAGCGTAGTGGTGGACACCTGTAATCCCAGCTACTTGGGAGGCTGAGGCAGAGAATTGCTTGAACCTGGGAGGCAGAGGCTGCAGTGAGCCGAGTTCATGCCACTGCACTCCAGCCTGGGTAACAGAACAAGACTCCATCTCAGAAAAAAAAAAAAAATAATATATATATATATATATATATATATATATATATATATACATACACACACACGCACACACACACACACAGTGGGAGCCATACATATATTTCATGACATAATTTGAAATTTTCTAATAACCACATTTTAAAACATAAAAGGAGGCCAGGCATGGTGGCTGATCCCTATAATCCCAGCACTTTAGGAGGCCGAGGAGGGTGGATCATTTGAGGTCAGGAGTTTGAGACCAGCATGGCCAATGTGGGGAAACCCCGTCTTTACTAAAAATATAAAAAAATTAGTCAGGCTTGGTGGTGCACACCTGTAGTCCTAGCCACTCAGGAGGCTGAGGCAGGAGAATAGCTTGAACCCAGGAGGCAGAGGTTGCAATGAGCTGAGATTGTGACACTGAATTCCAGCGTGGGCAAAGAGCAAAACTCTATCTAAAAAAAACAAATGTAAAAGAAACAGGTAAAATTAATTTTAATAACATAGTTTCTTTAACCCATTGTGTAGAAAATAGTATTATGTTAACATGTGATTTCTGTAACACATTATTAATGACATAATTTTGATTTTTTTCATAAGTCTCCACACCCCTTTGTGTATTTTGCACTTACAGCGAATCTTGATCCAACCTAGCCATGTTTCAAGTGCTTACTAGTCCCACGTGGCCAGTGGCTGCCACACCAGCCCTAGACTTGTTACTCAGTTTTCCAGCTTTCCCACAGCGCCCAGCATAGATGCAGTTAGACTCCTATGAGCTTAAATCCCGAATTCTGTTTCTACAAAAATGGGAAATATTTTATTAAAACAAGAAAATCATGTCATCACTTTCTTGAATTTTGGAGGCAGTAGCCAGGACTCTTATTGGTTAGTCTTTTTCTGAAGAATCACCACTTTGAGGAGGAGGAGGAGGAGGAGAGAGGAAGATACCACTTACTGGCCATTACTTGAAGAGATGAACGATTAAATGTACCAGCATCACATTATAATAAGTTCTTCTATATCTTACTGTCCCATCTTTGCCTTTATATGTTGAAGAGTTGTTGAAAATAAATTTGACAGATAACTAGATGTCAATCTGTTAACTGGATTTAGACAATTTAGGAACCTTTCAAATGGTGATCTGGGCTGGATATTGCCAGTTGCCTTATGAAGTTCTCAGATAATTCTGATAATATCATCTTATTAATGAGAAAACTGAGGCTTAGACTGAGACGAAGTTCGGCCTTGAAGTAACACAGCTAGCACATGGGGGAGCCAGGGCTCAAGCCCAGCCCTGTGTGTGCCAAGCTCACATCCCCTGTGCAATGCCACCTCCCCCTGTGTAGCGTATGTCAGTAAATTGAGGAAAATTCTTATCCTTTCTCAAGGCTGACTTTGAGATAATTACACTGATTGTTTCAGTTTGAGCTGTCATCTTCTAGGAAATAAGGATAATAGTAATATGGTACTAATTAATATTTTAACTTATTATATGTCAGTGCTGTGCTAACAGTACTTTATATATGATATCCTCATAGTCCTATGATAGGTACTGTTGTTAACCTAATTTTTCCTTCAAGAAAACTGAGTTGTAGCTTACGTGACTCACTTAGGTCAGGGGTCCCCAATCCCGGGCCACCTGAGCTGTGCCTTTTGTCAGAGCAGCAGCATTAGATTCTCATAGGAGCGCTGTCCCTACTGTGAACTGTTCATGCGCGGGATCTAGGTTGCACACCATTTTATGAGAATCTTAGCCCTGATGATCTGTCACTGTCTCCCATCACCCCAGATGGAACTCCCTAGTTGCAGGAAAACAAGCTCAGGGCTCCCACTGATTCTACATTATGATGAGTTTTAGAATTATTTCATTATATGTTACAGTGTAATAATAATAGAAATAAAGTGCACAATAAATGTAATGAGCTTGAATCATCCCCAAACCACACGCCTCTACCCTGGTCCTTGGAAAAGTTGTCTTCCACGAAACCAGTCTCTGGTGCCAAAAAGGTTGGGGACCGCTGACTTAGGGCACACAACTGGTAAGTGGGGGATTTGATGCTAAGTCTAGCAGACACCAAAGCCTGTTCTCTAAACTTCTGCCTCCTTGTGTACAAACGCCTTACTGGCAATGGAGCTTACATGCTAAGGGATAAAGGCCAAAAGCAATGCCATTGTTTTTAGAGGTGTTTTAGGATTTCAGTTGCTTATATTTATTTTCCAGAATACAACTTCCTCTGGTTTAGATGTGCTCAGGGCAGGCTGCCTTGTGGAAATGAGTTTGAAGATAGATTTAGAATGCTGGAAGAAGCAGATCTCCGGGAATGGAAAGGGCAGCTCTGGAGCTATATAATGGTGGGGATGAAGACAAAGAAATGGCTAGAGGAAGAGAAAGATCCAGCAGACACATGTTACTGAAGCGCAGGAAATAATTAAGGATATAGATGAAAATAGTCACAAGCAAGTATTACAAAGTCAAATAGAAATAATGTTAAATCATAAAATGACTAAAAGGCAAAATGTTTTGATGAAGAAAGTGACTTAATTATTGTGTCAACAACAATGATTTTCTTAATTAGAAGAGTGAGAATAGTGGAATAAGAATCTGAAAACTTGGGCTCAGGTCAGTTTTTTCTTCTGTAAATGTAGTCCTTTTTACCTCCATAATTGTGTGCAAAGATGGAGAGGCTGCAGAGATCCCAGTCAAACTTTAAAACTGGACTACCACTGTAGTCCAAGCCAAGTGCCTGTTGCCAAGCCAAGGTTAGTAGTCCATAGGCTACAACCCTAATTTCTGTGTACATGCACGGTGGATGTGTGACCAAAGGCACACCATCTCAGCAATAATGAAAGTTCTACTATCTTTATTACAGCAGTACCCCAGTTACTCAAACTTAGACTTCTTTTTTGTTTGTTTGTTTTGAGACAGAGTCTTACTCTGTCGCCCAGGCCAGAGTGCAGCAGCATGATCTTGGCTCACCGCAACCTCTGCCTCCTGGGTTCAAGCGATTCTCCTGTCTCAGCCTCCCGAGTAGCTGGAATTACAGGCCCTTGCCACCACACCTGGCTAATTTTTGTATTTTTAATAGAGATAGGGTTTCACCACGTTGGTCAGGCTGGTTTCAAACTCCTGACTTCAGGTGATCTGCCCACCTTGGCCTCCCAAAGTTCTGGGATTACAGACGAGCCACCGCACCTGGCCCAAACTTAGACTTCTAGTTTGAATATAGCTTTAAATTGAGATATAAATTAAAAAGCACTTTGAAGAAGCAAATAACTATCACAAAGCCCTTGCACTTTCTGTGCAGCATCTGTGGAACTAACCTAATGCACTTTTAGATGTTAAAAAGAAAAAAAGAAAAAAATTAAAAGCATGGCAGCAAATCACAGCAAAACAACCAATAAAAAATTATAATAAGAAAATAAGTATGCTTTTGGTTCTTTAGAATAACATCTGAGACCTTTCTTGCAATAAATATTATTGAGTACCTTCTGTTTTTTTTTTTTTTTTTTTTTTTTTGAGACAGGGTTTCACCATTTTGGTCAGGGTGGTCTCGATCTCTTGACCTGGTGATCCGCCCGCCTCGACCTCCCAAAGTGCTGGGATTACAGGCATGAGCCACCGTGCCTGGCCCATCTGAGACCTTTCTTGCAATAAATATTATTGAGTGCCTTCTGTTTTCAGCCACTCTGTTAGGCACTTAAAGATACAGCAATGAGTAATGATGCACAGGCACTTACTAGCAGAAGGAATAGCAGCAGTAAGTGGGCCTACCTTGTTTTAAATTATTAACATTAATTATTAAGTAGAGTTTATTATATTTGGTATAGTTTGCTTAAGAAAGCAGAGACATAATTAACACATTTTAGACATATTTCTATGGCAAATTTTCAGAATTCTATGGATCTAATACCTAGACAATTCTCGCATGTGGAGCATTTTCTCGACATTCTAGATAAATGATGCATTACTCTGTCATACTTACGAGATAAAATATAAAAATATATTTAGTAATTATAATTCTTACTTTTACACATATTTCTGAATAAATTTTATAGCCACAAAGAAACCAACATGTTCTCCATTTAATGTGTCCTAGAAATTAATGCCTAAAGCATTTTAATAATAGAATAGAAACTTTTCAGTTAATTGTACTACAATTTGATAAGAATGCATTTCCATTGACATGTTGTAGAAATGCTGCCAGAATACATATTGACCCTACATACATACTGATCTTACTGATACCTGATTTGAAGTTACTCATCAGAGGGATTAGTTACTGGGAATTTGTAGATCAAGTGATATTTTTCAGAGAAGAAAGCCAAGAATAAATCAAAGTCATTATTTTATATAGATAAATTGAAATGGAAAATATGAATTTTTGAAAATATGAAGATATAAAGGTCAAACTATGATTGAATTTATTTTAGGTAATAGTGTATTTGTCCTTGCTATTTTGTGTGATGAACTGGGCACATGGTGTTGTACAGTAGGACGTGGTAGTGCTTTACTATGTCACAGGAACTTTGCCCCATGCAGTCACTTAATGCATCGGGCACGCTGAGCTATGGAAACATTTTAAGGCTGAAAATAAGTAAAGTGTGCATCGTCAAATGCACTGAGGCTATTCAGCCTCAATATCTACCTATGGTATCTACTGTATCTAAAGAAACATTACAGAAATTGCTCTTACTATTGCTGTAGTAATAAGTGCTTTCCATGATTCTAATGTTGTCCCTTCCCCATCTGTTCCCCACACTGCAGCCAGAGTGATCTTTCTAAAGCACGAGTGTGATCACAACACTCCGCTGCTTAAAACCCTACATTGGCTCCCTACTTCCCTCAGGACGAGGGCCTTAAAAATAGCTTCATTTTCTGGCTCCTGCCTACATCTCCAAGTCTCATCTTTCTTCAGTAATCTCCCCTCCACCAACCGCACACTGCTACCCTACAACATACATCCTCCAGCATCCAGTCATGCAAGCACTGTTTGCAGTTTCCCCAGGGCACCTGGTTATCTCTGCACCCTGGGTCTTTACACATACCGTCCACTTCACTTGTAGTCATCTTCTTCATACTCTTTTAATGGCAGATTACTACTCATGTTTTAAGCTTCTAATCTTCCTGAAATCCTTACTCCCTGTCCCCAGCTACTCCCCAATTCCTCTCCTTTTCTCCTGTGTAATGGCAGGAATTTAGCCCTACTTTAATATTTACTATACCATTAGTTGTTTTGTTTTTTTCTCCCCCCCAAAAAAACGGTTTATTTTGTTCCCTAGACCATAAACTCTTTGAGGGCATGGTCTACATCTTGCACACTGATGCGTCCCCATACTTTTGTGGCTGGCACAAAGTAGTTGCTTAAGTATTTGTTGAATGGATGCGCAATACACTGTTTGATTAAACAAACCCATCATGTGAGGCAGTGCCATGGAATGGAGTGAACGCTGGACTTGGAGTGAGAAGACAGATTCAGATTCCAGCTTTTCTACTTACTAGCTGCATGGCTTTGAGAAGAATCTCTTAATTCCCTGAGTTTGAGATACTTTGTCTACCAAACAGGAATATCTGTTCCATCTCCCTGCCTCACAGAAATGTTATGAAGAATAGAGAGGTCAGTGCATCTGCATGTGCCTTTTAAAATAGAAAAGACAGACATGCAAGGGATCATGCTGTAGTAACAGCAGTCGATAGTGAGAGTCTGCGGTTTTGTTTTAAAAGTAAATGGGAGCTGTGCATACGTAATAGAAACAGGCAATATCTAGTCTGCTATACTGTCTTTTGCCTTGAAGGTAAGTTTTCAAATTATTTTGGAGATACTGTAAGAGCATTTTTGGAGGGAAAATTATTTTTGGAGATGTTTCTGTTAAATATTTCCTTTCTTTTGTGTATATTCCCTTGAAAGAAGTTGACCTCCTTTCTGTTTCTGCTTTCTTCCCCAGAAGTGACTCATTCTCTGATCTGATAACTCATCTTTCAACATCGTGTTTAAAGTTCTGACATACTTTGCAGTGAAGAAAATAGAAGTAGTTTACTCCAGGAAATATGTATGATGCCATTAAGTCTTCTGCATACTTAAGGAAGCAGAGATTCCAGAATCCCATTCCTGTGTTTTCCTTTGTGTTTCTTCTCAGTAGTTCCACATTTGCTCAAATAAGAGAATGTAGCCCCTGTTAGCAGCAAATAAGCATAGAATTTGGCTTCTTCTCAAACAAGGGAGACATCATGCTGTCTACCAATTTTATTATTGTTTTTGTTTTATTGTCAATAATAATAAATTCTTGGCAAAAATAGGGATTATCTTATCACCTTCTCTTACTGTAGTCAGTAGACAGGATGATACTTACACCTATGAGGATACTTAGTACTTTCTGTCTTTTGATAGTTGCTCATTCATTCATTTGTTTGTTTATTCATTCATCAAATATTCATTGACCACACAACTGTATACCGGGCACTATTCTGGATTTCAGGGATAAATTAGTGAGCAAAACAAAGGTTCCTGTTCTCCTTGGATTTACATTCCAGACTGATGCACATGACTTATCTTTTCTAGAGTCTTTGACCAGTTGAGGCAGGAGATGTGTTTGTGGGGCCTTTCAGTGTTTTTACAAAGGTGAATATATTTCTTTGAGAAGGATGCAACTAATTGATGGTGTCACTATAGGAGAAAGCAATCCAGTAGCTTAGGAGACAACAGGGAAAGAAGTAGGAGAACTAGCTTGGGACTTGGCTGTCAAGATGGATAATATGGCTATAAATGGCACATTCCCATATGGATAATTGAAATAGTCACTTGTTACCCTTTCAAACTTCTCTGATTTCTCTATGTCCCTGATAAAAGAAGAGATTGAAGCATAGTGATTCACTGTGGACTTTAGAAACAGATAACCCTGGATTTCCTGGATATAACTTTTAATATCTAAAGAACTTGGCCATACTATATAACCTCTCTAGGCCCCCATTTTCTTATCTGTAAAGTGAAGATACTAAGAGAATCTACTTTGTATGGTTGGTATGAAGATTAAAAGAATGCATATAAAGACCTTAGCTTATGTGTAAACATTAATAAATGGTAGCTTCTTAAAACGATTAGTCCTTTAAGGTTGGATTTTTTTGTTGTTCCGTCTGGTTGAAGAACCCCAGGATTAAAGGAATGAAGTGATTCGTCTATAGCCACACAGGCAATAAGGTGGCAGATGTCATACTCTGACCCTCTAGCTCTGTGAGTTTTTGGCTGTACTCCATTGCCTCTCAAGGTGTCATCTTCCCACAGCACAAAGAGAATAAACTCAAAAAGTACGTATACATTTGTTTACAAAACAAGGCAAAAAGAAGCAAAACTGTAAGCAAATATTTAATTCTATTTGCTAGTAGATTTGCTTTCCATAGTAGGTTATTAATTATGAAACTACTTTCTGTGTATTCCAAGTTTGAACAAACGAATAAGTATGTTGAGGATAATAGGAACCAGGTTTCTTACTATTGAGGAAAAAAAATTACAATTATGGAAAAAAGGGAGACATGGTTCTATGTATGTTGTTGGATTATAATTGGAAAGACCAGTATGAATGTGTATGTGTATATTCATATAGCATACAGACAAATATTTATATTTATATTCACATTTATACACTTGTATGTGTATTCATGTCCAGACTTAGTCTACTAAGGTGACCTAGTAGCAGTGATTTTGTGGTAGCAATGAGTACCACTTAGTGACAGGTCTTGGTTTCTAAATACCATTCTCCATTAAAGGCACAAAAAGAGCTGCTTGGTCAAGTGCTGATTCCAAGACAGGTACAAGACATTACAAGACGAGCCTGCAACATTTTGTGGAGACAGAAAGCCAAGAAGTATACAAGAATAATAGAGACATTGGAACCACCTCGAAAGGGTTCCCCCTGGCCAAATCCAGGATAAATTGAGCATAAAAATAATGATTATAATGGATTATAACCCACTGAATAAGATATGAATCCGTGCGACTGTATGCTGATATGAATGAATTAATAAATGTGAGAGAAGGGAAAGCTCTTTCTTATAGCACAATGTTAACTGAAAAATAGAGAAAGAATGATGGACTAAAAAAGTCACTTTTGGATGTAAAGCTATTAGGTGAGAGTTCGATGAAGAATAGGATGTTTGCATAGTCTCAGCATATCCCAACAAATTACCTCTCATTAGGTTGGAGCAAAAGTAATTGTGATTTTTGCTATTAAAAGTAATTACTTTTGCACATACTGGAAACAAAGAGGAGATCAGTAACTTTACAGTAGAGAAGCCTGGGAGAGCTCACCTAACTACTGTTGTGCTGGGTCTGATTTGTACCGGCTCATGAGAGCCAATTGTGTGTATTTCTTCCCAACTTGAGCTTAAAATAGAGCATGGTGGAAGTGTCTACGCTGAAAATTGGCAAACACTACAAAAGAGGGACTTCCTACCCCCTGGAGGCCCTTCGTTAAGTATCTTCTAGCACACCAATGATGTTAACCAAGCAATCAAAGCTAATATCACCAATACTGGGACAAACGTACAGCTTGTGTTTAAACTCACATCAGCACTCAGCACCCAGCACCTCCCTGCTGCTACTATCTGTATTCCTTAATGATTTTCAGCCAGTAAGCATGTTATAAATATTCTCACAAGTTTTTTCATACCAATATGCTACTATCACAAAGCTGTCAATATTTTATCTTAAAAGGGAAACACCTTTTAACCAAAAGAGTTGTATATCTCACACTGGAATTTCAGACATCAGTAAAAAGGTGAATAG
Source organism: Aotus nancymaae (assembly GCF_030222135.1). NCBI lineage: Eukaryota > Metazoa > Chordata > Mammalia > Primates > Aotidae > Aotus > Aotus nancymaae. The sequence goes on from NW_026988445.1 coordinate 27,599,177, forward strand.
GAACATGGAAGATGGGATTGGTGTCTCAACCCCACAACTGCCAGGTCCTTGTTCTCAGACTTGAGCCTTTCATGGTTTCTGTCCCAAGGTCATTATTGAGCTCAATTTAACATCATTAGAAATGTACTTTAAAAAATTTGTTTAACAAGTCATTTTTGCTCTTTGACATGAACATTTTTTAAATTGCAAGATTTAAAATAAATGTTATGAAAAAATTGAGTATCAACGATGTAAAGTAATGCTTCGGTCCCATTTCTAAACAATGGGATGGTAAATACCATTGTCACCAATTTTAGAAAATACAGTCAACCAGAACTATAATTGGCCAAAGGAGTGACTGTGCCTCCATGTATATGTAGACTGTGTTTGAGGCCCAGCCAGAACTTGTTCACTCCTTTTAGTTCTGAATTTTTATGAAGAAAACATTAATATGGCCTCCATATGCCTGGATTACAGGTGATGTGAATAACTTGGAGAATAGAGGTGGATGTTCCTTTGCTCCTTTAATTTAATTTTTTTTGAGACAGTGTCTCACTCTGTTGCCCAGGCTGGAGTGCAGTGGTGCAGTCGTGGCCCACTGCAGCCTCAACCTCCCTGGGCTCAGTTGATCCTTCTGTATCAGCCTCTTGAGTAGCTGGCACTACAGGCGCACACCACCACAGCTGCCTAGTTTTGTATTTTTTTCATAGAGATGGGAGTGCACCAGGTTGCCCAGGCTGGTCTCGAACTCCTGGGCTCAAGTGATCCACCTTCCTCAGCGTCCCAAAGTGCTGGGAATACAGGTGTGAGGCACTGATTTGCTCCTTTTAAAAATCAGCTTTATTGGGGTAAATTTAAATATAATTTAAAAATTGCCAATTTTTAACTGTGCAGGTAAATATGTAGAATTGTGGAAAGATAATAGTCGTAACATAGAAGAACATTTATATCAACCCAAAATGTGTCTTTGTGCCCTTTTGCTCCCTGGTACCCCTCTCCTACTTCCAAATCCTGGCAACACGTATCTACTTTCTGTCCCCTAGTATTTACTTTTCTAGAGTGGCCTATGAATGACATCATAATATATGTCTTTGGTGTCTGGCTTTTTAAACCGAGTGTACTGCTTTTGAGGTTCAGCCAAGTGCTGTGTGGAACATTGTTCCTTTTTGGCCACGGTAGGACTACACCACAGTTTATCCAGTTAACACTTGATGGACATTTAAGTTGTTTCTGGTTTTAAGTGATTGTGAATGAATCTTTCAGTAAAATATATTCTTTTTACTCAATATTTTGAGTGGGAACTAAAGCAGACCAATTGAAGAGACGGGCTTGGCTATCTTTCACCAGGCTCTCACACCCAGCTGGATTTGACTCTCATTTTGTTATGCTTTGGTAAGTTTTCCCCTTGTATCTTTTTTATGAAGTATTTTACCACCTACTTTCTCCTGGCCATTTTGAACTCCTTACTAGGGACGAGGAGCATGTCTTATTTATCTTTATTTGACCCAGTGCCTAGCAGAGTGCCTTTCCATAAGAGAGTTATGATAAATATTTAATAAATTGATTCAGATTCTCTCTAGTCCCTCCTTGAATACCTAAGTGCTTTTTATTAATTTTTTCAATCCATTGTTGTATTACCTCTAGAGCAGATGTGTCCAATCTTTTGGCTTCCCTGGGCCACACATAAAAGACACTAGCACTAATGATAGCTGATGAGCTAAAAAGGAAAAAAAAAAGGCCTGTGCATAAATCTCATAATGTTTTAAGGAAGTTTATGAATTTATGTTGGGCCGCATTCAAAACCAGCCAGGCCACAAGCTGAGTAAGCTGTCCAGCTGGCGGCCCAGGACAGCTTTGAGTGCAACCCGATACAAAGCTGATAAACTTTCTTAAAACATTATGAGATTTTTTTGTGTGATTTTCTTTTCTTTTTCTTTTTTTTCCAGCTCATCGGCAATTATTAGTGTTAGTATTAGTGTATTTTATGTGTGGCCCAAGATAATTTTCCCAGGGTGACCCAGGGAAGCCAAAAGATTGCATACATCTGCTCTAGAGTATTATAAAATAGGTCTCCCTAAATAAAAATATGTTAATCCTACCTCTGCCTTTAAATCATTCACTATGCAAACTATAAGCAGACTTTGAATTCTTTGTGACCCTTAGTGATTTTTTAGTAGGTTTTCTTTTTCCAACTGTAAAGTGAAAGGGTTTTTGGAAACACATTTGAGGTTCCCTGTCAGTTCTAACATTCTGGGATTTTATAAAAAGCCTACCAAGTCAGAAAGAACCTGCAAAAGGAGAGAGAAGACAACATAGGAAAGCGGAAGGGGAAAGGAGGTAGAAAGGCAAGACTCTGTCATGTTTCTAGGCGATGAAACATAATGTATAGTTTCCCAAAAAGAGTGAAAGTTGGGGAAGGATTCAGGAAACGTAAGTTGATGTGTAATTCAGCATGTGTTGGTAGAAGTCTTTTAAATTGTTTTATTTTATAAAAAGGACTACAATTATGACAGTAGTTCTTATCTATAGTCTATTTTATTTATTTATTTATTTAGAGACAGAATCTCACTCTATCACCCAGGCTGGAGTGCAGTGGCACCATCTTGGCTCACTGCATCCTCCACCTCTCAGGTTCAAGTGATTCTCCTGCCTCACCCTCCCAAGTAACTGGGATTACAGGCATGCATCACCATGCCCAGCTGATTTTTGTATTTTTAGTAGAGATGGGGTTTTGCCATGTTGGCCACGCTGGTCTCTAACTCCTGGCCTTAAGTGATCTGCCTGCCTCAGCCTCCCAAAATGCTGGGATTATAGGTGTGAGCCACTGTGCCCAGCCTATAGTCAATTTATAGTATCAGTAATTAGGCAGCTTATTCTAAAAATTGATGGTGAGATTGACAACCCCTTTACATTAGGGAACTGTAAGTACCAGTTTGTGATGGGTAGTCTCGGTTATAACTGTTATCTGGGAATAATCATTAATAGTGCCCCTTTTCACTCTGAAATGGATATTGGTTTTGGAGAATGCATTTATGTCACCCAATTGTTAGGGGTTGCAGAGTCCCAGATTTCCCTACCTCTGTCTCCTGCCCCGGTTCGGGGTCTGACTTGGTGATGGTTACTCAGTGAGAGTTTACAGGGCTTTTTTTCAGCTGACGCCTTTAGCAGCAGGGTCTCCAGCTGGCAGAGCCATTAGAGCCATTCTCTTCCAAGCACTTTTTTCTAATTTGTCTGAAAAGTTTTTGCCTCCTCAAGTAAGACTTAAGCAGATTCTTCAGCTACACTTAAAGATAGCAGCCTTCCTTTACCCTATGACAAGAATATAAGAACATCCAGTCATGAAATTATCACTGCTCACTTCCTATGTGCCAAATACTGAGCTGGGCTGAGAGTATAGAGAGACAAAGATGATGAAGGAAACAGACATGTAAAACAATAACTGAAGTCTGATAAAGGCTATCTTTGTAGGATGTACCCAGTATATATTGAGGTCATTGAGGGAAGAATAGTTAATTCAGGAGACGAGAAGGGGAGGGGAAGAATTTTGAGCTAGGCCTTAAGGGAGTAGCGGTATACATCTTGCAGGGGGATTGAGTGGGTGGGAGGCAGGGCATTCCAGGGGGGAGAAAGAGACATGTGCAGTGATCCATGGCCAGAAAATACGTGGCGTGACTGAGGAGGCGAAAGTAGCCTCGTCTGACTATCCATTTGTTGTAATATACTACTTTGGAACTAAGTGCAAGGAAAGACCCTGGACCACAGCCCAGGGGGAGGTGTTGTTATTAAAAGTACCAGACAGGACCTAATTTCACATTTAGCATGGACCCCCGATGATTCCATTTGAGTGAGGTGTGGGTGTATTTTCATTCCAGAATTTTACATTACAGCATGACTACATGCACTGACCAGTTTTAATACAGGCTTTCCTTATGTTGCTTTATAATTAGAAGCTACTGAATTGAAGTTCCACAGCGGTACATAGACTAGTAGTGATAGCTTTATGGAATTGTTTATTTTTAGTTTGGCAAAGGCTAAGCAGTAAATATCTCAATTAGTAAACTAAAGCAGCATGGATGAGAAATGCCCACAAGGAGATCAGGAGTTTGAAATAACTAAGTCAGTTAATTGAAGGAAGTCCTCATATCACTTGCCCATATTTAGGGTTTAAAGAACCTTCCTAATATGTGTGTGTGTGTGTGTGTGTGTGTGTTTGTGTGGGCGCCTGTACGTGCACACACACAGTGTCAGTATCCACAGTGCTGCCAGCACTGAGGCCCTTTGCATTCCCCGGGTTCTAATTGTTGAGGAAGTTTCTCTCTGTTGGAGCCACTGCGCTTGGTTGTTGACCCAGTGGGACAGGTCAAGGGCTATCGCAGTACGCTGGGATGTTGTCTCACTGCAGAAGCTTTTCATCCTGCAGTTTCTTTCAATGTGACCCAATAGGGATTTTATTATGAAGTGCTGGGGGAAGTTATTCATATTCATATTTATATTCACATTATATGGCCTGATGTGTGAAAATATTTAGTGAAAACATGCATGTGGCACTGCAGAACCATTTACTCGCCTCTAGATAGAGTCTCCTGCATTATATTTAAGATTCCATTTTAAGTTTAGGAGTAAAAACAGAAGTGGTCTGCAAAGCTTAGTTTTAAGAATTTAAATTTTGCTTAAATTAAGAATCTAATCATGCTGTTCCTAGAATTCCAGTATCTTCAGGAAATATTGACCATTCAGAAGGTGAAGGATTCATTGGTAGTGTAAAACATTAAGAATATTAGAGGAAAAAAGGTTTGTGCTTTAAAGTTACGAAATACCATTATTTAGTTAGGATTTTTTTTTGACGCTGCATACTTGAGTCCATTTGGATTGATGGCACGTGTTTAACATCGTTTGAAAGGTTATTTAGGTTTGCCCCCTGAAGTAGGGGAGGGTAAATAGGAAGGTCATTGTCTTCTTATGCTTAACAATTTGCTACGTATCAGCTCTCTCTGGTCTATAGGGGACAGGATGGGGTTTGTGCATCTGCAGATTAAATTTCTATGTATCTCCTCTCTGTTTTGCAGACAGGAAAAAGATAGCATTCAGCAGAGCTTTAGCAAGGAAGCAAAGGCCCAAGCCCTTCAGGCCCAGCAAAGAGAGCAGGAGCTGACACAGAAGATACAGCAAATGGAGGCCCAGCATGACAAAACTGGTAGGTGGTAGGGAAAGATTAGAGCCTGGGCACTCGCTCACAAGCCAGGCCCACGCCTTACTGTGAAATGACATCAGGAACACCTGTAACCTTTGGCTGGCCGAAGGGAGCAGATGCTAACTACACCGGAGATTCCGAATTACATATTAGTTAGCGTTTAAAAGAGAAAATGGAAAGTATTGCCCACTGTCTGTTGATTTCAGAGTGCTGCTCTCACATCTGTTGCACCATCTGGATTATGAGTTTATTTACCTGTGTTCAAGAAACGTAAAGCTGAGAGAGACCACAACAAAGTAGAAAAACAAAGGGCTTGTTTTTGGCTGGGTTTTCAGGCACACATGTTATATAAAGAAAATAGCATCAGAAGCTCTGCGGGAAATGCTCTGAGCTTACAGTTAGAGTCTCCTGAATAGCATTGAACAGTTCCCACAGTACACACATTATAGCTGCTCTAAAAGCCTAATGAGTTTGCTTCAGCATCCAAACTGGAGAAAAGCTTTAGCCATTAATCGGTTCTTAATTCACTGTCGCAGCTGGATGTAATTCAGTGGCTCCAAATTGATATGTTCCTTTATTTAATCTTTGCAGCTTCGAACATTTTTAGCATTTGTATGATTTCCCCACCTCCCCCAACCCAATCTAGAGTGATGTTTAATCCTTTGCATTCTTCAAGTTCTCACAACTGCTGTTAAAATTCACTAATACAAGGCATTGACCACAGCTGGCAGCTTGGCTAAAAATTGCCATCTTTCATCACATTGGCACTATTCTGCAGACTGAGTTGGCCAGTAACTCTTTACCTTTAATTTGAAAGTAAAATGCACTTTGAAAATAGACAGTTTGATTTGTTCAGTCAGAGCATTATGTAGTTTCTTTCACTTTTGAGTTGTGTGTTCACAGACAGTGTTAGTCAAAACAAGACAGTGTCAGTCATTATAATTCCACACCACATACTCCACACTGATTGTCCTATTAAAACAAAAGTTTAATTGATCCTGTCTCTTCCAGAAAAATGTTGCTTAATTTTAGTGCCTGGATTTATTTTGATTTGTATGCTATATGTTTTTTGCCAATTATTGGGTAAAATTGAAAAGAAATAAAGGACTCTTAAAACTTATGCTTAGAGGTAATTTTCATATAATTTAATGTATTAATATATTGTATTTGATGATGCAGTTAAAAAATTACTTCTTATCCTATGGGTGAAAAATTGCTAACATGCAAGTCATTAAATAATCTATTTACTTATGAAGAGGCAAATGTCATATTGACTCACATAATTCCCTGTAGCACTCTCAGTAGAGATTTTCTTCTAACAGCATTTGGCCAGAAGAAATGAAAATTCACCAGGTTTAGTAGATGTTTTTCCACTAAAACAAAAAGAGGAAATTGTAGGATAAATTATTGTTTGCCCCCACTGCTAGCATGATCCAAGTGATCAGAGTCTTGGGCAGAAACTAAGCCCTAGATTAGAGTGTATTTAACTGTTAAAACCACCTTAAGAACATTTCCTTTTGTCTTGTACACACACACACAAAATCACACTGTTTTCAGTGTCTTTGACCAGATCTCCACTGAAACTCATGCTGTTGACACTGAAATTAAAATTCTAAAGAAAATACACATTTTTACCTTCATAATTAGAGAAGTATATGCAGGATTGGGGGCGGTGGTGGTAGGAAACCATGTGTGCAAATATGAAACAAAGCATGAATTACAGTGTAGAAGAGAAGTTCTCGATGATTTTAGTTTTGAATTATCTGGTTGTGAGAATTTTTGACACTCTGTTTATAGTAAAATTGTCAAAATAAAAATATAATATCTTGCATATTACAAAGATATAAGCATCTATGACTCCACTTGAGGTATTTGACACTTTATTAACATGTTAAAATGTTACACCAAGCTGGTATGATGAAAAATGTTTCTGGTGTATAATTATGTTGAAAATAAATGACTCAAAGATTGAGTGTGTTGCCAGATGATCAGTCCTTTGACTTAGGACACTGGAGGTGATCTAGTGGCTTACAGGAAATGTGTAGGGTCTAAGCACCTTATCACTCTACGTATGGAAGCACTGCAGAGCTACAACCATAAACATCTTATGTTGGTGGGGGTTTATTGTTATTTCTAGAAAACGAACAGTATCTGTTGCTGACCTCCCAGAATACATTCTTGACAAAGTTAAAGGAAGAATGCTGTACATTAGCCAAGAAACTGGAACAAATCTCTCAAAAAAGCAGGTAGGTGATGTTATAGAATACTTTCAAGAGCACTGTTTGTGTGACTAATTTTTCCTTAAAAGACAGCATTTATACTGTTGTATAGTCTAATGTCAAAATTAGGTATCTGCTAATGTTTTCTTTGAAAATATTTTCTCCATATGGACATTTTCTTAATTGTCCATACACTTTTATGTTTTTTCTTCATTATGTGTATATACTATTATTTGACTTTTTAGTGTTTAGAATTGAAAACTGAAATTTCGGAAAACAAGGATCAATATGGTAGTAACATAAGGATGCAGATAAATCAAGCAGTTATAAAATCTTACATGGATATGGTTAACACATTTTAATCTATTGTTACAATTCACCATGAACACAGAAGCTATCTTTAGGTTAAATGATAACAGATGAAATGTGTATATATTAAGATGAAAGTAGATGGTACTTTGAAATAAATAAACCAAAACTATTCTTCTCTTCTCTTCAAATTGTTATATTTTAATAGAACAGCCATCACTCATTTTATAGGCATTCTACTGTTTCATAAATCCATTGATTGGAATCTTAATGGCTTTTTTCTACACAATTTCTAGTCAGATTATCTCAACGAATAAATTATTTTATATTCTAAACTGCAAGAAGCCCGAGTCTTCATCTCAGCTCGGGCAGTAACTGTATAATCTTGGACAAATTTATTTGACCCACTTGGACTGTAGTTTCTGCTTTTGTAAATGAATGACATTGGACAGAATCACTTTAAATTGAACTATAGAAGGCAATATTCGCTTAACTGATAAGATGTCAAATATTACCTTATATGATAACTTAATGAAAAAATAGCCTGTGTGTCTTCTCTTCTGTATTTTTCCAAAACTCACTTAGATCTATTGAGAGCAGGAAGTATGGCTCAGCAAACAAACTACTAACCTAGATGTTTCATTCAGAAAGGATTTCCAGGAGGATCAGAGCATATCTGATCACTCTGAGCTCCATCTTGGGCTCCTGCATCAACAAACTGTCTTAGCTGATAGAATCGCCATCGCTGATTCTTTTGGGGCATCACAGGGCTCATGCATCCAATTCTTCCTGCTCACAGGAAGGCAGAGGCTCCTGTAACCACCAAGAATGTACTCTGACATGCGCACCTTCCTAGCATATACTAATAATTATATTTTGGTAGGGGAAAACCTGTGTGCCAAAATACCAGATATTTCAAGGAAATTTTACCTAGAAAACCAAATGATTTTGTCATGAAAGAGACCCATACAATATCAACAGTAGCTATACTTAACCAGAAATATTTGATTTGCAGCACATAGATCCAAAAGTAATTTGTTAGAAGCAAACAAACCAGATTCTATCATTTAGGGATAAAATTATATTAATCTGGGTTTTATATTAATGTGTTAGGTCTAAAATTGGTTTGTGAATGATTACTGATCTTGCTCTCCAAGGAGACATAATTAGGGAAATTTAATCTATAAAAGAGAAAAAAGGTGCTTGGTATTTAATTCTCACCACAACTTGAGACAGGAATTATTATCTTCATTGGCAGATAAGGAAACCAAAACCATTTAAATAACCGGTGAGTGGGAGAGCTGGGGTTCTAACCGAGGTATTTCTGGTTCCAAAGTATATGTTTACAGTAATTACAGTATTTTACATCTATTGCTAAAGAAAATTCAAGCCACAGTAGTAATGATGGGAAAGTTTGGGAAGGAAAAACTAACCTTTAAATTCCCGTGGAGAAGTAAGCATCCTGGGCATGTGACACGGCTAACCTACTCTGTGCCCCTAGGCCCTCTTTTTCCTCCTCTAGATCTGTCACCTTAGCCTGTACTGGTCTAACTCAGCACCTCTACAGCTCCTCTTGCTTCTCATTCCTCCAGCTCCTGGACACGACTTTGTAAATTGGATGTATTCTTTTGTATCTGACACATAGATGGCACTTAATGAATGAATGATGAATGAATGCAACAGATAGGTGTGGTGCTGCTCCCACATCCTGACTTGACTTCTGATGGCAGGCAGTGTGCAATCAGGAACACGTGGGAATTCAGAGGCACTAGCTTTGAATCACACTCTACCACATGGGGCTTTGTAACCTTGGGTACATTGCCTAATCTCCTCAAACCTCAGCTTCTCCTTCTGTAAAAACATTTCTAAAGCCACATTGTGTGGGATTGTTGTGGGGATTAGAATTACATATATAGATACCCGTACGTACATGTATCAAGTGCCTAGCACAATGTCTAACACACAGTAATACACAGTAGCTGCTATTGTTTTCACTGGTGGCATTGTTTTAAGGGTCTTGACTGGTAATTTGGGTATCTATAGCTATTGTCTTTGTCAGGGAAAGTCTCACTGTCATATGGTGACAGAAATAAGTCTATGCCACAATGCAAGCCTTTTTCAAAAGGCCAGATCAGGAAAATGTGGATCTAGTTGTATTTTGTAAATCTGATTTTACAGTTTGATTCAACCAAGCCCTAGCAACCAGTAAACACTTGATAAATTGTTGCTGACTATTTTTAAAACTCTTAAGGGTCCCTAAAACTTACAAAAAGTGCATTTTGTGCACCTCACAGGAAAGTAGTGGAAAGGACAAATTGTGGTTTTAGGGTTGTTTGTTCTTAATTTCTTTTAGTTCCAGTTTCATTTCTCCCTGGTTCCTACTATGACATTTTCAACAACTCATTAACTCATTCATGTCAAATTTAATATTTTATTTTGATGTTACCTTCTGCTTTGTAAGCACCTATAAAACTTGAAGGGCTCGGACTGTTTCTTTTAAAATGCAAGTTATTAATGTAGTCAACCCTGAAGAAGCCCTCCTGGACTGTGCCTCTGCATACCCCATGCCAGACTCTTGGGATAAATCATTTGCTCTGTGCTTTGAGGTGAGGAAAACCTTGGAGTTTCTAAAGTTTTGTCATTGTGGAAACTCAGTCTCCAAAATAGTTATGCAATCCATATGGTAATTTTGATCCAGCTTTTCCTCAGAGTATTAGAGTAAAATTTTTCCTGAAAGTAAGTGTATTTATTTTGTATTGAGCAATAATTAAGACATATTTTTCCCTCCTCTGTTACTAGCAACGTTACTCTAAGAGCCTTGTTATTCAGAATGCCAACTAAACAAATGGATTTCTACCATTTAAAATAAGCTTTTAACTCACAGATCTAGTCATTTGACTGGAGCCCATGCAGAATGACGGGACAGCTGACAGCCTGGGCTCGGTGTGCACTACACCCTTGCTCTCTGCCCCAGCCTCGCGCTAGGCTGCTCTGTTGCTCTGTGAAAATGTTTTGAAATGGTACCTCCGTGTGTGTGTCTCTTGTATGTGTTTTCTCCCCAAGTAGACCCTAAGTCGCATTATGGCAGCGACGACTGCTTCTGTTTTCTGGAAGCCTCCATAGTGATTAGCACAGTAGTTTGCGCCCTGTGTGTATTCCACACTGCACGTAGTGGTGCCTGTAACCCCGGGGTTTGTGAATGGCACGTCCTATTTTAAAACTAAAAATGAGCTGCTGATTCTGTGGATTTTATATAGCTTGTTTTTGACCATCAGGCAAGAGAATTAATTCCATTTTGCTTTTAATTGGCACCAGGCAGACATTCTGTCTGATTTTAGTTGAAGCTCACATAAACTTTCGCTACCCTTCCTTCTGTATTCCCCAGTACTCTGAGAGCTTATTACAGTTATGGGGTTGTTTTTGAGGGAGGTAAACGGAGCTATTTAAATATCCTTGGTACAACTGTGATTTTTCCTTATCAAAGTGAAGGAAGTGTTCTCTCTCCCCACGCACTTAGATGAATCAGCAGTAAAACGTTGCAGTGCGGTCTGCAGTGCTGTCTTAACACCTGGCCTGGGAAGAGCTTGGAAGTATTGGGCGCTGGCGAGGAGTGAGCCTCTGCCAGCTGCAGAGGGGAGAGCAGTGTGTGCTAGGTTTTAGCTTCTCACCACTTGCACATTGAAAAGAACAGGATAGAGATAGAACTAGGGTCTACGTGGGTTTGCTTCTTTCTTTTCTGTCATTGTCACTTTCTGGGTTGCTAGGCTTGTGGACCGATGTCTAACCCTGCCCATTGTGTATTTGTGATTTGCGTTTTGTAATTAAGAGGAACAATGGCAGTCCATGGGGTCTCGTTATATATAATGGTTGGTTTAATTTGTTTCACTTCTATCTTGTTAATTGTAAATTGATCATTAAGATTTGAATTCTAATCTGTCACCAGGGTTGTGAGTATTGAGGGTAGAGCAGTGATCCTGGTTTTAATCACTGATGATGAGAAACAAATTTGATAATTTTGGTACATATTGCAGTTCGTATATTTTAACACTGTACTTTATGGCGTTATAAATATTGTTAAATGACTTTTAGTGTAGTTTTACTGTGTGGACTATAATGTATAAATTATATTACTGTTTTGGCAACAGTAGGTATCCAACTGTGTGAGTTTAATTGAAGTGAAGAACATACACCCGGTTGAACTGTTTTTTCCCTCCATGTTTAGATGATGTTAGGTTGGGATACTATAAAAATTATATTTTCTACAAGAGGAGACTGATATTGGCCTCTGCTGATTGTTACCAAAAGTCAAACTAGAACCTAAAAGAATAAAAAATTAAGATATCATATTTCCCTTTGAAAGCAATTATCATTTGAATCTGAATTATAGTAGTAAAATGTATTTCATGCAAATGCAATTATACAATATAACTGGTATATACAAATACAGGGGAAAGTTCATGCTTCTGTAAAGCTAGAAATTGCCTAAATTTTCTATGAAAATGGATTAGAGTTTATTATCCTTTTATATGACACAGGATAGTCATGCCACAAATGTATCTGAAAACTAACAGAAAACTTGTAAGTTTACTCTTTGAGCTTTGGAAACTACTAGTTCTAGGAACATAGTGTGAGCTCTACACAGAAAAATGATGATGTGCAGGCACATATACCAAATTTTTGTTGAAAAATGAAAGTTTGTAGGAAAATTACAATTACAAATAAAGAAAACAAAAATGTGCAAAGCAGGGAAAAGATTGTTGCAATAACGTACTTGATAGTAATATGTACTTTATAAAGAACATTTATATTTTTGTGATTATGTAAGACATCCTCAATGCAGGGAATTTGGAAAATACAAAGAATTAGGGAAAGTTTCTTGTGCCACTACCATCCAGAGATAACTCTTCTTACGTCTGACATATTTCCCTTCAGTCACTTTTCATGCATGTGTATGTATACATACATTTATATCATGATTGAGATTATACTGTATATACAGTTTTGCGTCTGCTTTTTCATTTGATATCTCATCTAATGAACATTTTTCTATATCACTAAATACTCTGAAAACAGAAACTTATTAAATGATTTGCATGTACAATAATTATTAGGCTTTTAAGATGTTTCCAATTTTTAACCATTATCAATAATCATATGACAAAAAGTTTGTACCTAAATCTAAATTATTGATTGTTTTCTTAATAGAGGTTCCTAAAAGGGAATTGCTGGTCTAAGACTATGGATCCTTTTAAGGGTATTAATGTATTTTACCTTAAGTACTACACTAACTTCTAATCACTGTATATGTAGCCATATTAGTAAATAACATTACGAAGAAGTGAGATATTTTAAAAAAGAATGTGAGGCAATATTGCACAGTGGGTAGAACTACCCCTTTAGAGGTGGACCAAGTAGTATTTGTATCTGAGCTTGGCTACTGGGTGACCTTAGGCAAGTCATTAAACTTCGCATTTACCTCACAGAGAAAAGAAAATGAACCTTAACAAGTACTTTATAGGATTGAGATCATTAATGTGAAGGATGGATTTCAGTATTTGTTATAGAGCAGGCATGCAGTAAATATTTGGCAGTGGTATCTGGTTTTGTTGTGCTAGTTTTTGAATAATAGTAAAATTGAATATGTTATAAAGGTTATTGATCATTTGTGTTTCTTCTGTAGATATTTTAAATATTTCTTATACTTTTTAATTGGAATTTTGATGGAGAGTACAGCTAGTGTTTCATTAAATGATGCTTTTAATGTTTATTTGTCTTATTTTTATAAATATTTTCCTGTTCTTTACATTGATTTTAATTAATAAGCTTTATTTTTTAAAGCAGTTTTATGTTCACAGCAAAACTGGACAGAAAGTACAGAATTCCCATATATTCCCTGTTCCTTCCACACACAACCTCTCTCTCCCACTAGTGACATCTACATTTTGTTTTATTATGACATTTTTTCAAAATCAAAATGAATTCATTTTAAAAATATAAATACATAACTATTTAAAAAAATTAGAAAGTATAGAAAAGAATGAATAAAGAACAGAGAAAACATTCCTGATCCTACCATCCAGAAATAATCAATGTTAATAGTCGGTATACATGTCAAAATATTTTTCTAAATTATAAAATGAAATCACATAAATCACATCATACATGCTGATTTTTAATGTTTTCTCTCTTTTTATCAATATGTTACAGTTTTAGATCAATAAATAACACTCACAAATAGCCACATTATCAGAATAATAAGTGATGTAACCAAGCTTCTGTTGATAGATTTCTTAGTTAGGTTTCCAGATTATGGGTTGCAAAGAAAGATTGTTTCTAGAAACAATGGTACAATGAATACTCTCACACAGACCTATGATATATTTTCAACATATTTTTTATGTGTAAAAGTTTTGTATTTTTAATATTGTAAAATTTATTTTTTTCTTCGTAATTTTTCTTTTAAAAAGTGCCTTTTGGTTTGGAAAGTACCTGAGAATAAGTCAGTGTTCCACATTTTTTTCTAATCTGGCTTAAGGATTTTTTTTTCTTCTTTTGGAATTTGTTTTAGTGTGTGGTATGATAGGAGATACTAATATTGGAAGGGATACCAGATCAAAAATTTATTATAACTGCCTCTAAATTATTTTGTATTACGTGTGATTCTGAAAGGAGAATAAAGTAAGTCATTATTAACTCCTTTTAGACTATTTCAAATATGGGTAGATTCTTATAAGGAGAAGCAAATGTAGATTGAGCACTTGAGCTGAGCTTGAAAATTAGTAATCCATGCTCTCATGCAGAATCTGGTGGGAAAGACAAGGCACAGAGCACAATTTAAAAGAATAAATTATAAGCTAATGTATGCATAAAGGCTAGAGGTAGCTTCAAAAAATGTGCTGACATATTGAGAACTGCAAGATATTAATCAGGGCAAGCTTCCTTTGGGATCACATTTGAACCAAGATGAAAACAATAAAGAATGAGGTGAACTAAAAGCAAGAGTTTTCCCCCCATATATGTGAGCAGCTTGGTCCTTGGGGTGAACGATTTTTTTTTTTTTACTTTTTTTTTAATTGCATTTTAGGTTTTGGGGTACATGTGAAGAACATGCAAGATTGTTGCATAGGTGCATACGTGGCAGTGTGATTTGCTGCCTTCCTCCCCTTCACCTATATGTGGTGTTTCTCCCCATGCTATCTTTCCCCAACTCCCCACCCCCCACTGTCCCTCCCCTATTTCCCCCAAAGAGACCCCAGTGTATAGTGCTCCCCTCCCTGTGTCCATGTGTTCTCATTGATCAACACCCGCCTATGAGTGAGAACATGCGGTGTTTGATTTTGTGTTCTAGTGTCAGTTTGCTGAGAATGATGGTTTCCAGGTGAGATGAATGATTTTTAAGGTAAGATTTCCATTAGCAAATCCAAATCCTTTCCTGACCAGGAAGAAAAGGCTATCTTGCCTACTGGAAGAATCCTTTTTTGAAAGGAATCAATTTTACATCAGGAGTCTTCAGGAAACAAACCAATCATTAACCTGAAAATGACTCATAATATACAAGAGTTTTAAACTTTCCATTCTAACTCATTAGGCATTAGGGCATGAGGAGATGCTGGCAGTAGGCAGTAATTTAGAGTTTACTTAATACAAGGAAAGGAATATAATTTTTCTTGGATAAACATCTTTCTGATCTTCAGATTTTGAGACTTGGATTGTTATCTAAGACAGAAAAGACAGGATATTTCCTGAAGAATATCAGCCATCACCAAAGGAGATATTTTTGACTCACAATGAAATATATGAAGACAGAAAGAAGATAGGGGGGAATCGTACCCGACTTAGTAGAATGGGTAAAGGCGAACCTTAAGTGTCTACAGAGGGGTATATGTATATGTGAAGCAAGTTGGTCTGCTTTCAGAATTTCAGAAAAACTTGGACAGGAAGGGTGGAACATAGGAAATCATCAGTTTGAAACCAAAATTGACGATTTCACCTTCACCATTTGCAGCCAAATACCTGCCCCTCCTCCACACAGAAGATTAGGGGCTTTCTCTTGGAAGAGATTGAACCAGAGAGCTGTGGTTAAAATAGAGGCACTAAAGTTAGAGTAGAAGGATTAAGAAAAAGTGTATAGGTAACATCCTCACCCCTCTATTTCCAGCCAGCGTCTGGACCTCTGACAGGGTTGTACACAACAGCAGCAAACTGGAAAATCCTTCTCTTGAGCAACAGTGTCCAGAGAGAAAAAATGACAGATACTGATATTTGAGAATCTTCCATGAGGAAAGGTGTCTTGCCACTCAGTCACGCTATACTAAAGCCTACTAATTTGGAGAAAATAAATGTACACAAGGCACATGGCATCATAATATGCCACATGGATAGCAAAGGCCAATATTTAAGTATTCATTTTAATATAAATACAAATATTAATTGAACCCCAAACTGAAATACTGGTAATTACATTGACAAGCTAGAGACAGAAGGAGGGGAAAGGGGCATGGAAAAGAATTGAATCTTCATCTACCATAGAAAGTCAATAGAAATGTCTTAATTGATGGAGCAAGAGCTGGTATAAACATACTTCCAAATATAAAGGTAAATACAAAAAGAAATAGCTTTATAAGAATTGAAAGTATTTGTCACTGCTTTGCGATTGGAGGTCAGAGGACAGAAGACCACTGTGTTTCATTATTATGCCTTTTAGAACTTGTATTAATCAGGGTTTTTTAGAGAAATAGATCTAACTGGGTATCTTTCGATCAGTCTATTGATCTATCTACCTGTATATCTAGATCTGGGTCTAGATAGACATGGAGATAGATAGACATGGATTTATTTGAAGGAATTGGCTCTGGCAGTTGTGGAGGTTTGGTAAATCCAAAATCTTCAGGGTTGGTAGGCAGACTGGAAACCCAGGGAAGTGCTGGAGTGTAAGTTCAAAGGCACTCTGGAGGCAGAAATCTATGTTGCTCAGGGGAGGTCAATCTTTGTTCTATATATATATATTTTTTTTCTTTTTGAGACAGAGTCTTATTCTATCACCCAGAGTGGAGTGCAGTGGCGAGATATCGGCTCACTGCAACCTCTGCCTCCCAGGTTCAGGTGATTCTCCTGCCTCAGCCTCCCAGTAGCTGAGACTACAGGCACCTGCCACCAGGCCTGGCTATTTTTTGTATTTTTGGTAGAGATGGGGTTTCACCATATTGCCCAGGCTGGTCTCAAACTCCTGACCTTGTGATTCTCCCACCTCAGCCTCCCAAAGTGCTGGGATTATAGGCGTGAGCCACTGCGCCCAGCCTCTTTGTTCTATTAAGACCTTCCACGGATTGGATGAAGCCCGCCCACATGGAGGGTAATCTGCTTTTCTCAAGTCTACTAACTTAAATGTTAATATTATCTAAAAAACTCCCTCACAGAAATGTCCGGAATAATGTCTGGCCAAATATCTAGGCACCATGGCCCAACCATGTTGACACATAAAATTAACTTTTACAGAACTATTTTTATTTTAACTGTGTGCCATTACACTGGTTATGTTAATTAAAAGAAACTGTTATAGAAATTAGGCCTAGGGTTTCTTCTCTGACAGCATAGTGTTTGGCCTAGAATAAGCACTCAGTAAGTATTTGTTAAATGAATGATAATGATAGTCTTTTAAAAAAGAGATTTGATCATTATCGTTTTTGTCTTGTTCCTTAGGGAAGTCATTTCTTTTTTTTTTTTTTTTTTTTTTGCATTTTAGGTTTTGGGGTACATGTGAAGAACATGCAAGATTGTTGCATAGGTACACACGTGGCAGTGTGATTTGCTGCCTTCCTCCCCTTCACATGTATCTGGCATTTCTCCCCATGTTATCTCTCCCCAACTCCCCACCCCCTGCTGTCCCTCCCCTGTTTCCCCACAACAGACCCCAATGTGTAGTGCTCCACTCCCTGTGTCCATGTGTTCTCATTGTTCAACACCTGCCTATGAGTGAGAACATGCGGTGTTTGATTTTGTGTTCTTGTGTCAGTTTGCTGAGAATGATGGTTTCCAGGTTCATCCATGTTCCTACAAAAGATGTGAACTCATCATTTTTGATGGCTGCATAATATTCCATGGTGTATATGTGCCACATTTTCCCTGTCCAGTCTATCATCGATGGGCATTTGGGTTGGTTCCAGGTCTTTGCTATTGTAAACTGTGCTGCAGTGAACATTCGTGTGCATGTGTCCTTATAGTAGAACGATTTATAATCCTTTGGATATATACCCAGTAATGGGATTGCTGGGTCAAATGGAATTTCTATTTCTAGGTGCTTGAGGAATCGCCACACTGTCTTCCACAATGGTTGAACTAATTTACGCTCCCACCAACAGTGTGGGAAGCCATTTCTATTAGAGTAAGTTGTTACTCCTTTTTCTGTGTAACACTTGAGTCTTACAATGTGTCTTGCAATTTCTGAAATATTTTCTTTTGCAAAGGATATAGTTGTCATTATACTGTTACGTTTAAGTACGGAGTTTAAGGTAATGTTAAGGTTATATAATAACAATATGCCCTAGTAATAAGAACCTTCAACATCTATAATTTTTGTGTTTTCACCTCTCTAGATCTAAAATAGCTCAACTCAGTCAAGAAAAAAGGTATACATATGACAAATTGAAAAAGTTACAGAGAAGAAATGATGAATTGGAGGAACAGTGCGTCCAGCATGGGAGAGTACATGAGACAATGAAGCAAAGGTAATCAAGGTTTAATGATCAACTCATGTGCCATGCATTGAATGTGTCTGGTTTATAAACAGAAGGGGAATTGCTATGGTGTAAGTAGAATTCATCATCATTATGCTACTCAGCGAACATGCTCAAAATCTAATACTTTTATTTTAGGTATTTATGCTTCCTTAATTTAGGTTGTTATTATATACAAAGAGGAGAGCACATCCTCTTTCTGTTATTCTCTGAAGTCATATAATTAGATTTAGTATGGACGAAGGGAGGAAAACCATTTTCCTTTAAGGTATAAGTTGGCAATATTGTAATATGGAGGAATTTCAAATCATCTCTTCTGGAAATTAGGCTTTATATGCTTTTTGTAAGGTAAAGCACATAGTAGGTCTAAAGAGGTTAAATATCTTATCAGAGGTTGCACTAACAGCATTGCTAGAGTCAGAACTTGACTGCAGACAAACCCTTTGCTTCTTTCTAGTGGTGTTACTTTGAGCAAGTCACTTAAGTTCTCTGAGTGACTGTTTCTTCACCTATATATTGGCACTAATAACATCTACTTTGCATTTTGATAGAAAGATCAAATATAATATAATAAAGCATTTGGCTCATAAAGACCACCTACTAAATGTCATCAATGATTATTCCTCTTTTTCTAGATGAAGAAATTCAGCTCAGAAAGGCTAATAGGTTTGCTCAAAGTGACAGATGGAATAAGTGGTAGAGTTCAGACCTGAATCTTGATCTTTTGACTCCAAAATCCTTTTCTTTTTGTGCAGTATTGGGGATTTCTTTTTGGCAATAAACATAGCCTCTTATTATTTTTTATCCATGTGCCATTTTTAATTTCTGTGTGATAATGGATTCCCTGGGGAGAAGATAATCTCGGTATTTTACAGCAGACAGTCAATAGGTTTCTGTAGACTTGGACTTCCACGCAGCAATCACATGCACAGTGAGAGCAGTCACCCTTCCAGTGGACATGGTTTGTGCAGCCTCCAGCTCTCTATTCCCCCGCCATTCCCCAGCCATCCATGCCTTTTCTGTTTCAAAAATAGTTCTTGATATAATTGAAGGAAATGAAAATATTTATAGATTCCTTGTTTTTTTTTTTTTGTTGTTGTTTTTTTTTTGAGGCGGAGTTTCGCTCGTTACCCAGGCTGGAGTGCAATGGCGCGATCACGGCTCACCGCAACCTCCGCCTCCTGGGTTCAGGCAATTCTCCTGCCTCAGCCTCCTGAGTAGCTGGGATTACAGGCACGCGCCACCATGCCCAGCTAATTTTTTGTATTAGTAGAGACGGGGTTTCACCATGTTGACCAGAACGGTCTCGATCTCTTGACCTCGTGATCCACCCGTCTCGGCCTCCCAAAGTGCTGGGATTACAGGCTTGAGCCACCGCGCCCGGCCGATTCCTTGTATTTTTAAAATATAAAGTAAACATATTATCCTGGGGAGGGGAGAGGTATTTTTACATCAATTACTTACTTTATTGAATGGAAGACAGGCAGTCAGAAAATGGCACTGCTTGTCAGTTATCAAAATACCAACATATGGATATATTTGCGAAGTAATAATTATTCATTCACTGTTAAAATGTTTACTTAAGCCCAGGCACTTCTCTAGGCCAGGGGTCTGCAGACTTTTTCTGTAAAGGGCCAGAGAGTAAATATTTCAGGCTTTGCAGGCCGCATATGGTCTCTGTTGCATAGTCTTCCTCGTTTTGGTTTTTCACAATCCTTTAGAAAGGTGAAGACCATTCTTAGCTAGCTACAGGAGCAACAAAACGAGCCAGAGGATTTGGCCATTGGGCCATGGTTTGCCCCAGTCCTATGCAACTGAGGCATGTTTCCATGCATTTTCTTATATTTGTGTATTGCATTAGAGTTCCCAAAATGCTGTCACACACATTCCGTATGCACCTTGAAGCAACCTTGAAAGTAGCTGTATTTATCATCTCCATTTCCAGATGGAGAACTAAGGCTAAGAAAGATAAACGTGCCAAATGAAGGTCAGGTAGCAAATTATTGATTCATTCATTCAACAGTGATTGATTGATTGATTGATTGATTGCTACTATGTGTCACATTTTCTAGCACATGCTGGAATAAAATAGCAAAGTAGATAGAGTTCCCACTCTAATAGAGCCTACATTCTTATAGGGAAGATGGATATTCACAAAAGAATTTCACAACTGTCTAATTAATTATAGTTGACCCTTAGGCAACACAGATTTGAACTGTCTGGGGCCACTTCTACACAGATTCTTTTCAACAAATTTATTGGAAAATTTTTTGGAAATGTGCAATTATTTGAAAAAAACCTGCAGACCATGTAGCCTAGAAATAATGAAAAAAAAGTTTTAAAGTTAGGTATGTTATGAACACATAAAGTATCTATAGATACTGGTCTTTATCATTTACTACCATAAAATATATGCAAATCTACTATAAAAAGTTAAAATTTATCAAAACTTACACAAACACAGATCATACATGGTACCATTTGCAGTTGAGAGAAATGTAAAGATGCAATATTAAATCATAACTGCGTGAAATTAACTGTAGTACACACTGTACTACTGTGATAATTTTGTAACCACCTCCTGTTGCTATTGCGAGGAGCCCAAGTATTGTAAGTATTCACTTAAAATGCTGTGTGTACCAAATCATCTCCATGTGAACGGTTGCTCTCTCCAGTAAATTGCTTATTGCCATAAAAAGTGATCTATTGCAGTTCTTATGTATTTTTCACCATGTTTAATGCAATACCATAACCTTTGAATAACACTGTGGGACCCACAGGAGGTACCACTAGTGATGTTGGAAGTACTTTGAAGAAGCAGAGAAAAGTCATGACATTACAAGCAGAAGTTGCATTGCTTGATACGTAGCTTAGGTTGAAGTTTGCAGCTGCAGTTGCCTGTCACTTCAGACGATTCATCTTGTAAACAGACAGTATAAACTTATGACATCAATATGTGACCGTACAATGCTGTTAAGGTATTTTCTCTTATGATTTTCTTTATATTTTCTCTAGCTTACTTTATTGTGAGAATATAGTGTATAATACATATGACATACAAAATATGTATTAATCAACCATTTATGTTATCAGTAAGCCTTCTGGTCAACAGAAGGCTGTTGGTAGTTGAGTTTGAGAGGAGTCAAAGTTATGCATGGATTTTTGACTGTGCAGGGGGTTGACACTCCTAACCCCCATGTTGCTTAAGGGCCAACTGTACAATAATGGCCTGTTCTATGAAGCAGAAATATATTTTATGGTACAAGTACATTTAATAAGGGGACTTACCTTTTTTTTTCCATTTTTTTAAGAGAGGGTCCCACTCTGTTGCCCAGGCTGTGGAGTGTAACCTTGAACTCCAGAGCTCAATGATCTTCCCTCCTCAGCCTCCTGAGTAGGTAGGGCTACAGGCACATACCACTGTGCCGTGCTGTTTTTTTTTTTTTTGAGATGGAGTCTCACTGTGTCACCCAGGCTGGAGTGCAGTGGCACGATCTCAGCTCACTGCAACCTCCGCCTCCCGGGTTCAAGTGAATCTCTTGCCTCAGCCTCCCAAGGAGCTGGGATTACAGGTGCCTGCCACCACACCCAGCTAATTTTTGTATTTTTTAGGAGAGATGGTATTTCGCCATGTTGGCCAGGCTGGTCTCGAACTCCTGACCTCAGGTGATCCTCAGGGCCTCCCCTGGGATTATAGGCATGAGCCACCATGCCCAGCCTATTTTTAAAAATTTTTTGTAGATACTACATCATGTTGTGTTGTCTAGGCTGTTCTTGAACTCCTGGCCTCAAACCATCCTCCCGCCTTGGCATTTGAAAACTCTGGGATTACAGGTGTGAGCCACTGTCCCCAGCAGGGGACTTAACATTGATTAAGAAAAGTTTCAATGAGAACATGACACTTGAATCTGTAAGCAATTGGGTTAGATTATTAGCCTTTTAGAGCGGGAATTGGGGAACTATCTGGCCCTCTCCTACAAAGTTTTGCTGACTCCTGTTCTAGAGAAAGAAAATCTGTAAAATGGAAGGTACTGAGATAGGAAAGCATAGTACTCTTGAGGAAGAGCAAGAACTGTGGATTTAACATAAAGAAAAAAAAAAGTATGGTATACAGTGAGGTTGGAGAGGTAGGCAAGGGACAGACCTAAAGGCAGGGTCTTTATGCTTTTTTTATCACGGATCTTTTATTTTATCTTGTTACTAATGGGAAGATATCAAAAGATTTTTTAAAAACCAGAGGAGATGTGATCAGATTTGCATTTTAAAAATAGCATTCTAACTCCAGAGCAGATAACAGATTGGTGAGGAGCCATTGTGTTTACTCAGGACCAGTTAGGGGCTGGGCATGGTGGCTCAGGCCTGTAATCTCAACAGTTTGGGTGGATCATGAGGTCAAGAGGCCGAGGCCATCCTGGCCAAGATAGGGAAAGCCTGTCTCTACTAAAAATACAAAAATTAGCTGGGCCTGGTGGCAGGCACCTCTAGTCCCGCTACTCGGGAGGCCGAGGCAGGAGAATCACTTGAACCTGGGAGGCAGAGGTTGCAGTGAGCCAAGATTGCACCACAGCACTCCAGCCTGGGTGACAGAGCAAGACTTAATCTCAAAAAAAAAAAAAAAAAAGACCAATTAGGAAATTATTGGAGGAGTTAGCCAAGCAATGATGATACTTGGACTGCAGTGGTAATAATGGTGACAGAAATAAACATTGGTGAAATGTATAGGAAGTGGAACCAACAGGACTTAATTGATTGGCAGTGCTGGGTGGAGAAGGATGGCACCCATATTTCTGACATGGGCAGTGGGTGCCTAGTGCTGCTACTTGTTGAGAACTAGGTAACATTCTGAAGAAGCAGGTTTGTGGTTGAGACGGCCTGGGTTTGGGATGAGAGCAAGTACTCAGTTTTGGCCATGAATTTAATGTTCAAATGCATTGTTCGAATGGATAGGTTGAATAAGCAGGTGTACGTAAGGGGCTTAGCTCAGGAGACAGGTCTGGACTGGAGATAGAAATCTCCTTTGGCCTATAGAGGATAATTTGAAAGCTTGGGAGTAAATGAAGTCACCCAGAGCAAAAAAATGGAGTAAGAAGAAAGGAGGTCCTACCGAATCCTAAAGAACACTAACGTTTTTAAAGGAAACATAGAGGTTAGGAAAAGGAGCTGAAATAAAGCAACCTGAGAAATAAGTGGAAATGGAAGAGCACTTTATGATGCGCGCCAGGGATGGCAGTCCTCAGGAAAGAGGAAGTGCCCCACCGGATGCTGCTGAGCAGTTGCGTAAGACTGAAAATGGCGTGGTCATAACTGGTTACCTTAAAAAACAAGTTTCGTTGAAGAGTGGCAGCAGAAACAAGATGAGAGTGAACTGAAAAGTTAGCAAATGTAAACCACTTCTTCAGGAAATTTGGCCACAAGGGCAGTGAGATTTAAGAGACGCACTGGTGGTGGGAATGTATCGGGAGGGGCATTTTGGAGCAGGGAATATTTTGTTTTAAGTTGGAGTAGATGTGAGTGCATTAAATTTTGATTGTAAAGATCATTAAAGTTGTCAAAATGAAGAAAGTTAAATTTTCAGCTGGTGGTTTGGAATCCCTGGTGTCCACAAAGGCAGTCCAGGGAATTCATGTTAAAGATGGTGGTGCCAATTTTTTTTTTCTGTTTTGATTTTAAAGTAGGTATCAATTCACATGTTTCTCCCTAGAAAATAGAACCGTGTGAAAACCCCCAGTGTATACAGAGCCAGTGGAGCCCTGCTGAGCACCTGTGTCCTCTCACCTGGGCGCCCACTGTCACCAGCTCCCAGTAACCCTGGGTGTCTCATCAGTTACACAGCATTACGGGAGTTTTTCCCCTTTTGGACAGTAATATATTGTTTAAGTTATATCCATAAAAACCGTTGTCTAAAGACATGATGCTTCTGATCAAAGTGTAACAATCTGGTAATGAGTTTAAAATAGATAGTTCTTCTATAAACTAGATTTAGGATGATCTTTATGAAATCCCGTAAGTGCTATGATTGTAATATAAATTTGATTCTTCAAAAGCCAGTGTTAAAAATACAAAATACAATATTGATTTGTATCTAATTTGACATTTTAATTTGGGGAATTAACACTATCTACTATTTTCAGAAAAGTGCTTGAAAATAGAAGCCTGAAATCTTAATCTTTGTCTCATAATTTAAAAGCAAAAAGAGTCCTTTGCAGGAGCATGAATGGCGCTGGAGGCCATCATTCTTCAAACTGGTACAGGAACAGAAAACCGGATACCGTATGTTCTCGTTATAAGTGGGAGCTAAATGATGAGAACACAGGGACACTTAGAGGACAACAGAAGACACAGGGTCCTACCAGAGGGGAAAAGGTGGAAGAAGGGAGGGGATCAGGACAAATAACTAATGGGCATTCGGCTTAATACTAGGGTGACAGGTATAATCTGTTCACAGTCTCCTGTGACACAAGTTAACCTATGTAACATACCTGCACACATACCCCTGAATTTAAAAGTTAAAAAAAATGGGAAAATTGAAAAAAAAAGAGAGAAAGCTATAAGAGTAGCAGTTGAATTTTACATTCAAAAAACAAACATTTCAAAACAAATGATGAAATTGTTTTTATTTGTTATTGATTTTATAACATGGGTTTAAATTTAAATCTGTGTTTTAGAGTATCTTTTGGTGAGAAGACATGTTATTACCCAATGGTACCTTTTTCTTTTGTAATTAATTCACTGTGGATTTAATTTATGTAAATGAAATAGTGGCATTATTTATTGCACAGGAAAATTAAAATTTTATGTTACAAAAATTCAAACTTACACTTATTTTAAATGAATTATTTTTACTTAAAAAGTTCATTTTTATTATCTATAATAATGAAATGATTTAATAAATTCCATGTATTCCTATGAAGGGAGTTTGAGGAGTCAAAAGAACTCTGGCGATGCTGAGGCAGATGAAGTGCGGCGTATAAGGTTCCTGAGAAGAGAGGTGGGCTGGGGCACCAAGCACTGAGCAGAAAATGGTGGTGAACTGGGGAAAGGGTTGCCTCCTCCGTTGCCATTGCAGCAGCTGTAGCAGAAAAGCTGATATGAGCTGATAAACGCAGGTTTATGGATAGGGTGCTGGAAAGGTGACCTGAGGCCAGACTGTGTTTGTTCTGTGTTTATTGGGCATCTGTTTTGTACCAGTCACTGTGCCAGGCCAGGAGACACAAAGATGTAAAAGATATACTCTGCCTCAATCCCGTGGTTGCATACTTCCTCTCTGTTTGGGCTGAGCTAAGTATTGCAAGGTTCCAGTGCAGAGGAGCCATGACAGCACCTGCTACCTCCTGGGAGGTCACTCTTGGCTGCTTCCATGCTTCCAGACACCCAGATGCAAGGAGAAAGGCTCTCCTGGGGAACCAGCCTCCCTTGGCAGGCTAGGCAGGAGTTGGCTGCCCTTAAAGTGTTTATTTTTTAAAATCTCCTGTTCTCTCTGTTTTATTGATATGAGATTTGGGATGTATGGTCAAAAACTTCCACTGTCCCTGGGGAAATGTCTTGAGTTGTTCATCCTTTTCTTAGGAAAGTGATCAAGGTGTAGACCTAAGCTCCCTGGATAGTGATGAACAGAAGACTCACCCCGAGGTATAGCTGTTTTTGTCAATTCTTACGGACAGTTTCAAAATCTGTTAAGTAAAAAATCTGAAAGTACTGAAATTTGGTTTTTATAAGCCAAAACAGCTTAATGAGAATGCTAATGCAATATTCTACTGGCTGCCACCACATCCGGCAGAGCTTGCACAATATAACATAAGCGCTGCTAGCTTGACTTCTGATAATTTGGGGAAAAGGATTTTAATTATTACTAGGTTGTCAGCGTTGTTCTAAGGTCATCTTCATTTTCTTTTTTTTTTTTTTGACATGGAGTTTCGCTCCTGTTGCCCAGGCTGGAGTGGAATGGTGTGATCTCGGCTCTCCACAACCTCTGCCTCCCGGGTTCAAGCGATTCTCCTGCCTCAGCCTCCCAAGTAGCTGGGATTATCGGCATGTGCCACCATGACTGGCTAATTTTGTATTTTTTTTTTTTTTTTTTTTTTTTTTTTAGTAGAGACAGAGTTTCTCCATGTTGGTCAGACTGGTCTCCAACTCCCAACCTCAGGCGATCTGCCCGCCTCAGCCTCCCAAAGTGCTGGGATTACAGGTGTGAGCCACCATGCTCAACTCATCTTCATTTTCAAATGCTGCTCTCTTGCTTTTAATTATAAATTGCTGTTAATTTAGTTTCATCATCATAATTTAGCTTGTTTGGATTGTTCTGTTAACCCCCTATGGTGCAGTATTGCATACTTCCATCAGCGGTGTAATGGTTTCCCAATAACTGCATTTCAAGTCCCATATGACTTGTAATTCGGAAATGAATCATCCATTCTCTGTTTTGCTAAAGCAGAGATACAATCCCCACCTCCTACCACCACCTCGCCAATTTTCTGTAGAGAGGCACTCCTTTGATGAAGTGCTGCTTGCAAATCTTTGTTTTTAAATAACTGATAACATACTATTAAGAACAGATTAACAAAATTAGATTTATATATAATTATTTTATAATATAAAATTATATTCTTATGAAGAAATGGTAAGTGATTTATATGTTGCTAGAAAAGAATCTTACTACATCTCGTTTGTTTCAAAATGTTCCTCTGTTCTCCCTAGAGTTTGTTTCACTGGACCACGGACATGTTTGGATTAGGCAGCCCGTCTCACCTAAGGGGTCTAACAACAGGCAACCTGAGAGTATCACATAGAAGAAAGCAGGAAGCTGCGAATACCAGAAATCACTTAGAAAAGTTTATCCTTTTTCAAATTATTCAAAAATTATAAGCCAATTGGGGTTCACAAGCAATCCCTTGTGAGCCAGTTATATGCATTGAGAACTCCCTGAAAGCACTGGAAGCCATGTTTGTTTATACTTTAGTGGGAAAGCCAGATCAGACTGCTGCCCTCCCAATAAGTTGGGATATTTGACACCCTGTGGGAGTTAGAATTTTGATCTGGGAATGGATAATGAGTTATTTAAAGCAGGCTGTGTGATTACCTTTGCTGGAACAAGGCAGCTGCTATAACTGATCACTGGGGAGAACAGTCAATGGGAAAAGGAGGTATACAAAGTTAGGACAATGTCAAAGAAATTGTAAGTTACACTTTTGCTTAGGATAGGCCCACTACCCAGGAAAAAGAAAAAGATACCCTTAGATTTATTCATCAAATATTTACTGAGTGCTTATTATACACTGCTGATGTGCTTGGGACACATCACAGGACACATAGACAGCCTTGTCCGTGTGGAACTTACATTCTTTGGGCTACCTACCCTCAGGATCTAGACTAGTCTCTAAAGTAAAGAGACTGTATGCATCGTACTTAACAGCATGTATCCTAAAACCAAGTTCTCTGGGCTTTCCTCAGTTTACTTCTTTGTAGCTGCATGGTCATGAGCTAATTCCTTAATCTTAAACTTCATCTTCCTCACTTCCTTTATCTCCAAAATGCTACCTTGTAAGGTTGTGAAAATTGCCTAAAATATTCCATAAAAAGGTATTTAGAATAGTTCCTGGCACAGTGTTAGTGCTCAACAAATGTTTCACGTTACTATTCATTCGTAGCCTCATTCAACATATTTATTAGGCCCTTAATACATGCTGAGCTCTGTTCCGGATTCTAGGATTGCAGCAGGAACTTCAGAGACTTAGATTCTGAATGGTTGTTTATTTATATTATAGGTTAAATTGACTCTTGTGAGTTAGTCTGTGAACCAAAATACCATGTTTACATAATGTTACTTCTAAGGCAAAATGCCTTTTGAATTTTCAACAACTGATTTATGGAACGACATTTTGGATCACAACTTGGGATATGCCTATGATGTTCTAAGTGTTTGTGAACGTGTGAATGTGTGTGTATGTGTGGTTGTGTGTCCTCTATTTGATGGTAAAAATTTTCAGTGTGAGCACCAAATAAGATTTCAAGAGGGATACATTTAACTAGTTGCTTTTTAAAACTAGTATTTTCAGCATAGTTAGGAATAAGGAACACTTTAAAGAAATGTTTTAACATAAGTTTTAGGTTTGCAGCAAGATTGAAAGGAAGGTACAAAGAGTTCCTATATACCCCCTACATGCATAGCCTCCCACATTATCAGTATCCCCCACCAGAGTGGTGTAATTGTTACAATCAATAAGCCTTCACTGGGACATCATAATCACCCAAAGTCCATAGTTTATGTTAGGGTTCAGCTTTGGTTTTGTACATTCTATGGTTTTGGACAGACATATGATGATATCTGTCTACCATTAAACATGCTCTCTATGATATCATGATATGATCATGTTCACTGCCCTACAAATTCTCTGTACTCTGCCTATTCATCCCTCCCTGACCCCATGTCCTGGCAACCACTGATCTTTTTAGTGTGTCCATAGTTTTGCCTTTTTTCAGAATTCCATATAGTAGGAATCACACAGTATGTAGCTTTTTCAGATTGGGTTCTTTCACTTTGTAATATGCATTTAAGTTTCTTTCATGTATTTTCATGGTTTGATAGTTCATTTCTTTTTAGTATTGAATAATATTTCATTGTCTGGATGTACCACAGTTTATTTATTCACTATTGACAGACATCTTGGTCACTTCCAAGTTTTAGTAATTTTGACTAAAGTTGCTTATAAACATCTATGTGCAAGTTTTGGTGTGGATGTCTTGAGCTTTTTGGGGAAAGTACCAAAGAGTATGATTGGTGATTCGTATGTTAAGAATATGTTTAGTTTCATTAAAAAAACACCAAACTGTTTTCCAAAGTAGCTGTTTCATTTTGTGTTCCCACCAGCAATGAGTGAGAGTTCCTGTTGCTCCACGTCCCCACCAGCATTTGGTGTTGTCAGTGTTCTGGATGCTGGCTATTCTAATAGGTGTGTAATCATATCTTATTGTTGTTTCATTTGCATTTCCCTGATGACATATGTGGATGCATCTTTTTATGCTGATTTACCATTGTACATCTTTTTTGGTGAGGTGTCTGTTAAGGTTTTTGACTATTTTTCAATCAGGCTTTATTTTCTTACTGTTGAGTTTTAAGAGTTCTTTTAATAACTTAAATAATAGTCCTTTTAACAGTTGTGTCCTTTGCAAATGTTTGCTCCCATTATGTGGCTTGTCTTCTCATTCTCTTGATATTGTCTTTTGCAGAACAGAAGTTTTAAATTTTAATATAATCCAGTTTATCAACTTTTTTTCATGGATCCTACCTTTGGTGTTGTAGCTAAAAAGTTATTGCCATACGTATGGCCACCTTCCTGAGAAGGTTTCTTGCCCCTCCTCCTGGAGCTGGAGGCTTTTGCTTCATAGAAAAAATTGAGTCTAGTCAGTGGGCAGTGGGTATGCTTATGCCCCACCTTGGAGTGGGCAAGCTGCTCGTGGGTTTTTTGCCCTGACTCCAGTCTTTCTTGTGAGCATCCAGTGGAAGGAAGCCTGTGGCACAGTGCACAAGAATGAGCGCAGGTTTCTCTCATCCTCCTGTGTTTGGGGCTCCCAGGGATTCCAGGCTGGCACACTAGTCCACACTCTAAGAACCCATTAAAATGTTGGCTGCTTTCCTTTTATCTGCTTTTACAGTAGCCGTTTCCCCTTTCTATGCTATGCCAAAGATAGAACGGTTCGTGTTCTGTCTGTCTTCAGAGAGACATGTCACCTTTTAGAATTTACATTAGCTAGTTATCTTGCAACCTCAGCTCCCTGACTGGCTCAAGAAAAATATATGACTTTGAAGATTATCTGGCTTTGATTCATTGTTAGAGTGGGAGTGTATGTGTATGTGTGTGTTGGGGTGTATGTGTGTGTGTGTGTGTCTTCCTACCTCCGAACCCTCAGAAGTTAGACCTGGAAGAGTCTTTCTCTTGAACCCTGTGAAAATATTTAAGATTTATTCTGAACATTCTGAGAGGGGGCCTTCAAAGGGTTTTAAACAGGTGAAAGACATTTCTGTGATGTTAGCCTTTTCAGTGCCATGAGCCTTTTCTCGTACTTGGTGAGCCAGAGTGGCTCCTGAGAACTTTCTGCTTATCATGGCCCATCTTTAACTTGGTGTGGTTTCTAAGCTCTGAGTTTATTGACTTTTTCGCCAGTGATTTTGCTAGCATTATCCAACTACTTCCATTCCTTTGACATTTGTCTGGTTTGTATCTTTCCATATCTGTTTTAAGATATGTTAACTAACCAAGTGAGTGACTACAATGAAGATTTTGCCAATTTCTTCATTTCTACTGTCTTAAAACCTGCACAAGGATTAAACACGAATGTTTTGGCTGCAGTCCGTGGGCAGTGAGAGTGAGGGAATGGAAGGTAAGGCATGGAAGAATGGAAAACAATGTGTGATCATGTGTTACTATACTGGTGACTACTTTATTTTTATTTTATTTTCTATTTTTTGAGACAGGGTCTCATTCTGTCACCCAAGCTGGAGTGCAGTGGCAGGATCATGACTCACTGAAGCCTCGACCTCCCGGGCTTAAGCAATTCTCCCACCTCAGCCTCCCAGGTAGCTGGGACCTCAGGTGCATGCCATTGCACCCAGTTTACCATTTTAAGTTTAATCATCTGGCCAGGTGCAGTGGATCATGCCTGTAAGCCCAGTACTTTGGGAGGTGAAGACAGGTGGATCACCTGAGGTCAGGAGTTCAAGACCAGCCTGGCCAACATGGTGAAACGCTGTCTCTACTAAAAATAAAAAAAATTAGCTGGGCGTGGTGGCGGGTGCCTTTAATCCCAGCTACTCAGGAGGCTGAGCCTGGAGCCTCCCTTGTACCCGGGAGGTGGAGGTTGCAGTGAGTTGAGATTGTGCCACTGCACTCCAGCCTGTGTTACAGAGTGAGAGTCCGTCTCACACACACACACACACACACACACACACACACACACACACAATCATTGGAGCTATTCTGTTGAGATAGTTTTACTGTCTTCTGTTTTTAGAGGGGGAAATTGAGGCTCCGAGAAGTTATGTAACTTACCTAAGGCCACTTAGCTAATATGTGGCATTGTGAGTCTAGGAATGCAGGGTTTTCTGATGTCGGAGTCCATATGCTTTTAACTACTGAGCTGCAGTGCCTGCCTGAGTTTCCCCAGCAAGCCAGCATCTCAGTGGGGCTTGAACTCCAGGTCCCCAGACTCCCAGTCCACGAAGCTCTCTGGCAGATTTT
Source organism: Aotus nancymaae (assembly GCF_030222135.1). Taxonomy (NCBI): domain Eukaryota; kingdom Metazoa; phylum Chordata; class Mammalia; order Primates; family Aotidae; genus Aotus; species Aotus nancymaae. The sequence continues at coordinate 27,630,840 of NW_026988445.1, forward strand.
CCCATTTCAACTTGCTAGTGACAGTGTTTGTTATATCTAAGAGTCAAATTCTCTGCTAGGGGCCTTTCAGACTAATGTGCCTTAGGAAGCTTCCTAGGTTATAGCAAGAGTAAATGAGCTTTTAAAAACACTTTTTAATTGCTAATGGAGCATATGGTGCATACTGGTTAAGAATATGCAGTTTCTGGAGCTTTCTGCCTGGGTTCTAATGCCAGTCCTGCCACTGAACCTGCTGTTGACCTTGCGCAAGTTACTTCACACCTCAATGAGTCAGCGGCTTCATCTATAGGAGAGAGAACAGAAAAGTTTCCCACCTCATAGGGTTATGAGGCTTAAATGAGCTTAGAGCTTGCCTGGCACACACAAAACAATGTATTTTTTTTTAATAAAATAATAAGTTCTTCAGTTTTATTCTGCAATTGAAATTAATAATATGCCATTATTAAATTTAACCCAAAAGAAAAGAAAAACATTAAATAGCAAATCTTCCTTTAAAACTGAATAAGCTCTGCTGCTAGACAGGACCCCACTTTTGTCTTGGGAAACACTCAATTTCAAGCTGCTTTTGAGAGGTTTTGTTCCAAGGCAGACCCTTGTTACCTGACTTGGGAAGGGCAGTTCAATGTGCCTGTCAGAGAGCCTGTGGGTCAGTTTCAGGAAGAATTCCAGGAATTCTGGGAAATGGCCAGAAGGCGTTGATGTGGGGTTGACGCTGTGTAGAGCCCTGTAGGCAGCAGTGTTCTAATTGTGCACTTTTGGCTCTTTGATGCTGCACAAAGGATTGAAATCTAGACTCAATCAAACATAATGAATTAACTGCTTTGTGGGATATTATGACTTTTTGACATTTCTTTGGTAATTTTGAACAAAATCACTTCTGAGTGATTACATAAGGCAAGCACCGCCTTTAGTGCTTCTGAAAAGTGTTTTCCTTTGTTGAGTTGAATGTGTATATTTAAGGGGGAAAAGCAATTTTGTACATTGTTTTGGCCATGTGTAGTATGCAGTCTGCTGGTGATGGGACTTCACTTAAAGTGAATGTTTGGTTTTGTATAATATCTTGATGATATTTAGTGATATTTTCTGGGCTTTCCTTGTCTAGAAATTAATTGGTTTAAAAATGGCCATTATCCATAAAATAAGTTATTTTGTATATGACATGGGCAGAACCATTTTCTCATTCTTATCTATGGAAAATATATAGCAGTTTAAGGAGCAGGTATTTTAAAGGCATTTTGTATGAATATAGAAAAACAGCATTAAAGTGGCTTTTGAGTCACTCTTTTCCACTAAACATAAATGTTAATATTTATATGCTAGGCAAATATGTCATTAAAAGAAAATAGGCATCCATCTAGCTGATGTACTGCTGACTCTGGCTGTGAAGTGAAGCTCACACAGTCCTCTACAAATGTGGGTACAGGGGATGGATGGGTGTTAAGATACCAAACGTGCTGTTCATGCTTAATTGTTTTCTAACCAGCCCATGCTGCTTCTCTGCTGTTTCTTTATCTTTTTCTTTGTCTGATACTCCCCTCAATTTTACATTACTTTCCTGCTCTTCTTTCACGGTCCTGTTGCTTTGCATCTTCATTTCTGGAATACCCACTTCATTTCTAGAAGGAAATTCATGGTCAGAATTGATGCTCTTCTACAGTGAAATGATAAATGGTGGGCCTAGGAGTAGCATTTTATTCAAATTCATATGGATAGACAATATTATCTAAAATATACTAATTAGACATGTACTAATTAGGGAACAAAGAATTTTAATAAAAAATCTAGTTGTCAGAACACTCTAGGTTTGTTAAAATATATTTATGTAAATATCAGTACAGATATATTATACAGACTTTGAACATCTTAACATTGAGATTGTTAGAGTCAGACCAGCACATAGGAAGAATCACAACTGTCAATCATAACTGTCATTGATCATAATTTATGACCGTTTCTAGACTTTCTGAATGTTGTTATAGAAAGAAATGCCTTATATTGAGCCTGATTCTTTAGCATATAGAAATTCATTCAGGAAAATGTGATGAATAACAGAAGAAATCTTTATTCACTGGCCCAAAGCTTAGTTTACATTCTGTGCTGTTGTAACACCTATATATGTGTCTACATTAGTACTGCCAGTTTTCCATGGCAAAAAGGGGGTCTTTAAAGATGGAAATTATTATAATAAAGCTTTGTATTTTTACAAAATACCTCAGATTGATAACATTTAAAATGAATTCATGATGGTTAATAATGAGGTGTAGATTTTGCTGTGTAAATGAATAGTTCATCATATCACACCAAGAGGTGATTTTTACCTCTCTATCAACAGTGTTTCTTAATCGTTGAGGTATTGTGAAAAGGATTTTAGTAGAAGGCTGGCAATTTGGGGCAGGTGTGTTTCTATACCTCTGCTATCACTGGTTGTAACTTAACAATAAAAATGTTGCAGCCATCTGGGTAGCAAGATGGCTAAGGCCGACTCTTGCCTGTGTTAGTAAGAATGAAGGAGATTTGTTTGACGTCGTAGAGTCCGGATTATAAGAAGGGGATATGTCAGGCAGTAACTTTGTGGCATGTGTCTGTGATGCGTCTATAGCCAACTTCCTGGTGTGGCTTCCCAAAGACATGGAAGCGTCCCATTCACGTGTGTCTCAGCGCTTGCATGACGCAGCGCCGTGGGATTTCATGTCAGTTCTACCTTAAGGGCAAAGCCCTGATTTTCATAGATAACCTAATCTGTAGGAAAAAAAAGAACATTTGAAAAAACAGTATAGCCACAAGAGTTCTTTTCACTCGTGGGGATCTTCCCTGTTTTTTCAGACAGAAAACAAGTGACAGCCTCACAGTGACAGAATCTCCTAACACTGAAAGTTAAAGCTGGTTTCTTCTTCATGGAGAAAAGCTTACAGACCTTTTCAGACTACTTTAGGATCAATTCTTGGAACCACATCTTCCTCCTGATTTAAACATTTGGCTGTGTACCTCCAGCTAGAGCTATTAGAGTTTTTGCTGATTTGCTTGGCATATCTCCAGCAAAATAGTCCATTAAAATTCAAATCCTTTCCCAATAATTGAGACAATCAATTTACATTAAACAAGGCACAAATATAATTTTATGTACAATTTAAATTCTATAGAAAATAATCAGTATGCAATAAAGAGGGACAGTTATTTTGATGCAAAGAGATGTTTTTATAGTCTGCGTTAAACAAATCTTTCATATTTTCAAAATAGTTCCCTCATTATCTTTGGTGTAGAGGAGGGCTATTGTGTTTTATTTTGATGGAGGAACCAGTGTGTGTCCGTGGCTGCATGTTTGATAAGCAGTGTAACTTTCTCTCAGTGGCATGTAAATGGAAAGGTTTGAGATAGAATAAGGAAAGTACTTGCTTGCTATTTAACTTGGAATAATTCTTACAAAAAGGGCAAAGAGGATGCATGGAGAATGTATTGCCTTTGTACCAGCATTAGTGAAATGGCATCATTCATTCATTTTCACCTTTTTGTGATAGACTAGGTAGCTATTGCTCTGCCAGAGATCGTGTGTTAGGTCCTAAGAAAATCACTCAATGGGACTTGGGAAGGATGCATAGGATGGGGTCATGTGCACACACAGAGTTGTGTGTCTTAGTGCTGAAGAGTTCCTGGGAAAGCTTTAAACCCCCAGCAAGTAGCATCGCAAGGCAGCTGGGCCCCGCCAGCGTGCCTGGATCCTCCACAGTTCTCATTTGTAAGCTCTTAATGAGACTGGTATTGTCGGTCAGGAAATCTAGAACACGGGAGAAATATTATTAGGAAGAATATAGTAAAAATAATGACAAGATCGAAAACAAATCCTGTCAGAGCCCGAGAATAAATTTGGCTTCCTCTTGCTGTGTCTGTCTGTTTCCATAACGGTCCAGAATAGAAACCGGATGTTTAAAATCTCTCTCCCTTTCACATGCTCTCCTCCCTCCTGTCTTCCTTCCTCTTCAGTATTAGTAGACTTACTATTTTTATTATTTTTTATTTATATTCCTAGTTTTCAATATTTGCCATTTGTGTGGATAACACATTAATTTTTAATGAAATATTTTCAGACTCTTGGAACTCTTGGAATAGCTGAATCATAAAAGAAAACTTGATGTAGACTCCAAGGCAGCATACAAACTGAATATTACACTTGTTTTATTTTTCCCACTGACAAATGACAAATGGTTTGAAAGGATGATGTGTACTTAGATTTAAACCTCTTATGTTTGTATGTGAGCCTACTTTGTATAATTTTTGTGACACAGAAGGTAATTCAGACACCATTTTGATTAATAATTAAAATTAAAGAAACAGCAAAACAATATGTTAGGTACCGTGCTCCAATAATTTTCTTTTTATCTAGAAATACTTTTTTTTGACAAGCCACATTGCTAGTAAAGGAATTCAGTTGTGACTTAGATTAAGTCTTAGGCTTAACTTTATTTTTGTTTTGTTGCAGAACTAAAAGATTTTCTTTTTTTTTCCTCTTTTTTTTTTTTTTTTTTTTGAGACAGAGTCATGCTCTGTTGCCCAGGCTAGAGTACAGTGGTACAATCTCGGCTTGCTGCAAGCTCCATCTCCCAGGTTCAAGCAATTCTTCTGCCTCAGCCTCATGAGTAACTGGGACTACAGGTGCATGCCACCACGCACAGCTGATTTTTTGTATTTTAATAGTGGTGGGGTTTCACTGTGTTGCCCAAGCTGGTTTTGTGCTCCTGAGCTCAGGCAGTCCTCCCGCCTCAGCCTCCCAATGTGCTAGGATTACAGGCGTGAGCCACTGCGCCTTGCCAGAACTACAGATTTTAAAGAAAGTGGCATTTGTTTCTTTGGGTAATTTATTTCCACCAATCAATAATTGTTGTTAGTGAAATTAAAGTTAATACTGGAAATTATTTCATTTTATATTGCATGCTATTCCCAGAACTACAACTTTGTGATCTACTTTGGAACTGTAAATTAATAAGAATAGTGTCTTCTAAAAGTTTGTTTGTTGTTATAGATAGCATGAACATTTAAGATATAACATCTTTTAGATCTTTTGTTATTCTCAAATTATAAGGATATCAATTTCTATTTTGTGTTGGTAACTGAAATCTTATTTAAATCATTCATATATATGGTTAATTTTATATTTTCTTCTTTCAAGTTAAAATTCCTAAAGAAGTTTACTTCTCTCAAGTAAATTTACTTATTCTCATCATTAATAACATATCTTTTTCCAAATATTTTTTTCTGATGTGTTTCTAAAGAGTAATAAATTTCTAAGGAACTCTGCCTGTCTTATATGAGCCAGGTTACATAGAATGACATTTTATAGAATCAGAAGAGACCTAAAAGATTTATCTATTCCAACTTCATGTCTTGTCATCTATCCCACCCTCCATTCCCATCTCCATCCCCATCCCTAGCACCACATTTTATAGATAAGGAAACTGAAACCCAAAGAGATAAGGTGACTTCCAAGACCACAGTCAAGGTAATGACTTGAATCCTTTTTCTGACATCAGGTCTACTGTTTTCTACTCTACCCACTCAATAACTTTTTTTTTTGAGACAGAGTCTCGCTGTGTCGCTCAGGCTGGAGTGCAGTGGCACAATCTTGGCTCACTGAAACCTCAGCCTCCTGGGTTCAAATGATTCTCTTGCCTCAGCCTCCTGAGTAGCTGGAACTACAGGTGCATGCCGCTACGCCTGGCTAATTTTTTCTTGTGATTCTAGTAGAGCCGGAGTTTCACCGTGTTAGCCAGGATGGTCTTGATCTCCTGACCTCGTGATCTGCCTGCCTCGTGATCCCATAGTGCTGAGATTACAAGTGTGAGCTGCCACACCCGGCCCCCACTCCATAAATTATATGCTTCCAGAAATAGGGAGATGGGCTAGTACTAGATGAAAAGGAAAATATAAAATGGATGTAAATAATTTTCAGATGTTTTAATCTTGTCCAGTGACCCTAAGACCAGAAGTTGGATGCTTAATCGAAAGTTCAAAAAATCATGACATAGATGTATATGTGGGGCTGAGACATGCTTTTTGTGTGTATGGATCCCTGGTTTGGCATGCCATGTCGTTTGCCCTGGATAAACAACACCCAAAATGCATCTTTCATTGCCCCCAATTTTGATTTCTCCAAACCAAGTGAGGACATAAAGACACTTGGGAAGGAGCCTTCGTGCAGAATTAGCTATTTTAATGACCCTCGCCCACCAAGTCTTTTACATTTATTTCAGGCACACCTAATAGGACAAACTTTTTGTAAGGGGGAATTCAGCTTTGTTGAATGTTTCTAAATCATTCCACTTTGTTTTCATAGAATCAGCAACTCTTTTTTTTAACAGTCATACTTCTGAATTCACCAAACATGAAATTACATTTATGTAAGCAGCACACACAGGCTGGGAAGAAACACAGCTGACTTTAGGAAGTAGAACATAACCGGTGGGAGCACAGCAGTCATTTGTGTGGAGAGCAGCAGTCACTGGCCGTAGTACTGAGTGTCCCGTGGACAGCACATCATTCCTGTGTTTGGCAGAGGGAAAGGGGAAGTGTTAGTTTGTTGGGTGGTCAGGGTAAGTGGTGCTCCATTTAGAGAACTTCTACTGTACTTTGGAGGGAACTACTGGAGTCAGACAAGTCAAGATGTACAACAAAGTAACTGCTTAACAAGAATTTGCTTTGCATTCTCCATGTACTGTCTTTCCCCCTTCTTTTTTTTAGACAGGGTCTCACTCTCTTGCCCAGGCCAGAGTGCAGTGGCGTTATCACTGCTTAGTGCAGCCTGAACATGCTGGGCTCAATTGCTCCTTCCACCTCAGCCTCCTGAGTAGCTCGGATGACAGGCATGCACCACAACACTAGCTAATTTTTGTATTTTTTTTTTTTTATAGAAGCAGGGTCTCACTTTGTTGCCCAGGCTGATCTCGGATTCCTGGGCTCAAGCAGTCCACCCACCTTGACTTGCCGTTGGGATTATAGACGTGAGCCACTGCGCCTGGCCAGTCTTTTTCTTTGTGTCAGAGACAGGCCAACTTGGAGGCAGAAGAAAGGGAACTTTGTCTGTTCCCTTTCTGCTTTCTCTGTTCCTGGCTTAAGAACGTCAGCCTTACCCACCCAGAAGCTGGACCAGTGGAGCTTTCTTATACTGAGCAAACTCTCCATAGCTACTTGGTAATAAAATGTGGCCAGTGTTCAGCCTAGAGGATATACCTCATGTACAGGTTTTCAGAGGACCTGCTGCCCGTTTGGGGTTGCTTGAGGCTGCAGCCATGCTTTCTCAGATGGGGAGCTGGTCTACTCCTTGCATAAAGTCATGGAAGGACTACTTTCTTAGGAGACTGTGCTGCTGAAAATGCAGATAGCTTCAAATGGGTTTAGAAAACTCTTGGATTAAGACCCATGCTTGGCTGGGCATGGTGGCTTACACCTGTAATCCCAGCACTTTGAGAGGCTGAGGCGGGTAGATTATCTGAGGTCAAGACAATATGGCAAAACCCCGTCTCTACTAAAAATAAAAAAATTAGCCAGGCATGGTGGTGCATGTCTGTAATCCCAGCTACTTGGGAGACTGAGACAGGAGAATCGCTTGAGCTTAGGAGGCAGAGGTTGCAGTGAGCTGAGATCATGCCGCTGCACTCCAGCCTGGGTGACAAAACAAGACTCCAAGACTTGTAAAAAAAAAAACAAAAAAAAAAACCCATGCCTCATTCTTAAAAAGTATTATGAATGCATTAAGTCTCATTCCTAAATGAGGAATGAACAAATCAATAGATAATGAACAACTATTCTCTCTCTAAATTGGGTGAATATAATCCTTCCATTTTTCCTTTTGTTTTTTGATGAGGAAAGGAGTCTGAGCATCCGTTCTATTTTTCTTCCTTAATTAGGTCGTAGTATTTATCAAGATGATGATTATAGTGCATGTGCGCGTGTACACACACACACACACACACACACACACTCTTTACTGCTTTGCTACACTGCTGTGACCCAAAGGGGTGGGGCAGCATTTTTTCCAAATGTGTTTTAGAGACAGTCAGTCCTTCACAGATAGTCTTTGAAAAAAGGATTGCATGATATCTTAGGTTTGGGACATACTGCATAAACTCTCTACCTTTTAGAGAGTCAAAATGCACATTAGGATATTAAAAGCATTGATAAGTCTTAGGAATTATTAACCATTTTTGAAGTTTAAGTTATAATTAAAATGATAATATAAATAAAAATATTTATAAACATTTAGAACTTCACAGAGAAGGGTAAGAGGACATGGTGTGAAGGGCTACAAACTGCCCTATGGGGTGGTTGTTGGAGATACGTCACCAAACTAAGTGTGTAAATGGCTCCCTGTGGCATTTCTTAGAGGAGCTAAATAGTTTCTGCATGGCCTTGTGATCGTCTTTCCCCTTTCTGTCCCAGCCGTGGTTTTATTTTCACTTTATTTCCCTTACGCTATAGTGTGCAGCATGGTTGCCAAACCCTTGCTTCCTGACTCATGGGCTGGGAGAGCTGCTCATGGCTGGAGCTGCTGCAGGCACCTGCATTGCTAAACAAAGGGAAGTGTCATCCGCAGGTGACGCTTGAGGTGTGGTTCATCCAGGCACCTGGGATCTTGTCAAGGCATAGATTTAGACAGAAGCAGGTCCTGGAGGACTTGGTTATGTCCATTACTAAATCTGGCTGTAACAAACAAGGAGAGTAAACATCTTTTTTTTTTTTATCGTTGATGGGCTCTGAAAAGGGATTTTTCTGTTGTTATGTTCTTCCTTCGTCTCAGGAATCTAGAATCATGTCTGAATATAAGTAGAAAGAAGGTTGGTGTTTGTTCATTTATTTATTTTATTTATAGTTCTTTCACTTTCCATACATGCATTCTTCAGATATTTATTGAGTTCTAACAATGGTAACAGGGGCCTGTGGTAGGCTTAGGGGTTGAAAATATATATAAGACTGAACCCTTGTCTCGGAGAATTCACAGTCCAGGTGCTCTTCCCCATGCTTCCCATAACCTGGAAGACCTTTTCCTTCCCTGCATAGAGACCCTGGATTTCCCAAGACCCAGGTCAGCTGTCGTCTGCAGTGCAGCCTTCCTTAGCACTGCTCTCTGTGTCACTCAGTACTTTGTTCAGACAACACTTTGCTCAAACACACAGGACACTGTAATTATTCTCTGACTGTCTGACTTGTTTAGACTGTGAATTCCTTAAGGATGGGAACCATATATACCCTGGTCATCTTTGTATCTCTTGCCTGTAGTTCAGATCCTGGCCCTTAGAAGGCATTTACTAAATGAATTTGTAGTCATGTTTATCTTCTTTTTTAAAATCATCATATTTTTATCATCCTTTTTATCTCCTGAAATGTAGAAGGGTAAAAATGAGACAAAAGCAGAACTTGATGTGTATGTGCACCATTAAAAAATATTTTATGGCCGGGCGCGGTGGCTCACGCCTGTAATCCCAGCACTTTGGGAGGCCGAGGCGGGCGGATCACAAGGTCAGGAGATCGAGACCATCCTGGCCAACATGGTGAAACCCCGTCTCTACTAAAAATACAAAAATTAGCTGGATGTGGTGGCGTGCACCTGTAATCCCAGCTACTCAGGAGGCTGAGGCAGGAGAATCACTTGAACCCAGGAGGTGGAGGTTGTAGTGAGCCGAGATTGCGCCACTGCACTCCAGCCTGGTGCCTGGCGACGGAGCGAGACTCTGTCTCAAAAAAAAAAAAAAAAAAAAATTTTATAACCTCTCATGTATATCTTCACATTTGGAAAGCCTACTCAATATATGTGTGTCTAATTCCTATTATTAAGTAATATAAATCTATAGTTTTATTGTATAATGATGCACATCCAGTGGACACTCAATAAATATTAATCACGCTATTAAATACGCTTTGGTCTCATTATAACTAGAATGGCTCCCTTGCTCTAGTTAGGCTATTTAACAACTCATTGTGTTATTAGTTAGGCCTTATTTTTCAGGGTTTGTAGGTCATGTTTAATGGAGCAACTTGCTAAGGTTGTTAGCAGTTACATAAATGACTCTGACTTTACAAATTATATGATAGCCATTTGGAATGAATTATATGTTTTCCAAGCTTTCGGTTTCCCCAGTGGCTGATATATTAAAGAATAATTGTTAAGTTGCAAAATTTGTGACAGTTTTGTTTTTAAAAAATCAGCTAAATTTGGCTTTTTACATATTGCTAGTGATTTCTGTATCGTAGATGAAGGAGAGAACACAGCATAGACTCAAGACTGGGAAACACTTTTCTTCTTTCACGTAGCCAGGCAGAACAGCCTTTGGAAGAGGGTGCTTGGAAACAGATCATCATTTCTTGTTCAAACCAAATATACTTAACTTCTGTACTGCTTCCACTTTAAAATAATTATTTTTGTGACCAGTGTCTGGAAGTGCTCCAGTTTTTCCACATGGCCCTTAGCACAGTTAGTGTTGCATTTCATATTTCTCATCTTGAATTATGCCGCTGTGTTCACTAGCAGGGTTATCTCCCATGAGGCCTGGCTGGATCGTGAAGTCCTGGACTCCTTTTGGCTTTTTGCCTAGAGTAGCGAGGCCTAAGTGACTGCAAATGTGGCAATTCGGGTGGTCCCTTGGCCCTTTTCCCCTGGGTCCACATTCGCATCTTGGGATCCTGTCTCCTCCACTTCAGTAAATGGCTCCAAGGAAGAGCTTGAAAATGTGTTTGGATCTGATTGCCAAATTCCTCACAGGAACTACTCTTTCAGGGTGGGTAGGGGCAGGGTTAAAAACATGAGCCATCTCTAGAGGCCAACATTCCCTAATTCTAGGCAGTCACTCCTTGTTTCCATAGTAAATGTCTCTGTTTTCTACCACTCAGAGCACTGTATTCACGCCATTCGATGTCCTTCTCTCCTCATTAGATTGTGGGGTCTTCAGTGTGAACCGTGTGTTATCAATTGCTGAAGTCCCAGTATATGAAACTGTATTGAATTAATGAGTAATTCTCTAGGAACTGACATTTTTTTTTGTTTTTTTGTTTTTTTGGAGACGGAGTTTCGCTCTTGTTACCCAGGCTGGAGTGCAATGGCGCGATCTTGGCTCACCGCAACCTCCACCTCCTGGGTTCAGGCAATTCTCCTGCCTCAGCCTCCTGAGTAGCTGGGATTACAGGCATGCGCCACCATGCCCAGCTAATTTTTTGTATTTTTAGTAGAGACGGGGTTTCACCATGTTGACCAGCATGGTCTCGATCTCTTGACCTCATGATCCACCCGCCTCGGCCTCCCAAAGTGCTGGGATTACAGGCGTGAGCCACCGTGCCCGGCGACATTGTTTTAATTTAAAAGTTGTAGCTGGGCGCGGTGGCTCACGCCTATAATCTCAGCACTTTGGGAGGCTAAGGCTGGCGGATCACGAGTTCAGGAGTTCGAGACCAGCCTGGCCAATATGGTGAAACCCTATCTCTACTAAAAATGTAAAAATTAGCTGGGCGTGGTGTTGCACACCTATAGTCCCAGCTACTCAGGAGGTTGAGGCAGGAGAATCTCTTGAACCCGGGAGGTAGAGGTTGCAGTGAGCTGAGATTGAGCCACTGCACTCCAGCCTAGGTGACAGAGCAAGACCCTGTCTCAAAAAAAAAAAAAAGTTTTTAGGTAATGGTTAGGATTAATATATAGGCTGATTCCATATATGTCCTCAGTTCTTTCCATCACACCTTTAGGTTTTGAATTCACCTGGCTTTGTTAGCTGTTTTACAACTCCTTTAAGCTACCATATAGTTTGGTGCATTTAAAATAGAAAACCAACAAAAAATACAAAAGTGATTGAATACCTATTACGTGATAGGAATTCTGCAGACCTTGGAGGTGTGGAAAATAAATCAATCACTGACTTCCAGGCATTCTTTTCTGGTGGGAAAGCATGCATTCTAGCCTTGCGAGCCCCTGTTTTAGTAGAGATATGCATGGGACAGCACAGGATCACTGAAGAGAGGCACAAACCCAGCCTGGGGGGTGCTGGGGAACTTCATGGAGGAAGGGGTGCCAGAACTTTACTTTAGAGGATGTCAAGGATGCATGCCAGGCACAGAGGAAGACCGCAGGTATGGAAGGGTGTAGGAGTAGACTCACATCTGTAGTGGCTTACTGTGGGGCAGCATGAAAGATGCATGTTAGGGACCCAGATAGGGAAACTAAGTAGGAAATGATGGCTACCTAAAAGAGGGAGGAAGGGGAAGGGATGGGATGGACTGGAGAAATATTGAAGAGGCAAAGTTGGCTTATAGGTGATGGGCTATGAGAGGTGAGAAAAAGGGAGGAATCGAGGGATTTTTCCTAACTAGTACTGTTAGCACCTGTTTCTTTGCTCTAATTCCTAGTGACATTCTTTATACCCCTGGGAATGAACCTGCAGAAAGCCAAAGGTTTCAAAATGGCATTTGTTGGTCATGTCTTTACTTGGTTTTAATTTTCCTGCAGCAAGTCTACATTTTTATTTATTATTTATTTTATTTTTTAAGAGACAGAGTCTCATTCTGTAGCCCAGGCCGGAGTGCAGTGGTGCAAACATAGCTCACTGCAGCCTTGAACACCTGGGCTCTAGGGATCCTCCTGCCTCAGCCTCCTGAGTAGCTTGGACCACAGGCATGAGTCGCCACACCCAGCCTACATTTTTATTGTTAAGTTTATATGTCCCCTATGTCTGTGACCGTTCAACAAGGTTTATAGTTTTCACAGTAAGTGAAATCAGGAGAGGGATTTCATCCTATCAATTCACTGTTCTGCCTCTGACTCCTCACTGCCCATAGATAGCCCTCCTTGGCCACCCAGCAGATCACATCCCTTCTCCCTGCACTGGGATGATATTTTTAATCTGTTCAGTTCATTATGCAATAAATTTATGATACAGTGAGTGCTGTCCTTGGTGCTAGGTAAAAGAGTCCTACTTCACAAGAGAGGCACCTAAATAGATAATAATGTATAACTTAAGAAGTGAACACTGCTTCTCTTTGGTCAGTTCTGCTAATTATGACTCCAGAAGTAGTATTTCTAAGAGAATAACATGAAAATAAATAAAATATTAATCATAATGTCCTCTATCGGGAGACTAGTTACATAAACAGGTTATATAGGCTGGGCGTGGTGGCTCATGTCTGTAATCCCAGCCCTTTGGGAGGCTGAGGCAGGAGGATCACCTGAGGTCAGGAGTTCAAGACCAGCTTGGCCAACATGGTGAAACTCCATCTCTACTAAAACACAAATATTATCCAGGTGTGGTGGCACACACCTATAATCCCAGCTACTCAGGAGGCTGGGACAGGAGAATTGCTTGAATCCGGCCAACATGGTGAAACTCCATCTCTACTAAAAATATAAATATTAGCCAGGCATGGTGGCACACACCTATAATCCCAGCTACTTGGGAGGCTGGGGCAGGAGAATTGCTTGAATCCGAGAGGTGGAGGTTGTATTGAGCCAAGATCGCACCACTGTACTCCCAGCCTGGACAGAACGAGACTCCATCTCAAAAGAAAACAAACAAACAAAAACAGGTTATATAAATTTCCTACAATGAAATCCTAAAATGCTGCTAAAATCACTTGTTGAAAAAAATGTTTATTGATATAACAAAATGTTCAAAATAATCCCCTAAGGGGAAATAGGATAAAAGTAGTATATTTTAGACAGGCAAGGTGGCTCACACCTGTAATCCCAGTACTTTGGGAGGCTGAGGTGGGCGAATCACGAGGTCAGGAGTTCGAGACCAGCCTGGCCAACATGGTGAAACCCCTTCTGTACTAAAAATACAAAAAATTAGCTGGGTGTAGTGGTGGGTGCCTGTAATCCCAGCTACTCAGGAGGCTGAGGCAGGAGAATCACTTGAACTTGGGAGGCAGAGGTGGCAGAGAGCTGAGATCATACCACTGTACTCCCAGCCCGAGCAACAGAATGAGATTCTGTCTCAAAAAAAAAAAAAATAGTATATATTATTTCATCTTTTGCACACACAGAAGGTATATAGATAGATACATAGATGGATATGGACCCCAAATGTCACATCTTCTTCACACTCTAGCTTGTATCTCACACATGTAGACTCAAATTTTGCCCCATGTCAGTTTGTACATAGAACTCAGCATCTCCTTGAGTTTCCCAAAAGACTTCATAGGCACAAATGTACTGCTGATCAGCATGGATTTTACTGAAGATATTATAAGAAGATGGAAAACATCCACACCACGCCTCCCTTAGAAACAACGTAATGATCTCCATTAATACTTAGTTCTCTCTTCCACAGGCCTTTCCAGGCTGCAGTCGCACTTTGGAACATTTTTCCCCCCTATCTCTTGCTTTCCTTTCCCCTATAACTTTCTAATTCTTTGCCTTCTCATATTCCTAGGAGCCCAAAATTCTGTCCCCTCTTCTATTATGCAGAACCATCCAGTTCTGCCACAACACTTGCCTTAAATGTACATATTCAGAGTAGCCTGCATCTTGAGTAAGCACGTATTGTACACACATACAGACAGACACTTACATATATATACTAAAGGAAAGTGTAGGCCAGGCCCGATGGCTCACGCCTGGAATCCCAGCACAAGATGGGCAGCTCGCTTGAGCTCACAAGTTCAAGACCAGCCTGCACAGCATAGCGAAACCCCGTCTCTACAAAAAAAGAAATATAAAAATCAGCCAGGTATTGTGGTATGTGCCTGTAATCCCAACTACTCAGGAGGCTGAGGTAGGAGGATTGTTTGAGCCTAGGAGGCAGAGGTTGCAGTGGGCCAAGATCACACCACTGCACTCCAGCCTGGGCATTAGAGCCAGACCTTGTCTCAAAAAATAAAATAAAAAGTTGATTGTGGCCTGCTAAACTAATTTTATGACCCACGAAAGGGCCATGACCCACAGTTAAAAAACCCTTCCATCAGGCCAGGCGCGGTGGCTCACACCTGTAACCCCAGTACTTTGGGAGGCCGAGGTGGGCAGATCACCTGAGGTCAGGAGTTCAAGACCAGCCTGGCCAACATGGTGAAACCCCGTCTCTACTAAAAATACAAAATTAGCTGGGTGTGGTGGCACACACTTATAATCTTAGCTACTTGGGAGGCTAAGGCTGGAGAATTTCTTGAACCCGGGAGATGGAGGTTGCAGTGAGCACAGAACGCATCACTGCACTCCAGCCTGGGGGACAAAAGAGAAAACTCTGTCACATATACACACACACACACACACACACACACCTCGTTACACTTGTGCTTGCATGCTCATGCATGTCCATGTGCACACACATGCAGACGATAGGCCACACACCAGAAAGGAATACATTAGCACTCTCTGGGATTACTGGTGTGCCTTCTTCCACTGCACTTTGCGACCATTTCTGTTTTCTGCACTAAGCATGTGTTAATTGTGTAAAAGGAAATGCAAACAGTAAAAACCAGGCTCAGTCAAGGGCTTTCGTTTTCTAGGAAACCTCCCCTAACCAACCCTTGCAAACAGGGTCGGACTCCTCTGTCTCTTTCTCCAGTGTGCCTTTTTGACTTCTCCCTGCCCCTGAGATGAGCCTTTTTTTTTTAAATCATGTTTTCCCCCTGGCTCTCAGACCCTTCCTCCTCCCTCCTCTGTTTCTTTGGTTCATTACTGCTATAAACCTCTTTTTTCTTTCTCTCTGCAATGAGTTTTTTTTTTTTTTTTTTTGAGATAGTATCTGGCTCTGCTACCCAAGCTGGAGTGCAGTGGTGCAATCACAGCTTACTGCAGCCTCGAACTCCTGGCCTCAAGGGATCCTCCTCCCTCAGCTTTTTGAGGAGCTGCGACTGTAAGTGTGCACTATCATACCTGGCTTTTTTTTTTTTTTTAAGAAATGGGGTCCCACTGTGTTGCCCAGGTTGGTTTTGAACTCCTAGGCTCAAGTGATCCTCCTGCCTCATCCTCCTAAAGTGCTGGATTACAGGTGTGAACCACCGTGGCCAGCCTGCGATGAGATTCTTACACTGAAATGCGTAGATGGGCTGTGAACCTTCAGAAAATGTATATAAAACTTAATGTTTACTCATTTCTTTTCTGAGAAGCAGATCCAATTATTCTACAAGGGCTTCTGTTGTGCTGGGCGAGGGTCTAGGTCTGATCCTTAGCAGCCTCTCAGAACGTTGAAGAACTGAGTGACTGTTCTCACCCTGTTGGTTTTCCTTCTCGAGAGTGAGCGCCATGAGGCAAGGACTTTGTCTGTCTTGTTCATCACTGATTTCCTGCTGCCTTAGAACAGTACCTGGAACACAGCAGGCACTCAAAAAGTGTAGTGTTCTGAATGACTAGGCATTATGAGGTAGAAAATACATTTATCTTATGACTCTCCTTTTCCGGAGTTGATTAGATCTCATTATGTTATTTAAGGGTGCAGGAAGTAATCAAAAGGACTCTGGGAATTCACACTGGGGATTGCAAAATTTGGAGCAGGTTTCGATTGGCACTCAGGTGTCTGTCTCCCTGTCCTACAGGCTGTACACTGCAGTTGCTGGAGCCCCTTCCGACTCTAAATGACATTCTTGGTGGGCTCAGGGCCCAGCCCAGCAGGGTTAGTGCAACATAAAAGTCCAGGACTCCTGACTCGGAATAGAGGCCATGGCAGCACTCCCAAGTTTGACTTTCCCTTGGCTTTATTTAATATGGTTCATTTTGTTTTTGAAGGTAGTTTGTTCCATAGAAACCAGACAGGGTGTTGTTTAAATAGTAGGCTGATGTCTCAATGTAACATATTGGCCCACTGAGCTCTCCAAGAGTGTGAATCACAAACCCGCCTCTGTATATTTCTGATATAGTGTGAATGTTCTGGATGTAAGAAAATCCTGTTAAGAATGATCAGGTTATCTCATTTTGCCATTAATCGTATTTTGAAATGTTAAGTTGGTAGAATAACTGCTGTTCCTGGCTTAATAGATTTTCTCAACTACAGCAAAATATTTTTAAAATCAGGTAATTCAGCCACCAATCCAAATTTTATTTGGTTTATTTTCTTCAGACTATATATATAATGCTGGGACTGAGTGTTTAAAGTTCAGCTTTGTATGTGGTATTCCTGTGATAATTTCAGCACATAAAATAAGATGTTTACAAAAGCCAACCTGAGACCGATATTCTCCAGCAGTTTAGCAGCAAATTCCTACTCTGGGTATATAACAATAATTGGGATCTTTCTATTGGCTTTACATAAACTCAGATTAGTAGTAAAATCTAAGTACCATCCCATTTGGCAAATTCTTACACTTCAAGCAGTCACAAATTTGCTTCTGATTGTGCTTTTCATTCGCACCTAGCTCAGATTTTTGCCTGATGCTTTTTTAAATCCTCTAATTTACATACTGTGGTAAATTTAAAATGAGAACAGATGAATGCTGCTAAACTTTTCTATTTCACTGATGAATATGGTATTTTGCTTTAACTGTCTAGCTGTTATATATTCAATGACCTTTAAAACATGAAATAGATACTTCTTTTTGTATACACTGTGCAAGATGAATTATTAGTATTGTCTTCCTTTGAAACTATGATACTGAGACACAGAGGCCAAGCAGAGCATCTGGGAACTGATTTCCATGGGACGAAAATCAGCGTTTCCTGTTCCCGGGACTCACACCCAGTCAGCCGGGCAGAGAGGCCCGGTTCGCTCACATTTGGTTCTCTTGGAGCTGTGGGAGGTGATGCGTCTATTCTGAATGCATTTCTCTTTTCCTCACCCCATTGCCCCAGTGCCCCACAGTCTACATTGTACCCATTTGGGCATGTTGGAATGAGTATGAGTCAGGGAAGAGGGTGAAGTTTCTGACTGGCTAATACGAATTTGGCTCCAGCTAAGTATATGTCATCTCACATGTTCTTGTTAATAATCATCATCGTGTTCTCCAGAGGAGCAAAACAAGAGTTGGAGAAGTTACATTACTCCACAAGTGATATATCTAAAGCCATGCTCTTTCTACAACCTGTACTATCTTCTATTTGTCCCTGTTATCTTGCTTAGGAAACAGCACAGCACTTTGGAAGAGTGGGCCATTTACCTGGGCAGGATTTCGATCAACATAACAAATATGCTAGCCACTGTGCTAGGTGTCTGGAGTAATCAGAAAAATCTTCCTAGATATGGTGGTGGAAATAATCTGCTTGATAAAATGAATAGAATCCACCATCACATAATTTTATAACTGTTCATTTGTTTTCAATAACCAAAATCAATATTAATTTTGAAATCATACACACTACTTAGATTAAAAATGCCAGAGTTCATAAGACAAGGAAAATCTAGGGCACATTTTAAAAGAAAAGTATAATTTTGAAAGGAGGGAATTTATTTCAGAATGAAGAAATGAAAACTTCTGAAAGCTTTAACAAAAAAATTGCTAGGGAATTTTGAATTTTTATTTTGCCCTAACATGAAAAAGTAGGCCAGTTGCTAAATATTAATTGCTTTACTTCCATCTATTTTTATTTTTATTTTTATTTTTTGAGACAGGTTCTCACCATCATCCGGGCTAGAATGCAGTGGCGCGATCTCAGCTCACTACAACCTCCACCTCCTGGGTTCAGGCAATTCTCCTGCCTCAGCCTCCTGAGTAGCTGGGATTACAGGTGTCAGCCATCATGCCTGGATAATTTTTAGATTTTTAATAGAGTTGGGGTTTCACTGTGTTGGCCAGGCTGGTCTCGAACTCCTGACCTCAAGTGATCCACCTGCCTCGGCCTCCCAAAGTGCAGGGATTACAGGCGTGAGCCATCACACCCAGCTACTTCTATCTATCTTGATCACACTTGATCATGCTGAGACCAGAGGCTCTGATATTTAATAAATGACCCTAATTCAAAATGTCTTATTCCAAATTCAGCTTGACCAAGCTGTTGTCAGTATCTCACTTAAAGCAAACCCAACATATTAAATCCAGATTTACAAAATGGATCAGTGAAGTAGTCATTCTTCACTTAGCAACGTAATTCTTTGTAGTACGTTCCCCTTGTAATGCATATAAATGTGATTCAGTTTATTAGAACCCTCTGCGTGTGCCACATTTCAAGTGCAAAGAACATTTGATAATGTTACTCAAGAAATTAGTGGCTTCTCATTTGGCCAGATATTGTTGTGGCCTCTCAAAGGAAACAAGCAAGCGGGTCTGAATGGTCTCTAGACTGAAGGGATGCATGTTCCAGGAGCAAGGACTGCTGGCGTGGGCTGACGCTGTGCTAGGGGCTGTGGGAGCTCAGAGCATGAACCCAGTCAGTTTAGTCTCCACCATCCTAGTTTTCTGGATCTTCCAACTCCTTACTCATCGAATGAACCAGGAGCAGGCAGAATTTCTCTTGGTGGAAAGCCTTGCCCCTCAGTTTTCTCTCCCTGTTTTGGTTTACTGAATAGGAAAGCCTGACATAATTAGGTCTGAGAAGAGTTATCGGGTTCTGCTCTCATCCTTGATCCCGCCCTGGCTGCTAGGGAAATTCACTTATTAATTCTGTGTCTGGTTTGAGTCATGCAGATGACCCAAGGTCACTGGGCTGTTAAGGCTATCAAAAGCTAAATGGCGTGGGACACTTCTAGGGATTAGTGTAACGAAGCTGCACAACTATAGTCAGATGACAAATTTGGAGATGTAGTGACAGAGTAAATAGTATTTTTAAAAAATGCATGCCTCTGAATGTAATAGTAAACCCCTATGGGAGACTCTGCTTAGAGAAAAACACAGTAAGAGAAATTTGAGTGAGCTATTAGCTGTGCCTATTTTATTTTCATATAAATACATAAAGCTAATCTTTTCACTTTTATTTTTATACCAATATGCCTAGGTTAAAGTGGGTCATTCCCAACATTTAAAAAGCGGGTAAAGGCCAGGCGCGGTGGCTCACTCCTGTAATCCCAGCACTTTGGGAGGCCGAGGTGGATGGATCACAAGGTCAAGAGATCAAGACCATCCTGGTCAACATGGTGAAACCCCGTCTGTACTAAAAATACAAAAAATTAGCTGGGCATGGTGGCGCGTGCCTGTAATCCCAGCTACTCAGGAGGCCGAGGCAGGAGAATTGCCTAAACCCAGGAGGCGGAGGTCGCGGTGAGCCGAGATCGCGCCATTGCACTCCAGCCTCGGTAATAAGAGCGAAACTCCGTCTCAAAAAAAAAAAAGCGGGTAGAGGGAGAGTAATTTGCTTGGTTTTGGTAGAGGGGTAGGGGATTGGTTTTTATTTTATTTGGGGGGCAATCTTCCATCTTTATCTCTTCGTTCTTATTGTGCTTTTGCTGGACCTTGCATTCTGATCATATTGAACTTTCTGTTGTAGAATTGGGACAGAAGACCTAGAGTTCAGCTTGAAAATCTTTTGGTAGATGCTATATCTTTAATAAATGTTAAATACAGGCATCACACTTTTAAAGAACATTTGTTTTTTAAGGGTCTTTGTGCATTCATCTGAGGAAAAAGCAACCAAATCTGTTTTATTCAAATTCCAAATTCTAGGGGAGCAGATTGTCACAGAATATACAGTGATAAACTTCCAAAAAGGAAAATGGGTGGAAGAACCGTAGGTATTTCTCATGCATGCTAGAAACCTTGATGCTCTGTGAGTGATCGGCAGCTCTGCCATTCTCTTTTGGTCAAGTTATTTTGTAAGAACTTAATTTATTGATTATTTCATATGTTTTCTTTATGGAAAAATCTTATAAATATTCATATTCAGAATAGCATGTGTCTATTCTGTTGATCCTGAAGCCATAAAAGAAGTTTCATTCCCAGTGTCATATCGACAACGAAAATTATCACAAAACCAAAAATAATTCATGTAAATGTCCACATTGTTTAATAATTGGTTTTAGATCCAAAGCATCATTCTTTCTGTTTAAACTGGTTGATCAGAACTGAATATGTTAAATGACTTATAGGGGCCCTGTAGATAATATACAGAAATAATTCACCTTTCAAGTAAAAATCTATTTGCTTTGCTTGGCCCGTCAGTTTCCATATTTGCAGTGGCTTCCCATTATTGACTGGCATCATGCATTGAGAATTAGTTTTTCAAATGCAGTGTATTTACTTCTGAACTTCTCTGCTGGTAACAGTCTGTGCATACATGACATTTGTAATGCTGATGGTTGATTTCAAAGTATAGTATCTAAGTCCAATTTTTCATGCATTTTATAAAGCTTTTGTCCTTAAGACATTGATTTGTCGCTCAAAATTGATTCTTAAAAGAGAGATCATGTCTATGTTTACATAATTGCAACCTCAAGTGTGCTTTATGAATTTTATTTGGCACTCTCCAGTCCCTCTGTTAAGTGGTTATCAAGGGTGGTTATTATCATTTACAATATGAGGAAACCAGGAGACAGGGATTTTATTGACTTACACTGTGAGACGACATTGCCGCTAGTCGGTTAATATGTGTTTTCTTCTCTTTTCTAAACAGATTTTAAAATTTAGCTGTAATATGCAAGGCATCACTCTCTGTCAGGAATATAATTGTCAGGTGTCCTGGTATGGATAGAGATCCTGCAGGAACCTTCAGGACCCATCCCAAATGAAGGCTCAGGAGACACAAGATACAGTTCTATCCCATCTTGACTTCCGTGTGGGTCAGAGTGAGTTACTAATTTTGGGAGTGTTCTCATGAAGACACCTGACTATTCAGCACACACAATATTAAGGCTTTTGCTGTAAGAAACACAACCATCCCTTTAGCCTCCCTGGCCTGGGACCCTGGCGCTGCTCTCATTTTGCGCTTCAAGGATTCTTGGTTCCTGGCCTTTACCTTGATTCCCTGATTTCCACAGTTTGACAGCACTGAATGTTGAGTTAAACTTCTTGCCACCATATAAAAATTTCCTGACACCCCTTACAATACCAATTGTTATGTAATATATAATTATGTAAGATACAATAAATATATAATAATCATTGTAATTCTTATCACTGTTATAGCAGCAGCTAACCTTAGAGAGTGCTTGCTATGTACCAGCTACTCTTCTAAGTGCTTACCTGCTGAACCATTGAATTTTCATAACAAGCATATAAAGTGAGTATTAGCAATATCCCCATTTTACCAATGAGGAAACTGAGGCACAGTGAGGTTTACTAACTGGCTGAAGGTCACACAGTTACTAAGTGACAGATGCCAAACTTAAACTTGGGCCATGTTGCTGCCAAATCTGTGAAGAAAGGATGCTGATGTGAAGAATCTTAGCAAAACATTTTAGCTCCCATAATAGTGAAAATTTGTAGAAGCTCTTCCTGTGATTCCAGTGAGATATAGCATCATTTAATATTCCCTTTCTTGGTGCTCTCTGAACAGCATTCCTGCCACTAAACTGCCACTGTTTTCCTACAAGGGACATCTGATCAGTTTCTGAATTGAGTCCCAAGATATGTGCCTTAAGCTATTGCATGAATATTCTCCATGTGGGAAATTCTTATGTTCTGATAGATGGAGAAAAATGTAGTGGAGATAGTAAAATATTACCAGTTTCAAACATGTTTATGTTACCTTAAATTTGAGGCAGATTAGGGAGAGTGAGAAGAAAAGAAGAGCAAAAATTCAAAATAAAAGAGGACATTCAGTGAAGCCTTTCCCTCCCAGGATGAGAAAAGTAATCCCTAGCTACTGACAGTTCACTGGGACGTCACTGTAGCTGCTTTACAATAGTCTTTCAAGGCTTATTCAAATTATGATTGAGGAAGTGGAGGCTTGGAGGAAGGAAATGTGGGCATAGTTGCATAGTCCATAAGAGGGGAAGCTAGGATTTAAATAGGTTTGCCTGACTCTGAAGCTTGTGCTCTCACTAAAATACCATCATATCTTTCTGCCTCTAAAGAGAAGCTGGTCCTGTTGAACGTGGGAAATCAGTGGCTAACATGAGGCTTTTCAAGATGCAGTAAGATGGAGGAGGCCAAAGGTTCAGCACGTGTTGCCAGAAACTAGTGACTGAGGGCTGGAGGAGTATACAGAAAGGCTTGGGGAATGAGGGGTATAAATAATTGTACATAAAAAGAAAGAAAACACAACCTTTTGAAAGAGTGGTAATAGAAGGCGATACTAAAAGATTTAGAAAGCAAGTAAGGCTTTGATTTTTAAGAGGCAGGGTCTTACTCTGTTGCCCAGGCTGGGGTGCAGCGGCACAATCATAGCTCATTGCAGCCTTAACTCCTGAGCTGAAGCAATCCTCCCATGTCAGCCTCTTGAGTAGCTGGGACTACAGGCATACCAACACACTCAGCTGTTTTTATTTTTTCTAGTAATGAGGGCTCACTATGTTGCCCAGGCTGGTCTTGAACTCCTGGCCTCAAGGAATCCTCTTGCCCAGGCCTCAAGAAGCTAGTAAGTTTCTAATCAGTTTGCACTTTTGAGTATGCTAATGCTTTTTTTAAAATTACCACTCAATGGTAATAAATGGTGATGTGGTAATTCCAAGCTGTTTAGGAAAATTTGTACTACCAAATGTCACTGTCACTCAAGGGATTATTGCATATAGGTCTTATTTTGTTTGTTCTTTTTTAAGGCTTTCTCTGCCTTTCTCCCTTCTGTTACCATGGCAATATTAATGTTATTGATCTGAGTGGAACATGATGTTGTTCACCAGCGTGACATACATTAGATTTGTAAAGAATCTGTTTATTAGAACAATTCACCAGGTGTTAGTAATGCTCGTGCATTGAATTATTCTTTGGTCACCCAATGCAGAAGCCTCTCCTGAGGCAAAGAGGCACAATTTTTTTCACAAAATGGGTGATTTCTTATTTTAAACACAAAGTGTGTGTAGCCAGCACTGCTTTCTCTGGAGGCTCTACGAGAGGGTTCCGGTGGCGTGTTTGTCAGCTTTCCCTGAGGCCACCTGCAGGAACAGAACTAGTGCCAGCAGGGAATGGTCACTCCCAATCCACCCAACTCACAACGTGACTATCACCATGCCAGCCATGTCAAAACTGGACATTTCCTGTTCGCAGAAAGTTGAAGCAGGTCCGTCTTGGAGAACATCTGATTGGAGATTTTAACATGGATAAAGATGATTCATGGGACAAAAAGCCCAATTTTCCATTTTCACAAGCTCTAGGTAGAGCCACCCTAGCTGACTAGAGCGAAGTGTGACTGATGCATGTTTATTATTAAGAAAGAGATGGAAATTCTGGAGATGGGCATTGACTTAAAATTGTTTCAGTAATGTCGTGGTCACACCAGTAAGTCCCAGCTTCCCTCCTCCCTGTGTAGCTTTTTCTCCTTTTTCCTGTCTGTGGCACTCCTGACAGCAGCATGTCAGGCTGGTTCCCTTTCTCAGCTGGTGGAGGTCCGTGGCCTCTTAGCCTGTGCCTCCCGGCACATCTGAAGGAACCCACAGTTCCCAGCAAGGCACTGACACTTGTATCTTACTGCTTAATTATTATACCTATTTAATGCTACTTAGAACATTGTCAGCTGTTGAGAAAAGGTAATTATCACTAGTCAAATGAAAAACACTTTTTGGCTGGCTTACGGATACACATTTTACTGGTACCTTGATACATAATGAAGCCTGATAGCAAAACTTTTGCTTGTCTCTTCTTCGAGCCACAGCTGTTTCCCTGCTAAATTCATCCCATCTGTCTTCCCTTCCGTAAAGCTGTAGGCAGTATAGCATAAGTACAGAAGCAGTTCAGTGCTATTTTGGATAAACATAGCTGAAATTTGAATCTTTGCCATTTGCGATGCACACATTTTGTTTTACTGCTGTAAAGAGAGCTGTCAAAATACAACTACATGGATAATTTACTAAAATGCAGTCAGATATAAGGTTGATCAAAGGGAAAGTACATTGGGTCACTCTGACTGTTCCAGGCTGTGCTCTGAAAGGTGTCACTGACCTTGAGGTCCCCATGAATTCTGTGTTGGGAGAGTGGCATCTGAAGTCTTTGCTTTAATCCTGCAGCATGGTTTTGAGGAGTTATCAGTTCCTTGTAACTGTGTCTGTGGCATGACTTTCAGAGTCTTCCAGAGGTCTCAGATGTCCATTTTCTTCATCTTCAAAAAATGTGCACTGAGGAGAGATATTTTCTCTTTCTTGGCACAGCCAGGCAGAGTTGAGCTACATGTCCATTCTGCTGAGTTCCAACGTTTATTTCATTGGAACCTTTGTTACCAGTGAGGCAGTCTGTTTCATTTTCATCCCATTCCTTATTTCTGGACTATTAGTGCATCTGAGTGTACCATGGTACATTTTAAAAAATCAATACTGTATAATGCCTTACAGTCAAGGGAGATGTTTTCTTGAATGAATTCCTCTTCTAGATTCTAAGATTCACGTCCACCGGCCCACAGCCCTCCCACACATATTTACTGCTTTATCCCATTTGCAAAGGTCTCTGCTAGGCCAAAATGGGTCACGACCTCTTTGAGGGGAAGGGCCAATACCTAATATATTTTGGTAGCCACTGTGGTCAGAGCTCATAAGAGGTACTTGGACTTCAGGTAAGTGAAACATGGATCTTATCCCGTTGGTTCTTTAAGATTGCTTTACCTTAACCTCTCTGCACCACTTCTCAACCCTGCATCGGTGTAGCAAGGAGGGAACGAAGGGAGTTGCAGGAAAGGTTTTGGGGCCAGGCCGAGGAGTGAGCCCACTGCTTTCTGTCCTTCCCCACTTTCCAGAACTCAGTCACCTGGCTCACCCAACTACACGAGCTGGGATGCGTGATCTAGAAGAGGAGGAACGTGTGGAGTGGTGAGCTCTAGTGTTCTCATTCCTATGATCCCTGTCTCTAAAAATAACCCTCAATAAACAGATGACAGCAAAAGTCATCTCATGCATATAAGACATGATGGAAAGCAGTGTCTTTTTAGGTCAGGGGCTGTGTGGCTGTGAAGGTAAGGATAGTGACCAGGGAGATGTCCCTCCTAACACTGTCATGCACACATCCTTCTCACAAATGTGATCTTGCTAACAACTACACATCCTCCCTGGAGTGAAATCTTGGTTCTCCCCTGTATCCCAGTACCCAGTAGAGAAGACGTTGTAAGTGCTCAGAAAATATTTGTTGAGCAAAAATGAATGCATGAAGAGTAGAATAAATTCATGTTGTATTTTTTTACATTACCTTAAAATTCCTACCTTTTGTACAGCTAGAAGAGGCGAGAATCCATGTGTGCATTGCATCTAAACAGCTTTAGCAAAATCATAGTGCTCTTGGGTCCTCAGCTGCTGCCAGCGAAATTGTTTACCTAGAAAGTCCCCAAGGCCTTTTCTGCACCAAGGCGTTTGCCTTCTCTCATCTAGTTTTCTTTTGGCAAAAAAAAAAAAAAAAAAAAAAAAAAAGGCCTAGTCTCCTTGGAAGGCAAAAAAGTAGATGACTGCCACACATGCAGCCAACTCTACTTCAACCAAAGGTGGAAATGGTTTTGTCAGTGATTCTTTGAAAGCCATCTATTTAAAAAGATAAATAAATCTTTACCCTTACCCTGTGAGGACATCTGATCTCAGGCCAATAGGTGCTTTCCAAACCCAGTCAGGTCCACTGATGCTATTCTTAAAAATGCATTCTTTCATTCAACACCTGCGTGTGTTAAGACACTGTGCTAGGTGCTGTGGGTACCAGCAGGATTCAGTCCTGACTCTCAGAGAGCTAACATTTGAGTGCAGAAGGCAGACAGTCACAGTACACTGTGGTAAGAGCCATGTGTGGAGCACAGAAGAAGGAACAGGTCAGCATGAGGCCAGGAGGGGTCTGTAGAGTGGCAATGCCTGATGCCTCAGGAGATGCAGTGTACGCAGAGGAGAATAAGGCCCTTTCTCTTCTAATGTGTTTTTGGATTGCGCACTTTAGAAAACCATTCTAGACTTAAGACCCAAAATGAGAAGAAGCACATGACTTCAGGCTGACAGTCCTGTCATCCCCAGTGTCAGCACATGGTTCTGTGCCTTGCTGGACCTCCTGACTGCCCAGCCAGCCAGCAGGACTGCGCCTGTGGCATGACCAGCCTGACAGAAGTCACTTCCTATAATGCCTAGTACAGCACAATCCACTCACATCATGGGTCCAAAGGCAGATTTTTATCTTAGGAGGGAAAAAATAATATATGTGACAAAAATGTTATCTACGGCAACGTTACTCATTAACTCCACCGTGTGATTAGTTTCTTGAGGTTTTTTAGCAGTCCATTGACATCTTCTCCCCATCTTTATGGGGAGTTTGTCGTCCCTCTACAGAGCCACTCCCAGTCTCCTCGTGCCGACCTGTTCCTTCTTCTGTGCTCCACACGTGGCTCCTACCACAGTGCACTGTGACTGTCTGCCTTCTGCACTCAAATGTTAGCTCCCGGATGCACCTGAATGTTAGCTCTGGACTTTATGATAAGTCCAGAGCCTGTGCCTTTGACTCTGTTGGCATGGGTGGCACTCCAGCATCTCTGATAGGGAGGGTAATGACATCATTCTGCTGATAGGGCACATGCCTACTTAGACCGTTTAAATAATGAAATCTCTTGGAAATACCCATCCAAGGGGTAGATGTGAACTCTCAGTGTTCCCATGAGAGTCAGCAAGGTCAGTGTCATTGGCTAGAGAGAAGGCTGAAAATAACCCTTCATTCAGAGCCTGTGTAGAATGTTGGGTTGCTGTGCTCAGGTCCTCACGACCCCAAAATTGTTAACATGACACGATGAAACGATGTTCCTAGCGGGGAACAAAAGTGGCTGTCAAAACTA
The DNA here is from genome assembly GCF_030222135.1 of Aotus nancymaae. Lineage (NCBI taxonomy): Eukaryota > Metazoa > Chordata > Mammalia > Primates > Aotidae > Aotus > Aotus nancymaae. The sequence continues at coordinate 27,658,528 of NW_026988445.1, forward strand.
ACATGGCCCTGTTTGACACCTGGTCCTAAAAGTGATATTTATTTCTGTAAATCACAGTTTGAAGCACGTGGTGGCATTGGTGGTGCTCTTTCTGAATGTTGTACGCTTAGGTTTTCCAGTTGCGCGATTGTTTTCGGGGAGCTTATACACTTGTTCCCATCCTCTGGGATGGGCTGGTTGCTATGTTATAAACCTTAACCTTTGCGTATACCTCTGTTTTATTCATGGGAGGTCACAACTTAGTAATTCTGTATAGCATTCAAGCAGGTGATTACAAGTGCTTAGCAGACTAATATAGCTAGCATTTGATTTGAAAGGAACAAAGACCAATTAATAGTTTTCTGAAACTATACTTAATATTTCAGCAGGCAGGTAAGGTTGCTGCCATTTCGTTAACTGGGATGCCAAGGAATTGCTAAAAAAAATCAAATTAATACACATTATTACACATATTTACACACACTGAACTATTTCAAACCAGTATTGCTGGAATAAAGACAAAATAATACTGTGTATTTACATAACACCATAACACCTTTCATCAGAAAAATCGCAAGCCTTCGAAAACTAACTAAGCTGTACAACACCCTGTGAGGTGTGTAGGAGGTAGGGCGGAACGCTAAACAAGGAGGTGATGAAGGAAAAAGGCAGGCAGGCATGCTGGCTTAGGGTGAGCCAGACTCCTGCTGGGTGACCACTGGCGTTCAAGTCCTGGTCGCCCCATGGTGAGGAAACCTGGATTGAAAGCATCAGTATGTGTCACAGGTGATTATAGGCGAGCATTCTTCTCTCTGTTGTTTTTGCATTGTAAAGTCTGCATTTTAATTGAATCGACTGGACAGAGATACAGCATTACATCTGCCCTGGGCTACAGCAGTAACTCCCAGTGTGATCATCTGATCGTCGTTTCACTTTTCCTAGGGCCAACCAAATACAGTTTTCTTTCTCCTTAGCCAGGATTTTTTACTAAAGTGTGACAGTTTACTCTCTAGTAATGCCTAGAGATGGCTGGGTGCATGCTGGTCCAAGGGAAAGGCATGGGTGAGTCATGGTCTCTTTAGGGAGGGTCAGGACTGGTGAGAACAAATTCACACCCAGGCCTACCTCAGTGGCTGCCGTGCCCAACACCTCCCATGACAGCCCTGGCCTGGCACTGTGGGCATAGAGGCATGACCAGGCCTTCTGTGGAGCACCTGAGACCAGCCTGGAGCTAGAGGCAATAGAGGGCCAGGAGAACCAGTGTGAACACAGGAATATCACCAGGCCAATGGAAGTAGTGAATTTTGCATTTAGAATTTTGGAATAGCATACATTAACATCTTTGAATAAATTGTGAATGTACTATTCTGTTGGAGATTCAGAAAGTTCAGTCCTGAAACTTAGTACTCATCCAGTTATGCCATGCAAAGGATTTATTCACCTCATCCTTTCAGAAAAAAGAACTTTCTCTATGTCAGTCCTTCACACAGCCTCTGTTTCGGCTTAACCTTTCAGATTTTCAGATAATTTAGGTGTCACAGATACCCATGATAGGATCGTTTTTCAGACACTATAATTTAAATGTTTCTGAAATGTAATAAATAGAGCTTTGTCTGGGTTTGGGAAATAATGTTTTCTTCCCAAACAGCTGTTCATTTGTATTAACAATTTTTTTCTGTCTCTAACAGAAAGGCAGCATTTCTTTTTTATGTATAATCTCATCTGCCTTTTCATCGTGTTCGCTGTGTCCAATCTGTTGTCTGGTATTATTTTCAATATCCTGATGTACCACGGGCAGATGCCTAGCATGACCTCAGGGCTTTCTGAGGAGAAGATACCACTGGTTTTTCCAAACCCTATATTCTAGGTCAGACTGCCACTTCCTATCTTAGTGGGGCTGGCAAACTTCATTACTTATTCTATTCATCTGAGACCATTTTGGTAAAAGCATTGAAATACCAATGCAGTATGAGCAAGTCTTTGCTCCCGTATTTAACTGGCAAAGCCAAGGACTTCGGTTTTTCATTTTGGTGGCCCCAGTTAACACCCAAAGGGTGGCAGTTTATGAGGCTCTGATGAAGATGGTGAGAAACTGGCATTTGATAGCTACCAATATTTGATGTATTTGATATAGGTGATCTTCTAACAACCTTGCAACATAGGTAGAAGTATTGTTAACATTCAATTTTACTTTGAAGAAATTCAGGCCCAGAGAGGGTAAACGTCACTGATTCCCCTGGCTGGCAGGCTGGGCCTCATGCCCTTTCCTACTTAATGCCTCTGAGATTCGTTGGAGAGAAGAGTAGTTAAAAGTGTGTGTTCTGAACCCAGACAGTTTCAGTTCAGATCCTGTCTCGACTATTCCTGTCCTGTGTGATTCGGGGGCAAGCTACTTAACATGGGCCTAAACTTCTGCATCTGTAAAATGATAACTGTTGTGTTACCCGTGTCACAGGCTTCTTTCAAGGATTGAATGAGTTACTACACAGAAATGTTAGCGACAGGGCAGGCACATAGCAAGTACTCAACAAACGTTAGCTAGGGGAGTTGTTTAAAGTGCTCACATAGGAAACAGCCAGTCATAGGAAATCAGAGTATCTTATGCCAGGGGAGGAGATTTTACACAGGTCCCATTCAGAGTGGACAAGCTGACTACGGAACGGCACTCAGGTCCGGACGGCAGGGAAAGTTCATTCCGCCTATACTGTTAGCAAAGTTAGAATAAAAAATTTCTGTTTTTGCAGTAAAATCCAGGACTATTCCAGCCTATTAAGTTAATGAAAGGCAAATAATTGATGGTGTCTGTCACTGGGGAATCAAGTCTCACTTTCAGTGGAACAGTTAATATGCAGGTCTCCACTCTTGAGGGACAGGAGTGCCACTTCCTAATGCCATATTCCAGAATCCTTTCCAGATGCCTTCATGATTTAGTCCCTTGAAGTTGGAAACCTGTGGGGCGCCGTGTGCCTAAACCAGACTAACTTCCAAGTAACACATCTCCATTCACAACCTGTTGTGCCCGGACCCTCTTGGACACTGCTGTTGACCATTGACTGATTATGTGATCCAAGATTTATGAATCTGGAAGTGTTGGAGGGATAGCAAAGGCTTGCAATTGTTTGTCTATTTTATTTTATTTTATTTTTTGAGATGAAGTTTCACTCTTGTTGCCCAGGCTGGAGTGCAATGGAGCAATCTTGGCTCACTGCAACCTCCCCCTCCCAGGTTCAAGCAATTCTCCTGCCTCAGCCTCCCGGGTAACTGGGATTACAGGCATGCACCACCACGCCTAGCTAATTTTTTGTATTTTTAGTAGAGACGGGGTTTCTCCATGTTGGGCAGGCTGGTCTCGATCTCCCGACCTCAGGTGATCCGCCCACCTCAGACTCCCAAAGTGCTGGGATTACAGGCATGAGCCACCATGCCCGGCCTGTTTGTCTATTTTAAATCCTGTTCCCGGTTCCACTTTGAACTGGATTGAAGTCAGCAGTGGAATCAGGAGTGTGGAAGCTGCGGTACCAGAGGTGAGAACCAGTGAGAGACACTTGGCTTATGGCACTCAGTCCAGCTCCAATCAGATAGGAGACACAGTGAGGGAGTGAGCAGAATGGGAGAGAGACCCACCTGAGATGACGGCATCCTTGTCTCTCAGCAGAAACAAGAGGAGAGTTCACAAAGGAAGCCCAGAGGCTGTATTCGGAGAGAGTTGTCTGGCTGAGCACATATGTGCACCACAAATCCAGATTTCAGTTCCACCCGTTTCCATTTCTTCATGTCAGCATCTGATCAGCAACCTCCAAATGTTCTGGCATCCCTTGCAAATAATTTTGATTTGGGAGCCTTCTATGGATAGTTCATTTTTACTGAAAGACTATTCTCTTGATAAGAAATTTCTGACAATTTTAGTGATGTTAAATCAGATTCCACATATATAATGACAGCTTTGTTGGTGTATATTTGTGTGTGAAGTATCGAAATGCGTATGTCATGTCCCGCCATCTTACAATGAACACTGCCTTCGTTTTTAACCATGCTGTAGGGAGCACCCAGCGTTCATACACATGTATGAGTGTGTGTCAACATACATAGGATGATTAAACTGTGGACTCTAGAGTTTACGCAGCAATGTGGTAAGGACAAGGATTTTTGTGCTACAAAACTTTCTTGTCAATGCCCAGTAGCTTTAGTTGAGTTCCACCCAAGGACAGTGTTGTATGGACCAAAGGACACAGGATTTTACGGCCATTGCTATGATAATGGGTTTAGAAGACAGACCTGGGATTGTGTTCCAGCTTTACCACTTACTGCCCGTGTGAACTTAGGCAAGATATTGTAGCATCTCTTAGCCTCAGTTACCCTGTCCATAAAATGAGGATCATATAATATTATCAATACCTTCTTCAAAGGGTTGATGTTACGATTTTTTTTTTTTTTGAGACAGTCTTGCTCTGTCGCCCAGGCTGGAGTGCAGTGGTGCAGTCTTGGCTCATTGCAACCTCCGCCTCCCAGGTTCAAGCAATTCTCCTGCCTCAGCCTCACACATAGCTGGGACTACAGGTGCGCATCACCACGCCTGGCTAATTTTTGTATTTTTAGTGGAAACGGGGTTTCACCATATGGGTCAGGCTGGTCTTGAACTGCTGACCTCAGGTGCTCCACCCACTTCAGCCTCCCAAAGTGTTGGGTTTACAGGTATGAGCCACCGTGCCAACCTTATGTTAAGATTTTAAAATGGGGCCAGATGCAATGGCTCATACCTGTAAACCCAGTGCTTTGGGAGACCAAGGTGGAAGGATCACTTGAGCCCAGGAGTTTGAGGCTACAGTGAGCTGTATTCACACCAGTACACTCCAGCCTGCATGACAGAGGGAGACCCTGTCTCTAAAAAAAAAATTAATAAAAATAAAATGGCTAAAAAAGCATTTAACACAGTAACTGCACATAGAAAGGACTCAATACGTATTGTTTATTGCTTTTGTTATTTTTATTATTGAATCTCAATCACCTCACTCGTTAGATTTAAGGAATACTTCCTACATAACAGAGCTGGGCTTCAGAGTTTACTGAGCTAATGTATGTGAAAAGCACTCTGAAGCACTCTAGGAAAATAATAATGATTGTGTATTTATTTATTGAGGATCTACTCAGTGCCAGTCACTTTGTATACTCTCCAATACTCACAACAATCCTGTGAGGGACATAGTATTATTTTATATAGCCGGTGAAGAAACAGGCTTATTTGCTCAGGATCACGCTCAGATTTCAACCCAGATCTGTTTTATTTTAAATGCAAATTCATCCTTCTACACAGCCACATATCCATGATGATAACCTTGAGAATTGCTAATAATAGTTTGTTGACTTTATTAATGATTGAACTGGGCTCATATTATCTAGTTTAGACTGATGTGTCATTTTTGAGTAGTATAGCATCCACTGTATGCCTTTTTTTTTGTTAAAATGTATGATTTTGATGAAACATACTTAATATATACTCACTCACAAATTTATTATGTAGCTACCTACAGAAGATATTTGTGCCACTAAGCCCTTGGCTGTGAAGGCAGTTCCAAATAAAAGAACATGTCAGCAGAGTCCTAGGCAATGACCGTGTGGTTGAAATACACATGCTATCTGTCCTCAAGGTGAATAATTTGAAGGGCATACTTTTTTGAATGGATAAATTCTGATTTTCATTAAAATTTTCAATGCTTTTTCAGTCACTCCTCATGTTTTTACATTTCAGTTACATGAATTTTCATTCATATTGTGGATTACAAGTAAACTGAATTTACAATTTGATGCCCCTGCCTGCATACTAATGATAAGTAGCTTATTGCTCACCAGCTAACAGCGATCTGCTCAGATTGGCATATTGGACCCTGGGCATATTCATGAGGTAACGTATCTGCCGACGCGCGCATGTGTGCATCTGGAACCTAGCGTAGTGTAGGGAGAGAGGCATGGGCTTTTCAGTATGGGCCCTTCCTAGCTACAGGGCTTTGCCAAAGTGTGTGTGTGTGTTTTAATCTTCTAAGCCTCAGTCTCCTCATCTATTAAACGGGAATAATAATGCCCATCTCTCAGAGTTTCCGGGCAAGGAAAGGGGTATTTCACATAATGTGCACCATACTCAAAACATGTCACTTCCCTTTCCACCCTTCTTTGTTACACACACAAAAAATGTCTAGCAACAGTAGAATTTGCTTTGCTTTTTCACTGGATCATATTTCCACACATGTGCAAAACCATGTCTGGTTAATCAACACGAGGTCTAAACAGATTTGCAGGGAGATCAGTCACCTGTGACTGAGATGATGCCACCCAGGAGGCTGGCCCAGGTGTGCAGTGCCTTCTGCCCAGATGTGGAGCAAGTGCCGCAGCTGCCCCCGACAGGGCTGGGCCCTCAGAACCCCCATCACTCCACCTTTTGGGTTTTCACCCCTAAAGCCAGCATCCTGGCCTTCATCATTCACATGTGCTCGCCAGGTTTCACTTCTAGTTCAGAAGAAACCCGTACTTTTCACCTGTGTGTTTTTGATCACTGGCCTGATGGAATATTTTTCTACTGCCCCCACTTTTCCCAACTGCTCTAAGTTACAAATGGCCAGATTTCAGTCATTAGGAGAGTAGATTTTTTTTTTTTTTTTTTGCAGCCTGTCTCACTGGGGGCTGGATTCCAAGGAGGCAGCCCGTGCACTCACAGGCCAGGAGAGCCAGGATTTCGACGGTGTCAACAATCTTTGCTCATCATACCAAAAAAGCCCTGTATCGGTGCCGACTCATTAGCATACAGCCGTGCTGTGCTTGCTAACAAAGCAGGCTCTGGGTATCTGCTAGTTTCTCAGCTTGTCTGTCTTCCTTGACCGAAAAGAAAAGAAATAGATTCAGGCAAGGGTGCTGTCCCCCTCCTGTGGCAAAAAAGCATCACAAGGAGTCCCAGAGGGAGAGAGCTCTGAAGTGATTTTAAAGCCGCCATCCTTGGGAGGAAGGAGACTGCCCACCCTTTGTTTTTGTAATCTTCTTTTATAGCATCAACAAGCAAAAAAAAAAAAGAAAAAATTGTGTTCTCTAGTTAAAAATGATTGAGCCCTGAATAATTCCTGGTCATCTCTTTTGTAGTTTTTTAGTTGTTGTTGGAGTGCTTAAGAAGAAATATCTGTATAGGCAGAGGTATATAAGCACGCTCTCCCCTCGGTCTGCCTTCTATCCCTCTTTTGTTGGGGGGATGGAGGGAAGAAGAAACGTACAAGCAGATGTGCTGCTAGATCTACAGGCTTCTGCCAACCATATGGCATCTTAAGGAAAGATGGTTGGAGCGTCTGGATTAGCAAAGAGTCGGGATGGGAAGCCATGTGTCGTGTTGGTACAGGCAGTTGTTCGAGCTCTCTCTAAATGGCTTCAGGAGATTGTGTAATGGAACAAATGGTCCTGAGAGCCCAGGAACAGGCTTGCCGCTGCTGGAGAGGCAATTGGCCCTCGGGCGGGTACCGCTTCCCTTTTCTCCCCCAGTATTACATATTCTTCATTTAATGTTCTTTGAACTCTAAGACTTGACTCGGAACTTTTCAACTTACTACGCTCGTGGGTTCTGTCTGCCTCTGTGGTCGCCTGAACTCTACTCTCTGCCTAATCTGGTAATTAATGCCCCGTCCTCTTCTGTGTCCTCTTCCTCGGCCCTCCACAGGGGGTCCAGGCTCAGCAGGCCAGCCTTTGGTGCCTCTTGACAAATGCCTTTTCCGAGGAGGCTGCCCTGCTATTGGGGGTTGGGGGTGAAAGGAGGATGTATCCGCCCATCAGAATTCCCAGAAACCTCAGGAGATGGAAAATGTTTCATTTCTTAATGACTTAACTGAGAGTTTCATGTGGTCCCAGGTGTGGAGCACATGAGAAATATGTACTGTCACTATTTTGGACCTCATGTGCGGCATTAAAAAAAATCACTCTAACTTCATACTAGCAAAAGCACTGGACTATTAGGTCACATGTACCATTTACTCAGCAATTTGAGACCTCAGGATTCTACTCGCTAATACATAATTTAAATACTGTATTAATGGACTGTAAATTGAAGAATTGAAACACTATGAGACTGGTATCACATGGGCAGTATTTCAGCTGTGGTCAGGTTCTCAGGCCATTCTTATTTTGGGAGGCTGGAGGCGGAAGAAGCAGTGAGACTTCGCAGCTAGAACAGATCTGGCGAGTTTGTTCTCTTAGGAAAGCTCTTTGGACATTTCCGCTGCCTTTTAGGGCGAACAGATCTTGTTTTGTTGATGTTTCAGGGGCACTGCACACGCAGTGCAGTGACTTTAGCTGCTAAAATTGTTCGGTTGGCCTCTTCCCTGGGATGGATAACAAAGCCTGAGGCTCCAGGTGTATCATACATTGTGCTTGATGGAAGATAAAATGGCTAGTTGATTCAAAGAAACCGTCCATTTATCTGACTAAATCATCAGACCAGTTTGAATTAAGTCATGAGTTGGAGTCCCTGAGAGGAGCTGGTCAGTACCTGCTAGGTGCTTTTGTTTCTAAGTCCAGGGCTGGAGACAGAGGTCAGTCCGTGGTTTGTGCTACGTGCCATGGAGCAGAGGGCACCCCGTTCCCTGAATCACTTCCTCCTTTCTCACAGGCAATGACCCCAACTGCCCAGGGCCCCAAAAATGAGAGCAAGTAAGAAATGCAGCATCCGGGTTAAAAATGAGTTACCCATGGTCAACTGTGGGAAATAGGAAGCTGTCACGTATGTTGCAGCTTCCCTCAAAGGCATGTCAAGCAATGAAAATACATTCTAATTGATTTGCTGTGGATCAATGCAAAGCCTTCCTCAAAAAAAGAAATGAAACCTGGAGAATGTATGACTGAACTCCAGTAGGAGAAAAGGGCACGAGTCTAGAAATCTCAGGTGTCTTCAAACTGACTCCGGCAAACAACTTTTACCATCTTAAACAAGGTCATCTGAAAATGATTTGAAGATTGTTACCAAATTCCTCCATAAATATTTTCTGCAAGCATAAATGTCAACCAGAAATTTCAGATAAAGTACTGTTTCTCCTGTGTGAAGTCTTTGTATTTAAAATTTATCTCATATACATAGGTTTTTAAACACTTTTTTAAATTTTCAGAGCTCATTTCATGCTGAACATGTTAAGTGCTAGGATATTCTTACTTTGTCTTCCGAGTTTAGGATCTGTGCGGGGGTGGGGGGGTGTCTGTAGAAAGCATAATTTTGATTGTTATCCACCAATTGGAAGAAATCACCACTTTAATCCCTCTTACCTTCCAAGTGTACATGGTCCCAAATTTGTCAGCCTTAGAATTTCTTGAAACAATGCAATTAAACTGCAACATATTTTCCATCATTCTTAATTAAGACAGTGACTGAAAAATGTAGATTAACAGAAGTTACTGTTTTTATCAACATATTTTCTCTCTCTTTCCCGCCACCATCACATCCCCCTCCCCCCACCCCTTTTTGCTTTAAATGTCTGATGTCAGTTTCATCCACATGTACATTATGCACATGGCACTGAAGAAACAAAGTAAAAAATTCTCTTTTAATTCTGAGCTGCATGCCCAGCGCCACATGCACTGTCTGTTACATGTCGCTTCTTATGAGGTTCATGCTGGGAAGTTTCTTTTTAAAGGCGAAGTGTTTCTGAAGGAAAGAGTTCAGGTTGGGCAGATTGTGTTAGAAAATCTCACTGTCTCCGAGTGGAATTAATATACTGATTATTCTGTGCAGGCTCAAACTGGCAGCGTGTGCAAAAGTTCAAGAGTGTCTGGGAATTGAAATATGGAGGAGAAAGCGGGAGAGTGAGCAGAGACAAAGAATTGCAAGTAGGGCTTGCTCAGAAGTGAAACTAAATGGTAACTTTGTAAAGAAGGAAAAGGAATTCAAGTATGAACAACTGTCATAAAGCAGTACTTACTGAAAATATTTTTATGGAATCAGGAAGCCCCGTTTTTTATGGCACGTTTTAGGATTGGTCTTAAAAATGAGTTTGGTTATTGGAGGAGAGTTGAGGGGGGAATACTGTCATGCCCAGCACCTTTTTATGTTCACTTCTTTGAGTTCTTAAGATCCTTGCCAGTTTCAATTAAGTCACATGAGAAGGCTTAATCACTAACATAGAAATTTAAATGGGTGGCAATATTTCTTTGGCCTGTTAGCCAAGATTCTTTTTTCCTGTTTACTAAAATTTGAGTCCTCCATGATCATTGACAAACAATGATTCATCTGTTTACAAAGAAGGAATTAAAAGGTAAGAAAAGCCAATGTAATCACGCAGCACCTTTCCCATCGCGGGGAAATCAACCTTTTTACTCATTGCTTCTCAGGGGAAAGAGCTTGAGACATGAGCATGGAGTTAATGAAGCTTTCACCCATCTCCTCCTCTCAACCGCCATCTCGGTTTAATCCTCTCCTTCTGCCAAAGTCCAGAGGCCCTGCGAGCCCCCGCGGGGTCGCCGGAGCCAGATGCTCCGCACCCAGCCTCCCCGAGCCCCGGCCGGCTGCCTTCCAGGTGCGGGCTCCCGGCCCTCTCGCGGGGCTGCGGGGCTCGGCCGAGCCCGGGCCTAGTATCCAGAGAGGAAGCAGCCGCCGGGAGGACGGAGTGGGCGGGAGGCGGAGAGGACCGAGCACTGCCCGGCGGCACTGGGAGCTGGCTGCCGAGGCCACCCTGGCCGGCGAGGGAGAGGGGCGTCTCCTGCCTGGAGCGCTCCGCGGTGGCCGGAGAGCAGGTGCTGGCGTGCGGGAGGCGCACGTGGAGCCCTGCGGTCTGTTCCACCTGCAGAAGTGCAGCTGCCCAGCGTGGGGTGGAAGGCGGGCTGGGAGCTCCCGGGACGCAGCGTGGCCGCGGAGCCCTCGGCGAGATGCGCTCCCCGGGCTGGCTGAGTACGGGAGGAGGCTCGTCCTTAGCACGCACAGCCGCTCCTAACTCCGTTAACGGAATTTCACTAAACTCCGAGACTGAAGCATTTTATTGGCAGCATTTAGAATGGGGGTAAAATGTACCTTCTGTTTAGCAGTTGCTCTTTTTGAAGCAGAAAATTATCTCTAGGGATGACTTAGTAATCGGGTACCCATTGCCATGCGGGTCAGGGTTTGGGAGAATGTCTGGATCCTGCCAATGCACCTCTGTAGAAGGTGGCATTCGCCTGGGAGGAGAGGAGCTGGCAGGGCAGGCCACCTCCAGACAGGCACAGGCCCTAAGCTCTGTCCTGCAGCCCCTCTCCTATTGTCCTTTGCTATCAGGGCAGTTGCTTCTCCTGCCACTAAGTCTTGCTTCTCCCAGCACAGCCAAGACACGGGCATATAGCAGTAAATGCTGTCTGGATGATTTAGCATGTCTGAGGCTGGGGTCTTTCTATTGCCTGCAGGGGTTTCCTAGTCTACCAGCAGGTGCTCACCAGGAGTGGGGCGTGACTGGGACCCATGGCCTGTGCCGTGAGGGGCCACTGTGCACTGTCACCGGGAGCAGCTCCCAGGAAGGCCTTTGCTCCCCCTTCCCTCTGGTGCCGCTTACTTAGGAAATCTTAATGTAGAAAGGATGTGTACTGTGCTCTATAAGCGACAGTAACCCAGTCCTGGGGAGAGGCAAAGCCCTTGGCCGCTCTCAGACCATCCTGGGAGATCCTCTGGGCCTTCTGAGTTGAATCCCAGGCTCTCCCCTGCTTTCACAAGGACGCAAGGCTTGTGCACATAGAGGGTTTCTGGTTGGAACTCCTAAAAGTTGATTGAGAGATGGTGCTAAACTGGCATATTCCAAAGCCATCTTGTTATTTGTTCTTTGTCACCTTCCTCAAGCTCAAGGTGGTTTTTGGGCTACAGCGGGGCATTCACAGAACGAGTGCTACTTTTGAAAAGCAGAGGAAGGAGTGTTGGAAGCCTAGACTGGTTCTCTTGCCACTCATTAAAAATCAAAATTTTGCAGCCCAAATATTAAAAATGGACTCTGCTTATTCCTTCTTCCCCACGGTGGCACACAACTGGGCAGGCTCCATCCCGTCTGCTGCTGGAGCCCAGTAGAAACCAAATGAACCTCCAGCAGGTCTAATCACTCGGATCTGTCATGGACCCTCTAGCTGGAAGAGTTATGCCATCATATTATCCCAACACTCATCACTGTGTGGAGGACCCCTTTTACTAAATGATTTATTGCTCTTTGCAGAATTCCTTTGGCTGCAGATTTTATTTCTGAGTCACTCTGTTCAGCTCAATTGGTCGCCTTCAGTTACCGTGGCAACCAGCAGATGGGGTTCTTTGACAAGGGTCAGCGGGGAGGCTGCCTTGGTTTAGACAGAAGAGGAGCTAAATAAAAAGCTTTCAGCATTGACAGTTCTGTAGTGGATGGCCAGGAGTTGTTATCAAATTACTTGCATTAAAACCTAATTAAGATGTGTGCCAATAAGTGCGCTGTAGTGATTGAATCTGGTTACTTAGCTGCCGTGGGCCCATTCTTACTCCATCACACCTCTGTGGCCAGTTTCACTGTCCCAAGAATGGTTAAATATGAAGGAAACTGAGGAGACCTCACCCCAGTGTGGAACTCGACATACTCTGGGACCACTCCAGGAGGGTTTTAGTCTATGGGAGCACCAGGAAGACCTCATTCAAACAGAAACTTCCTGAAAACACAGCAGTGTGCACCCAAACCCAGGATGGCAACTGTGCAGGACCTCCATGCATCCGATAGCTCCATGTCTTCCTTTAAGACTACTGGTAATTTAATTGCAAATAGCATTCAACAAAATGGAACTGGTCTGTAATCATTCCAGGTTAAAGAAGTCTAAATAGAGACGTGATAACTAAGTGTGAAGGATCTTTTCTGGGGTGGGAAGAAAGGAACATTATTGGGCCAGTTGATAAGATTAGAATCCAATTTGGTAGGTTAGATGAAGCTATTAGATCAATATGAAATTTACCATAGTTGATAATATTCTGTGGTTCTGTAAGAAAATATCTTTATCCTTAGGAAATACATACTGTAGCATATAAGATAAAAGGGCAATGGTGCATGCAGCTTACTCTCAACTGGTTCTGTACACACGCACACACACACACACACACACAGATAAAGGCAGGAGAATATAACAAATCAAAATCAAATGGGGCAAAATTATTACAATAGGTGAATTTGAATAAAGGGTATGTTGGTATTATCTGTAATATTCTTGTAATTTTTTATAAATGTGACATTACTTCCACAGAAACCAGTTTTTAAGGACGGCTCTAGGGTGAGGTAGGGTACGGTGTGCGCGGCAGTGTGGGTTTTCCTGCTGGTGCTTCTGTGTGGCCTCAAGCTACATGCAGCATGGATACTACTCTGCAAAGATTCTGATTTTAAGCAATTTCCATTCCTCTGTCCCATTTCCTTTGCACAGTGGGGCTGTCCTCATCATGACTGTTCTTACTCGAGACAAAGCTGAGTAAGATAACTCATGCTTCAGGCAGATGGTCTTCTAGGTTCTTCTAAGATTCTTGACACATCAACTCCTGTCACTGTCATTTCATGGTGTTAGGATCCTTTATTCAGGCCCAGTCCTCCAAAGGTATTACAAACTCAGCCTTGGTTAGATAGCACTTGTACTTTAAGAAGGTTACAAGGTAGTGATACAACAGATCTAATTGCCCTCACATGAAACCATGCCTCCTTTTTGGTAGAAGCACTGTTTTAGAAAGTTGGTCTGCGAAGATCCTGGGTGATATTGTCAGAGGCTCTAGGGTTTTGCCGGAGGCAGCAGTGCTGCAGCTTGAAGAGCTCAGTGTCCCCTTGGCCATGGGCGCATTCACTGGAGATTCACTGGAGGCCACTGTGGCAGTGGGAGCCCGCCAGCAACTTGTTTCCTACCATGGTCTTCTGAGCTTCTGGCCTCCTGTTTTTGTATCCTTCATGCCAATGCCAGTGTGTGGATTAGATCAGTGTGGCCCAAAATGTGGTTTCCAGAGTGTGGTCCTCAAACTGTTACTGGTCTGAGATGAGGCAAGAGCTGAAATTGAGTCAGAAGGTTTCAAAGCAATCAAACACTGCTTCCTCCTTTTTATTGTACTTCGCAAAACCATTAATCTGCAATAGATTGGAAATTTTAAAAGAATTAAAATCAAATCTGGTTCTCCTCACTGAGCTCATCAGAGGAGCCCTGGTCTAGGGATTTCCTCCCTTCTCAGGCCCCCAGGACTTGGAAAATGAGCTTGTTTCAGTTGCTTCTGGGAAGGTTGCCCAGTGCGTTCTCTCTCCCAGGGTCCTTCCCTTAAATTCTTATGTTTAACATGGAATAGAAGACTGTCGGGCTTTTCAAAAAAGGATTTTAAGATGCTGCAAAGATCACTGGATTTGGAGTCAAGAGATGTGGGTTCTAGCCCCAGATTTACTATAGACAGGCTGCCCAACCTTGGGTAAGTCACTTATACGTTCTTGGTTTCACCATAATTGGCTGAACTGAATGCTCTCTGATGTGCCTCTCAGCCCTAACATAACATGATTCTTTTGATGAGAAGAGCAGGAGTCGATCCCCCATCACTTGGGGGCATTCCCAAGGAGCCTCCGTTTTTCCTCTGCAGGCAGCTGAGGCTAGTTGGGAATCTGAGAGAATGAGTCAGGGAAGGGGCAGTACAGGACATAGATTCCCTTCATTGAAGGTGTATACCTCTGCAGCACGGCACAGTCCTCAGGAAGAATTCCTCTATTCAAACCATTATTGAATAGGGTAGATTTACACAAAGGAATTTTTTTTTTTTTGAGGCAGAGTCTCACTCTGTTGTCCAGGCTGGAGTGCAGTGGCGCAATCTTGGCTTACTGCAACCTCCTCCTCCCGGGTTCAAGCAATTCTTCTGCCTCAGCCTCCAGAGTAGCTGCGACTACAGGCGCGCACCACTACACTCAGCTAATTTTTGTATTTTTAGTAGGGACGGGGTTTCACCATGTTGGCCAGGCTAGTCTCAAACTCCTGAACTTGTGATCCGCCCGTCTCGGCCTCCCAAAGTACTTGAATTACAGGCGTGAGCCACTGTGCCTGGCCAGGCAAAGGAAATGTAAACAGCAAACCAGCCGCGAAAAGTGCCTTCATGTTCTGAGCAAGGATATTGGGCTAGAGCACGTTCCGGATGCTTCAGCACACTGCTTGTTCTCACTGATTCCATAGGACCTCGTTCATGAGATGGAATTATGTAAAATGCCGCAGCAATGGTTAAGTGTTGGAACAAAGTAATACAACTTTACATCAACATGGTTTATTCACCAGAATTAATGACCTAGAGCAGTAATTGCGTTTTTAAAACTTCAACTTGGTGACTAGGTGTATAGCTATGTATGTAGCTGACGATATTTGAAGATAGGAACATAGTCAAATCTGTAAAGTAATAGGATTGTGGAAATATGGAGCTAGGAGGATTTAGCCGTCGTCTAGCCCCGAGGCTGGCAAACTTAAAAGGTCAGGTAATAAATATTGTAGGCTCCATGGCCATATGGGCTCTGTCGCAGCGACTCGGCCGTTAGAGTGCAAAAGCAGGCAGAGACAAAACGTGAATGAACGGGCATGGCTGTGTTTCAACGGAAGTTTATTTAGGGGCGCTGCAAGTTGAATTTCATGCAGCGTTCACATATTATTCTCCTTTTGATTTTTAAAAATCATTTTAAAATGTAAAAATCACTCTCAAGTAGCAGATCACACAGAAACGGGCAGTGGCCTGTAGTCTGAAGTTTGCCGACCTCACGTCTAGTTTTATCCTCTCATTTCACATGTGAAGAAACTGAGATTCAAAGTGATCACAGGATTTGCTTAAGTTCTCATGACTGATGCCAAAGCATTTTAGGAGCAGACTAGGATAGTTTTCATTTAGACAGTTGGTTGTTCTGATGATGAAAATTGAAGCCACACAAAAATTATTCTCCAGAAGAACTCATTTTGTATGTGTGATTAATACTGTGAATTAGAATGTACCAGTGGTTCTTATGCTTAAGAATTCATCATAGCCATCCAGAGGGCTTATTAAAACACATGCTGCTGGGCCCCACCCTCAGAGTTGATGGTTCAGGAGGTCTGGAGATCTTATTTTCTCAGTTTTACAAGTGGAGAACCTGAGGCTGAGAGAGAGACTCAGTTTCAGGCTTAAGGTAAAATAGCTAGTTTGTGATAGGGGTTCAAACCAATGTCCCCAATTTCAAGTCGAGCACTCATAGGATTCAGGTTAGAGCTACGGATAATCATCAAGCAGAGAGGCAGGGCTGGAGTTTTGTTTTGCAAGATCTTTCTAGTCTAGCTATTGTGGGGAGTATGGATTCCAGGGGGCCGTGTGGAAGCATACAGCTCCGTTAGAAGGCTTTGTGGGAATCTGGATATGAAATGCTGGAGCTGGACGTCAGGAGTGAAGGTCATGGAATGGATGGATGGGTGGGATGGGATGGGATGGGAGAGGTTCAGAGGGCCTAGAGGACTCATCTATGGAACCAGGAGACTGAACTGTGGGGATGGTGGCTTGGGGGACACAGAGGAGCATTGGGAGGTGACTCCACTGTGTCAGGTGCAAGTTTGAGGCAGGCTTGGAAACACAGTGGAGAGGCCTGAGGCTGAGATCAAGGGCTCAGGATCCTTGGCCTCTCCGCTTGGAGCCAGGAGCGTAGATTTTAAAACTCACGCAGGTGGAAGGTCTCCCGTCAGGAAAGCGCTGAGCCCAGGCCTGGGTCACACCAGCATTTGAAGGTCTGATGGAGGGGGAAGAGGTGCCTGAGAAGATGGGACCAAAGAGTAGGGGAGTGAGAGACCAGGACAGAGTGTAAGAAGGACAGTGATGAGTCACACTGTGGGGTCCGTGTCCTGGGTGGCTTGGGTAATCCTAGCTCCGCCTTACCTTGTATGCCCTTGGGCAGACAATGACACCTCTGCACCTTGCTTCTCTCAGGCATAAAATGCAGATGATAACACCTATCCTGTAGTATTGTTATGAGGATTAAGTTACTTAAGGAATGTAAAATGCTTACCATCTTGGGCATTTAGTAAATGCTCAGTAAATATTGGAGACTGCTGAGCGTAGTAAAGTGAGTGCATACTTTACAGTTCACATATTTGCACCTTTTAAATCCATATGTTGTTTGAAAAATGTTCTTCATTTCCATGAGGATGATGCCTCTCCCAGGGAAACTGTGAATCTAAGCCCTTTGAGAACAATTCTCTAACAAGAGGAAGGAAAATCTTTGCTGTCATCAGAGTGACCACATCGGAGAGGCTCTGGTCTGAAAACATTTCAGAACAAAAGACTTTACCACCACCACCAAAACCAAAACAAAACCCAAAACAGTAAGAACAACAGCCTCCCATAGTGGTCTGTAGGTAGCTCTTGGGGGAAATTGTGGAGTGAAGCAACCTATATGCATGAGGATGTGGGCCACCTCCGGGGAAGGAATCCGTTGGTAGTGGCCTGCGGTGCTGGTGCTAGGTTCACAAGTGTTCATTTGGTTATTATACCTCATAACTTATTTATACATTGCATATATTTTGTATGTATCACATACAACATAAAAAAATTTAAATATATGTATTCATTTGCTTTCACAGTATTCATAGCAAATGGGTGTCTGAAGCACAGGACCAGAGCTGGCAGCTTGCACCGCTTCTGTTTTGCATAGGATATTTTCCACAGCCCACTCAGCTCTATAAAGTTGTTTAGTATTTCACCACTTGCTCCATCTTATCTTGAAGTCTTGCATATTTTTTTAAAATGCTGGTTCTGATCATGCTTGCAGGGTGTGGCTCAGAGGATCGCTGCTGGACCAATAGAGGCCTGCCTGGGCCCAGCACACTTACGAGTCCCCTGTGATTTCATCAGCATCTGCCTTGAGAAGCCTGGGCCTGTTTGTTTCCATGGCAACTGCTGCCCCCTACATGCCTGAAATTCCTGGTGATGCCCTTGCGGGGAAGCTGCCCATTCTGCCCCTTCATGGGGTGGCTCCTTTTCTCCCCTAAGGTCCCCGGTCCTGCCCAGGCAGGGTGGCAGCTGTACCTCCGCAGATCCTGAAGGACATGCGCCCTGTGCCTGAGATGAGGACAGCCACACCAGCGTGGGCGTAGGCTCCCCGAACTGTCCTTCCTCATGGACAGGCGGACCCTACCCTCTGCTGTGAGGGCAGGGGAGCACAGGGGCTTCTTGGAGGAGGACTGGCTTCCTGCCCTGATGGGGCCTGGCCAGGGATCCCACAGTGAAGATACCATCTGCATTCTGGGGGCCCTGGGACAGGATGCAATCCCTGCCTGTTGCAAGGATGAGATATGGGCCGGGGAGAGAAGGGTCTAAATTGGGTTGAGCTCTGAAATCTGGCGATTCTGTCTCTGTTTCCTGCTGCATGGAGCTCCATGTGTGTGGTTCGCAGGGGCTGCTTCTGCCTCAACAGACTCGCAGGCCCCATGATGGCAGCCCCCCTCGCCCCTTTCATTACCTAATGCCTCCTAGAAGAAAAGGCTCAAAACAAGACACACAGAACAAGGAATTGCACTGTCTCCAAATGCCAGTTGCTCTGAGACTGGAGCGCTGAAAGAGGTTTCCAGGCCTGCGGCGATGGGGAGGGGAAGGACCTGCAGGCCCAGGGCTGGCGCGGGTGGAGGTCGCGGGTGGAGGGCGCGGGTGGAGGGCGCGGGTGGAGGGCGCGGGGCGGCGGGCGCCCAGGTCCTCCTCAGAGCGCGCCCCCTAGGCTTGGCAACGTGTCCCTGCCTCCCGCCGGCGCCCTCGTCCCCGCAACAGCCTCCCTGCTGCCTTGTCCCGTTTCTCAGCAAACAGTCGTGCCCTCTACGTGGGGGATCCTGGAGGCTGCTGAGCACGAGCACCGCGCCCGCCTCCCCTCTGGCTTCGGGGAGGAGGGTCCCAGTCTTCTGCGGAGGGTGCCCTCCTCCCTCTGGAAGTCCGCCCTCTGCCTTGAAGATCGCCCCTCTCTCCTCCAGGGCCTCCTCCGCACCCCGTCCTGCGACCTCCCAGCAGCCCAGCCTCTCCCCAGAATAGCCCCCAGTCATCTGGCTTCTGCCCCAGCCAGGAGCCTCCGCCGGTCGCTCCGCCACCAGGTGGTATTTCCCGCAAACTGGCCACTCCTCCCTGACACCTCTCCTCCTGGACCTCCAGGTTTCTCTCCCGGTTTTCCTCCCTCCAGGATCCCACTCTCAGTGTCTTTCCGGCTTCCGGTCCGCTGCCAGCCCTCGAGTGCGGCGGTTCCCTAAAGCCCCATCCTGGGGTGCACCCTTCCCTCTCACTGCAGCAGAGCTTCTCCGCCAGCCCAGCGGGGCCTGCGGGCCAGAGATCCGCATTTTTAGCAAGCGTCCCACACTGACAATCTTTGCCAACCCTTCCCTGGCAGTCTGACCCCACGTTCATGGCCTCGCCTCCAGCAGGTCTGGCCCACTCAGCTAGAGCTCAGCTCGGCCCATCCTAAACCCCACGCTGCGCAACTGCCTGTGAGTGAGTGTCCGCAGGTACCTCGGACTCGCCCTGACCCCAGAACTTCTCTTCTCCTCCAGGCGGGTCCCTCCTGCCATCCTCTGTCCCGTAAATGGCACTGCCATTGCCTGCAGGACAAAGTCCATACTTGCTGGTTTGGCCACAGAGTGCAGCGTCCCCTCCCTCCCAGCAGCCCGCAGCCTCCGGTCCAGCCACGCCGCACAGCTTGCAGTTTCCAGACATGCAGTGCCCTTTGCACTGCCGCCCCGAAGTCGGAAGGCCCCCCCTTCCCCCCAGAACACCACCCCCTCCTCCTTTCCATCCCAGCTTGCCCACTGAGTGACTTGAATGAATAATTTATGTCGTCTATGCCTTGGTTTCCTCATTCTTAAAGTGGGCATAATTGGTTCCTGCCTCATGGAACTAAATAAACAATACGTACAGTGCCTGACAAGTAAGTGCCCAGCACATGATGATGACGAGCCATGGGGAGGGGCGGATATCTAGGCAGGCGCAAGCCCTCCCAGGCCTCTCATCTGTAATACTGACCGCTTCTTCCCTCGGTGTCCTGTTGGAGTTGAGCACATTTCTTTACAAGTGAGTCTCTCCTCCGTTGGCCGCAAACCTCCCAAGAGCAGGAAGCATTTATCATTCTCGATGGACTCCCAGTACTTACCTTAGTACTTGACCCTTAAGAGGTGTTTGCTGGCCGGGCGCGGTGGCTCACGCCTGTAATCCCAGCACTTTGGGAGGCCGAGGCGGGTGGAGTTCGAGACCAGCCTGACCAACATAGCGAAACCCCGTCTCTACTAAAAATACAAAAATTAGCCGGTGGCACGCACCTGTAATCCCAGCTACTCGGGAGGCTGAGGCAGGAGAATCGCTGGAACCCGGGAGGCGGAGGTTTCAGTGAGCGACATCACGCCACTGCACTCCAGCCTGGGCGACAGAGCAAGACTCCATCTCAAAAAAAAAAACAAAAAAAAACAGGTGTTTACCAAGAGTTGGTTCGTTTGGTGAATTAACTCAGTTAGTTAACCACCATTAACAATGGTTAAGGACACCAGGTGCTGCCTGGATTTGCCTCCGCGCTCTACCAATTATTGTGTGACTTTGTGCAAGTTAACGTCTCAGCCTGCTTTCTCATCTGTAAAATGGGGATGATAATACTAGCGTGTACCTCCTAGGACTGCAGTGAATTTTTAATTAAGATAATCACCGAATGTAATAGCTAGTTTATTGATTAATCGATTAAATTTACATAGGTAATGGTGGCGCACAAGCACATGGCTCAGTAGGCGTTAGCCATCAGTGGTGCTATGTGGAGCTGTGGGTGGATGAATAGGTGAACTCAGGACCACAGATACGAGAGGGCAGTGACCACCATGGAAGAGAAAAGAGCCTATGTATCTGGGGCACCCCAAGAAATCTCCTCTGAATCATGGTAATGAAACATCCACTCACAGAGGGTAGGCTGGGTTGTGCAGGGTTGGAGGCTTTTCCAAAAATAAGTAACTTTTTAAAAAAATCTCTTTTCCCAATATTTATAATATTGGAAGTCTTCATGTTGGTTTAAAAAATGAGTCCATTGGACTCCATCCTCGGCTCTTAGCTGTGAATGTGGTCTCAAGGAACTCACTCCTGACAGCAGGGGCGCTTCTGTGGAAACCCTGGTCAGCTGGTCCCCTGCTGTCCTGCAGGGCTCACACCCAGGCACTTGATTCAGCAGGTCTGGATGGTCTCCTTCCTCCTCCACCCCAGTAATCGCTATGGCCTTCCCAGGCCCCTAGTTTGCAAAGCACTCTGGACTAAGCCTCCTCCAGGTTCTGGGGGCTCCATAGGAGGGAGGTCTAGTCCAGAACCGACCCCATTGCTGGAGGTGGAGCCAGGGTGGCCTGCCATGACCGGCATTTATGCTGTGAGAGTGGCTTTGGCCTTGCCTGTTGCCCTGGATGGACTGCCATCCTTTTTCAGGAGTTCTAACCACACTGAACCCATCCATCCAAAAGACCATTATCCCATTTGATCCAAGCACAGGGCAAGGGACCACATGGACAATGGCTGCTCCTGGCACCTTCTCGTCATGCAGCCATGTCAAGTGTCATTTGTTTGTCACATGTCTCCTGGCACCTTCTTACCCCGGAGCCATGTCATGGTGTCATTTGTCACGTTTCTGTTCCATTCTTTTCGAGCAAGCAGGAAGCCACTGGGCTGCTGCATCAGTTGCTCTTAGCCCGTAGCTCTCTGCACAGGCAGGACTTCATAGGAGGGGAAAAGCCACTTTAGGGTCCGGAGCTCAAGGGATAATGATGCTTTTCACCTGCCTGATTTAAATACAGAAGCATCAGATTGTCTGCTTCTCAAGGAAAAGAGCTGTTACCATCTCTATCTCTTCAACGGGACCCACTCCTGGGCCCACAGCAGGGAGGGTTCTCAGATGAATGGCGGCCACCTGCCTGTGTTGGAGGGTCGGCCTAGGCAGGTTCCCCAGGCCCCTGGCCTGGGAAGTCCTCCTCTCTCTGGGCCCTCGCTGCTGAGGACAGTCCAGGCTCTGGGGGCAGTGGAGCAGAGCTTCTGTGATCTGCCTAAGTTGTGTGACTTTGAGAGTAGCTCCCAGGAAAGGCTGCCTCAGCCCCAGCAGGATGGGGACGGGTAAGGACGGATGAGGCTTCTCAAAGCAGCGATGCCCTAGGTATCGCCAGAAGGAAACCTGCTTTTCCTCCAAGATCAGAGAAGGTGGGAAAGGTGGGGTGTTGAAGCACCACCATGTAGACAGCACACACGCAGGGAAACACTCCTCTTGGATGCAAGATCTTTGCTGTTCTGTTGAGCCCAGCCTGATCCTGGAGGCAGGGCAGGGCCGGGCTGTTGTCCAGGCTCGCCGTCGAGGGAGCACCTGTCCCCGAAAGAGGCGCTAAGGCGTCCTTCAGTCCTTACACTTTCTCCAGAACCTGCGGGCAGCACGAAGCCCGTGGGCAGGTGCGGACTTGTGGGCGTGGCTAGTCGGAGGCACTCAGCCCAGGGGGCGGGGCGTCCTGGGAGCATGCGCAGTGCCGGCTCTGCGGGGTTGGAGGGTGTCTCAGCTGCTGCCGGCACCTCCCCGGCACAGGTAGGGCGCCCCAGCCGACCAGCACCGTGCTACCACGCTGGGTGTGGCTGAAAACTGGGATTCACGGAGCGTTCTGGGGAAGTGGCAAGGCTGGGGGCTCGGGCCCCTTGACCAAAGACTCCAGCCAAATCCGTCAGAGGCTGAGAAGGGCGGGGGGCGGGGCGGGGGGAACTCGGTGGGAAACGGGGTGTGGGCAGAGCAGGGTGGGAGGAGGGCAAGGGACCATCGCTGGTTCCCGGGGGCTGGTTCCCGGGGCCTGTGCCCACGTGTGCGTCCTTTTGTGTAAAGGAACCTGTCCCAACCCGAAGGCCCAAACATTTGGCCATGTCAATGTTTAGCTGTGCTCGGAGCCCTAGGAGAACCCGAGCTGAGGGCAGCCCCCGAGGTCTGCGGCGCAGTATCCTGCAGCTTCAAATGCACCGTGAGCTTTACTGCCTTTTCCATGTGAGAATCCGAGTTAACGTGCCTGTTGGTGCTTTTGATGGGTGTGGACGGTGAGGCAGGGCACGCATCTCCCTTCTTTCCAGAACACTTCTGGGTAGTGGTTCAACTCCAAATTTAACCCAAAGCCAGCAGTTCCATGGGTGCGTGTGCTCCTGGCTGTAGGAAGCCGACTGTGGACGGATGAGGATAATGGCCTCAGTGAATTAGCAAGTCTGCAGAGGACAAATTTAGGATCTTTAAAGACATCTGGTCAGCGGTGCCGGAGCTCGTGATTGACTGAGTGATTAATAATGGAAAGCCCTTACTTCAGTGTTTCCACGGCCCTCACCCACTTCCCCAGCCGGGGCGGTGTCTGCTCAGCCTGCCGGAGACCTTTCCAGCTGAACAATGGAGGCATTTAGGCCCCTCATCTCTGACCTCTGCTTGGGAGTTGTTTCCTTTTTTCTTCTCCTTACCCCACTCATCTGCGTGTTTTCTAATTGACAGTGTACTGAGATGGCTCCCGGTCCCCACGCACATTTGCTAGAATGTTACCCACCTTCACACAGTGCGTACCAAGGGCCCACAGCCAGCTAGAGCCTGGCACCTCAGGGTCACCCTAGGTGTCCTGCTCATGGTCCCCTATCAGGGACTTCCCTCAGATGCACATAGCCCCAGAGCCTGCTGAAAGGCTGGTGTCTGCCATTAGCCCTCTTTAATTCTGCGGTGGGTTTTTCTCCAGGCTAAGGCAGCTGGATAAGCACAGCCAGGCCACGGCCCAGCAGCTGGTGCAGCTCCTCAACAAGCAGAACCAGCTTCTCCTGGAGAGGCAGAGCCTGTCAGAAGAGGTGGACCGGCTGCGAACCCAGGTACTGTGCACAACCCGGCGCAGGGCGGGAGTCTACAGATGGGCCTTTCACGCACCTCAACAGGCCAGAATTCCCACTGATCACATCGGTTAGCAGTAAGCTGGGAGGGAGGTCCTGAAGACTGTGCGGGGCACAGTGTGGGACCCGGAGAAGCAGAGCCATGGGTCTGTCCTGGCGACCCAGGCCCATAAGTCAGCGAACCACACTGAGTGCCAAGCTGCGCCGTGCAGGCCGCGCTGGCCGCGCTGCAGAGGGTGCAAGGGCGGGGGTACTGGGAGGATGGCCATGGGCAGAACAGGCTTTTTGGAGGAGGGTGGCCTTGAGCTGCCCCTGAAGGTCGTGTATGGTTTGAATTGGTCTGAATTGGTTGAGGAAAGAGGTGTTCCCAATTAGGAAAGAGGTCTTGAATGGAGTGCAGGCATCTCGTCCTAAATTAGCTGCCTGATGACTGGGTGATATCTGCAGTGTCTGCAGAGCACCTGGCAGTGTCACTCACAGAACACGCATCAGTTCCCTTCACCCTTGAACAAGCTGGCGACGTTGACATCGTTGTCTCCATTTTATAGATAGGGGAACTGAGGCTCAGACCAGCATTACAGCTAGCAAGGAGGGACACCACAGATGGAACCTAAGTCTGACTCCACACCTAGGCTTTCCCCATTCAGGTTTGACTGTGGCCACCAGCAGGGAAAGGCAGGAAGGAAAGTGTTCCCGTGAGTTTAGAAGGCAGTATTTTGAATCCTCTTGTTTTCTAAATCGCTTCTCTTCCTGTCGAACAGGCTGTGCATTCTGCACCATCAGGCAGCTTGTTAGGATAATGAGGTGGTCCTCGGGCTCACCAAGGCCTCCGCCTTTAATTAGGATTGCACCCAGGTGCTCTGTGAGTGCCCGGGGTTCACGCTGTAAGTGCTTGGAATGATTAACATGAAAAATGCATCTGGAAATGAAAACGGAGGAGTTCTCTGTTACTGTCCTTACACAATGGTCCTGTGTTCCAGGAACCCGTAAGAACTGACTTTTCCCACTCAGTCCAGAATCCCTCTGCAAAACATTTGTTCACAGTTAGTCAATGAGCACAGCCAGGTGCCAGTCTCTGACCTAAGACCTGGAGGTGGAAAGGCCTCTACTGTCTCCGTCCCCATGCTTCCGAGACCACTCGCAGGGACCTTGCGGAGCACACCGCTCAAAGTCCGAGCCACAGCCTGCGCTGCCGCAGCTCATCCGGGAGGCCAGGGCTCACCTGGCATGCGCCACGACAGGCCCTTGCATTTTGACAAGCGGTTGGGTGATTCTGGAGGACATGACATTTTGAAAACCTGCAAAGTGTTCAGGGCTGGAAGGAACAGAGAATTATTCCAGGCTGTGTCACTGTGCTGAAGCCCCCCGGACAAGTCACTTAAGCCTTTTTTCAGCCTCAGTTTCCCCTCTGCACAGTGGGCATGGTGTACACCTGGCTTCATGAGCTGCTGGGCATGCTGAGTGCAGCTGGGATGCCCCACAGGCCCTCGGGCATCCAGGCTGAGGACATGTGAGATTGTTTCCTTTCTCCTTCATCTTGAGAGGGTCCTGGGAGAGGCTCGGAAGGCAGAGGTCTGCAGAGCAGCAGCCGCAGGCCCAGCGCCACTCCCCTCCCCGCTGCTTCCAGGATGAGTCCCTCAGTCTCCACCAGACCCAGCCCTGTGGGCAGGTCCCCAGCGAGGGCCACAGCAGCACCTGCTTTAGGCCTGGTCGGCCAAAGCTCAGGGCCACTGAGGCCACTAGGTCTCCTGGCAGGTGACTAGGCTCCTGTCACATAGAAGGCAGGGACCCTGACTCCTGGCATGAGTGACTCTTTGGCCTCTAAAGCCAGGAACTCTGTCAGACCTCAGGATGTGGGGAGTCTTCCGTGGAAGCTGGAGCACATGGCAGCTTCCTTTGGGCTCTGGACTAGATCACGAGAACGTGGGCTTTGCCTTTTAACTCCCCATCTGCCTGCTTTCCAGCACGCTCAGATCTTAACATGGATCACCGATGCTTAGAAGCCTCTTCCAGGCCTTTACAAATCTGGTTATTGCCAAATGAGTTGCAAAATTTTCACAAAATGCATTAAAAAAACCCCAAACCTCAAAAAATCCTCAGAAAAACTAGCAGGTCTTTCTTCTTTTGCCTGAAGCTACAGCAATGATTTGCCCATCCTGTGCTATCTGATACTGGCCCATCTGGCTCGTCTCTAAAGCGGCCTTTCAGATTCAAATATTACACTTGGAGTTACTTAAATATGAACATGACAAAAGAAATTTGGTAGAGGAAATGTTGGCTTTCAGTTGCAAATACTAGTGGTCAGAGAGGAGGCAGAGATCCAGGTTTGCAAGCTCTCTGCTGAATATCTAAACCCAGAGCTGGCTCTTCCTGCCTAAGCCTGGCCTTCATCTCTAGGTAGAGGCTGTCAGTGGGCTTCAGCCTCTGCGATGCTTTCTTGCCACGGAATCAACTTGAGTTGTGAGTCAGGCTTCTGAGCCTGTGATGTGAGCCGAGGCTCCTGTGGGTTCCAGCAGGTATTTTAAAGGAGGTGCCTACTGTAAGTGCTCGGGACTGTTCAGCCAACCTCTCTGTTTCCTGGAGTGGCCTAGGGGTCCAGATCTTGGGCGGCTGAGGGTTAGAGCTGCCCTTGTGTCCGGGTTAGAGATGGTTTAACTAAAGGCTTCCATTTCTCAGCCTGGATGAGTTAAGCATAACGTAATTTTGCATGTCAAACTCTAAACATCTCTGTCCACTGCATACCCTGAGGAGAATGGGTGGGGCAGCAGTTCTGAAGCTGAGTTCACCCCCTCCCGTCACTCCGTGTCCTGGGTCCTGAGCCCTGCTGTCCCGGAGCGGGTGATGGATGGTGGGGCTCGGGATGGCCTGTGGCCTCTGACAGGAAGTGTCTAGCCTGTTAGCAGGCTTTATTATTCTAAATGGTTTCTGCTTAAATTCTCAAACACTCACAACAACATGGCTGGCAGAGGGAGCTCATGGTAGTGGTAGCTGCCACATGGATGGCCACGAGAACCCCCACGCTCCCATTTCCCCGGTGCTGCTGTCTGCAGTGGGCAGGGCTCCGGGCACTGGCTCAAGCTCTCGCTTGTGTTTCTTGGCCTGTTTTTTTTTTTTTTTGAAACGGAATCTCGCTCTGTCACTCGGACTGGAATGTAGTGGTGCAATCTCAGCTCACTGCAACCTCCACCTCCTGCGTTCAAGCAATTCTCCTGCCTCAGCCTCCCAAGTAGCTGGGATTACAGGTACCTGCCACCACACTGAGCTAATTTTGTATTTTTAGTAGAGACAGGGTTTCACCATGTTGGCCAGGCTAGTCTCGAACTCCTGATCTCAGGTGATCTGCCCGCCTCGGCCTCCCAAAGTGCTGGGATTACAGGCGTGAGCCACCGCGCCCGGCCTCTTGGCTTGCTCTTAGTGTAGGGTGGCGATATAATGGCATTACTGATCTCCTGCCTCACCTGGGGGAAACAACTTCAAGAAAATGGCTTTTAAATGTCTTGAAATGGCTCTTACTGGTCCTTATGGAGAAACGGACATTGACGCACTAGCCCAGTTCTGCCCAAACACAGTGCCCCGCATTCTATGTGCTGAGGTGGTCAGACACCCTGGCCTGTCTTGTTTGAGGCTGGGCTGGGTAGTCACACTCTCGCCTCTTCTTGAGAGGCAGGCCCTGGCTGGGGGAGCATGAAACCTTGGTAGTGGGGGCAAGGAGGAAGCATCTGGGGTGAGGGAGGTGGGTCTCGAGGGGGGGTTTGGGCAGGGCCTGACAGCTTGGAGCAGGGTCAGGGGTCTTCGACCCAGAGCCTAGGGGCTCTAACATCTGGCTAGGAAGGGTGGAGCCGGCTGGTGAGGAAATATGAGCCTTGGAGAGAATGGCATCTGAGAGAGGGGAAAACAGAAATTATCTGTCCAGTTGGAGGATGATGTCAGCCATCAAGATAATTTTCTCTGTCTGTGTGCTTATTTGGTAATGAACATGGTTTTGGCTGACTTGCATTTTCTGATAGCCGCCGTCTCCTAAGCAGGCTGTTTGCTTCTGTCTGCAGTGTTCAGTCTGGGGAGTGATTCCCTTTTAGTCCCCTCCTATGAATCACTTACAGTTTAGAAAACAGAGTCGGAAACTGACTTGTCAGTGGTTAATCAGTTGGCCCTATGACTTTTAAGCATTCTTGGCAGTGAATTTACTTTCTAATTTGATTTAAACTTGTGCATGGATCCAGCAGCCATATGTGATTATATTCAAGATCATCGACATTATCTCATTATACCGAAGGACTCATAGAAGAGAGCCGAAAGCAAGCAGGGGCCGCAGAGACACAGGCGATGATGAAGGGAGGAAAGGCCCATTGCCACCGGAAGCTAAGGGAGAAGGGAGGCTGTAGAAAAGTGACAGCTCTGGGACAGCGAGGCTCCTTGCTGAGACAGGCCTGCCTGCAAGGCGGAGCTGCTGCGGCTGCCCATGTTAGGCCTCGGAGGTGGCACCTGACTTACTGTGGTCCTTCCAGGAGCCCTGGGGGCCTCGCCCAGCTGACTTAGGAGTTACCACAAAGTTAGCTACCTGTAAGACAGATGGTGCTTGAATAGAACAGCAAATACACTGAATAAAATAAATTAGAAAGCCTCCTCCTGAACCAAGATTTTTTGGAAAGAATTCTAAATAGATGAAAACAAACAATTTGATTTCAACCAAATTGTTGTTTTTTGTTTTTATCCTGATTTTCACCCGAATTGTCAGGCTCCAAAATAAACACTGATACATTCCCAGAAAATATTTTTCAAATAAAAACTGACTCTGTTAAAGTTTGCCCTGATTCTTTCAAAACTGTGTACAAGACACTGTCAACCAAAGTGACTTGCATATTTTTTTAAATAAACTTGAACATATGCAGCTAAAATGTCATTAACTGCCTGCTGCCTGAGTGTTTTTAAAGAATGACACGAGACCCCGGGTGCTGCATTCCCAACATGTAAGCATCTTGCGACCTTCGGAGAAACTTCCCCAAACACCTCCAACAGCAGACAGTTAAACTTCTTGTTTTTCGACTGAGCACCCCATGTGTAATTAATACTGAAGAGTGCATCGAGGCTCCATTTTAGCCAGACTTGCTCTTCCGTAAACAGTTCACTTTGTCCAAGAGTGACTACTTTCAGAATAAGAATCATGGGAGAAAACGACATTGAATTTTATATTCCTTCAGATACGTTTGCTCTACTTACCGCTTCCTGAGTCAGACATTACATTTTGCAATATAAATTCACAATCAAGATTTTAAAGGGAGCTAAATATTTTAATCCAATTAGACAAGTGAACAAAACACTGAATATTACATGTAGTGTAGATAAGTGGTTCTTGCCTTTAAAAGACTGTAATTCCGTCACATTACAACCCCAAATGTCAGTGTTGTCTTTATTTTTAACACTTTCAAACATGAGGCAGCCAGAGGCTCCACTCTCTGCTGTTGGTGACACTGTCTGTCCTTTGGGAATTCTTAAAATCTATTTACCATGGAAACATGGTTCAGATAAAACACAGACCTGCCTATGTGCAGAGGAAGTTCTCATGGCTTAAGGGGCTTGAGGAAGCTGGAAGAACACAAACTAAGACCCCACGGTTGGGAAGGAAGGAACGCTGGTGCCTGAGTGCGCCCTGGGGAGGAGAGGCGGCACCACAGAGCAGGGCCTCCACCCCAGCCTCCCGTGTGCTCGGGCCTCCCTGTCCTGCACGGGGCTGCCTCCCTATCTCGCCCACATCCAGCTCGAGAGGCTGTCTGTCCTAGGTCAAATCTCACTTTGTGTCTGCCAGGTGGCCTTCTCTGTGGCTACCTTTTCATTTCTCTGGTTTCTGTGGCCCTGCTCATTTCTCAGAGCCCAGAGGCAACAAAGCGAAGCGCCACAGTGGAAGGGAAGGAGGGCTCTGAACTCTGACGGCCATGTGGCTGCCATTGTCAGAGGCCCAGCCGGGCAGCCAGGAGGGAAGAATGATCGCTGCTCTGCCGTGACCTTGCTGTGAACTCCTGTCCTGCTTTGCAGCTGGCAAAGCCAGATTCCCAGATAGGCCTGAACCGGAAAGGATGAGGCTCCTCAGCCAGATCATCTTCAGTCACTTGTGCTGGGGACAGCAGGGCCGCAGGGGCCTGAAGGTGGCCCACTGCCCTCGACTGTGTAGAGGTGTGCTCCCTTCTAGTCCTGCCCGAAGGCCGTACTTCCACAAAGTTCTGCAGGGCATGCTGGTGGCACCGCTCCTCAGTGAGTTGGTCACCAGTCAGAGCTCACATGGCTTATTTAGTCCAGGTTGCCGTCCCAATTTGGAGGCTTAATTTCATGGATATCAAACTTGCTCTCGTAATCTGCCAGAACAAGCAGGAGAGCCTCACATGGGAGAGTCTGGACTTTGAGGTCAAACTGCCTGGGTTCGAATCTCAGCTCTGCATCACTTCAGAGACATGTGTTAGCTTCCATGTTACTCGATTTCTGGCACAGAAAAAAGAAGAACCAGTTTCCCTTTAAAAGGAAGTGCCTCGGATTACCCAGAGCCCAGCACAGATGATTATGAAACCAACAGGATTAGTGCTGAGATCATTGTGGGCTTGAAAGGGCCATTTGGGATAAATAACCATTTTGTACAGATAGAAAAATAAGGCCCAGAGAAATGAAGTGAATGGAATTGGGAAGTGGCTGGGCAGGGAAATGAACTTCTTCTCAGGTCACAGGATGTGTGGATGGGGGCAGGTACCCAAGTGGGCAAGGGCAGAGCCGGGCCTGGCTGCAACAGCTGCCGAGCCCCACCCCTGGAGCCCAGAACATGAGGCAGAGGCAGGAGGCGAGCCACCATGCGAGGCAGGGACTGCCCTGAAGCTCTGTCAACTCAGGGCCAGCTTTGAAATGCCTGAGATGGAGGTAGGGGGAGGGGTCTGCCCTCTCCAGTTACAAATAGATGCTTTATTCCCAGACACACAAGGAATAGGACCATTATTTGACTTGGCCAAACAGAGACAGCATGCCAGTGAGTGGAATGGATAGCAGGGAGGAAGGGGATGTTACCTTTAGAAGGGTTGGGTAGAGCTCCCCACACAGAGAATGGGTAGAAAGCCCAGGCAGGTCTCCCGCGAGCAGGGCGAGGGCTGCCACCATCTCCCCAGGCTGCCACTGCTGACCTTTCTGACTGGTTTGGAAACAAGGCAGCAGAAAAGGCTGGCTGGACCCCATAGCGTGATTGCCTGGCGAACAGCTCAGGTCACCCAGAGCAACTCATTTCTTACCCTCAGAACTTAAGAGTCAAACTTAAGAAATAAACGAGGCAGGGTTTGTAGAGACAAGGCGCCCGACAGGATTTAAAATGAGAACAAAGAAATGGTTAGCAGCTGTGTGCCTGCGGATGGGGGCGTGTTTCTGCCACCTGCAGACAACACAGCAGGGGAGCAGTGGCCGGGGCGCCCTGTCGGCCACCTCTAAGCTGCAGGACAGCCACACCCCCAGGAGGGCCACAGCAAGGGCCGTGATGGCAAATGAAAAGGCAGAAGGGAAACGTTGGCTGAGGGCTCGTGTCCCACTGGCATACCCATGCTCTTCTCTCCTGGACCACAGACCGTGGCCACTGTGGTGTCGATGACAGGACTTTCTGGAAATAAGCATCACTCATATCCCTAAGAAGTGATGCCAGACTTTGGCAGTGACTAAGGCTTCTGTCTCTCGGGACATGCTGTAGGGTCAGAGAGGGGAAGCACTGAGAATGGTGTGTTAGCCAAGAGGCAGCAAACGGAGGTGACAAAATGGTGACCTCATACGGTAAATTCTCCGTCCCTCAAATGCTGGCTGAATGCTCACCATGGGTCAGGCACAGCTGTAGGCTCGGGGTTGAGCAGTGAACAGTAGACAGTGTGGAAGTGGGGATGGAAATGGCGCTTCTCACCTGAACATGAAATGCAAAGCCCATGCAGACAGCCGGAGCCGATTTGCCGCAGGAGGGAAATCAGGCTGACTTCTGTTGGTTCCTGGTGAGGCCCGCACATCTGTGTCACTCCTGTGCAGGCCCATGGAATTAGGAGGTCACCCGTTTTCAGCAGAATCATGAGTGCCAGCAGGGAACAGCTCTGATAATGATAAATTATTAGGTGCCCTGGGCGCCCGCAACCATTACGTAGACTCATGAGAAATCCCTGTTTCCTGGAGCTTATCAAAAAATTCCACAACACATTTTACTTCAGGTCTTTACGCCTCTGTACGTTGTGTATGTGGTTGTGTTTTCTACCCAAAGTTCAATTTTTTCATTTTTTTGAGACAGAGTCATGCTCTGTCACCCAGGCTGCAGTGCAATGGCTCGATCATAGCTCACTGCAGCCTGGAATTCTGGGCTCCAGCAATCCTCCTGCATCAGCCTTTTGAATAGCTAGGACTACAGGTGTGCACCACCACACTTGGGTAATTTTTAAAAGTTTTTTGTAGAGATGAGGTCTCACTGTTTCCCAGGCTGGTCTCAAACTCTTGGACTCAAGCGATCCTATTGCCTCAGCTTCTCAAAGCGCTGGGATTACAGGTATGAGCCACTGTGCCCAGCCGCGAGTCAGGTTATTTTTCTTTTTAAGTGTATCTGTTGTAATTTATGCTTATCCTTGTATTCAGTCATCCTACAGTTTCTAAGGTTAGGAATCCACTGTGTCAAGAGCGAGGCCACCTGCCTGATGTGGCCAATCCATGGAGCTGGGGTGGAGGGTCATTCAAACCAGTCATTCAGCAGAACTGTGCTGGGTCAGTTCCATCAGCTGCCTAGAAGGCAGGTCAGCTCGGTGCAAACCCTGTGTGTGACAATCAGATTGTGTTGGTGGCAGTCTCTGTGCTGTGAGTATCCCACTGAGGACAGAAGGAAGTTCCCTCTGCAATGGCAGGGCTCTAGGGAATAGGGCATGGGGTGGACTCCCCATGGGCCCCTAAGAAAGGGCCCAGAGAACAGAAACACCCTGTGGGCCCCGGAAATTGTCCACCTGGCTCCACAAGCCTGGGAGGGAGGGCTCCGCTCATCGGATGGCAGAGCCCCACCTGCATTCAGCCTGAGGCCAGGCTGCACACCTACTCTAGCAATGCTGTTGAAACCATCCTGCTAGTCACAGACCTTTCATGAAAAAGTTGTCCTCAGGTCTCTCACACACTGGGAAAGCTACTTGAAATGTAAACATGACCTTTTTTCATTTTTTAAAAAAGGCAACAGGCTGATTTTCATATATTTCTCTTGAATGAATTGATTCGGTTTCACTCATTGTCCTGTCTTGGAAATCCCCAAGTAATGACGGCTTAAATTAGGTGGACGAGAATCCTCCCTTGGAGTCTAACTTGGAAAATCCTTGCGGGGGAGTGGCAGGCCCACTTCTCTTTTGGGAAGATGTTTCCTGGCCCTGCAGTATGTTCCGACTGATCTGAAGTGAAAACCGGGCTTTGGAAAATACCACCTTGGCTTTTCTCTGAACTTGATATTCTAGAGGATGAGGGCTGCGGCTCAGGCATCTCCCCACCGCGCACAGGAAAAAACTCAAGACCTGTTTTGTGGAATGGAACCATTTCCAGTGGTTTCTGACCCTAGTTCCTGATGTGGTTTAAGCTGACTTGAGCAGCCATGACAGCACAGGCCAGGCCAGTATTCAGTACCTTCCTAACCTGTGACTCTCCCCAACCCGATCTGCATGAAGCGGCTTTGGAACACTTATAGCTTTGTAAAACTGAGTCCTTCAGTACACCCAATCCCCTCTTCCAACACGTGGGAGGTTTCCATGTGGAAATACTTTACATATCAACTAAATTGTTTGCAGTTACAAATTTGGAGGTGTTTCAGCTTGTGTTGTTTCACGAGGAATTTCTCAGGGGCACTTGGCCTACACCTTGTTTTGTTAGAATTACCTGCCGTAATAAGGTCAGATCAATTTTCAGTGAACAGATTCTGGCCCAAATCAATGTGTCCTTTCCTGGACAGGAGAAGCGATGGCTCTCTGGCCATGTCCTAACACCAGACTGTCCTTAATTTAAGAGACACACGAGTTTCTGGAGTCTTGTTTTCAAATGTAATCCATTAAACCAGTTAACCTTATTTCCTATGTGACAGGAGCTTTGACATGGGCAACATCAGGCATAAACTTTTCAATTTGTTAAATGTAACTTCCACATTTTTGGCAACAGGTTTTTTTTCCTCCAAAAATTTTCATCATAAAAGGTGACTAAATCAGCAAATGAGAAGACAAATCACATTGAAGAACATGATCTATTGAAACTTACTTTTTATTATTTTTTCCAGTTACCCAGCATGCCACAATCTGATTGCTGACCTGGATGGAACAGAGTGAAATAAATGATTTACAAAGAGATATTTACATTCATCTGCTTTAGACTTAATATGCCACAACGCACCACGACCTTCCCAGGGTGACACCACCTCAGCCTGCAGTGGGGCTGGTCCTCATCGCCGTGTGCACTGTCCCCACACGCGGCCAGGCTGGAGCTGGAGTCTGACTCTAGATGAGGAGAGCTCCTGGTGTATGTTTTCAGAAATGGCTTGAAGTTATGTGTTTAAATCTGCTCATTCGTATGCTAGGTCATACATATGGTTTTCAATAAATGAACGTTTTAAAGACTTGAGTTGTAATGTTTCTTTTTTCTCTTGTAGTGATGAACAGAACACACCAAAAAGGCACATATTTTAACTAGGCCAGAGTAAGTATATTAAGGACCAAACTTTTTTTCTTGCCATTTTCCATGATCTATATATCAATCATCATCCTTCACCTTTAATCAAATGTCCCATCAGACTCCATTTTATCATCCTAATTTGTGCACAATCAGGAGACACCAGGAAGCAGTATGCGTTACTCTCTCCATTTTGTTAAAAACAACAAAAACAGACAAAAAAGCATCTTTGGCTCGGTGGTGTCAGATATTTTTCTTCAAATATGCAGTATTATTTGAGAGGAGCCTAAAAACATACTTAGTGAAATTAGAAAATTTACTTAGCGTATATCAAATATCTGTACACAGATAATTATTTTAGTCTAAAATAGTATTTCTACTATACACAGTTAAGCCTTCAAATGCTTTAAAGTAATAAAAATGGACACTGGACATACTGTGTTACATTTTACCATGACAATGAAGCACTAAAGGCAAGGCTTCAGTTGGGACAGGCCCCTGGCCTTCGGCTGCCCTGCCTGGCCAGCAATCCATCATCCTTATCACCATCTCAACACAGAGCTGATGATGTCGTCACCATAGGTTCAGCCTTGCCTCTCAGAAGCGATGTGGATTTTTAGGCTTTGGAGGCGGTGGCATGATTTACACACAGAGACCATTCGAATCTCTTGAGCATGTAAAAGGTTCAAGCCTGAAACAGAACTTCTATTCAGATTCAGAAGTTTTTTATTTCATCAAATGTGCTAGACATAAAGGCTGTCACATAAGATATTTTAATTGTCCTTAATTCTGTTTTAGATATACTGTGAATAAATTATACAATATTCTAAAAATAGCACCTTTAAAGAATTATAGAGGTCACTTTATTTTAGCCTCCTGGATCTGTCAACCCCAGTGGTTTTGAGAGAAGAGCACGTGTGAGAATGCCCTCAAATTTGGCTGTGTGACATACACATACATGCTTGACTCACTCTGGTCCCAAAAGCCATTCCTCTGTCTGGCTTCGACATAGGAGCGAAGCCGAGTTTCTACAATAGTAGCTTTATGAGGTAAAATCAGAAAAAGGCCCCATCCAGAATGATTCAACGTTAGGTCAGACTGCAGTCCAGCCATTCTACACATCTACATCACCCATGTCTACGCTTGTTAATTTGCCATGACGTGTTAGAAATACACTCTAGGAAAGGAAGTATGCAGAGCAGTACGCTATCAGGAAGACGTTAATGACAAGCTACATTCCTTAAGGTTCTGGGTCCAGACCATTTGTGGTATAGATGATTAGGGGTCTGAGACCTACTCCATCCCTGGCTTCACAGGACATCTGTCCTAAATCCAGTGCCGAGAGGTCAGCATCACCCCTCGGAAGCAGCCCTTCACCAAAGGTTGTATAGCCGCACTACTGCCATTTCGTTGAAGTACAAATGATCCCCTATGTGTCTGAGCTACAAAGAATGGATGTATTTTCCTGTCACATTTTATACAAGGTAGGTTAATACCAGCTGGGGCTATTAAATATCATTAAAGATTATTTAATTTGGGGGGATCAGAGAACCACATCCAACAACAATAAACAGAGAAGTAGCAGATTGACATAGTGCTTTATTTAAGCTGTCTGTACGAAGGAAAATAATGTTCATCCCTATCATATACGTGTAAAAATACTAAGGATGTACAGTGTACAAAAACAGTTTCGTTATTTCACATCCTTGTGGGTCATATACTTAAGGAAATAGACAGTTTTAGTATGACCAACAGTAATAGTAATACAGTTTCTTGGGTTTATAGTTGCATCTGCTTAAAATCCTTAACCAGATGACTAGATCTTGTGCAGATCTAATGAAAGAACTAGCAAGGTCAAGAAATGTCACAAACTATAAAGCTACAGGGAGGTAATTCAATTACCAATTTAGAGGTTTTCTTTTTATTTAAATAAATACTTTACATTTCATGCTTGCCTGTAATGCACTACCAGGAGCAAGATAAGGAGATTCTACTGTGGACAGTACAAACAGTAGCAGCTGAGGTGTAACTGAGACCCTGCGGTCAGTAGGAAGGCCCTTACTTTTGTACTCTATGAAGCAAGTGGCCCCTGCCAGAACAGTCAGCTTTAAGAAGCTGGAAATCGGGTATGGGAATGGAAACCAGTACTTGAATAATGCTATGTAATTAGTGTAGAAAGCAGAGCTGAGCGCGACCCGGCCAACAATCCAAGCAGAAATGGCCAATTTCCTCCAAGATGGCTGCACCTATGACAAGAAGTCAAGCTTCATGACAGTTAGTATGGGCTGGAGTCTGCAAAGTCTGAACTGTATTCTCAGAATGATTCCAGGTTTCAGAGTATTCCACCTGCCAGAACCCAAAACTACAACTATGGGCGACACAAGGGAAGCTTTAGAAATCTCCCTTTACACACATTCTGTTTTTCTCTTATTCCTCCATGGCAGCTGACAGATCGATCTGGAAGTGAAAACTGGGGATTCTCAAAATCAAAGCCAAGAAGATAACCTTACCTTGTGTGACACCAGTGGAGTCTCAGAGGGTGGAACAGAAGTGGCTGAGCCCAGGCGTGGCTGAGGACTGAGAGCCACTGTAAGCTGTGGCTTGCCTGGGCCACTGTGAGTGCCAGTCACTAATCTTTAGCAAGTGTCCTTGGCCAAGGTCATGGAAATCACCTTCAACTTCGGGGAGTGGGGGAACCAAAAGAACAGAAAGCTATGTGCTCGGTGTACGGCGTCACGCTTCCTCTAGAGAAGTGCTCTGAACGTCAGCCAGGCTCAGCTTGCTTCTCTTCCTCTCACCTGTTTCATTCTTACATCATGAATGCAAGATAACTTAAAGAACATACCTTCTAGTCTACTTTTTTGTCAAAGTGAAACATTCAACATAATTCTAAGTGAAAAAAAAAAAAGATTAGCTATGTAGCTATGTGTGTAAGTAAGAACGAACTGCCATTTACTGTAACTTCCTACTCAATACTAAGGATGAACTTCACTCAGGTAGAAATATGAAAAATAAGGATAACATTGATGTCTGAATATGTCTTAGCTGCCTTAGTAAAATGCCCTGTAACCCCTGTCAGTCCCAGTGGCCCACCCACTGCCAGCAGTGGCTTCATAGCTATACATCCACTCTTCCAGCGTAAAGAGGCTAAGACATCTGCATATGAATATGAGTCATTCTACTTAGAAAGTCACTTGCTCTTTCATACAATGCAATCATAATACTACGTCATGCTGTAGTCTTCCATTGGGAGCTGTCAGAGTTTGACTAAAATACATTTCCATGATCACTCCACGGAGTGGGACGGCCTTCCGCTTGCCGCTAGAACGGCCCCCCGCCCCTAGGACTTCATAGGCTGCTTTGGAAAATGCCAGCTCCTAGCACCAAAGGGTTTAATCTGAAGATCATCATTTATGAAGGAGAAAGAAGAGGTTTGCATACACGCCCCCTTTCAGTGAGAAATGCTGGAATTTGAGGACATGAGTACATACAGAAGCTGGGGGTGGTTTTTTTCCCTGATGGCTTAATTCAGTGATAAATGTACCATGATCACAATAAACACATCAGGTTCTTAGCCTTTACTGTCTACTTCCTAAATAAAGATCGTTTCTTATCATCACTCAGGTCTCAATTTTCTTCATTACTTTTTGTTGCCAGGTCATCATCACATTTCAGTTCTTAGATGAGCAAACGCCAACATCTATTTGTTTCATTAACCCCCTGGCATGGACAGTTGGGGATTTTCTCATTTTCCATACCAAGGGGTTAAATGACAGCATCTCTTCTCCCAAAGCCAAATTCTAACCAATATATTCCATTTCAGAGCCTTATCATTTTTTTTAACGTAGGAGAAAAAGTGCGTGATTCTCATCAGCGTGTACAATCCTTGCACATGGGTCAAGAGAAACTGCAGTAAGTCTATTTTATGTAAGTTGGAGCTGCATTTGCTAACATGACATACAAGTCTCATCACTAAAAAATAAATACTACTGCAATATAAACAAAATCGTAAAAGGACATTCAAAGTTTTAACATTTGAGAAAAAGCTAATTCACGTAGAACTGAAAGTAAAAAATTAAATAAGGCAAACACCTGTTTACCTTGGTGTACAAATTTTGGTGAAAAGCAGTATCATTATACCTGTCTACATTCTTCAGCCATCAGAGGTGATAAATGTCAAGAAGGAAAAAAGGTTTCCAAGCACAGGGGGAAAATGCTCTCTGGCGCAAATTGTATCATAAGACCCTTTAAGTGACCTTGACTGTGCATATGCCTTCATTGCTTGGTAGAACAATGTTCACTTGCTCATGATTGCCCGTGAAGTCTCAACATCCACGTGTGATATGGGCTTCTTCTACAGTATCCACCAGGAATTAAAAATATATATATATATCCCAACAGTTGTTCAGTCCTTCTCTCAAATGCTTCCTAATAAATTCCAGCCACAGCTTAGTGATATATGCCTACTTCACACATGGATCTGATGTGCTTTACATATGCACGTCACCACCCTTCAACAATTGCTTGTTCTGAATTTATAAACTAAATCTTCTTAGTCTAGTTAGTTTTTTATGTTCTAGAAAGTTAAAAAATGTACCTAGAATCAGTGTATCTCATTTAGCCTTCACTGAGGGAAAAACTCAAAGATCAAAAGATGACAACTGGTGCACAAATGAACAATGGCGGGCTCCTGACTTCCAAAGGCTGTAAAATTACTTCTTAAAGTTGCTCTAATAGTAAGACAGTAGCAGCAACAGCATGAGACCTTAGACTGAGATACAATTTCATGCAAAAACAAAAACTGGAGTGTGTTTGCGCATATGTATGTTTTCGTGAGGGTGAAAGGTGGCGAGGGGTGAAGACCCTTGGCTGGTCTGGGATGTCGGAAAGTGCCCCTGCTATCTGTAAGAGCTAGGACTGGTGATGTCCAGGAATCATTTTCAGTAATAAATCTAAGATGACAGTGAAGTAGCAGAATGAAAGAGACTTATTCTCGTCCACTTGCAGAGTAGGAAAACTGAGGGAAATGCGGCCGCCTCTCATTGTCCATGCAGTCCATACCGTCCTCATCATCTGTGGGCAGGAAACATCTATTTTAATTTAAAATTTTTTTTTGCAACATTATCTCTGGTTTATTTTTTTAAACTCTGAACATAGGAAAGGTGAATACAGGCAATAGCTCCCATAAAGCTGTGTTTATCAATAAGCTATACAGTAATTATGCTTCAAAAATCATCCGATTTTCATAGTCTATGAAGAAATAACACTACAGAATCATCTCTAAGACATCAAAATTTCAAAACTCAATGAAACAGTGAAAAAATAGTATTGAAGAAAACAAATTTTAAAGAAGGAGCAGTCTTCAGTAACCTTTCATTTCATGTAGCCACATATATCAAAATTGCAAGAGTCAGTTAAATCTACAGCATCCAAAGACTGTACAGAATCCATCATCAAATGTCTTCAAATGCTTGTATTTGTTTTCTTTGTGATACTTTCAGTGAAATTGCAAAATAAAGCTTCCTACACAATTTTATTCAACATCTAGCATCAGGTTTAACTTACCTTTCCCAATTGCCCTGTAATAAAACTTTACAGTGAAGGGACTAAGTGACAGAACAAGAGGGAATGATTTCAATATCTGAGTCCTAGCTCATCAGCAAACAGGGAATAGAGACTTGAAAGGCATCAAAACAGGCTGCTTACAATTATAGTGTTCCTCCTCTCAGCTTTCCTGGTTTCCTGTCTTTCAAAGATCACAGATGATCAGCACCCTCTTCTCATAAATGTCCTATGATGACAGTCCTGTACTGTCAGGAGGCTCTTCTTCTATGTGGCTGCATGGTCAGCCACTCAGTGAACATGCGCTCCCAGGCATCTGCTCAGGGCTGAGCACCCGTCAGGTCCATGAACAGACAGAACTCTCAACAAAGTTCCCAAGGGCCCCTGCACTCACGGTCTCCTGGGGAGGGGCTCCATTTTAAATCCCCTGCTCTACGCTAAGCTTGTCTCATCATATGCTGTCCTGCAATGGAAATAAGTGAATCTTTCAAATACGCAACCCTTTTCAAAATAATTCAATTTCCTGAAACCCACATAGGAAGTACATTACCAATTTTTTTGCCTTTCTAACCTCTCCAGGGAGCATCAACTGGACATGGATGTAAACAAAGAAAACCTACAGGCCAGATCCCACTGCACTGAGGTTCTGACCCTGTCACCCCAAACAGGAGGATGCTTTGCCTTCATCTGAAAAATAAACCCTTCTGTTTTTGTCTCACTGCTTTTCTTTTCTGTATCCCATTCTTAATGCAGAAGATTCTAAGAAATGGGATCAAGTTGGCATCAGCCAAAATTTATGACCTCTAACATACCAGCAGATATCCTTGTAATTAGGTGAGAACTGACCCATGAAGAAGTATTTGTGGCTCCCTGCTCTGTGTAACACACTGAACTCAGAGGCCCTCTCTCCTTCTGCAAACAGACCACTGTAATTGCAGTCAGCATTTCTAGAAGTTATTGAGGTTTGGGGAAATCTCCACCCCCTTATAAAGTTATTGGTTCCAGTATTTGTACCAAGCAAGCCACATACATCTTTTAGATCAAATACCTTCAGCAGTATTTTTAGCTACAGTAAAAACAGAAGGAGCTGGGAATGATGGCATATCTGCAGTTGAGCCACACAGTATAAAAACTCTCTAGAGAATACAGGCAGCTAAAACCTTAATGTCCAGATTCTGACATGTGCCAATCACATTTCAAATAAACAATTTTCCTCACCAACAGCCTTATTTTGCTGAGTGTTTCTGCACAGCAGGACTCACTCCAGCCTGGTGAGGTTCAGCACCCAGGTTAGCCACACAGTCAACAGGGACAGGTGCTGGACACCCTTTTGGAGGAGGAGGGACTCTTGCTGGGTGTCAGCTAAGAATTAAGAGAGAGCATTCACTCTGTCACTTCAGCAACACATTCATCACAATTCTGAATATAGGAAATTTCACAGATAACCCTGAGGACCCCAATGCTTGATACTCTTTAAAGCCGATGATCTCAACTCCATCATTCCAGCCCCCTTCTGTTGTCAGGCTTGGTAACAGTGAGGCATGAACATCTGATCATGGCCCAACAAGAGCTGAGAGCCTGGGCAGGGGCTGCGGTGGGAGGGGGCTGGAGGAAGGGCAGCTGACTGAGTCGGAGCCTGTCAACACATACAAGCTAGTTCCTGCCATGAGAGACTGTCCATAGGGAACAGTGATGATAATGCACATGAACTACGTTTCCCAAAAACACGTATCTGGAAAAAGAAGACAATGATCAGCTCTACATGCTACATCTCTTGAATTCCTGGATCCAAGGAACGTCAGTTGCTTGATTTTCTTAGAACATTTAACAAATGTCATTATATGGCAGTAAAAGCAACCAGATCTCAAAGAAACCCTCTTTTTCTGTAAGAGGAAGGCAGAGGACCATGAATGGCTATAACGAAAGATGACACATTCCAAAATCTGTTCAATTAATTAACACCAGTGAGGACAATCTGGCATGTTACTGCAGCTGTTTGTAGAAAATGGAACATTTTGCCTTTCTAACTGATGATTTGTTCTAAACAGTAACTGTATCCTGTTTTATACAAGCAAGGTGGCAAGTGGGAAGACAATTGCTAACGAATGGTACTGCTCTGGACTTTTATCAAGAAAACCTCTGTGTGTTAGCCTTTAGGGAGCTGCAAGGGAGCTGCAATGGTAAAGCTGCAAGAAAAAGGTTACATTAAATGTAATCACAGCTCAAAGTTTCCCTGATTCTCCTTTTATCTGCCCCGTAAGGAAATTTAGAATGTATCCAGAACTATCAAACTAAAAATACTGCCCCTCTGCCCTAGAAAAACCCAGAAGCTGCAGTTAACAACCATCAAGGCTGTTCCCCTAAGACAGGAAGCCCAGGGCCAGGTGGTCCCCAACGCTGAGCGCTGTGCTGTGCTGAGCTGCGCTACACAGACAGCAAGAGAGGCTGCTGAACAGAGGTGCCTGCAGATGCGTCCACGCTGCTCTTTGCCTGGGCACACTCTGCTGTGCTCTTTCATCTGACTTCCCTTTCTAGAGAGGTCATGAATAGGGAAAAATACAGGAAGTCCACAGTGTCCTCCCCTCCCCAACTGTGGTGTGCCCAGATGACACTCCTGGGCTCTCATTTCCATACTGCCCAGGGCCCAGGAGCAGGGCAGGACCACACCCCATTTCTGACACCCA
This sequence comes from Aotus nancymaae, assembly GCF_030222135.1. NCBI lineage: Eukaryota > Metazoa > Chordata > Mammalia > Primates > Aotidae > Aotus > Aotus nancymaae. The sequence continues at coordinate 27,701,254 of NW_026988445.1, forward strand.
TGAAAGCCAGATTTTTTTTTTTTTTTAAAGACAGAGTCTCATTCTGTTGCCCAGGCTGGAGTACAGTGGTGCGATCTCGGCTCACCGCAGCTTCTGCCTCCTGGGTTCAAGCAATTCTCCAGCCTCAGCCTCCCGAGTAGCTAGAATTACAGGCATGCACTACCACGCCTGGCTAATTTTTCTATTTTTTGTAGAGATGGGGTTTCACCATATTGGCCAGGCTGGTCTCAAGATTCCTCCTGACCTCAAGTGATCCGCGCAGCTTGGCCTCCCAAAGTGCTGGGATTACAGGTGTGCACTACCATGCCTGGGCAAAATCCAGACTTTCGTGGGCAACAAGCGCAGGCGGATTTTGATAACCATCTTGGAAGTTACTACAACATGCAGGCTTCCTAGGTATCTCTGTCTCAATCTAGAAGTGAACCTATTATCATTTAAAGACACCCAGGTTGTAGGGCTTTTACAGCATGACCCATGTCTGAAACGACATATGTTATTTAAGAACAGAGTTGCTGTTAGTGGCAAAATATGACATGCCAGGAAAAACATTCTTGATGGCGTTTATACTGCTGATAATGAAGCCAAGCAACTAGGTTCAAATTATGTTCTAGAAACTGTGCTGGGGGACGTAAAACACCTTCTAACATTTCAGTCTCATTTTAGATGTCCCAGAAATTGAGCAATAAAACGCATACTAATGACAAATTCTCATCAGGACAAGTGCCCTGTGGGTGTGGAGTAAGGAATAAGGCAGGTCAGATGAATTTGGAAAAGATTCTGGTCCTTGAAAGCTAGGGGTTTAAAATTCAAGTCAATCATGAAAAAATAACTCACTAGCTAAGAGGAATATTCAACAGCTTCTAATTTACCTTTTCTGTAACCAAATCAGTTTTGATTTTTTCTAGGCTCACACTTCTGAGCACCGCGTTTCAGCCCCATCCACTGGCCCTCCACGCACACCACTCCTGCAGCCAGGTGTTTGCTGTGTCGGGTCTATCATCCCCTAACTGGAGTGGGCACACAGTAACACTATGGACTGGCCACTCTGGTGCTTGAGCAGAAATGAAAATAAGGTGATTCAAATTTGCAGAACTCTCGGTGCTCATCCCAAAGAGACGGCTTCTCAGGCATATGGGAGGACAAAAACAGGCCACCGAGAGGTTATCAGCCCTGCTCCCCACTTTTCCAGAGGACAAAGTGACCCACCATCTCCCAGAGCTGTAAGGGGCAGGGCCCGACACAAGGCAGGTTGCCCAGGTCTGAGTCCTGGGCTTTTTCAACCTCACTCTGTGTCCCAAATTGGGATTTCACTTTTAGCTTTCTGAAGTAAAATATCTACTCATGGCTCCATATTTTAGAGCCTACCTATTTCTACGACTTCCAAAATAACATATTTAATTGCTCTAAAGATACACAAATGCCAAACACTCTATTTAAGAACGGAAACTTTCTCAAAGCGGCTGAGACTGAGGACAGAGACCTGTCAGACCTTCCTATCCCAGGGTCTGCTTTGGATATTCAGAGGGAAGGCAAGCCTGGGTCTACTCCCGGCTCTGAAGTTCCTAGGCATTCACCATATTCTGTGTATTCGTGCACCTAACAAGTATTATTAATATGCATACTGTGCCAGGCATCTAACTAGGAGCTTGGGCTAACAACAAGACAAACTAGATCCTTCCTCTCCGAGCCACTGCATGTTAATGGAGGAAAGAGACACTAAACAAATAAATTAACCAGAAAAATACCAGCAAGTAAAGGTGCCAATGTAGTGAATGAAGAGTGGGAGGGAGGGTTGTCAGACTAATGTTCTTCAGACCAGGTCAAAGAAGGTTCTCTGATGGAATGACATGCGAGCTGAACAAGGAGGACTCATCCATGTGGGTTCAGGGAAGAAGAGCATTCCAGGCAGGGACACCCAAACCCCGAGGCATGGTAATGTGTGGCGTGTTTAAGGTATGGCTGGAACCCAGGGACAGTGGGGTAGATGGAACACAAAGGGGTCAGAGAGGTTGACAGGGCCCAGATCAGTGAGTGCTGTGCAAACCAGCATGAGCAACTTTGGATTTAGAGTACAATGGGATGGCACTGCAAGGCTTTAAGCAGAGGAATGATGTGGCCTGCTTACAATTAGGATTATATCCAAATGAAAGGGCCTAGCAAAGGCTCGACGGCAGGAACTGCCCATGGGCCAATCCAGCAATTCACTGATGTAACCCAGCATTGTAGAAAATTATAATGCCACAGTCCATGCTGGGGACAGAAGCCAAGGGCCTATGCCCATTATTTCTCCTCAGAAAGCCCTGAGCTACCTGCCCACGACTCCACAGGCTTGCCAACACTGTCTGTGGCTCTTAGTGATACTAAAATTCTAGCAATGGCACAAGACTGGGTGGAAACTCTGCCTCACCACAGGACAGACCGTGAGTGGCTCACTTCAACGTACCGGTATTTCACAACTTAGCCTAGACATCAGCCAAGCTGGTAACCTGCTCCTGGCTACGGCTGACCGCAACTATAGGACCCTGAGCACCTTAACTTCTTGTGAATCTAAAGAAAGAAAAGCACACATACATAATCGTATCTTTACTTTCAGGGTGCTCATGGTTCCGTTGCTGCCAGTTAAGACCTCTTTGCCTAGATGACTCCTTGTTTGCCTTTTAACACTAAAATCTGCTGCCAGTGATCATATTTGGCACGGCATTTCCCTCCAATCTTCCCTCTCCTGGACACTGAGTCCACATCAGCACTATTAATGAATCTGCCTCTTAAAAAGGAAGGCGAGGAAAAGAAATACAGGAAAGGAATGGAAAAGGAGAGAAAAATTAACATGATGCTATTATGTGAACCAAAAGATGTGTGACGAATACCCAAAGATTGACCCGAAACTCAACCTTATCCTCATTCCTAAGTTGATACTAAATACAGACCTTTGTCAGCATGAAAATGTTTATAAATTATGTCTGATAACCTTTTCCTTCATTACAGGTCCCCTTATTTATGGTATTTCTCAAAGTGTGAGACATACTAATGCATATAAACTGACTTAAGGTGGTACATGAACACACAGTTTTTTTAAGTATGTAATTTATATGTATCCAAAAGTACTAGCAAACTAAATTATGTCTTCACAGATATTACTATTTAAGAGACAGCTAAGTAAAAAGGAATGACTCAATTTAAAGTGAATTTTAAAACTATTAAGTAAGTAGGAGGCCAGAACTGGCAAAATCCTGAAGGCGATGTGTGAATTAACAGTCTAGGAAAAGAGGGGAGTCTCTATTTCACAATCCTTTCAGTTGGTGTCAAAAGAATCTATTGGAGAACAGTATGGGAGGTCTGGTCTGTAACTGCATCTACAATTCTCTCTATAATTTGCCCTACCCAGAAAAGCACTTCTTGCAGCTACCTGTCTTTTGGTATTTCCACTGGAAACTCAATATTCTTAAATTCAATTCAATACTCAATATTCTTAAATGGAATGGAGTAAGTCACTGTGGAATTTGATCTTGAAAATATCGGATGATTTTTTAAAAGACTGTTTTCTTCAATCACATTAGAAGAAATTACATTAGAAATTTATCAATTGCCTTCTAAATTTACTTACATTTTTCAGGTGGTGTTATTGTAATAGTCTGAGCTGTAAATTCCTCATCAAAATATCTAGTATCTGTCTCAGATGTTACTTGAGGTTTAAAAGGAGGTACAAGCTGTAAAAAGAAAGACAAAGTTTTATTAACTGATTTCAATTCAGGAAAATTCCTTTCTAGGAAAAAAGTAGAGAGCACGTAATCAAATGAACAGGACAAAAGTTTACAGTGATGAGTCGCAGTGCAAGGTGGACATGGTATTTGGCTTCCCAGTCAACAGTCTAAACAAAATGGCGGTGGGTAACTGGTGGTTCTGTATAAAATCTAATGGATCAGGAGAACCACAGAGCAGGAAAGGAGAGGGATACTGAAAAATCTGTCCTAGTTCTTTATTCCCAATAACAAACATACACACAAAACCGTATCAATGCAGACCACTGTGACACAATGCAACCTCTTTCTAGTGCTAGCTGAAGAAGCTATTAATAAAAACACAACTTAAAAATACAGTTATCACCAGCTTACATATAACAGTGCTGCCTCTGCCCTCTGTAAAGAACTCTAACATTGTACTTGTTAAAGAATTTGCTGATATGAGATGGGCATCAATGCCTGCCCTGCTCTGGAAAAGGGATTCTTGGTGGCCTCTGAAGTTCCACGCAAAATTCTGTCCATAGCTTTCATCATATCCTCACAGGCAACCATAACCCAAGAGATTAAGAGTAGCTCCTCTGGGACTGACAGGGCGGGAATCTGGCATGGAGGTGGAAGGAAAGGCTTGGGCTACTGAAGGTTTCGGATGCCTGAGCCCTGTGAACCTCCACTGGTTGGGAGGAAAAAGGAGCTAACATGGGGCTCCTGCTTCTCAGGGCTCTAGCCTTGAGGGGTAGGTGGAACTCACAGGTTTCATTCTAGCCCAGAATGTTCAATCCCAGAGCACAGAGTCGGAATACATGCTCTGCAAAGTATCATTCAGAACAGGGGATGCTGCTTTAGAATACATTCCTCACGGGGATAAGAAAATGGCAAACAGAATGACAAAAATCAGCATGTTTTATAAAAATTTTACAGAAACAGAAATACACAACTGGCTTGAGATCAGTGCATTTTCCCACTCTTTCTGTCACCAAATTTAAGTTAAATAATAAGGCAAAATCTTTAAGTTAGTCTCTAGATGGAACGATATTTTTAAGAATCAGGGATGAGTAGAGTTAAAAGCAGGTTTTCAAAATAAAGGACCACATTTCAGTTTATGGTACATGCTACAAATCTCTTTTTTCTTTAGAATTCTGTGTGGCCCCAGTACACAGCTATTCTAATGTCTTCACGATTAGCAGGCAACCTTTTGAGGATGAACCAACTCTAGGTTCCACTGATCAGCTGGTAATAGCTACTGATCCCTGACCTGAAACAAGCTCCTCTGCCAGTGGCAAGGAGAAACCTGCCATGGTGCCATCCCATGTTTCTTTCTAGCTGCTCTGCTAGGATCCCTGGACACAAGCAAGCAGGTCACGCCACTGCTAGAAATCCTCCCCTCTGCTTCTCAGGGTAAGTGCATTCTCTTCACCAGCATCACACGCACACGCACAGGGAACACCAGAGGCGACCTAGGCTGGAGCAGTGTTGGCTTTGTTGTTGTTTTTGTTGTCTCTAAGAAAACAAAGGGGTAATTGCCCCTGTCTGGCAGGAAACTGGAAGACTGGAATTCTGGTTGAGTTTTTCTTTCTGATTCACTTTTCTACAGATGTTCACAAAATAGGTCTTTATCCTTCCAATCAAGTTAACCACAAGAAATTCCTGTGGCTGGAATGGGCTTCTCTTGGGCACTGGGAGTAGGTTTTGCTTACTTCTGCCCCACCTTTTCATCTGGTTCTTTGTGATGTCAAAAATTTAAATTTGCCTTCAAGTTGGGGGAAACTTGTCCTTTTAGATAAGAGAATGGTCACCTGTAACTTTAACAAACTGAAACCTACCTTAACACAGTTTTCAAAAGATTACAGGGGAGCTTAAAATAGTCTGTTTCAAATGTCATGTGTACCGAGGACTTTCCTGACCGCTTTCTTGTATTAAACAGCTATCCTCCCCATCACTTTCTATCTTCACACTGCTTTTTCTTCAAGACTTTGTGACATCTGATACACAGGCATGCATACACACACACATATAATACACATATATTTGTTTATTACTGTCATTACATGTCATCACCAATAAAATTTAAGTTCCAAGAGGGCAAGGACTTAAAAAAAGTTTACTGATGCATAATTAACATACACTGAACTGCACACATTAAGAATATACAATTTGGGCTGGGTGTGGCAGTGTGCACCTGTAGTCCCAGCTACTTGGGAGGCTCAGGTGGAAGGGTCGCTTCAGCCCAGAAGGCAGAGGTTGCAGTGAGCCAACATTATGCCACTGCCCTCCAACCCAGCCTGGGCAAAAGAGTAAAACCCTTTGAAAAAAAAAGGCAATCGATACATTTTGACATACATTTATACCCATGAAACAGTCACCAAAATCAAGATGGTGAAAACATCTACCACTTCAAATGTCTTCCTGTACCCCTGTGTAATTCCATCCTCTCTCCCATCCCCTGCAGGCCATGACTGACTGGCCTGTATTTTTAAGAGTTTTATGCAAATGGATCACATCCTATGTACTCTTTGGTTCCTTTCACTTGGCAAGATTACTTTGACATTCATCTGTGTCAATGCATAAGGGCTTTGATGGGAAATCATTAGGCATCCACCTTACAGTCCTGGTGTGGGGCTCCTTCTGACTTATTTTTTCCCTAAACTTAAGAAAGCTTTTAAAGAGCACCAGTGTTTCCTCAGGTAATAATGTAAAAAAGACTACAATGGCATGGGTACATTCCCAGGACCCTCAGTTCTTTAGGGATGAACTAATAGCTAGTATCATAGCTTACAAAAGTGTCTTGAACTTGATGGAGCTTATGTTGAGAAATAAAGTTTGTAGTTTTTATCTTTTAATTCCATTTTCCATTAACTTTTTGAAGTCATCTCATATTTATTTTAAACAACAGCTGAACAAATTTCAAATATTATATTATTATGGGTTGAAATGTGTCCCTCTAAAATTTGCATGTTTAAGCCCTAACCCCAAGTACCTCAGAATGTGACTCTATTTGGAGATAAGGCCTTTAAAAAAGTAACTGCATTAAAATGAGATCTTGGGGTGGGTCTTAACTCAATCTGGTATATTTATAAGAGGAAATTTGGACACATAAGTAGACACACTAAGGAAAAACCATATGAAGACACAGGAAGAACATGGCCATCTGCAAGCAAAGGAGAGACACCTCAGAAGAAACTAATCCTGCCTGCATCTTGATCTTGGACTTTCACCCCTCCAGAAATGTGAGAAAATGAATTTCTGTTGTTTAAACCATCCAGTCTGTGGTATTTTGTTACGGCAGCCCTAGCACATTAATACATTAGTTTCCTATTTCAGCTTTAAACCAGTATCTTCATCTCTTCTTTTTCTCTGCCCACATCTCTCAAAACATTTCTATATCAACTGACAGAATGTAAACTCCCATTTAAGAAGCATAAAGTCAAAAATATTTCTGTAAATCTCAGCTACTTTTATGGATCAACTCAATGAATAGCTATAGTATCATTAACTGCAAACGACATATTTTTCTGACAAATGCACTAAACTTGAAACAAATCTTTATTTGAAACCAATTTGCTTTCAGAAAATGTAGTATCCAATATCCAATGATCTTAAACAAAAGGATCAAGTTTCTGGGTTCAAGGCATCAATTTCATTTCACTGAAAATACGCAACTTCAAGTCTCTATGGTGACAGCAAAGTTAAAGCTCCCTAAATCCTTTCCACCCAGATCTTTAAGCAAATTTAAAGGTTATGAAATCACTCTACCATTTACTATCTTCCTAAAAGTGTGAATGAGAAAAACGAAGAGGCTGGACATGGTGGCTAACACCTGTAATCTTAGCACTTTGGAAGGCTGAGGCGGGTGGATCACAAGGTCAGAAGATCAAGACCATACTGGGTAACACCATGAAATCTCGCCTCTACTGAAAAAAAATGCAAAAAATTAGCCAGGTGTGGTGGTATGCACCTGTAGTCCCAGCTACTTGGGAGGCTGAGGCGGGAGAATCACTTAAACCTGGGAGGTAGAGGTTGCAGTGAGCCGAGATTGCGCCACTGCACTCCAGCCTGGCTACAGAGTGACACTCCGACTCAAAAAAAAAAGAAAAAACAAAGAAAGAACAAAGAGAATTTTCTGAAGGTTGTTAGAGTAAGTAACATTTGGTATTTCTAGTATGGCTGGAATGATTGCATGAGTGTAGGCATGAACACCAAGGTCTCTGAAGGTAAGACTCCCCAGACCTTTCTTAGCAACATGCTACTATCAGATACCTGTATTCTTTCTTCTATTGTTCCTTCCGGGTGCTTAAGAAATAGAGTGGAGAACTTGAAATTTTCTGGGACAGCTGATGTAGACAGCGATTACGGTATCTTAATTGCCTTAACAACTGTGGTTATTTTCACCATTTTGTGTTGGCATATAGGGTCCCAAATCCAGGGAACATAGATGTTTACGGTAAAAAACTGCCAACACTATTGCATGCTTAGATTTCCCAGAGACAGTAATCTTGCTGTAATTTTCACTTTTCTGAAACAATATGAGAAAGTAGTCAATCATAGGTGGAGATTCTGGTTTATTTAATCTCTATTAAATACTGGCTTCACACTTGGGTGTATACATAGGTGTGCATGTACTGGAAAAGCAGGAGTATAAAAAGAGGATTTATTTCTAACAAAACTAATGGAAAGATGGCATACATTATTTAGTTACATTGTATGCTAAGCTGTGCCATACCAATGATGACTTCTTGACATAAAACTAGAAACTAATTATATTTCATTTTTACAAAACTACACAATAATAACAAGTTCATACTGTTAATCTTGTGCCTATATAAAATGTACCAAGGCGCTCAAGGTATACAACAAATTAATATACCACTATTATATCATAATATTAGATCTGTCAAAATGAGTACTTTAGCTATAAAAGACATTAAATGTTTAATTAATACATCTGCTTTCATTGCTGGAATTTTGAAGGGGTTGTTAATACATGATATAGATGGTTTGCACTACTTTAAAAGTAATCCCCTTAAATTTGAACTCATATTTTCTGTGATAAATTTTCTCGTTCAAAAAGAACTTCATAACCACTCATCCTACTGATTGTAGGTCTATGCACAGGCAATGCTACTCACAAACATCCATAGGTACGATACATTATTTGAAGATCTGAGTTATACTTGGAGAGGATTCACTTATACATGACAACAAAAGGGCTTTCATCAGTGAAATACTGGGAGCCTTTTTAAAAGGCAGGAGCAGGTAACAAAAAGACTGCATCTTGTAGTGTTTATGGACAAGTTGCATGTATGGTAACTACCAGAACTTCAGTAAGAACCGAGTGACCAATCTTCTTCTTCCCTTTTTCAGCTGAGTTTATAGGTGCTGTCTAACATCGACAGTGTGGCAGCCATTATCACTATTTCTCAGTAGAAATATCCAAGAACATGAACAAAAGTTGAATAAGTATGTAAACTGGAGAAATGACACAAAGGCAATTTCCAACCTACAAGCTAATTTTGTTATAAAAGCCCACATATAAGGCTGGGCACAGTGGCTCATACCTATAATTCCAACAATTTGGGAGGCCAAGGTGGGCAAATCACTTGAGCCAGGAGTTCAAGACTAGCCTGAGTAACACAGAGAGACTCCGTCTCTACAAAAAAATTAAAAAATTACCCAGGTATGGCAGCATATGCCTGTGATCCCACCTACTTGGGAGGCTGAGGTGGAAGGTCGAGGTTGCAGTGAGCTGTGATGGCGCCACTGCACTGCACTCCACTCCTATGGGTGACGGAGTGAAACTCTGTCTCGAAACAAAGAAAGAAAAGAAAAATGCAGCCTACGTACAAACTGGAAAAAAACTTGGGACCTGTTTCAATAGATACACATACACACACACAAACACACACACACACATACACACAGGCTATATAATGTAGGTAGGTTACTAGTCAGTAACATTAAGGTCTATTAAACCTAAAACATATTAAAAATATAGTATTAAAGTTTCCAACAGTATCTATTACTTTTATAGAGAAATTCATATTATGTTTCTGTAAAGATGATATAATCAAGAACCTCTCTCTCTATTCAAGTTCTAGCACTAACAACCACAGCCACTCTCTCAATACCATACCAGATGAATGCTGGAGAGGACCCAGTGATAGGGAGCATTTGGGATGGGGTATGAACTTGTGGTGAGAAGGAAAGACAGGGGCTTTAAAAGCTCAGGAGGAAGAGGCAGAGGTTCAATTTGAGGCTCAGGGGCAGACAGCAGTTTCTATGATAGGCAAGGAAGCTCCTAGGAAAAAGAGCCTGTATTTATCGGGAGCTACACTATGCCCAGGCACTGTACTAATTAACTGAATGCAGGAAACCAATGGGAATTTTATGAAGGACACAGAAGATACAAACTATGTTTTGAAGCTCTGGTTCCAAAAAGGGGTCAAATAGTAGCAAGGGGGCAGATGAGGTTCCTAAACAGGCAAAGAAATCACAAGGAGTACTTCCTGTTAATCTGGTAAACTCTCAAACAAGACTTTAAATTATCTGAAATACTCTATTCCCTAAAAAGAAAAAAGGAGGATCTTTTTGAGCATCTCTTCAATGTGTCTTTAAACTGACTGATAATATATTCACATTGAAAATAATCTTATAGATCCAGTCCCATTCCCTCATTTTAGGATGAAAAATACTGAGGCCCTAAATTTCCATACTAAAGTCATCCTAAAGCATCACAGTATCAACCACCACCCAATTAATTTTAATCCAATCTTAAGTGCAGCCTCTATTTATTCTTAAAATATGGGTTAGGCAACCTTTAAAATACTTCTGCCACCTCTGAAACACAACACTCGACACATGAAAATGTAAATGGCATGCTTATTTATGTCTCTTCTACTAAACCGTGAGCAATGTGAAGACAGGGACTCTATCTTAGCTATCTCTGCAAGGCTAGCTTTGCAAAGCACAGTACTTACTTATGTAATACAATACTCACAATACTTCCAACACTTAGCGCATACTACAGTCATGTGTCGCTTAATGACAGGGATCTCTTCTGAGAAATGCATGTTAGGTGATTCTGTCATTGTGCAAACATTATGGAGGGTAGTTACACAAACCCAGATGGTGTAACCTACAACACACCTAGACTATATGAGATGGCCACTTCCTCTAGGCTACAGCCCTGTACACGTTACAGTAGTGAGTAGGGTAGGCAACTGTAACATAATGGTAAGTATTTGTGTATCTAAATGTAGAAAAAGTACAGCAATACCTCATTATAATCTAGGGAACCACTGTGGTATATGCGGTCTGTTGTTGACTGAAGCATCGTTGTGTGGTGCATGACTTATAGATAAGCACCAAATATTTGGTGAGTAAACACAAGAAAATATTCACAGGGGTTCTTCGATCTTTAGGCCATCGATGCCTACTCACTGGGCAGCAGTCTCTGGATGACTCCTGAACCATGCATGCAAAGGGCAGATTCCAAGCTCCCTAGTGAAGTCTAAAAGGCACTGTCAAAAGGTAATGAAATTACACATTCTCTATATTTGTTACTGAGAATTGGAACAAAAAAGAAGAAGAACAGCCATGAATTATGTTGTGGCTGAACTGAACTAACCGTAACATTCACTGGTAATTCACACTGTTTAAATAAGCTCTCTCACACAAGCTCTTTAGAATGCTGCACAAATGTGAATCTGTGAGATACTTCCTTGCATGAATACAAAACATTGTTGTGCCACATGAAGAAAAGGTGTACATCTGGCATGCAATAATGCATAATTAAGAACAAATACTCAGTTTCACTTCCAATCATGGCCAAGTAGCTCCGACTGGATTAACCCTCCTGCACGTAACTATAACCTCAGAAAAAAATACGTGAAAACAATCTAAAGGTTCTGGGAAGCAACTGAAAATACGTAGATACTGAAGAGGGGGTGGGCACTAGGAATACGGAATGGCACCAAATGAATTTCTCATTTTTATGGCTTTTTGCCTTTTGACATGGAGTCTTGCTCTGTCGCCAGGCTGGAGCGCAGTGGCGCGATCTCAGCTCACTGCAACCTCCGCCTCCTGGGTTCAAGCAATTCTCCTGCCTCAGTCTCCTGAGCAGCTGGGACTACAGGCGCATGGCACCACACCCAGCTAATTTTTTTGTATTTTTAGTAGAGATGGGGTTTCACCATGTTGGACAGGATGGTCTCAATCTCCTGACCTCGTTATCTGCCCGCATCAGCTTTCAAAGTGCTGAGATTACGGCGTGAGCCACCATGCCCAGCAGGGTAAAAATCTTAAATTAGCAACCCACAGTCCTACTGCCATGAAGAATCAGAGGACAGAGTTGGAAAATGTACAGCAGCTTTAAAGTGAGGGAGGTGTAATCTCAGAAAAGAGGCAGCCAAAGAAAAGCAGCCCTAAAATCTCAGTATAAAGTCTGTCCAAATCTCTGCTGACTCCTGAACCACATACATGCACAGGGAAGGCTCCAAGCCCCCTAGCGAAGTCTAAATAAACCAACTGGAAACCTTAACCCACTGGAAAAAAGACAGCATTTGCAGTTTGAGTTCCTCTGTGACTGGCCTAGGAAAATAAAAAATTCAGTATTCGTTGTTGCAACCTAACCGAATTCAGAGGCATAACAACCTACCGGTCACAATGCCCAAGATGCAGTCCAAAATGACTCAGCATTAAACAAAAAAAAAGGAAACAGAACCCATACACCGGAAAAAGACACCAAAGGAAACTGATGCTCTGATGTTGAAATCAGCAAAGATGTTAAAGCAGCTTTATAATTACCCTCAATGATGTAAAGTAAAATATGTTCATAATGAAGGAAAAGGTTGAAAATCTCAGCAGACACATAGAAACTATTAGGAAAAGGACCAAATGGAAAAATCTAAAAAAATTAAAATATCTGAAATAAGAAATTCTCTCTATGGGCATAGAGCCCATTGGAGATTATATAAGAGTCAGTAAACTTGATATACAGCAGAGATTATTATCCAATTTGAATAGCACAGGAAAAAAATGTGAAAAAAGCAGAACTTCATACCTGTAGGACAACTTCCAAAGGTAAGAAGAAGAAAGAGAAATAAGAAAGAAGAGATAGATAATAAGACAGAAAATATATTTCAAGAAATAATGGCTAAAAGTTTTCCAAAGGTAACGAAGGATATGCAAGAGATTCAAAAAGCTCAGGCAACTCCAAGCAGAATAAATACAAAGAAAACCTCACCTAAACACATTATAGTCAAAAGCTGAAAACCAGAGCCCGTCAAGGTTCCATGAGAAAAGCAGAACTACTCTCTCTGTATGTAAAGAGATTACAGGGAATTGAATTTACCTGATTTTGGGAGCTAGTTATGCTGCCTCTGTAAGGCTGTTATGTTCAAGTTTACTGCTGGGGCTTGATGTCCACAGGGCAGTTAAGTTGAGACGGGAAGATGCAGGTAAAGCTGAGAGAGGAAAGATGAAACGGAATCTAGAAGCACAAGCTGGAGACCAGGAGGACACACTGAAACCCATGTTAATTCGTACCATCTGACCTTGCTGGTGTGGATATCCTGCAAAAGCTGGGGACCTTCACCGTGGAGCTAAACACACATCCCAGCCCAGCAAGAGGCTCAAATGTTAACAGGATGCAGGGGGAGATGGAGCAGATGCATGCCTGACCACTGCCACATGCCAATGAAATGGTCTAGCAGACAAACATGAATGAGCTACAAAATGGCTGCTCCTTCAAGTCTATCCTCCAAATCTCCTGTGAGAATCTTAAATAGCAAAGGGAATCCTGGGAAATGTATCTCTCAGTCTAGTCAACTGACAAATTACAAAGCCATCATACAAACAAAAATATCTTGAAAACGGCCAGTGAAATATACCACATAACTTACAAGGAAGACATATTTAAATATGTACTCACTAAACTATCAACCCACAATTTTATATTCAGTAAAAATATCCTTTAAGAATGAAGAAAAAATAAAGACATCATCCCATAAAAGAAAACAAATTTTTTGCCAGCTGCACTACAAAAAATGGTATAAAAAAATTATTTAGACTGAAGTGGAATTATACCAGAAGAAAACATGGATCTTCCAAGAAAAAAAAAATGAAGAAATGAAAGCGTTCTGAAATTAGCAGTGATGGCTGCACAAGGCTGTCAAGACCCTAAAACCATGGAAGTGTAGACTTTAAAGGGTGAATTATTGCAATAAAAAATTAATTAAAAAAAAACAACATTGGAAATGGGAAATATGTAGAAAAATAATAAATACTAAGAGTCCTAACTTAGAATCTGGGATGGAGATGAAGATTAATCTTCAAATAGAAACACAGATGTTTAATGAATAAACCGAACACTTAAAATGAATATAGTAAGGTCTGGAAGATTCCCTTAGGCCCTTTCAGAGGAGGCATTATTTCACTGAGGCCTCTCTCTGTGTCTTGCACATGATAAATAAAAATATTACTTATTTAATCAGTTACCATCTCATTGAAATGAATATCAACCAAGTGACCAAAATAAACTATGAACTACCTAAATCACTCTCTAGAGGCAAGTTTTTTCTTCTTTTCTGAAGGAAATCTTTGAAAGATAAGTAGCAATACAGTAAATATTAAAATCCATCTCAAAATAAGCCAAACATTATAAATCAATCTTCCTGGAATGCCTCTTAAATCTTTTCTAAGTTGTGCTTTATATAATACTTACATAAGTATGTTTTTAAATCATTATACTTTTTTTTCCTTCAAGAAACAAAGCTTTAGCAGTCGGCATAAAACTGGGCTTTGCAATTTCCAACCTCAGCTGGGCCCTCCAGCAATCTGGGACCTCTTTATAGGTCCCTAGTTGGGTTTCTCCCCAGCTCCCTCTGAGTCTATCCCTACATGTGACAGTCACTGTCTTAAAACTTCTAATATCAACCATATAACATTTTTCTCACTCTTAATAAGAAGGCAGAACTTCTGCCATAAAGACAGTGGGCCTAGACCTGCAGTCCCAGCTATTTGGGAGGATCCCTTAAGTCCAGGAATTCAAGGCTGCAGTGAGCTGTGATTGTGCCACTGCACTCCAGCCTGGGCATGACAGTAAGAACTCATCTCTTAAAAAACAAAACAAAAACAAAAACAGTAATTGGGGCCTTCAGTCAGAAACTACCATAACTTTCTGCCTAAATGCCTATAAACACATTTGCTTTGGTGGGCATCTTACTTCCTTCCGATCGATGTCACTACAAGGTTTTCCCACCTCCTTTCTATAGGCTATGTTTCAGAGGTCCTACATTTTTTTCTATTTATTAACCTTACATCTTACTATCCATATGTTTTAATCTTAATATTACTTTTTTCTGTAGAGCTCCATTTTTACACTCTTTTGGATCATTCCCCTGAGCATATAAAATAATTATCACCCATTCTATGTGTTCCCTTTAGCTACTGCTCCTTCTTTCTTTACTCTTCAATTTTCTCTATTTTTAAAATTTTATTTTAGGTTGAGTAGCACACATGTAGGTCTGTTATACAGGAAAACTGCATGTCATGCGGGATTTGGTGTACATGTCATTCCATCACTCAGATAATAAGCACAGTCGTTGGCAGGTAGCTTTTTGAACTTCACCTTCCTCCTGCCCTCCACCCTCAAAGTAGGCTCTGATGTCTGCTGTTCCCCTTTGTGTTGATATGTAACTCAATGTTTAGCTCCCACTTACAAGTGAGAACATGCAGGATTTCATTTTCTGTTCCCTATGTTAGCTTAGGCTTATGGCCTCCAGCTCCATTCGTTTTGCTGCGAAGGACAGGATCTTGTTCTTTTTGATGACTGCATGGTATTCCATGGCATATATGTACAACACTCTTTATCTATTCTGTAACTGATGGGCATTTAGGTTGATTCCATGTCTTTGCTATTATGAACAGTGCTGTAATGAACATGTGTGTGCATGTGTCTTTATGGCAGAATAATTTACATTCCCAATAGGGGACTGCTGAGTCAAATGTAATTCGATTTTGAGTTCTTTGAGATATTGTCAAACTGCTTTCCACAGTGGCTAAGTTACATCTGCACCAGCAGTGTCTAAGTGTTTCCATTCGTCCACAACCTTGCCAGCACCTGTTATTTTATGACTTTGTAATAAGGGCCATTCTGACCAGTGTGAAATGGTATCTCACAGTGGTTTTAACTTACATTTTTCTAATGATTAGTGATGTTAGGTGGTTTTTCACATGCCTGTTGGCCACATGTATGTCTTCTTTTGGGAAGTGTCTGTTCATGTGTCTTGCCCACTTTTTAATGGAGTTTTTTTTATTGTAAATTTGTTTAAATTTCTTACAGATTCTGAATATTAGACCTTTGTCAGATGCATAGTTTGCAAATATTTTCTCCCATTCTGCAGAGGTCTGTTCACTCCTCTGTTTAGGTCTGTTTAGTCCCTTTTGCTGTGCAGAAGCTCTTTAAATAGGTTTCACTTGTCAATTTTTTGTTGCAATTGCCTTTGGAGTCTTTGTCATGAAGACTTTGCCAAGGCCTATGTCCAGAATGGTATTTCCTAGGTTATTTTATAGGGTTTTTTATAGTTTTAGGTTTTGCATTTCTCCTGAGTTGTTTTTGTATATGGTGTAAGGAAGGGGTCCAGTTTTCACCTTCTGCACATGCCTAGCCAGTTATCACAGCATCATTTACTGAAGAGGGAGTCCTTCCCCTATTGCTTCGTATTGTTGACTTTTTCAATCATCAGATGGTTGTAACTGTGTGACATTTCTGGGCTGTTTATTCTGTCCCATTGGTCTATGTGTCTGTTTTTGTACCATTACCATGCTGTTTTGGTTACTATAGCCTTGTAGTATAGTTTGAAGTTGGGTAATGTAGTATCTCTGGCTTTGCTCTTTTTGCTTAGGATTGCCTTGGCTGTTTGGGTTCTTTTTTGGGCCCACATGGATTTTAAAATAGCTTTGTCTAATTTTGTGAAGACTGTCATTGGTAGTTTGAATAGGAATAGCACTGAATCTGTAAATTGCTTTGGGCAGTATGGCCATTTCAACAATATTGATTCTTCCTATCCATGAGCATGGAGTGTTTTTCCATTTGTTTGTGTCGTCTCTGATTTCTTTAAGCAGTGTTTTGTAATTCTCATTGTAAAGATCTTTCACTTCCAGGTTAGCTGTATTCCTAGGTATTTTATTCTTTTTGTGGCTTTTGTAAATAGAATTGCATTCTTAGTTTGGATCTCAGCTTAGATGTTGCTGGTGCAGAGGAATCCTGAGTTTTGTACATCGATTTTGTATCCTTAGATACAGCTTATGTTAATTTGTCCATTTTTGTTAAGTTGTTTATTGCATTATAGAGCTTTTGGGCAGAGAGGATCAGGTTGTTTGGGTACAGATAGAACCATACTATCTGCAAACATTAATGGTTTGACTTCAGCAAATTTTTAAAAACCTGAAGTCATACCAACCACACTCTCAGAACAGTGCAATAAAAGCAGAAATCAATACTAAGAAACTCTCTCAAAACCATAGAATTACATGGAGATTAAACAACGTGTTCCTGAATTACTTTTAGGTAAATAATGAAATTAAGGCAGAAACCAAAAAATTCTTTGAAATGAATGAGAATGACGACACAACATACCAGAATCTCTGGGACATAGCTAAGGCAGTATTAAGAAGGAAGTTTACAGCACTAAACGCTCACATAAAAAGTTAGAAAGATCTCAAATTAACAATCATCTAACATCACAACTAGAAGAACCAGATAAACAAGAGCAAAGCAACCCCAAAGCTAGCAGAAAACAAGAAATAATCAAAATCAGAGCAGAACTGAAGGAAACTGAGATGCAAAAACAGTACAAAAGATGAACAAATCGAGGAGTTGGTTTTTCGAAAGCATTAACAAAATAGACAGACTGCTAGCTAGGATAACTGAAAATGAGAGAAGATCTGAATAAACACAATGAGAAATGACAAGGGGGACATTACTACCCTTCAATGTTTCTTGAGTAGGCTAAGCTGAATGTCCTATTTCTTTTAACTTTCACTTGAATTAAAAATAAAAAAAGAACTATTTTAAGCATCAAGAATAGAAAATAAGACAACCAAGTCTAACGGAAGTTAACGTTGTACCATATGTCCTTTCAAACGTCCATTTTTTTTCAAATATAAAATGGTTACTGCTAAATACCTTTTTCTTCCCTACTCATTAACGTTCAACCATTGATTGATTGATTGAGACAGGGCCTTGCTCTCACCCAAGCTGGAGAGCAGTGGCGTGATCACAGCACATTTCAGCCTTGACCTCCTGGGTTCAACTGATCCTTCCACCTCAGCCTCCTGAGTAGCTGGGACTACAGCCGTGCACCACTATGCCTGGCTAATTTTTTGCATTTTTGGTAAAGGTGGGGTTTTGCCATTGGTCTTAAACTCCTGGGCTCAAGGAATCCTCCTACCTTGACCTCCCAAAATGCTGGGATTACAAGAATGAGTCACTGCACCTGGCAGTATTCAACCATTTTAACCTGTGAGAATGGCAATCACCTATAATTCAAGCAAATGTTGTCCTGAAGTTACTTAATATCATTTACATGCAAGTTTTGATACTTTTCTCCCATACATATAAATGGTCATAAATACAATGCGTTTCATGGTACATTTCCAGTTTTTGTAGTATGTTATCATTCTGTAAATATCCTCAATAATTTGTTTTTCTCTGTGTTTATATTTTGAGATTTATCAATCTTGATACTTATAAATTTGAGTTATTCATTTTATTCTTGAATAGTATTCTACCACAAGAATAAGTAAAAACTGCACTGAATCTGTATTATCATTTTTAGCACTCTCATCTTGATATTAAATATCCAATGAGATGTCTTTCCATTCATTTATATCTTAATTTCTTTCAACAACGTTTAGTAGTCAGCAGCAAGCAAGTCTTGTGCCTCCTTGGTTAAATTTATTCCTAAAACATTTTTTGATGCTATTTTAAATGCAATTGCTCTTAAGCTCCTTTTTACACTGTTGATAGCTAGTATACAGAAATACAATGTATTTTCTAGGTTGCTTTTGCATACTGCAACTTTACTGATTTTATTAGTTTTAAGAGAGCTCAAGTGTGGCGTGTGTGTGTTTTTAGGGTTTTCTACATATAGGATCATGTCATCTATTAACAGAAACAGTTTTATTTCTTCCTTTGAAATTTGATTGCTGGCCGGATGCAGTGGCTCACGCTTGTAATCCTAGCACTTTGGGAGGCCGGTGTGGGTGGATCACCTGAGGTCAGGAGTTCAAGACCAGTCTCACCAACATGGTGAAACCCCATCTTAAAAACAAACAAACAAACAAAAAATGGAAATTGATTGCTTTTTGTTTCTCTTGTTTAACTCCTCTGGCTACAGCTTCCAGTATCACATTAAACAGAAGTGTTGAAAGTGGATATCTCTATTTTCTTCCTTATCTCAGAGGAAAAACTTTCAGTCTTTCACCATTGAATATAATGTGAGCTGAGGGTGTTCCAAACTACAGAAATGATCCCTTAAAGGAAAGTCTTTCCAAGAGTTTTTCATATACGACCTTTATCATGTTGTGGCAGTTTCCTTCTATTCCTAGTTTTTTTTAGTGTTTTTACCATAAATGAATGTTGAATTTTGTCAAATGCTCTCCCTGCATCAGTTGAAATGATCACGCAGGTTTTCTCCTTCATTCTATTAATGTGGGACATTACACTGATCAATTTTTATACACTGAAACATCCTTGCAATCCTGAAATAAATCTACTTGGTTAAGGTGCATCCTTTATTTATATTGCTGAATGGTCCGCTAATATTTGGTTAAGACATTTTGCACCTGTATTCATTAGGGACAGTGATCTGTAGTTTTCTTACAGTGCCTCTGGTTTTGACATCAGGGTAATGCTCCTCTAATAGAGCAAGTGAGGGAGGGTTCACTCCTCTTCAAATTTCTGAAGGAATTTGAGAAGGACTGGCATTAATTTTTCTTTAACTGTTGGGTAGACTTCTCCAGTAAAGCCATCTGGCCCTGGGCTTTTCTTTGCTGGGAGGTTTGTGATTAGTGATTTGATTTCTTTAAGAATTAGGGGTCTATCTGGATTTTCAATTTATTCTGAAGTCATTTTGGTGATTTGTGTATTTCTAGGAATATGTCCATTTTATCTAGGTTACTCAACTTGATGGCATACAGTTCTTCATAGTATTCTCTTACAATCTTTTCTATTTCTGTAAAGTCAGTAGTAATATCCCCTTTTCATTTCTGATTTAGTATTTCATTTTTCTCTTTTTTCCCCCTTAGTAAATCAATCTAAAGTTTTGTCAGTTTTGTTGATTTTTCAAAGAACCAACTTTTAGTTTTGGTCATTATTCTCTATTGCTTTTCAATTCTCTATTTCATTTATTTCTGTTGTAATCTTTACACCAATAAATTAGTTAACCTAAATGATGAAGAGGTAAATTTACCAAAAAAAAAAAAAATACTGAAATTTGGATGCATCTAAAAATGCAACTAAAAAATGTCAAAACTTACAGAACAATAAAGAGAAATCGTCAATGCCATAATTATAACTGAAGGTTTCACTTCTCTTTTAGTAACTGTTAAGAGCAAGTCACTAAGCTATCAGTAAGGAGGCAGAAGATCTAACACTATTAACCAACCAATTCTATCACTGACATTTATAGAATATTCTACACAAAAACAAAGTGCCCATTCTCTTCAAGTGCACGTAATCCATCAATATAAACCATATTTTGAGTCATAAATAAATCAATAAATTTAAAAGATCTGAAATTACACAAAATACATTGTCTAACAACAACAGATATAAACCAGAGCTCAGAAACAGAAAGATAGCTGAAATATCTCCAAATATTGTACATCAAACAAAACACTGCAATAATTCATAAGGTTAAGGAAGCAACTGCCAAAAAATTTTCAGCATTGTGAAATAAAATTAAGTCAAAGTACAATATATCAAAATTTACAAGACACAGACAAAAGCCGTGTTGGGAGGTAAACATATAGCACCATATGCCTCTGTCATAAAATAAAGAATTCAAATCTAGTATGTAATAAACTAAAAAAAGGAAACAAAAAGCAGAAAATATAGAAAAAAAGGCAACATAAAACAAAAACAAAAATAAATGAAAATAAAGTCTAGTTCTTTGAAAATAGTAAAATCACTTAATTCCAGTAAATTCAACAATGACATAAAATTTTCAAATTCCTTGAACTAAACACAGATTACCAAATCTTATTTAAAAAAAAATCCAGATAACTAGAATTACCCTATATCCATTAAAGAAACTGACTTTCTTTAGTTTTGACCCAGGCGGCTTCACAGGAGAATTCTGTCAAACATTTAAAGAAGAAATATATCAATTCTACTCAAACTCTTCCATAAAACAGGAGAAGGGAACACCATTCATTTTACATGTCACACTATTGTGATTCTAAAATCAGACAGTATAACCTAACATCTCTAATGAATATAGATGCAAAATCCTCAAAATATTAACAAATCAAATTTAGCTATATATAAAAAAGATAATATTCTGTGACTGTTTTCTTCTAGATATGCAAGATTAACATAATACTCAAAAATCAATGTGATACACTACATTAACAAATTAAAACAGAAGCAAAACATAAACATAAATCCAGAATCCATTCTTCAAGTGCTCAAAAAACTGAGGAATATTAGAAAATTCTGTCAACCTGAGAGATAGCATGTACGAAAAACCTACAGTTAATATAATACTCAACGGGGGATGCAATATTTAATCTCACCATTTTGAAACAGCATGGTTCTGGTAATCCTGATCAGTGTAATAAGGTTACACAAAATAAAATAAAACTCATATAGAGTGGAAATAGATAATCGTCTATGCAGAATATATCCTGAAATTTGAAAAAAAAAAATGGGTACTAGGGCCGGACGCGGTGGCTCACGCCTGTAATCCCAGCACTTTGGGAGGCCAAGGTGGGTGGATCACGAGGTCAAGAGATCGAGACCATCCTGGTCAACATGGTGAAACCCCATCTCTACTAAAAATACAAAAAAATAGCTGGGCACGGCGGTGCGTGCCTGTAATCCCAGCTACTCAGGAGGCTGAGGCAGGAGAATTGCCTGAACCCAGGAGGCGGAGGTTGCGGTGAGCCGAGATCGCGCCATTGCACTCTAGACTGGGTAACAAGAGCGAAACTCCGTCTCAAAAAAAAAAAAAAAAAAAAATGGGTACTAGAATTAGTAAGTTAGTTGAGCTGGCTAAACTATCCAGAGACATATAAAACCTCCACTGGAGGGCTATTTACTTCAGTGTCTTTTACCCAGTACATTACGTACAACATGTTCAACCAAAAATTACATAGCATACTAATAGACAAAAAAAAAAGTTCAAAACACAAGCATCAGAACCAGATACAGATCTGGGATTATCAGACTAGGAATTTACAGTATCTATGATCAATATACTAAGCCTTTTAATGGAAAAAGTGGACTATATATAAGAACAAATGGGTAATGTAAGCAGAGTGATGGGAATTCCAAGAATAAATAAAAAGGGAATGCTAGAAATAAAAAATATCCCAACAGAAATTAAGAACACCTTTGAAGGACTTATTTGAAGGATTTACTAGTAGACTGAATATGGCCAAAGAAACAATCAGTGAGCCTGAAAAATTATCAATAGAAATTTCTAAAAATGAAATGCAAATAGAAAAAAAAGAATGAAAAGGCAGAACATTCAGAAACTGTGGGACAATTATAAAAGGCACAATACACTTGTAATGAAAATACCAAAATGACAAGAGATAAACGAATAGAAAAAATATTTGAAGCAGTAATGACTCAGGATGATTTTTCAAAATTAATGACAGGCACCAAAACACACAGATCCAGGAAGCTCAGAGAAAAGCAAACATAACAACATAAATACCTAAAATCTACACCCAGACATATCACATTTGAACTGTAGAAAAATCAGAGACAAAGATAAAATCTTGAAAGCCAGAAAACAACAACAAACAACCTTACCTAAAAAGGAACAAAGAATTAAATTGGAAATCATGCAAACAAGAAAAGTGGAGTGAAATATGTAAAAAAAAGCATTGAAAGAAAAACCCACCTACCTTAGAATTCTGTATCCAACAAATCACCCTTCAAAAGTCAAGGAAAAACAAAGAATTTCTCAGAAAAATAAAAACTGAGGCAATCTGTTGCCAGTAGACTGCCCAGAGGGAAATGTCAAAAAGAAGTTTATCAAAAAGAAGGAATATAGGTCAGGTATGGTAGCTCATGTTCAAAATATCAACACTTTGGAAGGCCAAGGTAGGAGGATCCCTTAAGCCCAGGAGTTCAAAACCAGCTTGGGCAACATAGTGAGTGAGACCTTGTCTCTACAAAAAAATAAACAAAATATTAGCTATGCGTAATGGCACCTGCCTTTAGTCCCAGCTATGGGGGAGGCTGAGGTGAGAAGGTTGCTTGAGCCCAGGAGTGTGAGGCTGCAGTGAGCTGAACACTTCAGCCTGGGCAACAGAGCAAGACTCTGTCTCAAAAGGAAAATAATGTAGGCTAGAAATTTGTATCTTTGTGAGGAAAGGAAGAATATTAGAAAGGAAATACACAAAAGTAACATAAAATTCTGTTCTTAATATTCTTAATCTGATGTAACAGTTTGCTCAAAATAATGATAGCAACAATATATTTGATGATTACAGCTTATAGGTAAGTGAAATTTATGACAGCAGTGTTATAAGGGACAGGAAGGAGGATTGGGGAATACAGTTTTATGGCACTTTTACTATCTGTGAAATGATATGGTGGTGCTATTGTATGCTCTCAGACTACACTGAAATTAAACTGGAAATCAGCTGGAAAGCTCCAAAATACCCGTAGACTAAACAACACATTTCTAACACACATACTATAATTCAATAAAACTTAAAACTATTTGTAACTGAATGAAAATAAAACATAAAAATCTGTGAGATACAGTGAAAGTAATGTTTAGAGGAAAATTTATAGCATTGAATGCACAAGGTAGAAAAGATCTAAAACAATTAATCTAAGTTTTCAAGTTAGAAAACTAGAAAATTCAGTCCAAAGTAAGAAGAAGAAAAGATATAATAAAAATTAGAGCAGAGATCAATAGAGAAAAATCGACAAAAGCAAAAGCCAGATATTTGTGAAGATCAATGAACTGTTAAACCTCTAGACATGCTAAATAGGTATATTTCTATCAGCTCCTGTAGATTAAAATTTTTTAAATATATTATTAAAATTTCAATAGCTTTAGGGTACAAATGGTTTTTGGTTACATGGATGAACTGTATAGTGGTCAACTCTGGGCTTTCAGTGTACTCATCACCCAAATAGTGTACACTGTACCCAGCAGGTGATTTTTCATCCCTCATCTCCCTCTTCCATCCTCCCCTCATCCTGAGTCTCCAGTGTCCACTCTATTATACTCTGTAGACCTCTGCATACCCATAGCTTAGCTCCCACTTCTGAGAATATGGAGTATTTGATTTTCTGTTACTGAGTTACCTCACTTAGGATAATGGCCTTCAGTTCCATGTAAGAGCTGCAATAGACATTATTTTGTTCTTTTTTTATGGCTAGTGGTATTACAAGGTGTGTTTGTGTGTGTGTATCCCATTTACTTTATCCACTCATTGGTTGATGAGCACTTAGGTTGATTTCCTATCTTTGCAACTGTGAATTGTGCTGTGAGAAACGTGAGTATATGTATCCTTTTTTATAGTATGACTTCTTTTCCTTTGGGTAGATACCTACTAGTGGAATTTGTAGATCGAATGGTACATCTACCTTTAGTTCTTTGAGAAATCTCCATACTGTTTTCCATAGAGGATGTAATAATTTGCATTTCCACCAACAGCATGTAAGCATTCTCTTTTTACCATATCTACATTAACATCTGTTGTTTTTTGACTTTTTTAAAATGACCATTCTCATTGGGGTAAGGTGGTATCTCATTGTCATTTTATTTCGTAGTTTCCTGATGATTTGTGATGTTGAACATTTTTTCCTATGTTTGTTGGCCATTTGTATATATCTTCTTTCAAGAAATGTATACTCAAGTTGTTTGCTCACTTTTTAATGGAATTATTTGACTTTTTTCCTGCTGATTTGCATTCCTTATAGATTCTGGGTATTAGTCCTTTTTCAGAGGTACAGTTTGCAATATTTCCTCCCACTCTGCAGATTGTCTATTTACTTTGTTGATGATTTCTTTTGCTATGCAGAAGCTTCTGAGTTTAATTAAGTCCCATTTATTTATTTTTGTTTCTACTGCATTTACTTTTGGGGGTCTTAGTCACAAATTCCTTGCCTAGGTCAATCTCCAGAAGAATTTTTTATAGGTTTTCTTCTATTCATCTTTTTATGGTTTCAGGTCTTACATTTATGTCTCTAATCCATCTTGAGTTAACTCTTGCATTTTTAAGTGTTTTCTGTATGTAGATGCTGTTATTTGGTGCAAAAAATTATGTTTCATTGATGACTACACTATTGTCATTTATGCTACAAATGATCTACTTATCACATTTAATATCTGAAATCTACTTAGCCCCAAATTATTGTTACTTCCGTTTACTTTTTGTGTCATTTGATTATTAAGTTTCTCCTCATTATTATTTTTTCCAGTTTCCTGTGTAATTTTATTCTAGGTGAGATTTCTGTAAGCAACATGTATTTATATTTCTTAACCCAATTTGAAGGCTTTTAAAGCTTTAACTGTATATATTTTATGCCAGAACTGGTTTTGACAGCTGTTTGTGTTTTTATATCCTAAGTACAATGCCTCATGACCAAAAGAAGACACTAATTATAATGTTTAGCCATCAGAATGTCTAGCAAATATTTAGAACACATCTTTCTTTGACCCAAAGTTTAAAAGTGGGCCATTATTTGTGGTAAGAAAAATATCAAACAGAAACCTATTTTTAGCCTTTCATCTCTCTTCCATTGGTGTATCTGTTCTACTCCTCTGGCCTTACTTCACTGGTAAAAGCAGCAGCTTACAATCATTAACCTCTCTGTAACTGCCATCAATCACCAAGCCCTTCAGGCTGAGTATCTCAACCAGAAAGTAGAAAGCCAAAACTCAGTCAGCAAAGTTCCACTTCAACTTTGGCATGATACTTCACAAATGATCTTGACACACCTTGCAAAAACGTGTCGTCAAACCAACTTCCATTACTGACCATGAATATATTCCAATACTCAATCCTAACCTTCCATGTTCTCACTGGTTCCCTCCCTTCTGACTTTCCTTTCAAATTTTCTCTTCCCTCTCTCCTATCCATTTTCTTAGTCCTCTCCTCCTCAATCATTTCCACAGCTCTAATTAAACTCTGAATTTTTGAAGCATCCATATTTATTTCCATTTTCACTCCCAAAAGTTAGTGCTATATTTCTAGCCACTAAACAATTCTATCTGAAATTAATTACCAAAACCATCTATAATCCTCCTCCTTAAACTTTCTCCCAGTATTTTCCCCAGTGCTGTTAGACTAAACTGTGAGTCCTCATTTCTTTATAGTATCTATGGAATTCACACTTCCTTCCTTTTCCTTCGTTGCCTACGTTGCTTTAGTAAGGGCTCTGTCACTTAACACTGTATTACTACAGTAGTATCTTAATGAGATTCTCTCTTCCAGACGCTTCTCCCTAAGAATCTATTCCGACAAAACTTGAAAAAATCCAATTACTGCATGTCATTTCCTTACTTCAGCATTTACAATTCTGGTAAGTGGATCAAGCAAACATGTGAGGTAAATCTTCAAGAACCCTCACTATATTCACAGGCCACCTGTTGTTTACATCCAGTTTCAATCCACCACAGATTCCCAGTCCCTCCACTCAGCATATCTTCATGCATTTCTCTTGTTACTACTTTACTTTTTTCTCACATTGTTTTCCCATTCTGAAATGTTACATTTCCTTCATTTCCAATCCTGTATTCCTTAAAATATATTTTTCCATGAATTTTTCCAAACCTAGGGAGGTAGAAGTGGAGTTAAAGGAGCCTTATAATAAAGAATAAAGAAAAACAATAAAGAAAAAAATAATGGCAGGTAGAAGCATGGGTCTATATAAAGGAATGGAAAGTGTTAATGGTAAATGTGCAGCATTTTCAATCACTTTAAAATATAATTGTCTAAAGCAAAATTTCATTACGATTACCATGTATTGTGTTTATCATATATGAAAGTAAATTTTAAGAAATAATAGCCTAAAGAATAGACAGAGGAAATAGAAATAGGCTGTTGTAGTGAACTGGTTATAACTGAAGGTAGACTAAGTTAAACATGTATACCGCAAACTCTAGAAACAACCTCCAAACAATAAAACATACAACTAAGACAATAGCAGTGATAAAATGGAGCCATAAAATATCCAACAAATCCTAAAGAAGGCAGACAAAGAAGAAAAGGAACAAAGAAAAAAAATAAAGAACAAACAGCAAGATGGTATATTTAAACCCAACTATGTCATTAAGTACATTAAATGAAAGCAGGCTACACACTGCATTAAGTCATATTTTCTAATGAGTAAGAAAAAAACCAAGACTCAACTACATGCTGTCTAAAAGAATATCCACTTAAATATAATTGGCATAGGTTAAAGGTATAATGATAGGGAAGGATATGTTACACGAAAGCAAAAGAAAGCTGGAGTACTTATATTAATATCAGACAAAGTAGACCTCAAAATAGAGACTGCTGTCATGGATACAGAACATTTCCTAATGATAAGGAGGTAAAGATGAGCACAGTGATATGTGTTTGCAATCTCAGCTACTGGAAAGGCTGAGGCCAAGAGGATTGCTTGAGCCCAGAACTTCAAATCCAGCCTTTGCAAAATAGCAAGACCCATCTCTTTAAAAAAAAAAAAGAAAGAAAGAAAAAGGAAAAATAAAATGAGGTAAATTCACTAAGAAGACAATACTAAATCTAAATATGTATGCAACTAACAATGGGGCTTCAAGATATATGAAGCAAAACCTAAAAGATAAAGTCCACAATTATAATTGAAGATAACAACAATGCTTTTTCAGAAACCAATAGAACAAGTAGGCAGAAAATCAGTAAGAATACAGAAGACATAAACAATACTATTAACTGCCTGGACCTAATGAACATTGGTAGAACAATTTATGCAGTAAAAGCAGAATACAGTTGACCCTTGAACAACATGAGTTTGAATTGCGTGG
This sequence comes from Aotus nancymaae, assembly GCF_030222135.1. Classification (NCBI taxonomy): domain Eukaryota; kingdom Metazoa; phylum Chordata; class Mammalia; order Primates; family Aotidae; genus Aotus; species Aotus nancymaae. Next base: position 27,729,242 of record NW_026988445.1, read on the forward strand.
GCCCACTTACACCCAAATTTTCTTCTGCCTCTGCCACCTCTTGAGACAGCCAAGTCCAACCCTCTTCTTCCTCCACCTACTCAATGCGAAGACAATGAGGGTGAAGATCTTTACAATAATCTATTTCCACTTCATGAATAGTAGATATGTTTTATCTTCCTTATGATTTTCTTAATAACATTTCCTTTCCTTGTAGCTTACTATATTATAAAAATACAGTATATAATACATATACAAAATTTGTGTTAATCGACTGTTCATTACAGCTTCTGGTCAATAGTAGGCTATTAGTAGTTAAGTTTCTGGGGAGTCAAAAGTTCCCTAACTCCTGAATTGTTCAAGGGTCAATGTATAGATTCTTTCAAGTGTATATAGAACATACACCAACATAAGCCATTTTCTCAGCCATAAAACAAATCTTTTAAAGTGTAAAACGATTAAAATCATATAAACTATGTTCTCCAACCACAAAAGAATTAAGCTAGGAATCGGTAACAGAGAGACATCTGAAAAATCATGTATTTGGAAATTAATCAACACACTTAGAAATAACCCTTAAGAAGGAATCACAAGGGGAATTAAAACTCTTTTGAAATAAAAACACAGCACATGAAAATTTGCAAAGCATGACTAACAGTCCTTAGAGAGAAACTTAACTTAGATGACAAATTCCTTGAAAGACACAAAGAGCACAAGTCATTTGAGAAACAAGAGATAACCACAACAGACCCATAAATCGAATTCACAGTTAAAAACCTCCCAACAAAGACAAAACTCCACGTCCAGGGAGAGCCTCACTGGTAAATCCTACCAAATATTAATAAATAATACAAATTCCACACAAACAATTCTATAAAATTAAAGAGAAAAGAGGAGTACTTCCCCTTTTGTTTTTAAAAAGCAAGCATGGGCTGGGCACGCCTGTAATCCCAGCATTTTGGGAGGCTGAGGTGGGTGGATCATGAGGTCAAGAGATCGATACAATCCTGGCCAACATGGTGAAACCGTGTCTCTACTAAAAATACAAAAATTAGCTGGGCGTGGTGGCGCATGCCTGTAATCCCAGCTACTCAGGAGGCTGAGGCAGGAGAATTGCCTGAACCCAGGAGGCAGAGGTTGCAGTGAGCCGATATCGAGCCACTGCACTCCAGCCTAGCAATGAAGCAAGACTCTGTCTCCAAAAAAAAAAAAAAAAAAAAACAAGCATGATCCTCAAGTGAAAATTATACAAAGACATTTTAGGAAAACAAGATGACATAGTAATATCACTCAGGATTTCAGGATGCAAATATCCTTAGAAATACAATGTACCAATGCTAGCAATATATAATAACACATCAGGAACAGGTGGGTTTTTCAATAGGAATGCAAGCTTCACTCAATTTTGGAAAATCAATGTTAATTTACCATTTTAATAAAACATAAAAGAGAAAAGCCATATGATCACTGCAATAAGTGCAAAAAAAGCTTTAATAAAATTCAATACCCATTCATGATGTAAGAAACTCTCAGTAACTTAGGACTAGAACTTCCTCAACCTGATAAAGGAGGTATAAAACACCTACATTAATATCACGTTCTTATATTATATTCAAATAATTTTAGGCTTAGAGAAGACTTACAAAAATATAGTACACACAGTTACCATATACCCTTTACCCACCTTCGTCTATGCTAGTATCTTATATAGCCATAATATGAATATCAAAACAAAGAAACTAACATCAGTATAATACTATTTAAGTAAACTACCAACTTTATTTAGATTTCACCAGTTTTTCTACTAATGCTCCTGCCTAGTCCAGGACCCAACCCACGATTTCACACTGCAGTCAGTCATCATGCCATCTTAGTCTCTCCAATCTATGAGAGTTCCATCATTCTTTGTCTATCATAAGGTTGACACTTTTGAAGTTATCTGGCCAGGTATTTTAAGGAATGTCCCTCCATGTCAGTTTTTCAGGTTTCCTCATGATTTTATTGAGGTTATGCATCTTGGAGGAGAGCACTTCAAAAGTGATGTGCCCTTCTCAGAGCATCTTATCATGGGTTCCATGACGTCAACATCTTACTTACTGGTGATGTTAACCATGATCACTTGGTTAAGACCGTGTCTGCCAGATCTCTCCGCTGTAAAGTCAGTCATTTTATCTTTGTAAATGATAAATGTTCACAGGGAGATACCTTGAGACTACGGAAATATCCTCTTTTCTAAACTCTTGCTCACTAATTTTAGCATTCCTAGGTGAATCCTGCATGAGCAATTTTTGCTTGAGTTCTATTGGTGATTTTCTACTTTCCTCACCTCTACTACATTCATTAATTAGAATTCATCTGTAAGGAAGACATGGTCTCTCAACACTTTATTTAGACAATCAATCACTTATTTATGCAGTATAATCTCATGATTATGTCGTACTTTATTCTTTGGATCATAAACTAACACTATTCTTATTACTGAAATTGTTTTAGCTTTTGCCACAGGACTTTTCAGGTTTGGTTGCTTTACATATCTTTTTTTTTTTTTTTTTTTTTTTTTAAGGCTCCTTCCTTACACTCTGACACCACAAAATTCTCCAGGCTTATCTTTTTTTTTTTTTTTTTTTTCTTTTTTACCCATACTAGTGTTGAAATCAGTCACTTCCTCAAGGAGCCTTGGTTCTTTTTATTGGAGAATAACATTTAGAAACCCAGATCTGGCAGCTACATGTGCTCATTAACATCATATTTAATGGTAAAAGATGCTTTTCTCCCTAAGACTAGGAACGAAGTCAGGATGTTCACTCTTACCACTATTCAACATCATAATGAAAGTCTTCGCCAATATAACAAGGCAAAAGAAGAAAGAAAATGCATACAGATTAGAAATGAAGTAAAATTTTATTTACAGAAGATATGATTGTGTAGACAACTGTAAGTGATCTACAAAAAAGATTACTACAATTAATTCTTGCAAGCCTCCAAGAGAAAAGGCCAGTATGAAAAAACCAACTGTATTACTATATATTGGCAGCAAAACAAAGTGAAAATGAAATTTTAAATATCATTTCCATTGGAAGACATAAAACATTTAAGGATAAAAGTAACAAAATTTGTGTAAGACTTAAAACACTGAAATTTACAAAACATTAATGAGAAATTAAAGGCTATCTAAATAAACAGAGAAATAAACTGCACACATGGATCTGAAGACTCACTGTTCAGATGTCAGTTCTCCCTAGATTTATCTAGGGATTCAACACAGTCTCACACAAAATCTTAGCAGACTGACAAACAGTGTAAAATTTATACAGAAATCTATATAGACATTAATCTAGATAAATTCAGGCTATAAAACACCCTGCTAGAGAATCTTTACGCTTGAAGGTACTTAAAGGATTTTATCTTTTGCATGAGTAAATAAACCTGTCCAGTTCCACAAAGAAAGCAAGAAGCAAATCCAGGACTAGGAACCAACCTTGTTCTTTCATATTTTGATACTGTGCTCTTTAGAGTGGTACATCATGCTATCTGTAATTAAGATTAGTTCACTTTTTACTTTGCCTATAAACAGATTCAGATCTCAACAGATACCAGAATATCTAAATGTGCCGTCATCTCTCGATGTGCAGCAATAAGCAGGAAAAGAGACAAGAGCTATGTGATAATAAACAAAAATAACATTTCCCAAACCTTATTCATAAAAATGTAACAAAAATACCTGATCTTAGGAATGAACTTTTACAAGAAATTACACATTTTAAAGATGTTAGGACTCCATAAAAATGTTTTATTTTATAAATTACATAGTAAATTACACTGTCCAAAGCACTGAAATTTTAACTAAATTCATTAAAACAGCTTACGTCAGGCTGGCTCTCAAAATTCATTTCAAGTTCTCCTGTTATACGATACAAACCCAAATAGACTCAATCACATTTTCCTTTTAGAAAGAAATTCAAATTTAAAAGTGCTGCTACAATGAAGTTGCTCCTTCAAGTATATATGTGGCAGCAGAGAACACCAGAGCCTTGGCAGTCACACAGGACACCATGAGTAAGCCTGTAGATGGCATCAATCCACAACCAATCTATTGTTTACAGAAACAGTCATTTTTTGGTTGTGCTTCTTTATTCAAGATATTTAAAACTTTTGCTCAAATTAAGTGGCACCCATTTTAAAAAAATAATTATAACAACCTGAACGACTTTATCTACATACGTCATCTGAAGTTGTTTTGGCAGCTCCTCCTCCCTGCCAGAGCTGCTGACTCGCTTAATTCCATTCCTACATGGTAGCTGCCTGGCTCTCTTACTATCACTCTTATACTGGGCATGTCTAGCCCAATGGAGCCGAGATAGGATAAGCCGTGCTTCCTTACTGGTATACTGGTTGGGCTCTCAAAGCTTTGTCCAGGTGGGGCCAAACTCTTATTTAACTTGAACAGCTGAACACTGAGATAAGGAAACTTTGTAGCAGAACTTATTGTTCTCACAGGACTCAGGAAGTTCCATATTTTGGCCCTTCTTTAAATTTACAGTGCCACACTGGTACCTTAACCATTGTCTCTTAAAGAAATAGCTCTTTTCCTTTTTTTTGGAGTAAGTCTTCCCAGGACAGGGTGTCTACAAGGGATGATATTTCGTCGTAGCTTATTATTAGCTATTAAAAATAAAACTATGCATGATTTCTGGGAGACACAGCAAAACCTTGTCTCTTCCAGGTTCCTTTGTAGTTTACTGACATGACGAAAACAGTACATAGCTCATTCGAGCCACTCCTATATATGCATGCAACTCATAAGGATCATCCTCAGTGATACAAAGTGGATGTAAAATTGTCTATAAGTCAGGAAACATTTAGGACACATTCTTCTCATAAAGGTTGTAAAGGATTCAGTACTTAACACGGTACTTTATACACAGTAGAAACTCAATGCATGTGAGTTGAATTGAGTAGAGGTGCCTAATATGACATACCTTTTTTAAATTCCTAGTTACAAGAAACAGAAAATCACCATACTCTTGGTTCCCAATAACGTAATACAGACACGAAGTACTCGTGTTACTTCTTACTAACTCATGTAATTCATATAATTCTATCTTTATCTTAAGGGTTAACAGAGAAGAACAGTTGGCATATAACAGACCCCAAATAAATGTTTTTGACTAATAGATGTTTCAGAGAAAAATATGACATGTTGGAATAAACTGAAATGGATGGACTAACTAAAAATAATTACACAAAAATTCTGAGTAAATTACTGAATGAAATCATTTCATAGTAAAAATTTGATACAAGCATTTGAAAATCAAAGTATCAAAATCAATGTCTGTACTAACAATATCTGAGGTAGTAAAGAAAAAAAAGGGAGGGAGGGACAGGCATAATTTCCTGTTCCTGAACTTAAGCAAAAATTGTAGTATTAGAAACAAGAAGCGTGGGTGCAGTGGTTCACGCATCTAATCTGAGCACTTTGGGAGGCCAAGGAGGGAGGACTCTTTGAGCCTAGGAATACAATGCCATCCTGGGCAACATGGCAAAATCTTATCTCTACAAAAAGTACCAAAACATTAGCCAGGTATGGTGGCTCATGCCTGCAGTCCAAGCTACTCAGGAGGCTAAGGTGAGGGGATCACCTGAGCCTGGGGAGGTAGAGGCTGCAGCCAACTGTCATCGTACCACTGCACTCCAGGCTGGCCAGAAGAGACCTTGTTTTCAAAAACAAGCAAATATAAACAAGTTTTAAGCAGATCAAGATAAAACTAAACATATATAATTTGTATTTTTTTTTTTTTTTTTAAAGAGATTGGGTCTCACTGTGCCACCCAGGCTGGAGTACAGTGATGCAATCACAGCTCACTGCAGCCTCAACCTCCTGTGCTCAAGTGATTTTCTTGCCTGCCTTACCAGCCTCCCAGGTAGGTAGAGCTACAGGAGTGCACCACCACATCCAGCTGATTTTTTTTATTTTTTGTAGAGATGGGGTCTATGTTGCCCATGCTGGTCTCAAATGCCCGGCCTTAAGTAATCCTCCTGCCTCAGCCTCCCAAAATGCTGGGATTACAGGCATGAGCCACTGTGCCTGGTCTAGCAGTATTCATTTTGTGGGCAATAAAGTTCTGTTTCTAATGACAGAGAAGTCCAAAATAAGACATTGTCTTTACTACTTCATTAAATATTAAAAACAAATTCCTTTAAATTCTTTTTAAAACAAGAATTTTTATAAATAAACCTGCAGTGTTCTCTTTAAAATTAAAGACAGAGGGGCAAATTTAAAAATTATAATTTTTAAACTAGTTTTCTTAAAGAAAAAAATAACACTGGGTATCTTTTTTAAAATTAAAGAAATAATGAGAGGCAAACTAACAAATTATTATGAAAATAAGAGAAAAATAAATTCTGTGATCACATTGAATAAAATTTTAAGAGGTATCTGGGGAGTAAAAATTATAAGAAAACTTTTGTGCACAGAAGTTCAATAATCAATCACTAAAATGGCAGTAAAATGGAAAGTATCATTACATCATTGACTTTTATTCACTTAAAATATTTTTGCTATAAATTCATTTTAGCAGTGCAACCAAAATATTTACATACTATGCCACAAAGATATCTTACCTTTTTATCATATACATCTTGCCAGTTTACTCCAGAAAAGAAACTGTGTCTCATAATTTCTTTCGCATCATCTGGTCCTCCACCAAGGCTATGAGAACAGAAATAAAATTAAATGAGTGTAAAACATTTACATAAGCTCAAAACAACAAAAATGGTTTTGTGAAAGTGTTATTTTCTGTGTAAAAAATAGTTCTTGGGATAAATAGCTATAAAAGTAAAAGCTTTTGCTGTAGAATCTATTTTTCCTAATATGCTTATAAGAACTAGCTTTAGAACAGTATGGTATTTGAAAAAGAGCAGAGGCTTTGGAGACAGATCTGAAAGAAGCAACCATCTCCAGCACTTATGAGATGTGTGACAATAGAAAAGAGGCTTACCCTCAGTTTTCTATTCTGTAGAATGGGGAATAGTATTTGCTGGTGGGTCACTGCAAGAGTTAAACAACACAGGGATTTGGTTTGGCTGTGTCTCCACCCAAATCTCATCTTGAACTGTAGCTCCCATAATCCCCATGTGTTATGGCAGTGACCAGGTGGGAGGTAACTGAATCATGGGGGCAAGTTTTTTCTATGCTGTTCTCATGAAAGTGAGTAAGTCTCACGAGATCTGATGGTTTTATAAAGGGCAGTTCCCCTGCACATGCTGTCTCTTGCCTGCCACCATGTAAGACGTGCCCTTGCTCCTCCTTCACCTTCCGCCATGATTGAGGCCTCCCAGTCATGTGGAACTGTGAGTCCAATAAACCCCTTTTTCTTTATAAATTATTCAGTCTCAGGTATTTCTTCATAGCAGTAGGAAAATGGACGAATACAATAATAGGTAAAAGAAATTCATGTGTTTTCTGGTTTTTCAGTTTAAAATAGTACATATTACTAAGAATAAAAGAAAGAAAAATGAGAAATAGGAAGAACAGGAAAGGAGGGAAAAAGAACAAGGAAAGAAAGAAGAAATAAATCTATTTAAATTTGAATTTAACATAGTAAGCTGTTCGGACTTGTTCATTGTTAGAAATTATATGTGTTGGTAAATGCTTAACAACCAGCTCTCTGTGAGCAATCATACATTTACAGACATACAATTTTTTTCTTTTTTCAAGGGCACAGGGCATGCCAGGTGCTCAGAGCAGAGCAGCCATGGAGCTGCTGGGACCGGACCTTGCCTGGCCTAGCCACCGCCACACCCTAGACATATAAATTCAAATTTTAATGACAAAGAATGCAAAATACAACATTTACAAACACCATAAAATATACAATGTCCTGTATTGTAAATTAGTCACCTGATTTTCACAGAAGACTTAATTTTTACTGTACTCCAAAGCCACTAATGGATGCAACTTATGACTAGTTCTAACATGAATACTGGCTGACATTTTTGTTTATGTTAAAGTCAAAGATGAAAGTGATAAAATGGAGACTCTAGACTTCACTTGCCAGTAATGTGAGGGAATTCTTTGCTAAATGGTTAAAAATTTTGGAACAGTGGAAGAATACTCATTTTTTTGTTGCTATTTACAATGTCATGAATATCGACACAACAAACCTTTAAATTTAATCTGCATTATTAACATTTTCTCTTACGTCTAAACAATCAACAAAACACTAAGTCCAGCCCCAACTCATAGTATTTGCCAATTTTGGTGGTATAAATTCTCCCACCATGGCACATTTCAAGCTACCAATATGATGTCAATGAACATGGAGGCAGGAAGAGCTGCATCATAGTAAACCATTATTTATTATGTCCATACAGATACAGCTGACATAAGTCATCTCAAAAATAAAGACAACCATGAAACATAACAAATTAAGGAGAGATGCATTTTGAGTATCTATGACCTTTGCTTTTCCTTTCTTAATCAGTAAATTTATGTAATTTAATTTTTAATAATGACTATAATCTACAACCAGCTCACAAAATTGCTGAAAATGTAACAGCTGGTTCTTGTGAGATGGTATATGCCAACTCCAACACAACAGTGGGTTGGAAGAAAACCATGTACAGATGCTCCTAAACTTACCAATGGGGTTACATCTAGATAAACCTACATTTCAACTTAAGATGCGTTTATCAGGATGCCACTCCATTATTAGCTGAGAAGCATACTAAATATACATCACTTTCACCCCATCATAAAGTCAAAAAACTGTCAAGCCATCGTAGGTCAGAAATCATTTGTAATTATATAATTCTAATGAATTCTGGTTATTAGATACAAGAAATACATGAGTGGGAAGGACATAGGATCCTTTGACACACAATCAAAATGGAAAACAATCAGCTGGTACCTGAGTTTCTTTAGTGATAACTGATTCCCACCAGATGGGTCTCCAACTCCCAGCTCCTTATAAAATTCTCTAAATGAACTATACCCCAGAGATGGGACTTTTAGATTTGATCATAATAGTGCTGTTCGATATTTGCATTTGAATTTTCAGACTGGTAGTTCTGAATTCAGTGAGGGCTCAGCATTTCAGTCCCTGCCCTCTTTTTCATTCTATTTCAATTGTGTATGTTTCTTCCCAGGAGACTGCAAACTCCTTTGAAGGCCAGGTCAGTGCTGGATTATCCAAAAGGCATTCTAGAAAGCTTGTGCTTAAAGAACCAGAGAAGTCAAAGCACCAAAACACGTTTCTGAAAAGCATTGAGTATTCTCAAATGCACATCAACATAGTCTGCATTAGACATATCAAAGCTCCATGGCATTTTCTTACACTTATGTTATAGTTTATTTCAATAGTGTTTCATTTGAATTGTATTTCAGACGAGAGTTGGAGTGGAGAATCATAATCATTTTGTAAACAAAATGCTTTAATCCAGCTTTAGTTATCCATTTTTGTAACTCAAGTTTTCTAGCAATACTTTGGTTTTGAACATAGCCAGCATTTATTCTATATTTATCAAATACATATAAAACTGAAATATCAGCTATGAATACTATGCAAAGTCTAAGAATACAATCAGATGTCCATTTTAGAAGCTAGGAGAAATTCTTTAACACACTTCCTCAATGTGTGAAACTGTCAAAAATTTCAGTGTCAATGGCTCTCTAATATACAATTTAAGACTTCAAAAATAATAACAAAATATGCTTTGAAGTAAGATATTTATGTCTAAAATACAGTATCAGAATGCCAAACTAAATTCTCAGCTACTATGAATTCTTTACTATGAGGAACATCACAGAATACACATTTTCCTAATGTTAGTGAATATAAGAGGTCATGCTTTTCCTATCAACTTTGCATAGGAAGATAAAGGAGGGATTAATAGAATGAACATAAAGGATGGAGAGTAAGAAATCAAAGCAAAATGATAGTTGACCCTTTGACAGAACTGACAGAAATTCAATAAAAGATACCAGAAAAATTCCAGTAGTATTTAAAATAGCTGCACAGAAAAAATGAAGAGGTATATTATAATGCTATCATTACTTATGTTTCCCAAGACTTTTCAAGGTCTTTTGTTGGCTTTCTTTTCTTTCTACCCCTGAAACTGAGGTTTCCTAAGACTCTGTCCTAGGCCCTCTTCTACTGATACACTTCCCTCACCACTACTGCCTTGGCTCTATCTACCTCCTAGATATATTTATGGCTTCCAATACATAAAATCAGGTACTGTGTTTCTTTTAAGCATTGATTCTATTATTTCCAGCTGCTCACTTGACATTTCCATCTTGGTTTTCTATAGAAACTTCAGACTCAGTGTATACAAAGTTAGTGACAACATCTACCCCCATCAAGCCTCCTTCATTTGCATTCCCTGTCTGTGAATCACCCTAGCTGGAAACCTCAGAGGCATTCCTGACTCTTTCTACTTCCTCACAGTTTCTAGTTAATCATTCACCTCTACTTATCACTTGTGTACTGCTGCTTCAGGAAAGACCCCATCTATTATCTGAACAATCCCATAAATTTTTTTTTTTTTTTTTTTTTTTTTTTTTTTTTTTTAAGACAGGGACTCACCCTACTGTCCAGGCTGGAGTGCAATGGCATCAGTTTGGCTCACTGCAGTCTCGACCTCCTGGGCTCCAGCGAGTCTCCCACCTCAGCCTCCCAAGCAACTGGGACTACAGCATGTGCCACCACATCCAGCATTTTTTTTTTTTAAACGAAGATGGATGTTGCTATGTTGCCTAGGCTGGTCTTGAACTCCCGACCTCAAGTGATCTTCCTGCACAGTTCCCAAAAGACTGGGATTACAGGCGTGAGCCACTGTGCCTGGCCCCGTAAACATTTGTAACTGCTCTGCCTGCCTCTGGATCCTCACTCATCTCATCTGTCCATGGCAAAGCTGCCAGAGTTACCTTTTCATGACACAAATCTGATTATACTATCCCTTGCTTTAAATACTTCAGCAGTTATCTCATCCCCTTCTAAATAAAGATTAAATTTTTCTAAGAAATCTGAGATCCCTACAATCTAACGTATCGGCTTCATTTCCCAATGTTAGCCAACTCATATTCTACACTCCAGTCACTGAACTTCTCAAATGCCATGTTATTTTGCAATCTTAGCTATACTCTACATGTAAATTTCTGTGCTTGAGTGCCACTGCAAATTCAAACTCCTTCCTGATTCAGCTCAAGTCCCCCAACCCCCTAGACAAAGCTAGAAATTCAACAGTACTTTGTACACAGTTTGACCTGAACATCTGTGAATATACGTTTTGTGCCCCAAATTATTCTATGAACATCTAGAGCAGAGACTGGTTCATCTCACTCATCCTTGTATTCCCTCTATCTTGATGCAGCAGTGGAGGGGCTTGACACATCTATTATAAAATATTAGATCACTGAAAATACTGCATCTTCCCTTTAGATCAGTATCAACCTCCTGGTGAACAAACAGGAACTGTTCTATTAATACATACCAGGCAGTTAACATTCTAAGAATCTGCCTCACATTCATTCAATAGTTCGTAACTACCAACTATGTGCTATTCATGGAGTGGGCTGACAAATAAAAAAATGAATGAGACATACACATGAAAACCACAAGTATATTTTGTTCTACCAGCCACTTATAAAAAGGGCCACAAAGTAAAGAGTGGTCAAAGTTGCCTGCAGGAATAAGAAAAGGATGAGATAAAAATTCACTGCCTTGAATACCAAGCCAAATATTAGATTAAAAAATCAAATAGATAAAAGCCAGTCGGGTGCGATGGCTCACACTTGTAATCCCAGCACTTTGGGATGCCAAGGAGGGCAGATCACAAGGTCAGGAGTTCAAGACCAACCTGGCCAACATGGTGAAACTCCATCTCTACTAAAAAAAGAAAGAAAATTAGCCAGGCATGGTGGCATGCAACTGCAGTCCCAGCTATAGTCCCAGCTACTCAAGAAGCTGAGGCAGGGAAATCGCTTGAACCCAGGAGGCAGAAGTTGCAGTGAGCTGAGATTGCACCACTACACTATAACCTAGTGAGAGACTCAAAAATAAATAAATAAATAAATAAAAGCCACCACTGTTTAAAGGTTACCTATCACCAGGTGCTACTCATTACTTAATTGTAAAAGAATGCTATTAAATGGAACGCATTTCAAAACCTGAACTCAGAAATTGTTGCACTGAAAATAAGACATAAGAAATGTCAAATAGGCACCAAGAAACTTGATTTCTACTCTTGGTCTGTAGGAATGTTCTGAGAGATACTGAATAAGTCACCTAACCCTCTCTGGGCCTTTGTTTTCAACTTTATCAAATGGAAAAGAGAATAGTATCTTTTCTATCCACCCAACAAGCCTACTGAAACATCAAGGGAGTTATAGATGTGAAAGTGCTCTGAAAAAGAAAACAAAATCACTTTATACACATAAATGGTATCTGTAGCTAGGATTACAAAATGTTTTTTGTATGGTTCTTCACAAAGCAAAAAGACAGTATCTCTTATTATGTTTGCTTATTTTTACTGAAGATAAAGTCATGTTCCTTGTAAATTTAAAAGCTAGAAGCATTCTGTGAAAACCATTTATAAGGTAGACTTAGAAATCCAACTCTTTGGGATTCACTCAATCCAATCAGTGTATGTGTATATGTGTGTATACAAATATACATGTATGTATGCGTGTGTGTGTGTGTATATATATATATATATAGAGAGAGAGAGAGAGAGCATGCATCAAGCATAAATAAAACATTTTAACAAAACCCTATGTGAGGTATCACAGAAGATAAAACAGTAAGTGAAATCATCTATGCTTCAAATGAGCAGACTCAGAAATACTGATATGCATAGATACCTAGATGGGAAGCTAGATACATACTTATACAAACACACGTGTTAAGGAACATTTTAAAATGAATAGTCGTTTCACATATGATTTATAAAAGGTATAGGTGAATGAATTTATGAACATGAACAAAAAATCCTGCAGCTCAATGAACAAAGCAGCAAGAGCCAAAGGATTCTTTAGGTCATAGCTGCAGATATAAAAACAGAAATACAAACTGTATACGAGGCTGGGCGTGGTGGCTCATGCCTGTAATCCCAGCACTTCGGTAGGCTGAGGCAGGCAGATCACTTGAGGTCAGGAGTTCAAGAGCAGCCTGGCCAACATGGCAAAACCCGGTCTCTACTAAAAATACAAAAATTAGCCGGGTAAGGTGGCAGGTGCCTGTAGTCCCAGCTACTAGGGAGGCTGAGATAGGAGAATCACTTGAACCTGGGAAACTAAGTTGCAGTGAAGCAAGATCGCGCCACTGCACTCCAGCCTGGGTAGCAGAGCGAGACACCGTCTCAAAAAAAAAAAAAAAAAAGAAAGAAAAAAAAAACAAAAAACAGGCAGTTAGCTATGTTAACACAGGTTGTGGTGGGAGGAGAATATTGAAAAATAGGTCTTTTCCTTTTATAAGAAATACAAAGGCCCAGAGACTGAAAGAAAGAAAAGGTATTCTCCCATCCCCACAAGATCAAGTAACAGAGCAATTAAGAAATTTTCACTCATAATATGGATAATGAAACTCTCAAAATCCTTATTTGGTAAATCTGCATAAAATTTCCAAGTTAGGAAAGAGTTGAGAAAAATTTTTAAACATTCCATATTATGCAGTTAAAAATAAGTCAGAATCTCAGTAGGAAGATGTCTACACCAAATACATTGCTTCTTGGAGTTAGTTATATTTGAATTAATTTCCATATCTCACTTTTTAACCACACTCATCAGTAATTCGCTGAGCGTTATTTGAAGCTTACCGTTTATTTGGATCCTTTATCAAGAGCCCTGAAAGCAATGATTTTGCATCTGAAGAGAGTGTTCGAGGAAATTTAATGTCTTCCATTAATATGAGTTCGAAAAGTTTCTCATGGTCCTGGTTGTAGAAAGGTAACCTCCCACACATCATTTCATACATGACAACCCCGAGGCCCCACCAGTCTACTGCTCGGCCATAGTCATTATCTTCTAACACCTAAAAGTGAAAGCAGTAAAAACATTACTTATCATATGTTAACTTTTAAAGAATTATTCATAAAACATAAGATTTTTACATAAAAATGAATCTTAACTTTCAAAGCCTAGGTAGTCTATTTTGAGATTTTGACGTTTAAGCTCTGAAGCATCCTATGAAAAATATAAATCACGCCAAATATGTGAAATATTCAAAATAAATCCAGAAATGGTCAATGTCCAAAAAAAGGGGCAGGTCGTACAAAAAAAATCCCCAGTACCTGAATATACATAAGGATCAAAGGAAAAACGTTAGCTAGCATATTTACATATTTTTTCCTAGGCCTACTGACTTTTTCATTCTGGTTCCACCCATGTGGGTTTTAAGTAATAACTCAGAGCTAGGGTATGCTGATTATAGAGCATATTATGTGCACTGTACATTCCTGCTTTAAGAATAACTAAATAATACAAATTAAACAGTGAAAGACAGTAGTAAAGAAAGACAACGTAATGGAGAAGTGTACAGGGCATGACAATCATTAAAATAAGTTTGAAAACCTTTGGAAGTCCCTATATGTTTCAACTCTTTCTGGAACTATTTATTCAACAAAGTGAATATAAAGGCTTATGGTATGAGTAGTAATAAATAAACTTTCATAGCCACAGCTTTATACCTCACAACAAAAATTTCTGTTACAGCCAAAAATTTACTTACTATCTGTGTGGTATATGTCCTTAAATTTTTCCCAAAATATATTACATGCAAATAAATTTAGTTATAAATGATACAAAAGTATCTGTTTACCTACACTGGAGCAACCTGTTCAAATGGGAACATGGTAACTTACCATTTGTCCCAGGAAAATCTTGGTTTTATCTTTTTCTCAGATTCGTTCCTCATCCAATGGAATATTCCTATGTATATGGAACTTTCAATATTTTATTTTAAAACTATGTCTGATAATTTTAAAACTTAGTTTATTTGATCTTTTCAGCTTTGGAAAACCAGATCAGGAAAAACACATATATGAATCTATCAATTTAAAACACTTATAACCGATTACACAAGAGAACATTTGATAAGGTGAAAGTGGTTCTTGTGTTCCAAACTTTCTTGGTTCAAATGAAATATTTTCTTGAATATTACTCTTATATGACTTTTATTTAAATTTCCCAATAATTTCACAGAATTACAGGTGATATTTTTGACAGTTACATTATGATTACCTAAAAATACTATGAAAGGCACGTTGGTAGGGTATTTAAAGACAAAGGATATAATTTATCAGAAAAGAGTATGTTACTTAAAAGATTTAGTCAGCAAGCATTTTTATTATGAAAAAATTTTTAATTCAATTACATCAATGTTTGTTTTATGGCTTAAAAAAACTGAAAACTTCACTGGTAAGATACGAACACAAGTTTAGATCCTATGCTTTTCTAGAAATCTTTTGTAAATCACAAACTAAGAAAAACATTTTCTGGAAGAAGAACAAATTCTAGTTTTCATCATTAGCCAAAAGAATGTCATATTTTTACTTGTTTGAAATGAGTAATATGAGAACGAACAGAAAACAAGAAATAACCTAAAAAAGCAGAAGAAATTCTACTTATGTATTTACGTTAAAGGAAATGCTGCATGTGTAATTTTAAAATACCAGTGACTTTCGATGATTCAAGGATCTATCTCATGGCCAATTAGTAGAACACACTGTTTGTGGGCCTTTATCTAATTGACACAGGATTTTAACTAATAACAACAAAAAAATTTAAATCTAACTAACCTTTAACTGTATTCCTACAACACCAACAAAACAGTGGCATACATGAAAAGGAGCCAAATGTGGTTTTTAACCTCTTTTTTCATAAAACCATAAAAAGCATAAAAGCTGGATTAACTGCCTCCCGAACCCACATTTCACCAGCCGGGTTCTCATCCCCAGCTGGCAAAACTGGCAATCCTTTATTTTTGTTTAAATACCTGGTTTGCAGCCAGAAGGGAAAGTGAGTACATAAAAAGAGGGTTTTTATTTTTGAAGGGAAATAAGCAACTGAAAAATAAAACTGCATTGTAAAAAAATCTGTTTGATAAAATACATTTTACTTAGCTCTGTAAAATGAATACTGATTTTCAAAATAAGTGAGTTTGCCTCTGAACATACGTGCTTTAATTGATATACAGATACATAATGCTATAATTAGAACTGTTTGCCGTATCACTTTGTATTGAACAAAACTGAAGTAAGGTATTGTCTTACTGGCATGTAAACTTAAGCAATGCTGAAGAGAAAACGCCCTAACAAGTAAGCCATCCCTCTTTACCTTAGAGACTTCACTATCAATTAGAAAAACTTTTATTCAAATCCTATCTCCAAAGAGCTATAAGATGAAACATACAAGAAATAAAAATAATAATGATTACAGTATCCTACATGTGAACATATATGTTCCCACTATTTAAACAATATCCTTTCTCTTTCCTGAATTATTTCAAAACACAATACTTTAAAATGCCCTGGAAATCCCACAGTCAAATTAAACAATTTGAATCCAATAACCTCTTTCAGATTATTTTTAGAAGATAATTTTTTCTCCCTACCCAAAGCATTTATTTTTCTATAAATACATAATATAAAATTTATATTTTTTAACTTAAGGATTGAAAATTCTTTCTGGCTACCTCTAAGAATTTTTTTTCTAGCTAAAAGGTTTATTTATTTCATAGTTATTGTGAGGGCTGGCTGAGAGGTATGATAAACAGTGATATAACGGACAGGTACAACAATGGTAAAACATATGTCAACATCATTAAAATGTAATTTCTCATACAATTTGGATATAAATGCACATCAAAATATGCTCCTGAAAAAAATCCAGTGAAAAGATTTATCTTAAAGAAATAAACTTGTGTCTCTTTTCCATAAAAGCAATGTTACCGACTTTTAAATGAAACTCAAAGTTTAAATAGGAAAGCAGACATTTGGTACTTCCCTTACCCCTACAGTCCTTTGTAACCACAGATGTAGTTGTACTTTATACCTACCTTTAACACAAATGCCCACACAGAGACAACAGACAAGAGGGGATTTGGAACATTAAAAGACATGTAAATGTTAAAAAATGATGAGAGGTCACATTAAATGAAAACTCAAACAGAGCACAAACTCTAGAAAACAAGGCTTTATTTCTAATAGGAGCCAGCAACTGCTTTACTTTCTGATACGATAAAACCTAAGCCTCGAGGAGGTTACAGCAAATACAAACTAACATTGAATATCCTGGAAATATTTGATTACTATTCCGTAATATTTGATGAGGATACTTCCATTTATAAAACCACCAGATGAGTTAAAAAAAAAAATAGTTCTTGAATTGTTATTCACTTCAAAGAATGATATTAAGTGAAAAGCTATACATTTTAAAATGATACCACCAATTAAAGTTACCAATGTAAATATTTATTTGGCTAATGGGTATTAAAATAAAATCTATTCATTACAATATTCTTTTTATCAGGAGGATTTACTAGTAGGTTACAGGGACACCTCTCTCAGCTTGCCCACCAGGCCATACAATGCACCCGAGGCAAGCAATTATAAGGAGGCTACGTATGCCCTGGAGTGGCTTACTGCTCAATCAATAATCCTGACAGAACAGATGGGGGAAAAAATTAAATATCTAAACAAACTGTCTGCACACCTATGTTGTGAAAGTAAACTGCGAACTTGGAAGAACCAATTTACCACTAATTCAAAAAAAATTTTTTTTTTCTGGTAGCCTTACATTTCAGGTAACTGATAGATGTGTGTTTTATACTTAAATATACATCTATATCATTTATCATTTATGGGAGCCTTTCATATATTCTTAACATCACAGGTATGGGCTAAGAAAAAAACGACCTATAAATTTTCTCATTCAGGCTTTAAAATCAACTGCAGCTTCAGGAAACATATCCATTTCAATTCATAAGATTAAAAATTCTACAGTTGCTTGGTATTTTCTTCACAAATATATTTTTTATAACTATTTCTCACTGCTTTAATAATTCTTATGTGACAGCAACTGCCAATACCATTTGCCATGAATTAGAATGCTGTAAGCTTTATGGCCACCACTCCTAGCATGCACACACAAATACTTGTACACAGTTAACATCGTACTTTAAAAAGCAAACTCTGGCTAGCATAGGAAAAATCCTTCAACAAGATAAAGACTAAATTGATACAATAACGATGATTAAATCATACTTACACACAACTTCCAAGAGATTTCTATACTTCTTTTTTATTCTGAAGCAATAGACATTATGGGATTCCAAGAAACTGAGTCTTTATAACCCAAGTAACAATAGCCATAGTAAAATACTACAGGTAATCACCAGTACTCCCAGTTAGGGTCAGTTTTGTATATGTTCTCATGCTACAGAGAATTTAAAATTAAACTTTGTGCTTAAACTAGAATCACACCAAAGTACTGAATGCAAATATTCTGTTAAAGCCAAAAGACCATATAACATTGAAAAGAAGTTAGGACGAAAAATAGATACTATAAGAACTGACAGACCTCTAAGTAAGTTAAAGATGCCACTTATAAACATTGAGAGGCGTTAATTCCATTTTAGTTCATATTTAAACAATGTCCCATTATGAGATAAAATGGAATGGTTTTTAATATTACCTAGAAAAACATATAAAATAGCAACATACTATAGAAAGAAATTAAATATATTCAACTAAATAGTAAGCCAACTCCTATGAGAGAAGTTCTGAAATATGAATTCTAACTATAGAGCAGTCAACTTCTATCTGAACTCATCCCTGCACTCCCTAATGTTCCCTTTAATCATGATGATGACACCTTCTCTGAATTACCAGGAAGATGAAGTTTTCAAAAATACCCCAGAAGGATAGATATTATAGGAATTATTAATAAGTAAGTAAAATGTTAGGATTGTCCATAATTTTAGAAAGGCCACAAAAACAACTCTTTACTTTCACAAAAAGCTTAGAGATTCTAAGACTAGTTTTACAATCTGCTGGAATTTAGAAGAACTTTGTACAAAGACTAATCAGAATGTAACTACATGTGCTACTATTTTTACCTACAGATTAAATGCGCAAACATATGTAACTTTAGCTTCATTCATTTCTCTTCAGATCTCCTAAAAACAGTATTGGCAGCACCCACAAAATGACATATTTTACATTTATTCTTTGTTGGATTTAAAATAAAGAAAATTCTATTTAATACATTTCAATCAAGTTAGCTTCTAACTGTTCCCCATGCCTACAACACTACTCCACGCCCTAGCACCTCCTTTACCACCCTTTGTGGAAACTAATATATATCTTTGATTTTAAATTTATATAGAATTTAATCTCCATTTGTACTATGACCTAACACAATGACTTTGAGCAAATCTTGCCTCAAAATGGTTATCAAAATATTCTCATCTATTTCAGCTATTTTAAAAATGTTACATTATATGCAAGATATTAAAGATAGTCGGTTTCAAAAGAAAATAAGTAAAATTATAGCAAGTGAAATGTTTTCTAAGAATGGGATTCTAAAAAACTAAAAAGAATGCATCAAATACTGTACTTTAGCCACTCGGGAAAAAAAATCATTTCACATTTAGATGAAATAAAATTATGTACTCTTTTGCTCAACAACCACAGCTAGATATTACATATTTCCCAACAATGAAGTCATTTTTTGCAATCTTTGTTAGTTCTAACTTGATTATCAAATAATTTTTATTTTTACAGTATTACAGAAGTGCATTTCTCTAGGTTTCCAAAACCACCTTATTCAACCTTCCCCATCTGTCACCATCTGCTTCTTTTTAGCATGTACTTTTTGTGTGATCACATAAGCATGTGAAAAATAACTAACATTCAGATGATTATCTGCTGGTACATTTGAGGACTGGGCATAATAAAAGTGAACTGCCAAAACGCACTTAACACTTTTAATTTTGTTGGGTCTTGCATGTAAGCTACATTTGATTTTCAAACTGTTTTACAGTTGGAAAGTTGATCAGGTACTGCTAACTCAAGAGCAAAGCTGAGACTCTAAATAATTAGCACTGCATAAAATGGTTTGGATTCAATAGGAGCCAAATCAAATAATAAAATTTAACAGTAAGAGTTTATATGTGATTTCTAATTTCTTTTATAATTTCTAGGTGTGAAAATACAGCACAGATTATAAAAACAAAATCCCATGACCCATAATTTACTATATGTTAAGTTTATTTCCATCTAACGTACAAAAGAGCAAAAGTACATTCATTTAAAACTATACATGCAAATGCAGTTTTAGAGATGTAGCACACTAAATGCATAGTGTATATGCCAGTGAGGACTAAACCTCTATAACCTGTTAAAAATACAACACAAAACAAAAAGCAGCCTGTTCTCCATTACCAATATTGTTAAATGCTTCCCAAGTTGGAAAACTGCATTGTAAGCTGCATTCTTCATCAAAAGAGGTAAGAGAACAAATACCTTAAAAATAGTCTTTTTTCAACAAATGGCATATTTATAAGTTTTATCTTTTCCTAATTTGCCACAAGAAACAAATCAAATTCACTTAAGCTTATTTTAAAACCTGCCATGAATCTGACATTGGACATGTAATAAACTGGCTTTAAACTGATTTCTAACACTCTTTGTGAAGTATGTTCAAAATACCCTTCACCTGTCTTTCTACCACAGATTAAAACAATGTGAAAGGTGAAGGAACAATATTGCTAGATGACGTATAGGTTGCAGCAAGATTCCTGCATAATATGCAAGAAAGTCTTCTGCAAAAAACAGAAGGGAAAATGTTGACAGTGAGTCATTCACAAGAGAAGTAGTAGTCAAGAATGTATTACAGATTTGATACACAACTACTACTTCTAGTACTATTATGAAAAGTCCAGCAGTAATAATGGTCACGTACTAGAAATTTCAAGGTCCAAAAAAAGTGAGAGACACCATCTGAGGTAAAAGGAAGAGGCTCGCTTCAGCTCCTGCCAATCCCTCCCTAACACTGACCATGTAAATCTGATCACAGTATTGCCTTGCTCTAAATTTACAAGCGATTCTCCCTTAACCACAGGATCAAATATAAAACTCGGTTACATTTCAATCCCTATCTATGTGTCCAGCCTCCTCTCTTCCTGCTTCCCCTTGTCCACCGCCAGTCCCTCCCTGCAGGCTTAAGCACTTTTCCTTTTCTGTCCACTCCACTGTATATAACTAGTAAAGCAGTTATTTTTTTGCACAGTAATAATTGTTTTCCATATCTTATCACCTTAGTAAACAGAAAGCCACTCGAAAATAAAAAACATTTCCTACCGTCATTGTATTCCCAGTACCTAACATAATGCCTGATACTTAATAAATATTCAATAAATAGTTCTTTAATGAATGAATGAGTGTTCTTCAGTAAAATGGTCCACACTGAAGACCAGAATAAAGGAATTAAATTCTTATTTTTTAAGGGCAAACACAATCAAAGTTTAAAAAATACAATATGTGACACAACATTTAAAATATAAAAGTTAAAGTTGCATAACAAGTTAGTTGTTTCAAGATTTCTTATAGTCAAATAATAACAACAATAATCACTCTTCCCTATAAAAATATGGTGTCAAGATTTTAATTGTGAATCAACCTGTATCAACCAAGGATGGGCATATAAACTGTTTTTAAAAACCAGATTTTTAGAATATTAAAGTATGCAGAAATGTTTTCTTGTCTATAAAGAGAAATTGATAATTTTGTGGGAACTGTAAACTTTCCATTCAGAAACAAGTGGACTCTTCTTGCATTAAATTCTTAATTTGTTTTTCAGATGATGACATTGCATAGGAAATATCTTTGTTTCTCAGATCATCTGCTTCTTAAATGAGATGTATTCCATCTTCTTCAAAAATAATTTACCCTAATTGTGACAACAACTAATTTTGTTAATCCAAATATGACATATCCTCTTCCATGGCAAATGTACAGCAGGGGTAACTGAACTCCAGAGAAACAAATAATTTTTTATTACATTTATAAAAACAATTTTATTCCAGAAAACATTGTATTTGAATAAACAAGAAATAGTGTTACTAAGGTTTTACCTAATTCAACCACAAAAATAGAGAATTCCAAACTATAGAATTTTAAAGACAGAAAATGATATTTTTGGCAAA
Source organism: Aotus nancymaae (assembly GCF_030222135.1). NCBI lineage: Eukaryota > Metazoa > Chordata > Mammalia > Primates > Aotidae > Aotus > Aotus nancymaae. The sequence continues at coordinate 27,751,426 of NW_026988445.1, forward strand.
AAAATAATAGTAGGAAATTTATTGTATTTTAAATAGTAGCGCTTATTTACAGTAACATTGTTGAAATGTAAATTTAATCCCTAGTTGAAAAGAACTATAAGAATAGACCAGCATGATTACTATATATATAAGGAATGCTGGTATCACTGGGGATTTATTTTACTTTCTAATTTCTTTTGATTATGTTTTCCTGTTGGACATTTACAAAGCATTCATTTAAAAACTATGATTATTTATATCTGTAAGTGGTCTTCAAATTATGAGTTTTGACGCCAGAACTTATGTAGTTTAAAAAATAGAAGTGGGCTTTATAGTCAGATAAACTATTTAGAATCTTCATTACACTTCTACCATCTCCTAGTTGTGTACAGATCACACTTAAACATTTTGATCTTACGTTCCCTCACCTTTAAAAAAAATTCTATTTGCAATCAATCATCAAAGACTATTCCAAATGTTAAATGAAACAACAGATGCAATGCATCTATACAGCATGTGGCACACAGTAGATGCTCATTAAATAGTAACCCTCACCCATCAAATATTAACACCTCCCTATTTGGCTATAGCCACACTAACTAATGGAGTTTAAGGTGAAATGGGCACCAGCTGCTCTCTTTGGAAAGCTCTTCCCCTGTACCTTTGCAATAGGTACCATCACTTTCCATCAACCATCACTTTCCCTGAACATCCTATCTGTGAAAGATGTTATTTTCCAATGACGGCTGTGGCAGTATCTCCCATCTCACATGCTCTTCTGCAATGTATAATTCTGCAATGTAAAGGTGGGGTCTCTGTTTCCACCACTTAAACCTATGTAGGCTTACAAGTGCTTTAGGGAGTAAGGGTATGACAGAAATGATGTTGTGTGATTTCCAAAAATAGGCCATAAGAAGATGCATAAACAAATGTTCATAGCAGCACTATTCATAGTAGCTAAAAAATGGATGCACCCCAAATGTACATCAGCTGCTGAACAAATAAACAAAATGTGGCATATCCATACAATGGAATATCATCCAGCCATAAAAAGGAATGCAGTAACAATAACATGCTAAGGAATGCAGTAACAATAACATGCTAAAACAGGGAGCAACACTGAAAACATGATGCTGAGTGAAAGAAGCCAGCCACAGAAGACTCCATACTGTATGACTTCATTTGTATGAAATGCCTACAATAGGTAAATCTATAGAGACAAAAAGTAAATCAGTGGTTGCCTATGGGGGAAGGAAGAATGAGGAGTTAACAGGCATTGGGTTTTTGCTGGAGTGATGAAAATATTCTGGAATTAGATAACAGCAGTGATAGTTGTACAACTCTGTGAACATACTAAAAATCACCAAAGTGTATACTTTAAAAGAGTAAGTTTCATGGCATATGAATTGTATTCCAATTATAAAAAAAAAATCTGTGAAATCAAGTTTTTAGAAGTTAGTAGTCTTGATGGTTTACTTGTTGGCAACAAAGGAACCATGCAGTTTCTAACGCGCTCCCTAGGACATTTGCTTTTAGAGCTCAAATGAAAGAAGTCTGACTACACTGAAATGGTCATTATGAGGAAGGCTAGACCACATAGAGAGAAGGGCTACATATAAGTGCTCCTGCCAACAGCCCAAATAAGGTACCAATGGACAGACAGCAGAACTGTCTGACATATGAGTGAAGATGCTTCTGGATGACTCCAGGCTCCAGCTACAGAATCATGCTTTCACTATAAAGTCTTTCAAGCTTAGGCCTCATACACAGTGGAGCATAAATTAGCTATCCTTGCTGTCCCCAACTGCGTTCCTGATTCAGAATATCCATTATTTTATATAAAATGGTTTTTTCCACTGCTAAGAATTAGGGTGGTTTGTTATAAAGCATTAGTAACTGGAACACCATCTACAACAGCCATGCCACACCCTTACATTTAATCTTTTTTTTTCTTCCATTTATGAAAGACATTACGTCTTAAGACATTAAGTCATTTATTTATTTATTTTGTCTATCTCCCTCCACTGAAAGTTAAGCTCCCTCAGAGTAGGGTCCTCTTCTGTCTTGCTCCTGTAACCACATCATTCAGAAAAGTACCTGAGATACAGCAGATACACAATAAATATTTGTTGAATAAACAAATTAATAAATTATTGTGAAACACTTAGCACAGGGAGGTTACCAGTTTTGAGCTTCCTTTGACATAAATACCAAAATGTAGCGACTGTCATTTCAGTAACTTTCCCAATAAAATAATTTTTAATAAACCCGCAATACTATAAATAAAAAAATCACTGTTTCTAAGGAAAGTCCAAGATGATTTGCAAAAATATAAATATTCTTGCTGAAATCAAATATTCTATTATAATAAATCAATAAAAATAGATATAGCCAAGAAATAAAAATTGATTTAATCGACTTTAGTTGATACCGCTGTGCTTATAGTTTATGAATCTACTTTCAGTATATTCTTGAACCTATAATACCCCATCATAACAAGAACAAAAAATTCTGATTCAGGTTGAAATACAGATAAAAGTAGTAGGTACTACAGTTAATTTTTACTGCTTAAATGGTTTAATTTGCAAAAAATTATGTCCATGTTATTTTTCCTATTAATGGAACCAAAGCCTACCTCTGGTGCCAGATACTCTGGTGTACCACAGAATGTCTTCATGGTGGCTGCATCTGTGATCCCTTCTTTGCAAAGTCCAAAATCTGTAATTTTTATGTGGCCATCTTTATCCAGCATTAGATTCTCCAACTGTGTATTAAGAAAAAATGACAATTTGTTCTATAGTCTGGAACAGGAAAATACCGTTTTGAAAAATTACTGAACGCTGAGTAAAGTATTTTGGAAACAGGACACAGTTGTAGTTAATAGAACTTTTAGTACTTACAAACCCTGTTGCTTCATGTGTAAAAAGGAACATGTTTTATCAAATACTTCAGAATGATACAATTAATCTGTTTTTAAACCAATGAAAATGAGTGATATAGCTTTAAGAGCCATTATTGTATAAGTTCTCAAAATTAAAGCCTAATCAACTTTTCAAAGCAAACATCAATCCTCTCTTTTTTAAAAAAAGAAAATGTGATCTAAACAATCCCAAAGAGATGAGTATCTTCTTCTAGATATATACAGATGGTTTTCAACAATTTCTCTTGGGAATCTATTGCTATTATAAAATATTCACTTACAGAAATGTTTTTTGGTGGTGCTTGTAAATCAAACCTAAATCTTATTTTGTAAGGTAAGGCGATATCCTCTTTTGCAGTTCTTTGTAATAAAGAAATACCAACCCTTTTAAACATAAAAAGAAAAAGAATATCAAAGTCAAACATTCAACAGTTAATAAAAATATATAGCATAAATGTTATAAAGTTGGAGTCTCTTTGAACCTATTAAATCAAAACACCAAAGAAAATCTTAAAGATTTAACCAAGTAACAGGATCATGCGCCTCAGGTGAAAATTATGAAATGTAAGCGGGGAGGAATTTGTACAAAGCCAGCACAATTAGAAATAACAACGTAACTAGTCAGTTCCCCTTGGGCTAATTTGAACCTAAGATTATGATTATCATCACACAAAGTCTCAGATGAGTTCTGAATTGTGATCACACAGCCTTATGTAGTCAGGGCCCATACAACTTTGCCTAGTTATGTAGATACAACCTGAAGGTACTTCTTTTGTCATACAGAAAAAATACACAAAACGTGAAAAATGTATTAGCAGGATAAATGAGAGTTAACTTTTAAAGAATAGATTATTCTACTCCTTAATGTGATGACATTTGAAAGAACGTACTTGGACTCTGAAGTTAATAACAAATTTAAAAAACAGACCTCCACATAAGAACATAAACAAGTATCAGTCATATAAAATATGATATCATACTCTCTGCCACACTGTCAAATGTCTTATAAACCAGACCTAAATACAGTTAGGCAAGTTGTGTTCACTGAAGCAAAGATTAGAGTAGACAAAAGTCCTTTTTTACAGTACTTCAATGTGCTATTTAGCTAAACCAAATGCTTGATACACATTTCATGTATAGCATATCTCACAGTAGTAAATCTGGCTTCCACTTTTTTCCACAGAAAGCTGAATGAACCCTAAATATACCGCTGAACCTGTTTAAAAAAATTTTTTTTTGAGACAGAGTCTCAGTCACCTGAACTGGAGTGCAGTTGTATGATGACAGCTCACTGCAACCTCTGCCTCCCAGGTTAAAGCCACCTCAGCCTCCTGAATGCCCGGGACCATGGGAATGTACACCATGCCTGACTAATCTCTTAGTTTTTTACAGTGATGAGGTCTCACTTTGTTGCCCAGGTTGGTCTCGACCTTCTGAATTCAAGCAATCCACCTACCTCAGCCTCCCAAAGTCTGGGATTACAGGCGTGAGCCACTATGCCCAACCAAATTAAAATTTTTTATTTTATATAAATTCAGTTATCTTGCATCTTCCTAATGTTTCTCTACCAACCAGAACCTAGAAATCAAGCCCAATTCGCACAAATGACAGTAAGTCTTGTATACTGAAACCAATCAGAAACATCAAGAGTCTTCATCTCTCCTGTTTCCTGTTTTTTCTCTCTCTCTACCTTGGTCTGTCTGTCTCTTCTCAGCCTCTGGTTTCTCTCCTTTTTCCACTTCTTTCAAACAACCTCTCTTCTTCTTCCTTCCCAATTTGTCATAATGAGAAATGTTAAGTATATACTAAAGCTTCTGTTGTTTTACTAAATAAAAATGTATATGCCCTGTTATTTTAAAAATGTTTAATATATAAATACATAAAATGCTGAAGATCTTTAATGAATACTCTTTTACTAATATATTGACAAATCTTGTAAAAATTTCAAATAATATATAATATTGAACAAAATGTGAATGTACTTTCTACACCATTCCATTCTCATCTAGTTTGGTGTGAAATGTGCCAATACATATGCTTTCTATGCATGGGAAAGTCCTTGTGGAAACATGACAGACAGGATGCATTATTTCTCCATATTTTGACAAAGCTATTTTGGAAGTGGCTGGATAAAGAAGAATCAAAATGTATAAACACAGTTTTTTTAATACCAAGCTCTCTGTGTGTGTATGTATGTGTAGAATTCCTACTTACACCTAATTCTGTAATCTCATATCTCATCTCTGAACCTCAGATCATGGTTGTGGGATGAAGAATGAAATAAGATGCAAGGAGAGGTCTGGGTAAGGAATAGGCTGAGAGTGACCAACTTCTAGTTTGCCCAGAACTGAGGGGTTTCTCAGAATGCAGGACTTATAAGTGCTATAACTGGGCAGTCCTGGGCAAACCAAGACAGTTACCGTACTTGTTTTATAAATTAGCTTTTTAAAAAATTACAGTGATATAGTAAAAAATAAGCCTAAGGATGTGTGGGGAGGTTGTGGCATACAGAGACCACACCATTGTAATCCAGCCTGGATGACACAGTGAAACCCTGTGTCAAAAAAACAAAACAAAACATAAATATTTCATAATTTTCTTTTTCTTTTTTTTTTTTTTTTTTGAGATAGGGTCTCACTCTGTTGCCTAGGCTAGAGTGCAGAGGCACACTCATAGCTCACTGCAGCCTCAACTTCTCAGACTCAACTGATCCCTCCACCTCAGCCTCCTGGGTACAAAAGAGTGCACACCACTGCCACTCCCCACTAGTTTTTGTTTCTTTCTTTTCTTCCTTTCTTTTCTGTTTTTTTAAGGAATGATGTTTTGCCACATTGCCCAGGCTGATCCTGAACTCCTGGGTTCAAACAGTCTGACCACGTCTGCCTCCCAAAGTGCTGGGATTACAAGCTTGAGCTACTGTGCCCAGTCTCATAATTTTCCAGTCAATTATTTTAGAGTAGTGTCCACATTCTTCTATCAATTATTTTGTCTTCTCTCATCATCCTAAAATGTCATTTTGCTGAGCATGAATGACTAAAACTTGTCCACCAAAAGTATAAAATAGAGATGCATTAGCTTTAAAAATGGTGTCCCCAATCTAATCTTATATAATGATAAACCAGGAGATAATTAAATGTCCAGTTTTGTTATACAATAAATGATAATTTTACACAGGATGCATTAACAGAGTTTCTGTAAAATACAAGAACCATTAGTAGGCTGACTGGTGAACCTACAGAATGCACAGAAACACCTGTAATTCTTTTCAAAGCATATCAATGGCCTAGATATCAATAACATCTGGAAATCACTGCCTTGGTTCATTTAACACTAACGTAATTGAGTAGTATTTACATTATTTACAGTAGTCATACATTTTTGGAAATCTTTCTACTGTGTAAAAGAGGAAGAAAAATATTTACGAATGATCTTCCTTTAGTTTTCTCTTCTAAATCACTTTCATTCTTCTCTTTGTTAGACACACAATACAAAATGCATGCTGTCACTGACTGCTCAGGTACTCTGAATTTATGAAACTTTACATGCATTGTTTGATACTCACAGTCAACCTTAGTTTCCAAAATGGAAAGTAGGGCAGCATGCTTATGCTTAATGGATGAATCCACTAACAAAAGTAGTGAAGTCAAATGCGAAATCATAAGAAAAAAAACTGTATATTAAAAATCTGAGTAATGCTTACTATTTGTATCAGAGGGTTATCTGAAAGTTCATGCCTTTGAGAGAAAAAAAAAATTAGACATAATACCCCATAGAATTTCCATCCAAAAAAAGGCAACATATTTTGCCCAGTTGAAGTGAACAGGCATTATTTGACAGAGGGTCTTGATTTAGTGTGTTTATGAAGAAATGGTAGATTTTAAAATTTTTCCTGTGCTTAGTGGGCACAAAATTATAACAACAATTACTTTTCCTCCTGCTCTTGCTGATGCCTAGAGTAAAACTAAACTTTAAAAATCCTAGCTGTCTTTAATACAATGCTTCCCAAACTTTTACACTTCATAGTAAAATAAAGATTGAAAATTGTAAGGCATACCAGGTTCACTGGACAATATGCTTGAAACCAGAATTCACTGGCCTGGAGGCTTCTCTGAACACTTTGCAGGCCGAGACATGGTTGTAACCTGTTTGTAGCACCCAGTCTGAGAAGCTATGCTTGAATGTAGGCCAGACTAAATATGTGAAAGTTTAAAAACATCATATATATATAGTTCATTGTAATTAAATGACTGACATCATGATTAAACAAAAGAATGAAAACAGCAGTTCCTAAGGGTTCTGATGACTACTGCAGCAATAGCAATCAATAATTCCTGTCACTCTTATACCACATTTTAGCCCAGATACATCAAACTCAGTTTTAGGCACCAAGACTCACTCAGGCCCAAGAAGGCAGTAAGGAATTCCTACCCTGCACATTGCAGATTTAAGTTTATGGGCATCAAGTGCCAAAATGTCACAAACCGACCTGCAGAAACTGAATGACCATGGGATGAGGAAAGTGTGCTGAAATTCTGAAAGAAAAACGTTTCTTCACTTCAACCTCTTAATCCAGAAACAGACTTATAATGTAAATAGCAGAGACCCCAAATAGGTTGCCAGGCTATTTACAAATTTATTACGAATAAGCAACACAGTCCACTATCAGTACAATTTAATATCAGAAGTGGAAGGAATTAAGAGCAATGGCTTAAGATTTCTATAAGGAGGAAATCCAGAGTGACTGTCTGGTTAGAAGCGGGAGCTGGAGAACGTGTCTTGAGACTCAGCAAGCAAGGCAAGCATGTTTTTCCCATCATCCAAACTGCATTTATTTGAGGTGAACAGCAGGGAGCTGATGAGGACATGAAAGACTATGGTAAAACTCTTGGAAGCCACCCCTTCATGCCATTACTGAGTGTTAGAGAGTATCTAAATTTATTTGGTGCTTTCTCATACTGATAATGTACATGGTTAAATATTCTCACATTAGGTAGAAAACAAAATTAGGTGTTCCAACAAATAGGATATAGCAACAATTTAGGTATTATTTTCTCACATAAACTAGTAGGAAATTAATTCTTAATGAATTCCAGTATCATTATATTCACCTTTGCAAATGTCCCTGTTCAGCCTACACTGTGCTTAGATGGCCATGGTCATTGAAAATACAGGTTGTATTTGTAAAATAAGAACTAAGCAGAAAAGAAGACTTTAACATATAATTTGCACTACTGAAGAAGTCTTTGAGGAGATTTCTTCAAATTTTTAGGCAATCGTGAAGCAAAAGCAGTTTTCCTTAGTTAATCACAAGGAATTTGGGTCATTAATAAAAATAAAAAACTTCATTATAAGATGTGTATTCACAAAATAAATGAATTTACTTTCTAAAGTACAACAAAGGTTTCAATAATTTTTCTGTTGCTACAAACACCAATTTATTAGGAAACAGGAACCGATAAAACTATTTTAAGTTAACCTGCACATAAAAGAAGGCTTTGCCTCCAATGCTAAATCAGACAGCAGCAAACAGGTATGGATTTACTTGAGAAGTGCTGCTACTGTAGGCATAGCAATTAGATTTGCATTTGAACAAAGTCTGAGTTATTAGTAATGAGAACAGAGGCAAATCTGAGACTGATCAAAGTGAGTACCTAAATCAGTTCGTGATAAAATTAAATACATCAGGTATAAATATATTTGAAACACTCACTCCCTTATCTTTTGCAGTTTAATTTGAAGGTCAGACTCACAAAGATTTCCCAAAGTTAATCCAATGCATCCCCCATCTATAATTTCATTTCATCTCTGGAAGTCAGAATGATATAGTGACAACAACATTCAATAAAGAGCTAGGATTCATCAGTTCCAAAAATTCTGACTGCAATCAACTTAGATGATTACTTTTAGGAAGCCATTTACTAGGCTTCTAGGTTTGAAGGACATCACCTCTAAATAAAGGACGGGTTCAAAATTTCTGCGATCCTACCTGAAATATGTCATTGTATTATATATAATCCTGTTACTATGGATACAAGTAACATTTGTATAAGTTTTGAATGTTTGGTTTCTTCTATGTCATGGATTTTTCTTGGTGTACATTTACAGTTCCTGTCCTATGCTAAATATATACTTAGATCTTTAAGTTAAGGCTGTTTTTAAGAAATGAACTCAGTGAGCAGAGACTATTTAATTGTCTAGTAAACTTAGTGAACCGTGCATGTGGTGACTAATTGACTGATATTCATATGTAAAGTATGTACTTTATATTGCAGTTTAACAAATTTAGTCTAATTCCATCATCAGAAATAACGGGGCAGTGGAACTCACTTAATGAGCTTCAATATACCAATATGTTCATTCATTTGATGAGAAATTATTAAAGAATACTGACCAAGGCCATATTCAACACTACAATCAAATTAATATTCTTTTCTTTAGCAGTTTTTAAGCTAAGAATTCAATCTTTTAAATTTAAGCATTCTGGATGTTACCTATTACTTCAAAATTGTTCTAATTTCCTTAAATCTAAGCCTCCCTTTTTCTACCTTCCCCTTTTTTCCTCCCTACAAATAGGATTCATAAAACATGAAGTGGGAATGTGAGAAGTACACTCAGGAAGAGAAGACCTAATTACTTATAAGCATATTTGGAAAGTTAACAACACATTTTGTCATGCCACATAACTAATTCCTTAAAAAGAAATCAATATTTAAGATATTTTGACAGCACAGGATTATTTGGCCATGCAGATACCAGATACACAAATGCTGAATTCTGCCACATTCCTAGTTATAAAAAGATTCAGGCTAAATACAAACTATTGATTTGTACTAATCTCTAGCCCATTTTGTCACTTAGACAGTTGGTCATCTCTGATCTAGATGTTTTATAGGTGCATAGTTCAGTTTTTCCTAAATACAGCATCTTATAGTTTCTTTTAGATTTTAATAGATAACGTATTAGACAAACACATATGTTTCACTGTTATTGTGTCAAATAATATTTTGTGAGAGTGGTTACTCCTTAGGATCATTATCTAAAGATATATAAGAACATCTTGAAATAACTTAGACAACTGCTTAAATACTTAGATAATTTAAGAATCACAGGTGTTTGAAATGGAGGGGATAATTATGATTTCTTTTATATGTGATTTTATAAATATATATATACACACCTCATTTCAAACAAAACAGAATTTCATAAAAGCTTTATGTAACTTCTATTTCTACCAATCATTATGTTACGTGAAACAGTATTTGATCGATAAGGCAATTTGCATCAAATTTTATATATAGGTCAAGATTACTACATGATTTGCTTCTTTAAAAAGTAGGATTGTAACATTTAGACTTTACTCAATAAGTGTCATGGTACAAATTCCTTTAATGTAGCCACCCTAATTCCTAACACTATCATGAGAATGACTATTACCTTGCATGAGTTACTCCAGGGATCAACAAACTACAACCTGTGGACTAAACTGAGCCCACCGCCTATTTTGTTTGCTGGAACATAGCCAAACCTATTCATTTATATATTATCTGAGGCTGCTTTTATCCTACAATGATGGAGTTGAGAAGTCTGCAGCAGAGACTGTATGAACAGCAAAGCCTCAATTATTTTATCGGCCCTTTACAGAAAGTTTGCCAATCCTGAGCTATCCTAAGGCTCTCATCATAACAGAACCTAGAGCAGTCAAGACACTATTACCAACAGAACAAACACAGTGCTTTCATAAATAAAAAACTAAGCAAATTAATCAATGGTGATTACATTAAATGATTCAGGTATTTAAACCCACCAAAAGTTAATGCTAAAATCAAAATGAGTATGTTTCTTCCAATAGTCTTATTGTTTCTTCATAAAACATTATGAACATAATAAAACTTGTTTTAAATGTAACTTGTAAAGTCATCTGACTTAATCACATATTTAACATTTTTATTTGATCAGAGTAGTCGAGCAGAAATTACTTTGAAGATCAAAAACTCAGACATAAAGCAACTTCATACATGCTAGTGAAGGAAATTTCCTTTCAAATGTAGTAAACTAAATTTTAAACATAGTGCTTTTTTCCAACTAAATCTGCTTTTCTCAAAACTGTGTAACTTTGTAATTACTTTATGTTTGTCCCTATAGTCTGCAAAAACAAATTTTGATTACTTTTTTTTTTTTTTACCTTGAGATCACGGTAAACAATCTTTCCGGAATGTAGATAGTCCAAGGCAGAGACAATTTCTGCACCATAGAAACGTGTGCGGTCCTCAGAGAACACCCGCTCTCTCGACAAATGGAAAAACAGCTGCAGGGTAAACAGCAGGGACAGGATTGTAATAATTACTGATTTAGTGGGGGAAATTAACACAAACATAAAACACCTCTCATCACCATATTGTGATGATAGATAGTGTACTCTCAGTGGACACTGAGCACTCTTAGACAGCAGCTGGCTTATCTTTTCCAGGTTTCCAAGGGGAAACTGCGAGCTGTTAAATCAGCGTTTTAATCAATATACCAATCTTGTTTAAGACATTCTGCTTGCTACCCATTTAACCTTCAGTTACCAGAGGAAAAAAGTATGCATCATCAGACTGCAATTTCCCCCTCACTATACTGTTGCTTCACTCTTCAAGGATTAGGTATTGAGACATTACTAAAATAAATGAACACAAGTATAGATATATTTTCTACTTAATTATTTGACTTCAAAGAGAAGACTGCCAATTTGCTGAAACTGATTTATGTTAACTTGTTATATTCTACAATTTTTGATTCATCATGGTATCTCTAAAAATACTTTAAAAATCAAAGTGATCATTTTTTATGGCGAGATACTTTAAAGTTTTAAGTTTTTAATTTATTTTAGTAATGCCCAAAATGAACTGAGAAACATCCATTATTCCCATCGTAATTCTCAAGGTATATTCTATTTTATTTATTTATTTATTTATTTATTTATTTATTTTTGAGACTGAGTTTCGCTCTTGTTACCCCAGGCTGGAGTGCAATGGCGGGATCTCGGCTCACCGCAACCTCCGCCTCCTGGGTTCAGGCAATTCTCCTGCCTCAGCCTCCTGAGTAGCTGGGGTTACAGGCATGCACCACTATGCCCAGCTAATTTTTTGTATTTTTTTTTTTAGTAGAGACGAGGTTTCACCATGTTGACCAGGATGGTCTCGATCTCTTGACCTTGTGATCCACCTGCCTCGGCCTCCCAAAGTGCTGGGATTACAGGAGTGAGCCACCGCGCCCAGCTATTCTATTTTCAATAATAATTAGCTATAATGTCAATCTTTTCTTATATAATCACTTAAAACTGTAAGTTCATCCACTTCCTAGGTAAACACTTAAAAGAGACACCATTTGACAGTCAACAGCTTTCACTGGTGCTTACTGTGACCAAGCAGCCAGCTCTCCAATAGGCAACCTCCTCATTAAAGAAACAACAAATATTATCTCTCAATTGCACAGCATACATGAAGAAAGAGCAGGTTTCAGGCACTATGAATCGACTATCATAGTTGAAACATGCTTAGAACAATCAAAGATTATTTACAATGCTGAGTATAATGCCAGGTATCATGGTATTGACACACAACACGTCTGTGGAAAAAATGAACCAACCAGTCAATGTACCCTTGACTGCAAGATCAGAAATTATTCCTTTGCATGGATCATTGACCCTTAATGTTTCTACAAAATTGGTGAAAATTATGGTTAACTAAGATTTGTTCTGCACACACCAAATCATTATTTCAGGTAACATAAAACAGGCTCCCTATGAATTCATTCTTCCCTTTTCTACCACCACCTCTGCTTAACAGCATATTATTATTTTACGATAAGCTTTATGCATGACCCATTGTCATAGTAAACAGAGAGAGAAAAAAAAATCACCTATAGCCCCAAAAAGTGTAGCACAACAATAATTAAAACTAAAATATTTTGCAGTCTCTAAACTTTACTGTGTCCTACTATATTACTGTATTTTATCAAATCTCAGATGATACCAATTGGGACTGTACCATCGTTTTATAAAACACCAAGGAAAAAAAGGTTGTCAGTTAACACTATGACACACGATCTATTATAAAAGGCATTCTGATTACAGAAATGTTAAATATGTCTTTCAAATAATCAAATATAGTATGTGAAAAATCAAATAACTTATATAATTACTCAGACATTTTTAAAAATTCATTCATTTCATATTGTCAATGTATTACCATCCTAACAAGGATAGAAAGTAGAAGGAGCCACATTTTCCAGGTTAAAATAATTTCTGCCATGCAAAATATTACTAACTTCGATGAAAAAAATCATGTAATCTCTGTGGAGTTGTGGTAGTCTTCTAATGAGATGAAAGTAGTGATTAGGTTTCTAAATTTTCTTAAAAGAATGTCAAGCCTACTCTATCCACTCATCTAACTTTACAAAAAATATGGATCCTCCCTAAATCAATATAATGTATGCAGGATTCTAGATCTTTATTTAGACTACGTATCTTCAATGTGTCTGCCAGCCAATTTCTATAAAAATATCACCTAAAAATTATATTTAAGGCAAAGAATTTACTTCTCAGTCTGCTATCTGATGTGTACCCTTACTACTTTATGGAACTTATCCTTGTTAAGATAACCAACAACCTCTTAATCACCAAATCCAATAATCTATTTACAGTCTGCACTCCTTCTTCCAATTTTGAAACTTAGGACATCACCTACTGCCCTCTTTACTGAAACACATTTCTTGGCTTTGGTAATACGACTGTCTCCTGATTTTCCTCCTAACTCTCTGGATAATCCTTCTCGGTTTCTACTTCAGCTTTGAACCAACTTTTCAATTCAGCATTCCTATAGTGAGTATCAATTATTTTAAAGTCACTGTTGGGCACTGGAAAGAAAAACAGGGAATACAACGATGATTAAGACAGAATCTCTTATGTTTACAAGCATTGATTGTGGTGATGTTCTCATGAGTATGCACTGAAGTCCAAACTCATCAAGTTCTATCTATTAAATACGTACAGCATTTTGTATAACAATCATAACTCCACAAAGTGTTTTAAACCAAATACATAATTTCTGCTATTAAGCAATATGAATGTAGAGGACACAGGCATTGATTTTTTTAAAAAGAGGGTTGTTATAAATTTAGTAACTCAGAACAGATATTAAAAATACTTTAAAGGCAAGGAGGGATTAATCTGTGCTGGCATCATGTGAGGAGACTTGATAGATAAGATAATGCTTTGTTAAGTTTTGAAGAATGGGTTTTTCACAAATGGAAAATGTAAGGGGAAAAAAATCCCCAAAAAAGTGCTACTTAAGTTTTATTCATCTGTATTTCCAACACAGCCTAGGATAGTACCTGCACATAGTAAGTAATTAATAAACATTTAGACAGTATTAATACTAAGAAAGAAAAACAGTCATAGCAAGAAAACACATGAAGGGAACACGTGTAGCTGAAAAATAATATGTATTCAGAGAAACAATAGAACTGGAAAAAAAAAAGATGAGGTCGGACTGGTTAGGATCTTTACTACCATGATAGGAGCATGACTTTTTTTTTCTGTAGATAAGAAGTATGAAAGAATGTTAGGTTAAAAATTAGCGAAATTTGGTTCCACATATGCAAATCAATGAAATAATTCATCACATAAACAGTAGTAAAAACAAAAACCACATGATTATCTCAACAGACACAGAAAAGGCCTTCAACAAAATTCAACATCCCTTCATGTTAAAAACTCTCAATAAACTAGGTATTGAGGAACATACATAAAAATGATAAGAGTTATCTATGACAAACCCAGAGTAAATATCATACTGAATGGGCAAAAGCTGGAAGCATTCTCCTTGAATAACAACATAAGACAAGGATGCCCTCTCTCACCACTCCTACTCAATATAGTACTGGAAGTTCTGACCAGGGTAATCAGACAAGAGAAAAAGAAATAGGTATTCAAACAGAAAGAGAGAAAGTCAAATTGTCTTTGTTTGCAGACGACAAGATCTTGTATCTCGAAAATCCCATCCTTTCAGCCCAAAAGCTTCTTAATCTGATAAGCAAATTGAGCAGAGTCTCCGGATATATCATTAATGTGCAAAAGTCATAAGCATTCCTATATACCAACAACAGAGAGCCAAAACATGAATGAACTCCCATTCACAACTGCTACAAAGAGAATAAAATACCTAGAAATACAGCTAACAAGGGAAGTGAAGGAACTCTTCAAGGAGAACTACAAACCACTGCTCAAGGAAATAAGAGAGAAGACAGACAAATGGGAAAATATTCCAGGCTAATGAATAGGAAGAATGAATATTGTGAAAATGGCCATACCATCCAAAGTAATTTATAGATTCAATACTATTTTCATTAAACTTCCATTGAAACTCTTCACAGAATTAGAGAAAACTATTTTAAAATTCATATGGAGACAAAAAAGAGCCCATCCAGTCATGACAATCCTAAGCAAAAAGAACAAAGCTGGAGCCATCACACTACCCAACTCGAAACTATACTACAAGACTACAGTAACCAAAACAGTATGGTACTAGTACAAAAACAGACACACAGATCAATGGAATAAAATAGAGAACTCAGAAATAAGACCACATATCTATAATCATTTTTAACAAACCTGACAAAAATAAGCAATAGGGAAGGACTCCCTATTCATTCATTCATTTTGAGACAGAGTCTTGCTCTGTCATTTATTATTTGTTTGTTTTGAGACAGAGTCTCACTCTGGCAACTAGGCTGGAGTGCAGTGGTATGATCTCAGTTCACGGCAACCTCCACCACCCAAGGTCAAGTGACTCTCCTGTCTCAGCCTCCTGAGTAGCTGGGATTACAGGCATGTGCTATCACATGGTGCTAATTTTTGTATTTTTAGTAGAGACAGAGTTTAACCATGTTGGCCAGGCTGGTCTCAAACTCCTGACTTCAAGTGATCTACCCACCTCAGCCTCCCAAAGTGCTGGGACTGCAGGTGTGAGCCACCATGCCTAGCCAGGACTCCCTATTTAGTAAATGGTGCTGGGAGAACTAGCTAGCCATATACAGAAAATTGAAACTGGACCCCTTCCTTATACCTTATACAAAAATTAACTCAAGATGGATTAAAGAAATATATAAAATCCCAAACTTTAAAAACCCTAGAATAAAATCTAGACAATACCATTCAGGACGTAGGTTCAAGCAAAGATTTCATGATGAAAATATCAAAAGCAATTGCAACAAAATCAGAAATTGGCAAGTGGGATCTAATTAAACTAAAGAGCTTCTATACAGCAAAAGAAACTATCATCAGAGTGAACAGACAGCCTACATAATGGGAGAAAATTTTTGCGACCTAGCCATCTGACAAAGGTCTAATATCCAGAGTCTACAAGCAACTTAAACAAATTTACAAGAAAAAAACAAACAACCCCATTTAAAAGTGGGCAAATGATGTGAACAGACACATAAAATAAGACATTTATGTGCCCAAAAAAAACATGAAAAAAAGCTCCACATCACTTATCATTAGAGGATGCAAATCAAAACCACAATGAGATACCATCTCACACTAATCAGATTGGTGATTATTAAAAAGTCAAGAAACAACAGATGCTGGCAGGGCTAGAGAGAGATAGGAATGCTTTTACACTATTGGTGGGAATGTAAATTAGTTCAACCACTGTGGAAGACAATGTGGCAATTCCTCAAAGACCTAGAACCAGAAATACCCTTTGACCCAGTAATTCCATTACTGGGTATATACCCAAAGGAATATAAATCATTCTACTACAAAGATACGTGCATGCATATGTTCACTGCAGCACTGTTCACAATAGCAAAGTAATGGAATCAACCCAAGTGCCCATCAATGATAGATGGATAAAGAAACTGTGGTACATACACACCATGGAATATTATGCAACCATAAAAAGGAATGAGCTCATGCCCTCTGCAGGAACACAGATGGAGCTGGAGGCCATTATCCTCAGCAAACTAACACAGGAAAAGAAAACCAAACACCACATGTTCTCACTCATAAGTGGGAGCTAAACAATGAGAACACACAGTCACAAGGAGGAGAACAATGCATACTGAGGCCTATGAGGTGGAGCCGGGAAAGGGAGATCATCAGGAAAAAGGGCTAATGTATGCTGGGCTGATAGGTTGATAGGTGCAGCGAACCACCATGGCACACATTTACCTATGTAACAAACCTGCACATCCTGCACCTGTACCCTGGAACTTAAAAATAAAATAAAATTAGCATAATTTTAAAAAGCAATTCCTCACACCTGTAATCCCAGCACTTTGGGAGGCCGAGGTGGGTGGATCACGAGGTCAAGAGATCGAGACCATCCTGGTCAACATGGTGAAACCCCGTCTCTACTAAATATACAAAAAATTAGCTGGGCATGGTGGCGCGTGCCTGTAATCCCAGCCACTCAGGAGGCTGAGGCAGGAGAATTGTCTGAACCCAGGAGGCAGAAGTTGTGGTGTGCCGAGATCGCGCCATTGCACTCCAGCCTGGGTAACAAGAGTGAAACTCCGTCTCAAAAAAAAAAAAAAAAAAAAAAAGCAATTCAAGTAGCAATGAGAGGATCAACTAAAAACACATGAGACTACACCCTGCTTAATTTTTAAAGTACAACAAAAAAAGTTACTTATCACCTATATAACACTAGCTGTTGTGAAAAGGTACAGACACAATGAGAGAAAACCACACCACTATCTGGTTACAAGAACTAGACAGACAAACTTTTCTACTAAAATTATGGTAATTATTATAAAGCAGAAAAGATATTTAAAGAATAAGTATGTTTGATATTATCAGAAGTTATATTTGAGCTCGCAGAGAGCTTCTAAGGGACATCAGCTAAGGTAGTAGTAACAGACATTTCAAGAGAATCAATATTGCAGAGGGAACTAGCTTTTACCACTTGGGTCAAGGGAGAGATCAACAATATTGAGGTTTTTCTACGGCTATGTAGATGCTGATATAAAGGAAAATGATGGGGATGGGGACAGAGGAGTAATGGATTTTATTTTGACAGGCTGATATCTAAATAGACATTTGATAACATAGCTTGCAAGGTCATGAAAGTGGATAGGGAAATCATTCATAGAAAGGATATTGTTAAGACGAAGAAAGCAAACAACAGCCTAGGAATTCAGTAAAAACTGAAAAGAGAAGTGAAGATAGAATCTTAGGATACTACTATATGTAGGTCAGGAAAAAGAAGCCAACAGGATATGGAGCTGGAATACTAAGAGATATTAAAAAAGGAAGCAAGAGTACAATAGCTGAAGAAGTGAAGGGAAAAGAAGATTTCAGAAAGACAGGAACATTTGCTGGACTTAGGAATTAGGTCATCTTATACCTTTCAAAGATAAGTTGTCATATTTAGGTAGGCTGAAAAGAGAATCTGAAGGTAGAAATAATACACCACTCCTTTAGAAAAAAAATGAATGAGATGAGCCAAGGTATTACTGAACCAGAGGGTTTTTGGTGCAACATATTAAATCGTGCCTTCATGAAAAATTGTCTGACTGAAGAAACTGAGGTATTATATAACTACAATTCATATGGAATAGGCATACAAATTAAAAGACCAAACAATGAAGGATAGGTTATTTTAAGTTATAAAAATTTAACACAGAATACTTGAACATGACAATATATGATAAGGTATATGGGAACATGACTATTTAATAAATAGTGCCACAATAATTAACTCTGAAGAAGCATAAAATTTAATTTTCCTCTCATAACAAAATTCATATGTATTAGTCAAATGTTAAATTAAAAAACTACAAAATATGTATAAGTACATATCTAGTCTCAAGATGGAGAAGAATTTTCTAAGCATACAAGAAATGGAAGAAATAGACTTCTCGCTTTTCCTCAAGGCAGTGGATTAGAGGCTTTCTGCATGTCTCAGCCACTTGACATAGCAAGAGAGTAGATAAAGATCAACTCTGTAAGCATTAATTCAAGAAGGAAAACAGGAATCTACCAGAATCATGAAGTATACCCCATATCCCAGAAGGCCAGCAAACAGCCCCAGTGACAGCATCCAGCTGATAAAAGTAACTGAAGTCCCAGTGTGTGAGAGAGGCAGGGAGCCTCCCTCTGTGACTCACTCTTCCACTAGGGATCCAAGCAACCCAGGCCAAGGGACAGCACTTTGTTTCTCCCAATACTTGAGGTAACTTGGGGAGTGGCTTGGAGTCCCGGTGAGGGAAAAGCTGCAGGCATTTTCCCAGACCCGGGAAAGAGAGCAGGACAATGTTTTTAATTTGGGCACATAAAAAGTCACCCATTCCTTGGTGACCCAGCAGTGTGGCTGCACAAGCATGTTAGTCTTGGACCAGAGATTAAAACACCTGCTCTGGAGTGGGATAGGGGCTTCACAGCCAAAATCGTGGAAAATGCTGCAACAACAGGGTGAGAATTGTCCTTTCCTCTATTGTCAGCCTGGGGCAGCAGGAGAGCTGCTACAGCTGCATTTTCTCCCGGGCTGCAGAACTTGCAGCCATGACCAGCTTGGCAACCTGGAATGGATCTGCATGTGCCATTGCTAGGTACCCTATTCTGTTCTCCTGAGATCGTGGTGCAGTGGGGCCCTTTCTACTCCCATCTCTAGGCAGATCTCCAGCATTCAGAGTACCCATTTGCCTAGTTCAGAAGTCTGAGCCACTGCACTCCTTCTGGACATAGTTTATGGTGAAGCAGAGCTCTCTCTGCTCCATACCTAGGCAGCTCTCTAGGCATTTGGAGCACCTCCTTACCTGCTTCTGGAGTTTGAGTTGCCCCACCCCTCCTATGCAGAAATCTTGGTGCAGGAGCTGTCTCTGCTCCATGTTCTGGCATCTTCAGCACCTACTCTCCTGGACTAGATGTTTAGACCATCGACCATCCCCCATCCCTGTGCAGAGAACTTGGGGCTGAAGAAGTTTCCCAGCTATACAACTAGGCACATCTCTGAGCCCTTGGTGGCCACTCACCCCATTCTCCCTTGGCACCTTGGCACTAGTGCCTGTACCTGTCATCAAGCGACCTGTAGGTGGACCTGTCAGGTCTGGCCCTGCCATTCCTGCATTCTGCCAATCCCCCAACCCTGGGGCTGAGCAGTGAGCAGCGTACATTCCATGAACTGGCCACTGCCTACGGCAACAATGAGCTTCTGCCAGTAAACAAGTATCAAGATATACACTAAGCCATGTTGGCCGCAGCTGGCTCTTACCTACAAGCGCCATCTACAGGCTTGTAGGTCAAATGCCACAGCCCAATATAAAATTGGCCAAAAGAAGAACAGAGGGCTAAAGAAACAGTCAAAGATCCTACCCAGAATTCGCCATAGTCGCACCCCATGGGGAGGGGAAGAAAAGGGAAAGGAAAGAAAACTACAGCAATATTATAGGAAAAGAAAGAAAAAGAAGAAATCCTATCCACATGAAAATAATTACAGAAGTTACAAATGTTAGGGTCTCCAGATAAGAAAAAAGCAGTGTAAGAATTCTAGCACTATGAAAAATGTGAATGTAGTGATACCACCAAAGAATCACACTAGCTCTCCAGAAATGGTCACTAAACAAAATGGAGACTCAGAAATGACAGATAAAGAATTTAAAGCATGAATTGAAAGTAAGCACAACGAGATCCAAAATAAGGTTGAAAATCAACACAAAAATACTTATAAATCCAGGAAATGAAGGAAGAAATAAGCATCTTTAAGATAAATCAATCAGTTTCTGAAATTGAAAAATTTGCATGAGGAATTTCAAAATACATCTAGAAGCTTTAACAACAGATTGGACCAAGCAGAAGAAAGACTTGCAGAGCCTGAAGAACAGTATTTCAAACTAATTTAGTCAGACAAAAATAAAGAAAAAATAATTTTAATAAATGAACAAAGTCTTCAAGAAATATGGGATTACAGAAAGTGATAGAACCTACGAATTACTGGCATTCCTAAAAGATTAAAAGTAAACAATGTGGAAAATATATTTGAGGGAATAACTCAAAACTTTGGCAATCCTGTTAGGGAGGTAGATATCTAGGTACAAGAAATCCAGAGTACAACTGTGAGCTACTATACAAAATGAACATCAACAAGGCATACTGTCACCAGACTGTCCAAGGTCAACACTAAATTAAAAAAAAAAATCTTAAAGGCAGCTAGAGAAAAAGGGGAGATAAAAGGGAATGCCATCAGGCCAACAGTAGATTTCTCAGCAGAAACTTTACAAGAGAGTAGGGGCCTAATTTTAGCATTCTTAAGAAAAAAAAAAATATGCCAACCAAGAATTTGATATGCTGCCAAACTAAGCTTCTTAAGTGAAGGAGAAGTAAAATCTTTTTCAGACAAACAAGTACTAAGGAAATTTGTTACAACTAGACCAGCTTTATGAGAGATCTGTAAGGGAGTTCTAAATATGGAAATGAAAGAAAAATAAACACTACTACAAAAATACACGCAAGTACATATAGCTCGCAGACCCTATAAAGCAACCACACACCAGAAAGTATAAAGCAACCAGCTAATAACTTCATGATAGGATCAAAGCATTACATAACAGTATTAGCTTTGAATGTAAATGGTCCGAACACCTCACTTAAAAGGCACAGAGTGGTATGCTGATAGAAAAACAAGACTCATCCATCTGGCTATCTTCAAGAGACCCATCTTATATATAATGACACTCATAGGCTCAAAGTAAAGGTTTGAGAAAGATCTACCATCCAAATGGAAAACCAAAACCAAAAAGGTCAGGAATCACTATTCTTAAATCAGATAAAACAGACTTCAAACAAACAACAGCAAAAAAAATTAAAAAAGGACAAAGAAGAGTATTATTTAATGATAAAGGGTTCAATTCAACAAGAAGACTTAACTATTGTAGACATGTGTACATATCTTCTATGTGTGTGTGTGTGTGTGTGTGTGTGTGTATATATATGTATCTTCCATATATCTCTCTCACATATAAGTATGCACCCAACAACGGAGCACCCAGAGTCATAAAACAAGTACTTTTAGATTTCCAAAAGGCATACACAGCAACACAATAATAGTGGGGGACTTCAACACCCCACTAGCATTAGTGAGATCACTGAGGCAGAAAACTGACAAATTCTGGACTTAACACACTTGACCAACGTAAACTGAAAAACATCTATAGAATATTCCACCTATCAGCCACAGAATATACATTCTCATGTTGACATAGAAAAATACTCCAACTGACCACATGCTCATCCTTAAAGTCCCAAAAAAAAAAAAAGTGAAATCATAGTAACCATACTCTTGGACCACAGTGGAATGAAAAGAGAAATCAATACCAAGAAGATATCTTAAACCACACAATTACACGAAAATTAAACAGCTTGCTCCTGAATGTCTTTCGGGTAAACAAAATCAAGGTGGAAATAAAAATCTCTTTGAAATAAATGAAAATAGGTAGACAACACACCAAAATTGCAGGGATACAGCAAAAGTAGTGTTAAGAGGAAAGCTAAAAGCACTAAACACCTACCTCAAAAAGTTAAAAAGATCTCAAATTAATAACCTAACATCACACCTAGAGGAACCAGGAAAACAAGAACAAATTAACCCATAAGCTAGCAGAAGAAAAGAAGTAACTAAAATCAGAGAAGAATTAAATGAAATTAAGACCCAAAAATCCACACAAAGAAGTGATGAAGCCAAAAGTTGGTTCTTTGAAAGGATAAAGAAGACTGCTGGACTGCTAGTGAGATTAACAAAGGAAAAGACAGAAGATACAAATAATCACAATCAGAAATGACAAAGATTATGTTACAACTGATCCCACAGAAATACAAAAGATCTTCAGAGAATACATGTCTACAAATATGAACAAGAAAATCTAGAGGAAATGCATAAATTCCTGGAAACACACTATCTCCCAAGACTGAATCAGGAAGAAATTGAAACACTGAACAGACCAATATTGAGTTCCAAAATTGAATCAGTAATAAAAAACCTACCAAGCAAAAAAAGTCCCGAGCAAGATGGATTCACAGCTGAATTCTGTGCAAGGTTCAAAGAAGAGTTGGTATAAATTCTACAGAAAGTATTTTAAAAAAAAATCATTCTACAAAGCCAGCAACACCCTGATACCAAAACCAAGCAAAGACACAATGAAGAAAGAAAATTACAGGCCAATATCCCTGATGAACATAGGTGTAAAAATCCTCAACAAAATACTAGGAAACTGAATTGAGAAACACATAAAAAAGTTAATTCAACATGATCAAGTAGGTGTCATTCCTGGGATGCAAGGTTGTTCAACACATACAAATCAATAAATGTGATTCACCATATAAATAAAATTAGCTTTCAATAAAATCCAGTATCTCTTTATGATAAAAACCCTTAACAAATGAGGCATCAAAGGAACATACGTCAAAATAATAAGCACCATCTATGATAAACCCACGGCCAACATCATAATGAACAGGCAAAAACTGGAAGCATTCCCCTTGAGAACTGGAACAAGATATGGATGCCTACTCTGACCACTCCTATTTCAACACAGTACTGGAAAGTGCTAGCCAGAGCAAATCAGGCAAAAGAAAGAAAGAAAAAGGCATCATAATAGGAAAAGAAGTCGTCTAACTATCTCTCTTTACTGATGATAGTGATTCAATACTCAGGAAACCCTAAGGCCTCCACCAAAAGGCTATTAGAACTGATAAATATTTTTGCAAGGCTTCAGGAGAGAAAATCAATGTACAAAAATCAGTAGGCATTTCTATGTACCAATAACATCTAAGCTGAGAGCCAAATCATTTACAATAGCCACACAAAAATAAAATATCCAGGAATACATCTAACCAAGAAGGTAAAAAATCATTACAAGGAGAACTACAAAACATCGTTAAAAGAAATCATAGATGACACAAACAAACAGAAAAACATTCCATGCTCATGGACTGGAAGAATCAGTATCATTAAAATAACCCTATTTGCCTGCCCAAAGCAATCAACAGATTCAAGGCTATACCTATCAAACTACCAACATCATTTTTCACAGAATTGGAAAAAAAAAAAAAAAAAAAAAAAAAACTATACTAAAATTCATAAGGAACCAAAAAACAGTCAGAATAGCCAAAGCAATCCTAAGCAAAAAGAAGAAAGCTAGAGGCATCACATTACCTGACTTCAAACTATAAGGCTACAGTAACCAAAACAGCATGGTATAATACAAAAACAGACACAAAGGCCAATGGAACAGAACCCAGAACCCAGAAATGAAACATCGTGCTTCAATGGCTGGTGAGCCATATAAAGAGGCTTTTTACCATATGGAAAAATTAACTCAATATGAATTAAAGATTTAAATGTAAAACCTCAAACTGTAAGAATTCTAGAAGAAAATCTAAGAAACACCGTTCTAAACACTGGCCTTGGAAAAAAACATATGACTAAGTTCCTCAATAGCAATTGAACAAAACCAAAAATTGACAAGTGAGACCTAATTAAACTAAAGAACAACCGTACAGCAAAAGAAACTATCAACAGGGTAAACAGACAACCTACAGAATGGGATAAAATATTCACAAACTATCTGACCAAGATCTAACATCCAAAATGTTTAAGAAAAACAATTGAACAAGCAAAACACAAGGAATCCCATAAAAAATGAGCAAATGACATGAACAGAGATTTCTCAAAAGACACAGAAGTAACCAACAACAACAAAAAATGCTGCACGTCACTAATCTTCAGGAAATGTAATCAAAACCACAATGAAATAGCATCTCACACCAGTCAGAATGGCTGTTATTAAAACATCAAACAATAATCAGTCTAATATGACAATAACATGTTGGCAAGGCTGTGGAGAAAAGGGAATGCTTTTAATGCTGTTGCTGGGAATGTACACTAGTTCAGCCACTGTGGAAACCAATTTTGAGATTTTTTTAAAAAACTTCAAATACAGCTACCTACCATTTCACCCAGCAATCACATTACTGCGTACCCAAAAAAATCCAAAATTGTTCTACCAAGTAGACACATGCACGTGCATGTTCATTGCAGAACTATTCACAACAGCAAAGACATGGACTCCGCCTAGGGGCCCATCAATGGCAGACCGGATTAAGAAAATGTGGCACATATATGCCATGGAATACTATGCAGCCATAAAAAAGAATGAAATCCTGTCCTTTGCAGCAACATGGATGCAGCTGGAGGCTGTTATCCCAAGTGATTTAAGGCAGGAACAGAAAATCAAATACTGCTTGCTCTCACTTATAAGTGGGAGTGAAACAACTGGTACTCATGGACATAAATATGATAACTATAGAAACCAGAAACTACTAGAGAAGGGGAGGAGGTAAAAAGAGTTGAAAGACTGATGGGTACTGTTGCTCAGTACCTGGCATGGGATCATTTGTACACCAAACCTCAGCATCATGGCCATGTACCCAGGTGACAAAACTGCACATGTACCTTCCTGAATTTAAAAGTTGAAAAAAATTAAAAAGAAATGGAATAAAAGGAAAATCCAGTAAAGTAGCAAAAATAGAAATAAAATGGAATATTTATAACATGTGACAAAGATCATATCCTTAATATAAAAAAATTGGAAGAATAAAACACAAAGAAAAAAATGGAAATAGATAAAGGTACAATTAAGGTGAGAGGGCTACAAATTATTAATGTATATGAACACAGGTCACCTTATAATAATCAATGCAACGGAGACAAAACTTCAAAAGGGACAATTTTAAATTCATGAAGAAATAGCATTGTCAGTGAAAGTGAGGTAAGCATCTTTATATACTGGTGGGTATTACAACAGAAACAAATGAGGTGAGCCATATGATTACCCTCCTTTTGTCTGGTGGCACTATCTGACACATTATTCATGAAAAAAACCACAAACATAATTCAAGGGTTTCATTGTTGAAAAGATAAACATCAGATTTTGAGGATGATGAGGTAGATGGCATTTGCAGGACAGAACACTAGTGAGGAGGAACCTATACAGAATCTGCACAGTTGAGTCTGCTGTTGAATACTAGGCAATGCAGGTGTAGGGTTAAACTTTATGAGGACAAGCAGAGAAGGAATGGAAAGCTGTATATATGTAATAATAGTTCCTAGAGCTCACACAGAGCTGAGAGACATTAAATAACAGTCTCTCAGACCACAGTGCAATCAAATTAGAACTCAAGGTTTAAGAAACTCACGCAAAACAGCACAACTACGTGGAAACTGAACAACCTGCTCCTGAATGACTACTAGATAAATAATGAAGGCAGAAATAAAGATGTTCTTCAAAACTGATGAGAACAAAGACACAATGTACCAGAATTTCTGGGACACATTTAAAGCAGTGACTAGAGGGAAATTTATAGCACTAAATGCCCACGAGAGAAAAGAGTAAAGATCTAAAATCACCACCCTAATGTAATGATCAGAAGAACTAGAGAAGCAAGATCAAACTAATTCAAAAGCTAGCAGAAGACAAGAAATAACTAAGATCAGTGCAGAAATGAAGGAGATAGAGACACAAAAAAACCTTTCAAAAACTCAGTGAATCCAGGAGCTGGTTTTTTGAAAATATCAACAAAACAGACTGCTAGCCAGACTAATAAAGAAAAAAGAGAAGAATCAAATAGATGCAATAAAAAATGATAAACGGGATATCATCACCAATCCCACAGAAATACAAACTACCATCAGATAATATTATAAACACCTCTATGCAAATAAACCAGTAAATCTAAAAGAAACAGATAAATTCCTGGACACTTACACCTTCCCAAGACCAAATCAGGAAGAAGCTGAATCCCTGAACAGACCAATAACAAGGCCTGAAATTGAAGCAGCAATTAACAGCCTACCAACCAAAAAACGTCCAGGACCAGACAGGTTCATAGCCGAATTCTACCAGAGGTACGAAGAGGAAAGAGATGGTACCATTCCTTCTGAAACTATTCCTAACAAGAGAATAACAGGGAATCCCCCCTAATGCATTTTATGAAACTAACATCATCCTGATAGCAAAACCTGGCAGAGACAACTAAAAAAGAAAATTTCAGGCCCAATATCCATGATGAACACTGATGTGAAAATCCTCAATAAAATACTGGCAAACCAAATCCAACAACACATCAAAAAGCTTATCCATCATGATTAAAGCGGCTTCATCCCTGGGATGCAAGGCTGGTTCAACATACACAAATCTATGAACATAATCCATCACATAAACAGAACCAAAACAAAAACCACATGATTATCTCAATACATGCAGAGAAGGCCTTCAACACAATTCAACAGCTCTACGCTAAAAACTCTCAATAAACTACATATAGATGGAATGTATCTCAAAATAATAAGAGCTATTTACGACAAACTCACAGCCAATATCATACGCTATGGGCAAAAACTAGAAGCATTCTCTTTGAAAACCAGCACAAGACAAGGATGCCTTCTCTTACCATACCTATTCAACATAGTACTGGAAGTTCTGGCCAGGGCAATCAGGCAAGAGAAAGAAATAAAGGGTATTCAATTAGGAAAAGAGGAAGTCAAATTATCTCTATTTGCAGACAACATGATTGTATATTAGAAGACCCCATCATCTCAGCCCAAAATCTCCTTAAGCTGATAAGCAACTTCAGCTTTCATCTCAGGATACAAAACCAATGTGCAAAAATCACAAGCATTCCTATACACCAATAACAGACAGAGAGCCAAATCATGAGGGAACTCCCATTCACAATTGCTACAAAGAGAATAAAATACCTAGAAATACAACCAATAAGGGATATGAAGGACCTCTTCAAGGAGAACTACAAACCACACTGCTCAAGGAAATAAAAGAGGACAAACACAGATGGAAAAACATTTCCATGCTCATGGTGAGGAAGAATCAAATATCATGACAATGGCTATACTGTCCAAAATAATTTATAGATTCAATCCTAGCCCCTTCAAGCTACCATTGACTTTCTTCACAGAAATGGAAAAAAACACCTTAAATTTCATATCGAACCAAAAAAGAGCAAAAAACAAACAAATAAAAACAAAGCTGAAGGCATCACACTACCTGACTTCAAACTATACTACAAGGCCACAGTAACTGAAACAGCATGGTATTGGTACCAAAACAGAGATACAGACCAATGGAACAGAACAGAGGCCTCATTAATAATGTTACACATCTACAACCATCTGATCTTTGATAAACCTGACATAAACAAGTAATGGGGAAAGGATTCCCTATTTAATAAATGTATTGGGCAAAATGGCTAGCCATATGCAGAAAGCTGAAACTGGATCCCTTTCTTACACTTTATAAAAAAATTAACTCCAGGTAGATTAAAGATTTAAACATAAGACCTAATGCCATAAAAACCCTAGAAGAAAACCTAGGCAACACCATTTAGGACATAGGCATGGGCCATGGGCAAGGATTTCATGACTAAAACACCAAAAGCAATGGCAACAAAAGCCAAAATAGACAAATGGGATCTAATTAAACCTAAAAGCTTCTGCACAGCAAAACAAACTATCATTAGAGTAAACCGGCAACCAACAGAATGGGAAAAAATTTTTGCAACCTACCCATCTGACAAAGGGCTAATATCCAGAAACTACAAAGAACTTAAATTTACAAGGAAAAAAAAAAAAGAAAACTCCATCAAAAAGTGGGTGAAGGATATGAACAGATACTTCTCAAAAGAAGACATTTATGCAGTCAACAAACATATAAAACATGCTCAGCATCACTGGTCATTAGAGAAATGCAAATCAAAACCACAGTGAGATATCACCTCACACCAATTAGAATGGCAATCATTAAAAAATCAGGAGACAACAGATGCTGGGGAGGATGTGAAAAAATATGAACACTTTTACACTATTGGTGGGTGTGTAAATTAGTTCAACCATTGTGGAAGACAGTGTGGCAATTCCTCAAGGATCTAGAAAGAGAAATACCATTTGATTCAGCAATCTCATTACTGGGTATATACCCAAAGGATTATAAGACATTCTATTATAAAGACAAATGCACACACATGTTTATTGTGGCACTGTGCACAATAGCAAAGACTTGGAACCAACCTAAATGCCCATCAACGATAGACTGGATAAAGAAAATTTTGCATATATACACCATGGAATACTATGCAGACATAAAAAAGGATGAGTTCATGTCCTTTGCAAGGACCTGGATAAAGCTGGAAACCATCATTCTCAACAAACTGACACAAGAACAGAAAACCAAACACTCCATGTTCTCATTAATAAGTGGGTGTTGAACAATGAAAACACATGGATATAGGGAGGGGAATATCACACACTGGGGCCTGTTGGGAGGTAGGGGGTGAGGGGAGGGACAGCAGGGGGTGGGGGGATAGGGGAGGCATAGCATTAGGAGAAGTACCTAATTTAGATGACGGAGTGATGGGTGCAGCAAACCACCATGGCACATGTATACCTATGTAACAAACTTGTACGTTCTGCACGTGTACCCCAGAACTTAAAGTATTTTTAAAAAAAAAAAAACACTGCCTCAATAGTGCAGCAGTGTTTGTGCTAAAGCAAAGGATATTCCGGATCAGTCTTACTAAGCTTAAAAGTAAGCATTCATAGATCATACTGTTTATACATAAGAACAATGCCAAAAAATATTTTTTAAACCCCAAATTTCCAGCATTAAACAATGTAAAATTCAATGTCTGGCATCGAATAAAAAATTAACAGGCATAAGACGAAACAGGAAAATAATAACCTATAATCAGAAGAATAATCAATGAATAGAAACAGGCTGAGAAAATGACGCAGCAGATATAATTAGAAGAATATCATAAAAAAAATCTGTTGAAAATATAAAAGTTCAAAAGGTAGAGGGAAGCACAATAAGATGAAGATGCAAAAACAAAAGTCCCAAATCAAAATTCAAGAGATGTAAATGTCTGAGATAAAAAATATACTAGATGGTACTAGACAATGGAGAAGAAAGTATTATTAAACTTAAAGACACAGGGGAAAAATCCAAATTTAAAGACTAAAAGAAACAAAGAGAGCGTTAGTAAACAGTTGGATAACATAAAGATGTCTAATATGTATATAACTTGATTCTCAGGACAGAACAACATAAACAACAGAAATGAGTAATAAAAATAAAGAACAATGTTCAAAAATTTTCCAAATTGAATGAAAACTATATGCTTACAGATCCACAAGGTTTAAAACATCATAAGCAAAAGAACTGTGAAGGAAACCATACCAAGGCACATCATCAATAGAGCTGAAAGAAAGTAATAAAGAGAAAAGCTGAAGAGCAACCAGAGACAGAGAGACACGTGGAGCACAAAGCACACTGCTTGACAGAAACTGTGTAAGCCAGAAGAAAGCACAGTGACATCTCTGTAGTAATGAAATGTAAAAATGGCAGATTAGAATTTTATATGTAGCTAAAATATATTTCCAAACATGAGAGGAAAACAAAGGCTTTATCAGACAGGTAGAATGTTAGAAAATTCACCACCAGAGACAATGAACTAGAAACTGTTGAAGAAAATGTTTCAAAATAAACGAAAATGACACCATATGGAAAACAGGACCTAGTCCAAGGGAAAGAAAAGACTGAAAATGGTAACAATGTCGGAGAACAGAAATTAATTTTTCTTCTGTTTTTAAGGCAAAAATAATAACACCTCTATAGCATTTATAACACAAACAAATGTAAAATGTATTATAATAACAGCACAAAGGCTTCAAGGAGAAAATAAAAGTGTACCAGTGAAAGGATCTTAGGATGCATGTGAAACGGTATAATCTAAGTTGATCACAAAATGGGAAAAGTTAAATACAAGTTTATAGTTAACAATCAACCCACAATGAAAACCGGAGCTCCCCAAAAGTTACTGATGAATTCCACCACCTCTTTAAAGAAGAAATAATTACAAATTTATGTAAACACTTCCAGAAAGAGAACACTTGTTAACACAATGCATGAGGCTAGCATTGCCATAATACAAAATCAGACAGAAATATTACATGACAAGATGAGTACAAATCAGTATCTCTCATAATCATAGATGTAAAATCTTAACAAAACTTCACTAATTCAAGTCCAACAATATATAAAGATGACAATACATTATGAATAAAAAATGGCTAATCTCAAGAATGAAAGACTGGCTTAAGATTTAAAAATCAATGTAATTCATCAAATGTACAAGCTAAAAAGGAAGCCGGGGTGGTAGCTCATGACTGTAAAACCAGCACTTTGGGAGGCCTAGGCAGGTGGATCACTTGAGGTTAGGAGTTCGAGACAAGCCTGGCCAACAAGGTGAAATCCCATCTCTACTAAAAATACAAAAATTAGCCAGGTGTGGTGGTAGGCACCTGTAGTCCCAGCTGTTGAGAGGCTGAGGTAGGAGAATCGCTTAAACCTGGGATGTGGAGGTTGCAGTGAGCTGAGATCACGCCACTGCACTCCAGCCTAGGTGACAGAATGAGACTCTGTGTCTAAATAAATAAATAACCATATGATCATCTCAATGGAGGCACAAAAACCTTTAAAGAAAAGTCAATGTCCACTGATGGCAAAATCTTCTAGGAACAGGAGAGAGCTTAATCTGATAAAAGGTATATATGAAAAACTTATGATTAACATCACACTTAAGACTGAATTTTTTCCAAGACAGGAAACAAAAACAATATTCACTACTTCTATTCAACCCTGTACTAGAGGTCATAGGCAGTGAAAGAGGCACAGACAAACAAACAATTAAACAGACAAATATATAAATGCCATACAAACTAGAATGGAAGCAAAACTATTATTCACGAAAAGCAAGACATCTACATAGACATTTCAAAGAAATTTAGAAAAAGTGTTTCTAGAACTAATGAGTGAGTTTAGGAAGGTCATGGAATACAAGGTCAATACACAAAAATCAACTATATTCTTATATGTTAACAAACAATTGTAAACAGGAAAAAATGGGAATATACAAAGAAAAACTGAAAAGTTGTACAAACCTATACATTAAAACTACAGTGTTTCAATAGACATTAGAGATATCTATAAGCAAACAGAATGTGTGTTCGCAGATTAGAAGACTCAATATTCTTAAATAGTACTACGGATTAAATGCAATAATAATCAAAGTTACAGCAGGCTTTTTTGTAAAAATTAACAGGATGATAATAAATTTATATGAAAATGCAGAGGACACAAAAGAATCAAAACAATTCTGAAAACAAACAAACAGACAAGCAAAAAAACACAAAGTTTGTCTATTTCAAAATATACTCCCAAAGCTACAGTTATCAAGTTAGCACGGTACTGATGTAAAGAGAGACTCAAAGATCAATCAATCAAAATTGACAGTGCAGTAATAGACCCACACATGTATGACAAATTGATTTTCAACAAAGGTACCAAAGTCATACAATCAGGCCAAAAACAGGCTTTTTTTCTGAGACGGGGTCTTGCTGTGTTGTCCAGTCTGCAGTACAGTGGTACAAACATGGATCACTGCAGCATCAACCTCCTGGGCTCAAGCGATGCTCCCAATTCTGCCTTGTGCCACCATCCCTGGACATTTAAAAAATTTTTTTATTTTGTAGAAACAGGATCTTGCTCTGTTTCCCAGGCTCATCTCAAACTCCTGGACACAAGTGATCTTCCCGCCTCAGCCTCCCAAAGTGCCGGGATTACAAGTAAAAGCCACCATGTCTGACTAAAGGACAGCCTTTTCAATGAAAGATAGTAAAAGAACCAGATGTCTATATGGGGGGAAAAAAATGAACCTCAACTGTTAGCTCACAGCATACATAAAAATCAACTTAAAATGGATCACAGACCTATATGTGTAATAGGTACAACTTAAAAACTTTTAGAAGAAAATACAGTCATGCACTGCTTAATGACAGGGATACATTCTGAGAAATGCATAATTAGACAATTTCATCATAGTGTCATCACAGAGTTGACTTACATAAACCTAAATGGCACAGTCTACTACTTCTAGATACAAACCTGTACAGCATGCTACTGTACTCAATACTCTAGGCACGTGTATCTAAACTTTACATCTAGAAAAGGTACAGTAAAAATATGATACAGAAGATTTAAAAATGATACACCTGCCTATGGCACTTACAATACCATGAATGAAACTTGCAGGACTGGAAGCTGCTTTGACAGAGTCACTGGATGAGTGAAGGCATAGGTGATTACTGTAGACTTTATGATCACTATATACTATATAAAATCATTTATTAAAAATTATTTTTCTTTCTTCAGTAATGAGTTAACCTTAGCTTTTGATAATCTTTTTACTTTATACACTTTTAAGTTTTTTAAAACACCTTGACTCTTCTAAAACAATTTAAAACATGAATACATTATACAGCTATACAAAAATACTGTTTCTTTACAGCCTTACTCCATAAACATTTTTCTATTTTAAATTTTTTTAACTTTTTCAACTTTTGGTTAAAAATCAAAACACAGCACATAATTCGCCTAAGCCTGCACAGAATCAGGATCATCAATATCACTGTCTTCTACCTCCACATCCTGTCCCACTGGAAAGTCTTTAAGAGCAATTACAGGCATTGAGTTGTCACCTCCTATGCTAACAATGCCTTCGTTTAGAATATCTCCTGAAGGACCCACCTGAGGCTGTTTTACAGTTACCTTTTTTTTAAAAAAAAATACACTTTAAAAAACAATGAAAAGTATAATATATAAAATACATAAATAACACAGTCATGTACTATCAAGTATTACATATTGTATATAACTGCATGTGCTATATTTCTATACAACGGGCAGCACAGTAGGTTTGCTTACAGTAGCATCACCAAAATATGAGGAATCCACTGCTGTATGACTTACAGCATTTACGTCACTAGGCAATAGGAATTTTTCAACTACATTATAATCTTATAGAACCGTCATATGGTTCACTGCTGACAGAAACTTGTTATATAGCATGTGGCACATAACAAATAGGAGAAAGATGTGTGACCTAGAGTATACAAAAATTTCTTAGGAAGTACACAAAAAAGTGAAAACCATAAAAAGCAAAAACTGATAAATAAGACATCAAAATTAAAAGCTTCTGTTCCTTAAAAGCCATCACTGAGAAAATGAAAAGGCAAGCTACAGTCTGGAAGAAACCATTTGTAATACAAATATTTGGCTAACTATTTGCAACCGGAACATTCAAAGAACTCTTATAATTCAGTAAGAAGATCAACTGAATAATAGGTGAAATATTTGAATAGACAGGTCATATAAAGTATAGGCAAATGGCCAAAAGTAGGAGTAAAGACATTTACTATCATTAGTCATCAGAGAAATGCAATTATAACCACAGTAACCTATCTCTATATACTTGCTAGAATGACTAAAATGAAAAAAACTGACCACAGCAAGCATTAGTGAGAACGTAGAACACCTAAAATTCTCATTACACTGACGATGAGAATGTAAAATGACACAATCTATGTTTGAAAACAGTTTTGAAGTTTTGTAAATGTAAGCAATATGCTTACCATAAATCCAACAATCATATTCTTCAGTATTAATTAAAGAGAAAAGAAACAGGCCTATCAACTTTATTCATATTAGGCAATGACTGGAATTAATCCAAATGCACATCACCAGTGGGAGAGATTAACAAATGGTGGTAGAGCTTTGCAATGGATAATGACTTCATAATAAAAAGAATAAATGACTGAGAAAGTCAACAAAGTTAATAATCTCAAAAACATGTAGAATGAAAGAAGCAGATACAAGAGAGTATATATTGTTTGAGTTCATTTCTGTGACATTTTAGAAAAGATGAATCAAATCTTTAGTGTCTGAAAGCAGATCAATGGTTGCCTAGGGCCACGTGTGGAAGCACTATGGGTATAGGAAAGACTGACTGCAAAGAGGGAAGAGCTTTTTGAAGCAATGAGAATGTTCCATATTTTTACTGTGATGGGGGCTACATGCATATATGTTTGTCATCAAAAGTCATCTAATCATATACTTAAAATGAGTTTATTATATGTAAATTATACTTACAAATGAAAACAAACTAAATGGTCAATGATTTGAGAAGGTTTTAATAAAGTATATCAACATAATAGGCAACAAGTATGTATTCTAAAATACTAATAAAGTTGAAAATATGTGTACAGTATAAAAAGAGGAAAATATATTAACATGGTAATAGCAATTATTTCTAGATAGGAAGATTTAGAGTGGTTTTTATCTTCTGTTTTAGATCTCAAAAATTACTTCTAATTATTTAATATTAATTCCCCAGAGTATTATGCTTTTTTTGTTTTTGTTTTTGTTTTTGGTGACAGGGTCTCACTTTGTTGCCGAGGCTGAAATGCAGTGGCACAATGATGGCTCACTGCAGCCTCAACCTCTGGGGCTCACGCAATCTTTCCACCTCAGTCTCTCGAGTAACTGGGAACACAGGCACTGGCTACCACACCCGCCTAATTAACTATTTTGCTAGATACAGGGGTCTCCCTATACTGCTGAGGCTGGTCTTGGGTTCAAGTGATCCTCCCGCCTTGGCCTCCCAAAGTGCTGGGCATAAGTCACTGAGCCAGGCCTATGTTCTTCTTAAATGCAGAGACTATCTGTCTTGTTCATGTAGTATGCTAAGTGCATAACACAGTGGCTGTCTCGAGGACAGTAGCATTCAATGAAAGTACTTTTTTGACAGAATTAAAATAATTTTTTTGGCTTTCTGAAGTTCTCTGCAATAAACGTACATTATCACTTTTGTAACAGAAAAAATTATTCAAAGGTTTCAAATAAATGTACTAATTAATGTACTGATTTATGCTTATAAATTTAATGCTCTACTTTTTTTTCTTTGCAAAGGCATAGGAAAATGAGAAAATTATGAAAGTACACTATATCTTGCAACTTCAGCATCATGCCTAAGTATATGACACATATTCTTCAAAAATACGTATTACAAAAAATAAAATTAAATTCAGAAATACCTCTCAAAAACTTATTCATAAGAAAAATCAGTCAAGGTTTTTGAAGTAAAATATTATCATTAGAAGTATTAAAAATCATACATAATAGTTGAATAATCTTGTCATTGTTCAAAAAGGAAAGTGAGTTATTTGTTGCTAAGGTAGGGAGCTTATCTTTATCAAGTTAACTTCTTTAATAAAAGAAAGACTAGTTGTTTTTTTTTAATTGTTGTTAAGCTTAGCCATGCTATAGGAATACAGTAATGTAAATGCATTATCTGAAACTACTAAATATACAAGTGTATTTCATCATTCTATTAAGAAGCAATTTTTTCCAGAACTCTCTTTCATAATAGCCTAACAGGAACTGCACTAGAGTGCAGCTGTCTTCCCAGGGTCTAGAAATGGACAGGTATTCAACCCATCCTTGCCAAAAGATCACTCCATCTACAGCTGTGTGCTAATGCCTCATTCTCAACAGGGTTCTCTCATCAGAGCAGGGGAAGTTCCTTCCCACATACCCTTCAAATCTTAATCTAATGCTACTTCCTCAAAGAGATAATTGAATTCATAGTAGGTTCTCCATTATTCTCTCTCATACAATAGCACTCTGTTTGTTGCTATATTTTACTGGGTTTACTTTGTTTTATTATTTTATAATATCCATCTCCTTCTAGAAATCATGACTGTTTGATTCATCTTAGCAAACTCTATGTGACACAGTAAGCATTTAATAAATATTCTTGAGTGAATGAAGTAACCTTATTTGGAGAACATATTTATCCTCTAAGATTTAGTTCAAATATACCTTTCATCCTAACATCTCCTGCATAGGAGAACACTTGTGTGGATGACATATATGTTCATTATTTTTATTGTAATTTCATGGGTCAAAAGTTTTCAAATTGTACACTTTAAATATGTGCAAATTATTTATAATTTGTTATTACACTCAGTAAAACAGTTTTAAAGAAAGGGAGACATCTTAAAACAAAATGCAGATTTTCTCACACAAACAAAAGTTAAGAAAAGCTATAGCTGTCAGACCTGCACTAAAAAACAAACGCTATAAGTTTTTATGCAAAAGGAAAACGTAATAGATGAAAATGTATACGTATCTACATGAAGAAAAAGAGAGCACTTAAAATTACTACTTTATGAATATAAAACATTTTTTCTTATTACAAAATTTGTTAAAGATAATTGCTTAAAGCAAAAACAGTGTATTGTGAAGGTCATATGTTGAAGTAAAATGTCTGAGAACAACCGCACCAAAGACAGAAGGTAAGGAAACAGATGTATGCCTTTTAAGGTTCAGATAGAAGGTAAGAAAATAGATGTATGCTGTTGTAAGGTTCTTACAAGTGACAGCATACTGTTTGAACGTCTACTGTGATGAGAAGATACATATTCTAAACCCTAAAGCTACCACCATAAGAACAGAACAAATAAGCAGAGCTAATCAGTCTAAGATTATTTAAGATGATAAACTCAGCAATTATGAATAGAACTTCTTCAATTTAATAAAGAGCACCTATGAAAAATCTACAGCAAACAACATAGTTAATGTTGATAGTATGAATGCTTTTGCCCTAAAATTAGGTATAAAGCAAGGATATTTGCTCTTATCCTGCTCTTTAACACTGTTCTAAAGTTCCTGAATAGCTTAATAAGGCAAGGAAATGTACACATATTAGAAAAGAGGAGTAAAACTGTCTTTGTTTTCACCTGACATGATCATCTACACAGAGAAATCCAATATATTTACAACAAAAGACTACTAAAATTAATAAATGAGTTTGGCACAGCTAATAAGTAAACATCAACTCTATGTCTACATATTAGCAAGAAACAATTACAAATTGAAATTTTTAACAATGACTGATAAACCATTTATAAAATAAAAACATAAAATTATTATAAAGCATCCCCAAGGATAAATTTTAAAAATGTTTCAGACCTGTACACTAAAAACTACATAATACTGTTGAAAGAAATTAAAAACTTCATAGGAAAATATATGCCATACTTATGAATCAGAAGACAACACTGTGAAACTGTCAATTCTCCCCAAATTGATCAACAGATTTAACACAATCACAATGAAGAATTCAACAAGCTTATTCTATAATTTAATGCAAAGGAAATCAGAGAGCCAAATCAATTTTGAAAAAAAAAAACAAAATTGAAAGACTCAAGCTACCTGATTTTAACACTTTTTCTAAAGCAAGTATATGGTATAGTGAAGACAGTGTGGTATAGGTTTCAGGACAGATACAGTCCAATGTAATAGAATGCAGAGTCCAGAAATTGACCCACACATATATGACTGATTTTTGACAAAGGTATCAAGGACATTCAATGGGAGAAAGACAGTCTTTTCAACAAATATCCTGGAACAATTAGATATCCCTTTGCAAGAAACAAATGAAACATGACCCTTATATAGCAGTATACATTAAAATTAACTTGAAATGGATCATAGGCCCAAATGCAAGAGCTAAAACTATTAACATTTCTGGAAGAAAGCATAAAGAAAATCTCCCCAACCTGCTGCCACCCCACAGATCTAGCTTTGACTTCAGAAAAAAATCTTGGGTTAGAAAAAGATGTTTTAAAAACTAAATGTATAAATCATAAGAGAAAATTATTGATAAACTGTGTTTCCTCTAATCTAAAAGTCTGCCCTTCAAAAGGTACTGGTTGGAAAGCCTATCAGTGGTTTTGAGGGCGAGAGTGATGGGAGAGAATCAACTATAAAGAAACATGCGAGGCTCTTTTGTGATAAAACATTCTACATCATGATTGTGATGACAGGGAACTGCTTTATAAAGGTGTCAAAACTCACTAAATTGTACAGTAAAAATTAATTTTACTGAATGCAAACTACGCATTAAAATGCTGATTTTAATAGATTACAACAAAAATATATTTTGGAAAAATTCCCCGTTATGAAATGAAAAGACAAACTATAAAATGGGAGAAAGAATTTATAAAACATATATATGATAAAGCACTTTCATGAAATAAAGATACCTGACAACTCAATATTAAGAAGACAACAACCTAATTTTAAAAATAGACAAAAGATTTTAACAGATACTTCAAAAAAGATGATGTGTAATTGGCAAATCAGAACAAGAGAAGCAGTTCAATATCATTAGTTGAGAAATTCAAATTAAAGCTATAAAATACCACTAAACATCCACCAGAATGAGTATAAAATTTAAAAAGACTACCATGCCAAGTGTGGTGATATTGTCAAATAACATGCTGGGAATGCAAAATAGTATGGCTGATTTTGAAAAGAGTTTGGAGTTTTTAATGAAGTTGAACATAACAAATGACACAGAAATTCCATTTCCATGTATCTACCCCAGAAGGTTAAAAATATTCACACACAGATTTGTACTGGAATATTCACGAGCTTTTTTTCTAATAGGCCCAAACTGCAAAGAACCCAAACATCTATCCACAGTGGCACCTATATAAACACATGACAGTACATCACACAATGGATCAAAGCCATAAAAAGAAGCAAACTACTGATATATGCAATATCTATAAATTTTAAAAGAATTATAAGTGAAAAATGCAGAACACAAAAGCCTATAACTATGTGTTTATATTTTTCATATTTAAATATTCTTTTGTGTCACTGTTCTGTTTTTTCCCCCCACTCAGGGTTTCCAATTATACATATGTTGCATCCTCTGTTTTCCCTCCCTTGAAATACTCTGTGGTAAGCCAGGCTTTGTGTAAGAAGTTTGACTACCCTGAAATGGCCATGCTCCGCCATAACCACACAGAGAGGAACCATATAAATAGACAGAGGCCTGGTAGGCCCCTGCAGTTCCAGCCACTTGATCTGAGATTTTAGATTTGTAAGCAAGTATCTAAAATGCTGAGGTTTGTTAAGTCTCCTAATAACTATATTCAATGCATTCAATTACATTCAATGCAGTGAGATACTGGTTTAACAACTCATTTTTTTTAAATGCTGTTGAAATACCATAAAATTATATACTAAAAATGTTTCCCAACTTTATATTGCCTTGAACTTTAGATGCTAATGTAAATACTGTAATGCATCCTTCTTGACTTGGGAATTCTGAAAAAGCTTTGGGTTAAAGACAGAATTCTGATATAACCTACATACTATATCAATAACTAAAATAGCAAAGAAATTAGCTTGTCAGACACCTAACAATAAAGATGTTTATGTAACTGAAAACTATAAAATTTTAAAAATCATCACTACAAATATGAAATGATAGTTAAATTAATTTAAAATCACCCAAATCACACCTCCATAAATTAGTAAAGTGAACTAGAATGCTGACTACTGGTGCCTTTGTCTTATGTGAATTTAAAATGAGATTATTTTGGTTCACTGATAACAAAATGCCAGCCAAATGAGAAATCTGAATAAGCATGAGAATCTCAAGAATGGCATGAAACTGAAAGCCATATTGCAAAAAAATCAAATAGATGTTTTCAAAGAAAATACAGAGTTTACAATCAACTAAGTATGGACAAAGATAGTGGTACATAACCGAAACTGTTAGGTTCATTACAACCTACATAAAGAAAATAGAGGAATGTGAAGAATTTATCAGATCAATAGCATTTCTACATGATGATTTTCCTTTACTCCCCCAATGAATCTTTAACTTCAGTAAATTTCAGCCTTGAGAGAGATTTGCAGAGGTTCAACTTCTAAGCCTGAAATAAATGAAGCTATGAGTAAGATTTTGGAAACAAGTCCTAAGCAGAGACTTCCTAAATGAAAGGAAACAAAAACACCTCCTTAGTAAATTTTGTCTACTTTATTCCCCCAGGATATTTTTCTGCGTCTCATGTAAATTTAGTTAACATTTAAGGAGTAAAAAGGGAGCTGCTTAGATATATTAGCAGTGTGACTGGTCTCATTATTAGAGATTTTACAATTCTAAAAGTGCCCCACCAAACTTGTACCGAACTCCCTCTTAAAACCTTGTTCTACTGCGCTCCAAAGCAACTCTTATACATTCTGTACTATAGCCAAGGTGCATACCTTGCACCAACCCAGAAAAGGAAGAATCCCTGGTAGTCTCCCAAGGAACCAATGGACAATTCTCAGTTATCATCGTAGGATTTTAATATACTCTGTTGTACCTAATCTCTCCTTAGCTTCTAAGGCTTCTCTTGTCTGGCTCCTCCTGTCCAGAATCCTCCTTAGGCTTCTCTCTGCAGCTACATCTGTGCACTAAAGTCACAATGCATCTACAGATGTGTCCACAGCATGTCTTACTGTGGCATTTCCAGGCACCATTCTTGGCCACTGATGTTCTAACTGTACATACTTTCCAATGTACTTTCCTCACATGGGGTATTTCTTCACTTACTGGGTTTTGGCATTGCTCATGATGCCTGTCTGTATCTCTGACTTAACTCTCCCCACCTCCTTGGCAGCCACACTTAGGTGCCTCAAATACGGCATGATCTGCTTAAGAACTCATTATTCTTCCTGTGTTTTCTATTTTTATAAATACTCCAGGATCCACAATTCCCCAAGCAGCAAAGAGAAAATCATATGATACTTCTCTGTGTATTTATAAATTCTGGTGATTCTAATACCTAAATATTACTAGAATTTGATTCCTTCCCACTAACACTGCTTCAATTAATAATCTTTTTTTTTTTGAGACAGAGTTTCGCTCTTGTTACCCAGGCTGGAGTGTAATGGCGCAATCTAGGCTCACTGCAACCTCCACCTCCTGGGTTCAAGGGACTCTCCTGCCTCAGCCTCCCGAGTAGCTGGGACTACAGGCATGCACCACCAGGCCCAGCTAATTTTGTATGTTCAGTAGAGACGAGGTTTCTCCCTGTTCGTCAGGCTGGTCTCAAACTCCCGACTTCAGGTGATCCAGCCACCTTGGCCTCCCAAAGTGCTGGGATTACAGGTGTGAGCCACTGTGCCCAGCAACCTTATCATAATTGAATTACTGAAAACCTAACTGCAGCAGCCTCCCAAGTACTTCTCTTGCTTCCACTTTTGTCCTTTCCACTTCAAGCTTTATAGTGCTAAGTTTTTTCTAAAGATTTCCCCAAAGAAATTCTCCCATGATGCTCCACTACCTTCAGAATAAAATCTAAATGACTTGAGAGTGAAGATCTATCTTAATGTGACTGCCTACCTGTGAAGACTCTCTGGCTTTCTTCTGCAGAACTCTATGCAGTAACCATACTGTGCTGTATTCAGGGGATGAGGGAACCTGTCTGCTCCTAAGTACTCTACACATGCCATTTTACCTGTGTAGGAAGGCTCTCCTTCCCAATTTTAGTGATATAACATATAGTCATTCTTAAGTCTTAGCTTAGCAATCACTTTAAGAAGAGTTTCCTACTCTGGCACCCTTCGCCTTCCTTTCCTCTGTCCTTCAGATTCATTAAAGTGCTCATTCTCTCCAACCATAGCAACCAGTATCATAAGAGCAATCATGTCACTACGACGTATACATGTATTCTCTCATCTATCTCCCAAGTTAGTCCCTCATCAAAGGAACATACTGTTTGCCTTACTTAGGAACCTCCTGAGGTCTAGCCCACAGAAGTTGTTCATTAAATGTTTAATAGATGAATGAACTATAATGTAGTAGATTCTTTAATCCATAAAGTATCAAAAATAATAAAATTACTCTCAAACATTCCTTAGAAACGTATTACACCGGAGACTGACACACTGTCATCTCTCAACATAGTAAACCCAGGACAGTTCTCTATCTTTGGTACAAGAACGTAGACTTTTTTCTTTTATTTTCTTTAGAGACAGAGTCTCACTCTGTTACCCATGCTGGAGTGCAGTAAGCACAACCATGGCTCACTATAACCCTGAGTTCTTGGGTTCAAGTGATCCTCCCACTTCAGCTTTCCTGATCAATATACTAGGACTACAAGTACATATCACCATGCCTGGCTAATTTTTGTTTTTGTTTTTTTTTGACACAGGATCTCACTCTGTTGGCCAGGCTGGTCTCAAACTTCTGGCCTCAAGAAATCCACATGTCTCAGCTGCCCAAAGAAGTAGAATTATAGGCACGGGCCACCACGCCCAGCCAGAATATAGTTTCTTTAAATGAACACCTGCAATTACAATGCATTCAATGACAACATTTCATGAAAGTTTTGTATTTTACAACACCAGAATTTATATTCCATGAAGCTCTATGCATGAAAAGTAGAAACTAACAAGGAGTAAAGAATAGCAAATTTATATCTCTCATCCTGAGGTCATTCTGTGAATAGACTCATTGAGAAGAAGAGCAGAACAATCACAATATTTCAATCAACTTGACTGTCTATGTATCTCAGCTGTATCTTATTGAGTCCACTTCTTTTAATTCATATAAATTACATGCAACTATGACACAATTCCATTGTAAGAAGCCAGGGTTGATTTTTCACAGCTGACATTTATCTCACAATCCACTTCCATCAAAAATTTTTAGTGCTCTAAATATAGTCATGCATCACTTAACAACTGGGATATGGTCTGAAAAATTTGTTGGTAGGTGATGATATGGTGTGGCTGTGTCCCCACCCAAATCTCATCTTGAACTGTAGTTCCCATAATCCCCATGTGTTGTGGGAGGGACCCAGTGGTGGGTAATTGAGTCAC
Organism: Aotus nancymaae; assembly: GCF_030222135.1. Classification (NCBI taxonomy): domain Eukaryota; kingdom Metazoa; phylum Chordata; class Mammalia; order Primates; family Aotidae; genus Aotus; species Aotus nancymaae. The sequence continues at coordinate 27,795,005 of NW_026988445.1, forward strand.
AGGGGTGGTTACCTCTATGCTGTTCCCCTGATAGTGAGTTCTGCTGAGATCTGATGGTTTTATAAGGGGCTTTTCTACCTTTGCTCGTTGCTTCTCTCTCCTGCCACCATGTGAAGAAGGACGTGTTCACTTCCCCTTCTACCAAGATTATAGGTTTCCTGAGGTCTCCCCAGCCCTGCAGAACTGTATGTTGATTAAACTGCTTTCCTTCATAAATTACCCAGTCTTGGGGAGTTCACAGTAGCATGAAAATGAACTAATATAGTACACTGGTACCAAAGAGAGTGTGGTGCTACTATAGAGATATCCGAAAATGTGAAAATGTAAAGGCAACTTTGCAACCACGTAACAGGCAAGGTTGGAACAGTTTAGAAGGTTCAGAAGAAGACAGGAAAATCTGAGAAAGTTTGGAACTTCCTAGAGACTTGTTGAATGGTTTTGACCAAAATGCTGACAGTGATATGGATAACGAAGTCCAGGCTGAGGTGGTCTCAGATGGAGATGAGGAACTTTTTGGGAACCGGAGTCAAAGTGACTCTTGCTATATTTCAAAGAGACTGGTGGCATTTTGTCCCTGCCCCTACAGATCTGTGGAACTTTGAACTTGAAGGAGATAATTTAGGGTATCTGGCGGAAGAAATTTCTAAGTGGCAAAGCACTGAAGGGAATGCAGAGAAGAAAAGTTTGAAAAACGTGTACCCTGACAATAGAAAAGAAAACCCATTTTAGGGGGAGAAATTCAAGTCTACTGCAGAAGTTTGCATAAGTAACAAGGAGCCAGATGTTAGTAACCAAGAAAAAGGGGAAAAGGTCTTCAGGGCATTTGGGAGACCTTTGCAGTAGCCCCTCCCATCACAGGCCCAGAGGCCTAGGAGGGAAAAATAGTTTTGTGGGCCAGGGCCAGGGCTTAAAAGCAGGGGCCCCCTGCTCTGTCCAGCCTTGGGACATAGTGCCCTGCATCCCACCTGCCTCAGTCCCAGCTGTGGCTAAAAGGGGCCAACATACAGCTCAGGCCATTGCTTCAGTGGGTGCAAGCCCCAAGCACTGGCAGCTTCCATGTGGTATTGGTTCTGCTGGGTGCAGAGATGAGAATTAAGGTTTGGGAACCTCCACCTAGATTTCAGAGGATGTATGGAAATGCCTGGATGACCAATCTGCTGCAGGGTCAGAGTCCTCATGGAGAATCTCTGCTAGGGCAGTGCAGAAGGGAAATGTGGTGTTGGAGCCCCCCTCACAGAGTTCCCATGGGGCGCTGCCTAGAGGAGCTGTGAGAAGAGGGCCACTGTCCTCCAGACCCCAGAATGGTAACCTACTAACGGCTTGCACCGTGCACCTGGAAAAGCCACAGACACTCAATGCCATCCCATGAAAGTAGCTGGGAGGAGGGATGTATCCTGCAAAGCCACAGGGGTGAAGTTGTTCAAGGCCATAGGAGCCCACCTCTTGTATCAACATGATCTGGATGTGAGACATGGAGTCAAGAGAGATCATTTTGGAACTTTTGAGGTTTAATGATTGCCCTATTAGATTTTGGACTCGCATGCAGCCCACAGCTCCTGGGTTTTGGCCAATTTCTCCCACTTGGAAAGGGTGTATTTACCAATGCCTGTACCCCCATTATATCTAGGAAGTAACTAACTTGCTTTTGATTTTACAGGCTCATAGGTAGAAGGAACTTGCTTTGTCTTAGATGAGACTTTCAACCTAGTATTTTGGGTTATTGCTGGAATGAGTTAAGACTTTAAGGGACTGTTGAAAAGGCATGATTATATTTTGAAATGTGAGGATATGAGATCTGGGAGAGGCCAGGAGCAGAACGATATGCTTTGGCTGTGTCCCCACCCATATCTCAACTTGAACTGTAGCTCCCATAATCCCCTCATCATGGGAGGGCTCTGGTGGGAGGTAACTGAATCACGGGGTGGTTAATACCATGCTATTCTTGTGATAGTGAGTTCTCACAAGATCTGATGGTTTTATAAAGAGCTTACCCCTCTTTGCTTAGCACTTCTTCCTGTCACCATGTGAAGGACAGGTTTGCTTCCCCTTCCGCCATGATTGTAAGTTTCCTGATTTCTCCCCAGCCCTGACTGTGAGTCAATTAAACTTCTTTCCTTTATAAATTACCCAGTGTGAGGCAGTTCTTTGTATCAGTGTGAGAACTGACTAACACAGGCAATTTCATCGTTGTGTGAACATCATAGAGTGACTTACACAAACCTAGGTGACATAGCCTACTACACACCTGGGCTATATGGTATAGCCTATTGCTCCTAGGCTACAAACCTGTGCATGTTTGTCTTATGGGACTACCACTGTGCTGTCCATCACTGACTGAAACATTGCTATGTGGCATGTGACTAATATTGACAGACACATAATAATCACAAGCATAATCAAGAGCATGCTAAACTCTCAATTCAAATTATAATTCAAGGTAAACTTTCTAGAGTATAGACTAATAAGAAGATGCTACTGCTAATTAAAAATCAATGAACAATAAGCAAAAATTGTGTGTGTGTATCAACACTGTAATCACCTATGCACATTGAAATTATGTATCACATACAGGGAGGCTGAGGTAAGCAGATTACTTGAGGCCAAAAGTTCAGGACTTTGTCTGGCCAACAGGGCCAAACCCTATTTCTACTAAAAATACAAAAATCAGCTAGGTATAGTGGCACATACCTATAATCCCAGCTACTCAGGAGGCTGAGGCATGAGAATCGCTTGAGCCCGGGAGGCAGAAGTTACAGTGAGCCGAGACAGCATCACTGCACTCCAGACTGGGTAATGGAGTGAAACTTTAGAGAATCAGTTCATCTGCTTCAAAATATTAAATAATTTAGTACTTATCTATAGCCCAATCCAAACCAGAAAATCTGAAGAAAACAAAGATACGCTGAACAAGAAAAATAACATAGGAGTGTCAGTGCTAAAGAAAACCATCTGGTTAATCTGAAAATCTGCTTTTTGTGTAAAATATTTTTCAACAATCTCAACTAATTCATCTCTAAGTACTCTAGGTTTAGGAAGTGCAGTTGCCAGGCAGCCCCCTCTAGGAAGCTTTCCTTCAACCCCCCAAAGTCCCACAATCTATTTGCCTGTTATGACAGAAGTGATAATTGTTTCATATTTAGTATTATTTTGTGCCCTATCTTTTACCCACTAGACTATAAACTCTTTGAGGGTAAGATCTATGTTTAATTCAGATTTCTATACCCTAGATATCTACCAGAGTGCCTTCCACAAAGACTTAATACATATGTATTTTACAAATACAAAGATATTCTCTCCTAAAGTATAAAATTTATTTTATAAAATAAACTGTACACTATATCACTTTCTATTTTTCTTCCTACTCCTCAGTAGTTCCTATTTCACCATTTTTGCTAACTTCTCTTATCCCTACTCCCCGAGGGAATGTTTATCCATTTGTTCACTTATTCATTCAAATAATCCAATGAATATTTGATAAGCACCAACTATGTACCAGTAGTGTATAAGGTGCTAGGGGTATACCAGTGAACAAGGCTCTTTGGAAGTCAACACTTTGGTGAGAAAGATAGACAAGTAAATAGGTAATTATAAAGCAATATGAAAATTGTTACTGTAGACATGAATATATGATACTTTTAAAAAAATAGAGACACTTAAGAGTGTTTTTCCAAGTTTTTGTCTGCAGACTGTTTTATCTGTCTTACTGTTTCCCTTAGTCATTCATTCATCTGTCTGTCTACTTTCAACTATTAGATAATACACGTATGTGGTACAACACACAAGACACAGAAAAATACATAAATGAAAAGTCTTCCTCCTATGTTATCCCTAGCCACTCAGTTTATTTTCTCAAAGACAAGCACTAATATCCAGCGCATAATTTCAGACATGCTCAATGCACAGACAAACATATATACACGTTTATGGTCTAATTTTATTTTAACACAACAGAAGCATGTTTTATACTGTCTACACTGTTTTTTTAACTTCTATAAATGCCCATATTGGGCTGTCTCATTCTTTTTGATGGATACAGAGATTCCACTGCATGAATATAACAGTTTATTTAAGCAGACTCCTTACTGAAGGCTCCTTTAAAGTACTACAACGCTGCAATAAGTATACTTATCTATGTATCATTCTGTGGTGCATCTGTATGTCTATAATATATAATAAATTCCTAGACATAAAATTGCTGAGTCCCTCTATAAGTGCATTTTAAATTCTGATAGATACTGACATAGAGGTTTCATTGATTTCATTTCCACCTCCGTAACTTAAATTATAATCTTTATGGGAATGGCTGCCAAAACTGTATCCACAGTTTTAACTCTTTGTTCACTCTCCATGGTAGTTCCACAAACATATTACCTTCAAAGCTTAGGAAAAACTTTTTCAAAACCAAATTTATATGCTTAACATGTTCTTCATAGCTGTACTGTATCTGTTACGGCTCCCAAATTGCAACTGAAGATCACTTTTCATTGTACCTCTTTGTTTCTACCCATATCTAATTAATTGGTCATTAAGATGTAACAATATGGCCAAATGCGATGGCTCACATCTATAATCCCAGCCCTGTGAAAGCCTAACGTGGGTGGATCACTTGAGGCCAGTAGTTCAAGACCAGCCTAGGCAACATGGCAAAACCCCTTCTCTACAAAAATTAGCCAGGCATGGTGATGCGTGCCTGTCGTCCCGGCTACACAGGAGGCTGTGATGGAAGGATTGCTTAAGCTTAGGAGGCTGAAGTTGCAGTGAGCCAAGATGGCACCACTTCACTCCAGCCCAGATGACAGAGCCAGACCCCATCTCGAAAAAAAGATGTACCAATCTCGCAGTTTCACAACATCCATTTTCTCTGTATTTTCTCAGACATCTTACTGCAAGGGCCCAAGTCCTGTCTGCCAGGGTTATTGTTATTTAATTACTTAAGATTTTCTTTTCCTATCATCCACCAGTGATTCTGCCCATCCTCTCTACCTAAAACAGCTTCTTAAAACAGTTCCCCAGGTGAAACCTCATTAAGCCTACCCTAAGTGCTAGATCATCCATTAAGCATTTTCTTTGATGACTTTATTAGAATTTAGATCTTTCACTACACATTCCAATTTGTAATGAACTTACAGAAAGGAAGTTATATATACAAGGATAATATCTTAACACATTCTGCCCAGGCATTCAAAATGTGTTTACCAAATTAATGAATTAAGGTTTTTTCTTTCTTTTTCTTTTTTTGAGACAGGGTATTGCTCTGTCACTCAGGCTGGAGAACAGTGGCATGATCATAGTTCACTGCAGCCTTGACCTCTCGAGCTCAGGTGATCCTCCCACCTCAGCTCCTAAGTAGCTGGGAGTACAGGAGCTGGGAGTGCACCACCATGTCCAGCTAATTTTTTTATTTTTTGTAGAGACAGGGTCCCACTATGTTACCCAGGCTGGTCTCACTCCTGAGCTCAAGTGATCCTCCCGCCTCAGCCTCCCAAAGTGCTGGGATTACAAGTCTGTGTCAGCACACAAGCCCTGAATGAATGAAGTTTTGCAACAAATGAATTCCTGCAAATCAGATAATTCTACAGGAAAAAAAAAAATCCATAAAGGATATTTAATTAATTTATTTTGGAAAATAAGAATATTTTAAGTTCATGAGACACAAGACCCTATTTAATAATTAATTTCAGAAAGCCTACAATGAAAAATATTTTCAGTTAGCTATTCCAGTAAATTTACTTTTCCTTCATATTAACTGTGATCAAAATCAAGGAAGAGAAAGGGGAAAGAACAAAGGAATGAGTGAAATGTGCTAATAAAAATGATTACATTTCTCCAAAATTGTAAGATATTGTCAGTCTCTTAAATATAGTCACGGCAGGCCAGATGCAGGGGCTCCCAGCGCTTTGGGAGGCCAAGGCGGGCAGCTCACAGGTCAAGAAATCGAGACCATCCTGGCCAACATAGTGAAACCCCATCTCTACTAAAAATACAAAAAAATTAGCCAGTCATAGTGGCACGTACCTGCAGTCCCAGCTACTCAGGAGGCTGAGGCAGGAGAATCACTTGAACTCAGGAGGTGGAGGCTGCAGTGAGTCTAGATTGCCCCACCGTACTCCAGCTGGGCGACAAAGCAAGACTCCATCTCAAGAAAAAAAAAGTCATAGTACTCTAACTACTATAAAGAAGAAGAGAAGCCAGGCGCAGTGGCTCATGCCTGTAATCTCAGCACTTCCGGAGGCTGAGGCGGGCAGATCATTTGAGCTCAAGAACAGCCTGGCCAACATGGTGAAACCCCATCTCTACTAAAAGTAGAGAAATTACTTCTGCATAGTGGCAAGTGCCTGTAGTCCCAGACTCTCAGGAGGCTGAAAGAAGAGATGTGCTTGAACCTGGGAGGCAGAGGTTGCAGAGAGCCGAGACTGCACCACTGCACTCTAGCCTGGGCAACAGAGCAAGATTCTGTCTCAAAAAAAAAAAGAGAGAAAGAAAAAAAAGAAAAGAAAACTCAGCCATAATGTGATAATGTGCCCATGGACTATTGTTCCACTGAGTTTAGAATGGATAAAATAACTTTTCAAAATGTTCACAGCCTACTTGAAAAGGAACTCTGTAAAACATAATAAATCTATATTTCTGGTTTTTAAAACTTAATAACATGATTTCAAAAATCATACTTGTGGCAAAACTTTTTACATTTAAAAATACAGGAAAAAATAAAATTATACTTTCTAATATATAAATATAGTTACATAAAAACAATCATTAGATCTCATTAGAAATAATTTCGTTCTCATCTATTCAGTAGTATTAAGAGCTACACAAATTCCTATCAAGAAACGTAGAACTGCTATATTATAACTCGTATTTTAAGTAATGTTTTTAAAATAATGAAAATACTACCATGCAAATACTGGATTTACTTCTTGACTCACCTCGCCCCCATTAACATATTCCATCACAAAACACAAACGGTCTTTTGTCTGGAAGGAATATTTCAAGGACTTGAAATAAAAAAAAGAAAAAATGTTATATTATAATCCTATATTCTTATAATTATAATGGTACTAAAAACAGAACACTGAGTAAGCATGATTGATGAAAACAGTTATTATTTCTTAAGAGTTTATTTACTATTTAAAAGTGCTTAAGTTTATGAGAAATATAGAACAAATTTTATTTAGTTCACAATAGGTATTATTACAAGAAAAATTAAAATTTCAAGTAAAAGCAAACTTAACTGCAATAAGCCCTTCTCTATCTAATTCGCCATCAATTTGTAGCTGCATTATATACTCAAAGTTCTCATCCATGCAGCCTCACAGCGTGGCCAACAAATTGCACCAGTTGAAGTTTCTTAGGAATAGAGTTACAGTTGTTACACTCAGGTTTCTAATACAATGTCACCATCACTTTTTGCATACTGAGTGCATAACAGAACCCAACTCAAGAGAGTTGGTTTGAGTAATTTTGTAGGTTATATACAGATTAAAAAATACCAAAATGCTATCTTATTACACTAGACAATAAACACACAAAAAATGTAGCAAAGTTAAATCTAGTTATCTACTGACTGCTCTGAAAATGTCTACTTCAGATATTCCCAACAGTTTAAAGGGTTCCACTTTTGAAAGTCTAGCTATTATTTTTAATCACAATATAGTTCATTGGAATCAGGAAAATACAGAAACTTTACCAATTATCCTTGTATTACAAAGAATCTAAGAACAGAACTGAAAAATCCAGTTTCTTCCAAAACAACTAAGTTACAGGTATATCATATAATCACAGTTTATACTTTGTCTATTGAAAAAACTATAGCATGACTTATCCCACCTCTAATGTATTTAGCATTCCTGGATTTCTTAAAGTACTCTGTCCCTCAAAGAAGTCTCATTTCTATAAAATATATTCAATAAACATTTCTGCCTTACATATTTGAAGAAATGCTTCTGATTATTAAAATATTTATCAGAAACCAATAAAACAAAGAAACCTAAAATTTTTACATTTAATATTAAGAAATTTTTAAAAATCTGCCATTTCCTGAATAGTCTTCTTAAAATGCCAGAGGTAATCTATTAATTCTATGGTTTTTGTTTTTAATTGCAAGAGATTCATGAGAGCAAAAAAATTCTAAAAAGAGTAATAAATGCATAATGGGTGGAATTATCAGTGCATACATACCGTAAAAATCCATATATTCTAATAAGTTATAAGAAATTTGACTTATGGTCTTTCCACAAAGAAAATGGCATATTTAAATAAATGTTATTTTTCACAATTTAGTTTCTAATACAAAATTCCTTCAATTTCAAACATTCTAACATCTGTCCTCTAATACTTACCGTTAAAAAGGGATGTCTAGTGTTCTTTAACACTCTGCTTTCAGTTAGCGTGTGTGCCACTTCATCCTACAAAAGAAAAAAGCAAACCTTCGATATATGTTTTGAGCACAGATAATAGTTTCACTATTTCTCTAAAATCGGAAGAGCTTAAACCCAGAGATAGAAAAGGATTTTAAAAAGGCATGCTTTCTTTATCACTCAGCATTCTCTCTACCAAAATACAAAAAAACTCTCAAATTAATTATTTAATTCAGAGAGCTGTATGTTACAAGTTCATATAAATTCACTCATACTTAAAGTATCAATAATGACACAAAAATCAACCAGAAAATTATCAGGGACACAGAAAATTAAATATCGAGCTTTTACTCTTGAAAGGAATGACTTATGAACTAATTTTTCAGCATGAGGTAATTTAACATCTACATGCTTGTAATACATTTTATTCGGGGGGATAAAAGGATGTATTTCACAATAAATATGATTGAATTTATAACTCTCCTACTTTAAAAAAATTAGTTATTAGAACACAGAATACACATGCAATATTTAGTTCTAAATTACATACTTTAGAAATAGGAACAGAGTATTAAAATATGTATCTTTCTGCTTATAACTTTTTACTACACTTATTTTCCAGAGACAAGCTCTTACTCTGTTGCCCAGGATGGAGTACAGTAGTACCATCATAGCTCACTGTAACCTTGAACTCCTGGGCCCAAGTATTCCTCCTGCCTCAGCCTCCTGAGTAGCTGGGACTATAGGTATGAGGCACCATACCCAGCCTAATGTGCTTCTTTATTTTTTAAAGATAGGGTCTTGCTATGTTGCCCAGGCTGACCTCAAACTCCTAGGACTCAAGGAATCCTCCAGCTTCAGATTCCCAAGTAACTGAGACTACAGGTTTGTTTGGTTGTTTTTTTGGTGGTGGTGGTAGAGGTATAACACATATGTTTTGGTTTAATTTCAATAGTTTTTTGGGAAACAGGTGGTGCTTGGTTACATGAATAATTTCTTTAGTGGTGATTTCTGAGATTTTGGTGTAACCATCATCTGAGCAGCACACTGTACAGCCAATGTAGAGTCTTTTATCCCTCACTCTGCTCCCATCCTTCCCCCTCAATTCCCCAAACTCCATTGTGTCCTTCTTATGCTTTTTCGTCCTCATAGCTTAGTGCCAGAGACTACGGGTTTAATGTGTTTCTTTTTTTAAAAAAAAGCTCACAACCCTCCTACTGTAGGTGATCATTTTAAATGTTGAATATATTTCAAACCAAAAATAAACTAAGAATTTTTTTCCCCAACTTTGGGCATAAATCTCATCTTGATATCAAAAGCAAACTAGTGTTTTCTTCAACACATGGAGAACTGGAGATAATGTTTCATATTTCAAAAGTAACACTATCTTAAAGAAGAAATGAAAGGAAGATAACTGCTGAAACTAACACAGCATCTCTGTTCTTCGGTTCTCGCAACATCCTAAACAAAGCCCTTGCTGAATCAATTTCTTAACACTGTCATCAAATCAAAATTAGATTATAAGAAAGACATGAAAAACAAAACATCAGGACACTGCATAATATTTGTTATCTTTATAAAAATGTTTTGCCTTAAACTCAAAAGATAATGATAAGTAGAATAATCAAAGGAGCTAAAATCTCACAACTATTCCTAGAGGGTCAGATCAATTGTGTCTGAAAAGAAAGTGTAATTAACAACAAGTGAAGGAAAGCATGAACATAAAATCATCTCAGTCTTATTTGTTTCATAGGAGCCAGTTTTAAGTGCTCAATTTGAAAGCCACTGTCATGTGATACTATAGTTCCTAAGTTAATTAGAATAATAGCAAACATTGTAAAAATAAATAAATCAAAGCAGAAATGACACCAGAACTTACAGATTTCTTATTGATTTCCATATACACTGTGGCTAACATAATGGTTAGCATATAGCAGATACTTAGTAAATGTCTATTGAACTGAACTGTGTATCACAGGAAAGAATTCTAAGATGTCAAGTGTGCAGGAGTTCATCTGTCCATCCACCCATCCACCCACCCATCAACTCCTTCAACATATACGCAATAAATATCTTCTGGGTATTCTTCTGCACATCAGAGACAGGATAGTGAACAAACAGATACAATTCTCTGCTCTCATGGAGTTTTACTTTGACATAGATGGTGATCAGTGTCAATGGGAAAAATCAGAGAAGGGGATACTACAGTTAATGAGCATCACAGAGGGAATATGAAATACATGATTAAGCATTCTACAGGCGACTATTTTGTTATATACTGAACCAAATCCATTCACTAAAAAAACAAAACTACTGATGTGCCGTTACTAATTGCTAAGCATAGTGCTGGTATAAAGTAACTTAATAAAAAAGATAAGATCCCATTGCTCATGGAGTTTACGGGGCAGTGGAAAACACAAACAAGTAAATTATGCAACTTAAATAATGACTCCTTCGATAAGGGGTCTTAAGGAAAAAGTGGAGGTTATCCACTACTGTCAATGGGGTTGTAGGGGAAATCAATGCTACTAGAAGAGTGTAAATTGGGTACTGTGATGGTGTGGGACACGGAGAGAGTGATGGGGTGGCGGTGACAATGTTTTTAAAAGTCTACTCATGTTCTTCTAAGAAGGACAACAAAAACAAGAAGGATCAATTAGGAAAGTATTACAGTACCCCAAGAGAGAAGTGAGGATGAGCTGGACTACTACAGTGGCAGCAGGAACAAAAAAAAGGGAACAGTTTTGAGATCTAAAGATAACAGTAATAATATAAAAGTTAACATGCCTCCAACATGACAGTTAATCAAAGAAACATTTTTTATAGGCAGTTCAAAAAGAGATTCACAGAAGATAACACTTACCTGTTATGGTTTAAGATGTTAAGTGATCTGGGTCAATAAATTAGGAAAAGACTAAAGAAAGGTATGTATGAAATTTATTTGGAAGTAAAAAAGATATTCCAGTGCTTTGAAAAATTTCAGTGGGATATTACATTCTATTTTGTTAAAACAGGCTCATCACACATAATAGTTATTTTTCTAAATCACTTAGTAAGTTTCATGAGGGAAGACTTTTTTACCCTCTAAATTTGTAATCTGACCACATCCAAGGAGCCAAATAAAGATGTATAGAGGCAAAAGTGAAAACAGTATTTCTTTGTTATGAGAATGGAATTACAATGAACACCATGCACATAGCAAAATGTGATTTTCTAAGATATTTTACAGCTGATCAGATTAGAGTTTCTTCCCATTAATGCATATTTAATGGTATTGTATTTCACATACTAATTAGTTTCTGCCATGAAGATAAGGTATGTGCAAGCTAAAAAGTAAACACAGATGCCAATAATTTTTAATTACAGTTAAAAGCAAATGTCAAAACAAAAAGTTAAAAATAACAGTGGTAAAACAGTGACTAAAGCAATGTGATGCCTTTTAAAAATCCATTTGTTGATCATAATTATAAATGAAGAGTTCTAGAAATGCTTGGGTATACATTTTTTTCATGGAAAAGCTTTTGAAATACAAATTTACATATATTCATCCATGGTAAAATAGTAAATAATAAACTTTTAAATCTAATTTCTTTCATATAAGCTTTAGGGGAATAGGATTTTATTTCTTGAGGCAGAGCAACAGTTTTCCTTTTAATATTTATTTTCCCAATTCTCTCCAATTTATCATTTACCCTCTACTACACATGATCTGAAGTTCTTTCATTCGACCACTCAGTGTTTAGACTATTTGAGGAAATGAGGTATAGGAGATGACAGCGCGGGGAAAAAGAAAATTTCTACCCTTAATTATCAAGAACACCACAAGTGTCATCTCCTTTAATCCCTGCACCAACTGATCCCACATCTAAGTTCAACATTAAAGGTCATTTCTACTTCACAAAACTGCCTCCCATCTTCAAATAACTTACTATCTACTTAACTAGATACTCTGCTCACATTATGTTCTTCATCTTGAACACAAATCTAAAGTGACTAGTTGAAATCAAGACACATTCTGTCTAAATCGTTTCCTTCATCTACTCAGAGCTATAAATGAGACCCAGAAGAAGATATGAATCAGGTGGGGGAAACAGGAGGAAGAGGGTATAGAAGTGTTACCTTGGCATATGTTTTTTTGATATATAATAGTTGTATACATTTTTGGGGTACATGTGTGGTTTTGAACATACGTATGTGTAATGACCAAATCAAGGTACCTTATATCCATCACCTCAAACTTTTACTTTTACTTTATGCTAGAGACATTCAAATTCTTCTCTTCCAGTTATTTTAAAATATACAGATTGTTAACTATAGTCACCATACTGAACTATCTCACACTAGATCTTATTACAACTGTACTGTTGTACCTATTAATCAACTTCATCCCCCTATCCCCCTACCATTCCCAGCCTCTAGGAACAATCAATCTACTGTTTTGATGTAATCTCGTTTTATAGCTCCCACATTAGAGCAAGAATGTGCAATATTTGTGTTTCTGTACCTGGTTTATTTCAATTAACATAATGGCTTCCATTTCCATCCATGTTGCTGCAAATGACGTGAGTTCATTCTTTTTTATAGCTAAGTAATATTCTACTATGAATGTATACCACAATTATCCTTTCATTCACTGATGGGCACCTAGGTTGCTTACATATTTTGGCTGTTATGAATAGCACTGCAATAAACATAAGGGTGTAGATGTCTCTTCGATATGATGATTTCCTTTCTTTTGGATATATATGGTAGTTCTATTTTTAGTTTTTGAGAAACTTTCATATGGTTTTCTATAGTGGCTATACTTACTTACATTCCCACCAACAGCACAGGAGAGTTCCCTTTAGCATTTTATTTCATTGTATTTTATAAAAGTCATTGTAACTGGGGTGAGCTGAGGATATGGTCAGGCCCCCATCCAAGTCTCATCTTGAATTGTAATCCCCATAATCCCTACATGTCGAGGGAGAGACCTGCTGGGAGGTAATTGGATTGGGGGTAGGGGACAGTGTCCTCCATGCTGGTCTTGTGATAATGAGTGGATTCTCACAAGATATGATGGTTTTATAAGTTTTCTGACAGTTCCTCCTTCACACACTTGCTCTCTCTTCACCTGACACCACGTTAAGACATGCCTCTTCAGCCCTTCCGCTATAAGTTTCCTGAGGCCTCCCCAGCCATACAGAACTGTGAGTCAATTAAATTTCTTTTCTTTATAAATTACTCAGTCTTGGGCAGTTCTTTATAGCAGTGTGAGAATGGACTAACACAGATGATATCACATTGTGGTTTTGATTTGCATTTCTCTGATGATTAGTGATATGACATATTTTTACAAATTAAACTACAATGATTATCAGTGATTATTATTTACTTTTCCACTGTCTCAACAAGCATATGTTAGCAATCTATACTTTTTTTTTTTCCCTGCCAGAGGAAAGATGTCACACTTATCAAGCTCTAAATTTGGAGTTCTAACTTTTGTTTCTTAAAAATTTGAGCACTGGCCCAGATGATGACTTTTAATACTTCTTCCTTTCTCCAACTGTCAGACTGTCTTCTCACTGTTCCTTGATTTCTAGTCCCTCTTTTGAAGATTTTTCACCTTGATGGAGAAGATGAAAGCACTACTGTTCTCTGTTAACTACAAACATTATAGCACCTTTCTCAAGTATTGTGTTTGATACTTTGTTCATGCTGCTGTTCCAAATATTCCTTCAATGGAGGGCTACGTGAACTCCTTTGACTTCCATTATGATATAATCACTCTGGACTCCAGTGATTTCTTCTGCCTCTCTCATTCGCAATATTAGGACAAGCTCATCTCTACCCTTTTAACTCTGTATTTCAAATCTAAAGATAAATATTACATAAACATATTGACTAACATCACTGGAATCCCCCTCCAATCTCAGCTCAATCTTCAGAGGCCTCTTTCATCCATCGCTACTTAGGTCACTCTTCAATTTCTCAGGATGGTTGTTTCAAATCTTTCCTAGGCCTCCTTCCTTGCCTGGTACATATACTTAAATGTACACACTAACCCTTACCAAGACTAGAATCCACGTCTGTGCTGACTTCCAAGCACAGGAGCTTTTCATTTGTCTCTCTTTATCTCAATTTCACTCCTTCACATGTTCAAAATGTGTTCTTACTTCCTACTCAGAAGAGAAGACATGAACATAACAACACATTTGATCACTCCTTCCTCCTGAAAACATGTTCTTCTCTTGGGTCCCAGGACATCCTAATCTCTTCATTTTCCTCCTCTGCAGTGACTGCCTTTCCTCAGTGTCATTTGCTGCTTCCTTTTCTCTGAAACCCTTATTCTGTAAGCATCTCCAGGACTCAATCCTCAGAGTTTTCTTCACTGGGTACACTCCTTCCTTTGGTGAACTCATTCAGACTATGGCTCTAACACAGGCTACATGCTGACAGACTTCCAAATTTATACCTCAAATCTGGACTTCTTTCCTAAACTTGAGAAAAGCCTGTTTGGCATGGATGTATAATCAATGACATAAACTGGAGTAGCTAACAAAAACTGCAAATTTGACATGTTCAAAACCTAATTCCAAATCTCTCTTAAAAAAGTTTCTCCTGCAATCAACTTCACTGTAGTAAATGGCAACACCATCCTTTCAGTTGCTTAGGCCAAACATCTTAACAATGATCTCCAATTCCTCTTTTTTTTTTTCCACTCATACTCTACATTCAATCTGTCAGGCAATCCTGCCGGCTCTTCATCAAAATACATCAAGGTCTCATTATCACCACCACCTCCAATGCTACTACATTAGTACAAGCTACTATCATCAATTATCTAGATTACTGCTGCAATTAGCAAACTATCTGCTTCCAATCCACAGTCTATTATCAACACTGCAGCCAAAGTGATACTGAAAACTAAATTGTTTAACTACACAGTGTAAAAATTTCCAAAAGCTTCCCACTTCATTCCCAGTAAGAGCCAATATCCTTACAAACAATCCTACACCATTCTTGTTCCACACCACCCATGCTAGACTCCTGGCTATTCAAAGAATGTGTTAGAATGTGCTAAGTAAACTCCTGCCTCAGGGTCTTCTCAATTGCTATTTCCTCTTGCTGGAACATCCTTCCTTCAAAGTATCTAAAGGACTTGCTTCCTGATCTCCTTCAAATGCTTGCTGAAATTTCAACTTTCAGTGATGCCTTCCATAATCATTCTATCTAAAACCTCATTAAGTACTCAAATCACTACCATCATTATTACTTATTTCCCTACTCCAGTTTTCTCTGTAGTATGGATTAGTTTCTTACATACTGTATGATTATTTGTATTATTTATTGTCTAATTCCTGACTTGAATATAATTTCCCAAAGGAGAGGAGGTTTGTCAGCTTTATTCATTCACATGGTCCCAGTGCCTAGAGCAGTACTTAGCAAATAATTAGGTGTTCAACATATATTTATTGAAATAATAAGTGAATGAACTAGTAAATAATAATCTTGGAACACGCTGCTGAGGAATAGAAGCTACACGAACTACATGAAATAACTCCAGAACATAAATCAATGAAATCAAACTTCCAATAGAGTAATGACAGTTGATGAAGGTACAGCAGATGAAACCATTATCTGACTCCTACAGTAAACCACAATCATTGATGTAATGTTTAATACAGAGATTCAAAAGAATCTGAAAGAACAGATCAAAGTAGCTGGTTGATCATGTTAAGAGACTGTGGTTAAGGTCTACCAGTAATAAGAGCCCAGGGAAAAAGAGATGCCAGTAATCAAGGAAACGTATTGGATAATAATTTTAATGTACTTATTATGCGCAAAAAGGGGAACGCATCAGGCCTGGGTTACCCAAAATCTACACATTCCAAAAAAAGTTAGTCTTCAGAATTGGCCCTTGGCCACCTCCTCGGAAATGAATTCTGAGCCTTTGAAATACTCTGCCTGCTAAGAGTATTTCTGTATGCTAGAGATCTTGGGCCATGTGGTACCAGTTTGACTAGATAGTTTATGCTAACAGCAGGATGCATGATGAATACCTTGTGCCTGATTTTGCTCTGAGAGGTTGGAATCCGAACATCTTGGGACAGTCAAGCAGGTGACTGACTTCCAACAAAAACTCTAGACACCAAGGCTCAGGTAAGCTGCTTCAGTTGAGAACACTTCAAAACCGGGAGAATTAAGTGCATCTGTGATAATCAATCTCGGGTATCAACTTGATTGGATTAAGAAATACCTAGAGAACTGTTAAAGCATTACTAACAGCTATGTCTGTGTCTGTGTTTCCAGAGGAGATTGGCAAGTGAATTGATGGACTGAGTGGGGAATATCCACCCACAATGTGAACAGACACTAACGAATCAGCTAGGAGCCCAAACAGGACAAAAAAGGCAAAGAAGAGGTACTTTTCTAGAACTAGGACACTCTTCTTCTCCTGTCCTTGGACATTGTAAGTCTAGGCTCTCTGACATTTAGACTCCAGGATTTGTATCAGCACCCCCACCCCAAGTTTCCCACCAAAACCCAGGTTCTCGGGCCTTTAGCCTCAGACTGACAATTACACCATCAGTTTCCCAGGCTCTGAGGTTTTTGGACTTAGACTGAGACACATTACCAGCATCCCAAGATCTCCAGCTTTCAGATGGCCTGTCTTGGGAATTTCCAGTCTCCATAATCACATGAGCCAATTTCCCAGCGAATCCTCTTCTCATCTGTCTATATATGTATCCAACTGGTTCCGTCTCTCTGGAGACCCTTGACTTCATTATAATATATCATCCGTGTGACTCCACTGGAAGAAGATACCTTAAAGCTTACACTTGGTTTCTCCAGGATTTTGCTCCATGTGGTTTTCCCTTTGCTGATTTTAATCTATTCCTTTTCAATATCATAAACAATAACCATGAATCTTTTCTGAGTCTTGTGAGTCATGAATCACTGAGCCTGAGAGTGATCTTAGGGACACCTGACACAGTTGGCATCACAAATAGGACTCATTAAAACATGGTAAAAACATTGTTTGGAAAAAGGAATAATGACAGGGCAGACAATGAGAAACCTCTGATGCCTAAATGGGTACAGTCACCAAATGGCATGAGACAGCATCTGTACTGTGCTAAGTTACTACACATACAAGTTGACAATGGAATTTAGAAATAACAGACTAAAATCTCAAGGCATTAGATCACTGGACACAAAAAGAGATGCAAAATGATGAGAAACAAGCTAAATAACCAACAAGCTCAATAAACAACCCACTGGAAACTTGTATTTTTTCCCTACATATAAGATTTTCCTTCTAATTTGCCTTGCATTTCAAAGGAAATTATAAAATGTATCCACTTGATTTTTTTAAGACAAAAATTTAAGTATAAAACATGATAAATTCCCAGGTTAAAACTGGGCTAACTGCTTGGAATAAAAAACTCTCAAATCACCATATTCCACCTCAATACCAAGAATAATCTTCTAATCAACTATACTGTAATAGCAGGATAGCACTGAGACTTAAGTAAACAGGAAAACTGAAGAGCTCTTCCAGCTCCAGACCGCGAACATTTTTATGCCTTCTTATATTGGTGAACAGCAACCACATCACCAAAAGTCATAACCATTTCACCATCCTTAGTTTCTCTTATAAAATGTTTCTTTGTCATCCCATTTCTGTATATGAATGAGTTTATCTTTATCCAGACTAACGAACTTGCAGTTTCTGTCATCTGTAGTGGTTTCATCAAACTCTTCTCCCAGATGGAAACTAACCTCTGTGTTCCTGATCACCACCTTTTGTCTCCTTCCTGTCTGATAATTACTGTTGGTCTGTTCACATTTCCCACCTGCCTAGTGACAAAGCCCATGTCTAGAGCCCTCATGCACTCATCAAAGTTCTGTCGGTCAGCTTCCAGGTATTACATAAAGCCTCTTCTATCCTTGCCCTTTGCCCACTTTAGAGACAGAAGTGAGGATCTTCTGGTCTTATTGCCACTGGAGTCGTTTTCATTTGTTGTTGTTGGTTTTTTGTTTTGTTTTGTTTTGTTTTGTTTGAGACAGAGTCTTGCTCTGTCTCCCAGGCTGGAGTGCAGTGGCACGATCTTGGATCACTGCAACCTCTGCTTCCCGGGTTGCAATGATTCTCCTGCCTCAGCCCCTCCAGTAGCTGGGATTATCAGGCCCCCAACACCAAGCCCAGCTAATTTTCTGTATTTTTAGTAGAGACAGGGTTTCACCACATTGGCCAGACTGGTGTCAAACTCCTGGCCTTAGGTGATCCACCTGTCTCGACCTCCCAATGTGCTGGATTACAAATATGAGCCACTGCGCCTGGCCCAGTCTGTTGTATTTTAAAACAGCTAAAATGAAGGTAAAAGAGAGTGTTAAGGAAATTCTGATGCTCAAAAAGCTCAGATTTGGGTTAGTCTGAGCTATGGCTGTTAGCCTCCAGGATGCAACCCAATGGAAAATTATGCTGAAAAAAACAGACAGCATTTCTATGGCCTTTGGCCACCAAGAACAGTCCAAATGGTAGGTGAAAAAAACCAAGATACTACTGGAAGCAAGGGTTATAGTGTGAAGGAGGTATCTCACCTTGTGAATTGGCATTCATTGGGTTCCTGAAAAACATTTAAGAAAACAGATTGTGAGAGTGACTAACTTGGGGGAAATATCTTCGATTATGAATACTGCAGAATGAAGAAGTCGGCTTGGGTTGATGCAGGAGCCACAGCTTATTAATTACTGAACAATCATAGATGGCTGTACATTATCTAAACACACAACACATTGCTCCTAAAGGGACAGCTAGTCTGGTGGACTCGGTAAGAGCCATTGTAAAAGTTGTTTACCCTGAAAAGGGAAATGCTCCTTCCGCTCCTTTAAATGCCAAGTGGCACTCCATAGATGACATAGCTGATAAGCTGCATATGCAAACCATGCTGGATTCACTTCACAGTCATCAGGATGTTTGTTCATCCTTAATATGCCCTTTAGATCATGGTAAATACTGTGACTAAAGGGGTCCCTCTATGCAGGCATCTGATAAAACTGCTGCAAAATCTATCAATGGTCCAAGAAATGTGCCAGATTTTGTTGTCTCAGCTTCTTCCTATGTGTCTTACAGATGCTAAGAAAATAAGACTGAATCACAACTGAATGGGTAAAGGCAAAACAGACCGTCAAGGAAGTCCCAAGCAGGATGAAGTTTTAAATGGTTACTAAGAGATGAATCAAATGGACACTGATGGAGCTAGCACAAAGGTCTTAATGCTGCACTATCAGAGGTTAGGTTACCAATGCGAGCTCATCTTAGTCCCCCAACACTGAAGGGCCCTAAACAAACACACTCTAAGTGTCCTAACTTCATGGAATTCACCAAGCTGGGAGGCAAAAACGACAATGAAGAACCTCAGTTCAAATCATGAGAGGTGATGGGCTACCAAATTAATCAGGATGAGGATTGAGAAGGAACCAGGGTTTTTTTTAACTAATCTCCAAGTAGGAATTGAAGGCTAAATGCACACCTGTCGGTACAATAGAAGGTAAAAAAGAAACCTTCCAGGGGTTCCTGACATAGAATTCAGTGCCTGTGATTCCAAAACCATTGGTAAAGTCCTAGCAGGGGCAATAATTAGATGGACAGGATATAGGGATGAAATGTTTGACATTAATTAACATGTTTGAACGAACCAGGAAAACTTACACTGCAGAAAGCTTGTTAGTGTTCCCTTCAGTCAGAACATGCTAAATGAGAATCTATGGAACTTCCTCAGCTCACCTAGGTTGTTAATTTGAAACAGTATCATGGTGAACCAAAAGAGATTTATCACATGAATTAATGACATGTTAGACACTAGAGTGCTGTTACCAACAAATTCTCTGTGTTCTGTATGAAAAAGGTGAATGACTCATGAAAACTAACAGCAGATAATCGAGTCTTGAATAACATGTATCATCTACAGCATCAGCAGTCTCTGAGATGGCTTCAAAAGTCCTCAAAATAAAACAAGCTAAAAGAGAAATATTCGGCCACACACAGTGGCTCACACCTGTAATCCCAGCACTTTTGTAGGCCAAGGCAGGAGGATCACTAGAGTCCAGGAGTTCGAGACCAGCCTGGGCAACACAGTGAGACCCTGTTTCAATTAAAAAGAGACAGAGACACAGAGCGAGAGCGAGAGAGAGAGAGAGAGAGAGAGAGCGAGAGCGAGAGCGAGCGAGAGAGAGAGAGAGAGAGAGAGAGAGATACTGAGACTGACTCAGAGATCTTGCAAATGCTTTTTTTCAGTCCCAATCTCAGGAAAAAACCAACTGCACTTTGCCTTCAAGTGGAAATGATCCCAGTTTAAACTTACTACACTGTTACAGGTTTATCTGAATTTATCAGCTTACCATTATAATTTGTTTAGAAGGGATTTTGACTTGATACAGGTCCAGATACAATAATATACTACACTGATGATACTATGACAGTATCAGAAACCTATGAACAAGCTAGGGCTGACTTGAAAATAGTGGTGGCACACATGAATACCACAGGCTAGAGGATAAATCTAGCAAATACCCAAGGGTCTAAACCAAACTGTTAAATGCTTACCAATAACCTGGGCAGGAGCCACCCATAACATTCTACAGGCAACTAAAATTAAATTGCTGTTATTACATAACCATGAAAGTAAGCAAGAGGTATTCACTGTACCTGGTCTGTTTGGGTTTTACAGAAGAAAAATTCTGTATCTGGGGACTAGTGATAAATCCAATCCGTAAAACTACCTGAAAGGACACAAGAGTGGAGACCTAAACAACAGCAGGCTATTATTTAAGTTGGAGCAGCTCAATTAATGCCTTTGGATCCTTATGATCCATACTCATAAGATTTTAGAAGTGTCTGCAACTCATATTTAAACAGACTGGAGCTTATTGCAAAAAGTCCATGAATGCTGTTCAGCAGCAACTACTGGGATCGTGGACCAGACAAGAAAGTACAGAACACATCATTAGAGAGATGATTTGCTACGGGGCATTAACTGAAACTGCTTTTCTGACTAAAGGACATAACATAATCCTAAAACCTAAAATAACACATCTTGGGTAATGTCACAGAAATACTCTAACAAGTATCCAGAAGAGTTCCCTAACAAAATCAAAGTGGCTTAACAGGAATGCACTATCTGAGGAAGAAGACACTTATAATATTCAATAGAAGAAACCCTTTTTTTTCTTTTTTTTGAGACAGGGTCTCACTTTGTGTCACCCAGGCTGAGTACACTGGGGCAATCACAACTTATTGCAGGCTCGACCTCCCAAACTCAAGCAATCCTGCATCTCAGCCAACTAAGTAGCTGGGACTACCAGGTACATGCCACTGCATCTGGCTAAGTTTTATTTTTTTTTGTAGAGATGGGATCTCACTATGTTATCCAGGCTGATTTTGAACTCCTGGACTCAAGTGATTCTTCTGCCTCAGCCCCCCTAAATGTTGAGAATACAGCCGTGAGTCACTATGCTTAGCCTCCTCTTTTCTTCCAGACCAACTTTGGAACAATCTGAGAAGTTATCAGATCCTATTGCCACAACCTACTTTTCAAATGTTAGTGTCTTACAAAGAGCTCTCACTGATCACCAAAATGTGGCTTGTTTTACAGATGGATGGCAGATCAAAGGTGATCAGCCAGCCTCATGTTTAGAAGGCTGTCACACCGTGCTTGCTTCGGCAGCACATATACTAAAATTTGATACAGAGAAGATTAGCATGGCCCCTGCGCAAGGATGACACGCAAATTCATGAAGCGTTCCATAGTAAAAAAAAAAAAAAAAAAAAAAAAAGAAGGCTATCACACCATGACTGACTGATATGAAACTGATTCAAGACGTTAATAACAAATCAGCTCAAGGGGCTCAATTGTACACTGTTTTCCTTGCAATGATGGAAGAACTAAACAAACATAAAAGCCCTGATGTGTGGATGTACACCCATGAATGGGCTATGGCCATTTGCCTGGTCATATGGTTAGGATGGGAGGCATTAAAAACCTAGACTAATAAAAGGATGCGCCAGGCGTGATGGCTCATGCCTGTAATCCCAGCACTTTGGGAGGCGGAGGCAGGTGGATCACCCAAGGTCAGGAGTTCGAGATCAGTCTGACCAGCATGGTGAAATCCCGTCTCTACTAAATACAAAAAGTTATCCAGGTATGGTGGGACATGCCTGTAATCCGAGCTACTTGGGAGGCTGAGGCAGAAGAATCTCTTGAACCTGGGAGACAGAGGTTGCAGTGAGCTGAGATAGCACCCTTGTACTCCAGCCTGAGCAACAAGAGTGAAACTCCATCTCAAAAAAATAAAGAAATAATAAGTGGATTATTAATGAGGCAATGGCTCCATGAGAATCATTATGAAAATTTAAGGGGTGCATTAAAGTAGAACATGTTGATGCTCATCAAAAGAACTTTCTTTAGGATCAGGAGATGAATGGAACCAGCAAGTGGATGTCCCAGCATGCTTGTTTGAGGTGGCTATCTGGATCCCCAAAATGAGCAGATATGGGAGACATGCAGCAATGCAGAGATGGGCTGACAACTGATGTATTCCTCTTGTACCCTCTGATGCACAAAATTCCAATAAGAGCCATTCTGTCTGCCAGAAAGGAAGAAAGAGACTGCAGATGACTATGGTGTATATTCCCCAGGAAAAAGTCCCCCCATTCCCATACACAGTTGGCAAGTAAACTACACTACTGCCATTATCTCCAGGAGGCTATAAATGGTCATTCTTAGAAATAGACATTTACACTGGACTGAGCTTTGCACACCCAATGGGAGATACAAAAGTTCAAAATATTTTAAGATGACTGGAACAGAAGATACTGCATCCCCACCAAGTTACACGTCATCAGACCAAAAAATATATTTTATAGCCCACAGTATCCAAAAACAAGCAAAGAGGTTATCATATCAAATAGACATATCATGTTAGATATCATCCTCGGAGTAACAGCCTGATAGAGAACAGGAATGGGAAATAGAAACATTTGTCTAAACAAATGTATGCTTCACAAATGTATGCTCACACTTGACCTGAGGAGGGCTAAGGGAAGGTCCCTGCTCCGTAGATTCCTCCACTTTACTGGACATGGGGAAGTGGGCGTGGAGGAGCACGATCTTATCACTATACAGTTCTTAGCTATATCACCTCAACTTTCCTTTTTCCTATAGAATGCAGTGGTCCTGGGAGCAGGAAGACAACTGTGGATGCCCAAAGCAGGAATGATCCCTAACCAAAAAACTCTAATTAGACTTTTAAACCATTATTCCGTAGCTCCTAAGGGCCTAATGAGATGGACTGTGCCTTCACCCCATGTGGAGTTGACTGGGAATGCAGCTGCACTGCCTAGTAGTCAGAGGAGTCCGCTAGCTCTATAACCATGTAACTCAACCCTGAAAGAATATGAATAAACTGAGGAACAGGCACTTAGTAGACTACTACTGCTGCAGGCCATCTGGTACAGATATCCCTTCCAAAGGTGGAAAAGTTCACATTCTGGGTACCTGACTGTATTCATTTCCTGTGGCCTCTATAACAAAATAGCATCAAAACGTGATGGCTTAAAACAACAAAAATTTGGCCGGTTGCAGTAGCTCACACCTGTAATTCCAGCACATTGGGAGGCCAAGGTGGGAGGATCACCTGAGGTCGGGAGTTTGAGACCAGCCTGACCAACATGGAGAAACCCTGTCTCTACTAAAAATACAAATTAGCCAAGAATGGTGGTGCATCCCAGTAATCCCACCTACTTGGGAGGTTAAGGCAAGAAAATCGCTTGAACCCAGGTTATGGTGAGCTGAGATCGCACCACTGTACTCCAGCCTGGACAAGCGTGAAACTCTGCCTCAAAAAAAAAAAAATTTTCTCATAGTTCTGGAGACCAGAAGTACAAAATCAAGACTGGCAGAGACATGATCCCTCCAGAGGCTCTGAAGAATACATTCCATGCCTTTCTCCTAATTTCTGGAAGCTGCTGGTAGTCTTTGGCATTCCTTGGTTTGAAGCCACATTAGTCCAACCTCTGCCACCTTTATATCACCTTCTCCTCCGTGTAGGTGAAATCTCTGTCCGCCTCACTCCAATAAGGATGCTTTCTCATTAGATTTAGGTCCCTCCCAGATAATCAAGGATAATCTACTAAGATTCTTAATTCTATCTGCATAACTATATATGCATATACTCTTTTTCCAAATAAAGCAAGAGTAATAGGTTTCAGGGAATAGGATGTGAACATATTATTTTGGGGTCCACCATTCAACCCACTACAGCTCATCCCATCCCAACATTCACCCCATCCCAATATCCCCAAAAGTCTCAACCAGCACAGTATCAACTCTAAGTCCAAAATCTCATTTAAATATCATCCGCTTGAAAGTCCCAAGTGTTAGAGATTCTGTATATAATCCATCCTGGGACTAAATTCCTCTACATCTATGGACCTCTCACACTAGAAAACGAGTTATCTGCTTCCAAAATACAATGGTAGGAAAGGCCTAGGATAGATATCCTCATTCAGAAAGGAAGAAAGGGAAGAAATAAAGAGATCACTGATTCCAAGCAAGTTCTAAACCAAGCAGGGGAAATTGTATTAGATTTCAAGGTCTGTAACTAATCCTCAGTAATTTGTATTTCTGTTCTCTAGGCCCATGATGGCTCCATCAACCTCTGCCTTTGCAGCCTAATGGCTCCATCGTCTTCTGTCTCTGGCTTCCAATTCATTCTTTTTTTTTAAAAACTATAACATGCTTTCAGCTGACATCTATCAACTATACCATTTCTTTTACACTGACAAGGTTTATAACATTTTAAGTCTGTTCTATAACTATACTTAAGTCTTTGGTGCTTTGTCTATTGATAAATTCTAAAGACTGAACACCAATTTGGTGTTTGTGATGGTGTAAGTAAATGAATATTATTCATGGGACAACCAAATAGCATGGTCAGACCTGTAATGAAGGAAAGGTTACTCTACATCAATAAACCTGAGCCTCTCAAGAAACAATGTTTCATGTCTCAACCAAATTGCCTTTTTTTTTAATACAGGCATACCTTGAAGATACTTCAGGTTTTGTTCCAAACCACCACAACAAAGTGAGTATTGCAATAAAATGAGTCACACTAACTTTGTGGTGTCCCAGTGCACATAGAAGTTATGTTTACACTATACTGTAAGTGTGTAACAGCACTATGTCTAAAGATATGTACATACCTTAATTTAAAAATACTTGATTGCCTAAAGAGGCTAAGGGTCATTCGAGCCTTCAGCAAGTTATCTTTTTGCTGGTAAAAGGTCTTGTCCTGATGTTCATGGCTGCTGAGTGACCAGGGTGGCAGTTACAAAAGTTGAAAGTGGCTGTGGCCATTTCTTTTTTTTGTTTTTGAGACAGAATCTTGCTCTGTCACCCAAGCTGGAGTGCAGTGGCACGATCTTGGCATTCCAGCAATTCTCCTGCCTCAACCTCCCAAGTAGCTGGGATCACAGGCACCCACCATCAGGCCCAGCTAATTTTTGTATTTTTAATAGAGACGGGGTTTCGCCATGTTGGCCAGGCTGGTCTCAAACTGCAGACCTCAAATGATGTCCCTGCCTTGGCCTCCCAAAGTGCTGGGATTACAGGCATGAGCCACCATGCCCGGCATGGCAATTTCTTAAAATGAAAAAACAATGAAGTTTGCCATTTTGACTTTTTCTTTCATGAAAAGTTTCTCTTTCACATGCCATGCTGCTTACCCACAGCACAACTTTCTTCACAATTGGAGTAAATCCTTTCACAACCTGCCACTGCTTTATCAACCAAGCTTATGTGATACTCTACTTTGCTGTTATTTCAGCAATGTTCATGGTTTATCTTCTCAAAGACTAGATTCTATCTCAAGAAACCAGTTTCTTTGCTCATCCATAAGAGAAGCAACTCCTCATTTGCTCATGTTTTATCATGAGGTTGATAAAATTCAGTCCTATTTTCAGGCTTCACCGCTAATTCTAGTTCTCTTACTATTTCTAACACATCTGCAGTTACTTCCTCCACTGGAGTCCTGAACCCCTCAAACTCATCCATGAAGAATGGAATCAACCTCTTACAAACCCCTATTAATGTTGATATTCTTACCTCTTTCCATGGAGTCTGAATGTTTTTCAAGGCACCTAGGAATGGTGAATCTTTCCCAGAAGGTTTTCAATTAACTTTCCCCAGATCTATCAGCAGAGGAATTACTACCTATGACAGCTATAACCTTACAAAATATATTTCTTAAATTGTATGACTTGAAAGTTAAAATAATGAGCTGTAGAATTGACGTTGAGTTGGCAGGCATGAAAACAACATTCACCTCCTTGTGAATGTTGAGAGCTTTTGTGTATTTGGTGCACTGTCAATGAGCAATAATGTTTAAAAAGGAATCTTTTTTTCTGAGCAGGTCTCCACAATTGGCCTAAAACACTCAGTAGACCATACCGTAAGCATATGTACTGTCATCCAAGCTTTGTTGCTCCACTGATAGAGCACAGGCAGGGTAGAGTTACCATAATTCTTAAGGACCCTAGGTTTTTTGAAATGGTAAAGGAGCACTGGCTTCAACTTGGTAGTAGCATTAGCCACTACCAAGAGAGTCAATCTGCCCTTGGAAGCTTTAAAGCCAGGCACTGACTTCTCCTTTTTGGCTAGCCACATGCAGAAAGCTGAAACTGAACCCCTTCCTTACACCTTGTACAAAAGTTAACTCAAGATGGATTAAAGATTTGAACATAAGACCCAACACCATAAAAACCCTAGAAGAAAACCTAGGCAAATACCATTCAGGACATAGGCATGAGGAAGGACTTCATGACTAAAACACCAAAAGCAATGGCAACAAAAGCCAAAATAGACTAATCGGATCTAATTAAACTTAAGAGCTTCTGCACAGCAAAATAAACTATCATTAGAGTGAACCGGCAACCAACAGAATGAGAAAAAATTTTTGCAACCTACCCATCTGACAAAGGGCTAATATCCAGAATTTACAAAGAACTTATATAAATTTACAAGAAAAACATCAAAAAGTGGGTGAAGGATATGAACAGACACTTTTCAAAAGGAGACATTTATGCAGCCAACAAATCTATGAAAAAATGCTCATCATCACTGGTCATTAGAGAAATGCAAATCAAAACCACATTGAGATACCATCTCACGCAAGTTAGAATGGCGATCATTAAAAAATCTGGAGACAACAGATGCTGGAGAGGATGTGGAGAAATAGGAACGCTTTTACACTGTCGGTGGGAGTGTAAATTAGTTCAACCATTGTGGAAGACAGTGTGGTGATTCCTCAAGGATCTAGAAATAGAAATACCATTTGACCCAGCAATCTTACTACTGGGTATATACCCAAAGGATTATAAATCGTTCTATTATAAAGACATAAGCACAGGTATGTTCACTGCAGCACTGTTTACAATAGCAAAGACCTGGAACTAACCCAAATGCCCATCAATGATAGACTGGATAAAGAAAATGTGGCACATATATACCATGGAACCCTATGCAGCCATAAAAAAGGATAAGTTCATGTCCTTTGCAGGGACATGGATGAATCTGGAAATCATCATTCTCAGTAAACTGACACAAGAACAGAAAACCAAACACCGCATATTCTCACTCGTAAGTGGGTGTCAAACAATGAGAACACATGGACACAGGGAGGGGAACATCACACAACGAGGCCTGTTGGCAGGTGGGAGAGCTAGGGAAGGGATAGCAGGGGGTGGGGGGATTGGAGAGGAATAACATTAGAAAAAATACCTAATATTGATGATGGGGGATGGATGTAGCAAACCACCATGGCATGTGTGTGTGTACCTATATAACAATCTTGCACGAGCTGTACATGTACCCCAGAACTTAAAGTATAATAATAAAGAAAAAATAAAAATAAACAAATAAAACAAAGTTAAAAAAAAATAGAGAGAAAGAAAAAGAAAAAGGAAAAAAAAAAGTCCTAGGTGGCATCTTCTTCCAAAGGAAGGCTGTTTCATCTACAAGGAAAATCTGTGACTTCATGTAGTCATCTTCACCAATTATTTAGCTAGATCTCTGGATAACTTGTTGTAGCTTCTGTATCATCACCTGTGGTTTCACATTGCACTTTTAGGATATAAAGACCACGTCTTTTCTTAAACCTCACACACCAACCTCTCTTTGATTCCACCTGTTCTTTTGCAGCTTCCTACCTCTCTCACCCTTCAGAGAATGGAGAGAGTTAAGTCCTTGTTCTGGATTCAACTTTGGCTTAAGGGAATGTCACAGCTGGTTTGACCTTCTATCAAGACCACTTCAACTTCTTCCGTAGCAGCAATGAGTCTGTTTTGCTGGCTTATCATCAAATACAAAGGAATCCCAAATAAGATTATCAAAGATTTCTCATTAGAAACATTGAAGGCCAGAAGGCAATCAGTTGATACATTCAAAGTGCTGAAGGAAAAAAAATCAAGCAAGAATCCAACAAAACTATCCTTCAATGAGGCAGAGATTAAGACACTCCTAAGTAAACAGAAACTGAGGGAGTTCACTAGCACTGGACCAGTCATACAAGAAAAGTGGCCGGGCGCAGTGGCTCATGCCTGTAATCCCAGCACTTCAGGAGGCCGAGGCAGGCAGATCATGAGGTCAGGAGTACAAGACCAGCCTGACCAACGTGGTGAAACTCTGTCTCTACTAAAAGTACAAAAATCAGCTGGGCATGGGAGTGCACACCTGTAATGCCAGCTACTCGGGAGGCTGAGGCAGGAAAACCCCTTGAACCCAGGAGGCAGAGGTTGCAGTTAGCGGAGATCACATCACTGCACTTCAGCCTGGGCAACGGAGCAAGATTCCGTTAAAAAAAAAAAAAAAAAAAAAAAAGCTATAGAGAGTCCCTGTCCCTTCAGGTTTAAATATAAGGACACCAGACAGTAACTTAAGGCCACATGAAGAAATAAAGACCTCTGGTAAAGGTAAATACATAAAAAATTATGAAAGCTAGTATTACTGTAAGTTTCTGTTGTAATGCTACTTTTTGTTTTCTACATGATTAAAGAGATTCGTGCATTAAAAAATTAGTAGTCTCTGTTTTTGGACACACAGTGCATAAAGATGGAATTTAAAGATACCAACAACTGAAAGGAGTGAGAAAAGAGTTGTAAAGAAGAGTTTTTGAAGGTTATTAAAGTTAAAGTGGTATAAATTCAAATTAGAGTACTATAACTGCAGGGTATTAAATATAATCTACACAAAGAAAATAGCTAGTGAATATAAACAACAGAAAATGAGAATTAAAATGTTTCACTCAAAAATCACTTAAACACAAAAGAAGGCATTAATATAGAAAAGGAGGGACCAAAAAAGCAATGAGGCATATAGAAAATAAACAGCCAAAGGACAGAAACAAGTCCTTACCAGGACTCACTTTAAATGTAAATGGATTACATTTTAAATGTAAATGGATTAAACTCTCCAATCAAAAGAAAGAGATTGGGAAAGTCAATTAAACAAACAAACAAAAAGCATGATCCAACTCCATGCTGTCTCCAAAAGCTACAAAGAGGGTAAAAGTAAAAGTGAAAGAGAAAAAAAATATTCCATGAAAATATAGCAGTTCCCCTTATCAATGGAAGATATGTTTCAAGCCCCAGTAGATGCCTAAAACCATGGCTAGTACCAAACTCTATACAGTCATTCCTTGATATCCGTGGGGGATTTGTTTCAAAATCCCCCTGCAGATAACAAAATCCACAGATGCTCAAGTCCCTGATATAAAATAGCATAGTATTTGCATATAATCTATGCACATCTTCCCATATACTTTAAATCATCTCTAGGTTAAAATATCTAATATAATGTACATGATACGTAAATAGCTGTTATATTGCATTGGTTTTTGAATTTTTAATTTTATTGTTGTATTATTATTTATTATTATTTTTGAGTATTTTAAATCCATATTGGTTGAATCCATGGATGTGGAATACAGAGAGCCAACTGCATATACTGTGTGTTTTTATCACACTAGATATGATAAAGTTTAATTTGTAAATTAGGCACACCCTTTATATATGGATACTAAAAGTAGATTAACAACTACTATTAAAAGTAAATTAACAAAAATAATAAAATATAAAAATTGTAACAATACATTGCGATAAAAGTTACTGTGATGCATGTGGTCTCTCAAAATATCTCATTTTACCATACTCATCTACATTTAGACTGTGGCTAACTGGGGGTAACTCAAACCATGGAAAGCAAAACTACAGATAAAGGGGGTACTACCATAGTAACCAAAAGAGAAAAGAGGTGGCTATACTAGTATTGGACAAAACAGACTTTAAATGAAAAAGCCAGAAAAGACCAAATACAGCAAGATATAACCATTATAAACATTTACATACCTAATAACAGACCATCAAAGTATATGAGGCAAAAATGGAAAGAACTGTAGAAAGCACTGACCATGTTACAGTAACAGCTGGAGACTTCAACACCCTACCCTCTCAATGATTAATACAGCAACCAGACAGAAAATATGCAAAGCAATATTAAGATTTCAGTAACTCAACAAAGCAACTAAATCTAAGAGACACACACAAAATACTCTATTAGATATACACAGAATACTCTACCTAACAACAGAATCGACATTCTTTTCAAGTGCACATGGGACATTCTCCGGGATAGACCATATGCTGGATTACAAATTAAGTATTAATAAACTTTAAAAGACAAAGTATCTTCTCCAACTACAACATAAAGTTAGAATAATATAAAGGAAAAAAAAAATCCCAAATTTGTAGAAATTAAACAACAGACCCTTAATCAACAACAAAAGAAATTAGAAATACTTTGAGATAAATGAAAACAAAAAGATGATACACTAAAATTTATGGGATGCCACAAAAGCAGTGCTGAAAGAGAAATTTAAAGCCATAAACGTTTATGCTAAATAAGAGAGACTGCAAATCAACAAACTAACTTTAGAACTTAAGGAACTAGGAAAAAAAATAAACTAAACTCAAAGCAAGCAGAAGGAAGGAAAAAAATAAAGATTATATCAAGGCATAAAATAAAGTTAACAAACCAAAAGTTGGTTCTTTGAAAAGCTTAACAAAATTGATAAACCTTTACCTTGACTATGAATAAATGTATAAGGAAGGAAATAGAAAATCACCATTAGCACACCACAGTAATAATTATTATGTGCAAAATCCACGGATACGGATGTTCAATTGGTACATAAAAGTTTAAGAAAAAATAGGCTATTTATACAGTCTCAGAGTATTTCCTCTAACATACGGATAAATTATGAAAGGAAAAATAGCAACTTTACAGTGAAGAAACACAGTACGTACCACTGTAGTCAAGCAATCAAAGTTAACATCACCAGTAAAAAGATATCAACATCATTTCCTCTCTGAAATGATGCTCTGAGAAGGGCACATCAGGAACCAAACCCTAGGTCTTATTATACCCCAAAACTTCATACTGTTAATCATCTTGTTATAAATAAGCATATTTTCTTTCAAGACATTGATAAACAGATTTGTTGGGAGAAAGCACCAAGGTACTATATCAATCAGAATATTCTCATTTGTGAAATATACCAATTCTGTAGGGTTACTCAGAAAAGTGTAAGTAGTGAGAAAAGACAGTATCTAATAGGATATTCCCCAGTCTGATGAATGGAAATTAACTAATAGGGTGCAAGTGAGGCTAGCATATAAAAGGAAAAACATTAGTAATACACAGTAGGTAGTAATAATAATCATAGCAAATATAAAAATACATATTTAATTTTAATTTCATTTGATTTGTAATTTTTTTTAAGTTTATTTAATAATGATGGCATTTACTATTACACTTATTTATTCATTTAACCCTGAAAATAGCCATATGAGGCAGGTACTACTATTAGCCCTACTTTGTAGATAAGGAAATAAAGGCATGAAAAGTTGAATTACTCACTAGGTGGCATAACCTACCTGCATTATACTACCTCCCAGAAAATATCAGCTTAATTAATAAGTGCCAGCTAGGATGCTAAATGCCTTACATATCCTAATCCTCAAAATATTCCTGTCCAGAAGTTTTATTATACCAAATAAAAATAAAAAAAAAAACTAAGGCTCTGATTGGCTGCCCAAACACTGCAAGATATTTAGCACATTTGACTTCTACCTGATAACTGTCAGAAACATCCCTCCTCCTCACTGTGATAAGCAAATATGTGCCCCCCACAAACATTTCCAAATGTCCCTAAGACAGCAGTACTTCCCCAAAGTACTGCTTTAAAAAGTACTGGATGTTAAAGATTATTAGGTGACATGTGAACCTAGGTGCGTATGATTCCAAAGCCAATGTTTCTTCCAATAAAGGCACTGACTTGTAAAGGAGTTGAGATCAAAACAAACATACAAAGACAGGAAAACAAAGTTTCACAAAGTGTATGGGGCAATACACTCCAGATGAGGAAACTGTAGTAGCAAATAACTGAAAACTACATTAGTCTATAAAGTAAAACAGTAATTTATGTCATTTGTTGAAGTAAGACATAAAGCATGGACCAATTTGTAAAGTATTTGTAATATCTACTGAGGAAACTGGGATTTCTTTCAGAACTCTGAGAACCGACATCATTAACATGTTATTTATTTAAAAAGGTATAAGCTGAATAAAGGTATGAGGGTAGGAAGTAAGTCTTCCTAAAATAATTTATTTTAATTTCACCAATCCAGAATTTTCAAATCTATTTAGGATGCTGTTCCATTCAGTGTTACGTAAGCTTTAGAATTTATGAGTAAAAATCATCTACACTACTCTAGTCAATCTTGATAAGAAATTCAGAATAGGGGAAAATATTCAAAGCAATGCTAGTATAATTATGATATAGATCACAAAACATTCTTCCAAACACACAAACATGAACATTTCTATTTTCTTAAGAGACTAAAATAGCTTTAGTATATAATATGCAGATATTATAAACATCTGAAAACGTTTAATATTATAAATATTAACACACAAAAATTACTGTAGCAGTAGTCTACAACCGTATTTTGGTTGTTTAATGGAATTTGCATACTTTAGCATGTAAATTCAAGAGCCCACAAACACATGCGCACTGCAAACAAAAATTTAGTAATCAACTTTAATAATCAGTTACCTTTGCAATAATAACTTCTTTCTTCAGGATCTTCATAGCATAGTATTTTCCACTTGCCTTCTCTCGAACCAAAATGACTTTCCCAAAAGTGCCTTTACCTAGTAGTTTCAAATAGTCAAAATCATTCATTGTCTGAAAAATACAAATTAAAAATACAATATGAAGTATTTGATGCAATTTATTTGTTAGTATATATGTATATGTTTGCAGCATCCACTCAAAAATAAATTTTACCTATTTCTAAGCACATTTAAATGAAAAAGAATCAGACTGGCATTGGCTGTCTCATTAGCAACCATGGATGCTGAAAATAATTTAAGCAGTTCTCAGATATTGGAGAAAATGATTCTGAATCTAGAATTCCTCAGCCAAATTATCAGTTATATAAAAGGGCAAAGGAGAAAAAAAAATTATTTTCACTCATTTTTAAGGACTCAAGTTTTCAAGGATTTAGGTGTGCTGTTACCCCCAGAAAATGTGATAATCAAAAATGTTCCACACAAACAATTTCCAAATATGCCTAAAAAAGCAGTGCTTTGGAAGGAGCTGAGAATTTACTCTAGCAAAATCACGATAAAATCCAAGAAAGAAAAAGATACAAGATATATTTATAAGAAATGTTGAGAACCTCGTATAGCTCCGTAACAAGAAATCTAAGAAAGCAGTTGTTATTCCTGAGAGAATAATTGATGCAATTCAGAACAGCAAAGCAGGGAGTTCTAAGAGGAGTATCTTTAATTAATCTGTCTGTTTTCAGTTTCACTTCTCCTGCTTAAGTCAGGTTAATTCCAAGGATTTTGCCAATCACACTTAGCATTTGTCTCTACAGTCCCCTCTGTGTACACTTTTCCGGCTCTGTTCTATCAACATTCTTTCAGAAACTTCCAAACTTTTGAAAGCACTTGTGCCCTAATGCCCATCCTCAACCCCGCTTTTCATTTTTGTGGACTTGTCTTCTTTTGAAATTCCTTTACTATCATATTAATAGCTTTTTGAATAGAAGAGAAGGTGATTGTATGTGGTCAGTTTACTTAAATTTATACTCAGTTTAGAAGTTTATATATAACAAAATAAGTATTTAGGTTTTATCTTGAAATCACAAGTCACGGAAAATTTTAGTGCCTTTTATAACTTTTTTCTATCATTTATCTAAAGTAAACATGAGAAATGTTTCAAATCAATGTCTTCAGCTTCCACCTTAAGAAACTTTAAAAAAGCAAATTAAACCCAAAATAATTGAAGAAAATGATAAAGATCAGATCGGAAATCAATTAAATTTTAAAAAGAAAGAAAAACAATAGATAAAAACCAGGAAAATCAAAAGTTAGTTCTAAAAAATCAATAAAAATTGATAAGCCTCTAGCTGGGTTGGTCAGAAATAGAAAGAAAGAAGCACCAACTACCAATATCAGGAACGACAGAGGTGGCATCACTATAGAGTCTACAGATATTGAAAGAAACGTAAGACAATATTACAAATGGCATTTTGACAATAGAACTGACAACTTCGATGAAATGACTGAATTCCTGTAAAGTCTTAAGCTATGAAAGTGCACCTAAGAAGAAACGGATAAATTGATAACCCTATATTTATAAAGAAAAATTAAGTTTGTGGTTAAACATCTCTCATCCAAGAAAATTCCAGGTCCAAATGATTTCACTGGTGAATGCTACAGATATTTAAAGAAGAAATGACACCAATTTTATACAAACTCTTTCTGAAAATTAAAATGAGGAACACTTCCCATTCATTCTGAGGCCAACATCACCCTGATACTGAGATAGGAGTCTGGCAAGTCTGGTTTCCCAAGATGCAGGTCACAAAGCCCCTGCTGATAAAACAGGGTACGGTCAAGAAGCCAGTCAAAACCTACCAAAACCAAGATGGCTATGAAAGTGACCTCTGGTTGACCCCTCTGCACATTACACATTAATTATCATATATAATTCATGCCAAAGGAACCTCCCATCAGTGCCATGACAGTTTACAAATGACATGGCCTATCAGGAAGTTACCCTGTATGGTCTAAAACGGGGAGAAACTGTCAGTTCTGGGAATTCTCTGCCCCTTCCCCAGAAAACTCATGAATAATCCACCCCTTATGCAGCATATGATTAAGAAATAACTAAGAAAATGGCCAACCAGCAGCCTTCACGGCTGCTCTGCCTATGGAGCAGCCACCCTTTTATTCCTTTACTTTCTTAATAAAGCTGCTTTCACTTTATTCTGTTGCTTACTCTTGAATTCCTTCTTGGGTGAAGCCAAGAAGCCATGTGGTCTCCCAGGCTGAACCCCAATTTTGTGACAATACCAAAATTAGAGGAAAACAATGCAAGAAAACTATATTCCACTATCTCTTATTCACATTATATAACAATTCTTAAAATTTTATAAATTAATGCCTATATTCACTTTCAACATCTTTTGCTGTTCATAATTTTGATAATTTTCCCCAAATGTCAAGTTATAGTGTCTTCATTCAATAATATCTCTAGTTCAAAGGAAAAGATAAAGTAGCAAAAAGATAGGGAAAATAACAAAATATGTTTATTAATTCAACTAAAAATCAAACATGTAGCTCTAAATACCAAATATAATAAATCAGCCAGTGCCATTAAAACAAATAATAGGTAATATTAGATTTAATTTCATTAATAGAGTAGGAAAAATCAGAGAATACTACATAACAAGCTATTCGTGCCCAAAGATGGCTGCCACAAATTCCCATCCCTCCCTGTATGCACATTCTACTCTTCCCATGAAGGGGTAGAGTCAACTTTCTCTCTCCCTGGGCTATCCTTGTAGCTTGCCTTGAACACAGAATATGATTAAACTGATACTATGCCAGTAACAGACGTAGCCTTTAAGCCTGGCAGTCTACGCATTCTCTCTCTTGGAAAGCTCTAGAAAGCCATCTCTAACACTTGTTAGTCCACATTATCCTGCTGGAGAGAGAGGCCATGTGGCGACACTGTGGAAGAAAAGTTACCGCTCCGAGACAGAGCCCAAGTGGAGGAGAAGCAAGATACTATAGCCAACAGTCAGCACCAAGGCCCCAAACACATAAGGTAAGTTTTGTTGGATTTTCCAGCCCACCTATGTATCAGCTGTAGACAGCTACTTGAGAGCCATGCATGCAAGAGCAACGGAATGGCCCCAACTACAAAATCATGAGATATTTACATGGCTATTGTTTAAAGACATTAAATTTGAGGAAGTTTGTTCCACAGCGTGATGGTTAATAGGAGTGTCAATGTGACTGAACTGAAAGATGTGAAGTATTGATCCTGGGTGTGTCTATGAGTGTGTTGCCAAAGGAGATTAACATTTGAGTCAGTGAGCTGGGAAAGGCAGACCCACCCTTAATCTGGGTGGGCACCATCTAATCAGCTGCCAGTGTGGCTAGAATATAAAGCAGGCAGAAAAACATGAAAAGGCTAGACTGACTTAGCCTCCCAGCCTACATCTTTCTGCCGTGCTGGGTGCTTCCTGCCCTTGAACATTGACTCCAAGTTCTTCAGCACCGGGACTCAAACTGGCTTCCTTGCTCCTCACCTTGCAGATGGCCTATTGTGGAACCTCGTGATCATGTGAGTTTAAAACTCTTTAATAAACTCCATATATAGATATGAATATGGATATATATAACGAACTACCTCAAATTTAATGTATTAAAACAATAGCCATGTAAATATCTCATGATTTTCTGTGTGTGTGTGTGTGTCAATTTATCACTCAGTTTCATTTGGACATTATGCTCCTCATTTTTTATTTAAAAGCACTAGAAGTTAATACTTGCTGGGCCCTGTTACTAAATATCATAGAAAACGAAATTGAATTATTGGGAGGTTAAGAATTATAAAATAATTTGTAAAATGCTTTATGATATTTTCATATGAAAAGCAATATGTAATTATAAAATATTAATATATTCCTTAAGAATTGCAATTCTTGGCCAGGTGTGGTGGCTTACGCCTGTAATCCCACATTTTGAAAGGCCAAGGTAGGTGGACTGCTTCAGTCCATGAGTTTGAGACCAGCCTGGGCAACATGGCAAAATTCTGTTTCTACAAAAAATACAAAAATTAGCCAGGTGTGGTGGCAGGTGCCTGTAGTTCCAACTACCTGGGAGGTTGAGTTGGAAGGATCACCTGAGCCTGTGAAGTTAAGTCTGCAGTGAGTCATGATTGTGTCACTGCACTCCAGCCTAAGAGACAGGAGTGAGACTGTGTCTCAAATATAAATAAATTAAATAAATAATAAATAAATAAAATTGCAATTCTTAAGGCAATAAGGTTTAAAAAAAAGTATGACAGCCTTAACTGAATTTCACAGCTTGTCAGTTTGACTGTCAATCTTTTAAAAAAAAGGGAATTAAGGGAATTTACATGGAACTTAATTAGTTAAAAAGCACTGTGTGATAAAATCAAAAACAGATTTCATATTTAGACAAAATTTCAGAAAATTAAAAAGTTATCTTTGATGTCAAATGCTCATGTTCAGAATGGCATACACAATAATCATCCAGTCTTTACAAATGAAACGTAAGCTATTAAAAAATGTTTTATTCTTCTGGATATTACAGAAAAAGATACAGTAAGTTTTTAATTTAAAAAAAAAAATTAGGAGTATGGATACTCTCCAGAAAAATAATCTTCCTCCAAAGCCTGACCTTAAGAATTTATTGGGGAAATGCTTTATGTTAAACTCCTCCATTTACATGTTTTAGGTTAAAAGATACATGGGAATACATAAAAAATGCTTAGTAAATGTGTTCAAATCACACACATCAGAATATAAGAAAAAGACCTTGTCTAGCCCACCAATTAGATTAAAAAATAAACATATAATCAATGAGGAACATAAATAACTTCTAAGAATACCACAGTATTAGCACATTTGTTCAAAAAGGATAACTTCCAGATACATTTACAATGTAACAGCAAAATCAAGTGAGTAAAAAGAGAAGAGCTCTCATGAAGTTCACTCCTCTGCCTCCATCTCTGCCCACTTCCTCTAGTGCTCTTTC
Organism: Aotus nancymaae; assembly: GCF_030222135.1. Taxonomy (NCBI): domain Eukaryota; kingdom Metazoa; phylum Chordata; class Mammalia; order Primates; family Aotidae; genus Aotus; species Aotus nancymaae. Next base: position 27,833,607 of record NW_026988445.1, read on the forward strand.
TCATGAGAAGAGGTGGAGCTAATCTTATTACTCAACTTCTATATTGATTATATCACTTCTCCCTTTTGAATATGCAGGTTTATGCAGTGTGAGATCATGTGATTTCAGCAGGTCCAGCCACTGTCTGTTCTTTTCTTTCTTCTCTTTTACTATGGATACTAGCCACTGCTTTGAGTTACCGCAGTCAGGAATTAGGTGATATAATCCCAAGAACTGGAGTCAAACTTAATGGGAAAACAGGAGGCACTGCTTGCTTATACTTTAAATCTAAGTCATGAGATTATAGCCAGATGATTCCAGAGAGGCATATGCTAGTCAGTTAAAAATTAAGTAGAACTCTGACTCTCACTTGGCTTTTCATCCTTTTATGCTATGCTCCTTCACATACTTGACAATGCATATAAGAATGGCAGCTTGGCTGACCAAGATTAGGCACTTCTCATTTCTCTAATCAAATTCCTTTGAAACATTATCTTTTAATGAAAACACAGAACAGCACTTTCTTTTAATTCAAACACAGAAGAGCACTTAAATCTGTTTGTGAAGTCCTTGCCTCTTTATCTACTACCCAACATCCTTCCCTTTCCAAGCAAGTTTTTAACTGGTAGAGCAGACACTATGATGATACTCTACCACTAAGGGAGGTAATGAACTCTATTTCATGCAAGAAATAGCAGTCTGATCACTCTCATCATAGCCACCATAATCAGTACCTATTCTTTTAATCCTATTGCCCTTTTGGCAAAAATTAAACAAAGAAGAAAATGTATCCTATAAATTATTAAAACACTATTCTTATTTCAGAATGTGTGGTTAGAGTCTTAAAAATAATCCAAACTTCTGCAATTTTTTGTGAAAATTGATATACATAAAGGTATAGTTCTAGAATCACTTACCTTATGAAAATGAAAGTAGTATTTTACCACTTGAAGCTAAGTCATTAGGACCATTATAGAGTTAGTAGTGGTACAAATGTTCTTTTTCTGAACTAACTTCTGTAGTAATTTAAAACTATTTTAAATTATTTCAAAAAAAAAACACAACCTCAAATATGTAAGATCTTTTAATTGTATACTGTATCATGTCAATATACAGCTTATTTATTTTTCTTGGTTCATATATCTTGAGCCTCTATCATCTCTATAACTGTTACACTTATAAGCAAGTTCTATTAGTAAAACAATTATGCAGATATTCTCTTATGATTATACTGTTTCTCAAAATATTATGAAAAACTGATGTCCTTATATGACATTTGGATATCAGTAAATTTCAATGTATAATAAAGCTTGGAAACTCTTGGAAAAATCAGTACAACTTTAGTATTACAACGTAAAGTGAGGACTCTGGAGTCTTACTGCCTGGGTTTAAGTACTGGCTCCCACCCTGTGTGTAATTGTGGGTAAAATTTCTTAATCCTTCCATTCTTTAGTTCCCTTAACTATAAAATGGGGTAATACTGGTACTTATCTCATACATGGTTGAGGTTCAAAACGAAGAAAAATGTTAAAAGTGCTTATGTAATAAGTGTTCAATAAATATTAGCTATTAAAGTTAGCTAGTATTCTTTGTCCACATAAAGATAATTAAATATAAACATCATTCTAAAGCAGATTCTCTTAGAATTTTTTTACTGCAACTGAGTCTCCATAAAGAAAAATTTATAGAAATATTTTGAATTTGGGGTTCAATTACTTAATCATATCTGACTTATACTATTCTTATCATTTTCAATGAAATAATTTACACACGCACAAAAGAAGCTTTCTTATCTCTGAGTAGGTAGGTGGGTGGGTGGAGCTAGACTTTTTTCTTTTTGCAATGACTGAGGAACAAGGCAAGTTAAACTGACATAAAAGAAAAGAGAGATTCAGTTCAACAAACAGAAAAGAAATCTACAGTGAAGACAGAAAGGGATCTCAGACATTTGGCCCAGATCAAGTATAGAATATTATTGTAATTAGAACAGAATGTCACATAAGGAAAGGATAATTAACTTTATGTTGTGACTGTATAATTTCACCAAGTCCACAAGTTAAATGTGGAAAAGGAAGGATTTGAACCCAGACAGTCTATCTTCAAAGAGTTCTTAATCACTGTGCTATCACCAAATTTCATGGATAATACCTTGAAAATCTGTGTCTTCCTTCCTGAAGATTAATTCACAATCTATTAAGTCAAATATACTCTGAAGTGATAAATGGCATGTTTATCTCTGTTCAACACCACTATCTTTAGATTAATCATAAAAATATCATTTTGGTACTAAGGAAGTTATTTTTCAATTTTCTAGGGTAATGAAAAACATAATTTATATTTCTCATAAATATATAAATTGGTACTTATTAAGCTGGAGCACTGAGAGAAGGAAAAGTCTACTTCCATTCTGGCTCAGAAGCAGCCATTAAACAAAAGTTATTATTTCTAAGACTGTTCACTTTCCTGCTGACTTTGCTAAGACTGAGGGCACCAATTCAGGAAGTACACCTGAATCATTACTATTGCTGCTTTTCGGGACAACATGAAATGCAAAGTGGAAAAGAACAAATCATCAGGAAAACATTTTAATACAACGTTTCTAAAACTGTATTAAAAACAACAAGGAAAAAATGCAAATTATAAAGTTGTATGATGGCACATCAATCACACATGAGCCCTATCAGCATTCAATGCTAAAGTGCCGAATCACTGAAATGATATACACCTATTGGTTTTAAACAACAACATATATTTCAGCTTCATGTGAATAAAACCCATCAATATATTTATATATCCTAAGAAAATTGGCTGCCATTTCTCTGCAAATGGTAGTTTGGAGTATGTTTCTTCCAAACAAATGAATGTTGTGCTGGAAATAAGTTATTATTTTCTACCTTTCTTTTATGATGGGTTGTAGAAGCATCCATCTCTTCTTCCCCTATGTTATCAATTTGTGAAGTTGGACTACAATTCATTCTCTCTTCTTCTTGCCTCTGTAGCCTGTCTGCTACAGCCTGGATAGCTTCTGTCCATTCTTCCCTATAAAAATAAGTACAAGTTCCCATTAATAGAAGATGGCAAATTATTTAAATATTTCCTTTTTAAAATATGAAATAAATAAAAATAAAATCTATTCACAGATCACACACACACAACACACATATGCATACACTCCAACCATCACCCCAAGGTAAAAAGAATCCTAAATGCATTTCACCACAGGCCTAAAGTCTATAGTAGCATTTTTTGGAAGTATGCTGAAGAAAACAAAATTTTTGAAAACTCCAGTTAAAATCACTTAAATGAACAGTCAAATTTTATTTCACTGTATATATCCTATTTTTTTTAAACAGTCTCACTCTGTCACCTAGGCTGGGATTCAATGGCATCATCTTGGCTCACTACAACCTCCACCCCCCGGGTTCAAGTGATTCTCCTGCCTCAGCTTCCTGAGTACCTGGGATTACAGGCATGTGCCACGATACTCGGCTAATTTTTGTATTTTTAGTAGAGATGGGGTTTCACCATGTTGGCCAGACTGGTCTTGAGCTCCTGACTTCAAGTGATCCGCCCAACTTGGGCTCCCAAAGTGCTGCAATTACAGGTGTGAGCCACCACACCTGGCCCATTCTAACTATTAAGTTGACCCCTGAAAGTTTGCTGCAGTTTTTAAAAGTGTTTTGCTTAAGCATTTTAAGTCCATAACTGACATCCTTAAGATTTTTAAGAGGTCCAACAGACATTCCAAGGAAAGATTTTCAAAGCCAAAACCTTTCCCAGTTTCCAGATCATAGTAAGTTTCTTTAAAAAAAAAAAAGAAAGAAAGAAAGAAAGAAAGAAACGAAAAAGAAAAAGAAATCGTTACAGCTCATAATTTGAACAGTCAGTCTCAGGAGAACCTGTATCAAGCTTTATTTTATTTTTTTGATATTTGGCTATCAAATCAAGGGTCATTATTTTTCCATATAAATTGTAAAATCAGCTTGTCTGCTTCTTAAGGTCTACTTGAATTTCGACTGGAAGTATATTAAATGTATAGATCAATTTTGGGGGAACTACCATCTTTAATCATTTAAATCTTCCAATCCATGAACACGGTATAGCTCTACATTTATTTAGGTCTTTAGTTTCCCAATGCAATGTTTGTAATCTTCTGTGTAAAGATCTTTCACATCTTTAACTGAATTTATTCCTACATACAGTCATGCACCACATAACAATGTTTCAGTCAGTGATGGACTGCATAGACAATGGTGGTCCCCTAAGATTATTACACTGTATTTTAACTGTATCTTTCCTATGCTTTTATGTTTAGATACACAAATACTTACCATTGCATTGCAATTGCCTAAAGTATTCCTTACAGTAATTTGCTGTATGGTTTGTAGCCTGGGGGCCACAGGCTATACCACACAGTCTAGGTACGGGGTGGGCTACACCATCTAGGTTTGTTCAAGTAGTAATGTTTACACAATGTTGCCTAATGACATGTTTCTCAAAACATATCATTGTCATTAAGTGACACAAGACTGTTCTCTTATGCTATTGTGGAGGGTTTTCTTTTTCTTTCACTTTCTAATTGTTCTTGCTAGTATTTAAAAATACAATTGATTTTTGTATATTGACTTTGTACACTGCAACTTTAATAAGTTCATTTACTAGTTCTAGTAGCTCTTATTTTTCTGGATTTTCTACACATGCAACCATACTGTAGGCAATCAAGAGCAGCTTTACTTTGTTTCCAATCCATATGCCTTTTACATCATTTTCTTGCTTTATTGCCCTAGATCAGACCTTCAGTACAATGTTAAATAAAAGTAAAGAGAGCAGTATACATGCTTTGTTTCACAAGTTAGGAATAACATTGAGTTTTCACCGCCTTAAGTATTATATAAATTGTAGATCTTTTATACATGCACTTACTTGATCACCTGAGTAAGTTCTGTTCTATTTCTAACCAGCTGCATCTTTTTAATGAAAGTTTGTTGAATTTTGTTAAATGTAGGCCAAGCACAGTGGCTCATGACTGTAATCCCAGCACTTTGGGAGGCCCAGGCGGGTGGATCACCTGAGATCAGGAGTTAGAGACCAGCCTGGCCAACATGGTGAAACCCTGTCTCTACTAAAAATACAAAAATTAGCTGGGCGTGCTGGTGGGAACCCGTAATTCCAGCTACTCGGGAGCTGAGGCATGAGAATCACTTGAACCTGGGAGGTGGAGGTTGCAGTAAGCTGAGATCATGCCATGGCACTCCAGCCAGAGCAAAAGAGCAACACTCTGTCTCGAAAAAAAAATAAAAATAAAAATTGTCAAATTATTTTTCTATATCTGTATAAAATGATCACACAGTTTTTTACCTTTATTATATTATTAAGGTGAACTTAGGTTAACAGTTTCCAGATGGTAATGCAACTTTTAATTCTTGAGATCAGCTTCATTTGGTCACAATGTATTATCCTTTTTACCTTTTAATTTATTGATATTTTGTTAACAAATTTTGCATATAATTCACAAGTGTATTGGGCTATAGTTGTCTCTTAAAATAGTTTTGTCTGGTTTCTGAAATGAAGGTGACAGTGGCCTTATAAAGTAAGTTGAGAAGTATTCCCTTCTCATTATTTTCTGAAACAGCTTCTATAGGACTGGTCAAAATTCTTCCTTAAATGTTTGATAGAACTCACCAATAAGGCTGTCTGGGCTTGGAAACTTTGAGGAAAGGTTCTTAATTACTAATTCACTTCCATTCCTTGCTAATGGGTTTTCTAATGTTTTCTTAGGACAGTGTCAGTAATTGGCGTCTTCCTTCTTTTTCTTTAACAATATCCGAAAACGTTTTTCAATTCTATTAATTTTTTTTCCAAGAAGTAGTTTTGGTTTTATTGATTATTCTCTACTATTCTGTTTTTCTATTTCACTGATTTCTGATTGGTATTGTTTCTTTCTGGTTTCTTTGGGTTTCATTTACTTTTCTGGTTTCTTAAGATGGAAGCTTAAGTTAATGATGTGAGAACTTCCTTCTTTTTAAAAACAGGTATTTAAGGCTATAAATTTCCCTATAAGCACTCATTTAGCTACACCTCACACATTTTGATATGTTTATTTTCATTACTGTTTATTTAAAATTATTTTCTAATGGCTCTTGTTTTATTTTTGAGGTAATGATTATAATAATGTTGTTTATAATTTCCAGTAAATGGCATTTTTCTATTGTCTTGTTACTGACTTCTAATTAATTCTACTGTGATTACAGAACACACACTGTATAACTTTAATCTTCCAAAATGTATTGAGAATTTTTTTTATGACCAAGAATATGCTCTATCCTGAACAATGTACCATGTGTACTTGAAAATGTCTGTTATGCCACTTTTGAGTGCAGTATTCTATAAATATCAGGTATATCAAGGTGGTTGATCATGTTATTCTATGTCTTAGCTGATTTTTTGTGTAGCTGCTCTACCAAGTGCTGAGAATTTTTGTATCTCCAAATATGGTTGTGAAATTGCCCATTTTTATCCCTTTACTTCTGTTATATGTGTTGATGACTACTATATCGTCCTGTTAAATACTTTTCTCATTATAAAGTATCCTAATAGTCTCTGATAATACATTTAATCTGAAATAATACAGCAATCCATCCTTCTTATGCTTACTCTTTCCATGATCAATCTTTTTCAGTCTATTTATTTTCAACCTATATATTTATCTCTTTTTCTCCTTTCCTGCCTGCTTTTTAAAAAATTATTTTATGTTTTCTCAGAATTCCATTTAAATTTTCCTGTTGGCTTTTCAGTCATCTTTTTTGTAATTATTTATATGTATATCCCTAACTTTATACGGTACACTTATATAATATATGCCAGAATAATTTTTTTAATACTTCCATTTCTCCTCCAATTAGCCTGGTAGCCACCATACTCTATCCTTTCAGTAACTGAAATATTATAATTGAAATTATAATATTTAACCTTGACTTAGCAACGTCTACAGCAACCTCCCAAAAAATTCACTCCATTTTTGTCGTGAACTCAATTTATGTTATTACTTCAGATACTTTTCATTCTTTATATAATTAAACCATAAAATTATATTTAAAAATCAATGCTTATTTTTATTTATTGGTTCATTTAACCATTTTGATTTTCATTCCTTTCTGTACCTATCCTCCTATCTGAGATTATTCTTATTCTGTCTAAAGAATACTAGGTTAGTTATTACAGGTGTGCTAATGACAAATTCTATCAACTTTTTGCAGGGTAGGGGAAACAGGCTGGTCTCAAGCTCCTGGGCTCAAATAATCCTCCTGCCTCAGTCTTCCAAAGTGCTGGTACTACAGGCATGAGACACAACGCCCAGCCTCTATCAATTTCATTACTAAAAATATTTTCATTTTACTTTTATTTGTGGGAAATACTTGTTTCTTAGCATTTGTTTTCTTTCAGATCTTTGGGGATATCATTCTATCATCATCATTCCATTATTTGGGAACATCGTTCCATTATATTTCATTATTATTCCATTCCACATATTGATACATTACCTTTTGGTCTACTTGTTGCTGCTCTGAAAGCAAAGTACATTTTTTTCCTCTATCTACATTGGGGATTTTCCTACTATCTTTGTTGTCTGTGTTTTTGTTTTTTTATTGTTTTTGTTTCTTCGGACGAGGTCTCACTCAGTCGCCGGGCTGGAGTGCAGTGGCGCAATCTCAGCTCATTGCAACCTCCACGTCCCCAATTCAAGCGATTCTCCTGCCTCAGCCTCCCAAAAGTAACTGGGATTACAGGCACGTGCCCAAACCCAGCAAAGTTTTGTATTTTTAGTAGAGATGGGGTTTCACCATGTTGGCCAGGATGGTCTCAATCTCTTGACCTCGTGATTCACCTACCTTGACGTCCAAAAGTGCTGGGATTACAGGCGTGAGCCACCATGCCCAGCCCTATCTTTGGTTTTTAACAGTCTAATAAGATTAGGGATTTTCTTCATTATTTTTCCTACTTGAGATTTATAGGACTTTTGAAACTATAGTTTGATATCTTCAGCCATTTACTTTTTAAATTTCAATCATTATCTTTTCAAATACTTGCTGCTCTAGCTCTCCTCTCCTCCTGGGCCTCCAATTTTACATATGTAAGACATTCTCACTGCATTGTTTATCTTACATTCTATTCTTAGTTTTATTTTCTATCCTCTTATCTTTGCATGTTTCATTATAAATGTTCTGCTCTATTTTTGAGTTCACTAATTTTCTCTAATGTGAGGCCTAGTTTGCTATTAAAACCACCTGTTAGAACTCATAATTTCAAATGTTTTATTTTCAATTTTTAGAATTTCCATGTGGTTCTTTTTCATTTTACCTTGACTACAAATGAAAACTATTGTCCATTTAGTTCTTTTTCATACTTTCTCTCTGCAGAATCACCCAATCTTAACATACTTGAACATCCTAATTAATGCACAGTTCTTTTCATCACTGTCTGAAAACTCTTATCTAGAGCTCCTATGAATATGATTCTATTGTCTGTTTTTTCCCTCTACGATTTTGGCCACATTGTGTTGAATTTTGGTGAACTCATTTTTAACAAGTCCTGGACACAGAACATGAAAACTAAGATAATATGAAGCCTAGGAAGATATAATCTTCTTTTAGAGAGAATTTACATTTGCTTTTAGCAAACTCCGAGGAGAGAATTTACATTTGCTTTTAGCAAGCTCCTAGGAGACTAGCAAATAACCTTCACTCAATTTCAGGACTGAAATAATTTATAGTTATACGTCAGTCCTCTCAAGGCAAATCTATTTCCTGTTTACTCTTTCTTATATGGTATAGTCCTTTAAGCTACCAATACCAAAAGGTAGTGGTTTACCATGTCTCCTCTTTGGCAGATCCAAGATTCCAAAATATGACTCCCAGTTCTGGGAGCTACTCAAAATCTCTCCATCTCCAATACTACTTCAACAACTGGCAGGTAACCCAAAGAGAAAAGTAGGTTCACTCTCTGGGTTTCTTTCTTCAATAAAGTTTTGGCCCCATAAATCTTAGCCTTATCAGCTCTCTGATGCCTTTTAAAAAGCAAAAACAAACAAAAGTCTCTTACAGCTTTATTAGTAGTAGTTAGCTGGACTACTGACCCAAATTACCTAATTCACCATAATTGACGATACTCTATAACCCTACACCATTTGGTGGGGGTGGGGGTTGGGTGAATTCTGCAAAAGAGCATCAGGCCAAAGTACCTGACTAATTGAAAGAGGGCATCCAATCTTCCATTTCCTAAGTAATGTTTAAAAACGTAATGAATTTGAAAAACAGAATGGAGACCCCTATGAAAGAAGTAAATTAATCTTTTAAAAGTACATAGACTACTCATACAAAAAAAACAAACAATTTTCACAAACTGATTATTTACTAATAAATATCTAATTAAATGTCTAATACATGTGTGCTACTAAAGTTTAAATAAGGAATGGCTTAGGAAGAACCTACAGTCTGATGGGGAACCTTGCTATTGTGAATAAGTATAATAAAGTGTTACAAGTAAAATGATAGAAGTATACACAGAGTACAGTGGTGTTCTAACAATTATAATAGTTTTTGATGGGGACCCAAAGAGAAAGGTAATTCTTGAATGTAGATGTGCAAAATGAGTTAGTACTTACCAGGATGAGGAAGAGACAAGCAAGGATATGAGGTGTTCCTAGCAGTAGGGGCAAAAGGGCAAGAAGGAAAGAGCTACAGGTAATATAAAAGCAAAGGATAGCATTAGTACTTGGGAAACTACAGGGAGTTCAATATATCTGGAACACAGTGGGAGCGAGGTATATGTGTACACAGGCACATGTGTCTCTGTATGTGAGTGTGAGTGTAGTGGCCATGGTTGTGACAATGAAAGTAGTTAGCTGTAAGAAAGAAAAATAACCTTAGTCTATATTGTGGATGGTCATACACAGCAGAATAAAGTACATATACAAATCATATTTAACAGTAGATAGGTGTATCCATTAAAATCAGAAAAAAAGGTATTATATTTGCTATCATATTAAACGTTGCTTAAAAACATAGAGAAATAATACATACATTTTCAAAATAATACATAAATAATACAGAAATTAAGAGACAAAATTGTTAATGTTTGCAGATAATAGGTCTACAAAAGAATAAATGTTTTGGGTCGCTTAACCCCAAAGATGATGGTATTAGGAAGTGGGTCTCTGTGAAGTCATGATAGAACTCATAAATTAAATTAGTACACTTATAGAAAAGTCCTCAGAGAGTTGCTTTGGCCCTTCTACTATGTGACAATACAGGGAAAAGACATCTATGAACCTTGAAGAGGAACCTCTCTAGAAACTGAATTTGCCAGCACCTTGAACTTAAACATCTGGCCTTCAGAACTGTGAGAAATAAATTTCTACTGTTTATAAGCTACTCAGTTTATGATATTTTATTGTAGCAGCCCAAAGGAACTAAGGCAAATCCCATTTACAAGAGCATCAAAAAGAGTAAGTTACTTTAGGAATAAACAACAAATAAAATGAAAGATTTATACACTGAAAACTATAAAACATTGCTGAAAGAAATTAAAGGAGATACAAATAAATGGAAAGACATCCCATGTTCATGCACTGGAAGATTTAATTGTTAAGATGTCAATACTGCAAAGTAAGCTAAAGATACAATGCAATCCTTATCAAAATCCTACAGCATTTTTGCAGAAACAGAAAAAGAAAAATCTTAAAATTTGTACAGAAACCATCAAGAGTCCCAAACAGCAGAAACAATCTTGAGAAAGCAAAAAGCTGAGGGCTTCATACTTCCTGACTTCAAAATGCATTCTAAAACTTCAGTAATTAAAAACAGTTTGGTACTGGCATAAAGACATATAGACTAATGGAACAGAACAGAGAGCCCAGATAATAAAACCATATCTATATGGTCAAATGATCTTTGACAAGGGTGCCATGACTAACACAATGTGGAAGGATAGGCTCTTTAACAAATGGTGTGGGGAAACTGGGTATCAACATGCAAAAGAAACAAATTGGAGCCTTATTTTACACCACACACAAAACCAACTCAAAATGGATCAAAGAATAAATGTAAGACCTGAAACTACAAACTCCTAGGAAAAAAAACACAAGAGAAAAGCTTCATAACTTGGTCCTTAGAAATGATTTCTTAATGATAACAAAAGCAGTAATAGATGAGTAGAACTGCATCAACATAAAAAGCTTCTGCACAGCAAACAACAGAATGAAACAGCAAACTACAGAATGAGAGGATATATTTGCAAACCATATGTCTGATAAGGCATTAACATTCAAAATGTATAAGGAACTCCTACAACTCAATAGCATAAACAAAAAACACGCAATTAAAAACTTGGCAAAACTCTTGAATAGACATTTCTTCAAAGAAGACATATGAATGACATCAGTATTTGAAAAATGCTTAGCATTACTAAATATCAGGGAAGTGTGAATCAAAACCACAATGAAACACCACCTCACACCTGCCAGGATGGCCGTTAATTTTTTTTTTTTTTTTTGGAGACGGAGTTTCGCTCTTGTTACCCAGGCTGGAGTGCAATGGCGCGATCTTGGCTCACCGCAACCTCCACCTCCTGGGTTCAGGCAATTCTTCTGCCTCAGCCTCCTGAGTAGCTGGGATTACAGGCACGCACCACTGTGCCCAGCTAATGTTTTGTATTTTTAGTAGAGACGGGGTTTCACCATGTTGACCAGGATGGTCTCGATCTCTTGACCTCGTGATCCACCCGCCTCGGCCTCCCAAAGTGGCCGTTATTTTTAAAAAAACAACAGAAAAGAAAAATAAGTGTCAGCAAGGATATGAAGAAATTAGAACCTTGTGCACTATTGTTGGAAATGTAAAATAATGTGGCTGCTATAGAAAACAGTATGGAGATTCTTCAAAATATTAAAAATAGAACTACCATATGAGCCAGCAATCACACTTCTGGATACTTATTCAAACAAAGTGAAATGAGGAACTTTAATAAATATTTGCCCTCTCATGGTCATTGTTGCATTATTCACAATAGCCAAGAGATGGAAACAACCTAAATATCCATCAGCAGATGAATGGATAAAATAAATGTACTGGCCAGGCGTGTGGCTCATGCCTGTAATTCCAGCCAAAGTAGGAAGATTGCTTGAGGCCAGGAGTTCCAGGCAAGCCCTGGCAACATGGAGAAACCATGTCTCTGCCAAAAAAAATTTTTTTAATTAGTTGCATGTGTGCCTGTAGTCCCAGCTACTGGGGAAGCTAAGCTGGGAGGATCCCCTGAGCCTGAGTTCTGGGCTGCAGTAAGCCACAATCACACCACTGCACTCCAGCCTGGGTGACAGAGCAAGACCCTGGCTCAGAAAAATGAACGAAGGCAAATGTATTATATACATACACTGGAGTATTATTCACCCTTAAAAAAAAGAAGAAAATCCTCTAATATGCTACAACATGGATAAACTTTGAAGACATTATACTAAGAGAAATAAGACAGTAACAGGACACACATTGTATGATTCCACTTATGTGACCTGTCTAAAGTAGCTGAATTCACAGAAACAGAAAGTAGAATGGTGGTTTCTAGGGTCAGGGGATAGGGGAATGGGAAGTACTATTCAATGGCAACAGAGGTTCACTCATGCCAGATGACAAAGTTCTAGAGATCTGCTATACAACAATATGCACATATAGTTAAAAATACTCTATTATACCCTTAAAAATGTAAGAGAATTTCATATTATGTATTTTTTTTTACAATTTTTAAAAAGAACGCACTAATGTAGCTAAGAACATTTTTATTAAAAAATAAGGGAAATGTTGCTCTATTAGCAGTTAAAAATTTTATCAAATTTCTCTAATTAAAGCCATGTGGTGTTAATGCTAGAATACAGAAAAGTCAAAGGGGAAAAAAAAAAAAAAGACTAAATCCTACAAACCCAAATATGTATATGTGTTATCCACAAACAGTGGGGGGGAAAAAATGGAATATCAAATAAATGAAGACGAGATGACGGGTTCCCCACTGAGAAAAAATAGAGTCCAACCTTATTTCATGAACTGAAATAAATAGAAGATAGGTGAGAGATACACATTTAGTTTATGACACGTAAAAATTGAAGACTGGGCAGAATGTTAAAAATAAAGAGTTTTTCTAACCCTCACTAACCCTCTCTAAGTCTTCAATGATATTACACTAAAGTCATACAGAATTTCCAAACACCAGATTCTAGAGGTATTCAGAAATGCACATACCAATGGCAAATATAAGTATGCTGTTTTTCATTTTAAGAATACTGTTTTTTTCTTACAGTCATAAATACAAATGAAAACTAGTTGTTCAGAAGAGTAGTATGTTATTACAGGAATAGTAAAGGATTTTAGAGTCTTAAGATCTGACATAAATCCAGCTTTGTAAACACAAACGGTAAAATGAATTGTACTTCAATAGATGTTATAAATCCAGTAATGATATTTTCAAAGAATATATACTGACATGGGGAAAGTTCCATTTATCTAGCCAGACAATAAATACTGTGTTGGGCCATGGACTATATGCTAAAGATTTTTAAAATGAGTGAGGAAGCCGTGATCTTTGCTGTCAAGAATCTGAAAGTTTAGTGAGAAATGCAAGGAAGGATTACAGTTATAAAATATACTCGATAGAAAGGTACAAAGAGAAATATGTAAGTATATAGCAGGAGAACCTGACTAGTCTATAAGAGTCAGAGGTTTTGTAGGAAAAATGACATTTTAAGTTCAGATCTGAAAAGATACATAGGAATTAGCCCAACTTAATGTTTATGGGCCATGGGGTGGAGATACAAACTGAAAAGCTCAGTATTATCAGGGAAGAAAAGGTCTAGGCTAGATGAGGGTGAGGGAAGGGTGGGCAGGCAGGATAGGAGTTTGGGGATCCACATCCAGAACTGTATACATACTAAAAGCCTAAATATATCTGTATACTTTTGGAAGTATACAAAAGAATATATCAGTGCTTAACTCTTTTCTACATTTCTTATTCATACACTATCATTTACTCTATTATCAAAAGTGTTATTAAAATAACACTTTACCATTTTGCTTTTACTAAAATTTTAGACAAGACTGTTAAAACTTAATTTTTTGTTTGGAAAATAAGGCTAATAAGATTTAACTTCACAAAGTTACTGATTAGGATCAATTTAGTAACATGGGCAGGATGATGATTTTGTGACTGTGGTCTCTGAACCTAACTCAGTACCAAAGTGAGCAGATATAGAATTGGGAAGTGGTTGTAAAAATTGATGGATCAGGAGGATAAAAAGTGTACCTGATAAAGTTGATGAGTTAGTTACTACAGTGACAGTGTTGTTACTACCCTCTTTAAAAATGACAGTCAATGCTAAGTAATCCTCCTTCCTGCTCCTAAGACCCAATCTCAGAATCCTTAGCAACACAGTGCTCCAGGCAGCCACTTGCAATTAATTTAGAATGCATGTTGCTTGCCATCTTTTGCTATCACCATCACTAGCCTCAGAATTTCAAGTATGAATACAATCAATTCTGCAATTTTAAAAAAGGTAGTTGGCTATAAAAATGGCTTTTTAAATTTATATTTTAACCTTTAAATGTTCTGTTTCTCTGAAGAAGTATATCTTCTAGCGTGTCCAGAGATTCTGATTTATTAAATATTATTTTGGAAGTCACTGTTATTCATGTGTTATACCAGAAACAAGAATTTAGAGACTATAGCATTTAAAAATATATTGACGTATATTTACAAATAATGAAGTCAGATACAAATATGTCTTTAGACTGATTGCTTTTTCACAAAACGGGAAAAATAAATTTCTTACCTTTCCTCTGGAGTATCTACATGAAATGTTCTCTCTATAACAGTGGTCCACTGGAGACATCTGATTATAAATGTGTTTGGCTTTGGTCGTTCTGTTTTCATTAACTGGCATTCTAGGAATAAAATAAAATGTTTCTTTAAATAGGCATATATTTAAACCAAGAAGTAAATAATTGAGAAATACAGAGTTCTATTTTAAACAAAATCCACTGCAAACTCACAGCTTTCTATGGATCTCCACTCAGGATTATTCACAACCTAACCTTAGTATTCCTTTCCAATCCTTCTCCCATTCTGGCCACATTAACCACCTCAACTGGACTATGCAAATTTCCCCAAACACATCTTACTTTACCAAAGGCATAAATACGCCTTTGTTTCAGCTGTCCTCATTAACTGAAATACCGTCCCCACTTATTCTACCTCTTCATATGTATCACCTGCAGTCAAAATAATACTGATCCTTGCAGGTCCAGATCAAATACTACTCCTTCCATGAAA
This sequence comes from Aotus nancymaae, assembly GCF_030222135.1. Taxonomy (NCBI): domain Eukaryota; kingdom Metazoa; phylum Chordata; class Mammalia; order Primates; family Aotidae; genus Aotus; species Aotus nancymaae. Next base: position 27,848,949 of record NW_026988445.1, read on the forward strand.
CCTTCCATAACACCTGGTCCCAGACTGACCATTTCATCTATATTGTCATTACTTATTACCATAGCCCTCATTTGTCACTTACCATAGACTATCTTACAGTATTACTTATCATTTTAAGAAAATGACAAATGTCGCTTATCCTTACTTAGATTATAAGCCTCTTGACAATAAACTGCCTATAACTCTTAGTATCCACAGCCCGGAGAGCCAGTCAGGCTAAATGTGATTAAATTCTGTTTGTGAATAACTAGGAAAATGTCAAAGAACATGTGCATAGTGTAGTGCCTAAAAGTATGGATTCTGACACTGGTGTAGCTGGATTCAATTATTTTTTTGTACCATTAACCATACAAACTTGGACGAATTAATTAAACTCTCTGGTCTTCAACAGTTAAGTGAGAAATAATAACAGTATCATAGAATTGATGTGGGAATAATAAATTCATGTAATATTAGCATAATATGAAATATGTAAGCTTTCAATAAACATTAACTATTACTGGGTATACTTCTGAGCTGGGCTTTAAAGGATTAAGCAGTATTGGACACCAAGAGAAAATAGGGTAGGGTTGTCTGCTAACTCTGCTCTTTTGAAAGAAACTAATTTATCCCAGTTGAAAAATTCAAGTCTTTTCTCAGTGCTTAACTGCTGTGTCTTATCTCCATCATTACCAACTATCAACTACCTTTTCTATGTCTTTATAGTTCCAAGTCATTAGCTGCCTTATTTCTTTATTTATTTATTCATTTTTTGAGACAGAGTCTCACTCTGCTGCCCAGGCTGGAGTGCAGTGGCACAATCCTGGTTCACTGCAACCTCCACCTCCCGGGTTCAAGTGATTCTCGCGCCTCCCCCACCAGAGTAGCTGAGATTACAGGCATGCACCACCACACCCAGATAATTTTTCTATTTTTAGTAGAGACAGGGTTTCACCATGTTGGCCAGGCTGGTCTTGAACTCCCGACCTCAAGTGATCCACCTGCCTCAGCCTCTCAAAGTGCTAGGATAACAGGCTTGACTCATCGTGCCTTGCCCCAGATTAGCTCTTTATTGGCCCTTTACACTGAGAGAAATCATTCAACCAAGGATCTCTGCTTAGTTTTTCTTTTCTAACAAGTTTTCATGTTTTCAGCAATCATCTCTCAGTTTACCAAAATCAAAATCCAAACTTTTTCACCTTGGAGTTCTACTTTAAGACACACATGTCTAAACACATAGTGAATTTACCTGGTTGAATTACTGAATCACCCCTAAAAACAAACTCAGTATCTTTCCCCTAAAATTCATTCCTCTTCTTGGCTTTCATAATTTTTCCATCACCCAGGCTGAAACATAAAGTGATCTTCCTTTTTGAGATTGGTGCCATTTGCAATTACCAATGCTCCTTGACTTATGACTGTGTTACATCCCAATAAACCCACGTAAGTCAAAAATATTGTAAGGCAAAATGCATTTAATACACCTAGACTACCAAACATCATAGGTTAGCCTAGTCAACTTTAAACATGCCCAGAACACTTACATTAGCCTAGAGTTGGACAAAATCATCTAACACAAAGCCTGTTTTGTAGTAGAGTGTTGAATACTACACATAGATGGGTGTTTTGTCGACATGATGACATGTGAAAACACAAAACATAACAGCATCCAGAAAAATGCTGGCAACACAGTACACTGTAGAGTATCTACTGTGCATGTTGTGATCACATGGTTGACTGGGATCTGTGATTTGCTGCTGCTGCCCAGCATCACTAGGGAGTATCATACAGCAAATAACTAGCCCAGGAAAAGACAAAAATCCAAAATTTGAAATACAGTTTCTATTGAGTGTGTATTGCTGTTAGGACCATGGCAAAGTAAAAAAAAAAAAAAAATCATTACATTGAACTATTGTAAATGGGAGACCATTCATAACTGGTTTTTCCACTTTTGTAATTCTCCTTTAGATTCTCAGTACCCAATGCCTAAACCTTCCAGCTGCCCTAAGACTAGATTCTTCCTACTTAGAGATGTTGAGAGACTATATAAGTTAAAGACAGAAACTGCTCTGTGAGACATCTGAACACGTCCAAAAGTGAACTCCGGACCTCTCTCTCAACCCTGCTCCTCCTTCTGCCAACCTCTACTATGGCTTTCTCTATCTCAGATAATGACACCTCCAATCTTTAAATTGCCCACGCTGAAAACTCGAGAATCACTTTGGAGTCCTCTCTTCTCCGACATCACATTTACTCCTTCTGCAAATGCTGGTGTTTCCACTTTAAAAACATAACCAGTTTCTGATAACTTCTCACCACCTCCACAACCTCAGACTAAGCCATCATCGTCTCTCACCTGATGATTCCAAAAACCTTAGAATAGCTTTTCCCTGCCCCTAACTGCAGTCTGTTCTCAACACAGCAGCCAGAAATCTTCTTAAAATGAAGATCTGCAACAAAGTTCTGCAGTGTTTCAGTTCACTAAAAATAGAAGACTAAGGCCTTTAAGTGATCAACAGGTGTCCTATGTAATCTGACCCTCCCACCAACCCCATTGAAGTTTCCGACCTACTTCCCTGGTTATTCTCTTTCAGGCTACTCTGCCAGCCACCCTGGCTTCCCTGCATTTCCTTAACAATGCACTGCACTCTTTCTGCTTTAGAGCTTTTTGTTAAGCTGTGCCCTCTGCCTAGCATTCTTTCCCCCTCACACATCCACACAGCTGTCTACTTTAATCATCCTATTTAATACTGCAATCTGCACCCCTTACCTAGGACTTTCCCTCCATCTTATCTGCTCTACTTTTTATTTTCCATAGAATGTTACCATTTTCTAATATTGGTGATGAAGTTTTTTAGTATCTTTTTTGCTTATTGTCTTTTCAACAAATTGTAAACTCCACTCACATATTCTTAGCACTTAAAACTATGCCTGACACATAGTACTCAATACATATTTTCCAAATGAATGAATTCTGATAGTAATAATCCAACAAAGAAGGTAATTTTGATGATACTAAAAGACAATTTCTGGAGCAATCTTCCTATGTAAGCAAGAAGGGATTAAATTTACTGGACAAGTAAAGAGGTAGCTATAATCAGGAGTATAAATAGTTTAGTGATGAAATCAGAGAAAAGATATAAGGGCCCAAATGCAATTAGAAGTATAGAAGCAAGGTGAAACTGACAGAAATTATTTTCTCACTGCTTGTTTTATTGTCAATGAATTAGGATGTAACACCATCAGAAATAAGGTTGCAAAAGGATCCATTAAGCTCTGAAAAAAAAAATAAAAGGATATGAAATAGTACTCTGGGAAAACGGAAGTACGAATAGACTAGGGAAATATGCCGTGACTGCTGAGTAGCATTAAGGACCAATCTGAATTTAATAATGAAGAATTTAAAGTAATAATAGATCATGATTGTATATTTTCTCCCAGATATATTCAGCTGCATGTGTACAGGTGAGGAACATAAAGAAATGAATTTAAGCAAGGGTATATTTTAACCAAGTAAGTCTGTCAAAGCAAGAAAACAGAGAAGAATAGAGGAAGCAAGGCAAAGGAGTAATTACGATAATCCACTAAGAAATTTAAAATGGGTATGGAGGGAAGTGAGAACCTGGGATATGTAAGATAATGAAAAGGTGGCAGAATCAATAGGTCATAAATTCTATTATAACACAATTAAACTTTGTATAGCAGTGTTACATATTTTTTAAATATGAAAGTTTAAAAATACCAAATATAGCACTCCATAAAAAAATAAGCAATAAAAATATTGTTCATTTGAAAGATGTAAGTTTTGAAATATCAGACATTATACTAATTTATACTAACAAAGAGCCAACCAATTCCTGTGACTGACTCTGCCCATCAGTCTGATTCTCTTTGAAGCCCACTGTTCCTCCCCATATCTTTCTTTTTGAAGCTCCTATTAAATTTCCAACCAGTGGTTCACTACATTGTCCTGCATGTGTTTAACAAATGTTAATTTGGTCTTATAGCTATATTACTTAAAAGGAATTATGTGCACAATTCTTCTTACAGCACCTAGGACAGTGACAGCACATAGGAGTATACAATAAATACTTGATGACTGGGCAACTGATTGACTGGCTTTCAAGTAAGCAATGGAGGACAGACACTTAAAAGAGGGGCAGGCCCAAGAGAAATACTCAAGAATAAACTATGAGGTACAGAGAAATACAGCAAAGAGGCAAAGAAAGAATGCCCAGTCTGAGGTTCACTATTTCAGTTTTACTTCAGGTTCCCATGAAGGTGACAGAAGGTAATTAAGATAATGGACTTTGAAATCAGAGTAAGAAATTCAAATTCAGGCTCTAATACAATCAGCAGTGTGATCCTCTTCAAAGTACTTTGTATCTAAGCCCTCAGGTTCATCATCTTTAAAAGCGCTATTATGAATTAACTATTTTCAACACTATACCTAAATGAAGTTTAAATGCTATAAAGAACTTCTCAACACTAGAATTTTAGAAGTTACTTAAAATACTATGTTATCAGATTCCAAATATTAATTACTATAATTCATAAACCCGCGAAAAACAAAGATAAAAAATATTACTTTACCATTCTCAAACAGATAACTGAAAAGGAATGGCTTAGAAAAGAATAAAATATTTGTATTTATGTATGGAGTGGTTTGGAAAAATATTAGAATATAACATAATGACTAAGTAGTTATGCACAACTTGACTGTTCTTACTAAATTTGCTAAGTATTCATGAACCAAATGACATATATGAAATGTCAGTTATGGGCCAAGCACTATGCAAAATTCTGGGCACACAAAAACTGAGTAAGAAACACTATGAGTTCACAGCGCACATCATACTTTATTAATCATTCTACTCATGTAATTATAAAGTAGTACTTTACTCATGCTATAAATGATTTAATCAAATCCTTGTGAACCCACTAGTCCAACAAAAATAATGTTACATGTAATTACAAATAAATGGTATAATAGAAATAAACCTCTTATTTTATAGGTCTCATTATGAAATACTCTACATACACATTCAATTTCTAAATAATACCCATTAAATTGAGATTGTAGAAAAGAAAAGCAGTTACCAAGATATTCCAGTGGTAGTTGGATCACTACCCAGAAAATACCACAATGTCTTAGGATTTGTTACTGTGCCAAACAAATGTAACTTAAAAAGCTGAATCCAAATTCAAAAAAGTTAAAACTCTAAATTACCATGTTAAAACTAGTGATCCAGTAAACAGAAAAACTTTGAGTTCTTGCGTGTTGACCATAAGAAGAAATCAAAAACACACGATTCTTAAAGGAAATGGTGGTTAATAAATGGATTAGCCAATACTTCTTTAGAAGTATATTTTCCTTTTGGTTATGTAAAGATTGCCAAAACAAGGTAGGGCAATTTATATTTTAAAAACAGAAGTAGAAACTTTGGACAGAAATTCTAAAAAGCTACTAACCAAATGATTATCTATGATTTTTGGAATCATTTACTACATATCAATTTAAATTTTAAAAACGGAAGTAGAAACTTCGGATAGAGAGTCTAAAAAGCTATTAACCAAGTGATTATCTATGATTTTTGGAATCACGTAATATACACACATCACTAAATCTTCTTATACAAAATCCCAGGCAGCTAACTTTTATTAAAACACATACTTTTCAGTGTTGTTACATTGGTACTTATATTAGTTATACACTAAACTCTCCTGAGCAACATGAACCACAAGCTGAATTTCAAATGTTCTGCTTACTTTACACCATTCTGAGTCACAGATGACAAAGTCTGTTCAAAGCTGTAATTACTCTGCAAACCTGAAAGCCAATTAGAGGGACTGCAACTTGTCAAATTAAGAAATATATACACTAAAAAAAATTTTTAAAGATCATCTGTTCAGATTTTATTAAAATGTTTAAAGGTTTCATTTCAACCAACCTCTTTAGCCATTTAAACACTAATTTTATTCTTTCTAAAATAAATTCTACTAACATCTAATGTGGAAAAACAAAGACATAACAGATTCCATTTTTCATTAAATCACATAATGAAATAATGCTGGCTCTGAGTTATGATGACCATAAATCATGTTTATTTTTCAGGTCTTAAACTATGATACACCATGGAGATTCTTTGAAGGGAACAAAAAGCATTTCTATTTTCTGTTTAATGTTTTCACTATCTAGGGGCAAAAAAGCATAATGCCCATTTAAGACTCAGTACATCAACCTTAAAGAGATTCATTTAATCTACTGAGTAGAAGGTGACTTAGGTGAGGCAGGTGTCCTGGTAGGGACCAATTCCAGCAGCTAACTGTTGAGTGATCACGACATTCCAGGCATTGCACAGAGTGGTGCATAAATCTTATTTAATCCAAAAGACAAACCTAAAAGGTGTTATTATCTTCCATTTTATAAATGAGTGAATTTACGAGACTCAAGACAAGCTAAATAACTTGCCCCAAAACACACAACTGTGAGTCACTATATAAGGATTTATTCCAAGTCTATCTCAATCCCAGTCCCATGCTCTTCTGAAGAGAATACAGTGCTGGGAAAAGTGCCTTAAAAATCAGTAATCATCTGTCAAAGCAACAGGACTGTCTGTTCCCTCTTCTCTATCTTCTCCATACTTTCCCTGTGCTTGGCCCTTCTCCCATCTTTTTCTCATATAAGGAAATTCAGGAAAAGTTTCAACTGATAACAATGTTTGAGCGGGAGAGGGCTCCATTGTGTTTGCCTCTGGTTCTCTCCACAGTATAGGGATGGACGTGAATGAGGATTATCCCCTAGCAGGATCCTGATCCTCCATATCTAGTTTCTCTAGGTAGGAGTAATGGGAGGTGGTTTAGAATGAGAAGCTGAAGGGAAAGAAAGTGGTAAGGATAGCAGAAAGGAAGGCAGGAGAGTCTCTGGGTTCTTTCACTGCTGGCTCTCACATTCTGCAATACTAATGAAGTTAATGATTTAAAAAATGTTCAATTACTAATAATGGAAAAGTGATCTGCAGACTTGCATCAATCCAGCTTCACATTTCTAGTTATTTTTGTCTGAACCATTTGCCTGTTTATCACCCAGACTCAACATACCTCTCTCCACACAGGAAAGAGGAGAGAAAACTAAGTTCTTAGATTTGATTCCATAATACAAGGAGTTCAATAAATAAGGGGAGCAAGATTGGGTTACTAACATTACATTTTCCACTACAAGATGTTTTTTACTTTATGATCCACATTCCAAATTGTGACATTTTAATTATCATAAACCACCATTCTGGAATTAACATGAAATACTATTTACGAACTTGAGTTGAATGTGAAATCATGATATGTTAATGTGAACTTCTCCTAACACATTTTTCTTTTATAAATATGGTCACTACAGATACTACCATTTACCAAAAGCACATTTACAGAGCCAATATTTTCCCCATCAACATTTCTCTATCTTGTTTGCCCACAGAATCCTGCCTCTAATTAAACAAACATACACCTCAAGAGTCTTCTGGACCAACTGTTCTCTGCATACCCACTGCCCACTTGAAATTTCAAATAAAAATACTGTGGTCATTTTGAGACAACAGTTAACATATAAAAATGATGTGAGACATTTACTAACAGAATTATAAGAGGTCTGTAAACATCTAGTGTACTCAAGGAATTAGGCATGTTGATTTTTTTGGCTTTGATTTTGGTTTTTGCAGTATAATAGCCATGGACTTTTTAAAAATGTAGTAAAATATACGTAACATAAAACAAACCATTTTAACCATTTTAAGCGTGTAGCTTGGTGACATAAGTAAATTCACATTGCTATGTGGGCAAGTTGCTTTTTAAACATATTTCTTGATTTACTTTCACTATATAAATCATCCATGCTTAATACAGAAAAGTTCATAAGTATAGGCAAAATAAAAATACTCATAATCCTACCATTCAGATATAACCATTATGAATGTCTGAATACATACATTTTTAGACTTTTTCTAAGCATTTTTTAAAATAAAAATGAGACCATAATTGATGACATTATGTGTTTTGGATATTTTCCATTTCAGTAAAGATGTACATCATTATATTTAATGGTGGCATAAGACTCCACTGTACTCATACACCAGAGTAAAGAGTTTATTATAGTTATAATGCATGAAACAAATAAAATTCAATTATTCAGATGTACACAGGATATCTAACCATTCATTACATAACATGTTACTGAATAACATGTTAAAATCTGAAAAATAATTATGAGCACTATTTCTAAGAAAAGCTATTTATATTTCAAACAGGATGAAGCTGGGGTATGATAACAAAATTTTTAAACAATCCAACAAGAATGTACATTAGACTGAAAATTCCCTTAGGGGAAGGTCCATACTATTTGATTTCTAGTACTACGCCTAAACATCTGGTCTCAAATAAATAAACGAATAGAATGACTAACACACTATGCCAATTTATCTGTGCCTTGGCTAACTGAAATCAAATGTTAAAAAATAGCTAAAAGATCATCTACTCCTAATAAATTAATTGATTCCGGCAAAAATCATTACTGCCAACATGTCAAACCACAAATTATCTAGCAACCACATGAGGGAAGCTTAAGTTTATAATGAAGAGATGACACTGTCACCACCATAATAATCCAGTGAACAACGATAGCATTATTAACAGTTGGTCAACCAAATATTAGGTACCTCTAGACATAATGCAATATGAAGTACGCAGACTCACCAAGGAAACAATCTTGATAAAAATTCTGAACATGAATCTGATGGAATCTTTACATCTAACTGCCTTTTACAGTAAATACAGAGGTAGAGGAAAAAGTTAAATGACATCTCATAGAAACAGAGAATTCCACAAGAGAGTACATTTGTCAGGACAAATGACATAGTTTCTATAATAAGTGAATGTACCCAAAAACGAGGTAAGGAGGATAGTCTAATACTCTGCTAGACTAGTAGGGACTTAAAAGATTTTTAAGAATCAAATGCAATGCACAGTTCTCCTTAATGCATTCTGGTCTAAACAAACCAGTTTTAGGCAACAAGTGGGAAATCTGAATATGAATTTGTATTTGGTAATACTAAAGAATAGTTTTATTAGATTTGATTGTGATACAGCTTTTTAAAAAATTGTAGGCTCAGTGCGGTGGCTCACGCCTGTAATCCCAGCACTTTCAGAAACTGAGGCGGGCAGATCATGAGGTCAAGAGCTCAAGACCATCCTGGTCAACATGGTGAAACCTCGTCTCTACTAAAAACTACAAAAATTATCTGGGCATGGTGGTGCATGCCTGTAGTCCCAGTTACTTGGGAGGCTGAGGCAGGAGAATCATTTGCACCTGGGAGGCAGAGGCTGCAGTGAGCCGAGACTGCACCACTGCATTCCAGCCTGGCAACAGAAGGAGACTCCAACTCAAAACAAAACAAAACAAATTTAGATTCAGGAAGTGCAAGTGCAGGTTTGTTACATGTGTATATTGCATAAAGCTGAGATTTGGGCTTCTAGTGAACCCATCACCCAAATAATAAACACAGTACTCAACAGGTAGTTTTCAGGCTCTTGTCCCACCCTTTCCCTTTCTAGAATCCCCATTGCCTTTATTTCCATCTTTACATCCATGTGTACCCATTATTTAGCTCCTACTGAGCTCCTAAATGCCTCCAGTTTCCATCTGTACCAATGAGATGATTTCTACTCACATATCTTCAAAGTAGCTTACCAGTGCATACATACCATAGTGAAATAAATAATAAACATATACATAGACCAAGATGCAGATTCAAAGTCACTTTTTGTTTGTTTTGAGATGGGAGTCTTGTTTTGTCACCCAGGCTGGAGTGCAGTGGTGCATTCTCGGCTCACTGCAACCTCTGCCTATCAGGTTCAAGTGATTCTCCTGCCTCAGCCTCCAAAGTAGCTGGGATTACAGGCCACCGCCACCCACGCCTGGCTAATTGTTAGTATTTTAGTAGAGACAGCATTTCACTATGTTGGCCGGGCTGGTCTTGAACTCCTGAATCCGCCTGCCTCCACTTCCCAAAGTGCTGGGATTACAGGCGTGAGCCACCGCACACAGCCTTAAAGTCACTCTTTACAGCACTTGTATTCAATGCTACTCCTCCTCTGCCTAATGGCCCCAGTTCTTCTCCTTCATCTTGCTGGTAAATCACTCAAAATTATCTACAAGGCTGGCCTTTGTTTCTCATGCCTTAACCAATTAGCTAAATTGTGGTTTCCACCACTCTACTGAAGCCTCCTTTTCATCAGGTATATCTTCCTTGTTCTCATTTTCATTTCCTTGCAGCATTTGATGTTCTTGGATCCCTATCCTTTGAGTTCCTTTTCCTTGACTTCCATGACACTGACTTGCCTGGTTTTACTACCATCTCATACCATTCATTAGTTTTTCTTAGGGCCTCTAGTTCCAAATGGAGTTGCTCTCTTAGGATCAGACCTTTCTGTTATGCTTTTAATTTTTGACCATTTTCCCCAGTAAATCTACACTTAATTAAACAAACTATATTTGTTAAGTACCCACAGTATATCAGCCAGCAACCTAGGCATTGAATAGCAGTGAACAAAACAAAGTCCCTAATTTTCATAAAGCTTATATTTTACTGAGGGGATGAGTAGTCAAACAATAAACAAGCAAAATAATTAATTTATAACATAGTAGGTGCTTGTAAACAATATGAAGAAAAATTAGATAGGTCATTGAGGTAAAGTGATAAGGAGGTGATATTATTTTAGAAAGATTAATTAAAAAGGATGTCTCTAATGAAATGAGAGGCCAATGCAGATTATGTACAGGAGGATTAAGCTACCTAGAGTGAACAGTAAGTGCAGACTCACAGCTGGAGAAATCCTACAGGTGTATTTGTGAAATAGCAAGACGTCCAGTGTAACTGGAGTCAAGTAAGTTAGGAAAAAGGTAGGAGATAAGGTCAGAAAGATCTTCGAGTTGGTAAAGACTTTGGGTTTAATTATAGCCCGGCTTCCCAGTGGTCTTGCATAACTGGTATCTGATGTCTGATGACTCTCAAACCTGCTTCTTCAGTCCTAGCCCTTCTCAACAAGCTCCATCCCCATGTGGCAAAACTAGCATCTCTTTTGAGGCCCTACACTCCCTCATCCTCAAGATATCCAAAACGGTTTTATTTTTTGTTGTTTTATCTTCCAAGTTGAAAATTACTATACCAGTATAGTTTTTCTATTTTATTTCCATATCATTTTCCTAATCACCCAAGAAACACTTCCTCAGTCATCTTTGACTCATCCTTCTCTTGAAACCCTCATGGCTAAGCCACCAACATTCCTATTAACAGTTTGCTCATTATGACTCTTGCAATAATTCTTTTCTTTCTTTTCCCCCACTGCAGACACCCAATCTGGGTGTCAAAATCTCTATCACTAAAAAGACCTCCTGGGTGGTCTCCCTTTTCTACCCTTCTCCCTAAGTTGTTCTACATACTACTAGTTAGATGAGTCCTACCCAAATTCTTAATCTATATGTCATTCTCTTCAAAAATATTTTCCTGTCTGCAGGACAATGTTCAAATACATTTCTTAGCCTGACTTTCAAAGCTAGTCATAAGGAAGCCTCATTAATTAAAACAAAAAGTTTGAAACTGTATTCCTCACTGCTAAACTGTGAGTACTTTCTGCTAATAAACATGTCTCTTCATTGTTCCCTAAAAATTCTGATTAACTTCAGGATTTAACAACTCATGCAGTTTCTCTCACCTGAAACACACTCCCTTCCTTTTTACTTAGATTCTAGTCACTCAAGATCTTCTTATTCCAATTCATACTCCCTATCCCTGAAGATCTACACTTATTATTTATATCCCATATGCTGGTACTTTATCATATGCTGTGATTTACTTGACTGTTTTGAGTGAAACTCCTTCCTTAACTATAAGCTTCAGGGAATTTGGAATACTTCTCATAGTTGTTTTATATTCATCAAAATCTAATAAGCACATACAAACTGAATTTTAAGAAAAGCTTCAAGAAACATTTCAGAAACAATATAATTTCTCATAACATTTTTTCTCATAAAATATCCTCAATATTTTAAAGTTCACACTCTTTGAGGAAAAAAAAGTTTATGATTTCTTTCCACCTAAAACCTGAGATAATTATTTCTTCAAAACCTAAATTGCCTGGTCAGACGCAGTGGCTCACACCTGTAATCCCAGCACTTTGGGAGGCCAGGGCAGGAGGACTGCCTGAGGCCAGAATGTGGCCAGCACAGTGAGATGCTATATTTATTTTTAAATAAATTTTTTAATAATAAAGATACCTTAAATTGCCTGATTTAGGCCACCTCTAAGATCAATAATAAATATTTTAAAAGAATAATGCATGTTTTAAGCATATGTATGTATGTTTAAATAACTCCTAATAACATAAATTAAAATATATATAGATAGATATACATTTTTTTGCACCCTAATCACATTCTTGATTTTGGAGCAACAGCTCTAATACTTGAGATATGTTTCTTTCCATAGGAAAAACAGAAAGGATTAGATGTAAATAATAAAGGATTTTTTACCCCCTTGGAGAAAAATTAAAAGATAGGCCTACTCATCCAGAGCAAAGCACTGTCCAAATAAACAATGAATTGTGAAGCATTATAAACAAATCCAATAATTCCATTAAAATCAAATATAGGCCAGGTGCAGTGGCTCATGCCTGTAATCTCAGCACTTTGGGAGGCCAAGGCAGGAGGATCACCTGAGGTCAGGAGTTGGAGACCAGCCTGACCAACATGGAAAAACCCTGTCCCTACTAAAAATACAAAATTATCCAGATCTGGTGGCACATGCCTCTAATCCTAGCTACTCAGGAGGCTGAGGCAGAAGAATCACTTGAACTAGGGAGGCAGAGGTTTCAGTGAGCTCAGACCATGCCGCTGCTTTCTAGTCTGGGCAAAAAGAGGGATGCACCATCTCAAACAAACAAACAAACAAACAAACAAAACCATCAAATATAGAAGCTGGGCACAGTGGCTCAAACCTGTAATCCCAGAACTTTGGGAGGCCAAGGCAGGCAGATCACATGAGGTCAGGAGTTCGAGACCAGCCTGGCCAACATGGAGAAACCCCATCTCTACTAAAAACAAAACAAAACAAAACAAAAAACTTGGCCAGGCATGATGGTAGGTGCCTGTAATCCCAGCTACTTGGGAGACTGAGGCAGGATAATTGCTTGAACTCAGAGGATGCAATGAGTCAAGATCATGCCATTGCACTCCAGCCTGGGCAACAGAGCAAGACTGTCTCAAAAAAAAAAAAAAGAACTTTTTGGAAAGTAGTCTCTAGCTCCTTTAAACTTTAAGGGGAAGGTCTAGATGTGTTTTCTTTGCATTCAGGAATTCTAACTCCAAATAAGGTAGCCTGGCTTTGAAAGATGGCTGCAACCACACACATAGAGGTCTCTTGGGTCTTTACTACAGCAAAAACAACAGCAGCAACAAAAAACACTTCATTTTAAAATCTGGTTTAATTGACAGATAGCAAGCTAAATGAAGTAAAACAATCAGCTCATTCACTGATCTCTAGAAGAATGGGGGGGAAAATCTCATCTTAAATCTTTGCCAATTTAAATCAGTAGGAAAATTTTGCTTTCCATTATATCTTTCTCCAAAATTTATTTTTAAATAACTAATTATTTTAGCATATTATCAGTTGCTTCACTACAACATTAAGATTTCATATACATTATTTCTTACTTAATCCTCTCAGTCAAGTTCTAAAGTATGTTCATTTCCAGTTCACAAATTGTTAAAAAAGGAAGCTATTTAATGTTGAAATAACTTATTCAAAATCATCAAGCCATTAATATGGTAAAACTGAGTCTCAAATTGAGGTTTTCTAGCTCTAAATTCATGTCTCTTTTTACATCACACACTGTTTTTAGGATGTTGGTTGCTCATGAAAGGAAATAAAGTTTTTTTTCTAATAACCTTTATAAAACAGTTGACTCTAGGAAAACACAGGTTTGAACTGCGCAGGTCCACTTATACATGGAATTTTTTCAATAGTTATACCAAGTGTGCCTGTCTCTCCTGCCTTCCCCTTCCACCTGCTCCACACCTCTTCATCTCTGCCACTCAAGACAGCAAAACTAAGCCCTTTTCTTCCTCCTCCTCTTCAGCCTACTCCACATGAAGACAATGAGGATGAAGATCCTTATGATGATCCACTTCCACTTATGAATGGCAAATGTTTTCTATTCCTTATGATTTTCTTAATATTTTCTCTAGTTTACATTATACAGTATATAGTACACATAATATATAAAATATGTGTCAATTAACTGTTTAGATTACTGTTAAAGCTTCGGGGCAACAGTAGAATGTTAGTAGCTAAGTTTGGGGGAATCAAAAGTTGTAACATGGATGTCTGATTGCACAAGGACTGAAGTCCCTAACCTCTGCATCGCTCAAGGGTCAACCATATTTCACTTTCTAGTTTTATGGAAATAAACTGATATAAACAGGTGACAGAGAATTGAAATATTTTTTCCCCCAGAGAAAACTGACCCATGTTAGTTAGTAGTCATGCATTAAAAGTAACTGCCATCTACATTGACATTATATTGAAAAGCACCAACAAACTCTGATCATATAATAAGACAAAGTTATTTTAAGTGAGAGATAAGCTGTCGAGTATTATTAAACTGCTTCAGAACTTCCTTATAGAAGTTATAAAATTTCTTTCTGTCAATATTAGATTATTGGAACAAGGCTGAGAACACATTTAAGTATTCATTGGCCAAAATGTTGAAAACCTAATATGAATTAACATGTAACTAAAGTTGCCTGGAGTCTAATGTCAGAACTTGTTCAGGCTTGTCAGTCTAAGCCAACTTTGATGATTAATTAGTCATAATAAAATAATCTATTTTTAAAAAGCCATCAATAGGTAAAGAATAGAGATATAACTTCCTAAAGAATAGAGATATAACACAGAAATATCAAACAATTTATGAGGCAAACAGTAAATCTGTAAATAATTTAACAAAAATATTTTAACAAAATATTCCACAGGACTAAATTCCACAGGACTAATGTTAAGTTCAAAGGAAACAATGCACATGAAATAACGCTGTAAAAAGTATTAGATGTTTATTTTTAATTATCTTACAAGAATACCCCATAGAGACAAAAACTTTATCAGTGTGCTTTTGGAAGCAGTAACTGTTGCTGGTTGGATGATTCAGTTATCATGAACTATTCTGGCAGGTTTCAAAAGCAGTGCCATTTTAAAACATTAAAAATGTCTAAAAATGCAACCATAGTAATAGATTCTGAATGCATGGGTTGGGGGGTGAGGGAGAAAGACAATGACAAATTGGTCCAAAAGGACACTGAGACTTCATAGTTGGAAGACTATTGTGCTGACAATTAGTAACAGAGGAAGCAGAGCACAAAACAAATGAATGAAAAAAGCTGAACTTGCAATGAAAGACCTTATTATAGTTCAGAAACATTATTGTAATAAAGGGGCAATGTACTCTCCTCTATAAAACTTCCAAACAGGCACCCTAGTCTCTTTTCTCTTCCCCTGCATTTCATTTTTTCATTAGCATCTGCTTGATTATGTATTATTTCCAACCCAAAAGAAAGCCTCTGTATCTTTTCTAAATTCCAAAGCTTTAAGGTCCTTCTTCCTAATGCGGCCTTAGGCCTCATTTAACTTTACTCAAAGCATAATAAATGCTTTTAAATAAAAATAAAAATATAGAGGTGAAAAAATCACAAAGCCAGTAATTTAGCATATATCAACTCAGAGAAAGCAATAAAACATGTCCCTCAAGTTCAGTTTGTTAATAATGCAACGATTCTGCCTCTAAAAAAATCAGTCTCTCTCCTGTGACTTCTATGACATAATTGGCAAAGTAATACTGAAATCTTCACATACTAGTGAATCATCTACATTAAGCTGCCATTTCTCTAAATGGAATTATCCAAAAGCTCTCAAATACATCTTTATGTCTTCATGTACTAGTCAAGAATAACAAGATCTGATCCATGATACTGAGAGACAGACTAGTTTAGAGGCATGGAAAACCCGTATCTTCTGAACTGCCCACACTAGAAAACCTCTCACCTCAAGGCCCTAATGTAAGGTAGTCAGAGATCCTTTAGTTAAGAAGGAATATGAAAAAGCACTGGTCTGGAAACTTAAAAGCTGTGGGTTTATCTCCCAGCTCCAACTCTGAAAGAATTCCTTGCCATTGGGAAATTCCATGAGCCTACTTTCTACAGCTGTAAAACAGACTGTTTGCCCTTCAAGGATGTTGGTGGTAAGATTAAATAATATCTAACACACACATACATGTGTGTATGTATGTGTAAGTATATATATATACACACACACACACACATATATGTATGTAAAGTATGTAGCACAAGGTACTCAACAAGTGGTAATTAATTACTATACTACTCATCAATACACTCAATATTTCAAGAAATTATCTGCTGCTGACAGGCAAACCACTGAATTATAAGAAAGGACTTTAGAGATAGAGCCTTCACTCTAACTCTCTCACTACAGATGACAAAATTCTGAGTCCCAGGATAGTTAAGCAACCGGCTCAACATTACATAATAAGACTCTATCAAATTTATCAGCCACCCATCTACCACATCAGTATTTTTGTTCCTTTGCTCTAGCAGAAAAAAAGTATCACTATTATATAAATTCAACTCTTGACAACAATAAGAGTCCACTATTAACCTAATGGGTGATACCTGGCATAGCACTAAATTTCTGTGGGTAATGACTACATATTATTTGAAGAGAGTTGTCATCTCTGAACCCCATATATGATTAAATGCATTCAAAGCAGGTGTTAGATCAGAGTTCAAATCACAGTTCCACCATGTACTTGCTTTGAGGCTCTGGGAAAGTTTTCCAATCTCTCCAGGTCTCAGATTCGTCATCTAGCTTTTTTATTTAAGTAATAATATTTATTTCATGCTGTTCATGTGATAACAAAATGCAATTACACAAATAAAGCACCTTGTAAAAAGCAGGCTCTTTAAAAATATTTTTTCCCTAACTTCCTTAAACCGTAATTGTCCTCCTAATTTCTGATTAATTATAAAATGGGATTAAAGCACCAAATATAATGGGCATACAATCATCTTTCTAATTACAATTTCAAAAACTAATTACACACAATCCTTTTTCTAGAAACTAAGTATTTAAGTTAAAAATGACACACTAAAAAAAAATTCAACAAATAAATGAGGTAGGTATCTACATTCAACTTAAACAAAATAACCTATAAATTTAATAAGGTCATAAATTAATGTTGTCAGAAAGATAGGCAAAAAGAATTATTTTTACCCTTCAGATATAGAAGGGTGTCATGGAGGAAAATGCTGAAATCAGTAATAAGATAAAACTGTACATGGATCCTTAGCTCAGTATCAAAGGCTAGCTGGTGTTGGTGGCACTACACTCAATAAATTTTTATCTGAAAAACTGAGATATATAGAGCTATCAATAATTAATTGCAAAAAATATATACAGTAAATATACTACAGTTGCCTTACCATACACAGGCTGCAGGTGGTGATCCTCCTACCTCCACCCTCCACTTCCCATCTACAATATCCAACTTCTCTACATAAAAGGCAAATTTTTAGAAATTAAATATGTAAAGAGATAATGTACCCCTTTCCAAGCTATAGTATAAAACCTTTTTAGCTTAATTTTTAAAAAACCTGTAGGTAGGATTTTAAAATGGAGTGTTTATTTGTGTCAATAAAATAATTTTATATTCTACTAGGAGAGAAGAATTCTACTAGGAGAGAAGACGCAATGTTACTACAGAAACTGCAAATAAAACAAACACGAGGTAAGCTAACAAACAGGGTAGCTAGTGCCTAACTGCAGTCCTGAGAAAACAGTGTCTGATATGATTAGGGCATTCTGCTAAGTACTTCAAGTACTATATTTATTCCTATCATTATTTTTCCTCATTTGATATTTTTCGCTCTATACAGGGATAAGGAAATAATATACCATCTGGAGCTTTCATTCATTTCTGAGGATTTTATACTCGCTTACTTCAATAAGATAAAAAGAAATTCAATCAAAGTTTCTCAGAAATAATTTTTCAAATCAATGCTATTCTTGTTACCTGGAAAGTAACTCTATCTTTTGAAATTTTACTATTTCTCCAAACAATCTCAATTTCCAAAGAAGCTGTTCTTCACAATTTAATGATATCTCTTTTTCCTAAATTTTAACTGCATATATTAATTGCAAAACTTACTTCAGAATTTAGCTATAAAACATCTCAAAATACCAATTCCAAGGCTTTGTGGCATATTTTTGCTACTAGACTATAAATTCTTCAACGCCAATGGCTAGATCGTGTATCTATGTAATAAGATAATGAACAGAAAATTCTAGGTTCGCTGTGGTAGACATGGGTTCATGCTGTGGGCTCTGCCATTTGCCAGATAATGGTCTAAGCAAGTCATATAACCTCTCTGAGTTTCTTTAAAATGGGGAACGTAATACTTACCTCACAGTGTTGTGAAGATAAAATGAGATAACATATGTGAAAGGGCTTGGTACATAGTAACGCTCAAAGAAAGGTTGGTTTCCTTCCTTATTTCCTTCTTTTTTCCCCTCAGTACCTGGTACAATGTTGAGAACATAATAACCCTCAATAAAAACTTTCTAAATATTCATTAGAATTTAGACTTCTGAAAAAATATATTTAAATATTTTGATGACTCCCATGTTTCCAAATTGTGTTACTTTAAGTCATACACGCATACACACAAGGTAGTAAACTTCAAAACACAGCAGATGCAAATGGTTGTTATTTGAGAAGACTAGAAAAGAAAATCAACAAAGGAGTCAGGTATTTAAAAATAATTGGGTGATACTAATTACTTAAGCACCTATCAACAACTAATAGTTGATTGCTAACCTTAGAAAAAGTTAAGTGGGGGCGAACAGGAAGGCAGATACAGAGGAAAGGAAGGAGGGAAAAAGAAAGGAATAAAGGAAGGTGGTCATGCTGGAATCTCTTCTATGTCCTCTATATAAACTATTGAAGCTGATCACTACTTGCCTGACTTCCTTTAAAAATAATCCCCACTGCATCCTCCACCTTTCAAAAAAGGAGTAATCTAGGAAGCAAATTAATTTTAATTTTTCCTCCAATGGATGGGATCCTCTTCAACCAGTCAGAAAAATACTAAAGGATTTTATTACTTAAAAAAAAAAAAAAAACTTATGACAAAAAAGGGGACAAGAATAGTCACATGTTAGTGTGACTTCCTCAGCCTGCAGAAGCTTTGTCTTCCAAAGGCTAGGGTTTAAAGAATTTGGTCCACATCCCGTTCCTCTTGCCCTCACCACAAACCCTGAGTCTTATCCAAAGGTTTTATTTATTTTTTTAAGCAATCGATACATATTTATTGAATATTTGTTTTTATTGTATAAATGTTTTTTACTTTTTATTATACTTTAAGTTCTAAGATACATGTGCAGAACGTGCAGGTTTGTTACACAGGTATACATGTGCCATGGTGGTTTGCTGTACCCATCAACCACATTAGGTATTTCTCCTAATGCTATCCCTTGCTTAGGCCCCCACCCCGACAGGCCCTGGTGTGTGATGTTCCCCTCCCTGTGTCCATGTGTTCTCACTGTTCAATTCCCACTTATGAGAACATGTAGTGTTTGGTTTTCTGTTCCTGTGTTAGTTTGCTAAAAATGATGGTTTCCAGCTTTATCCACGTCCCTGGAAAGGACATGAATGTATCCCTTTTTATGGCTGCATAGTATTCCATGGTGTATATGTGCCACACTTTCTTTATACAGTCTATCACTGATGGGCATTTGGGTTGATTCCACCTCTTTGCTACTGGGAATAGTGCTGCAATAAACATACATGTGCATGTGTCTTTGTAGAATGATTTATAATCCTTTGGGTATATATCCAGTAATGAGATTGCTGGGTCAAACAGTATTTCTGGTTCTAGGTCCTTGAGGAATCACCACACTGTCTTCCACAATGGATGAAATAATTTACACTCCCACCAACAGTGTAAAAGCATTCCTATTTCTCCACATCCACTTCACCATCTGTTGTTTCCCAACGTTTTAATGATTACCATTCTAACTGGCATGAGATGATATCTCACTGTGGTTTTGATTTGCATTTCTCTAATGACCAGTGATGATGGGCCTTTTTTCATGTTTGATGGCCATATAAATGTCTTCATTTGAGAACTGTCTGTTCATACCCCTCGCCCACTTTTTGATGGGTTTTCTTTTCTTGTAAATTTAAGTTCCTTGTAGATTCTGATTAGCCTTTCATCAGATGAATAGATTGCAAAAATTTTCTCCCATTCTGTAGGTTGCCTGTTCACTCTGATGATATTTTATTTTGCTGTGCAGAAGCTCTTTAGTTTAATTAAATCCCATTTGTCAATTTTGGCTTTTGTTGTGATTGCATTTGGTGTTTTAGTCATGAAGTCTTTGCCCATGCCTATGTCCGGAATAGTATTGCCTAGGTTTTCTTCTGGGGTTTTCATGGTTTTAGGTCTTAAGCATTTAAGTCTTTAATCCATCTTGAGTTAACTTTTGCATAAGGTGTAAGGAAGAGGATCCAGTTTGTTTTCTGCATATGGCTAGCCAGTTTTCTGAACACCATTTATTACATAGGGAATCCTTTCCCCATTGCTTGTTTTTGTCAGGTTTGTCAAGATCAGATGGTTGTAGATGTGTGGTGTTATTTCTGAGGCCATTGTTCTGTTCCATTGATCAATATATCTGTTTTGGTACCAGTACCATGCTGTTTTGGTTACTGTAGCCTTGTAATATAGGTTGAGGTCAGGTAGTGTGATGCCTCCAGCTTTGTTGTTTTTGCTTAGGATTGTCTGAGCTATATGGGCTCTTTTCTGGCATTCCCTTTGAAAACCTGCACAAGACAAGGATGCCCTCTCTCAGCACTCCTGTTCAACATAGTACTGGAAGTTGTAGCCAGGGCAATCAGGCAAGAGAAAGAAATAAAGTGTATTCCAATAGGAATAGAGGAAGTCGAATTGTCTGTTTGCAGATGACATGACTGTATATTTAGAAAACCCCATCGTCTCAGCTCAAAATCTCCTTAAGCTGATAAGCAACTTCAGCAAAGTCTCAGGATATAAAATCAATGTGCAAAAATCACACGCATTCCTATACACCAAGAATAGAGAGCCAAATCATGAGTGAATTCCCATTCACAATTGCTACAAAGAAAATAAAATACCTAGGAATACAACTTACAAGGGATGTAAAGGACCTCTTCAAGGAGAACTACAAACCACTGCTCAAGGAAATCAGAGAGGATACAAATAAATGGAAAAACATTTCATGCTCATGGATAGAAAGAATCAATAGCGTGAAAATGGCCATACTACCCAAAGTAACTTACAGATTCAATTCTATCCCCATCAAGCTGCCATTGACTTTCTTCACAGAATTAGGTGTTACTTCTTTAGCCATAGTGATGTCTTCTTTTTTTGGACAAAAGGAGGCCATGAGCAGGGTTTGGGAAATCTACCTCACTTTGTTTAGTCATAAGAAAGAATAGGCCCAACTAATCAAAGTCCTAGGCATTAAATGAAACTAGAAATTTTTCTCCAACCAAACAATAGCATTTGGCCTCAACTACAACAGATTGTTGTAAGCAACTTCTCTGAAACCTGTAAGACTCTTTAAAGAAAACTCAGTAAAGTGGTTTCCTCCTCACTCCAATGGAATTTAGTGAAAGAAGTATGATTGCCAATTAATTCAGCAAATATTACTAAGTACCTTCTATCTTATGTTATTATTTGGATAGCATTTTACAATGTACAAATAGTGTTCAAATATATTATCTCTCTCTCTTTTTTTCTTGAGAAAAAGTCTTGCTCTGTTGCCCCAGCTGGAGTACAGTGGCACAGAATTTTCCTGCTTCAGCCTAGTAACTGGGACTGTAGGCATGAGCCACCAAGCCTGACTAATTTTTGTATTTTTAATAGAGATGGGGGTTCATTACGATGGCCAGGCTAGTCTCAAACTCCTGACCTCAAGTGATCCACCTGCTTCAGCCTCCCAAAGGGTGAGCCACACCACCTAACTACACAATCTCACTTGATCCTCACTGTAAGCTTGTGTAGAAGGTATTATTAGCTCCATTGTTTAAAGATGAGCAAAATGAAAATCAGAGAAGTAATGTGATTTGCCCAAGGTCACACAGCTAGTAAAGTAGCAGAACCAAGTCCCAAAGTCAGGTCTTCTGACTCCAAATCCAATGTTCCAGTATAATGCTGTGGGACATTTTTAAAATGAGTATGCACGGTCATTGTCTTCTGCAAGTTTACCATTTCCTTTGATTCTAAATAAGCCCCCCAAATTGCTGATATTCTGATGAAAAAGGATCAGAAAGTAAAGACTGTAACTAAAAAGACTGGCTTGGGAATACAAATCAGGAAAGGGGTGGGAGACTGTGGAAGCTATTAGAGAAGAGGAGGAAGGCTCTACAACAGAAATCTGAGCGGGTCACCTGTAGTGTTATAATGAAGGAACTGTTAAAATAGTGAGATTATTTAGTAAGAAACTCAGATGATACACACAAAAAGTTATGTTTATAAAAGACATAACAGTGATGAAATCTTTCAAAGATGCAGAGGGTTGCTTTCACCCGTAGGAGCTAGATTTGAAACTCTTGACTGCCACAGTCATTTCCATTAAGATGGGATTACACTTTTTCTGTTTTTTCACTTTTGTTGTGCAAAATAAGGAAAAAAGTATGAAAGAGTGGACATTTTGTGGAATTTTTGTTCTTTTCAAATTGGAGTATGATTTGGAGTGTGAAGGAGGAAATATGTGACACTGTTACATTATACTTTTCTTAAAAACAATCTCCTTTTAAAATCGTTTTTACAAAGATTTTCTCCATTCCCAATTCTAAATTTGGTTTAAGGTTAAATTCTGCAAATATATGAACATAACACCACCTACGAAAATGGAGGCAAGAAGCAAAATTTGGTTAAATTTATAGTAATTTACTTTTTAAAATAAGGCCGCTATTCCTTACAGTGGGATACACCTATTGACATATGTAACTTTCCATTTGTCTAAAAATATGATAGCATAAAGAAAGACAAATATCTAAGGTGATAGATTTATCAATTACCTTGATTTTCATTATATGAATGTACCAAATAATCACATGTACCCAAAAGTATGTACACCTAATATGTATCAATTTAAAAAGTTTAAAGAAAGTAAATCAAGAAAAAAAAGAAAACACCAAATCTTCAAGTGATCAAATAATTAAATGATCTAAAAATCATCAAAAACAAACACAGGGTTAGAAATCTTGTATGTATTTAAACCTGACCAGAATATAGCAAATGTATGTCAAAAAGAAAATGTATAGAACATTAAGGAGTAATAGAACAAAAAGATATAGGGTATAAACATAGTTATTATTTTGGCCAAGTGTTTAATTGTGGATATACATTAAAAAATAATTTAGCAGCTTCTTGTGAAAAATGAAGAACATCTGACATTTCTCTAAGCAAGGACATAGTATTTGCAAAGAAACTTTTTTTGAAGATGAATCTATCCTATATATTGCTTCCAAATATTCCATAAAAGATAGTATTTGAAGGTTAAGAGACTAATTAGGAGACTTAACATAAGACAGAAAGGACTTGATGAAGAACTGAGCTAGGATGGTAGCAGTGAGATTGAAAAGGATGAGGACTAAACAATAGCGTGCTGACTGACTCATGGCCTGCTTGTCTAAGGATGTAACCCCTCCATTGCACACTATAAAGAGGTCCTTTAAAAAAAATGAATACTGATTTGGAAACTGGATGTTCAAAAACTTCATCATACTGATATTCAAGGCTTTCCATAATCTGATTACTCTCTTTTTTTCCTCCAATATAAATTTTCCATACATCTAGGATACTGCCTGTACCATTAACAAAACAAGCTACTCCTTAATACTTGCCTTCATTTGTTTGCTTATGTTGTTAATGTCATTGAGAATGTCCTGTATTCCAAAATCTTAATCAAACCCTTCTCTTCAGGGCTCATGTTAACCTCATCTCAAGAGTGAATTCTTAGTCACCCTTGCTAACACTTACCTATTACTTCTCTCAGCTTCTACAGGAGCTACCTTCTACAGAATTCATTTTGGCAATTCATCCCATTTTTCCTCCCACTGCTGTATGTTCTACGTGAATGTCTTCTATAGTCAATGACAAATTCTTACATATAAAAATTGTATTATATACTACTTTCACTATCAGGTATGGGTTTATAATGATTAATCAATACTTCAAAAGTGAATTATTCTGATCTGTCATTCATGTACATTTATATAGTATATATTTATATAGTCTATAGTTTTTCTAGAATTACAAGATTATGATTCTAGGTTGTATTATCTGTAATATACAACTAAGAATCAAGTCACAAGCTTTTTCTCTATCCCCATGTATATCCACCACTAGAAGTATTAATAGGAATAAACTGATTTTTCTACATATTTAAAATCTCTGTATGTAATATCTGTTCAAAGCTTTTTGTTCGTTTTTTTTTTTTTTAAAGACAGGGTCTCTCTATGTTGCCCAGGCTGGTCTCAAACCTTAGTCCTCAAATGATCCTCCCACCTTAGCCATCTGAGTAGCTGGGATGAGATAAAGATGTTCGTTGGTAGGTTTAAGTCCCATAATTTCCTTACTTTCAAAGACAGAGAGAGAAAAGTCAGTTAGAGATTAAGTATTTTGTCCATGCGCGGTACCTCATGCCTGTAATCCTAACACTTTGGGATGCCAAGGAGGGGATTACTTGATGAGCCCAGGAGTTCGAGATCAGCCTGAACAAAATGGTGAAACCATGCCTGTACAAAAAAATTAGCCAGGTGAGGTGGCATGCAGCTGTAGTCCCCTCAATTCAGGAGGCTGAGATAGGAGGATCACTTATACTTGGGAGGCTAAAGCTGCAGTGAGCCATAATCATGCCACTGCACTCCAGCCTGGGTGACAGATCTTGTCTTAAAAAATAAAAAAATTAAGAAGAAAAAAAAAAGAGTAAATATTTCACATCATCTTTTAAAATTGGGCTTAGAAATGTAGAATGACCCATTTTTTAAGAAGGAACTGAAAAAAGGTTTCAGAGAAGAAAAGAATATTGGTCAGCGTGGGCCAATATTTGCAGCATAGAAGAAGCAGAATTCTAGAGAGGCTTCTTAGGACCTATTCTCTATTCTCTACTGTTTTTTTTTCTTGGTCACTCAATAATTTATTATAAGTTGTTTCAATCAAGTGAATAAGGGAGGAATACACACTGCAGTGGGGTAAGAAGTGAAAACAATGAGTATAAGACTATCTTTTTGAAAGATTTAAATCAGATGGGAAACAATTCAAAATTGAATGAAGACTGGAAATTCTCAAGCCCCTTACAGTTCTCACAGTTCTTATACTCTGTTTTTGTTCCATACAAATAAAAAGCCTATTCTGGTAAATATCATTAAAACCCACATCGATTAAATATGAAGTAATATCTTTAATTATCAGAAAAACAATGGAATCAAATGGTAGCGACCAAAGGGATATACATATAATACAACATTTCCCAACATACTTTAGAAATACCTTGTAAAATTATCTTTTAAAAATGTATTAAAGGGGACTAGGGCAAAGCGAAAAGCAATAGCGAAGTAACCCTCTCTTGCACCAACTGTTCCTTCCTTAATTCCTCATAAAGACAATCTTCACTGCTCTCTGCCTGGAATATCCTTCTCCTCTAATTTGCTTAACTTCTACTCACTCTTCAAGGGCCTGCTCAAAGTCCACCTCACAGAATCACAGAATGTCAGGGACGAAAAAGACCTTACAAATCCACTGAATCCAAGTATTTCTAACATGCTCATGAAGAAACTAAATAAAGATCAGAGTTTCAGAGAATAACCTGCCCAAGGTCATATTATTTGCAGCCTGTGGCCAAGCTGGAATTTGAACTACTTCTTCAACTAGTACCCATTTCACTAGACTCATTATTTCCTCATATAATTCTTATTTACAGAATTTAAGATTGCAGTAAGTCAAGCTTTAGTAATAATAAATTTTTAAAAATGTATTTAGTGTAAGATTATGTTAATAATACTTTTGAAAACTAAGGAGCTGATCCACAACTTTACTTGTTAGTTTGAGTCAACTATCTACAGCTACTTGATTATACATGATTACAGATGTCAAATAATATTTATTTCATAGATAAATAAGCTGACTGTCAGTAACTAAATAGGATCCTTCCCCAAGAGTGCAGCATTTATTTCAGCCTCTGCCAGTGGAAGTGTTGGAGCAGATGTTGGCAGACTGTGACATACAGTATGTCTTTAAAACTCGTTGGGGTGTGAAATTTCATAAGGTCAAAAAATGCTGCATTTTGATCAGCAGATACAGGAATTCTGTACTTTCATAAATTATTTCTGAAAAACCAATAACATTTGCTAGTCAAAGGGATAAACTAAAAAGCTACACTGGCTTTATTAGGTAGGGCATTTAGATAATATATGCTGCTTATGTTCTAAAAGCTAATCTCTATCACTTTAAAGTAAATGTTCATCCAAAAAGTCTTTAAAATGAAAATGTGTTCTTAAGTCAATACAAAATACAAGATATTATTTCAGTAGACAATAGGATTTAAAAAATAATTTTCTACTGAAAGAAAGCTATTATTATCTAATGAGCATTTTGGTGGAAAAAAAGATGTTTTCCTTAACTAATACATATACTTTATAATAATCTCATTTTAAAAATATCTAAATAAGAATCCACTGATATGAATAGAGAAAGCTTTTTTTAAAGTTAGTATCCTTATCATTCAAATGACTTCACAAATCTTTTAACACTTTGGTTTATTGTTTTAGCTTTTTCTTAAAAAAAAAAAATACAATACCCATTCTAATCCACTAACGAGGGCTAACCTGAACAAAACAATAGGAGTATAAAAAGACTGGAGCTTTTATAATAGTAAAATAAAACCTTTTTATCATTCAAAGACTTTTATTTTCTTGAATTTTTATTGTTGCATTTTTTAGCTTCAAATTTTCCTCCTATCTTTTTTCCCAAATGTGGCTTACAGATAACATATGACCAAAATCAAAATTAAGGATGTTGTCTCATTAAATATTTTAGCTTAATAATACAGACTAGCTAGATCTTGGATATGTTTAATTTAACATAAAGTAAAACACTTTGCTTCTAAATTAACACAGAAAGATTCTCTCATTGATTAATCAGTAAATTTAAGAAGTCGGAAGTGCCTGGTAGTAACAATAATAATCATTGTCATTATCATCATTGTCTTCTTTCACTTTATTTCATGCTATGTTCAAGCAAATACAAAATTTCTAAGTAAGTTTTAAACATTTTTGTTAGATGTTTGTAAGGAAGAAAAATTTAACTACAAACATAAAATCTCCCCAGAAGATGATTCCTAATGTAAATCACCTGTTTCTCATCATATAATCAAAAGAGCTAAGATTGTGAAAGGAAACTGATTAAAATGCATTAAGCACCACATCCTATAAGCATGCTTAATCTAACAACGAAGTTCAAAGGTCCTTGTTTTTATTTTATAAAGAAAATACTGAGGTACATATTTGGAGAACTGTATTTATCACATTCAAGCTCTAAATAAAAATATTAAACCCTATTGCATGGCATAAGACCACATATTATCAATAATCACTACGCTTAGAAACTGAAATTCTATCAAAGCTGAACATTTCTCTATTAAATATAAACCCAAACTTTTTCATAGGTTTCCCATATATCCTAAGTTATCTGACACATAAAATCATAAAAATAAATACAAGGTGAATCAACAATTATAATTAACTTACTTGCCACTGAAAAGTTGTTGAGGGGATAAGGTAAATCCACATCTTGAGGTTTCTCTTTATATCCTATGAATGAGCCATCTGTCTTCAAAAGGAAATATCTTGGCCTCCAGTTTTTTATATATTCTCCTACATGAGGAAAGCACGCATGTTAATGCTGAAAAAATGAACAGCAGCTTTTATGCAAAAAATAAATTATGGTACAATATATGTCCTACAACACTGGCCTTCAAAAATTTAGTTACGCAATTTTCTTTTAACTTAGCTTACAAAGAAAATACATAAGCCTACAATTAAGATTCAATAAAAACCCAAACATGTTTTGTTTTTAATGATTTCACACTTTGATAATTCATTTGCACCATTATTCCTTCAGAGAATCATCTGAGTACACATTTTGTGCAGTTTTTCATTTTATCAGATGGTTGTTAGAGCATATTTTCAGCCGTTTTAAAAAGCCTTGGTAAATCATCCACACAGTATCAATGAATTTCCATTAAAAACACTTATCGTAAGAGGGGCAAGAAATAGATGTTTTTCTTCCACTAATTGTGCCTTTTTTTTTCCAAAGGGAAAAGTCTATTTTCATTAATAAATCTTGACTACAACTTTTTAAAGCAACATTTTATTGTTCTTCATAGAAAAATAATCTTTTTGCAATGCTGTTCATAAGAAAACAAAAGAACATGGGTTAACAGGGCTTTCACCCCACACACAAACTCACACATACACGAAATAGTAACTGTTAAGAATATATGGTACAGTGCCTAGCACGTAATAGTCAATAAATGTACACTTTATTACAATTTAAGCTATCACCTAGCCTAATATCAAAATGCACCTTTTTAGCAACCACATTACCATTTGCTTACCTACTAAAGGATAACTCTTAATTTTAAGCAACAGAGGTGCTCCATGATGCTACAAGAGATAGAAAGCTATCTGGTCTTGATTCAGTTCTCTACTGGTTATTTCTACCTGGTGATTAAATCTCAAATGCTTAGGCAGAGAATTACAAAAAAACTGAAAAGAGTTCAACTTTCCCTACAAATCAGCTTCTTCTTGTGACCCAAACTCAAACCTAACATCTGACGGTTCCCCTCTTTATCCTATCCATAGTTAGGTCAATACGGTCATAACAAGTCTCTCTGATTGAGCTCAATCTAAATCAAACCCTTAATGAGTTATATCTACTCTTCTGTTAATGCTGTTTTTCCGCACTCCACTCATTCTCCACTTCCATCCTCATGTATCTATCACTTCCAGATTAATCATGTGTGTACCACTTTAATTTTATCCCTTTTCTGCTCAAAATATTCTGACTCCTTACTGCTTACTGTAAAGTCCAGTCTCTTACCAAAATATAGTCCAAATCTTTTACCTCACCCCAACATGTATTTCAGGTATCAAATCATTTCTCTGAATCAGCAATTCTTAAACTTCTTATCTTAGAAACTCTTTACATCCTTAAATATTACTTAGAACACCAACAAATGTGATCATGTAGATTTTTACGTTTACTGTATTCAAAATTGAAAATAGAATTTTATTTTTTAGTTCATTTGAAAATGATAAATTCATTACAAATAATGTATTTTTATTTTAAAAAATCACTATTTTCTTAAAAAAAAAATTGCAAAGACCAGCACTGCTTTGCATTTTTACAAATCTATTTAATATTTGGCTTAATAGAAGACAGCTGAATTTTCTTAGCTGTTCCTGCCTTCAAACTGTTGTGGTATGTTGTTTTGGTTGAAATTTAGGGGGGAAAAAATCTGGCTCAAACAGATAGGAAACTGAAAAAGGGAAAAATATTCAGATAGTTATGGATATCATTCTTTGATACTATACCAGAATTCAACACGGGATAGTTTCTAAAAGGTTAGTTGCAATGTAGAATTTGAAACTTTATCAATGAACTTTCTGTACCATTATCTGAAAATTCATTGATCTATACCAGACTTTGAATGAATCTTTAACACTGTACATATAATTTTATAACATTATGCATTGGTCACATAGAAAACACTGGCTTATCGTGCTATGCTGATCTTCCTAAAGTTGACACATTTCATTGTACGATCACATTTGTTATCAATACCAGTCTCATGAAAAAAGTAAACACTGGAAAGCTGACAAGTTCATGAGGACAGATCTGTTTCCTTAAATTTAATCTTTGCTTAAAAGCTCAATTTCCATCAGAGCCAGCATATACTGTCAGTTGTTCTCCTTGGAGTGATAATACTCTACATGCCCAAGCTGGTGCCTACCACTTAATACCGAAGCATGATTTATTAAACAAATGAATATACAGAGGATATGTAGATCAGTATCTTCCACGTAAGAGCAAAATAGAAATTTAAAGCTAAAAGGAAAAAAAAGTGATGCTCCTCTTTATTTTACTGAAAAAATATGGCCCTAGTATTAATAAGCACATGACTTAATAAGCCAAATTTATAAAACTAGAATGCCTAATATGCAATTCCCATGTTGAAAAATAAAATAATTCATTTCTTACCTGCTCTTATTTTTTCATTTTATTTATTCCTATAAAAATTCAAAACCATTAGGTATTAATTCTCCAATTAATGACATACTTAGATTTCAAATGTTGTTGTACAGCAATGAGAGATTTATACTGGCACAATATGCTATAATTCTGTCAAGCTAAATAACAATAGTCTAATATTTATACCAAAGAGAAAATGAATCAAATTCATTTGAAAAATATAAAAGAAAACATGGAATAACACCATTTTTTTATTTTGATATAGTACTGAATACACTTATTCAAAAAATGTGAAATTAAAACAAATCAAATTTTCATTTCTAAGCATAATTTCCCTCTATGTACATCCTCAGATGAAAGATCATCATTACATAATAAATCTTATATCTTTTTTATTAAGCAAATTTAAAAATTTTTAAAAATATTTTCCATGATCTATAGCAGGACTTCTAGTTGCCAAAAAGCTATTTAAAAATAAATGTATTATGCATCCCTTAAACATAATACAGTATACCATTGATTCAATCAACAATGACACTGTCATACTAGGCCAGAAGTAGATCTCAAACTTTCAATGAAGACTCCTCAATCTATTTTATTTTCTTGTCATTTTTCATCTATAACATGAACTTTCTGAGAAGATGCTTAGAATGCATTCATTAATTTGTTACAGAGGCTGAACCAAAAAAAAAAAAAAAAGAAGAAGAAAATAAGGTCTCTAACTTCATAGAGCTTAATTCCAGTATTACACCAGATTTCAGGTGCCCCCTAAACATCTGGAGGGTGCTAAGTATTTCCTGAAAGCAGAACCTCGCAAGGTATGAACAAAACCAAGTAAAGGGTAGAATCGTTCCTGCAGCCTAGGGGTTCCCAACGCAATCTCTCGCCTAGCTGGTCAAAAAAGAACTGAATACTTTCATCTCTAACTCAGAAGTTGAGGCAGTGAGAGTTCAGATAAGTCACATGTTCTCAGGCTGTTCTAAAATATGGACAAAGTCCTGGCTTTTATGAGGCTAAGTACCCAAAACAAGGTACCCTCCCTTCCACCAATCGTTTTAAGATGGACTGCTAAAAGTCAATCTTTTATTTTAAACACAGAATTTGCACCTAAGTTTATACCTGATGCATTAAACCCAAATTGCACTCTACTTTTATGTTTATGGGTCCACAAGTTTCAACTAATTTTAAAACACTGCCTGGTTATAATGGAAAGTCTTGTCAAAAAAGCAGCATTTATGATGTGCCAAGTATCCTAAAGAAATTGTTCTATGGACACCCACCAATACACATCCAAAATGTATTGTAACATCATAATAAACCTTTAGCAAGCATTGCAGTCACAACTGGTTAAGACTTCCAACCCAACCTCTTCCACTTTATATATACCTTAATGGGTGCTTCCACTTCTTTCGCACACTCTTTGGCTGGCCAAGCTGTAACTATGTTTAAGTATGCTGTTATCAATACCAAAATAATTTCCAAACAAGGATTCTGGTATACTGGCTTCTAGCGGTGAGTTGAATGGACGACCCTCAAATGATGTATACACTGTAATCCCAGGAACCTGTGAATATTACCTTATCGTGAAAGAGAATACGACCTTATATGGCAACACATGTGATTAAGGATTGAGAAGAGGGACTTCCCCTAGAGGATTATCCGGGTAAGCCTAAATCCAATTACAAATGTCCTTATAAAAGTAATTTGAATACACATAGAAAAAGATGGGGAATGTGACCACAGAGGCAAAGACTGGAACTATGGACCAAAAGCCAAGGAGCACCTGAAGCCACCAGAAGCAAAAAGAAGAGACGACAAACGGGTTCTCCCCTGGAGCTTTCTCAGGGAGCGTGAACCTGCTGACACCTTGATTTCTAACTTCTGGCCTCCAGAACTGTGATAGAATCAATTTCTGTTGTTTTATGCCACCCACTTTTTATAAGTTTATGACAGCTGTCCTAGGAAATACAGCTCCTAAACACTGTAACCAATGGCTTGCTAATAGAGCTAACAACTACTACTTATTCATTAAGTTCTTGGCATACGACATGTACAGATTCACATTTAATACCTTCTGAATGCAAGAGGAAAAAATCCACATCACTACTGTAAATGGTAGAGAATCCTAATTGTGAATTATGAGGTTGGAAGACACTGTTAACTAGAATTCATAGTTTTACTTAGTCCTAATAACTTCTGATTCTAGACCTTTGCCAACTTTCTTGCTTCACTTAATATTTTATTCCCTGTAGTTTTTAAAACAAACAATTTTAATGATTTTGAGAGAATTTTGGCCATAGAAAACATCCTGAATTTCCACAGCTGAGTAAAAATACTGTATTATTTTGGCCCTCAGGCCTATTTTTATTTTTTATTTATTTATTTTTTTTTGAGATGGTATCTCGCTCTGTCACCAGGCTGGAGTGCAATAGCACAATCTCAGCTCACTGCAACCTCCACCTCCTGGAGTCAAGCAATTCTCCTGTCTCAGCCTCCCGAGTAGCTGGGACTACAAGCAGATACCACCATGCCCAGCTAATTTTTGTATTTTTAGTAGATATGGGGTTTCTCCATGTTGGCCAGGCTGATCTCAAACCCCTGACCTCAGGTGATCCACCTGCCTCAGCCTTTCAAAGTGTTGGGATTACAGGCTTGAGCCACTGAGCCCTGCCAGGCTTAGTCTTTAATGACAACCTGAGATGGGACCTGGTATGAGCTTAGATTCATGCTCATTTTCCACCTAAAACATTTTGATAGGATATTCAAATAGATCTTTATCATGGACTATATACATTCAAACCAGAGTTCCCCAATAAAGTTGACCGTGCTCCCTTCCTGCCATTCACCTAATAATGACAAACTGCATTTTTACTTAATAATCTTCAACCTAAATTAGTCCATATATAAGGATTTTATTTCATTATCCATCAACACTCTACTGAGAATCACATTTTGATTTTTTTAAAAGCTGAAGTGCTAAGTGCCAAAGCAGAAGCTAGAACTGTATGTCTATGGACTAAATAGTGATTGATTAAAATGTGCAAACAGTCTTTCATTTGACTAACGAAGGAATATCTAGATTTGTTCAGACAGGCAAATGGAAAAGAGCCTCAGAAATAATTCAGTCTTGTAACCAGACAAATAGATAACGTTGACGATTATTTGACTGCATTTTAAGGCTACATTGTGTTCCAGAACCTAGTCCTAATTCTAACTTCATGAAAGGCAGAAAGATGTGAGGTAAACTGGGCACTGGCTGAGAATGCTGCAGAAATACTCATCTCCACCTTCAACTATCAGGGACTATGCTAAAAACAAAATCAGGTGGATTCACTGAGATGCAATTAAACAAATATAGATGCAATCCAATTGAAAAGAAATCTATGAAACTATAGCACTGCTTTTCACAAATCCCATGAAATTTATTTGAAATTCATTTAGTTCATTTAGAATTCAATTAGAAACAACACAATCACCATTTTTAAAATGCTTCTTACCTAAGATACAATACAAAAAAAAATTTTAAAGACCCTAATTACCAAGAGTTGTATAACAAACAAAAATTCTAATTTTCCAATACAGGTGCTAGCTTTTTAAGATAACAATGGTCACTCATACTTGTTGTAACATAGGCTTCAAAACTAATCACTGCGTAAGGAAGACAATGGGAGCATTCTCACATGTATGTCAGGAATAGATGTTACTTACTGTTTTATCATAAAGCTAAAACAAGTATAAGATTAGCTTTCCTCAGAATGCGTTAAATATTTAATTTCCATGTTTAATCACAATCCAAGTTTTTACCATGTATGATTATTTATCCCTGTACATCTCTGAGGAAAAAAATGTATAGATGACATCTACATTTAATGCCTATGTTAATGAAAAAATAACCTCTTTCACAATCTTTATAATATACAGAGGGAGAGAGCCATAGAATTTATGCAAAAAAAGAAGAAGAAAGAAGAAGGAAGAAGAAAAGAAAGAAGAAAGAAAAAGAAGAAGTTGTTGGCCATACTGTCAATGTGAAAAGCATGTGGCCACATTTTCAGAACTAAAGAAATTTTATTTTAAACGAATGCTATGTTGGGTAACAATAGGTAAAACAAACTGTTGTGATCAATATGAGGTCAATAAACTTCTGAAATCAGCCTTCAGTTTCTTTCCCACTCCACCTTATCATTAAAATGCTCTAGGTAGAACAATGTAATGGTTAAGAGGAAGGATTCTGGAGTCACACAGCTTGGGTTTGAATCCTAATTGTACCATTTATTAGATGCATGAACTTAACCTCCCTACATCTCAGTGTCCTTATCTGAAAAACAGAAATTATAGTTTTTATCCACCGAAAGGGTTTTTGTAAGGACATAATATAAAAGCCCTTAGAACTTTACCTGGCATATTTCAAATATCTGATTTGGTTATTATTAAATGATACCATTACCACTCATGATAACATAATTTATAATCTATCTACAAACCACACATTAAATTTTCCACTAATGAGTATTGCACTTATTCACAAGTATTTACACAAATGAGGCATTCATTTAAAAATGTCTCTCTTATATAAAACATGTATGTTATGTAAAGAAGTGAAAAGGTTATCCAACATCTAAACACAGTGACCATACAAATAGATAATGATGAATATTTGATTGCATTTCAAGGCTACATTGTGTTCCAGAACCTAGTCCTAATTCTAACTTCATGAAAGGCTAATACTTTTACTTCTTTGGGATATCAGAGGGGTAACTGTCTTCCAAAGAAAAGGTCAGAAGTCAGATTCTTTGACTTCTTTTGGATATCAGAAGGATAACTAGTCTTCCAAAAAAGACTAATACTTTGACTTCTTTTGGATATCAGAGGAGTAACTAGTCTTCCAAAGAAAAGAGCAAAAGTCAGATTGCTCTGAACTTTTATAAATGATATACATAAAAGTACAGTCCCCTAAAAATACAAACATTTTATGATTTTTCAAAGAGCAGCTTTTAACCAAAAAAAGGCAGTTTTCCATAAAAACAAATTTACATTCTTTAAGAAACTGTCTTTGGCAATACTCTAAAGTTTTCATGAGTCAATTTTTACCTAAGAAAAAAACAGATCTAATGTTAATTTCAGTATAAAATCTAATTTCATAATTCACAATGTAGTAAATATGTAGTTGCTTATTGACAAACACCAAACAAATTTTCGCATATGAACTACTTAAAAGAATATGGCAGAATCTTTTCTACTAATGGATTTCACAAATAAGTATTAGCACAAAAAATACTGGATAGAGAGTCCATAATTATGTGATACATCTTAAATATCAGTAACCAATTATAGTTACTGAAGAAATGCATGATAAATAAAACATTTACAGTCTTTAAAATTACCAATTACAGTTTTATATAGAGGCGTACGATTAGTTCTAAGTGGGAGCCTATTAATGTCTCTCAGGGAGTAAAAGAAATGTGCTTCTCACTGAACTGATCATAACCGTATATTATTGATGTCTTAAAAATAATCCTGGGCCAGGCAGAGTGGCTCACTACTGTAATCCTAGCACTCTGGGAGCCTGAGGCAGGCAGATAACTTGAGGCCAGCCTGGCCAACGTGACGAGACCCTGTCGCTACTAAAAATATAAAAAGTAGCTGGGTATGGTGGTGAGAATTTACAACCCCAGCTACTCGGGAGGCTGAGGCAGCAGAATCACTTCAACTCGGGAGGTGGAGGTTGCAGTGAGCTTAGATCGTGCCACAGCACTCTAGCCTTGCCAACACAGTGAGACTCCATCTCAAAAAAAAAAAGTTCCTGAAGAATTTTGTTTATGTTATCTACATTGCAATAAACTAGCATAATAATTTTTCAACTGCACAGGGACAATATGAAATGTAACTTTTTAAATGAAAGTGCTTTTGCATATTATAGGTACTTATTAAATACATAGTGATTAGATTTTCCAGCTCCTGCAAACCTAAATTTTTAGGTTATCACTTATCTTTTATTGCGTCTTGAAACATGTTCCTTCCTGGCCCTTAGGCAACTTAAAAGTGTTAAATTCTATTTTGATGTCTATGCAATGCCTTTGACCACTTGTCATCAACCAGCTTTGGATGTGTGTTAATAGTCTGTGAAAATTGAGCAATGTCTAAGCATTATCAACTCCTGCCCAACTCACTCATTTTAAGATGCTGCTGCTCAAGAGCACCTAAATCAAAAAAGCCACTTTAAATATTTTTACTTAGAATTAAGGAAAATGGGCTGATAGTTATTCATTCAAAAGTACTCAGTAAGTATCAAAATATGTACAAGCATTAAGAATGCAGCAATAAATGATGCAAGCATAGTCCCAGCCCTCGTGGATCTTTAAATCTAGTAGGCAGCTGTGAGAGGTGGAGAAGAAAAGGGGATGAGTTGAGTAATTAAAATTTTAAGTGAAAATGTCTCCCATTTCTTTAACCATTCTTAGTGATCCAGAATGTCATACTGAGGGATGGCAACAGCTTCTCTATTCCTTGGCACTTCTACACGCATCTCGTGGATTGAGAAAAAGGTAGTCAATGATATTTGTGGGTCTGACGTGTAACTGTGGGGGAAGGGACTGGGAAGAGTATCAGCATAGGATTCTCCAATTTGCTGCTATGTTGATTCCAAGATGAGGCACTGCAACCATTACTCCTTGAAGCCTCACAACAACACAAGCAAAAGCATGGTAATAGTTTTATGACGCCTTCATCTAGGAAGCATCAGGTTTTAAGATATTGCCCATCCTTGTCTTTCTCACTGATTACTGCATAATATTGATTAATAAGATCATACTTTTAACCGCCTGAATTTCTCTTCCTGGTTATTTCACCCAGGTGAGATCTGGGTCATTGAGATGTTTGTCTGCTCTTGGACTGGTCAATGTTGCCACTGCAACTGGCCATATGGAAAGTGTTTACAATTTTAGTGATTTTGTGTTGTGTTTCCAAGTTGCCTTAAAGGCTTTCCAGATGTACCCACATTCCTCTGCTCTGCCACTTATGTTCCTTCATGATTATTTTGAGAAGTATATTACAGTCAAAAAATTCTTCTTCTACTGCATAATGCATGAACTTATCATTTTTATATTAAGTATAGTTTTCACTTGATCTTAGCCAAAAGGCCAAGAAGCAATATTAGATATAGTTTTTATATCTACTTCCTAAAGAAAGCTGGGGTCCATGTTTTGCTTTGAAGCTGATGAGTTGATGAGAAAAATACCTATGCATTGAGTACCACAAGACGTTAGAGTATCAACTTCTCTAAGATCTCAGTATGGCTGGTTTGTTAGTACTTTTATCTGCTTTATAATTTTCTTTTGCTTTCCAGAAAACTGCACAATTATCATCTACCCTTAAGTATTCTGGTATTTGTTTCATGATATTCGGTAAATTGGTTAATCAAATTCTTGTTACACGTTTTTAGGAAACATTACACTTTTAACCAAAGTGATGCTTTTAAATTATTCTCTTAAACATAATAACGTCTTAACAGAGTTACAGTACCCAGTTTTACTCTAAGAGAAAAGCAAAGTGAGTAAGGAGGGCACAGGAGCATGGAGTGGAGACACAGAACAAAGCATCTACACAGACTAGCCAACAGAAAGCATCCTGGCAATTTAATGAAGAATAAACAGTGAGTTTAGTTTAAATAGCAGTAGATATGTTGTGGAGAATTACTCAGTCTATACTCAGCTTCCTGCTGGGCTAAATGTGAGCTAATTTATTATTTTGCTTACATTTACGCTCTTGTAGATTGTGAAAGCAGAGCTTTCTTTTTAATCTGTTTTTTGCATTAAAGCAAAGTTTCCAATTCCACATACTGCATTTAACACAAGGTCATTCTTGCACTATTTTCAAAAAGTATAGTCATAGAATTTTAAACTATTATAAATATAGACCAATTTAAAGGATAATTTCATCAGAAACTTTACAACTTCCTTACTGTAAATATTTCCAATTTTACCACCTTATACTATCAAAATATAATATTATACATGCTATATATACTGCAATAAATAACCTTCATGAATACCAAATATGGAAGCAGTGAGTCCATAATGCAAGCAACTACCACAGCATAGGTGGGCAATAACCATTAATTCAATGAATAAATAAACCTACCATTATTCAAAATGAAGACTATGCTCATGTCAGGAAAGCTCTCTCAAATGGAGAAGTCTCTCTGTAACACAACCTTGTACGGCTCAGTCCATTTTTCTGTTAGAACATGACTGATGGGTATGACAAATAACAATAATGGTGCTTCATACAGCAGTAATTGGGATTTTGCAGAGAAGGCGGGCTGTAGTGCTTGCTCATCAGGAGATGGCCTGTGCCATCTGAAAAAACTCTCAGGTGGTCCAAACCACCCACCCCACTCCTGTACTAACATCAATGCTCTACAGAAGAAAAACAAGTAGAATAGGATTTTATCTTTAGACTCTTACCAAGGAGTTTTTCCTGCAATAAAAGTCCAGTAGTATGGACCCTAAAATGACATTGCATCAAACCATGAGCTCCACTATTCTGAGGATGAATTCATGCCCTTCATAACTCCTCTCTTCCCTCCTTTGTTTTTCTTAGACAATATGCTGATTGAGACTTGTATCATAGCATGTAAGTGGTGAAAGGAAGAAATGGTAAGAGCAAGGGAAAAAAGTAAACATGAATGTCCTTAGCCAAGCACTGTGCTCAGGCTTCACTTACAAGAGACCTCTTCACAGCTACACTGAGAGACTGGTGCTGCAGTCTTCTTACTTTCCACAGAGAGCTATGCTGAGGCTCTGAGACGCTGGGACCAGTTGGTAAAGGGCAGAGTTAAGATTCAAACAGTGGTTGGGAGCACACACTCTCAAGCCAGACTGCCTGGGTTCAAATGTCAGTTCTGTCACTCACTAGCGGTGTGACTGAGAGACAGTGAATGCTGTTTAATCTCTCTGGGTCTCAGCGTCCTCTTCTGGAAAATGGGGACAATAATAATGAAGAAATAATGTTTGTAAAGCATGTAGAACAACATCTGGCTTACAGCAAGCATTATGTAAGCATTTGTTAACTGAATAAAACATCTCAGAGTAAGGCTAAGGAAACCAATCAGAGGAGATTTAGTGAGTATCTAACATGTACAATATGTTAGACTACACAAAATTAAGTAGAGTGTTTAAAATAAAATGGAATTTATTTAATTTGTCTAGACTCTCACTATTCCACATTAGCTGAGCAAAGGAGGTACTGATTTTTTGTGGATAAAATTCATATTTTTATAATCACTTTGCTTAAGTCCTGTCCTCATCTCTCATTAGTACTAAGAATAATAATGAATTGAGTGTCACTTATGCTTAACCAATGAAATCTCAGGGAAAAACTGACAATACAGCTATAATAGAAATCACCTTTCTTAATTCAACAAGTAACTATAGGGCAAAAAAATCAAAAGCCTTCCACTGAATTTACTACTAAACATTTCACTGTTTCTTTCAACTTATCTTTTAAGAAAGTTACGCCATACAAAAAGAAAAAAGGCCACACCTCATTGTTCTGAATCTGTAAAACTGTAGATTCAGAAGGTGCACGTGCAGGTTTCTTACATGGTTATAATCATTATTTTCATAACAGGCCTTCCCCACTCTTCCTTTCTCATTACATAAAGTAATAATCATTTAATCCCCAATACTCTTAACTCAAAGAAATGTTACGCCACACATCAATATTAGGTTTTTACCTCTATTTTAAAATCGTATGCTTTTGTAAGTGCACAGGAACAACAGTGTATTTCCACTTCTAGTATATTTATGTATAGACATTGAATATAGTAAATTAAGAAGTAAATTAATCTTGATTCATGTTGTATTTGAAAGATGTAATTATGCTTAAGTGTTTAAAACTGAAGGCAATCTCTGCTTCCATTTTAATGAATAATGCTCTATATTTAAAAGTATGGCTTCAAATAATTTTGAATACTAGAATATCTGCTATCAAAGACACAAAAGGTAAAACACATCAGTAAAGTAAAATCATCTTAACTTTCCCATGTAATTTTCTTATACTTTCTATAAACCCATCTAATTTGACAATTTGTGGCCAGTCATGTTATCATTTTCTTAGAATAAAACTCATTGTGCTTACATGACACTGTCAAATTGAAGGGCACAGATATATCTAACATTTTAAAAGAACAGAACAAATCAAAGAAACGCAGCCACAAATCAAACACTATTCAATTACTCAAATAAGCAATTTGAGCACTCCCCCAAAGAAAACTTATAGATAATATAAATAGAAAAGCTGTTTCTCAATGTTAAAAATGAATTTACTTACCTTGGCCCTCTGAGGGCAGTATTACCTAACACATAGACAGAAATTTCAGAAAACAATCTTTACCTATCATTCTAATAAAAATGAAATTTTTTAATGAAATGGGCATATTTGTTCGTATACATAAATATTTCTTTCCTCATCATTATCTCTACCTTTATAAGCATAATACTGCTGTTTTAAAATGTTTTCACTGACTTCGAAAGGAAAGATTTTCTTAAAACCAACGCATCATGAAGGAAAATGCAAGGAAGCATCAGTATCATTGAAGTCATCCAAAACACAATAAAATGAAAAAATTATATAAGGACTTTACATTGCATAAATACTCTAAGTTCCTATTTTGTTCTCTGTAGAATAATTTGTTTTTAAAAACTGCATGACATCAAAATATACAATTTATTAGTAAAAACAACGTAATTTGAGGAGGGTAACAATTCAGTTCCAAAGTGTCTTCTTAAAAGCAGCCAACACCAATATACTAGTTTGTTACAAATCACTCATTTATTAATAAAATATAATGCAAATGACAAATTGGCAACTCTAGAGTTAAAGCACCCAGTGAGTTTTCATAACTGATTCTTACACTAAGAATCTTTACATAGCATAAGAATTATCAATTCTAGAATCTAAGCCAATCAATGTACACTGGGTTTTTTATTCCTTTTGCTATTTCATAGGAAAAAAAAAGTTTCCTAGTATTCACTTATTAAAGTTTTTTTGATACACAAAACCCTAAGTAACTAACCCTATATAATCCAGTGGCATGATAGACCTTTAAGAATATAAAAAGTGCTAATCTTCATGTCAGAGTTGTACATAAGTTAATTAGTAACTATTCAACTTTCCAGGTCCCATCACTTCTCCCACGAGAAAAAAAACAAAAACAGAAACCTAAAATTAAAAGAAAAAAAAAAAAAAGAGCCTCTATTGAAGGAAGATAAAAATTATAACAAGCAGGTAAACAGCAAATTTACTTTCACACAGCAAGATCTCACATGGATGACACTGACTGCCATTTAGTAAAAATGTGTTTTATCTAGATTTGTATTTACTTTTTCAAAAAAGTCCTTGCTTCTATAATTTAAGGTATAGTTCTCCACTCAGGAACTATGCCATTATCTGGCATAATTTTGAATAAATTAGATTTTTAAAATTCGACCTACTAGAATTAAACAGTTTTATTCATTTTAAAGTATATAAAATCATGGATATTTTAAGATCAAAAAACTTTAAATAAAATTTTAAATCTTTCTTTACTAAAACAAAAGGTAAAAGTAACTAGCTTAACAGTTTACATACTACAAATTCAGGGAAGGGAAAGAAGGTCATGTCATAAAATTCTTTGCTATAATAAATATATATACTTAAGTTTAAGTATCTCTTCAAAAAGATGCCAGGAAACAACAGCTGCTGTTCTATGCATTTTTGCTTAAAAGTATAAAATTATGAACTTTGATGCTGTGTTCCAGTGTCATGCAACTAAGTGACTGGCTTGGCCAAAAAAATAGACAAACTTCACGGCTTATGCTTTTCCTGCTTTTGTATCTTAATCATCTTCTGTTCTAAAAAGTGCTACCAAGTTTACCCACATCTTTAATCAGATTTTTTGAAACTAAAACACATTAAAAATTTTAAGCCAAAACATTTAGCAAGATGCCTTAAAGAATATGTCAGACAGTGAAATACTCTGTTTTCAACATACTGGCCAATATTTCTAAAAATTACTATTCATGCAGGATTTTTATGAGGCACAATTCAAATCCACATTAAAGCTAAAAGTTTCTGAAGTTTTCTGAATTATCCTGAAAATACACCAAGTACGGTTTCACTTATTTGCGAAAATGTCCTCACAGTTTCATCCTCATTTGTGATACATTTCATAGGCTATGGATATTTCTACTTCTTTGGTACTATAAGTTATTTTTTATAAACATCCCATTACTTGTTTAAAAACATAGACTGTTAACACTTGACTATCTATCTAGAAATACTGGCACCTATCACCATGTGCCATTAAACATTAAAATATCCTTATATGAAGCTACTAGCACTGCATTCAAAAGTAAGGGTTATTTTTCTAGTGTAACCAACTGATTCTTTTAAACCAAAACAGAAGTTCTTAGTCACTATACCCAGTCCTATAAACAACTCTTAAATACTAAATTAGGCAGCTCTCCCAGGTACAACATCCGTTGACTCATCAACCAAAATTATTGAGTAATATTTACTACTGTGAATGCTGGACCAAAACAACAATTTGAAAAGAAAAACGTGAAGAACCATCACCTACACCTGTGTGGGAATTAATCATACTCTACTGAGTTTACTGACTTCCTCCTGTCGACCAAAGCCATATCCTCTTCTCTAAGAAAACACTTCTGCTTATCTCAGCACTTTCATCCCTATGTGAACTTGATTAGTTTCTTATCTGTAAAATAAAGAGCTTGACAATCAAATAATGATTTAAACCTCCATGAGGAGAAGAAATGTTATTTTTACTGTTGTTTGTTCATATTACAATCATGTTTATTAACTATGTATTCCAAAATCTTAATAACCTAAATACAGCTTAAGTATTGGCCGTAGCAGAGAAAAATTCAGCTCCAAAATAAGTTGAGTTTACTTTTTTAAGTAGAAAAATAATTTTATAGAATAAAATGTTAAATCAGCTGGCTGGGCATGGTGGCTCACACCTGTAATCCCAGCACGTTGGGAGGCTGAGGCAGGTAGATCATGAGGTCAGGAGTTTGAGACCACACTGGCCAACATAGTGAAACCCTGCCTCTACTAAAAACACAAAAATTACCTGGGTGTGGTGGCATGTACCTGTAGTTCCAGCTACTCAGGAGGCTGAGGCAGGAGAACCACTTGAACCCAAGGTGGACGTTGCAGTGAGCCAAGGCCACAGCACTGCACTCCAGCCTGGGTGAGAGAGTGAGACTCCATCTCAAAAAAAAGAAAAGAATAAAACATGAAATCATCATCACTACATAACCACTAATACCATACCTCCAAAATACTTTTATCCAACTGTCTTTATATTTTCTTTAAACAATTGATTTCCCTCCATATTTATAAACCATCAAAAATCACTAAATAAATATAAGGTTCTAAGAAGCAACCAGATATCTATGATCATTCTCTTAAACAGCCTCTACAGCTTGGTATTCTTACTCTGCAGTAGTCAGAGCATTATATAAATACTCCAATTGTAATAGCTACAGAGCTCTAGACTTGCATGTAACATCTAATAAAAACATTACTAACAGCTCCTACTTAATTCATTCAGGACATTCTAAATATATTAACTCAGGTTGTCTTCACAAGATCCCTGAATAGCACTTATTGTTTCTTTCTTTCAAAAGATGAAGAAATTCACATTTAAAGAGTTTAAGTGACTATGAGTAAACTCACTCATCTAAGTTAAGTGATATTTAAATCTAGTCTTCGTAACTTCAAAGACATTCTGCCTTAGGCAAGTATACATATTAAGGTGATTGAAATATTAAGATTTGGCAAATGGCTCTGAAAGAATTAGAAGTAACATATGTTAATAAAACATAGATCTGGAAGTTTGCTTGTGTATAGAAGTTGGCATAAGCTTGTTTTTCCCAGTCACTCATTAATATCCTGACCACTAGCAAACCATACTTTCTCACTTTAATAACATACACCTTCTACTTAAAAAATGGCATACTGCTTGCCTCCAAATTTAGTAGGGATATGAGGATTGTCTATGAAACTATAAATACATGGACATAACCCTACACACAAATATGGATATATTCATAGCTACCTATATAAAAGAAATAAATACATGAGACAAAGGAAAAGTCAGGGTGGCTGATGATTTTCTAGGCCTTTTCAGCAAACACGGATTACAGTCACTTGAGTAAAAACTGACGGTAAAACAAAAGTTTTTCTGGATAGACCTGACCTCTATATTTCTTTATGAAAAGTTGAAAATAACAGGTAACCTTCCCTTAATCCTTTCAGAAAGACATTATTCTGGATACAAAGCTCTGTCAGTACATTGGCCTTTCAACCATGCTTTAGACAATTTCTGCTTAATAATTACACAACAAAACCTCAAATGTTT
Source organism: Aotus nancymaae (assembly GCF_030222135.1). Classification (NCBI taxonomy): domain Eukaryota; kingdom Metazoa; phylum Chordata; class Mammalia; order Primates; family Aotidae; genus Aotus; species Aotus nancymaae. The sequence continues at coordinate 27,893,828 of NW_026988445.1, forward strand.
CAGGAAGGTATGAATTCCAAAAGTCAAAATTAGCACTTTTTAGTTCTCCACACATATATTCTTTAGTAATGTAAGTACACATTTGGGGGAAAAATAGGGAAAGTCAGAGCTTCTCTTTTTGTTTTCTAGTTATTCCATTCATATTGTGATTGGTTTTGAAATGTTACAAAAATTTTTGGTGTTCTAGAAAATAAGTAACATGTGAAAATTTTACCTAAGGTCACTGTTTCTTCTTAATTATTTAAGGTGAAAGTAATAAACCAGACATTTAAGTAAACATACTCACTTCCATCTAAATATAAGTGTTATCATAGCATTTGAAAACATTCCAGATACATCAAATCTCTAACACCTAATGACAAGAATGTATCAAAAGGAAATACACAACCAACTCATTAATGCTTGATGAAAATGCACATCTATCATTTACAGAATCTGTGACAACCATGAGAAAAAGAATATATATTGATCAAAAAGGCCAGGTTACTAAGTAACTTTGTTTCACAACAAAGAACATTTAAGTTCATAATTATGGAATTACCCACAAAATAAACTGGGTACTCTTAATAAACTGGGGTACCTCACTCCTAGTGGTAGGCTATAAAACAAATTGATTCAGTTTAAAATAATTTAAGTGCTGACTAGTGTTAAAACGTTCATGTATGCATTAAGATCATACCAAATCACCTGACTGATTTCTTAATCAAAAGCTCCTCTTGTCAGTTACCAGTTCACACCTAACATTAAACCAAACGGGTATCTGTCATCAATATGGAGAAATAAGAAAGTTTGTATTGCCATTTAAAGAAGTTGCTTTCTAAAACTAGACATGAATAAGGGAGAGAAGAGGAAGTATTAAACCCCTAAACTAATTAACAAAATAAGGGAGGGGGAGGCAGGAAAACAATGATAATTAGTATGTACCCTTGGTTAACCAAATCCACACATACATTCATTCTGTATATGCACAAACATCAGCAGCATCATAAACCGTCTCAAGTTCTAGCCATTATTCAGTTCGACATCTGCACATGTTTATGCGTCTCTCCAAACAACCTCTTGAACACCCTGCTGGAGCTGTCATTTTTTTCTTCTCCCTATCTGGCAGATGGCAAGTCAACAATCGGCATCAACAGCAGCCGAATATCTCCCCCTCCATCCTACCCCCCTAAACAGACACAATAATAACTTCTTTGTGCTTCCCTACAATGCAGCTGCTTAAACCATTTCGCTACAAGGCTGCTTTGCCTTAATAAAAAAAAAAAAAAAAAAAATCCCTTCTGTCAAGTCTAAAAAGCAGCATAATGTTAAGCAAGCTAAAGCCACAGCACAGCTGCAAACGGGCAGACACATTGACAGCTCCTCCCTTAACAAAGCCCTGTGAATTGAAGGGGGTTCATCTGAGGCTCACACAGTAATTAGTATAAAAAAGTCCGACAGCCTCTATTATGCTAAGGGGAAAAAAATACTGGACAGAACTGGGCTGCTGTTTTGCGTCAAGAGTTCTGCTGCAGAGTAGATAAATCATGTTGGGTTTTTTCCTCTCTTTTTAAAGACAGTAATAAGGAGGATGAGAGAAGCTAATTTGAAAACTTGGACACAGTAATTGTACCATATGGTGAGCATTTATCCTTTCTGAAATGCACGCTAACAGTCACTTACATGCACACTGCTTTGTTTTACAGTTGTTATTCTCTCTACCATATTCATAAAATGGATTTGAATATCTGATACTCAAGAGAAGTTGTGTGTAATTAGAACAGAACTGCCTAGGTTTAATTTACTGGCCTTGTACTGCAATCTAGTAAAATGCAAAACAAAATTAAACAATGTGTCCACTTTGTAAAAATATTTTTTCTTTAACTCAACAAAAAAACTAATGAATACAGGTTCGTTGGAGTGTTTCTAAGTTAAGGTATAGTATATTTTGAAAATTCCAACAGAATAAACTAGGTGTTGATAAGATTTCTACTGACCAATTTCAAAGATACTATGTCACTGTAAGAATGCTCTTTCATAAAGATCACCTGGTTTTATTTTATATTTCACTAAAGCAGATGTAACTCTTTCTCGTATGTATCAGTAAACCTAGATGCAATAGAATTTCCTTCCATGTGTCCTAACAATTTTAGGACAAGAAATTCTGTCATTTATTAAATAGCTATTAAGTACTATGTGCCAAACACCTATCTGGCACAGAGAGGAGAATACAGAAAAGTTTTCACATTTTTTTAAAAATCTAAACATAAATTGACTTAATATTGTCTACTTCAAAATTCTATAAAAATCTATTTGAAAAAAGACTTTAATAACACTAGTGCATTGCCTATCATGGCACAATATATCAAAATGACATTTTCCTGAGAAGAAAGTCATATAAAAAAACAAGATTAATCAGAAGTAAATTTATTGTACTGCCATCTGTGTGCCCCTGTTAGGTAAAATATTCTGTGTTTACTCAATATTAACTATGTTCTAAAGCTGGCATACTCAACTAGCACTCATACGAATCCTTTAAATTTCAAGTGGAGTAAAATCACTGGTCTGAATGTCTACAGTTTCCATGTGAGCACAAATGTCCTTCTGATCAATATTCTTGGGACATGAAAAAGCAAAATATTTTAAGGTATTATTAGTTCGAGACAGAACTAAGAGTCCTTACTAAAGCTTGAAGTAATCTGTCTTTAAAAACATATCAATAGTAATAACATCCCAATACTACTCTAGAAGACTGTGAACCCACCCAGAAAATTGGGCACAATTACATTAAGAAAAGAGTGGCTTCATCCAACAAGTACCATTACTAATTCTCCATAGTAAATCTCCATTGTGGCTTAACAGAAATAAACTTTGTCACCCACTACTAGTGTAGTCACAGTGGCTTCCTTTTATGCTACTGGTATTGGGCCATATGACCAATTTACACCTTGGATAAAAATACTTTTGCATACTGCTTTTACAGTTGTACTAAATATTTTCAAATATTAACATGGGTCTGAAAAGTTCATTATACTGGATTGGCTTTGGTTTTGACAGACAGATGTTTTGAAAAATATGTGACCAACAACAGAAGTCTGACTGTGTGTACTTTCAAACCGGGTGAATCCTATTGTATTAACGATGTCATGATACTATCTGGTGTTAAACAAAAAATGGGATCATTCTCTACAAAGCAGGGGGAGATCATTCTTTTTCTAAAAATGTGCAGAGAAACAGTACATAATATCTCTTCTTGTTAAATAAATGAGGGAAACAAAAAAAAGAGAATTTTCATTATTTTGAAAACAGGTTCTAAAGTGTTACCAAATGACTTATCTTTTTATCACATATGAATAAAAAGCCATTCTTAGTGGAGGAAAAAAAAGAATTTGTTTCCATTAGGAAAATCAAGTTGAGGATACCTCTGTAAGCCGAATACTCCATTTAGTGATAATACTTAGGGTAAATGGGATGTGAATATAAGATCTGAAAATTTAACAGAATAATGATGGCTTTGACTTCAGGAAATGTGTTGTTACAGCATTTGATCAACAGTTTTTGTTAGTTAAATCTGTCAACAATTTCTAAACTATCTGAAATCATTATGCATTATATCAATGACAACACTGCAAAAAAATTTGTCTGTAAGGAAAAATTAAGACTGTTTTAAAAGTTTCTTCTAATAAGAAATATTTTCCAAGAATACATAGTTTTTAAGAAGAATGCTTCCTTCATATAATCACAATTCTGATATCCTTTACCTAAGGGGGAATGGGGTAATTAGAACAAAGCTGTAAGAAAATGTTCATAAATAAGAATCACAGAACCAAATGATCCTAGTGGGTCTAGGTAAACATTCTCATTTTGATAAACCTACGTTGTATCTTTTAAGAACTTAAATGTGCTAAGTAACAAGTTGATGTCTTCCTCTTAAATATGAATAATTCCTCATAAAGTCTAGCAGGTACCAAATACAATTTAATTTATAATGTATGGGGTACTATTAAATACTTACAAATATTAAGTCAAAGACTAGCATACCACTAAGAAAATAATGCGGCGGTCTACTGATGCACTAACAATGATGGCAAAACCTAATCCAAGACTTCCAGATGCAAAAAACCTAACAGTGATATGGACTCCCTCAGCAGAAACTCAAGCAATGCGTAGTTCACAACAAACTCTTCATTTCTGTAATAAACACAAATCAAGCAATGAGAATACCTAACACAGAATTTTAAATTCAGAGAGCCAAGAAATTAAAAATGAATAATTACCTCATATTTTATAATCATGATGTAGAAAAAACAATGGAAAGAGGAGAGATCATGTCTAGAATATATTCAGAAGTAGGCCTCAGCAAAATATGTACCTCTGATAGTGGTCTTTGACTTTAATGCTCTATTAGAGCTCTTTCAGTTACAAGGAACGAAGATCCACTGAGGCTAATACATGGAAAAACCGGTCATTCTAATAATACTAACACTTCATCCAAAGAATATAGGCAGCCTTTGTGCAAGTTAGATCTGGAAGGTGATTAAACCACTTTCCTTTATCTTGTTCAGGAATTGTGTCAAGTCTGGCTTCTATCTCTGGTCTCTGTTTCCCATTCCCCTCCCAGCCCTGGATGGATCTCAGTATGCCTGCTGCGTCTTCCACACCCTACCCACCAGCTCCTTAGCATGCTCATGTTTTGTTCCTTCACAAACTCAGCTTGCTGCTACTTCTTACAGGCAACACTACCCATAACACATAATACATGAAAGAATGTGGTTTAGTGTTACTCCAGAAATGTTAAGTGACTTCCATATAATTTCAATTTGTATTAAAGTCTTTTATTTACTATTACTGTACACTAGGTAATCAAAATGTCTTCCCAAGAAGAGCTTTAACCCAGTGGCTTTTAAATTGTGGGTCAAGATTTTTAATTTTCAAGGACTAGGTAGAATCAAAAATACTAGAAGCACTGGCAGACTTCACATGATGAACAGGCTGGTTTCCAACGGCATTCACTTTGCCAGAGATTTAAAATTTAGTTTATGATTTTTAAAAATTATTAATACAAATGGTAGCTAGTTCCTACACATCATTAGTTGAAAAGGCACTCTCTAGTAGTTAAACTACTTGATCTTTTAATAATTTGCTTTCATTCTCCTTACTGCATATTAAAGAAACAAGTCAGATGTGAATATTCCCACAGGTATTCTATGCTCAAGAGTTTCAAAGCTGTAAGCACCTGATTAAAGAAAAGAAAGACATGGAACACTCCATCACTGGATGGCCACATATCAAAGATGTTATAAAAGAAATTTAAGTTTTGAGTTAAAGGTGGTATCAAACTGCCCCATAGGTTACTTTCAACAGCAAGATTCTAGTATTACTGTGATTTTACAGATTAGGAAACCAAGATTTCAAGTTAAGAGACATGTCATTAAACCAGTTCTTTTGACTTCAAGTCCAGCTAATTTAGATCATAAAACACACATTCTACATTATACTTGCAAGAAATCTTGGAATCTCAAATCCCTTTGAATAGTACTTCTATTTTTAAAATAAATTATAAGTTAGAATCCAGTTATGCTGAATATACAACATTTCTATGAGTACACCTATTAAAGTATGGGAATAAGTGTAAAGCCAAAGAAGAGAGCTACATTCTTTTTACACTAGATGCTATGCATAAGAAAACAGAAGACCTTTCCTCTTCAACTGAGGTGGCAATTGCTTCTAAAACACCACCCAAGGCTCAGCTGAGATGGTCTCTTACCACTTGTTTACAAAGGAATCTGATCTGTAGCTGAAGCGATTATGAACAGGAGGTAAGAAAATCCCCACGTTTTACAACCATTTTCAACATACACACAACTGCGGACATGGGTGTCCATAAGTCAGTGATTGTGTGTATTCTCTGTGCTGTTATTTACATAGGAGATGAAAACTGGAAACATCAAGTCAGTCACGTAGTATATTTTTAATTATTAATTCTTCATTTTAAAGCTTTTTTTAAAAAAAGCTATCTAAAGCCACAAACATTTTATCTATCTACCTTTTTTTTTTTTAAAGACAGTCTCACTCTGTCGCCCAGGCTGGAGTACAGTGGCATGATCTCTGCTCACTGCAATCTCTGCCTACTGGGTTCAAGTGATTCTCTACTGCCTCAGCCTCCTAAGTAGCTGGGATTACAGGCATGTGCCACTATGCCCAGCTAATTTTTTTGTAATTTTAGTAGAGACAAGGTTTTGTTATATTGGCCAGACTGGTCTTGAACTCTTAACCTCAGGTGATCTGCTCAACTTAACCTACTCAAAGTGCAAAAATTACAGGTACAAGCCACGGTACCCAGCCTAGCTACTGTTTTTTATTATCTGATAAAATTCAGTTTTGAGGCCCAAAAGGTTAAATTGTATCAGCTTCAAATATGAAGAGTAAATGCCAGTAAAATGAATTATTTCTTTTTAAGTATTCTATTCAATATTTTGCATGTCCAAAACACAAGGTAAATTTCACCTATATTTAGGTGTTGTAGAAGCCCAACAAAGTGGATTTCATATATGCACAAAATAAGCCATAATCCAATTATTTTCCTTGGATGAAATAAATCATTCCCTAAGAGAATGACTCATTAGGGAAATTATTCAAGTAATGAATCTAACTCCCAGGAAACAAGATATACAGGTATGTAGTTCTATTCATTTAAACATTCCACCTTTTTCTGAGTATCATGTATGTCAATACAGTCATTGTAAAAACATTCGCAAACTGCATGTGGAATGTGGAAAAATTCCTTTTATAAAAAACTAATAGTGTTTAAATCCTATCCAACTCTCAGACTTTTCTTATTTCATAAGGCCCCCCTACTCCTACAACTCCCAAAGATTGCTCTCTTAATTTATTCATACTGTAACTCTCTGTTAACTTTAAGTTTTTGTATCAATTCCCTAACAAAGCATTCCAAATTATTCTTTTATTCATCTCATCAAGTTCCACACTGAGTACTCCTCCAATTGGAGTCACACGCCAATGTCTCACTCCTCAGTTCAATTTTAGTTTTCTTGACTACCAATTCCAATTCCTAAGAAACGACAAGGATATTTTGAGTAAATTATGTACTCTAATCACAATTAAGTGTATCAGTTAAGGTAATACTGGCTGCTGAGAGATAAATCATGGGAACTTAAGTGTTTTATTATAATGTAAGTTTTCTTTCTGGCTCATGAAAGGTTAAAACAAATGTTCCCTTTCAATGGCAGTGATTCAGGGACCCAGACTCCTTCCTTCTAGAGGCTCTTCTATCTCCTTGGTTTCATGACTGCCATCAGAAGGGAAGAGAGAAAGAACACTGAACACAGATGTTTATCAGCCATGCCTAGAGGTGGCATGCATTAATTCTGCTCACATGTGAGTGGCCAGAACTCAGTCTTATGCCCACAGCTAAACTTCAAGGCAGCTGGGAAAAACAGTCTAGATTGGTGTTAGGGGCAGGGTACGTGTAACATGTGCCAAATGGATTTGGCCAATCTCTGCTATTACTGAACATCTATTATATGTTCTTAAACACTTATTTAATAACCTTAGTGTTATGAGAGAGACATAAGAAATGAAAGCAACTGTATGTCTAAAAATGGTTAAATGATCAATTTTATGTTACATATATTTGCCAAAATAAAAACGATCTTAAAATCTTTTTGAAGATGCCAAAAGAATAAAAAGAAATTAATATAAAAAAGTTCTAAATCAAACATAAGCAAGAGTCAACACATAATTAAAAGCCAAGTATAATTTTCATGTGTTTTATCGATACTACCTAGAGTTCTACGATTTTTATCATAAACAGGATCTCAGCCTGACTTGGCCTGTCTGCTCTGGTCTAAAAGATATGAGGAGAAAAAAACAGACGTGTTAATATCACAATATTATCTTAAACCAGTAATTTAAGAGATTTCCTCAAATATTAGTATCTTAAAATTATAAAGTAGATACACATTAAGGGTTAACGCAATTTGGAGCCAATCAAAATGCAGTAATCTCTTGTCCTTTTCCTTTTATTTTTTATGTATTCCCAGATGGTCCAGCTATTCCCAAAAGCTCATGATACACTCTTGGGAAAATAAGCATGTAAGCCATTCTTTTAAATTACCTGCCACAATATATTCCATTGGCAAATAGGGCTAATGCTGGGCTCAGAAAATATTCCAAAATATGGCACTTCAGCATGCAAAGCACTTTGCACTAAAGGACACTGGAAAGCATCAGAAGCAGTCTCAGAACCAAGATCTCTCTCATCTTCTCCTGTCCTCCTGTCGCTGGCCCTTCATTCTCCCCTAAAGCAAGTCATAGAAACCAGAATTCCTCCTCACCAAAGCAGGTAATAAAAACTAGAACTCTCTTCTCCAAAGCCAGCCATAAAAACTAGAATTACTACTCTAAACTTCCCCGCACCTTTCTGTCTAGGAAGTGGGCTAGACAGAAATTCTGTGTAGAAATTCTCTGACCCACCCTTGTCCAGTAGCAGGTCTTAAGACCCTCATTCCAGAGGGGTCCTGTCCCATACCTAGGAGGAAAAACTATTACAAGAGAGAAGCCAAGAAGAATCTGAACAGCCAGGTCTTGCTGAGTTTCTGCATGGAGTCTATTAGTATTAGATCGTAATTTTTTTTGTCCAGTCCTGTTTCTATATAGCGGTCCATTTTTCACTGAATCCAAGCATTAAAAAATGGATAGTTGTCTCTCTATCTTTAGGGTCTTCATTCTGAAGGCTCCTGTGTCATGTAAAACCATGATTAAAAAAATTTGTTATGCTTTTATCTTATTAAAGTCTTTTGTTATAGGAGTGTTGGCCATAACCCTTATGATGGGGAGGAAAGGGATCATTCTCTTTCCACTACTATACTACCAAATATAAACAAGCAGTATTCTTATGATTCTTATATTTTCTTACTATTTTGACATAACGGAGAGAAAAAGGAGTTACTAACCCTGGGAAATTTACTATGTCAATGTAATCGTAGCTACTTTTAGAAGGTATCAAAATATTTGTAGAATTAAAGAATGCCACTGCTAACAGGAAACAAATTTGTATAGTATTAGTTGACACTTCTGTTGCTCCCAGGCAAGGCACATCAGAGGTGAGATTACCCTGCAGATAACTTTTTTAAGAAAAGATAAATGTAACCTAGGTATTATAATTTTCTAGACAACTTCTAGAAAGTTACTTCTAAGTAACATAGGCATTTAATAATTTTCCATTTTTATAGCAGATTTAAATTTCTACATATTACATAACAAAATCTCTAAAGGAGCCAAGCATGAGACACTCCAAATAATTTCCAAACACATTTTGGCTATGAATACATTTTAATTTTACAGTCACTGAAATTTACACAGCTTAATAGGTCACAGCAGGTATAACGTTATTCTCACAAACAAAAGTTTAACATTTAGAACAATTCATATATTTTGACACATCTGCTATATTCTTGTTGCAAAGACTAGACTGCGTGCGTAAGGTTTTATTATATTATGCTTACATTTGAACTGGTTATCATAAAAGAGAAACATTATGCTATAAAACTTCAGAGAAATAGATATACATTAAAATAGCAACATCCTAAATTTACTTTATAATAGTTCCACTAAAGCAGCTCCATATAAATTTTAACATTTCTAAATATTCTGTGCATGCTTCTGAGTACATGCAAATGAATACAATGCTAAAGAGAAAACAACATAATTGCCAAAATTTGTTTTATAAAAGGCATTCTCCTATCACATAATTTCACCATTTCTAGTGACCATGATACCCCCAGACCAAAGCATAAAGTTTAAGAAGGCCCTTATAATACACACAGAAAGTCAACAACTTCCTTCAGACTAAGAAGAACAAATTCCAAACTAGAGAGCCCTGGATGAGAAGGACCTGCCCAATCCCCTCTGAAAAAGATGTAAAAATTTCTTCCTAAATGGAGAGAATCACGTAAAGATTCACGTCTTCAATAAAACATCAACTAACTCAGAAAAAGAAATACCATGGCAAATTATACCTCAAATATTATATGAGACATTAGCAATATAAAAACAAATATCACTCTAAGTATCTTGTCTAGGAAGCAATTAATCTTTCTGAAGAAATACAGTAAGTCTGGACACCCATTTTCAAAATTATTAAGGCAACTTTTAATTTAAACATTAATATTTATTATTTTCATTCAAAATGTTCAAGGTGAAATCGTTAATGTGTTTGTAATACATTAGTTTATAAGTAATAAAGTCTGAAAAACAATTTCTAAAAATGACTATATGTTGTTATGCTCAAAATAAACCATAATTATTTTTCCCAGCTCACACCACCCCCTTTATCTGAGGGATTATTAAAAAGCAACTAAAAACTCAATCACAATATAATGAAAATAATGTTAGCTGGCACAGGAGAGTGTTTTGAAGTGCTTTCTGAATACCTCAGTCTCACACTCAAATCAGGAGCATCTGTCCACCAACTGTCAAGATAACGTCTAGCCTAGGAGTTTTCCTGAATTCATCACTATTCATAGATGCCTGTCACTATTCAGAAAAAGAAGAAGAAAGAGCCATACTTTCAAAGCTATTTTCTTTTTCTATACATCCTAGTAGAGGCGAATATAGAATTTATCACTTTGAAGCCAATGTAGTCTGAATCAACTGCCCCTCCATCTCCAGATCTAAGAATGCAAGTTAAATGTTCTCTAAAAATTATAGATAATTCTAGTCTATAGCACATTAATACTTCTCACTTACATTACTACTGATTCAAGGATCTGATCCCTACACTGAAAGCCTTTACACATCACCATTATTTTCACAACTACAAAGCACAATCTAGCCACCAACCCCTATGGAAAATGGCACAATAAAGAATAAAGGGTTTTCACTGAGGACAAGCACTGTGGTTCATGCATGTTATCTCAGCACTTTGGGAGGCCAAGGCGGAAGGGCTTGAGGACATGACATGAGTTTGAGACTTGGGTAGAGATCTTGCCTCTACAAAAATACGAAAAAAAAAAAAAATTAGCCAAGAATACTGGAGCCTGCCGGTAGTTCCAGCTGCTTGGGAGTCTGAGGTGGAAGATCACTTGAGCCCAGGAAGTAGAGGATACAGTGAGCAATGACACGCCACGGCACTCCAGCCTGAGAGACACAGTAACACTCTGTCTCAAGAAGAAAGGTGTTTTCATTGGCTTCATTTTAGATACTGCTGCAAAATTCAAGTTAAAGCTGTCTTTCTCAAGAAAATTCATTTAAAATGGATTCCTACGAAATTTATATGCTTATTTTCCAAGTCAGATACATCAAATTTCATTTTATAACAAACATATAAACAATCCTCAAATTACTCAGAAACGCTTTTCTGAGCCATTGTAACAATGCTGTATGATACAGGAGGGAAGACAAGGCCCTCATCCCTGGGGTCCAAGAAAAAGTTATAACAAATAAACAAGATAATACAAGTTAGGCTAACATATATAAAAATTGAGGAAAAAAAGAAAAAAACAATCCGGAGAAAAGTAAGACTATCAGTGAGTGTGCAGTTGTACAATTTTCTACTTATATACTAATTATAATTAGTTCAGTCAGTAATATCTCTATTTTTTGTTCCTTAAATCTACATACATTTAAGAACTATTATGGGAGCAAATCAGTAATCAAGACCAAAAACTGAGAATCAATAAAGAAGTTAGTTTCCAAAGGTGTATTTTTTTCAACCGCAAAAGTAAGGAATCTTTCTACATTATAAGACTTGTGGTGTCTTAATTATATATTTTTACAAAATTGTGTATAAAATAAACATCTCTAAGATGAAAAACATCTTCTTCTTGATTTCCATAATAATTTAAGCGAATGAATCTTAAGTTTTCGTGTAAATATGACTTGCCATGGCACTTAATACAAATGCATCTGTCTTCTAGAATCCAGACCTACAAGTTCTAATTTTATTTTCTGGAAAATTGCACTTTTAATAAGATTAAAGGGGTTCTAATAGGTGGACTATCACCCTCCCTTTAAGAAATAGTAACTTAAAAGCTGAATTATCTCCTAGGAGAAGAAAGTGAATTTTAAATTAAAATCCGTTCTTAAATCATTCACATCTCTGGCCAACAAAATACTTATCAGGTTCTGAGGAAAACAAGATGAAGAAAAGGCAACTATTGTTATAAGATATCTTACAATATAGAAAGAAAAGCAAGTATACAAGAAACAAAAATAGGATTGGGCACAGTGGCTCACGCCTGTAATCCCAGAACTTTGGGAAGCTGAAGCAGGAGGATCACTTGAGGCCAGGAGACCAAGACCAGCCTGGGCAACACAGCAAGACCTTGTCTAGACAAAAACAAACAAAAATTAAATTAGCCCGGCATGATGATGCATACCTGTAGTTCTAGCTACTCAGAGTTTCACCTGAGCCCAGGAGTTTGAGGATGCAGTGAGCTATGATAGGGTCACTGCATTCTAGCCTCAAAGACAGAGTAAGGCCTTCTCTTTAAAGAAAAAGAAAAATTAAACTGCAATAAGGGCAATAAGAAAATTCTGAAGAGTGCCAACAGAGTTTCAGAAGGAAGAGTTTACTTTCAAATGGTGACAAGGGAAGACAAGATAAAAGAGGTGAAACTTGAGCTATAACTTGAAGGACGGATGGATAGGACTTCATCAGTGACTAGAGTGAGTAAAGTATTCCATAGCGGCACAGTGCTATCTGTAAAGGTGAAGGAAAAGAAATTTTTAAAACAACACTCCAGAAATATGTGATCAATCTAGCAGAATAACAGAGCGCCAGAGCTCAGCTCTTTTTGTGTCTCTACTTCAGAGACAAGAATATACTCCAGCAGTAACACTGCTTGCTCACTCCATATGGAGATTTGCAAGGGCTATGAGTGGGGGGGCATGACCACCCAAATAAGGTCCTTGTGACAACTAAGTAAGATAAAATATTATGTTTAAGATCCTTACATTCCTTCTGAAGGTCACTTTGGCTACTTCAATATACAGTTCAAATATATTTAATTCTTCCAAAGCACTATTGCCAAGAAAAATTAGTGGCAATTGGTTTATATAATTTAGATGATTTAATGAAAAGAATACAGATGTCACAGCTGATTCAAAATGGACAAGCAATATATAAGTTATTACAATTTTCAAAGTAACAGCTAAAAGTACACACAGAAAGGTGGTTATTCACTCATTTTTCTGGCACTTAGAAGCCTAGGAAAGCTGCTGACCTTTTTAAGAGGTTAGTTCTCATAAAGGCCTAGTACAGCCAGATCTGGAATTTAATACTTCCAACATTAGTGTCTAGTATGCCAGGGTGCTACTCATCTTTTCAAGTCTGTTTTAATTATTTTGTTGCTGGGCATTATAATGGCTCTTAAGTTTGATAAACTTGGAGTTTCATCTGGAGGATAACCCACACCCCAATATGTAAGCCAAATCCATCTCAAGTATTTATGAAAGGTAAATAATAACAGAACAAGATCGATTATATAGGTATTAGGGGACATATAAGTAAATTCCAGTGGTAAAATTTGAAAAATTATCTGGAAGAGTCAGGTATCTTTCAACCTATGGGGAAAAAAAATAGGTTAATATCATTTGACCTACTTACTAAATATGTTTTACACCTACGATGTGAACTCAACGCAGAGAACAACTTAAAATATGGCAAATATTTAATATGGTTGTTTAGTAATATTTAAGTTCAGTTTCTGTAACTTACAACAGTAAATTCTCAAAATAAGTTATCAATTTTCCTGAAAATCTTGTCTGTGGTTGTTCAACTTATCAACCATCATTCTTGTTTTCAACCCAAGAGAAAGTTCTCTATCTATGAACAAGCACTCAGTCTCACCACCATGAAAGTTGTCAAAATAACAGGAAGAAAAATGGACCAAAGATATATAAAGCTGAAAATGGGTCAGAATGCTCAAATTAAGAATCAAATTTATGTTTTTGTCTTGCTTTTTCTTGCAAGCCAGGGCATCCTCATGAAAAAGCAGGTAAGAATTTGGCAACAATAGGGATTGAAAGCCAAAAGGAACTTGTTTTCCCAAACATCTGGCATCCTTCAGCACACTCTAGCAACGAAAAGTCAAAGCAAAGCGGGTAAGATTCTGCCAATCACCTCCTATTTAGGCAGTTGCAACAGGTAGGCTAGCCAAAGCTCCCTGCCTGAGCTGAGAAAAAAGATGTCAGTATTGTAGTAAAGCCTACCTCCTTGGTCTTCAACAGATTCCTTCTATACCCCCAGGTTATGACAGAAAATGACCAATTCACACAAGCATAAATGTGAAACATTAACATTTAAAAGGAGCATAACCTACATAGTAAGTCCTGAGGCTGAACACACATTGTGGGTCAAAATCAGGACAAGGCAGCTCACCACCGCAATTGTTAAGGGAAGAAAAATAAAGGGCAGACAAATGACAACATTTAATCCTAGGGTCAGTCTTCATAAATCAGCCTACAATATCAAAAGTAAATTAGCTGACTGACTGACTGACTGATTGAGACAGAGTCTTGCTCTGTTGCCCAGGCTGGAGTGCAGTGGGACAGTCTCAGCTCAACACAGTCTTGACCTCTTGGCTCAAGCAATCCTCCCAAGTAGCTGGGACTTCAGGCATGCACTACCATGCGTAGCTAATTTTGTTAATTTTTTGTGGAGACAGGGTCTTGCTATGTTACCCAGGCTGGTCTAGCATTCCTTGCCTGAAATGATCCTCCCACCTTAGCCTCCCAAACTGCCAGGATTACAGGTATGAGCCACTGTGCCCAGCCCCAAGAGGTTATTATTATAAGGACTCTTGCCCGTCACTGTAATTTATAGGGTGACACTGCAAAATTGAATACCCTATTCTTCTTGCAACAATAACCTGGGGTATTTAGAACTCATGAAACCAAGTTTCACATCCTCTTTCTTAAGTCTACAGAAAAGGAACCTCCACCCTTATTCTAGCAAAGGGGGGAAAAAAAAGAGAACCAAGAAAATAAAGCATCATAACTATTTTGTAAGTATCAAACTAAAAAATTTAATAGATATAATCCAAGTAGTTTAAAAAAAGATAATTATAATATTGATTTGATAGTTAGGCATAGAGGGATGTTGACATGTTATAAGGACTGACCTAACTATAGAGCACTCAGCTACATCTCTCAAAATTAAGTGAAAGCCATTCTAAGAGCTTGATGTAGTACGTTGTAGTCCTATGACACTAACAGTTTAATGCAAACTGCATACAACTTAAAGACTAAAACTACCAACTTCCTAAACAACTTACAGTGTACATTAACATGACTTGACTATTCAGAGAGAGCCTCACTCTGGCAAATGGTTTGATTGATCATTACAGCAAATTCCTGAAACATGCATCAACTATTCAACAGAAAGTGCCAACAGTTTGTAAGATTCTTTGAATCCCTTGCTATTGCATAATGGTCCTTATCCAATCCTAACACACACACACACACTTGACTCATCCTTAACCAAACCTTTTTAAGATTCTTTGAATCCCTTGCTATTGCATAATGGTCCTCATCCACTCCTAATTAAACACACACACACACACACACACACACACACACACACACACACAAACTGACTCACCCTTAACCAAACCAATCAGTACATACTATCCTTGCATTCCTTCCTCCAAGACACTGCCAAAGTTCTAACCAGGTGGTGTTCTCCCTTTCTGTGACAGGCAATAAACTATCTATAGGTTGTGAGGGAGACACTTGGGCAGCCAGTACTTGATACTATGCCAATTTTAAGTTTTAATCATTCAGGAATAGAATTCAAGTGGTTCTTCGGCCGGGCGCAGTGGCTCAAGCCTGTAATCCCAGCACTTTGGGAGGCCGAGGCGGGTGGATCACGAGGTCAAGAGATCGAGACCATCCTGGTCAACATGGTGAAACCCTGTCTCTACTAATACAAAACATTAGCTGGGCATGGTGGCGCGTGCCTGTAATCCCAGCTACTCAGGAGGCTGAGGCAGGAGAATTGCCTGAACCCAGGAGGTGGAGGTTGCGGTGAGCCGAGATCGCGCCATTGCACTCCAGCCTGGGTAACAAGAGCGAAACTCCGTCTCAAAAAAAAAAAAAAGAATTCAAGTGGTTCTTGTGAACTTATAGCATGCTAATGCATCATACTAGCAATTGTGAATTTAGATCAGAAAACTTTTTTTTTTCACCTAAAACTTTATGAGAGCAGATAGGACGAGAAAGGCAATCACAATGCTTCTGTAGAAAAACTGTTCTGGTCATACACTGTCAGCTAATCAAGATTTCAAAGAATAACCACTTGAAAGAAAATTTTCAAAAATCTAAAGCCTTAATAAAGCTAAGATCAGTGAGTTTTAAAGTACATATCACTAAAAGCACAAACTCATTTACAGTCTATGGACTCTAATGCAAGAGTCATATGCCAGACATCCCAGAAGGGCATTCTAAAACAGTAAGCAATATGAATATGTCTCACACCAGATGAACCAGTTATTTGAACACAGGATATGTGACTCTGCCTCCATTGTTCCCTCATAAAGAATGCTTTCTGGTTTATCTTTAACCTATAGTGAACATACACTAGCTGCCTGGTTAGTTTACTTTTAATCAATGAAAGAACATAGAACATCCGCTTGTTAAACTTATCACTGGAATGCCAGACATCCCAGAAGAGGAAAAGAGTTATTAGAGACAAAAAAGACTTCAGGGAAATTTAGTTTTTCCTGAGAAAGAGGAGTCTGCTGAGACCAGCTCGATGGTGGAGACCCCAACTGAGGTAGCAGTGACGGAATTAAGAGTCAGACACAGAAATAGAGTGCAAAGGCGGGAATCCAGGGGCTGACAGCATTCCCAGCTGAGAGCCCAGAGCAGACTCTGACACACATATTTACTCTTTGCATTTCAGTGGTAAGTTTAACAAGCGGATGTTCTATGTTCTTTCATTGATTAAAAGTAAACTAACCAGGCAGCTAGTGTATGTTCACTATAGGTTAAAGATAAACCAGAAAGCATTCTTTATGAGGGAACAATGGAGGCAGAGTCACATATCCTGTGTTCAAATAACTGGTTCATCTGGTGTGAGACATATTCATATTGCTTACTGTTTTAGAATGCCCTGAGCAGTTTTCCGCTTCAAGGGCTGGCTCAGTTTTCTTTGCTTCGGCTCTCAGCAAACAATACAATTCATCACACACATCAGGATTTGTTCTCAGCAGGAGTCCTAGATGGAGTCACATGGCCCTCCAATACGAAGGCATTAGATAGTGTATCAAGAACTGATAAAAGATCAAGAAGGAATAGCCAATGAGTTAGGAGAAACCAAGATAGGGTTTTAAGAATTGAGTTGCTACTTGCGCTAAATGGTATTAAGAGATGGAGAAACAGAAAGAGAAAAATGTTCATGTGAACGTCAATGATTTTTATTAGACTCTTCAGAGGAGTAAGAAATGAAAATAAACTAGAGTTTAGAGCAGAAAATTAATACAAGGTGAGAATATGTAAGATGCCAGTGTGGACAAAGCATTCAATAAATCTTATTAAAAGGTATGCAGAAATAGAGGCAGTGGTGGAATGGGAAGTACTGCGTGTCAACAGAGGGCTTTTCTTTTTAGGATGGAAGATACTATTGCATGTTTATACGCTGATGTGAATGATAAAGCAGTGAGGGAGAGACTGGTAATACAAGAGAGGAAATTATTAAAGTTGAGATTTTGAAAAGATTAAAAGGATGGAATTCAAAATACAAGTGAAAATAAGAGCATGTGTACTGAGTTTAAAGCATGAGAACATGGTGAGAACATAAATTGGTACAACCTTTCCAGGAACAAAATCAAGTGCCTCAGAGACATGAAAGTAACCATATCCTTTGAGCCAGTAATTTCACTTGTAAAACTCTGCCTTTAAAAAAAGATCTGAAATCTATCTTAACTGTCTGATGATCATGGAGAACTGTTAGGTAAATAATTATAAAATGCACATTAAAAGTCCATAAGGATATGGGAAAATGTTTACAACACTAAGAGAAAAAAAGCAAGATACAAAATTCCAAATGCTGGATTTCTAATATATAAAAATATATGCATAGACAAAAGATGAAGGAGACATAAAATATTAGTAACATCTCTGGACAATCAGTTAAGAGATTATAATGTTCTTCTTCATGTATATATTTTCCCTAATGAAAATGGGTCATTTTGTTACCAGAATAATTTACTTTCATCTTGCCTGTATTTTCCAAGTCTCTCTGACACCTTCCTAACAGCTTTAAATATTTGTATATTTCCGAAATAAAATTGTGATAGTGGCAGGAGGCAGACAAATTCCCAGGCAGATAAGGGGCAGGTTCCCAGTGAAACCCAACCTTCAGGTAACACACAGCGTGAAGCCTGAAAACCCAGGTAGCAGTGCCAGGTGGAATCCACAACCTGGAGTGAGAATTCCCTTTATGCCTTCAGCCAATCAAATGGTGCTTTTTCCAGGCCCACCCATGGACCACTCAGCATGCACTTCCTCCCACCCATAGGCCAATCAGCATGCATTTCCCCCATTCTAAGCCCATACAAACCCCCAGCTTCAGCGGTACTCAAACACAAGTCAGGATTACCTACCTGCGGGTAGGAGCTACCTACCCAATTTGGGTCTCCTATTTGCTGAGCTGTTCTGCTGCCGCTCAATAAAACTTCTCCACCTTGCTCACCCTCCAATTGTCCACATAACCTCACTCTTCCTGGAAGAAGCACCAGAACTCGGCACCCACCCAACAGTGGGCGTGAAAAGGGCTACAACGCATTCCTGGCCAGCTCACCAAGCTGTGGGTGGTGACATGCTCCCATTCGCCTGACTGTAGGAGTGAAGAGCAGTGACCCTTCTAAGTGCCCAGACCTGAGGATTTCCCAAGCCAGAGCTGTAACACTATAGCCTTCTGCCCAGATTGGACAGCTGTCCCATGTGACAGGAAGTAGCAGTTGTGCTGACCCAGCCTGGGAGCTGGAGTGAAGTGATGGGTGCTGAAACATGCTCCCCCTGCTCCCCAACAAGCTGAGACATGCTCCCTCTGCTCGCCAACCTGTAGGTGGCAAGACAGGGAGAGCACGCCTCACCCACTCCTTGGGGCTCTGCAGTTGCTGGTGTCCCCAAGTTTTTGGGTGCCACCTCATTCCCCTCTTCCAGACACCGGCACATGCAGTGAAAGCTGCTTGTGTACGCCTGGTCCAACTACAGCCTGGCAGGGAGCCAGGGCCTGTGCCAGCATCCAGAGCTGCCCGCCCCACCACGGCAGCCAGCACACCTGGCTGTGCACTATGGCCGGACCCTGTGCTAGCTTCTCTCACACACACATCACTGCTCTGCACCTGGCTTGCCCTCGGCAGGTATGGGATCCAGGTTGGGCAAGCTGCCAGGCCAAGTGGGTGGAACAAGCACAGTGGGCATGAGTGAAACTCAAGCAGGATGCCACCAGCCACAAAGGTTCCTGGCTGGCGAAGCGAACCTGAAGGATCCCGTGACATTTTGATTATTTCTGCTCGTAGCAAAAAATCTTATACGTAAGTATCTACCACAAGCCAAAATGAAAGCAAAAAAAAAATATATAAGAGCCTGCTGTAAATCTATATCACGTTGTTGTAGCAATTCATGTTTTCTACCATCCATACTTTTAAGATAAATGGCATGCAGTATCACCAATAATAAGGCAATAGAGAACAAAGAATCTACAAGAATTTAGAAAACACTTGCTTTGATATACAACAAGAACTAAGGGGCAAGAAGAGGAGGTAATAAGCAAGCTCTGAGTCACTCTTATTGGATGGTCTCAGTAGAGCAACAGTAACTAGGATGAGTCAAGCTGTCCTCTATGCACATAGTGAGGCCAACCTGAAATAAGGAAGTACATAGCTGCAGACTTGGAAACTAGCCACCGCAGTTATTTAAAAATCAATAGAGAGATTATTTTTTAAATCCTCTATCCAAAAAGAGTGTTCTGTGAAGAGAAATAGAAGGGACTAAAAGTGAAGCACTGAAGGATCTCCGTTCACGGAATTGTCACATTTGTAAACTAATAGTTTGTGCCTCTTTTTAGAGTAACATCTTTCAAGTCAGTAAGCTCTGGGTTAGAATTCTAGCTCCTGTTACTAGCTGTGCAACCATGGACCAATTTACTTCAGTAACCCTCAGTATCCTCATTTTTAATTTCAGGATTATTACATCATACTTGCAGAGCTTTTAAGAAGATAAAATGAAATAAAATGGGAAAACACTCGGTGAAATGCCTCATATGTAATTACCATGTAACAGTTTTTCCTTTCTTCCTAATTTCATTTACCACCTTCATAATTTGGGTCATATGCACATGCCATCTGCATCATTTACTTAATATTCTTCTTCATATAGGTTTACATATTTTTTTCTAAATAAATTTTCCTGATCTTAACAACACTACCACTGAGAGGCTGAATATAAAATGAACAACAGTGAGACCAGGTATAACCACAGAACTCTGAGCCACAACGCTGGCAACTAGCACAGCATGGCAAACCACAAGCTCTGCAGCCAAGAGCCCAGAATGGTCAGGACTTGGGCAATGACAACCGAGGACCAACCAGAAAAAGCTAAGATGCTCCCCAGACCAGTCACACAAGATACCCACACCTGCAGCTTTCCCATGCCAACAGCTTCCAACCAGGGCACACCTAAAGCTGTCTCTTTTTTCCACTAAAAAGCTTCTCCACTCCCTAAGCAAATATGTTTTTAAATAACAACCTCAGACTCTAGGCAGTCTAGAATTTTATAACACTACTTCCTAGTGAGGACTTAAGAGTTGTTATGTGACACACCGGTTCATTAAAAAGAACAGGCAAAGAATGTGTGTACTGATAATAAAAATTTAACTCATGTTGAGAAAAATCAAGAATAAACACCGATGAACAAACAACAAGCACTCGCAAGGACTATATATGGTGACACATCTATTGTTATGTGCATTTGCCAATCAGTATTGTTATGGTTCTACAAAGAATCCAGTGCACCAGACTGTAGCTAATTATGTATATTCAAGTGATTAGCAAGCACTTGTTGCCTCTTTCACACCACCCTCCAAACAGCAGCCTTTGAGAGGAGAATAGACTGCAAATTTATTGAGAGAACACTGTTAATCCTTTGGGGAGAATGTAAATGTAAACAGGACTACTCTACATCAAGGTGCTTTGACAACAACAATCATCTGCATAAACACATGCTCAACAACAAACAGGTGTTCTATTTCACAACTAGCACCCATTTGATGCTTTCAAGTAAGCATTATGCACAAACTGTTAGAAGTACTTTAAAACCAGCTGCAATTACTATAATTAGCTGCTTTTCTACACTTTGTTTCCTCTTACCTGCAGTACTGTGCTATGCCAATTCATACACTCCAAGTAAAATGACCAGTTCAGGACTTTCACTGGTAAGGTATGAAAAGCACACAAACTAGACTCAATTTAAACTAACTCAAGGGGAACTTTCTGCCAAATATCAAAAATACTGAAGGCAAAAATTCAATACTTCTATTTTAAAATATACATTAATGAGACAAAAGATAGTTCTTTTTCAAAGCTGTTTAAAGTTTTGACTCATAAGAGACCTCAATTATTGTGGTATTGACTGAACAGAAGAGGAAAGGGGGAAATATTCTAAAAGTCTTATCAATTAAAGAATAAATAAAAAGTAGCACCACATATTCAAATAGAATACTATACAGCAGCTAAAAGGCATAACCTATCAATAGCTTTAGCTAAAGCTGTAACTACATTGCACCGAGCACAAAAACAATACTAAGTGGGGAAAAAAGGAAATTTCAGAATGCCAATGAGTATAAGCTAACAATTATAAACACATGTAGTGAACAAATCAAAATCTATATACAAGTTGTATCTCAGAGATATTTTGGGTTCCATTATAAACCTCTACAATAGATATGGCAATAAAGCAAGTTACATGAAATTTTGGTTTTCCAGCTCATATAAAAGTTATATTTACATTATACTACAGTCTATTAAATGTGCAATAGCATTACGTATTTTAAAAAGTACGTATCTTAATTAAAAACACTATGGCTTAAAATGCTAATGAAGTGAGCATATACTGTTAGAAAAAATGACATAGACTTGCTCAACAGAGTTGTCACAAATCTTCAATTTGTACAAAACGCAGTATGTACAAAGTGCAATGAAACAAAGCTCAATAAACTGAGGTATACCTGTAACCATTAGCCTAATTCTAAAGTCAAGATTTTCAAATGTATTAATATCTAAGAAAATCCAAAAGTCAAATATGGCACAAACTCTCAACAGAAAAAAATTAGCTGTGCTAATTCTCTTAAATCCATTCCAGTGATAAATGCACTGTCAAGTCCATGAGGGCTGTTGACCATGTCAGCGCTGTGTGACGCTGTAACTCCTGTATCTCACTGGCACTTCCAGTAAATAATATTTGATCAATAAAGAATTTATGAAGCAGTGAATAAACATATGTATGAGTGTGTGAATGAGTGCACAAATCAAAGTTCACAAATAAACTGAAATGCTGAAGTACTGCTTAAAAACGTATAATGTAAACTATACAAAGGAAAAAGAATATCAGATCACATTAGTCCGTTACAGTCATGCATCACTTAATGATGGGAATACATTCTGGGAAATGCATCATTAGGCAATTTCTTCACTGTGTGAGCATCTTAGAGTGTACTTACACAAACCTAGGTGATACAGCCTACTACACACCTAGTTCCTATGCTACAAACCTGAATAACATGATACTACAGGCAATTTTAACAAAATGGTAAGTATCTGTGAACTAGACATATCTAAACATAGAGAAGGTAGTGTAAAAATACAGTACACGGGATTAAAAAAAAAGGTGGTACACCTGTACAGGGCACTTACCATGAATGGGGCTTGTAGGACTAGAAGCGACTCTGGGGAAATCAGTGGTGAGTGAATATGAAGATCTAAGACATTACTGTAGACTGCTATGGACTTTATAAACACTATACACTTAGGCTACAAGATATTTTTCTTTCTTCAATAATAAACTCATCTTAGCTTACTATAACATTTTTACTTTATAAACGTTTTAAATTTTTAGCTTTTTGCCTATGGTAGTAACACTTAAAGCACAAATACACTGTACAGTTGTACAAAAATATTTTCTTTCTTTATATTCTTATTCTATAAGCTTTTTCCTATTTAAAAAAATTTTTTTAACTTTTGTTAAAAACTTAGATATAAACATACATATTAGCCTGGACCTACACAGGGTCAGGAACATCAGTATCACTGTCCTCCTCCACATCTTATCCCAGTGGAAGGCTTTCGGGGGCAATAATGTGCACAGAGATGTCATCTCCGATGATAATGCCTTCTATTGTAATACCTCCTGAAGGACCTGTATGAGACTGTTTTACAGTTAACCTTTAAAAAAAAAAAAAAAGTAGAAAGAGTATACTCTAAAATGACAACAGTATGGTAAATACATAAACCAGTAACAGTCATTTATTATTATTATCAAATACTATGTACTGTATATAATTGTACGTGATGTACTTTTATACAAAATTGAATGTAATAGGTTGGTTTACAACAGCATCGCCATAAAAACGTAATGCATTGTGCTATGATGTTATGTCACTAGGCAAGAATTTTTCAGTTCCATTATAATCTTATGGGATCACTGCCATATACGCAGTCCATCATTGACTGAAACATCATTCTTTACCACATGACTACTTTTCAGGATGTTTCTAAAAATATCATCTATTTGAAACTTTAACAACAGGCTACTCACACCAAAAGCAATTCATAACATTACTTTATAGCCAGAAAAACATTTTGCTGTGCTTCCTCTCAACATTTTTCACCCTTTTTCTTCATTATTAGGGACTACTGTAGCATACCTAGCAACAAACGTTAGCATACGACTAGCCAGATCATGATCACCACCAGTCATTTTCATAGTTGATATGAGTTGTCCAACTATTTCCCTCTTTTATAAGACAGCTGCAAAGTGGGTGCATGCTTGACACAATCACATGTGGGAAACAACGTAAACCCAACTAACAGGTCAAACTGTAGAGGAGAGAAGCAAATGACAGGTATTTGAGACAGTGCCATGGACGAATAAATAGAATGGGAGAATGAATTTGAAGTTGAAAGTATTTCAAATAATAAAAAGTAAAATTACTTTCTTTTGCTAGTGCTAAACACAAAATACATTCTAAATAAATATTTAGTACGGTGGTAAGTAATTTAGGGGGAGATGCATTTAGCTTTGGTTATATTTAGCTTAAACCATCTGCCACGTATTTTTTTTAATCTGTAAAAATAAGAAAATGCAAGTGCTAGACAGAAAGCTTGAGTTGGGGGTAAAAAGTATATGCTTTGTAGTCAAATACATGGATTCAAATCCTGGCTGTGCCACTTATTACCAGTGTAACATGGATAACATTAATCCCTCTGAAACTCCATTTCTTTCACTAGAAAACTGGATAATAATATAACACCTACCACAGAAAGTTGTTATAAAGCTTAAGTTAATTTATATAAAGCAATTAGCAGAGTGCCTGACACATACCACAGTGAGCAATCAATGTTAGAAATTACAATTGCCAATCATTGTCAGTAGTGATAATCAACATTCAGATTCCAAAAAACTGGGGTCAAGAAAAAACACAAAAGGCCTTAAATGGCTGTACTTGATGCCAACGTTAATGGAATTTACTAGAAAAAAAGGAACTAAAGAAGGCTAAGGAAGAATAGTCCTGGAAGAAAATAAAAAGCAAGAATTAGGGGAAAAAAAAGGCCGGGCTTGGTGGCTCATGCCTGTAATCCAAGCACTCCTTTGGAGGCCAAGGCGGGCATATCACCTGAGGTCAGGAGTTCAAGACCAGCCTGACCAACATGGTGGAACCTCGTCTTAAAGAAAAAAAAGTGGTTCTACCAATAAAGGTTTAAAAGTCAGAAAAATAACAGCTACAGAGGTATTTTGTTCGTAAAGCTATTTAAAAGGCAAAACAAAACAAGAACGAAGAGAATGGTATTATAGGGCAACCTTAAGAAATTAGGAGCCTTGAAAGTACTGAGTTCTAAGAAAAAAATGGAAGCCTCACTACAAAATGAGAAAGTCAGGGCATATACTGATTTGAAACAAAATAGACGTATTAAACTCTGCTTAAGATTCATTTACTTTAAAACACCTCAAAGTCCATATAACTCCATCCAGATAGATGCCACCTCTATTTTGCTATTTTCACCTTCCCAACAGATGACAGCCATGTAACTGGCATTTCAGACACAAGTACAGGCTGAATAAATGAACCATTACACACAAATAACATAAATCAATTATTATCTGAACACAGAATAATCTTTCCAGCATCATTTCTCACTAGTCGCTTTCTCACGGAATCCCTCAAACCCTACTGACCTACTTTCACTTACCAAAAAATGCAAGAGTCCTTTCTGTCACACTTTTGTTGGTCCCTCTCCCCAAAACCTGCTTCCATTCACAATGTACCAGGCCAACTCTTACTCACCTTTGGATCTCAGCTTCACTCTCAAAACCTCTAGAAAGTCTTTTTTGGCTCTATCATACACAAAATGTGAGTTTGGACAAGTTACTTTATTTCTCTATGCCTCATTATACTCATCTGCAATATGGGGATGACAGTGCTTTCCTCCTAAGATTCTTGTGAGAATTAAATGAGATTAATTTAGGTAAAACACCTAAAATAGTGCTTGGTATGTAGTAACCACTCAATAAGGCACAGGTATAATTATTATTCCTTGACTCCTAAATCCAGGTTAGGAGCCTCTTCTGTTACTCCTTCTGCTTCTTGCTAGCATTATTTCCCTTTCCCTACTACAGCATATATCAAAGTGGGGGTTCTATACTGTTTTGCTAAGAAAGATTATAGATTCTATAAAGAATTCTTAATTTAATTCTATAAAGAAATTAAAGATTTCTTTCTAAAAGTAGAAAAATAAGAACTAAGGAAGAAATAGAAAGCAAAAGAAAAAGTGAGCACTCAATACAGGGATGAACAAACAAAAGAAAGTGAAAAGGAGAAAGGGGACACTGCAGGCTTCCTTAAGACATTAGTAAAATAAAGCAATTCTTGTTTTAAGGATTTTAATACTTTCCTCTTGAGCCTACAAAAAAATTCTACACTAAATAGGACAACTATGAGAATCCACTGGGAGAAGTCATTGGATGACAATGGTAAGAACAGTATTTTGTAATAAATCAGATGAAAGAAAATCAAGGGCAAAAAGGACTTCCCATCTAATCTGGAATAAAAATCACACATAAAACTGATCTAGACTAAAGTAGGATGCACTTGTAAATTATGAAAAGATTCCAAAACACTGGAGTACTGTGGTCTCTTCCTACAAATTAACTGTTCTTTTCAAAGTAATATAGAGTAGCATTATGACTGAAGATAATACACTCAAATTGCACCAACTACATCCCTGGCCCAGAGAAGTTAAAAGAGAAGAAAGCAACAATGACTAGACTCTTCACCAAAAAAGAAATGTTTGTTTTTGCAGGTTAGCTCCACCATTTTTTTCACATTTGCATCCTAATAGTTCTACTTGGTCTCTCCATTATGCAACAGTTCTTTACAATACAGCCAGCTACCCTGACAACTGGGTTCCTTTGCCAGGGTGGCTTTGTCTAAATCCTAAAGCTGTGCTTGGCTTTGCACTGAGCGCAGTGGCTGCCTGTGATCTGAATGCCAATGAAGAGTACAGACCCTGTTGTCTAACAAGCCAGAGACTAAAAGGTCTCTTTGGGGTCAACAAACTGTCTCGACTACTTTCATAAGCTTAAGAGACTGGAAAATGAAGCTAGAAATGCATCTTATTTCTTGGGAGGACAATGGGGTAAAGTATTAAACGTTTAACATGCATCAGATACCGTTACGGCTTCAACTTTAGGGAGGGGTCTAGTAAACCTTCACATGTAAATAAAGTACTTGTTCTTTTAAGAAGGAATAAGCTTCATCTTAAAGAAAATGTAATATTTTGTTATCAAATTTAAAAATATTTAGAGAATTTATATGCTCTAAAGTATCCATAAAAGTCTCCAGTCCCACTTCCCACTTAGTATAGGTTGAGGATGAATAGATAATGACATAGAAATAAAGATGGTAAACCTACCTTGTAAAATTTTGTGTTGAGTTACAGTCTAAGAAATGCAAAATTATATAACTCTAAAGAACGAATCAGTAGGTAGTATACACTAAAAAGCAAACATTAAAAATGCTAAAATCCAATGGTAGAATACTGTCTTAACTACATTGTTTCAGTTTAGTTGTCAATGGAAAAA
Source organism: Aotus nancymaae (assembly GCF_030222135.1). Lineage (NCBI taxonomy): Eukaryota > Metazoa > Chordata > Mammalia > Primates > Aotidae > Aotus > Aotus nancymaae. Next base: position 27,921,191 of record NW_026988445.1, read on the forward strand.
AACAGGCATTGTTTTTGTTAGTTTACATGTCTGAATCTGCCATTCTGCTACCATACATTTTCTTGTATTTTTGTGCTTGGAGGCTCCCTTTTTCTTCCTTATAACTAATTCACCATCTCTCTCATTTAATCAAATGGCAAATCCTATGCTTTATTTCCTAGATCGCTCTCAAACTCATCCACCTTATGCTGTTGCCACAACCCTAGTACAGATCACAGTGATCCCTCATCTAGATTCCTATGAGAGCCTCTGAACTGGCATCTGGCCAGAGTAGTCCAGTAAGACACATAATGTGACACATATATGTAATTTTAAATTTTCTAAAAGCCATATATAAAAGAGCAAAAAGAAACAGTAAAATTGAGTATTTTACCAAATATATCCAAAATACAATCATTTCAACACGTAACCAATAGAAAACATTGAGATGTTTTACGTTCTTTTTTATATGATGAACTCAAAATCCAGTGTGACTATTACATCTATAATATACATCAATTTGGACTCTAAATTTTCAATAGCTTATGTGAAATGTAGTCCAATCAAAATACTAAAGTTAAAGAAAAATATATTGTATAAAATTTTAAGTTAAATTTTTAAATCAAAATTAACTAAAACATATAACTCATTCCTCATCACACTGGTAACCTTCCAAGTGCTCAACAGCCACTTTGGCCCATGGCTACGTTATTGAACAGTACAACTGTAGGTTATCAATTTTTGACTCTTCTAACCTAGACTCAACATATTCAAAAATAGAGATCATTCACATCATCCTATGGCTTTAAAACCCTTCAACCACTTCTCACTGATCTGACAAAACCCAAGTGCTTAACAGAGGTTTTGCAACCTAGGCTCCCTCCTCCTTTTCCAGTCTCAGCTATCTCCACCTTCCCCTTACACTCTGTTCCCCAGGTAAACAATGCTTTCTCCAAATCCTGGAATGGGCTGAGCTCTGTCCCCCTTGGCGTGTGCTGCTAGTCTCTCGGGTTTCAAATTAGAGATCACTTTTTCTTCTTAGAGCCTTTTCTGTTATACAACACAAGCTCTTGTGAGGGTTAAGAATCAGATCACTCTTGCTCATTGTTGTATCCAGCATTTATCAAAATACCTCGTACTTTGTAGGCAACCAAAAATATGAATCAATCCACAAAGTAACCTGAGCTACCCAAAATATGCCAAAGGCATGTCCTCATGTCACCACATGTGGCCAGTAGAGAAGGGTCTTCCTGGGAGCTCATTACATGGTTTTACTATCACTAACCAAAAATAAGAGAAACTATGGCAAAATTAGCACCAAAACATTGAGACTCTCAAATATGGAAAATGTAGTACAAGGTAATACTTTGTGTTTTATAGGTTCTTTTGAGTCCACTGAAAGGGCAGTGTACCTGAGTAACAGAGTAAATTCTAGGGTCAAGGGACTTGTGAGAAGTTTTTGCCCCACTTCTTCCAAGAAAAGCTTATTAGTATTATTTCAAGTTTCTTTCTCTCCCATTGAACTCTCAATTCTGGTAAGATGTGAGTATTTCATCTGGTGAAAAACTGGTGAGGAAAAATCCTTGGTATGCAGGATTCTGCTCAGCCCCTTTTCTTCCTTTTGAAACTAGTAGGCTGCAGAAAATGTGAATGTGCCTTTTTCTTCTATGCAATAGATCAGCAAACTACAAAAGCCTAAAGCCTATTTTTCTAAATAAAGTTTTATTGGAACACCCATTAGCTTACCTGTTGTTTATGGGTGTTTTCTTGCATTACAATCACAGAGTAGCTACAATTGCAATAAAAACTATAATGCCTACAAAGATACTTACATCTGGCCCTTTACAGAAAAAAACCCCTGCTCTATGGCACTATCTTATTTATATTACCTGAAGTGTGCCTGAACAAGTTGGCTGGTTCTGCAATTCAATCAGCTGGTCATTTGGCTCTGAATCTAAGATCTTTGACTTTTATCATTATGTTCTCGCCTCTATCTTTGCTCTTCATTTTGTATCTGATATTGTACAAAGGCCAGGTAGGGAAGAGTGATTTACACCATGTCCTCTAGAAACCCCAATACTTCATCTACATAAAATTTCCAGGCATATTTATTAAGTCCCAGGGTATACAATTTGATGGAGGGGTCTCATCAAATATTTGTTCAAGCTATGAAATACCTGGAAATCTGAACACCTGGGAAATTTATATCATTAATGTTACCTTCATCACACATATAACTGTATGTTCCTTATACTGTCAATAAAGAACACTAGCAGCATAAACTCCAGCCTCATTCTTCAAAGACTTTTAGTATTTTCATGATGGAACCTTTGTTTCATGCAAACATGTATCTGTATTCTCTGCAGAAATTTTGTTAGTCTTTGTTGATTTTTGTTTCCTTGCGTATTTGTTTCTCTCTCAAAACATATCCCTATTACCCAAAAAGTGATAATAAATCACACATTTCCAGTAACACTAATAATTAGTCCAATAATTTATTAAGGAACATTCATCTTTTTCTCATGCCAATATTTTTAAAAATAAAACTTTTTTACAGTGACAATTCTATCATACATATTTGTTAAAATATACATGTAAGAATATTAATCCTGGCAATAACCATACGGAGTTAAAGAGAAGGAATCAAAATTTCCCATGTAAATTTACAGGACATAGTCCAACAATAATCTTATATAACCTATTTTAATTAGGTCAATGAGAGTGTTGCATATTTTCGTAACAGGCTTTTTATTCATTTCAATTTCTTAACCAGTTTTGTTATATTTAAGATCATTTCCTTGTGCTAAACATCTCAATTTCCAAATTTCCTATAATAAAAAGTTGCTTAAGTAATACAAGACTAGCAGAGATGATAAAATATAAAATACTTCCTACCTTGGTACAAACTCAGGCTTATTTTGGGTTGCTGGGAATTCTTTCTAAAATGAAACCAAGTATAAGAAACAGAGCTTTTCCAAAAAATTACTTTTGTGAAAAAAAATCAGAAATTAAAGATGAAAAGGACTTTATTTTTCTAAATATTTTTATTCCAATTAGACTGTGAGTAGTCTGTATTAACAGTATTTTTAAAAAATCTATAAACTACAGTGTTTTTTCATAATCTTCAGTTTGTAATAGGCCATTCTGAACCCGAGCTTCTCATCCACAGATTCAAATGACTATAGATAGAAAAAACAGTAAAAAAAAAATAACAATAGAACAATACACGTAAATATTACACCACTGTATATAAGGGACTTGAGCATCCTTGGATTTTGGTATCTGCAAGGGACCTGGAACCACTCCCCTGTGGATAACAAAGAGCCACTGCAGTCTGTATCATATGCCTCTCTGATAGTTACCACCTTCCTAAATTGAAAATTTTCTTTAAAAAGCAAAACTAGTTAAAATCATTTTTAATCTCATAAAAATAATCAGATTTCATGTAAATAATAAATATAACTCTGAGGCCAGGCATGGTAGCTCACACCTGTAATACCAGCACTTTGGGAGGCTGAGGCAGGTGGATCACCTGAGGTCAGGAGTTCAAGACCAGCCTGGCCAACATGGTGAAACCCTGTCTCTACTAAAAATACAAAAATTAGCCAGACATGGTGGTGGGTGTCTGTAATTTCAGCTACTTGGGAGACTGAGGCAGGAGAATCACTTTAACCCAGGAGGTGGAGGTTGCAATGAGCCGAGACGGTGCCATTGCACTCCAGCCTGGGTAACAAGAGCGAAACTCCGTCTCCAAAAAAAATAATAATAAATAAATAAATAAATAAAACTCTTAATAATCAGAAACTAAACTTTTGTTGTAAAAGTTTTCTTCTCATTTGGTAGAATGATAAAACAAACGTTTGTCCTTTTTCATTTTCCCCTCATAAAACAATTTCTTCTCATAAGCATATTTTCCAAACCCTAGTCTTTTTAAAAGGCAGAACTCCAATCACAAAAAAATCATGGGCATAAAAATATTTCAGGGGCTCCACGGTATATATTTTTAATTTTTTTTAACATTTACTAAAATGAAACTCTATTAGGTTACTTAACATTGACTGCAACAACAAACACTAGCTTAATACATAAACTTTAGAACATGTACACGTTCACCACTGCAATAGAAGAGGTCAGAAGGAGGGAGCTCTTAACTGCCTCAGGCCAAAGTGACACATACTGTCTTCACTTACAATCCACTGATCAGAAACTAGTCATATGGATCCAACGGAAGTGCATGGAAAGCTGGAAAATGTAAGACCACATGGAAAAGTTGGTCTCTATCTCAAAAACATAGCTCCAAAATACTGCTGAAGAATCTTCCATACTCTGTGTTAAACCATAAGGTTGTAACTGGCCAATAAAACTAAAATTATTTAGGCAGATCAACTTTTAATTATACCCTCTACAATGCCTAATAATTTTACCCTGGAAGGAAAAACTTTGTATATAAAAGACTTGCATATCCAGGGAAAGAAATTCCCTAGAAAAGACTTCCCTGGAAAGTAAAACTACTGTTTAAACTACTTCATTTTTTCTAGTTTTGTTTTCAAAAATACTATCAATAAGTAGTCTTAATAACACTTGAAAGGTAGCATTTGAAATCAATTTCGTAATTTGCAATACAGAGTAGTTTTATTAAGTAAAAAGAGATTTTCAAAGAATTTCACAACATACCAAATACAGAGACAGAGCGAATGATTATGCCAAATGTTTTAGATAATAACTAATTTACAATATCCCTTCTTAACATCGGAAAGTTTAATATTTTAAAATGCAAGTGTCATAAATCTTTTTAGTACTCCAAATAAATAGTAAATATATGGAAAAATGTTCCACTTCATTAGTTATCAGGAGAAAACAAATTGAGACCACAATACTGCCCAGGGGTGATGCTACCCATCATGCCTGTAATCCCAGCACTGGGGAAGAACTGCTTACACCCAGGAGTTTAAGACCAACCTGGGCAACCAACCACAAGGAGAGCCCACCTCTCCCAAAAACTTCACCAAGTGTTGGTTGAAACTTATAAACTGGAGCTGGAATATAAAGAACAAACACTTAAGGAAAGCATCTAGCAGCATCTACAAAAGTTGAACATATGCACATTCTATGATCCAGCAGTCCCACTTCTATGTACACAGCCAAAAGAAATGTGTATGTATGCAAACCCTAAGACATATACCCAAAATGTAAAAACAAATTAAATCCAAAAAACAGAACAGATAAATTGGGGTCTAGTCATATAGTGGAAATATTATACAGCAACGGGCCTGAATGAACTGTTAGTACACACAACATGAATAAATCTCACAAATAAAATGGTGAAAAAGCCGCCATATGATTTCACAATCAAAAGCAGGCAAAACTAATATATGCTGTAGAAATTATCCTGTTAGCTTGGTGGGACACAGTGACTGGAAGGGTAGAGGAAGGGAAAACTTATAAGGTAGTGGTAATATTCTGTTTTTTTAACATAGGTGTTACATGGTATGCTCACTTCATGAATATTTACAGAGTTGTATCCTTACGATTCTTAAATGTATCTTGTACTTTAAAAAAAAGTTTACCTTAAGAAATTATTACACATAAAAGAAATAGAAACTCTTGATGTATCGTATTTTACACCACCAATATCCCAGTATTCTTTAGTATGTTCAGTGGTAATTTCTGAAATGGCTATTCTTATCACCATGAGGGGATCTCATTTGTGATCACTGTATTCATGAGTCTTTGATCATTAAGAAAAAAATTGTACTAATTTCTCAAAAAGATGTTCTTTTACAAGTGGGAGGTTTTAAATTTTCTTGTTATGATCTTACTGAACCTCTCATTTCTAAAATAAAAGTAGGCTGGGCACAGTGGCTCAGGCTTGTAATCCTAGCAGGATTGTGTTTGGGGGAAAGGCAGAGGCAAGAGGATCACTTGAGCCCAGGAGTTCAAAACCAGCCTGGGCAATATGGTGAGATCCCATCCTCTATGAAAAATTTAAAAATTAACCAGGCATGGTGGTGTGTACCTGTACTCCCAGCTACTAAGGAGGCTGAGGTGGAAGGATCGCTTGAGCTCAGGAGGTTGAGGCTGCATTGAGCTATCATCATGCCACTGCACTCCAACCTGGGCAACAGAGGGAGATCCTGTCTCAAAAATAAAAGTATTGGGCATATCAATTTTTAAGAAAATGAGCTATGACATCAAAATTATTTATTTTAAAATGATCTTAGCATAGTAAAACATGTAAGGATTTAGAGATGATTTTGGTCAATCCTTCTTATTTTACAAAAACAGGAAAAGTGATTTGTCCAGGGTCACTAAAGTATGTGGTAATAGATGATATTAGTCAGGACTCAGCTCTCTAAAATGAGAATTTGTCCCTATTCCCTTTAAACCAAACCTTGTCCAACCTGTAAATCTCAGGCCACATGCAGCCCAGAACAGCTTTGAATGCGCCTCAACACAATTCACAAACTTTCTTAAAACATTATGGGATTTTGTAATTTTTTTTTTTTAAGCTCATTGTGTGGTCCAAGACAATTCTTCTTCCAATGTGTCCCAGGGAACCCAAAAGACTGGACATCCCTGCTAAACCATTCTGCTGCTCATTTCATCACTGGCACTAGGAATGAAGGTTTTATTATGCAAAGGAATGTCCGAGACATGCCTTTGAAGTAGGATTTAATTAATTCAAGACACATAATTATATAAAGTGAGCATCTGCAGTACCAGTAGTATTCATCCTGAAAATAGTTTCCAAACCTCAATACAGTAGCAAAATCTGCATTAACTCTAAAATACAACTTTAATGCAGGTATCAAAAACTTCAAAAACACAAATTCCCTGTGTGGAATCAAAAAGATCTTTCAGGTTCAGTAGATGATTTTTTATTTTGCTTTGTCTGTATTTACATTTAGCCCTATTTCAATGCTTATTTTACTAAACTCAAAGATAGATAGTACTTTATTTTCTAAGATGTTTGTCTCTGTGTATTTTTTCCAATACTTCAACATCCATTTCTAACTTGGCCTTTCAGCCCCAAGTCTTTTTAGATCTTTCTCAATTATGGTTATAATTTTCATCTAAAACATAATAACTAAAGCATGTAATTATTCAATTAAAATGTATTGTCTTTACATTTCAATGAGCTAAACACGCTTTATCTTGAGTAATAAATGTTTTTTCCCCTAAATAATACCAACATAAGCCTATACTTGATACAGCCAGTTAAAAGTTAAAACAAAAACTTTAGAGAAAATTTCTGGTCAATTAGTGTGTCACTAAGTTAATAAATCATTTAATTACCACTTGCTTAGGTTATCTGTACTCTCATTTTATCAATAAAGAATATAATATAACATAAGAAACTTCCTAATTTGAACTAGGTCACAGCCAGGACCTCACCTCTGATTTCTAATTTACTTGAAACTAACATACTCCACAGAAAAGATGAGGGGTCCCATAACCTCTGCATATTCAATGCTTTAATATTCAATTGTTTGTTTTTTTAAGAAATTAGTTTATGAGAGACAGTAAAGCTTCGGAGAGAGAGAGAATGAATCTTTCCCTTGATAGTCTCCACTGAACTTTATAAATATGCTTAGAATGTAAATGAATTAGAAGAAACAGAGGATGAAGGAGGCATCAGAAATTTTCAGCCCTGTGTTTTACCTCTGAAGAATTCTTATTGTCATGAAGAACATGAACATGGGGGTGGGGGGAGGGCAGTGCGGGAAAGGAACAACTGCAAGCTGCCATGCTGAGTTTAACAACAATCATCAAAAGGGGCTTTGGGAGCTCACCAGCTGCAAAGTTTTTGTATTAGGCTGTGATTCCATTGGGAGGATGGGAGCCCCTAAATAATGATGTCAAAAGGGTTTTTACATGCCCAGGAAGCTATTTCAAGCAAACAAAAATCTACATTTGTTCCTAATGGAGGTTAAGGCCTTTGGGGATTAGAGATAGAGAGTGTAGATGGCTATTACCTAAATAAACTTATTGTTTCTAACACAACAAAGGAACATATTCCTAAAAAGAAATATAGGGTATTATACTGTAAAACTGCAAAGAAATGAACATTTTTCCAAGAACAAACAAAAATGTCAGAAGCTGCCCTGTGAAAAGTTACACAGCAAAGTGAATTTGAGAATTAAAAGGGAATTAGAGGATAATTTCAAGAGGAATTTCACGAACAGAGAATTTTTACGTCACATTTTCATGACTTTTTTTAAATCACAGAATGTAATTCTTAATGACTGCTTCAACAAAAGTTGAGGAAAGTAAAATTACATTGGCATTGCTGGTAAGTTTTAGCTGACCTCCTCTCTTATACTTGTATTCTACACCCAGTACGGCTCAGCAAATGCAGCATGATCATGTTCACTTGCCCAAAACAAAATGACTTTTTCCCAAGAAACAATGAAGAGATTAAAGGGAGGTATCTTTAATAACAGACCAAAATGTTACCTAACATGCAGTCTTAAACAATGAAAATGTAAGTTTTTTCCACAGTCAAGGGGAAGTCTGACAATTCTCAAAGCAAGTTGCAGTGGCGTCTTCTGTCAGTTACTCCAAACGACGTATTTTTTTCCTTCATTGTGGCTTACCAAGTTTGTGCCACAGTTTCCATTCCTGGCTACCTGCTGTGAAGTGCTTTCTTAATATTTGTTTTTACATAGATTATAATCATGCTTAGTAAATAGGTACCTTTCCAAATGAAACTCCTAGTATTACATTGGGAGTTATGATAGAAAACCATATTAAACTTATAAACTGACTTTGTCCAAAACACACAAAAAATCAAAAGGGATAAATTTAAGATAGTTCACTTAAGACATAGTATAGGTTTTCTTGTAAACATAGCTAAAAATCATTTAAGAACATAATGAATCACAAGGATAAGTAAGAGTCAGTAATAAAATGATGTCTGAAGCAAGCACTGGAATATACTTAGGCATAGCACATGCAGAAAATGTGATGCTATGCTCTTTTGACCATAATGATCTGAAAATTGTTTTACACTAAGGCCCAATGGTTGTAGCTATGCGGTATAATCTCCCATCTTTCCCCTGTCAAATGAAGGGAAAATTAAAAGAAAATACAGAAACATAAATGTATCTTTTAAAACATATAGCGTGCCTGCGTATTGTTTATATGTTTCTGGGGAAGTCAACATGGTTTCTTTGTTAGTGTTTCTGGGTTTCTGCATTTTGTTGGTAAGTATATTCCATAGCTACCCACAATTGTTCTGAGGTTTTGAAAGAACCAAGTTGGAAATATTGTGGATAGGCAGGAAGTCTGACAAGCTCTCTAAACATGATCCTTTATTTAAACATGAAGATGGAGAGGCAAAGCTATTATTGACTGGGTAGAAAACAAGAATGGGACTTAAAAAAAAAAAAAAAGCTGGCTAGACACAGTGTTCTTCCTTCTAGTTGATAAGAAGGCCACACAGAGTAAAACTTTACACTCACAACTCTGGTGTTCACATGCACAATCTTGACCACTTAGAAATAAGCAGCTTTATTAGTGATTACAAAAATTCATTAGTCCTTATAAAACCAGAACCAATTCAGCAGACAAGTAACTAAAACAATATAACAAAATTTTCTGTAGAGTTTCAGAAAATTTTAAAGTTCACTGAGAAATACTATTTAGTGTGATTAGCATAAAAATAAATCAATAATGCCAAGACAGTATTAATCACTTGAAATTTTCAAATTTGAGGAGTTCTAATGGAAATATTCTCTCAAAAGAAGTTTAGTTATATAAGATTTCTGGATAATAAAGAATTGATCTTCATAGGCTATTAAAAATTGCCTGTATATACAGGTCTGACTTTCAAAGCCCCAATCTTGAGTACACGTCAAGGTTATCCTTACCATACGAATCGGAGTGACATCTAGTGGTAACTCCGCTTAAGTACTTGGTACTTCATCTGTAGTAAATACAAACTTACAGTACCTACCACATGGCAGGCCCTCACATACTGTTGCATGAATAACTTTAACATTTTAAGCTAATATTACAATTTCCTCAGTTCTACTGAACTTCCTCCATCCTTTTCCCTACCACCTCTAGTCCTCCATTCTCTCCCTATTTTCTCAGTTGAAAAGGTCCCTAATAGTTGTCTCACTATCTCTATGGAATCCCTGATCATTCTATTATTTTTCTAATCTACTTTTTCTTACATTATACACATCTTATCAGTCTCCATCCTATGTATATGATATAATCTATTTTATGTGGGACTCTTCTGAGTAGTGTTATGGTAAATTATGAAACTAAACCAAATAAATCTATCATAATTCGTGTAAACCTGGGAAATTATTTCACTCATCTGTAGTTGACATGATGATATGATTATTTTCTAAAGCAATCACGCCGTATCTTCTTTACCCCTCTTCAAATCCTCTCCCCCAAACCCCATCTTTCTCATTTTATAATACCCTTACTTTCCAGAAAACAGGGAAACTATTAAACGTGAATAACTTCAACTTTCCAGCTCTCTACTTGAAACATTCGGAATACCCCCTTTACTTATACCAAAGGAAGATATATACATTCTTCTTTTCAAGAACTAACCCCTCTTTCTTGTGTCCCATCTTTATTGTCATCTATCTCTAAGATCTGATTATGTCAAATGATGACCTCTCTTGGATCTTCAGAATTTCCCTCTGCATTTTGACTCCTTCCCTTCAACCTATGAACATGCTCAACACATCCCCTCCAAAAATCATCTTTCTTTGGCTTGCTATTTTCTTTCCTTTTATCAAAAAATAACTCAAAAGAAAAATCTATGATGACTGCCTCTATTTCTTCAATATCCATTCACTCTTCAACTCCTGGCAATTTGCTATTTATCTTCACTACTGTACTGAGACTGATCTCTGCCAAGTCACCAATGAGGTTATCAGTGGCCCCTTTAGAGGCTTTGTTGTCCTTAAATCCTGACATGATGCTACAATAATTGCTCTTGCTTGGCATCTAAAGTGCAGCGATCTTTTTATTCTCGTCCCATCTCCCTCATAACTCTTCTCCTTCTCATACAAGCTACATGCAATATGGTCTTGTATATTTCAGCAAATAAAGAGGCGAAGTCTTGTTTTTATAAAGAAAGTGCTTCAGTTTCTAAATAGAAGTTGATTTGCCTATGAATTTAGCTCAAAATTATATTCTGCTTACTACTCTCCTTTCCTTCAAAGTAATGCTTTAACCCTACTCATTTAAACCTGCCCTAATTATTTCCAATCATAATTCACTGTCCCTAATAAACCAAATTTTATATTGTATTAACATATATTTTGTATCATCTTTAGATGCGTCCTAAGGTTTTTAAAAATTCTCTATTATGATGCCTCGCTCTCCCACCTTCTCTCCCCCCACATACACGTACGTGTGTACACACACACATACACACACACAAAAAAAAACACACAGTATTTTACAAGGATGGCAAGTTCAATGCCCTTGTCGTCCAATTCTGGGTATTTCTTCAAAATGCTTTAAATCTGAATGTACTACTCTTTACCAGTAAGCTTTTAGTAAATGCTTGCTGATTAAGGCTAATGCTTTTTTTTTTTTTTTTTTTTGGAGGCAGAGTCTTGCTCTGTTGGCCAGTCTGGAGTGCAGTGGCAAAATCTCGGCTCACTGCAACCTCCACCTCCGAAGTTTGATTCTCCTGCCTCAGGCTCCTGAGTAGCTAGAACTACAGGTGCCCACCACCACGCTGGCTAATTTTTATATTTTTAGTAAAGATAAGGTTTCATCATGTTGGCCAGGCCGTTCTCAAGCTCCTGACCTTATGATCCGCCCACCTCGGCCTCCCAAAGTGCTGGGATTACAGGCATGAGCCACCATGCCTGGCCAATTAATGCTAATACTAGAATAACTGTTCAATTCATTAAAAAGAAATGATAAAATATTTTTTAAAAGAAAGAAAACTGACTTTTGTTTTAGCTGTTGGTACTGACACTATTAGTCTATAAACACATACAGAAAGTGAGATAATGCTTTGGAAAAGGATTAATTTTCTAATTTTGAGCTATCTGGCCCAATTTTACTTGTGAAAATTGCTCTATAATTTGTCACAACTCTTATTTACACCAAACTCAACAATTTTTTTAAATGCTTCTCAAAAAAATAAAAAAGACTATGAAAGAGAAGGACTTCTGGAAAATTAGCAGCACAGAATCATGAACAACAATATTTGAAGCATCTACACAAATTTTATAAGAAGACATTTGCCACAAGGTAAGTTTTGGTGTGTGCAGAAATCCATTTTTAGACCGGCTGTGACAGACTCTTTAAAGCACATCCAAGGCAATGATAAATGAAGTGGACATTCATGCCAAATGTTTGAATTTAGATTTATGTATCAAGAAAGCTTTAGTAAGTAATCCCACAAGAAATGCAGTTGTATCTACATTTTATATATGTAATCATTACTCATTTCTTTTGGGGGGATGCTATATTCATCTTTTAAAATGATAAATTCTTCACTTTTGTTATTTTTCTTTTTCTCCTTAGTGTAGTGGAGAGAGAGTCGGACAGGATATTCTGCTATGAGGTCCTGGCAAATTGAGTCCACTGTTGTAGGGAGAGGGGCACTCACTTTAATCTGCATGATACGTAGGGACTCCTGTTTAGAAATGCAACATGGAAAAGGCATTCTATTGCTGAATGAACCTTTGTCTACAGGAATAGTTCCTGAAACATGCATGGGAGAGATGAAACAGGACCCAGCCCACAGGGGAATAGGGCTTGCAGAGAAGGTAGGGAGGGGGACACAAAAGTAGGCTGTGGCTATTCCAGGTGAGTTCTTCAATATCAAGAGAGTTTCAGAAGGTTGGATGTCCTATAGCAATTTCAGCTCTGGAGCCTACAACTATCTAAGACCATTTTAATTAGCCAATCTGCTATTCACATTTACACTCCACTCAACCAAAACTCTACTAGCTTTAGAAAAAGGTGAAAAACACTACAGAATTAGTACTCTGATTGGTTACCAATCACGGCCAGCTGCTGAGCTGGGTTAGTGCAGTATACAGCATCCAAAACAGTGCAAGTTAGGAGACCTCTGTTTTATTATTTAAGATAACTGAAATTTTCTCTGCTTTTGGTACAAAACCAAAAATCATTAAACGAGAGAACATTTTAACTAAAAAAAAAATTTCTATACTAAAAAGTACAACAAATATACTTATTCAAAATCAGGTATATATGCATCTGAAAGGTATATCCACTAAAGTGATATGACATAACAATTTTAAATAGTCCTGAAATGTTGAATTAATTATGGTAACTATGAGCAGTGCTTTCCGAACAGCTTTGATTCTGAAATGAACATTCTTTGTATTTGATGACACTAATTCAGCCTTTTTGTGGTCGATGCTATAAATGTTACGGAAATTATGTACTACCCATGTTCATTACCTAAATTTCACATAATAATAGGTTTGTTAAATTAATTTTTCCCTAAAATAGATAAAACAATTACTCCTTATTAAGGATTAATCACTTGCCAAATTTAATTTTCTAAAACAACCTCATTTCAATCACACACGTCTTAGATTTGGTATTTTCAATTTTTCATTTTATTTTCTTCAAATTCAAATAGACTTTAGATTTTAAAATAACAGAAACACTTTGCAGGTAGTCCCCGGTTTATAAGTGGTGTGAAATTCACTGTAGCTTCTGAGTACTCTAAATGCTTGGCTCCAGAGAATAATTATATAAATAGTTAAATCTGAGGACGATGTCATAAAGGCCTATTAACTTGGTTTAACAGTACTAGTTAGCAACAGTTAAATCAACTCTAACTCTAGGACCTTGGGATGATACCATGGGGATGGGGACAGGAAGTTAAAAGTTTTCATCCCTCTTCCTAGGTACAGAATTTGTCCTAAGAAGACATTTGAAGTGGGCAAATGGAACTTTGGCATAATTTCTACCCCCTTTCCTAGTATATATTCTTTGCCCACATCCTTTTGAAATTGCTACCAGTTGCAAGGTCTTCATGCTTCCTCCATTATGTTATGCCATTTTGATTTGCCTTAAGTTCTCCAAATGTCCCATATTTCAAAATTTAAGCCCTACATCACCATCTGATTTCAACAGGCAACACAAAGAATACAAACTGCTTCTAAGGAATAAGTGAAAGAACATGCTTAAACCTTTTTTTTTTTTTTTTTTTTTTTGAGACTCTGTCTTGCTCCTTCTCGAGGCTGGAGTGCAGTGGTGCAATCTTGGCTTACTGCAGCCTCCACCTCCCAGGTTCAAGCAACTCCCCTGCCTCCCTGCCTCAGTATCCCCAGTAGCTGAGACTACAGGCATGCACCACCATGCCTGGCTAATTTTTTGTATATTAGTAGAGACAGAGTTTCGCCATGTTTGCCAGGATGGTCTTGATCTCCTGACCTCATGATCTGCCCACCTCGGCCTCCCAAAATGCTGGGATTACAGGCATGAGCCACAGTGCCCAGACATGCATAAACCTTTTTAAAAGTAACAGCATGACTATGAAGTTAAATAAATTTATAATCTATGGGGTAAGTGTAGTGTAAGAAATTAAAGTAAAAGCAACATTTTAAAAAGAAAGCTAGGAAATATAAAGCAAGGTATTTGAATGCAGAAAGTTCCTATGTAAGCAAGCTAGGACTAACCTAAAAGCAGTAAACTTTTTGACTTTCCAACAGTTTCTTCCTTTTTTCCCCCTAAACATACAATATCTCAAAATCTAGTATCTTCAAAATTTACCCCCAAAATTAAGAGAGAAATAAGCTAACAATGTCCACTTATATGAATGATCCTAGGAAATCTGTTTTCAATTAAAAAAACTTATAAAATTTGGTTTAAAAAAATATTATTGCACTTTGGGAGGCCGAGGCGGGTGGATCACGAGGTCAAGAGATAGAGACCATCCTGGTCAACATGCTGAAACCCTGTCTCTACTAAAAATACAAAAAATTAGCTGGGCATAGTGGCGCGTGCCTGTAATCCCAGCTACTCAGGAGGCTGAGGCAGGAGAATTGCCTGAACCCAGGAGGCAGAGGTTGCGGTGAGCCGAGATCGCGCCATTGCACTCCAGCCTGGGTAACAAGTGCAAAACTCCGTCTCAAAAAAAAATTATTTCAGTATCTAGATTTGATAGTTGTATAATACTGTTCTTTTGTACCTCGATGCTGATCAAGATTGGTATAAAAATGGTTTTGTTCCTAGGAGATGTAACCATTTCATCACGATACATTCCTCATCGAGACTCTCCAGCTGTTCTCTATTGTCTGCTCTATCAAACACAACTCTTGAAGAGGTTAGGGGCTTACGTAGTAGAGTGTAAAATAACTGAATAGGAACGCTGAGACATTTTGTGGCAAACCTCTAGAACTAAACTGAAGAGCTAGAATCCCATCATTTCCCATGAAGCCTTCTATAAAGCCAAGATGGAGAAGTAACAATGAACCTCTCTTCTAATACTGTGACACAGGTCAGCACTTAATTTATATACTGTCTTGAATTATTCCCTAGTGTTTCATATACTGGTCTTGCTCCCTTGAGTAGATAATGAAAGCATGGAAGTAGATTATGGAAGTCCTTACATAGAATTTGCCTCATTTTTATTTATTGTCCCAGGTTCCTTATTAATAGAGTACTCGTTCACTCTCAAAAGGGACTGGCTTGGAAGATACACAGCCAGCTTATCCTTGAAGTAAAAGACCATGTCTTAAGTTTCATTTCTCATCAGATACCTACTATATACTCAAGAGAAACTGATTTGTTTGAATGAACTCCAAATTCATTATGGAGTCATTATTTTCTTGGTTATAGTCTCACGGCTCTCTATACTTTTCACAATTAGCATTTATCAGAGTTAATAATTACACTGAATGATTAGCTGTATAGAATGTCTGTATCTACATTTGATTTTTACTGTGAGCAGTCGCACTCAAAACCAGGACTAGCGATGTGCTCCCCACCCTCAGTAGACATGTGGCAACATACAGAAACATTTTTGACTGCTGCAAATGTGCTGAGGGATGGAGAGGTAGAATCTGCTGTCATCTTGTGCAGGGTCCCCAACCCCTGGGCCGTGGATTGTGGCCTGGTAGGAACCAGGCTGCACAGCAGGAGGTGAGCCGCAAGTGAGCAGCAGGTGAGCAAGCATTACCACCTGAGCTCCACCTTCTATCAGATCAGCTGCGGCCTTAGATTCTCATAAGAGCACAAACCCTATTGTGAATTGCGCATGCAAGGGATCTACGTTGCATTCTCCTTTGAGAATCTAATGCCCTAATGATCTGAAGTGGAATAGTCTCATCCCAAAACCATCCCCTACCCACCACCCCAGTTCACAGAAAAACTGTCTTCCACAAAACCCGCCTCTGGTGCCAAAAAGGCTGGAGACAGTTGATCTAGTGGGTAGAAGCCAGGGATGCTGCTAAACATGTTATAATGCCCAAGACAGGCTGCAGTGATAAAGAATTATCTAGTTCAAAAATGCTGAAGAACTATTCCATCAAGTCAAGAACCCTCTCTATTTTGACCACAATCTTCCAGCAGAACACCTTGATATGTATGAAATTGTTAAATAATTTGCCAAATTGATAAATGTATCACTCAAGTTCTTTTTCTTTTCTTTTTTTTTTGTTTTGAGTCAGAGTCTAGCTCTGTCCCCCAGGCTGAAGTGCAGTGGCAAATCCTGTATCACTGCTAACTCTACCTCCCAGGTTCAAGTGATTCTCATGCCTCAGTCTCCAGAGTAGCAGGGATTACAGGCGCACGACACCACAGCCAGCTAATTTTGTTGTTTTTTTTTTAAGTAGAGACAGGGTTTAGCCATGTTGCCCAGGCTGGTCTCGAACTCCTGAGACCAGATGATCTGCCCGCCTTAGCCATCCAAAGTGCTAGGATTACAGGCATGAGTCACTACACTTGGCCTCCTTTTTTAATTCTTATACTGGCTCCTTCTTACTTCTTGCCTGTCTTCTGTCATATGTGCAAACCCACTTGAAGCAATAGAAATTAAGGGTTAAAAGTGTAAGCCTACCTTTGAAATTCTCCAAGTACTAGTATATCGATAGATTCACTGATAAGAAAGCAAAACTATTAGCTAGATGAGCTTCATGTTAATCATGTTCTCTATGTTATAGAATGATAAATTATAATAAATTAGAAAGAAAACACTCAGGATTCCCCAAAGTGTTTTCTTATAACGTTATCATTGCAAGCCTTAAGTTAGTCATTAGGTAAGTTTAGAACACAGCAAACCATATTCATAAAGACCAGAATAAAACTCTTAAGACTCAACCACATCATCAAAGATAGACAGTAAAAGAACCCTTTTATCATAAAGCAATCTCACCTAAAGTTCAAAGCATGAACTTTGGTGGGATAAGGGAATCCTCAAAGTATGTATTAAAATGTGAAGGCCTTTGTTAAGTCTCAGACATGGCCAAAGGAAGTAAGAATCTGCAGGTACTGTAGGGGGAAGCTAGGAGAGAGTCAAGTCCAATCAAGGTAGTGACCACAAGGAGTGGTGGCCAGCATGATTGAGAGATTGGTTATATACAGGAGATGAACCATGTAAGTCACATAGATAACCGAACCCCAGTTTCTCACTGGAAGTTACAAATATAAAAAGGATGAAGCTGGAATGAGCTCTTTGGTGTAGTTCAGAAATTGAGATATCAATGCAAATTCAGTTTTTAATATACAGATGCAGAAATCATAAGCATAAATGAGCATGTCATACGATTATTTCCTAATTTTTATTTTTATTTTTTACTGAAAGGGCTTGAGAAGAATGACACTCAATACAGGAACACAATTAATACCCAGATTTAGAGTTCTAAGTATCATTCTCTACACAAAAAGGAATCAGGATTCCCTGGAAAACTGATGACTTCAGGGCTGAAGCAGGGATATCACAAGCAGAGCTTGGAACATCTTATTGTGCCAGAGAGTAAGAAAGTACTCAAAGAATGACAGAGACATGTTAAAGGACATAGATGTTTGAAGGGAATCCCACTGACCAAATCTGAGACACTCTGCACATCAAAATATACAACACTAAAGAATTATGACTCATTTGTTGAATAAAAGAATCCATGAGCCCACACTGATATAAATGAATCTATGAATGGAGAGATTCCTTATAAAAGAATGCCAACTAATGAATGCTGAAGAAACAACAAATTAGAAAGTCACCACTTGACATTCATCTTAGTCATGATTAAATCAGGCAAGAAACATCAATATGGGCTAAAACTAATCAGTGAAAGAGAAACATAATATTAAAATAGTCTCAAATTACCTCCTTAGAAAATAACAAAGGACAAAAGAGTACCTCTACAGTGGAGAAAACCAGTAGTCACTACCTTCAGGTGGTCAGTTTACATCAGTAATAATGGAATAAACTAAAATTGAGTATCAATTCAGAATACAATAAGAACAAAACATCACTTTTGTGACACTGCTGCCAAAAATGTACAACCTACATCTAATCAGGAAGAAGCATTAGAAAAACCCTAATTATGGGATGCTCTACAAAATAACTGGCACGTAATCTTTAAAAGCATAAAAGTCATAAAAGTAAAGACTGTGAACCCATTCCACATGAAGAGACTAAAGAGCCCTGACAATCAAATCAACATATCCTGGGTTAGAATTCTGCAATGAAAGACATTATCGAAAGAACTGGCAAAATCTGAATGGGGTCTGATGATTAGACAGTAGTGACTGATATATCACTATTAATATCTTGCTTTAATAGTTATACTCTTTTTACATAAGAGAATGTCAATGCTACAAAAATCCACCAAAGTAATCAACAGTAAGGGAGCATCTCACTCTCAAATGGTTCATTAGAAAAAGCATTATTGGCCGGGTGCAGTGGCTCACGCCTGTAATCCCAGCACTTTGGGAGGCCGAGGCAGGTGGATCACCTGAGGTCAGGAGTTCGAGAACAAACTGGCCAACATGGTGAAATGCTATCTCTACTAAAAAAAAAAAAACAAAAAATAGCTGGGCGTAGTGGTGGGTGCCTGTAATCCCAGGAACTGGGGAAGCCGAGACAGGAGAATCGTTTTAACGTGGGAGGCAGAGGTTGCAGTGAGCCCAGATGGCGTCACTGCACTCCACCCTGGGCAACAAAGAGCAAAACTGTCTCAAAAAAAAAAAAAAACAAAAAACAAAAAAAAAAGCAAGAAAGAAAAAGCATCATTCTTAGGACTTTTCTGTAAGTTTGAAATTATTTCAAAATAAAAACAAATGCAATGTCCAAGTTCTTACACTTGTAGTCTCTACTTGCTTTTTGATACAGATTTATATAATTGTTTTGTTTTGGTTTTTTCCATATGGAGTCACAGTCTATTGCCCAGGCTGGAGTGCAGTGGTGCGATCTTGGCTCACTGCAAACTCTGCCTCTTGGGTTCAAGTGATTCTGGTGCCTCAGCCTCCTGAGTAGCTGGGACTACAGGCACACGCCACCACATCTGGTTAATTCTTTTTGTATTTTTAGTAGAGACGAGGTTTCACCATGTTGGCCAAGCTGTTCTCAACTCCTAACCTCAGGTGATCCTCCTGCCTCGGCCTCCCAAAGTGCTGGGATTACAGGCATGAGCCACCGCGACCGGCTATCTAATTAATACTTAAAGCTCTTAAACAGGTTATGGTAATAAATTTCATTTGTTATTCACTTGACAAATATTAAGTGCCCTACTCTTTGACAGGCACTGGGAAAATGGTAGACAAAAATCACTGCTTTCATGGAGTTCATATTATCATGAGGGAGGAAAAAAGGTTATATAGTATGAAAAATACTAGAAGAGAAATATAGGAAAGGAGGGAGTATAATACTTTGGGGAGTTCTAAAGTAATCAAGGGAAGTCTCATTGAGAAGATAACTTTTAAGGAAAATTAAAACGATGTGAGGAAGCTCAACGCATATAATTGTGGGAAACAGCTTTTTAGACATAGGGAATAGCAAGGCTTTAAGATGGAAAATGCCTGACATGTTCCAGGAAGACAAAAAAGCTATAATGGTTAGAGCATGAAGCAAAGGGAGGAACTAGTAGAAACTCCAGAAAGGTAATGAAGAGCCAGATCATCTAGAGCAGCAGTCCCCAACTATCTTGGCACCAGGTACCAATTTCATGGAGACAATTGTTTCCACAGACCTTGGAAGAGGTAGGGGGAGAAGGTTTCAGACTGAAACTGTTCCACCTCAGATCATCAGGCATTAGTTAAGATTCTCATAAAGAGTGTGCAACCTAGATCCCTAGCATGTGCAGTTCACAATAGGGTTCACACTCCTGTGAGAATCTAATGTTGCATCTAATCTGACAGGAGGCGGAGCTCAGGTGGTAACGTTCACCTCCTGCTGTGTGTTCCAGGTCCTAACAGGCCAGGGACATGTATTTGTCCACAGCCTCGGGGTTGCGGACACCTGATCTAGTGTCTATAGATCTCTGAAAGGAATTTTGGCTCTTACTGAGATGGGACACTACAGGAGGTTTCTGAGCAGAAGAACCAAATAATTCTGACTTAAGCAGGATCACTGGAGCTGCTCCCTGAAGAGCAGAATAAAGGGGAGTGGCTCATGCCTGTAATCCCAGCACTTTGGGTGGCTAAGGCAGGAGGATTGCTTAGGTACAGGAGTTTGAGACCAGCCTGGGCAAAATGGCAAAACCCTGTCTCTACAAAAAAAATACAAAAATTAGCTGGGCGTGGTGATGTGCATCTGTAGTCCCAGATACTCATTAGAATGAGACAGGGGAGAGCTTGAGCCCAGGAGGTTGAGGCTGTAGTGAGCTATGATCGGGCCACTGCACTGCACTGCACTCCAGCTGAGCAACAGAGTAAAACCCTGTCTTACCAAAAAAAAAGAAAGATAAAAATACAAGGACAAATCTGATGAGAGTATTCATCAAATATAACTTCTTCATGACAGCCAGTCCTATATTATAAAATATA
This sequence comes from Aotus nancymaae, assembly GCF_030222135.1. NCBI lineage: Eukaryota > Metazoa > Chordata > Mammalia > Primates > Aotidae > Aotus > Aotus nancymaae. The sequence continues at coordinate 27,942,131 of NW_026988445.1, forward strand.
ATAAAACCTTAAGTGAAAGCTAAATTACTAAATCATATTTTATGCTACACCTTTCCAAAATAATATGATGGGTAATGAATAATTTTATGAATTAAAAAGAAAAAATAAAAATTCATGGTTTTGTTCCAACGTCCAGGTTTCCTTTTAAAATCAATGGACTTATTTCTTACATTAATAAAATAATCTGAAGGCCACATCTTAGTGTAAGTCTAAGAAATGCACTTAAATGAGAACAGTTATTTAATCTTACAACTGTAGTATATGCTTCACAAATCTAGGAAAAAAGAAGGAAAAAGAGGAGATGGTAATATGAAAATCACAAGGCAGGAGAAATTAAAATTAAGAAGGATAAAAGGAAGGAAGGTTCTGCTTCTGTAAATATCAGATTAAATAATTCAGATGAATACTCCACTGAGAACAATTTTAAAACTGAAGACAAAATGAGGACTCTGATAATTCCCACATTAAGCTGGAATCACAAATGGCTATTCTTTAATGTCAATGGGGAATCAAAAAATAAACCAAATCTTGCACAGATCTGCACCCTAGATTCATGTCATCTGAGTGGATCAGGAACTGGGACTTTAAACTTGGGTTAGTGTATTCCTGGACTGCTAATGCCTCAAAGGCATCCAGCAAATACAAAATGAAGGTAACTTTATTCAAGGCTTCATTTGTCTTTGTCTCTTTAGAGACAGGGTCTCACTTGGTTGCCCAGACAGGAGTACAGTGATGTGGCCTTGGCTCACTGCAGCCTCAATCTCATGGGCTTAAGTATCCTCCCATCTCAGCCTCCCAAATAGCTGGGACTACAGGCATGTGCCACTATATCTGGCTTTTTTTCTTTTTTCCCATGGAGACAGGATATTGCTATGTTGCCCAGGCTAGTCTTGAACTTCTGGGCTCAAGTGATCCTCCAGCATCAGCCTCCCAAAGTGCTGGGATTACCATGGGAGCCACTATGCCTAGCCCAAGCCTTCATATTTCTACAAAAAATTTTCAAATATCATGTCCAGCAAACGCATTCAATCCTCATCATTCATGGATTCTATATTTGCAAATTCAACTACTCACCTAAATATTACTTGTAATAAAAAATCTGGGTGCTTTAGGGGTTATTTGCAGGCAGAGAGCAGCAAAACATTTGAATCACCTGATGCCCATGTTCTCAGATGAGGTTGAACCAGGTGTCACTCAGCCTTCTTGCTTCAGCTCTCCTACTATAAACAATGTCCTTTTCATGGTATATTTAATGCCATGTTTTTCACATTTTTGTGCTTCCTGTTAGTGATTTCAGTTTAATGGCCCTCAAGTATAGTGTTGAAGTCTCATCTAGTGTTCCTCAGCAAAAGGCGGCTATCATGTGCCTTTCAGATAATAAATGTATGTTTAAATAAGCTTCATTCAGGCATGAGTTATAATGTTCGTGGCCATGAGTCCAATGCTAACAAATAATGTTAAATAAGATGTTTTTAAACAGAAACACACATAAAACAAGGTTATATAATTGAACAGTTGATGAAGACATGATTAGAGACTTGCAAGAACCTAATCCTGTATTTCCCCTAGAGCAATGTTTCAGTACCTGTGGCCCCTTTATGTAACATAACTACCAGGAATAACAACCATCAGCAGCATTTATAACCAGCATCTGATAAGCCAAGACACCAGGAGCAAGAACTAAAAGAAACAACGAATTACAGAAACAGACCTACAGGGACTTCAAATACTGACTGAAAGTATCAGACACAGAGTATAAATGAAAAAAACTACATTTACTCTTTGTACAAGGAGATAGAAGCCAAACTTGTAATTTTCCTCAGTGAAATATAAAACTATACAAGAGACATTGTCTAATGTGGAAGAGAAACAAATTTTGAGAACTGAAAAATACAATGTCCAAAAATACAGGCTCAATGGACAAGCTAAAGAAATGTTATCTTCAGTGAGTAAAAGAAAATAAACCCTGACCTAGAACTGTTTTTACTCAGTAAAAACATCCTTTAAAAATGTGGAAAAAGAATACATTTTCACACAAATAAAAACTAAAAGACATCAATGGATAAGTAATATTTGGTATATACATACAATAGAACATTACTCAGCCTTAAAAGTTTTGACACATGGTACAAAATGGGTACAAAAACTTAAAGACATTATGCTAAGTGAAATAGGCCAGTCCCTAAGGAAAAAATACCATCTGATCCCACTCACATGAGTTACTTTACCCTTAACCATTTAAACACATTAAATGACAACTACAAGCAAAGTCCATAGCACCATGTTTGATACATAAAAAGAAGTAAATGTTAGCTGGGAAGAGACACCGTTAATGATGTTAAATTTTTTAAGAAAAAGATGAAACACTTTCAAAAATATGTATACATTTAAAGAAATATATAGTAAGTATTTTCTTGTTGAAGCAAAAATGCATAGAATTTTGGTTCCTTTATCCTGGAATATCTCATCTCAATGTTGTACTGTCACTAACCCAAATCCAGTACCTCATAAGAAATTAGGATGCTAGGACAATTTCTAAAAGTCAAAACAACAGATTTTGGTCAGGATACCTGGCAAATGTAAATGAATAAAAACATCTACAGTTATCCCCAAATTTATGAAGAATATGTTTAATATCTTCTTAGAATTCTGAGTGTCTAAGAAATTCTGGCATGTATTTAGTAACTAAATCATGTGAAATGAATAGATTTAAATTTTGTTTATTAAAATTATCTTCCTTCCTAGAGGGGAAAAAGTAATCATTTGTTCTCAGTCTAGACTGCTGATCATCTGTTCTTAAATTTATGTCAACAGAAAATACTAAAAACCACAGATAATAAATTTACTATGTAATATGTTTATTAACTGCCCCCTTTGAAACTCTTTTGTAATAATTTGATCAAGCTAACACACATTGTTTAGAAGCAAGGTATTTCAGGAAGAAGAGAAAATGTCAAAATTATCTTTTTTATCTTACTGATGTATAATCAATGATCCACTCACTACAGATGGCTATGAAAGCATCCAAAAACTGTTTCTATGTGACAGAGTGCATCGTGCTCCAAACGGACTGTTTTCCATACTATTAAGAAGACTATTAACATACTTTCTCTCAAACCCTTCTTTTCAATTGTAAGTCCCTTGAAGACTCACGAAATAATTTCATAAAATAAATATGTGAATGGTTGAAACACTGACCTAAGCACATCTGGCAGTGCGATTTTGCATGGCAAAGTAAAGAGCACTGACACTGTATTTAAAATGTAAATCTTCTAATCTCCCAAAATCATGTATTTACTGTTTCAGAAACATTTCTAGAATGAACCAGAGCTTTCAGGATTAGGGCCAAGTATATTATAGTGAATTTTAATATTGGCTTATGTATCTGATATCTGTCATTTACTTATTTTATGACATAAAGACAGACTTATTTGAGTAGAAAATATTTTAGCAACTTATGAAAGCAAAAAACTGATATTTTTAAGTATAATTACTCAACTATGAAATCAAGTATCAATCCCCCTCATTCTTCATTAAGTATTGCCTACTAGCTATACAAAATTGTATGACTTATTACTCTAAAGAAAAATGATATAAAGTTTATTTTACTGCCATTAATAATTAATAAACTAAAACCAATTTCTCATTTTATTCTTCTGAAATTCCCATACATTTTTAAAAAGTGAATAGCCTATCAGTAGAATTTTTGTTTCTAAAGGTTCTAATTAGAACAATCTTATCAATTAAAAATTATATAAACTTTACAGCCTCAGAATATATCCCCCTAAAATAATTTTCCAATCAGTAAACTACATTTCAGAGAATCCTGCTGTCTTTAAAATCCTATCATAATCATGTAATAATACAAATTTTACAAATTTTATTAACTGAATGAGAAGCTAGTGCTTTACTGTGTATCACTTAAAAATTCACCTTAATATTTTCCTTTAGGCTTGAGTTCAAAGCCCATTCAGGACAAAAGATTCTATCAGCCCTTCATGGATATCTATTTATCACTATTGGCCAAAAGCATGCCAACTGTAGGGGAAAATCTGCAACAGATTTAAAACAAGGAAGGAGTCACAGAGCAGAGGTAAACATCAAAATTCTTCATAGGATAGTCAAGTTTAAATGAAAATGATTAGAGTAATGTCAAAAAAAAGTTTAGTAAATATATCTGAGATGTTTCTGTACTTATTAGAACCTCATAGCTGCATATAAATTTAAGTATATTGAAAAATACAGTAGTTACTGACTAGCATTTTGGAGTAAAAAGCAAAAGAATGTTAGTTATTTGCTTATTAATTCTAGAATTTACGTATCATATTTCCTTTAAGATTTAAAATTCTATACGTTTTCTGTTTATTTCCATTTGGGGCACGAATAGTACTTTTGCTTTAATCTTAAAAGACTTGTAAATGACAGTCTTCTTTTTCATCACTCTCATCAGCAGAATACTGAGACTAAGAAGTTAACATGGACACCCTCCAGTGGCTGGCTCTGTAGCACCACAAACATTTTTACCCTGAACTGATTTCACTGTGGATATTTTTGAATGATAGAAAATTTGGGGCTTACACAACAGATTACAACCATATAAATTTTGGTAAAATTTCAACCTTTAAAAATGAAAACATAAACTATAAGTCACTACTTTGTCTCTATTTGCAAAATTCTCATGTCAAAATTTTCTCTACCAAGGTGTTAGATACTATTTGAATAACAGATATGAAAATAATTTTAATTCCTCTTTAATCTGTTGTCATTATTAATATTCAGAAACTGAAATATAACTATAAAGTAAAAGGGGCTGGAAGAAAATTAGTCAAAAGGTAAATAATAAATCCCTATGGGAAAAAAATTCCCCATACATTTGATTTATTTAACCTTAAAAGTGTAATACACAAGTATATTGGTAGGAAATAGCTGTATTTTTAATAAAACTTTCACTAAAATTTATTTCAACTTCAAAGAGAATTACTATATTCCTATTAATATTTTAAATATAAATTGTGAAATCCCGGGTACCGACCTCTATTATAGAAAACAAAATTAGTTTAAAAATACACAGTAACAAAGGAGGGTAATGAAATAAATGAAACCAAAAGTCTATATTTAACTGGCTGTGCAGTCATTAGAAAGGTGCCCCATAACTACCATATGTTACTCAAATATGTTATCACACCTACAATCTCATCATATGTCTCCCAGGAAATTAATTAGCTCTAACTTTTTCAACTTTGACAAAAACGTCTGCATCAGTCAGATTACTAGCTGCTGCGAACATTTCAAAATCTAAAGCTTTCTTCAGCTTGTGTTTAACCTTTTAATTACTATTAATCATTTAGCAACATTTAGAACAGCATACATTAGACAGATGTCTAATTCTAGAATTTTAAATAATGTAAATTCATTTATACATATATTTACTTTGATGCATATTTAGTAACTTTAAAAAATAAAATTAATCCAAAACCACTTATTGATACATCATTTCACAGCTGTATTTAAGGTAAAGAGGAAAATACCTAAAATTTTTACTTCTTCTAAAAATCTAAAAAATACTAAGTAGTTGAGATTATATGGCTTATAGTAATATGTTTAATGAATATAAAACCCATCTAAGTTTTAAAAAGAAACAAGAGGACATGTTAATTTTAAAAGCTTTTATAAGCTACCAGCAGTAAAAAGAAGAGAATTTTCATAAATAACTCCCTTACCTCCAGACTTGCAAAAGGAAAAGGAAGGAAAAAAAAACTACTATTACTGTTTGATTTTGAACCACAAGCCCAGGCAATCCTCACCATGTAAACAGCTCCACCTCTATCACTTTATTAAAACTACCCGGTAAGGCCACCAATGACTTCCTAAGTATTCATTTCACAAATACTTATTTAGCAAAGAACAAAAATCCACTCTTATAGAGCTTACATTCTAGTGATATTGAAAGAGAAAATAAACATGATAAGTTATATAATCTATCAGTAGTGCAAAGTGCTATCTCCTGATTCCCTTGTCAACCAAACAAAAATTAAACAATAAAGCTTGAAGTGGCTTCAGTAAAGTCATATAAAACATTACTAAATTCTCCTTTCAATTATCTCCGCTAACAAAATACTGGATAATCCAAAAATAAACTCTATTTAGTAAGCAATTAGATTTAAGTTCCAAAGTTACTCCTCAGGCTAAAGTAAACGTTCAAGTTAAACGGAATGAGGGCAGCCTCACGAACAGCCAAATACCCTGCTGGCAGTTATCTGTCTCCTCTTTGCAGCTACCCAGGTTTTTGCCTACTGTCACAGAAAATGGCACCTGTGAATTATACAATTTTTTTGGCTGAAAAGAACCTTAAAGATATCAGATGTCCTCTACAAAGTTTTTCTTGGCCTGTCCAAGGAGACTTAAGCCATTTCTTTCCCTTTATTTCCAAATTCCATAAAATGCAGGAATGATGTATTTATTTGTCTCTGTATTCCCAAAAGTTATCCTAAGTCTGGCACAGAGAAAGTTTGAACTTTTAAAAGCACTATTTTAGAAAGATCAGTCTGGTAGCTATTAGAGCAAAGGCTTAAGGTTTGTAACTACTGTTAAATAATTTGTATTATGTATAGGTGCATTCCTCTCAACTGGTGAGGAGGAGCATCCATTCATATTCAATAAATATTTATTAAGGTCCTACTGTAAGGCTACCACTACAGAGTATTACAGGGTGAGAAAGAAAATGAATAATTTTAAACTGCAATTAGTTCTATGATGGAAATGTACAGGGCACTTTAAAAGAGAATCTACTGTCTTTATTGGCTTCACAAAGAATTAAGATAACTTTATGCACAATGTTCTGCCAGGGAAAGGCAAGACCTTAGGTAGATATTGCAGTAATATAGGTAAAGAGAGTAGGAGTTCAATTAACATTTAAGAAACATTACAATGTCTCGTTCTATGGCACAAACACAAACAATATCCAATCTCCAATGTCAGCCACTCAAGAGCTTGAATTCAAATGAGGAAAAGACACGTTAATATATTATCTTGACTGTGGAGAACACACAGATTTTATGGAATCATAGAGAACATGTAGCCAACCAGAGTAGCAAAGAAAAGTTTCCTAGAAGAAGAAAATGCCTAGAATAGGCAATAATCACGAAAACATAAATAACATGTATTTTGAGGGAATAATTAACAGTAGAAGATAATAACATGTGCACAGGCGATTGAAGGAGGCGGAAGACAGGAATGGTTCTAAGTCTGGTGATTTGTCAGTAGAGGAAAGCTGAAAGGAAATTGTTATTAATGAAAAAGATAGTCTCAGTTTTAAAAAAATCTGAATTTATGATGCCAATGGCATAGCCATGTGGAAATTTTTCCAACTATAACACTAAAGAGAAGTTCTTTGATTTGTTATTTTCATAAGCACCTGGAATTCACTCATACACAAAGAAGATTTGTAGCCATGACAGCAGAAGAGCTAAAAATTTGCAGAGGGCACAAAAAGCTCAAGAACAGAGTGAGAATGAGATATAGTCACATTATGTAGGTATCAAAAGAGTCCGTTAAAGAGCACTCCAGGCCGGGCGCGGTGGCTCATGCCTATAATCCCAGCACTTTGGGAGGCTGAGGCGGGTGGATCATGAGGTCAAGAGATCGAGACCATCCTGGTCAACATGCTGAAACCCCGTCTCTACTAAAAATACAAAAATTAGCTGGGCATGGTGGGGCACGCCTGTAGTCCCAGCTACTCGGGAGGCTGAGGCAGGAGAATTGCTTGAACCCGGGAGGCGGAGGTTGTGGTGAGCCGAGATCGCGCCATTGCACTCCAGCCTGGGTAACAAGAGCGAAACTCCGCCTCAAAACAAACAAACAAACAAACAAACAAAAAAGCACTCCAATGCAATGATGAACCAGGAAAGCCCATCGGGGAAGCCAAGGGAGATGAATGTTTCAATAAGGAGTGGGTAATCAATAAATTAAATGATAGACACACCCAGAAGGCCAAACAGAGTAAAGGCCATTGATTATGGTAAAAGGAGATAATTAGTGGCTACAGAGAAGAGTTTTATCATGCCTAAGATCTCGTTAATTATAATCACAACGAAGAGTATAAAGACTAATACATGAACCACATTCTCATAACCTCCATTTTTATAAACATACCTAATATTAGAAGAAATGGATATATAAGCAAACAAAAAATTATACAGAGTAACTATTTCCACTAATAGATAACTTTTTAAATAATCTTTCTTCACAAGAAAGATTTTCAAGTTAAAAATACTCATAGTATATATTTTTAAAAAGACTTGTCATTTAGAGATAATATAACTTATATATGAAATGATATAATATCTGAGATTTGCTTCAAAATAATCCAGTGGGTAAAGGAGGAGGAGTAGGTGGATATATAGATAAAATAAGATTGACCACGAGTTGAAAATTTTTGAAGCTGGTGATGATTATATGGGTGTTGATTATACTTGTCTCTCTACTTTGGTATATGCTTGAATATTTTTCTTAATGTCTTAGTGCCTACCAGGAAACAGAAATATTTTAATTTTTCTCTAATTGTATTTACTATTTGCTTACAGGGTTCTGAAACTAATCTTAAATGGTCAAAAGTAATGAAAACAGTAAAATTTCTATAGGATTAAAGGTGAGAAACTTGCCTTATAAAATACAGAGAGAGGAGGGAAAAAAATCAAGCATAAACAAATTCTAGAATTTTGTTCAGGTTTCAAGAATATTTAAAATTATAAAATGCCACATAATTTAAAAATATTTAGAATCAAAAAATAAAAAATAGATGCTCTGTTTTCCCCAGAAGCTGGCATACATATATATTTTCATAACAAATATTATATTGCTATGGTTCTTCATGGGATAATTACTTAAGGCAAAAAAGTCTGACAAAATCTTACATAGTGACAGAAGTAGGAGCTTATACCTGTTACAGCTAAAATTGGCTTTCAGCTGTTAATTTTAACTGATATATTCTTACATGTTTCCTTTTTTTTTTTGAGTCGGAGTTTCGCTCTTGTTATACAGGATGGAGTGCAATGGCGCGATCTCGGCTCACCACAACCTCCGCCTCCCGGGTTCAAGCAATTCTCCTGCCTCAGCCTCCCGAGTAGCTGGGACTACAGGCACACGCCACCATGCCCAGCTAATTTTTTGTATTTTTAGTAGAGACGGGGTTTCAGCATGTTGACCAGGATGGTCTCGATCTCTTGACCTCGTGATCCACCCGCCTCAGCCTCCCAAAGTGCTGGGATTATAGGCGTGAGCCACCGTGCCCTGCCCTACATGTTTCCTTATTTCCATTGCTAAGAGTTTTTTTCACCTGAGTAACTCCAATTCACTTTCCAGGTCTCTGTTTAAGTATTACTTATTTCATGAGTCTGCTGTCAACTTCACATAGTAGGGCAGAATGTCATCCTGTATGCTGCTACAGAACTCTTTTCTATCCCTATCAAAAATAGTTCGTTTTAGTTAGGTGCCACATCTTTTTAGAAATCGAGATATGGCCAGGCGCGGTGGCTCATGCCTGTAATCCAAGCACTTTGGAGGCCAAGGCGGGTGGATCACCTGAGGTCAGGAGTTCAAGACCAGCCTGACCAACATGGTGAAACCCTGTCTTTAAAAATAAATAAATAAATAAATAAATAAAAATTGAGATATAATTCACATACCATAAAAATCACCATTTTAAAGCATACAAGCCATAGTTATTATATTCACAACATAGTGCAATTATCACTACTAATTCCAGAACTTTTCATCACCGCAAAGTCATTCTCCATTCCCTCCCCTCCTAATCTCCTGGTATGAAACCACTTTCTATCCCTATGGATTTGCCTGTTTTGGACATTTCATATTAATGAATAATCATATAGTATGTAGCCTTTTGTGTGTAGTTTTTTTCGCTTAGCTGATCTTTTCAAGGTTACTTCATTTCTTTTCTGTCTGAATAATGCTCCATTTTATGGATAATCATAATTTGCTTATCTACTCTACAGCTGATTGGACATTTGTGGTTTGGGAGGCAATGAATAATATTACTACAAACATTCACATACAAGTTTTGTGCAAACATATCATTTTGATTCCCTTGGAAATATACCCAAGTGTAGACTGCTGAGTCCTAGAACTCTGCGTTTTAAGTTTTTGAGGAACTGCTGTTTTCCAAAGCAGCTGTACCATTCTACAATCATACCAACAGCATATGAGGATTCCAATTTCTCCATATCCTCACCAACATTTTTTATCATTGGTCTTTTTGATTACAGCCATCCCAATGGGTATGAGTTGGTATCTCACATGATTTTGATTTGTATTTCTCTAATGGCTAATGATATTGAGCATCTTTTCATGTATTATTGGCCATCTGAATATCTTCTTTGGAGAAAATGTCTATTCAGGTCGTTTGTCTATTCAGATTTGTTAACTGGGTTGTCTTTTTATTAAGTTATAAGAATTCTTAATATATTCTGGATACTAGCCCCTTATCAGATTCATAATTTACAAATATTTTCTCCCATACTGTATTCTTTTCACTTTTTAAAAAATTGTTATTTCTTGGAGACCTTTTCACTTTCTTGACAGTGGCCTTGGACATACAAGTTTTTTATTTTGATGAAGTATATTTTTTTCATTGACTGCTTGTGCTTTTGGTGTCAAATCAATAAACTATTACCCAATCCAAAATTACAAAATTCACCCCTATGTTTTCTTCTAAGAGTTTTAGTTTTTATAATTTAGGTGTTTAATACATGTTGTATTAATTTTTATATATGGTATGAGGTAAGGGGTCCAAATTCATTCTTTTGCATGTGGAAATCAGGTTGCTCCATCATCATTTCTTAAAGACTATTCTTCCCCATTGAATCGCCTTGCCATCCCTGTTGAATACCAATTGGCCATATATATATGGTTTAAATTCTGGCTTCTCAATTATATTCCATCGATCTTCATCTCTCCTCTGTCTCTTTTTGACTGCACCTAGCACAGAGACTAAAGGTGAGAAGCACTCAATAAAGATTTGTCAGTTGAACATCCAACTCCGTCAATAATAAAATGATAGAATTTCTGAGCTAAGAAAAGCCTTAGAGGGCATTATCCTATGCCATTATTTAACAAACAGCAAGACTGAAACCTAAGAGAAGTTAACTGACTAGCTCAAAGACAGACAACAAATTAAACACAGAATGAAGGCAGGACTTGAATTTCAGTCTCCTAATTCCAATGCAGAGCTCTTGCCATAATATTATGCTATTTTTCAAGTAATACTAATTGCTTTAACATCCACCAATGTGCCTGTCTGGGAGAAGTTGCAAGTCTATAAGAAGACAGAGATAGACATATATATGTTAGCTTAATCAAAGTGGAATCCTTCATAAGTATCTCCAAAAAGCCTTACAACCAAAATGTGTCAGAAAATAATATACTACAGAATACAAGGTTCCTTTCCAGATAGCTGTTTTCTAACTTCATTTTTTACTTGAGAGATAGCTAGTCACACTTTTAAGCCTGGAGATTATTCTAAATACAAGAAAACATTTGTGACAGTACAAACGATAAAGTATCAGGTACCTACTTCCATTACCCTGTTCTCTTCTACATTTCCCACCACAGTTATCATCCCTCATTCACTACTGTTTTAAAGACTGCAGAAAGAGAGTCTGCCATGCTTCCAAAAGCCAGAGCAATTTAAGAGCTGGAGAGCAGAGAACTAAAGGGAAACAACTGAGAAACTATGAGAGAAGCCTTCTAAAAAGATACATGGGGGGAGGAGAATCTACATGATTACGTATGATTTCAGGGAAAAGGGAAGAGGCTAGATGTTCAAGCTAAATACTGCATTTATATGTACATGTGAGGGAAATGCTGCATGGGCAGATGTTGTATATGCAAAATGTATAAGCAGACCATGAATTGTCTTGTAGTCAAAATATTTAAGCTTCAGTTTAAACTAAAAAATCCTCTGTGAATCCTTCCCAGAGTCCCTCAGTTAACTATTTCTTTCCTTTTGCCCCCACTCTTCCTACTACACACCTCCATTACTATGATTATTAGAGTGTATGCTACTAGTTACATCAGTTTGCCTCCCTCCCAAATCATCTTCTCACTGAGGGCACAGACCATGTGTTTTCCTTGTTCTTTTCTGTGCAGAACCTAACACAGCCCTGGCACATGTAAGTACTTTGTAACTCTTTATTGAATGGTTATATTAAAACTTCTTATAATGCTGAATACATCTTATTCAAAAGTGTCAGTAACAAGAAATTTGTTAATTCTTGCTATGATAATTCCAAACATTATTGACACATAACTTGCCAATACTTATTTACTCTAAGCACAAACTTCAGAGTTAGCTAATCTGCAAAAAACAAAAAAAATATATATATACAACTGAATATTGTAGTTGTCAGTCAACTATGCTAATAAGGCATTTCTATATACTCTTAGCTAAAAAATACCACAAAAGGTTCAAGTAAGACTAATCAATGACAAGCAGAATGGTCTCATGTGGTGATTCAAAAAGAAACTGGAGAATCATCTCTTTGGAGGCATGTAAAGGAATTCTGGAGGGTAATTAAACATATGGTCATGTTCACCAAGTATGACTAAAAGAGAAGAATAAAATGATTATGAAATACTGGCTTGGTGGTAAAAGCAGCAGCTTTGAAATCCGAAATCCTGATTTTAACAACTTGCCTCCACTGTGGCCTCTTTAGGAAGGTCATTTCATCTTTCTATGCCTCTCTTTTAGTTCATCTCTTATAAAACTTGAATAAGCTGTAGTCCCAGCTACTGGGGAGGCAGAGGCGGGAGGATAGCTTGAGCCCAGGAGTTCCAGGCTGCAGTGAGCCATGACTACACCTGTGAATAGCCACTGCACCCCAGGCTGGGCAACATAGTGAGACCCCATCCCCTCTTAAAAAAAAAAGTTTTTAAAAATGAGAATGTCACACTCACAATCTCATTGTGAGAATCAAATTATACTGTGTATCACCTAACACAGACACTCAGACACTAGCATATAAGCCTACAACAATGTTAATTCCCTTCCCAACTGGCAACAGGTTGTAAATTAAGGGGTCAACTCAAAAAGCTCTCTTCTTTGTAAATATCTCCCCTAACAGATGTCAATGTTTGAAGTTTTACCATGAGAAAATTGTTTGGATTTTCAAGAGCTCCAATTAAATGTGAAACAATCCATCAGTACTTTAGTGTGTTTACTCATCATTTCAAAGATAACTTAACAAAGCCTACAGGTCCTGGAGATCTCTTTTGATAGTGAACAGAGAAATGTCTATGGATGGTTACTGCTACATGACGAGTTTGAAAGAGCAAGAAAAAAAGTCCATAAAAGGGTCCTAGAGACAAACGTTTCCTATTTTGCAGTATTTCTTACAATTAGTCCCATCTAAAATTCATAAATTCCTTAGTAAACCAGTATTTATTTTTTACACTGTGAAATATAAATACCTGCCACAGTTAAACACACGACAAACTTTTCTCTTTTTCATACAGTTCCACATTTGCAGGCTCCACTCCTTTCATAACTAGAATTTTTCCTGTGTTTATACCATTGCTACAAAACTACTTTGTGTATAAAATCACAGCTTTGAGCTAACGTCTATGAAGTTGATCTTCGGCACAGACCATTTTTCTTGTGAAAAGGTTTGTCACCTGATGGTTATTTTATGTTCATGTTAATTAGACTGTCTCTATAATTGTATTTTCTTTCTCTCAAGTTTGATTTCTATGGTTCCAGAAGCATACCTGCCTACTAATTTCAAGTAAAATAGTATTTATTAAGAGTTGAAGTTTTTGTTGTTAAAAAAAAAAAGGCAAAGCCCCAAACCACAATTTAATGGTATCTTTTTACCCACTACAGCCAAAGAAAAGATCTACTTAGGATATACTATTTGCTCTGTGCTTTCCCAAACTGTCAACTGCATGTATTTTGATAACATCCTAGTACAGATGGCATGATAGCTCTTCCATATAAACTATTGATAAAATTAACATAAAGAAAAAATCAAAACCATTACACTGTATTTATAGATTTCACCAAGACAACAGTCCAAATTTCACATTTTATTCCAATTATTATTTTGAGACAGGGTCTTGATGTCACTCAGGCTGAAATGTAGTGGTGCAAATATGGCTCACTGCAGCCTTGACCTCCCAACCTCAAAGGGCCCTCCCATCTCAGCCACCTGAATAGCTGGTACCATAGGTGGGTGCCACCATGTCTAGCTAATTTTTGTATTTTTTGTAAAGACAAGGTTTCACCATGTTGCCCAGTCTGGTTTCACACTTCTGGGCTCAAGCGATCTTCCTGCCTCAGATTCCCAGAGTGCTGGCATTACAGGCGTGAGCCACAACACCTGTCTTTATTCCTGTTATTAAGGAGTAACCACTACCACTTTCTTTCCCCAAGTTGTAGCCCAAATTCTAAGTCACTCACCCACCCGCCATCTTATGAATCTTGTGCCTCCTCTCTACCTGTGGGATCCAATGAAGAGGACACTATAAAGTAAATGTAGAGAGAATTACTGTCAAAAATGAAAGAACAAGAATTCTTAACAGTTCCAGAAAGGCTAATAAAATTAGTCCTGGACTCATTAGAGAAAAAAAACTCTAAATCCAAAGACTAGAGAATAGAAAGTGATTGTACTCTAACTTTAAAATACCAAAATATAGTTAAGATCCAAAATGTTTAATACAGAACTTTACAAAATCCTACAAAATAAACTTAGTATTATTTATAGACAATGATCAAAATGATACTTCTACTTTCTCAGGCTCACCGAAAAACCCAATCTATCAATTAAATTGGAGAAAAGAGATTTGAATAAAAACAAATTAAAAGATTGCATTTTAAAGTCCACACAGAATAAAGAATACTAAAGCATTTATTTTCTTCTATTCACAGCATACTTAGGATTCATCCATAAACCCGAGGTTGACAACCATCTTCTTCTCTACTGATATAGTGAAGAAAGCATCTCTCCACAGCATGCCTGCAACTCTCCCTTTCTTCCTACACTAACCTTCTTTATGAATGTTATCACATACTCTCCATCAATGAAGAGCAAAATCACCAAATTGGTTCTAATCTTCCTTCCTCCACTATCCCATATGCCAAATTTTAGGCCAAGTCAAAATGATATGATAGGTTAAATAACAACATTTTTTTTATGTTAGAGGCACACTGCTGAATGCTTTCCATAAATTAATTAATCCTGCTTGTCTATCTCCACTGAAGACTGTAACAAAATCCATATGTTGAAGCTCTAACCCCCCCGTGTGATGATATTTGAAATGAGGCCTTTGGGAAGAGATTAGAGTTAGATCAAGTCATGAGGGTGGGGCCCTCATCCTCATAAGATTAGTGCCCTTATCAGAAGAGCCCCAAGAGAGCTTGCTCACTCTTTCTCCATCATGTGAGGCAGAGCAAGAAGCCAGAAAGACAGCTCTCACCAGAACCCCATCATGCTGGCACCTTAATCTCAAATATCCAGCCTTCAGAACTGTGAGAAAAAACCTAGACTATAAAACTTTGTTGTGGCAGCTTGAACAGACTAATTCAGATAGAAAGTATTATGTCCTCATTTTACAGAAGAGAAAATTATAGCTTACATAGACTAAATAATCTCCCTACTGTGGATCCAGGAGACAGTGATAGGGATAGAACTGAAACCCAACTTTTAACCAATACTGTTCTGGTGATGTCACCGATATGACTGAGTGCCTAAATGTATCATGAGTTATGCTAAGTGCAATAGAAAAAAATAAGGTGTCCTTAAGGAATTCATATATCTAATAATAATCAAGTACTACAGACAAACACATAAACTGACAAAGAATGATTTTCTTGAGGTCTGGCACCTAAGAAATGTTTGGTGAAATAAACAGAAAAACCCTCAGGCAGTAATACAATGTAGCAAGTGTTCCAAAACAAAGGTTTCCAGGAGGAAGCAACTGTGAGTACCGTAAGGCAAGCACTCTAACATTAGCCCTCAACCTTTTCGGTTCCAGGAACCAGTTTCATGGAGGACAATTTTTCCACAGGGTTGGTGGGGGCAGGATAGGGGATGGGGAGTGAGGATGGTTTGGGGATGATGTAAGTGCATTACATTTATCATTAAATTCTCATGAGGAGCGAACAACCTAGATCCATCACATGCACAGTTCACAACAGAGTTTGTGTCCCTGTGAGAATCTAACATCCCAGCTGATATGACAAGAGGTGGAGCTCAGGTGGTAATGCTCATCTCTTGCTCTATGGCAGGGGGTGGGGAGGGGTGGTCCTAACAGGCCAAGAACTGGTATCGGTCCACGGCTTGGAGATTGGGGACCCCTGCACTGTACAAACAGGTGGGGTATGAGAAAAACTAACAGAAATAAATACGATGCAGTCAGAACAGGATACAGTTAGTAACATTTGTAAGAAATTTATCAGGGATCACCAGTGGAAGTAAAATATAAGTTGTCTTTCTCATGACAACTTGAGTTGAAATGAATCTCACTGTTAGAATCAGACATAATTCTAGGTTGAAGGAACTATCTGGTCAAAAACATGGAATTTGGAAATGTGGGTGGTTGTTCCTTTTTTGATCCCATATTCAACAATGTAGTTTATAATATAAAATGTATTAACAGGTGCCCCCATCTCTCATCTTTTTTGGAAGACCCTACACAAAGCATAAAATCACCCTGAAAGTACAGATACTGATTCCTTGTTCAAAAGCATTCAATAGTGCTACTCCGTCCACAAGGTAATAATATTCAAATTCAAATTCCTTAGATTAGAATGTTAGATCTCTCACAATCTGTCCCTGTTTTTCCATTTCTCCCTAATTCACCTTGAGGCATGAATCCTTTATACTGAAGCTACCCCCACACATTACTGGGAGCTCCTAAAGAGGCCCTGTTAGAATGTTTACATCTGGACTCTGGGACCTCTTTAAGATTTATTTCAAAGACTGGCTTCCTGTGAAAGTATGACTTTGCTTATTATCTCACTTATTACACTCCATCTTATGTTAGTTACATTCCTACATGTCTCCATTAAAAACTATCAACTATTTGGGGGATGGCACCTACCCTACAGACAAAGATAGCAAAGAAAATACATTAATGCTTTTCCACGGGGATTACAGTGAAAAAAATACACTAGGGCTGGGTGCGGTGGCTCACGCCTATAATCTCAGCACTTTTGGGAGGCCAAGGAGGGAGGATCACCTGAGGTCAGGAGTTCGAGACCAGCCTGACCAACATGGAGAAACCCCATCTCTACTAAAAATACAAAAAAAAAAAAAAAAAAAAATAGCCAGGCGTGGTGGCACATGCCTGTAATCGCAGCTACTCAGGAGGCTAAGGCAGGAGAATTGCTTGAACCCAGGAGGCAGAGGATGCAGTGAGCCGAGATAGCACTACTGCACTCCAGCCTGGACAACAAGAGCAAACATCCATCTCCAAAAAAAAAAAAAAAAAAAATACACTAAAGCAAATCTTTGGGTATATAGGTACTATAAAGAAGTTAATCATTACAATGCAATATAAGAGCAATAATAGACAAATATACAGAGTATTATGACTGAATCACCCAACTAAGCCTTGCAAAGTTTGAGGCCAGCTTCTCAGAGAAGATGACACAAACTGGTTCTTAAAAGATATTACAAAAATACAGGTAAAGAATACACAAATATAAAATGGTACCACATGTGGAGAACTACTAATTCATTGTCACTAGAATGTAAAGGATGAGGCTGGAAGTGGCAGAGTATCGTCCTATAGATACAGACAAAAAGGCTTTCTATACTGTGTTAAGAACATTGTGTTGGCTGGGCACAGTGGCTCACGCCTGTAATCCCAGCACTTTGGGAGGCCGAGGTGGGTGGATTGCTTGAGGTCAGGAGTTCAAGACCAGGCTGGCCAACATGGTAAAACCCCGACTCTTAAAAAACAAACAAACAAAAAAGAACATCGTGCTATAGGCCAGTGGTTTAAAGGTACACAGTATAAGTATGTGCAGTGTCAAAACTAGGTTTAAGTTATATTGGAAATTTTTAAAAATTGAATTAAATAGATAGTACATGTAGGCCAGGCATGGTGGCTCACATCTGTAATCTCAGCACTTTAGGAAGCCCAGGCGGGTGGATCACAAGGTCAAGGGATGGAGACCATTCTGGCCAACATGGTGAAACTGCGTCTCCACTAAAAATGCAAAAAAATTAGCTGGGCATGGTGGTACACACCTGTAGTCCCAGCTACTCAGGAGGCTGAGGCAGGAGAATCGCTGAACCTGGGAGGTGGAGGTTGCAGTGAGCAAGATCATGCCACTGCACTCCAGCCTGGTGACAGAGCGAGTCTCTGTCTCAAAAAAAAAAAAAAAAAAAAAAAAAAAAAACATTAAAAAGGTATACAATAAAAACTCTCATTACACCTGTCCAGGTGCCCTGTTTAACCCAGCTTTCTGGAATAAAATATTAGTTTTTCCTTCCAGAATTTCTTCATGACAATATAAGCAACTATATAACTATATCTTATTTCCTCTCCTTTACTTTTGTGTAAAGTGCTATTATCTTTTTAAATTGAGGTGGTTTTCCATTATTTTCCATATACATTCTATTCTTCCCATTTTTTTTTCTCATCACTGAATGGAACTCATCCTACTATTCTTTATCAACCACACAATATTCCGTTGTATTGCTGTACCATGATTTACTTAACCAATTTCCTATTAATGGACATTTGGGCTTTTCCCTACTCTGTTGCTATACATTGTCTTGGCATATATAAAGAAAATCCAGCCTCATGCAGCCATGAACAGAAAAAGGGAGAAAACTGTTAAGCTGTTTGGATTTTTTTTTTTTCTTTGAGACGGAGTTTCGCTCTTGTTACCCAGGCTGGAGTGCAATGGCACGATCTCGGCTCACCACAACCTCCGCCTCCTGGGTTCAGGCAATTCTCCTGCCTCAGCCTCCTTAGTAGCTGGGATTACAGGCACGCGCCACCGTGCCCAGCTAATTTTTTGTATTTTTAGTAGAGACGGGGTTTCACCATGTTGACCAGGATGGTCTCGATCTCCTGACCTCGTGATCCACCTGCCTCGGCCTCCCAAAGTGCTGGGATTACAGGCGTGAGCCACCACGCCTGGCCAACTTTTTGGATTATTATTGATAATCTTCAAATCCTTTGCTGTTACACACAATAGTTGTAGGAATCACCTTGTATATATCACATAACAAATATTTCTAAGTTTACCACATGATCCACTCCCAGAAATGAAAAGATACATTTTTAAATTTGATATATATTGTCAAACTGTCCCTAAAGTTTGTAGGTACTCCTACAACGTAGATTCTTCTCCAACAATATATGAGCAGTGACAATGCCTGGTTTTCCAGAGCAAAAACAGAATCCTGGAAGAAAAATTCAAAAGAAGAATGAGAATAACATTCAAAGAGATCAAAAAAAAAAAAATAGGAGATCATGAGGTTCCAGGAGACAAGCAAGAGTGGTTGCTCACCACTGTCAAATACAAAGAAATATTTAATAAGATAAATAATTAACCAAAATACAAAACCTAAATGATTCAAACGGTATGGTATTCATGCAAAAACAGAATGGATCAGGACAGGATAAGAAAAACACTGTATGAAGAACAATGGTAATTAAGAATAAAAGAATTAACAATAAAGGAAAGTTAATACCATTCTCCACCAAGAAGAACCAGAGCTCCCTAGAGAGCTGCTTCTAGAGCTAGCAAAGTAAACAACGAGCCTGGAATATCTTGTCCCAGAAAGTCCTCAAAAATTGATGGAGACATGTCAAAAGAATATAGGAGCTAGCCTGAAAGTGCTTTCATGGGCCCAATCTACTATCACTTAAGCACTTCAAAATAAATGATGATAGTAAAAGATTATAACTCATTGAGTAAGTCAGAATTCATGAGGGAGAAAGAAATTTTCTTATAGTAAAAAGCCAACTAAAATGAAATAGAAATGTCAGAATTAGAAAATTGCCATAAATCATTAATAATGTATTCAAGTAAGAACCCTAAATGGATGCCAAAATTGGTGGGCCAAAGTCTGAGGAGCAACCAGGTATTCACATAATCTCAAAGAATCATACTACAAGATTCCTATTAATTATAAAGAAGAAAAAATGGTAACTTTATAATGAAGAAGAAACTTGGCAGACACTACCATAACCAGTTGATCAAAGTTAACATTTCCAGGACTGGGACAAATCAACATGACGTGCCTCCTGAATAAAGATGATTAGAAAGACAAGGCAGGGCCGGGTGCGGTGGCTCACGCCTGTAATCCCAGCACTTTGGGAGGCCGAGGCGGGTGGATCACGAGGTCAAGAGATCGAGACCATCCTGGTCAACATGGTGAAACCCCATCTCTACTAAAAAATACAAAAAATTAGCTGGGCACGGTGGCGCGTGCCTGTAATCCCAGCTACTCAGGAGGCTGAGGCAGGAAGAATTGCCTGAACCCAGGAGGCGGAGGTTGCGGTGAGCCGAGATCGTGCCACTGCACTCCAGCCTGGGTAACAAGAGCGAAACTCCATCTCAAAAAAAAAAAAAAAAAGAAAGACAAGGCAATTGAACTCAACATATGACTCAAGATTATTTTTTGGAGAGCGCTATAAAAGCAATTATTAGCAATATCTGAATAACTAAGTTATATCAATGTTAATTTCTTGATTTTGGTATCTATAATTATGTAGAAAATCACCTTCATTTCAGGAAACACGCACTTAAGTATGTAAGACTAAAGGGGGCACCATGTCTCAAATTTACCCTAAAATGGTTCAGGAAAAAATTCTATATATTTGAACATAAATATATTTAAGTATTTTAAAATATGCTTAAAATCTATATAAATATATTTAAAATATCATATATAGACGAGGTAGAGAGAGAGAACAGAGGGAGGAAAAGGAGAAGAGAAAAAAGAAAAATAATACAAATGTGGAAAAATGTGAATATCTGATAAATAAGCATATGAACTTTGTAACCGTTCTAACTTTTATATAGGGCTGAATTATGTCAATATAAAACTTTCAGTAGATGTGGAATTGTAACCTACATTGATTTTGACTCCAGTTTGCATTCAAATAGTCTTTTGAATGAATCCTTCCATTGAGTGAAAACTTTAAGAACACAATTGTACCTTTTTATAGATTACTACTGTAAAAAATAAATAAACTTATGCCTGGGAAAAAACAAACACTAAGGGAAACTATACCAAAAGCGTTTTAAATTTGTTTTAATTGCAAAGTACGGCATAATTCTTAAAAACAAAATCCAAGTAAGAGTTAAATTCTCATCTCTGGCATACTCCTACACTCTTGGTAACTACTGTTAATAGAGCTATATATAGCCTTCTAAATTTTTTTCTATCGAAAAATCTAATGTATATATAATTTTCTTCATAAACACGATACCACATTATATGAACTACTGTTTACATTTTTAAACTCAACCTTAGACGTTCTTTCATGTTAGGACATAATAATCTTTTTATTGTTGCTTAGAATTCCATAGTATGAATGAATGCGTTTGTCTTTTAGTGAGTACTTAAAAGATTGTCTCCAACTTTTTTCATTTATATACAATGCTAAAGAATGTGAAAGCACTGGTTCATTTTGTTTTACTTCGCATTTTCCTGCTCTTTTTATTTGTTCTTAGCCCTTTGTACTTCTCTCCTCTGTCGAATGCCTGTTCACATTCTTTGTCCATTCTTCTATTGGGTCATTTATCTTTTTCTTAATGATTTATAGAAGCACACTGTATAAGAATATTAACACTTATTTTTAACCCAGTATATACCTTTTGTTGTAGAGATGATTTCACTTTTACCTTATCAAATCCTTATGGATCCTAATGTCACAATCATGTTGATGTTTGGGGTGGTGAGTCTATGGATTTTTTAACAATTGTTTAAATGTATCTAGTATCTTCAGTAAGTATCTTTTTAAGTGAAAAAAGGTCACCTTTTCATATTCCTTAAAATAAGCAAAATTCCAACAAGATTTCTGATGAAACCTGGTAAATTGATTGTAAAATTCACATGGATTGATGGATTTATTTAATACTTCCTTTTTTAAATAGGGTCTTGCTCAGTCGCCCAGGCTGGAGCACAGTGGCACAATCACAGTTCACTGTAGCCTCGATCTCCCAAGCCCAAGCAATCCTCCTACCTCAGCCTCCTGAGCAGGTGGGACTACAAGTGCACACCACCGTGCCCAGCTAATTTTTATATTTTTTGTAGATGTGGAGTCTTGCTATGTTGTTCAGCCTGGTCTCAAGCTCCTGGGCTAAGTGATCTGCCCACCTTAGCCTTTCAAAGTTCTGGGATTACAGGAGTAAGCCACTACACCCAACCAACTATTCCCTCTTACAGACCCTTTGGAGACAAGAGAACCAAGCCAAACATGAAAAACAAAAAGGGTAAGACTTGCCTTACAGAGATCAACACTTGTAAAGCGCTATTGGCTAAGAACAGAAAAATAGGCTGGAGGAAAACATCTTAAGTCTGTTTAGGCAGGTATAACAAAAATACCATAAACTGAGTAGCTTATAAACACAGGAAACAACTTATTTATTTCTCATAGTTCTGGAGGCTGAAAGTCCAAGTTCAAGGCACCAGGAAATTCAGTGTTTGGAAAGGGCCCAATCTTCATAGATGGCACCCTTCTTGTTGTGTCCTCACATGGTAGAAAACTAACTAGTACACTGGGGTATCTTCTTGCCCCCATTTATGAGGGCAGAGCCTTCATGACCTAATCACCTCCCCGCCCAGAGCCCCTTTTCTTAACACTATCATATCCAGGATTAGGTTTCGACAAATGAACTTGGGGAGGTAGGGAGGCACAAACATTCAGATCATAGCAGAGAAGTACAGAGAACCCAGACAAAAACCTATACATAAATGGAACAATGATGATGAATTATTTAACAAATAGAATGGGACAATTGGCATATCTTTGAAAGAATAATAAGATTAGATTCTTTTAACACCATACACAATACATGTATGGGCGCTCATGCATGCACAGACACCCCATTGTTGGTGTTGATTAAACAAGACCTAAATATGAAAGAACTTTAGGTATTTTATAAGAAAACATATGAGACTCTGGTGGCTACCCTCCAAGATGGCTTTTAATGATCCTCACATCCTGGTATTCAAGCCTGTGAAATTGTGATATTACAAGAAATACATATTTTATCTTCCTTCCAAGCTCCTGGGTCCCTAGCAGAGCTTCCTAAAACTCTTGCCACTTCATGAGTAATAGCAGTGATAAAGCATCTTTTGTTATAAATTTGGTATCAGTCCCCAAATCCTAATACAAGAGCTTCTAAGTACCTTGGAATATCTGGAGTGACAAGAGTGTCTTTTGTATATTAATGAAGTGAACTGGTGGGTGGGGCCCCTAGAGCAGTTCAGGATCATGGCCAGTGACTATAAAGACTAGAGCATGATTTGAGGGTTAGAACTTTCAGCTTCACCTCACCCTCAACCTCCCGAAAGGAAAGAGGAGCTAAAAATTTCAGCGATGGTCATGATTTGATTAATCATGTCTACACATAACAGCCAAACACATGGGCTTGAAGAACTTCTGGATTAGTGCAGGCATTCATCTGCCAGCAGGGTGGCATACCCTGACTCCACAGGACAAGCTCCAGTGCTCGGGCTCCTTCTGTATGTCACCCTATGTCTTCATCTGAACTAGGTATACCTCTAGAAAAGTAGGAAAAAATGAGAAGATGAGAAAAGAATGCATAAACTTCAAATTAATTAAAGTGAATTAAAATTTTTTTAATTTGTAAATGAAAAGTTAACTTAAGAAAATTTTTAATTTTAAAAACTCTGGTGACAAAATATGCAAAGCTAGGACATGGGTACTTGGGTGCTCGTTTTATTATTCTCTACAGCTTTCTGGCTGCTTAAATAGTCTATAACAAAATACGTTTAACCAAAATGAATGGTAAATAACTTAGTCAACATTTTCAGCAGAAAAGATCAAGAGTTTATACCATTGATAAAAGAAACCAGTACCATACACAAACACAAAATTAACAAGAAATTAGGCTAGTATAAATAAATACATGGGAAAATGTACAAATTCCAGCTCTTTAGTAATTTTTCATCCAAAAAGTATCTGTTGAGTGTTAATACAGTCCAGACATTATTCTAGGCTCTGAGAAGAGAGCAGTAACCAATACAGCTCTCATATTAATACACTGAACTTATATTCTAAAAGGCAAAGACAGCCAACCAAAATACAAGCAAATTAAAAAGACACTGATAAATGCTATGAAAACAAAATGGATGATGTGATAGAGATGAGGGAGGAAGAAACAGAGACTTCAGATTGGGTGTTCAAAGACTCTGAGAAAACACCTATCCTGAGAAGTACATAATGAAAATCCTTCCAAAAGCTAAGGAAAGAGTAAACCAGGCAAGTGAAAAAATCTGACATGAGAACAAACATAATCCATTTGAGGAACAGAAAGATTAAAGTGCTTAGACTGTAGGGAATGAGGGGGTGAGTATAAGACAAGATTAAAAAGGTAGACAAGGAAATCCAGGGGTGAATCCAGGTTTTAACAGAATTTTAAAGCTCATACAACTGGCAGAAGAGCCCTCTTAAAAAAAAAAGAAACAAAACTATAAAAACAAATGTATGTCCTAAATCAAATATTTATTCAGAATAAGAAAGGAAACAACATCAAACTACAAATTTTTAGAAGTTGCCCACTACATCAAAAAATACTAAATAAGAGTCCGGCCCCTCCAAGTACTTCCACCAGGCAAGCTCACACCCACAGCCAGCATACCAGCATCTCCCTTATGCTGGGTGCCACCACCAGTTCTCCAGGCAACACGATCTCCCACATGCTGGGCACTGCTCTCCGGGCACCACCATACCTCTCATGCTGCACACCTGCACACGCTCTTGGCACATGAACAGTAGCCACAGCCACCAGGGCTGGCCCTCAAGGCCTCCTGTGCTCCCCTTCCCACCCCTAAGCTGGAGTACAGTGGTACAATCATAGCTCACTGCAGCCACACAAGCCTGGGCTCAAAGGATCCTCCTGCCTCAGCCTCCTGAGTAGCTGGGACTTTTGTAGTCCCTGATTATTTTTTATTTCTGTAGAGACACAGTCTCATGATGTTGCCCAGGCTGTCTTGAACTCCTGGCTTAAGTGATCCTCCCACCTCAGTTTCCCAAGTAGCTGGGATTACAGACGCAAGCCACTGTCCAGCTCAATTTTATAATACAATTTTCTACAGAGAGAACAAAGAAAATAGTTCAGTCTTTTGTTTACAATAGAGAATCAAAGTTTGTTTTTTTTTACTACTGATAGTTTAGGAAGTTTCTTTCAGCTTCACAACATGGTGATGCCATGTAAATGTCTGATTACTGAATCTGTGAAAACCTCTCATGTTTCTTTCACATGTGAGTTATAAGATTACAACACTTACAAAACTTGTAAAAGGCCAATCTTGGTTTCTTGTCCACTACCCATAGTCTTCCAGTGTTGGTTAGGTGTGCCATAGGATGAGTTCATAACACTATGCAAATGTTAGGCCAAGAACCCTCATATGACCATGCCAGCTGCACTGGCAGGGGAACACAGCCATAAAAAAATTCCTGGAAAGTGTTCTTACACGGAGTCAGCTAGCAACAACTCAATTTTATACATGAAAGATTGCAAGTCACATAAACATATCCCCACTCATCTTCTCCTTAGGACTTCAGAATTGCCTCTGTCCATCCCAACACAGCCTGGAAGAACAGGATGTGTGACAGGAAAGAAGTCAAAGTGGAAAACTACAGTGGCCTTAACCAATTAAGTCCAGCTTCGGAAAGGTACTAAGCAAGTGAGAGAGGCCTTAAGCTCTATGAGCTTCAGGGTAAATCTACCTCCGTCCAGATCATTCTGAGCCTCATATATCATCAAGAACAGTTAGGATTTTTTTCTTCTACATGAGACAAGAAACCAGTGGAGGATTTTAATCAAGGGATCTCAACTATGTCTTAACAATAACACACAGGGAAATGCACTGACCTAAGGTTATCCTCTAACCCTGATCAAAAAGAGGTATTCAAGCACAAACTAGAACAAAGTTATGCTTTCATCTCCTGAAAATCGGGTTTCCTTTATCCCTATCTCTGGATTTAACATTCCAAGATGTGCACAAATCCAATCATCCCATAATTTTCTCAAAGACTTCTATTTGAAAATAGAAGTAATAATTTCTCAACCTACAAGTTTTAATAAAGAACAGCACTCTTTAAAAGCAGGATACTCAGGTACTAAGAGCTGTTCTACAGCTACTTGAGGAAATGAAGGTACTGTTGTTTCTAGCTGTGCAGCCCCAATCTTAACAGCCTGGCCTTTCCATCAGCTCACGAGACTCCAAATATCTTCAATTAATTCCTTTTCTACTTAATTTAGCAAAATTTAACTAGTAAGTTCATTTTTACAGACAATTATGAATCCAACAGATAAGTATGTAATAAGCAAGTAATAGTCAATCAGTCAATCATAAACCCTGAAGTTATTAAAAGCACTGGGGGTGGAGATGGCAAAAATGATTAGAAGCTGTTGAACCAGAAATGCTGGAGGGTGATGGCATTCCTCAGCCTTTCCTACTCATCCACAGGTCTCTTGTTCTGCCCTTTCATCCATGTTTGGGGAGAAGGGTCAAGAGAGAAGCACACAGTAGCTTCTCAACACACAAAGTTATCCCTGTTACTGAAATGCTAAAGAATCTGTGAAGAAAAGGACATTAAAGAAGGCAAAAAAAAGAAGTGGTCCATGTAGAACTGATCTGAGAACACAGTGTGTAATGTAATACGCACAGAAGAGCATAATACAGGTAGAAAGTTTAAAATTTAGGAATGGGAAACACAGAATAAAGCATTGTAGGATTAGGTTAATTTAGAAAACCTTGGTCCCAGAGTAGTTGGTGTGGAAGAACTGCCAGCCATCATCTCATCCGTAAGTAAGATCTCTGTAGCTAAATCATAAAGGCAATGACAAGATGAATTTACAGTTTTCAAATCCAATGACACATTGTGAAACTTTAACCTAATAAGACAACATTTCAGAGAAGCTAAAACAATTGTAAAAATTTTCATTTAGAAAAATATCTGATAAAGGTAAAAATAAATGTTACCCATGCATGTATTTTTAAAATTAACTGGATCTACAAGGTTCCTTATAAAAAACTAGTCCCAGATCCCTCTCCAGTATTTCCTTTTCCCAAAAGCTTCCTCTAGTTTATTCAGTGACTGCTGTTGAGGAAGTTTGAGATATAGCTGTTTCCTGGTCCTGGCAACCTCCATACTTCCCACCCCCGACATCTCAACACAATCCTAACTTTGGCTAGATCAATATTTAAGGCTTACATCATTATCACTACATAGAGTATTCAGAGCTGAGCCAAGCAGTAAACAATAATTACTTTTCTTTTCCTGCATAATATTTTGTTTCCCTTGCAATTAATAATTGGTTTCTCATTTTCTTAGTTTTCCACATGCTTATCTACTATATATTTACCCCAAGTCACCCAAGACTCTCCAGTCTGACAAAGCTCCTTTGAGTATAATAATTTGCATCAGGTTTCTATCAATTTCATCTTCTGGAAGAAGTCTCTCTCTGTCTTCAGAGTTACTACCATCTGGACTGAGAAGCCTGGGCCAGGTACACAGCTACTGTCCTCCCACTCCTCTCCGACATTAATCATTGTCTTCCTAAAAACACCACTGCCACTCTCTCCCCCACCCTCCATTCCCCTCAGATCCCACCTCAGAAGTCTCATGAGAAAAATGAGTGTGCTAACAAAGCTTGGAAAATCTTGCAACACACAGTCACTTTCTGGAATTCCCTAATGCATACATTTGAGAACCCTATTCTAAAAAAACTTTCAATTTTGTTTAGTCCAGGAGTTTCTGAAGCTTAATCAAAGACAATAATCTATTTTTGAGGAATATCTACCTGCTAATGATGTACACTTTGGGAAATGATACATGGATGGTAAGCTACTTGAAGGCAGGGAATATAGCTTATTATCGTTTGCAAATTAATGACATCTAACATGGAACAAAACATAGGAAACAAGCATGCTGAAACAAACACAAGGTCTATGTAATAGATGTCACATATCTTGGTCATTCTAAAAGCTATCCCAAAACACCAATGATCATCCTAGGTATATCATAACAATTCTATATACATTTCATAGAATCTCCACTATAAATTCATTATATGTGAGTGCAGCTATCCCCGGGTATTCATGACGGATTGATTCTAGGACCCACTAAGGGTACTAAAATCCACAGATATTCAAGTCTCTTATATAAAATGGTATAGTATTTGCACATAACCTACATACATTGTCCTGTATACAGGCATACCTTGAGACACTGCAGGTTCAGTTCCAGACCACTGCAATAAAGTAACACAATTTTTTTGGATTCCCAGTGCATATGAAAGTTATGTTTACACTACACCATAGTCTTTTAACTGTGTAACAGCATTATGATTTTAAGGGTCATCTGAGCCTTAAGCAAGTCATCATCTTTTTGCTGGTAGAAGGTCTTGTCTTGATGTAAATGGCTGCTGACTGATTGGGGTGGCAGTTGCTGAAGGTTAGAGTAGCTGTAGCAATTTCTTAAAATGAGACAATAAAGTTTGCCACATCAACTGACTCTCCCTTAGAAAAGATTTCTCTATAACATGCCATACTATTTATCCACAGTAAAACTTTATGTAATATTCTAAATCCTTTGTTGTCATTTCAACAATGTTCACAGTATATTTTCAAGGAGTAGAATCCATCTCAAGAAACCACCTACTTTGCTCATCCATAAGAAGCAACACCTGGCCGGGAGTGGTAGCTCAGGCCTGTAATCCTAGCGCTTTGGGAGGCCAAAGCAGGAGGACTGCTTGAAGCTAGGAGTTCGAGAACAAGAAAGTGAGACCCTGTCTACACAAAAAATGAATTAAAAAAAAAAAAAAGTAATCCCAGCACTTTGGGAGGCCGAGGCAGGTGGATCACGAGGTCAAGAGATCAAGACCATCCTAATCAACATGGTGAAACCCTGTCTCTACTAAAAATACAAAAAATTAGCTGGGCACGGTGGCACATGCCTGTAATCCCAGCTACTCAAGAGGCTGAGGCAGGAGAATTGCCTGAACCCAGGAGGCAGAGGTTGCAGTGAGCCAAGATCACGCCATTGCACTCCAGCCTGGGTAACAAGAGTGAAACTCCATCTCAAAAAAAAAAAAAAAATTTTAAGTAAACAAAGGCAGCAACTCCTCATCCATTAATGTTTTATCATAATACTGCAACAATTCATTTCCATCTTCAGGCTCCACTGCTAATTCTCGTTCTCTTGCTACTTCCACCACATCTGCAGTTACTTCCTTCTTGGAAGTCTTGAACCCCTCAAAGTAATCCATGAGGGTTGAAATTCAACTTTTTCCAAACTCTTGTTAATGTTGATATTCTGACCTCCTCTCATGATTCATGAACATTCTTGATGGCATCTAGAATGGTGAATCCTTTCCGGAAAGTTTTTCACCGACTTTGCTCAGAGCCATCAGAGGAATCCCTACCTATGGCAGCAGCTATACCCTTAGAAAATGTATTTCTTAAATAATAAGATCTGAAAGCTGAAATTACTTTGATACCTGGGCCACAGAATAAATGTTGTGTTAACAGGCATGAAAACAACATTCATCTCCTTGTCCATCCCTATCAGAGCTATTGGGTGACCAGGTCCCCTGTCAATGAGCAGTAATATTTTGAAAGGAATCTCTCTGAGAAGTAGGTCTCCACAGTAGGCTTAAAATAGTCAGTAAACCAGCTATCAACAGATGTGCTGTCATCCAGGCTCTGTTTTCCACTGACAGAGCACAGGCAGAATACAGATTTACCATAATTCTTAAGGGCCCTAGGATGTTTGGAATGGTAAAGGAGCACTGACTTCAACTTAAAAGTCACCAACTGCATTGGCCACTACCAAGACAGTCACTGTCCTTTGAAGCTTTTAAGGCAGACACTGACTTCTCTCTAGTTATGAAGTCCTGGATAACATCATCTTCATCAAATAGAAGAGTGTCTTGTCTACACTGAAAATCTATTGTTTAGTGTGCCACCTTCCTCAATGATCTTCACTAGATCTTCTGGATAACTTGTTGCAGCTTCTACATCAGCATTTATTATTTCACCTTGCACTTTATGTTATGGAGACAGCTTCCTTCCTTAAACTTCATAAACCAACCTCTGTTAGCTTCCAACTTTTCTTCAGCAACTTCCTCACCTATCTTCATAGAATTAAAGAGACTTAGGGCCTGCCTCTGGACTAGGCTTTGGCTTAAGGAAATGTTGTGGCTGGTTTGATCTATACAGACCACTCAAACTTTCTCCTTATCAGCAATATGGCTGTTTCACTTTCTTATCATTCATGTGTTCAATGAAGCAGCACTTTTCATTTCCTTCAACAAATTTTCCTTTCCATTCACTTGGCTCAAAAGGACTAGCTTTTCGCCTATCTCGGCTTTCAACACAGCTTCCTCACTATACTTCATTATTTCTAGCTTTTGATTTCCAGAGAGACATGTGACTCTTTCTTTCACTTGAACATGTAGAGGCCACTGTAGGGTCGTTAACTGGCCTAATTTCAATATTGTTGTGTCTCAGAAGAGAGACAAGGGTACAGTCAGTTGTTGGAGCAGTAAGAACTTACACATTTATTAAGTTCATCACCTTGCATGGGTAATGGTTCATGGTACCCCAAAACAATTACAACAGTAACATCAAAGATCACTGATCATAGATCACCACAACAGATAAAATAATGATGAAAATTGTTGAAATATTGCAAGAATTACCCAAAATGTGACACAGAGACACAACATAAGCACATGCTCTTGGAAAAATGGCACTGAGACTGGCTCAACTCAAGGTTGCCACAAATCTTCAAATTTTAAGAAATGATTAGCAAAGTTCAATACAACAAGGTAGGCCTGTACTTTAAATCATCTCTAGATTATTTATAATACCTAATACAATGTAAACAGTATGTAAATAGTTGTTACACTGCATGGCTTAGGGGAAAATAAGGGGAAAAAGTCTATACATGTTCAGTATGGACGTAACCATTCTTTTTTTTTTTCCGCAAGTATTTTTGACACATGGTTGGTAGATCCACAGATGCAGAACCCACAATGGATATGAGGGGCCATCTGAGAGCATTATCTCAACTCCACTCCACTGGAGTTACAAAATTCTCTTTGCTTACAAAATTAAGTCGATCCTCAAAAATGCAACACGCCTAGAGACAACTCTGATTCCATAGCATTAAGTAAAATGGTTTTGTAAAAGCTGTAAATGTATGACAATAAGTTAATAATTCAACATGTATATTACAGTATGAGTGCATATACTTTATGTTAATGACAATTTAAATGAGACAAAGGATAAGTGGTGAAGAAATCCTTCCCCCTTCCCTCCTAAACAATTCAGGCAAACCTAAATAAGGGCAGTCACTTATTCCAGTCCCCTTCTCTCAACAGAAAAGAGAGGAAGAAAAACATTCTGCCCCTGGGTGGTGTAAAGAACAAACTGTGCTCCTCCAAGCTTCATTCAGTAGCTCTGGACCAAATGAATCAACATGTTTATCTTTTAATACAGCTGAGCTCATTTTAAAGTGTTATGCAGGAACAAAGGAAACAAACGTTTTCAAAAATGAAACTAGTAAAAATCAGAAAGTTTTTGTTGTTTTAACAAATTTAGTTAAGTTGTTTATGAAGACCAAAAATTAACAGAATAAATAAATCTTCCATTTTGTCAAAATGCTTATTCTCAACTGAAGAAGATTTAAGGAAACTCAGGCTCGAAAACATTTGATCTAAGGGTCAAGCACAGTCTGACTTCTTAGTTCTGCCAGCAGTTTTTGAAAGTTGCTTCCTGTACTAGGGAATGTTCACTGTTCTTGCACACACAATAATAAAAGTCATTTTTATACAAACACTTTGATTATTCTTTCCTTTTAAATTCACTGTTTGGTAATAACAAAGGCTTCAATCATGATTCCAATAAACATTCTGAGCTTTTATTTACTATTAAATTTCTATTATTATTTGTGGGAAAACAATTTATTCACTTAATCAAAAATATGTCCCCAATGCTAATTATGTGCCAGACATTATAGATAAAAGTCAAAAGTCGGCGAAAGAGATACAGTCACTTCCCTCCCAGAGCTTCCAGTTTTGCTGACAAAATATTATGCAACTACACACACATATACACACACACACACACACACACACACACACACACACATATATATATATATATATGTATATAACCTAGACTATGAAAATGGAAATATACCATGAAAGCAAACAACATAATCTGGCCTGGGAATCAGAGGATTCCTTTGGCAGTGATAATTAAGCTGAGATTAGCTTTATAATCACTAAACATGATTTGAAACACATTCCATATCATCCTAGGAGTAAGAATGCTTACAGCTATGTGGGGGAGGGGAGAAGGATTTATAGGAGCAAAGGTAAAATCTGCATGACTTTAAAAATCGAGGTAAGAGCTTCATGTGTACAACAGCAAGAGATCACTTATCTCTGTAGGAAGAAAAGCAATGGCCATTCCTTGTATATTTCCATTCAAAAATAAGTTTCATAACTACAACTATTTTCCAATAATAAAGCCAAACATCAGCTATCAATCTAATAATCTCCAATCATCTTAAGTCCTCCAAACACATTAAGCTGAATTTATAACAGTAAACGTATCACAAGCCTCAGAACCCTTATAAACCAGGTAATGAAAAAGATGTCTTAAGCTTCACATATCACAGGTCACCTAACGTTAGAACAGAAACTGCTAGAAATCATCTTGTAATAAAACACTTCCACTGCCCAAATCAGGAATAACACCCAAAGTGAAGAAGGAGCATTTATAATGTCACACATCTAGTTCATAGAATAGGAAATTAGCTAGAGCTTGAAGTGCCCGAGTCCACTCTCTATGCTTTTTCTACCAGCATTACAGTGGCAAATGTATGACACGGAACACACAGGTTGCAAATAAATAAGGCTGAATTTTAAGGCACAAATTCCATTTCAAAATTTTAAAAAATATTTTGAGATAAAAATATGTAAAAAAAAAAAAAAAAAAAAACTTCTTTTACACTATGTTGCCCAGGCTGGTCACAAACACCTGGCACAAGGAATCCTCCCTCTTCAGCCTCCCAGAGTGTTGGGATTTACAAGCATGAGCCACTGTGCATAACTCAAAATTTTTATGCATTTTCACCAACCTGCACATGCCATAGGCTCTAGAAAACAAATGTTCCCTCCTACCACATACCACAGAAGGGTAAAATTGAACAGCTAGGTATGGTAGGTAGCTCAAACCTGTAATCCCACATGCTATGGGAGGCTCCAGTAAAAGGATCTCTTGAGGCCAGGAGTTCAAGACCAGGCTTGGCAACATAGTGAAACCCTATCTCTAAGGAAAAATCAGCCAGACACAGTGGCACACACCTGTTGCCCTAGCTCCTCAGGAGGCTCAAAACAGAGGATCCCTTGAACCCAGGAGTTCAAGGCTGCAGTGAGCTATGATCGCACCACTGCACTCCAGCCTGGACAACATAGCAAGACTGACTCTTAAAAAGAAAAAAGTGAAGAAAACTACTATTTATTGACTCCATTGGGTCTAGGGGCTCAACTCAGTGACTTAGGTACTTTAATTTCCATTAATCATCACAACTACCCTCTTATTAGATATTATTCTCATTTTACTGAGACCCAGAAACATTAAGTAATTTACCCATGGTTACACAGTAGAAAAATGGCAAAAGTACGATTTGAAGTCTAAATCTAAATCCATGTAGCCATTTTACCATTAAAAAGCATTTTTTTTCTTTTTTTTGAGACAGGGTCTCAATCTGTCACCCAGGCTGGAAAGCAGTAGCACAATCATGGCTCAACTCACTGCAGCCTCAACCTCCCAGGGGTGAGTGATTCTCTCATCTCAGCCTCCCAAGTAGCTGGGACTACAGGTGTATGTCACCATGCCTGCCTAATTTCTCTGTATTTTTTATAGAGATGAGGTTTCACCATGTTGCCCAGGCTGATCTCAAACTCCTGGACTCAAACTATCCATCTGCCTTGGCCTCCCAAAGTGCTGGGGTTACAGGCATAAGCCACTGTACCTGGCCAGAGTTTTCTTCATTAAAAAATACTATATAATGTGGCTAGGTCTCCCTGGGAACTTACAGATGCCCATTGAATTACTAATGAAACATGTTTTAAAGTTTGGTCCAGAATAACTCCCATTTATAACATTATATCAAAAAGAACTACTAAGTTTTCAACAACTACTTTACAAACAAAATTTAGAGCACATTCTTAAATGTTAGGCATGTTTTCTTTTGTGACATTCTTTTCAACCCTGCTGTCAATGCCACCAGAAATGGGTGTTATCTACTCTTATGAAATGTTGGCTCAGACACAAGAAGAGCATAACGCATGACTGTTTAAGAGAACCATAAAAATAAAAGAACCACATTTTAATAATTCTCATTTCTCCACTGGTGGACAGCCCATTAACAGCTTCAACTGGGACAGAGCATACTGCTCAAAAATAAGAACCAAGTAGTCCAAATAGAGCAAAGCACATCATTAATTAAAATAATACCAATTTTTGCACAACTACCCACACCAGAGGACTGTCTGCTTTCTCAGCTCTGCTAAATTCTGTTACCACTCACGCACCAGGTTCTCAGCTTCCAATATTTAGTTGACGTTGTTTGCCTGCTGTCATCTCTCATTCCGTTCTTTTTACCCTCATGGATTTCTGCTTTTATATGCGCTATCATTTTAGTAGGGAGAGAAATACATGTCTTCTCTAATACTGGAGATTTTTAAAGTTTTATTTTGATCCCTATGGTATCTGTTTTCTCCCAGTGTTGCAAGTATCACTCTGTCTTCCACCTCTCTGTCTAGTTTGATCTCTTTTTTTTTTAATGCTGGAGCCTTCCCCCAAATGGTCAATGGTTTTGGATTGTTAGTTCATATTTGAGAATAAGTCCCTGAAAAGAACTGACTGAAAGATCTGTGTGGAAGAACAGGGCTTAGCGAAATTGTAGAATTCACTTAGGGTACTCTCAGCAGAAACCCTATCAGTATCTGAAGATGCTGTTATTTTCAGTCTTCCAAAGGAGAAAGACAGGACAGGATTGACTGTGGAGTTCTGGAAGGAGAGCAGAGGAAGACAGCTAAGAGTTCTATAGTTCAGGCATAGGTTCCCCTTGATCTCCTTGTTTTAAATCAAGCAACAATCTACTGCCCCTGGTTTCACAGTCCAGGCACCTCTTCATTAATTTTGCAAAAAAAGAAACTTTGTTCTCCTGAGGCTAAGGGGTTGGTAGTGGAGAGTCACCCATCTACAAGGATACATAGGGAGAAAATCGTAGGATTCCACTTGTCAGTGTACACAAATCTTGCGACCAGCCTCCTTGTTTTCAGCCCTATTTCTGACTCCTATCATCCTTAGCATCTGGCACCTCCAAATGCTCAGTGTCTTGGGAGCTTCAGACAAACACAGTATTGCACTTCTCACAGGTACTGCTGTGCACTTACAGGTACTGTGTGATGATTTCTCCGTGAAGTCATTCACTACCTGTCCATCGCTTCCTTATTTCAAAAGGTATAGCAGCTTCTGTCTCCTGTTGTAACCTCTTCCAGTCTTTGTTTTCTTTCTTCCATTTCGGCAGGAATTAGGAAAGAAGAGGAGATACAGGTGTAGCCAATCTGTTATTTTTGGTCAGAAGCCCTGACAGAGCTCTTTTGAAATCAGCTATCTCAGGATATTGACTTTAAGGACTAACCTAGTATTTCTCAAAAGGACTAAATCAGTATTTCTCAAAGTCTGATCACAAACCTGCATTAGAATCCACAAGGATGCCTGTCCACACAGCAGTCTGGGTGCTTTTTGCTTTTGCTGTTAAATGTAAATCAGACTGTGTCACTCCCCTACTAGAAACTTCCTAATAAGTAGCTTCCCTCTCCACTTAAAAGCCAAGGTCTTTCAAAGCCTGAAATGATATGGCCAATGTACATGTATCTCTGATCCCACTTAATACCATTCTTTCCCGCCACTTTCCTCTGCTCTTACTATATCCTGACAACAGTAGTCTTCTGTTTATTCCTTAACCACCAACCAATTTACTGCTATCTCAGGGCCTTTGCACATACTCATTCCTCTGCCTGTAACATTCTTCTTCTAGTTCTTTGCATGGCCCCTTCTCGTTCTTCAGATCTCAGTTCAAAGGTGGACAGACAAAATGTGGTACATCCATATTATGGAATGTTATTTAGGCTTAAGAAGGAAGGAGATGCAGACACATGCCACAGCATGAATGAACCTCGAAGACACTATGCTAAATAAGCCAGTAACACAAATACTGTACGATCCACTTATATGAGGCACTAGAGCAGCCAAATTTATAGAAGCAGAAAGAATGGTGGTTGTTGGGGGCTGAGAGGAGAGGGAAAACAGATAACTACTGTTTAATGAGTACAGAGTTTCAGTTTTACAACATGAAAAAAGTTCTGGAAGTAGATGGTGGTGAATGGTTGTACAACAACGTGAATGTACTTTAATGCCACTGAAATGCACTTAAAAATGGTAAAAATGGTAAATATTGTTATATATTTTTTTTAAAAAAAGGCAAGATGAAAAAAACAAGAGTTATCCCTTCAAAAGACTCCTCCCAAGATCACTCTATGCAAAGCTCTCTATCTCTCCCCTCCTTCCCCTGCCAGGTAATTCTCTGGCACATATGATGGTATACGCTCTTCACAGAATTTACCACAATATAAAATTATCCTGTTTATTATCCGTCCTCCAATTTGAGAGTATGCACCTGGAATGTCTTCTAACACTACCTACACAATATGGTAATAAATATATGATAGGAAGGCACTTAATACACATTTGGTGGCTAAATGAATTAACTGGCTTCTCAGTCTCAACCCAGACCTACTAAATGAGAATCCTAGGATTCTCAGACATTGATTTATTTGAAGATAAAATTTCCTATTTATGACCCAAATAGCACCTCCCAATCCCAAAAGCTAGTTAGGACAATTTGACACGAATGACCCTTAAAATAGATATTCTCTCTTCTTACCACAGAATATTTGCTTTTGATTGGAGGGCTGAACAGTGGGGAATGTAGAGATAAAAGAGGAGTTTCTAACATTTTCATACAAGAATGCCTGGTAACATGACAATACAGCTCCTTTAATTTCTCTTAAATTATTTAGCATATATACCTATTAGAAGCGCTTCCACATAATAAAATAGATCATTAAACATCTTTATGAAGTAATTCAAATGTTAGGATAGAAAAAAAAAACCGTTTTTACTTTTTTTTTTTTTTTTTTTTTTTTAAAGACAGGGTCTCACTGCGTCACCCAGGCTGGAGTGCTGGAGTGGTAATAACCACTGCTCACTGTAGCCTGACCTCCTGGACTCAAGCGATCCTCCCACCTCAGCCTCTTGACCTCCCACGTTGCTGGGACTATAGGCATGTGCCACCACACCTGGCTAATTTTTAAATTTTTCCTTCTTTGTAGAGATGTGGTCTTGCTATGTTACCCAAGCTGGTCTCAAACTCCTGGGCTCAAGCAACCTGCCCGCCTCAGCCTCCAAAGTGCTGGGATGACAGGCATGAGACTTTGTGCCCAGCCTTCTATTTATATTCTTGATATTATCTAATTTCCTAAAGGATTTTCTCATATCTTCTCTCTCCTATCTTTCTTGATATTATCTAATTTTCTAAAGGATTTTCTCGTATCTTCTCTCTCTTATCTTTCCATCTCACCTGGACAGTTCTATAGCTCACTCCTAGTCAGCAAACAAACACACTTAGTATCTCCCCATTCTAAAAAATATTCACTTGCTCTTACTACACGTTCAGCCTCCATCCTCTATTCCTCTCCACGACATCCAGCTTTTTTAAAGTCTACTTTCTCATTTCCCATTCACTCCTTAACCCTCAACTCCACAGTGGCTAATGTGGTCAGCAACCCCTTAACATAGCAGTTGCTCTCTCATTAGTCACCAATGATCTCCTCTCTTTTTGTTACTCATCATACTTCCTTCAATACTTTAATTCTGCTCCTCCTTTCAGATGACTTAAATTCTGTTCATCCTTAAAGCATGAGTGAAAAGTGGGGTAGCGAACCCAGACAAGACTGGGTGTGACCCTGGCTTCAACATTTACTGCACTTTTCTGAGTTGGCTGACATAGGACTGGTCTGTCTTCCTAAGGGATAAGTGAACTAGGGCAGGCACTAGATTCTCATTCTTCTTTACATCCTTGAGCTCTTTATATACTGTGTGATCTGGTACATTAAGCAGACACTCAGTAGGGCTTGTGGAAGAAAGAAAACGGGGGAGGGGATGGGTGGGGGAAAATGCAGTTTTACTCATCTTTTTATCCCTAAGTACAAAGCAGAAAAATTAACCATAATAGAACCTCAAGTAATGTTTGGTGAGTCTTACTGAATACATATATACTACCTATTTCATGGAGTTTGTTGGTTTTAATTTCACTGAACATTAACGTTTAAAATTTTAAGAACTGCACATTTACCACAAAGGTATGGTTGTAAAAACCATACTGTTAATTATAGTTATAGTTGCTGACTCATTAAGCAAATTCATAGTTTTGGAAACACAGTTTTAGTCAATAAAGCAATAAAATATACTTTAGCATTCTTCAACTTTCAGATTGGGCGTAGGGGATGGGGATGCTACAGCGAGACAGTGAAGTTGGACTTCAAATGAGGTAGAAATAAAAAGAACAACACTGAAGTGTGGCCACAGGATGGTTAAAAGCTCTATAGTTTTCCTAAAATTAACTTTCAAATCTATGACAAACTTGTCTTAAATAAGTTAGTCTAGGTTTAAAAAGCTTTTTTGAAAGTCTGATTTTTTTTCTTTTTATTTTTTTGAGACAGAGTCTTGCTCTGTCACCCAGGCTGGAGTGCAGTGGCATGATCCCAGCTCACTGCAACCTCCGACTCCCCAGTTTAATCGATTCTCCTGCCTCAGTCTCTCGAGAATCTGGGATTATAGACAGGCACCACCATGCCCAGCTAATTTTTGTATTTTTAGTAGAGACTGGATTTCACCATGTTGGCCAGGATGGTCTTGATCCCCTGACCTTGTGATCCACCTGCCTTGGCCTCCCAAAGTGCTGGGATTACAGATGTGAACCACCGCACCCGGTCAAAAGTCTGATTTCTGATACTTAAGAAAAAATAAAATGTCTCTAATTTTTAAACAAAGCACACATAAGCAAGTTGCTTTAAATAAATGCTCTTCTTCTGTATTTCAAGGGAAAACTAGCACTTTGGGGCACTTATTAAACAGTGAAAAGAAAAATATTTCTTTCCAGTTAAAAAGGATGCAGACAATTCTTGGGGGAGAGGGATGCAAATAATTGAATTCTGTATATAACTTAAAGTTGATTATGTTTAGCTCTTATTCTCTGCCTTATTTCCAAGTTTCTATTTCCTTTACTGGCTTTTAAAAGTCAGTATTCTCCAGAGTGCTAACCTCTCACTGTTCTCTGAAACATGTTCACTGAGCAATCTCATCTACACCAGAAAAGAACAGTTTAGGAATATGCTTTCTAGGACCAAATGTGCTTGTGTTTCAATCCTGACCCTTCTACTTACTAGGTGTACAACCTTAGACAAGTTACTTTTCTGTACTTCAGTCTACTCATCTGTAAAACAAGGACAGGACAAGGCAGTACCAACTTTACATGGCTATCATGAGGTTCATATATATCAAATGCTTACAATGCTGCCTGGCACATAAGTTTTCTAACTAAGAGTCTTAGCTATAAGGGGACCATATAATTTATCATTCAATCCAGGACACCTCTAAGGTTTAAAGAAGAGACTATGTATTAATAATCACACTGGAGCAACAAGAGTAAACCAGAACTATCTCAAGCAAATTAAGACAGTGTCACCCAACTAGTT
The DNA here is from genome assembly GCF_030222135.1 of Aotus nancymaae. Classification (NCBI taxonomy): domain Eukaryota; kingdom Metazoa; phylum Chordata; class Mammalia; order Primates; family Aotidae; genus Aotus; species Aotus nancymaae. The sequence continues at coordinate 27,982,275 of NW_026988445.1, forward strand.
AGAATAAGCCATAAAATACTATTGAAATGCACCATTTCTGCCCTATATCACATAATTTACCTAATAATGTTCAGTTCCAGTTAAAGAAACCTAGCAAATACTTAACTATTGTTTCTGAAAGTGGGTTTAGTAGGAGTGATGGGGGACAAGAGTTGAATAGGTCAAAACACTTCAGGAACATCAAGTTAAATAAAGTTAAATATGTTGCAAAGATGAAGTTTACCATCTAGCTTACCCAAAAGTCACTCGTGTGCTGACTTTATATAGCTTAATTTTATGTTGCAACTACAAAGTTATTCTGAAATGAGCTACTAAGCTTTTTAAGATATAAGGTATGTTATCTATGCTCACTGCTGTTATTCCTCAGTGCCTATCCCATGAGTATTAAACATTTCCTGAATAAATGAATGAATACTAAGAACAATTTCTATTATCTCTGAACTATGAGAGATATGGAGATTGTAACAAAGAATGAAATCCTTAAAAGAAAGGTAATTCAAATTTTCTTGTTCAACACTTAAAAATCATTAAAAACCATTTTTGACCTAATAATTCCATCAACCCATGCATTTCATATGTAAATGCTGAAATAGGACTTGCCATGCCATGGATAAAGTTTTAAAAGTATAATAAAAATCTTTTCAGGGTTATAAAGTATTTTATTTAAATACTACTGATGTTTATCCAGCCAACCAAAAAGTATAGTTAGCCAATGACTGCCTTCTGAGTACTCCCTGGAGGCCCATCAGCCAGGTGTGAGAATTCTGAGGTTAGGGAAACTCTTTGAAACAGAGTTCAAGAAGAGCTACTCAGAAATAAAGAAACAAATTCATACCATGATAGCCACATAAAGCAAAATTTGCAGAAGGGAACATCAAAAAACCAAGAGCACTTTTGCATATTTACCAATTTAATCAACTCTTTCAAAAAAGCTGAAGCACTGGTCTTATAGTAGTGACCCACAAAAATTAAAATGATCAAGCCACATTTAGTCAAAAGCAAATATCCAATGGAAAATCTAATGCAATTTTTATAAGGATGCTACTGGAATCTTGTATCCAAAACCTGAAGTAGGCCAACCAAAACCCTAAATTACAATTTTACTCTTTCTGATCTTACGTTCCTGAAATCTGATATGAGAAAAAAATATTCCTATAGGATAAAAACAATAGTGGAAGCTAATATATATGGAAAATACTATGCTAAAAGGCTTACATACATTATTTCCTTTGGTTCTGACAATCATCTTAGCTGATATCTGGCTTGACTGTAGAAATCTTAATGGACCCCAAGGCCACAGCTTATTTCCAAATGCCTAGCCACTATTAAGCCTAACTACTGGTAAGGTACAGTCAAATTTTGTTATGGAAAGGTCCATATGAACCCTCTACACGACTACATGGTCACAAATGAAACCATGACAAGCAGCTGTGACAAAAGTAGCTAGACATTTATAATTTAAAGTAATATTCCTAGCTAGAATTTATTGGAAAGGAAGCATCAAATAATGGAGTTAAAAGAGACTTTAGGGATACTAATCAAACCAAATTTTACTGAACACAAACAAGATGCATTTTTACTGTAAACTTTCCAGTCATTACTGTTGTTCTTAAAGAGACAAAGTTTGGCACATTTGTCCAGGTTCACATAGCTGGTAGGTATAGAAGCTATAATTCAAATCCAAATCTGTTTTACATCAAAACAGATTATTAATTATCTTACAGTATACTAGAATTCCTTCTATTTTATATTTTTCTGTAACCCAAAGTATTCTATTAAATAGTAGAAACTGGGAGCCACAGTGGCTCAGGCCAGTTGTCCTGGCGCTTGAGGAGGTGAGACTACGCGTTTAAGCTCAGCCTGGGCAACATAAAAACCTCTCATCCATTAAATACTAGAAATTTAGAGCTAGACAAGATTTCTAATCCATCCATTTATTTTTACAGGTAAGAAAATAAAGGCCCAGTGATGTCAAGTAGTTTTATATGTTGGTTGCATACAGTTGGTTACCAAAAGAGTGAGGACTAAAACTCAGGACTTGATTCACATCCAGTGCTTTTCAGCATCACAAAAAAGTCAATGCTTAACAATAAGAATTATAGTAACAGGCTAGACATGGTGGCTCATACCCATAATCCCAGCACTTTGAGAGACTGAGGTGGGAGGATCACCTGAGACCAGGAGTTTATGACCAACCAGCAAGATCACATCTCTACAAAAAATTTTAAAATTAGCAGGTATGGTTGCATACACCTGCAGTCCCAGCTACTAGGGAGGCTGTGGCAGGGGGACATCTTGAGCCCAGGAGTTCAAGGTTGCAGTGAGCTATGATCACACTCCAACCTGGGTGACAGAGTGAGACCCTGTCACAAAAAATAAAAACAAAATAAAATAAATAACAGCTATCACTTATCAAGCACCTACTATGAGCCCAGCACTACTATATTAATGATTCTATGTAATTATCTCGAATCCTCCCAACAACATTAAAAGTCCAGATTTGCCTGGCTCCAAAGCCAGCTATACATTCTCTTTCATCATACTGCTTTCATAATCCCAAGGAGAAATCCACGTTGGTGGGGCAAGAGGAGGTCAGAATGGTTTTGTTTCCTTTTGTTACTACTGAAATTATCCATGTAGAGTTATTTCATTTTTGTGAAGGACTTAAAAATATTAGAATATATACATGAAAAACACTTTACTTATAAAACAGAAAAGGCTTCCACAGTATCTTTATGAAAACATAAACTAAAAAAGTTGTGAAGATTCACCTATATAAGCAATCAAAGACTAATTCCTTCCTAAGGAATGTGATTTCGACACAAGGCTTTCATATGACCACTTGGTTTGTTACAGAACGAAGATGTACATGAACATACAAACACACAATATATATATACACACACAGACATACTTAAGACTGAAAGGGAATGTGCCAAAAATGTTAAAAGCCACTACTCCTACAATTCATAATCACACTGACCTCCTTGAAGAAATGAGTACGTGACCCAGGATCTAGACAATCAAGTCTGCTGTACCCCTGGTTCCTGGCTACAGTGATACATTAAGGGATGGAAAACTGACATAAGGAGGAACACAGAGTCACCTCTGAAATTTACTATCTGGTAAATTTCAGATAGTAAATTTGATAGTAAAACTGGTGAAGAGAGTCTATCTTCCTTTCAAACAGTGAGCCAATGATGTTGCCCTCAGGCTATAACGACACCACAGAAGCCTGCTTGAGAATGAGGCCACGAAAGGTGGAAACAGAGCCAACAACACACAGCAGAAGAGAATCCTTGACATCATCATATCGGTTCTAGATCTAGGCATGCCCGAGACTAGTCCATCTTGGACTCCCATTTACTTAATCTAATAAATCCACTGTCTTTTAATTTTTTACTTCATTGCTTAAGCTGGAGTTGGATTTTTGCTGTCTAAAATTTTAATAGTACTGACTGTTCTCAGAGAGAAGTCCTCAGTTAAAGAATAATACTACACTGTAAAATTTGAAACATTTGAAAATTAGGTCAATTAATAATTTTGTCTATCTAAAATATACTTTTAAATTACTGTAACAAAACTTTTAAAATTAAATCAGTAATATATTTTGCGTTCCTAAATAAGGTTATTCTAAATCTTTATGTATCAGCAATAATTGCACTTATTTTACCATGTACTACATGATGTTTTAAGTATATACACATTGTAGAATAGTTAAATTTAGCTAACAAATGCATTACCTGTTATTTTTGTGATGAGAAACTTAGTATCTTCTCTCTTTGCATTTTTCAAGAATACAATATGTATCATTAACTGTAGTCATCATGTTGTACATTAACTGCATTTTTAAATAGTATTAGAATATTGCAGTGTCTGATATGTTGTTTGTATTAACATTTTTCTAATGGTAGAACATACCACGACTCTACTCCCTTGCCTTTTCAGCCTACTGCCATGCCACTAAACAACTATAGGTTACACTGGGTGAGTAGAGATTTCTTCATTCACGCTCTTGAGATACATATATAGAAGAGGAAATTCTAAAACGATGATTTTGCCCTCTCCAAATTCACAGATAACATCATAACCATCACAGAGAAGTTCCCTCCTCTTTCCTCTTCTGTTCCTCAGTAATTCTTCCTTTCCTCTGCTCATCCCTCATGCTCACCTTCCCTCTGGAGCAATTTGCCATGCTCCTTTCAAAGATTAATGCCATCACCTACGTTCTCATCTCCTCCCAACCTTCACTCCATCTTACTCTCTCTGCCAGCTACAGTATTTCCTACCACACTAGCATGTTCCCCTCTGCCATCACACACACAAAAATTTTCTAACTTTAAAATAAAATTACACTTTACCAAGCTGCTCACTTTATTGTTCTCCTACTTTACACTGACAGATTTTTCAAATGAATAGTTTAAATCTGATATTTAAGCATCACTCTTTGCTTATTCCCCAAAAAAGAAACTAGCTTCCTCCCACCCCACAAATCCCTGAAACTGAATTCATGATATTCCTTTTAACATCAAATCCAATGACCCCTTTACCTTTCACTTCCTCTTGCACACTACCGTATATGGTGTTATTTAACTATCCTCTTGTAAAATCTTGTCCATTGGTTCAATGACATTATATTTTAGCTCTCTGGCTTTTGGACTTCTCTAAACAGGTCTCCTTTTCCTCTGATTCCCTGTTAGTAAAGTAAATGTTTTTCATGTTCATTATTCAGTCCATTCTTCAATGTTCATTTTCCATATGCTTTCTCAGAAAAATTATATCTACCATTAAAACTCTGTGTTATTCTCCAATATGAGGCAAAATTACAAAAGGCTGAATAAACATTTTCCCTCCCAAATTAGGACTACCCCCAATTTTCTGAAAATGGCATCACTTGTCTTCCCTAAAACCATGGCTTGCACACACACACAAACACACACACACTCCTCAGCATACCTTCACATCTTCTATTGCCTAAAATACCCTTCCTTCCTTTCTCAGCCAAAAAAATTCCTATCAGTCTCAAATGTCCCTTCCTCTGTGAAGCCTTTCCTGCCACACACCCATCACCCAATGAAGATGACTTACTAGTTCTCTCTTCTGTAGAACCATGGCGCTAAGCAGATACCTTACTATAGCACTTTTTAAATGATTTTAGATTCCTGTGGTTTTTCACCTCACCCAAAAGCTATGCCTCAGGCGAAAACGGCATGTTTTATTCTTTTTGTTTCTTTAGTTGCTATAACACAATAGGAACTTGGTAAGCATTTATTAGGGAAAAAACACTTGAAAGGTCCAAGTTCATTCAGAATGTCAAAAACATAATCAAGACATTTCAGATGCCTGCAGTGCTTTGCAGGTGTCAAAGTTGAACGTGCTAGCTTTCTGAATACCAAATGCATTAACTGACTAAGCCAGTCATTTAGCATTTTAGTTTCCTGCCACAAATATTCTTCTATCTTTACATGCATATATATCTTATCTTCTTAAATGGGTAAGTACTTGCAGGTTACAACTTTTAATGTTAAGTACATTATATTATCTGGTGTGCCTCCTTATACCTTAGTAGGGTCTCAATAAATACCACACAGCTGTTTGATGTGTCTCATTGTTAGGAGTTCTAAAACTATCTGACAGATCCGTCATTAATTTGTTTCTAATAGAAGTTTTTCAAAATTATTCACTAAAGAAAATAAGCATACATGGAACTCAAATAACAAATACTTCCACATCCATGATCCAAATAATATATTAACTGAAAAAAAAAAGAAAAGCCTCGAGTGGGTTCTTTCAGTGGTAGTAACACATCTTTCCTTGTAAATATGGATCTCAAATATGGATCTATTACATATGCCATTAAAAAGCAATTTCCCTATAATTCATAATGTAAAAACTGATTCAGGCAATATCATCAATGGAGGTAAAAGGCTATTGGGAAACTATCATCCCACAGATTTATAAATAAGAAAAAAATATATATTTACAGTGAAGAGATCCAGCAGTCACCTTCTTGATCAAGTATGTATCATTTATGTAGTATTCTCACCGAAAAAGGTTCAACCTAAATCTAATAATGAGGAAAAATTGGACAAATTCAGAATGTGGGACATTCCACAAAACAACTGATATAAAATCCTCAAAAAAAATTAGAATCAAAATCGGGATCAGTATATACTGCTTGGGTGATGGGTTCACCAAAATCTCACGAAACACCACTAAAGAGCTTATTTGTGTAACCAAATACCACCTGTTCCCCAAGCATCTATGGAAATAAAAAAGTACATAATAAAAAAAGTAGAATCAATGTCATAGAAAGCAATACAATGTCAGATTTTTATTTTCTAGAATAAAAGATTCTCAGGTGACATAACAAAATATACTGTAAGGACCCAGGATTTTAAAAATTTTATAAACTTTTATGGACTACCATATTAGATATAATTATGAAATGTTGTTTCTCAGTTGTATTGATGATATTGTGATTATGAACAGCCTATCCTTGGAAATTTAGGCTAGAACTTAGAGATAAAGTGATATCTACAGCTTCCTTTCAAATGATTCAATTAAAAAATTTTAAAGTATATGGACTGGGCACAGTGGCTCACACCGGTGTTCCCAGCTTTTTTGGAGGCCAAGGCAGGAGGATCGCTTGAACCCATGAGGTCAAGATCAGCCTGGGCAACCTAGTGGCACCCTATCTCTTAAAAATTAAAACATTAGCCAGGCATGGTGGTGCACACCTGTAGTCCAAGCTACTTGGAAGGCTGATACAGGAAGATCACTTGAGCCCAGGAGTTAGAGGCTGCACTGAGCTTTGATCCACTCCAGCCTGGGCAACAGGGTGAGACCTGGTCACAAAATAAAAAAAAAAAAAAAAAAAAAAAAGTGAAGTCTGCGTAAAGCAAATGTGACAAAATGTTAAGGATGTTTATGTGCTCATAAACACTACATATTCAGCTTTTCTATACATTTCAAAATCTTCAAAATAAAAAGTTAAAAGTGAAAGTAATTTCCTCTTCTTTCCAATCACATTTAAATCAACATCCTCCTTATTTGCCCTTTCTCCCCTTATAAGTTTTACTTTTTATCTTTTTCCTTCATTTTCTATGAATATTTGTAGTTTGTCTTCTGTTTCACTGGTTAGGATTTCTATTCTTTTAATACAAACTGTTTCTTTCTACATTGGATTTCTGTTTGGCCTTTGTGTTGTTTCACTTTGCCTATATGCTTTTCTTTTCTAGTTCACCAGTCATGTATCCTACATTTTAGATGCCTTTTCTTGGTATCATTTAACTTTATGTAATCTATTTAAAAATTTACTCAGAACATAAATAAAGATGCAGTAGTAGCACTGAAGGTAGTGTTTACATATACAATCTAAAAGAAGGGAGATAAACTAAATGAGTACTGTTAATAATAGACAGACCACTATCCAGACTAATAAAAAAGAAAAGAGAGAATAACCAAATAGATGCAATAAAAAATGATAAAGGGGATATCACCACAGATGCCACAGAAATTCAAACCATCATCAGAGATTATTACAAACAACTCTATGCACATAAACTAGAAAACCTGGAAGAAATGGATAAATTCCTGGACAGTAGCCTCCTCCCATGCCTAAACCAGGAAGAAGTCGAAACCCTGAATAGACCAATAACAAGGTCTAAACTCGAGGCAGCAATTAAGAGCCTACCACCCAAAAAAAGCCCAGGTCCAGATGGGTTCACAGCCGAATTCTACCAGACATACAAAGAGGAACTGGTACCATTCCTACTGAAACTATTCCAAATAATCCAAAAAGAGGGAATCCTTCCCAAATCATTTTATGAGACCAACATCATCCTAATACCAAAACCCGGCAGGGACTCAACAAAAAAAGAAAACTACAGGCCACTATCCATGATGAACATAGATGCAAAAATCTTCAATAAAATACTGGCAAGCCGATTACAACAGCACATCAAAAAGCTTATCCACCATGATCAAGTAGGATTCATCCCGGGGATGCAAGGCTGGTTCAATATACGCAAGTCTATAAATGTAATTCACCACATAAACAGAACCAAAAACAGAAACCACATTATCTCAATTGATGCAGAGAAGGCCTTCGACAAAATTCAACAGCCCTTTATGCTAAAAACTCTCAATAAACTAGGTATCGACGGAACGTATCTAAAAATAATAAAAGCTACTTATGACAAACCGACAGCCAATATCATACTGAATGGGCAAAAACTGGAAGCATTCCCTTTGAAATCTGGCACTAGACAAGGATGCCCTCTCTCACCACTCCTATTCAATATAGTACTGGAAGTTCTAGCCAGAGCAATCAGGCAAGAAAAAGAAATAAAGGGTATTCAATTAGGAAAGGACGAAGTCAAATTGTCTCTATTTGCAGACGACATGATTGTATATCTAGAAGACCCTATCACCTCAGCCCAAAATCTCCTGAAACTGATAAGCAACTTCAGCAAAGTCTCAGGATACAAAATCAATGTGCAAAAATCACAAGCATTCCTATACACCAATAACAGACTTAAAGAGAGCCAAATCAAGAATGAACTGCCATTCACAATTGCTACAAAGAGAATAAAATACCTAGGAATACAACTAACAAGGAATGTAAAGGACCTCTTCAAGGAGAACTACAAATCACTGCTCAACGAAATAAGAGAGGACACAAACAGATGGAGAAACATTCCATGTTCATGGTTAGGAAGAATTAATATCGTGAAAATGGCCATACTGCCCAAAGTAATTTACAGATTCAACGCTATCCCCATCAAGCTACCAATGACCTTCCTCACAGAACTGGAAAAAACCACCTTAAACTTCATATGGAACCAAAAGAGAGCCCGCAGAGCCAAATCAATTCTAAGCAAAAAGAACAAAGCGGGAGGCATCACACTACCGGACATCAAACTCTACTACAAGGCTACAGTAATCAAAACAGCATGGTACTGGTACCAAAACAGAGATATAGACCAATGGAACAGAACAGAGGCGTCGGAGGTGACACAACGTATCTACAACCACCCGATCTTTGACAAACCTGAAAAAAACAAGCAATGGGGAAAGGATTCCCTGTTCAATAAGTGGTGTTGGGAAAACTCGACCCCTTCCTGACACCTTACACTAAAATTGACTCCAGATGGATTAAAGACTTAAACATAAGACCTAACACCATAAAAACACTAGAAGGAAACCTAGGCAAAACCATTCAGGACACAGGCGTAGGCAAGGACTTTATGACCAAAACACCAAAAGCATTGGCAACAAAAGCCAAAATAGACATATGGGACATAATCAAACTCCACAGATTCTGCACGGCAAAAGAAACAGTCAATAGAGTGAATCGGCAACCAACAGAATGGGAAAAAATTTTTGCAGCCTACCCATCTGACACAGGGCTGATATCCAGAATTTACAACGAGCTAAAAAAGATTTACAAGAAAAAAACAAACAAGCCCATTCAAAAATGGGCGAAGAATATGAACAGATACTTTACAAAAGAAGACATACATGAGGCCAACAAACATATGAAAAAATGCTCATCATCACTGGTCATTAGAGAAATGCAAATCAAAACTACATTGAGATACCATCTCACGCCAGTTAGAATGGCGATCATTAAAAAATCTGGAGAAAACAAATGCTGGAGAGGATGTGGAGAAATAGGAACACTCTTACACTGCTGGTGGGAGTGTAAATTAGTTCAACCACTGTGGAAAACAGTGTGGCGATTCCTCAAGGACCTAGAAATAGGAATTCCATTTGACCCAGCAATCCCATTACTGGGTATATATCCAAAGGATTATAAATCGTTCTACTATAAGGACACATGCACACGAATGTTCATTGCAGCACAGTTTACAATAGCAAAGACCTGGAACCAACCCAAATGCCCATCGATGATAGACTGGACAGGAAAAATGTGGCACATATACACCATGGAATATTATGCAGCCATTAAAAACGAGGAGTTCACGTCCTTTGTAGGGACATGGATGAACCTGGAAACCATCATTCTCAGCAAACTGACACAAGAACACAAAATCAAACACCACATGTTCTCACTCATAGGCGGGTGTTGAACAAGGAGAACACATGGACACAGGGAAGGGAGCACTATACACGGGGGTCTGTTGGGGGGGGACAGCGGGGGGGTGGGGAGTTGGAGAGGGATAGCATGGGGAGAAATGCCAGATATAGGTGAAGGGGAGGGAGGCAGCAAATCACACTGCCACGTATGCACCTATGCAACAACCTTACATGTTTTTCACATGTACCCCAAAACCTAAAATGCAATAAAAAAAGAAAAAAAGAAAAAAAAAAAGAAAAGAAAAAAGAGCAAGGAACTATAGGGCTTAAAAGTCACCAGCAACTTCATACGATCATTGATACTAAAATTAAGAAATGGGGCCAGGCGCGATGGCTCACACCTGTAATTGCAGCACTTTGGGCCGAGGCAGGCGGATCAAGAGGTCAAGAGATCGAGACCATCCTGGCTAACATGGTGAAACTCCATCTCTACTAAAAAATACAAAAATTAGCTGGGCGTGGTGGCACATGCCTGTAATTCCAGGTACTTGGGAGGCTGAGGCAGGAGAATTGCTTGAACACGGGAGGCGAAGGTTACAGTGAGCCGAGATCCCAACACCGCACTCCAGCCTGGCACCTGGCGACAGAGCAAGACTCTGTCTCAAAAAAAAAAAAAAGGATTCTGGTGAAGATCAACTCTAGGACATCATGGGAAAACATGATCTACAGATCAAGCTGAAGATGTGACTTTCATGTTCTTTAATTTAAGACCTTAGAAATATCCAGGGTGTTTTGAAGACGTGACTTTAAAGTCCTTTAAGATCTTAGAAAGATCCAAGGTGTTGCCTCAAAACACCTGCTGGATTTCAGAACTGCTATGGATCAGTGACTCCCACACACCTCCTAACTGTCCTTTGAACAGGAGTGCTGATGGTAGTTTTCCTACGCCTTTTGCATCACTGGTCTTGAATTCCTGGCCAACAGAAACTGTGGCTTATTGTTATTTTAAAGCACTAAGTTTAGTGGTAATCTGTTATGCAGTGAGAGATAACTAGTGGAGTGACAGTAAAATTGAATTTGGGAGGCTGAGAAGATGGCAGCCTTGCAACAGAGGCAGGTAGTGGGAGTGGGGGAGAATATCTGATACAGAGTAAAAATAAGATCTCTGATTCCAAAGGTCATGAACTATTAGGATCATGGGATCACTACATTATCACTGGAAGATGTAAACTCAAGAATATTCATGAATCTGTGTCCTATTAAACACTGGTAAAAGGAGTTTTCTGACCAATAATTATTTCTAAGAACTACAAAATTTCATGTGTAGAATGAGGAAGAACATTTTCCACTTGTTTTATACTTAGATTGTGAAGTTTTGCTTACACAGCTTATATTCTCAGGTTAATTTATCATTTATTTTGTGAAAGTATTTAACTAAATAGTGATGATCAAAAGCTAAGGGTATCTCAGGCAAAAGAGGATCTCTGGTCATGTTCCACTAGATCCCTAAACCAAAGATACAGGCTTCTAAGGTCACTAACATAACATGGTAGGCACCACTCTACTATTTCTGACACTACCTTTAGTGCTACTATGGCATCTGTTATTTATATTGAGTAAAATTTTAAAACAGATTAAAGTTAAAATAAAATCAAGAAAAGGGATCTAAAATGTAGGATACGTGACCTGTAAACTAGAAAAGATAAGAAAAGCATATAGGCAAAGTAAAACAACACAAAGGCAGAACAAAAATCCACTGTAGAAACATTTTGTATCAAAAGAATAGAAATCTGAACCAGTGAAAGAGAAGACAAACTACAAATATTCATAGAAAATGAAGAAAAAAGATAAAAAATAAAACTTATAATGAGAGAAAGGGCAGATAAGGAGGACAGGCTACAAATATCTAATCAAAGATAATAAGGTGGTATGCTACCATGGTGGATTAAAGGACTAAAGAACAAATTCCTTATTCTTCCTATGAAGAGATGGACTCCATTTATTTCTCCTCCTCTTGAATCTGAGCTGGTGAATCTTCTGACTTGTTGCACAAAAAAATATAGGTCTGCCACTTCTGCAACTAGTCTTTAGAAGAGCTGGTGGCTTCTATTCTTAGTAGTAACATGCTCTAAAGTAATCCAGGAGAAGGGCAACATGGAGGAGAACTGAGGCACTCTGAGCCAACATTCAAGTACCAAGGACCCAAATATGGGAATAAACCATTCTAGCATCTTTCTGTTCAGTTCAGCTGCCTTCTAAGTGCAACCATAGAAATGACTCTAGGTAAGATCACCAAAGAACCATGGACTCAAACCACAGAATCATGAGAAAAAAATAAGTCATTATTGTCTTAAACCAATAAAGGTTGGGGTAGTCCATTACACAACACTGGTAATTGATGGAGCAATAATTATCTACAACAACACAACCATTGCCAAAATATATGTATAATGTCTGTAGTCTGCAGTATAAGATACTTGTACTTCAAACCCTGTTAGAAAGTATTATTTTAAACTGTTTGAGGCCAGGCATGGTGGCTCACACCTGTAATCCCAGCACTTTAGGAGGCCAAGGCAGGCGGATCACTTAAGGTCAGGAGTTTGTGACCAGCCTGGGCAACACCGTGAAACCCTGTCTCTATTAAAAATACAAAAATTAGCCAGGTTTGGTGGCACACATCTGTAGTCCCAGCTACTCAGGAGGCTGAGGCAGGAGAATCGCTTCAATCCAATAGGCTGAGTTTGCAGTGAGCTGAGATCACGTGACTGCACCGCACCCTAGGTGACAGAACAAGACTGTCTCAAATAAACAAACAGTTTGAAAATTCAGCTTGTTTCAAAACCCTGGCTGAAAGTAATAGCTTTTTCATTTCTTAAACTATCTTCCATTATTTACTTGCTTGAAAAAATATTCTAAATTCTATCCATGGATTAAGTCAGGCATGGAAGACGGACGCTAGATTACAATATTAAATCTCCAAATTTTATTCACAAATATTTTAAGATGTTTTAAGAAGCTGTCTTAACAATCCCACTTATAGATATTCTCATTCTTTGCTTCATTCATTGCATTCATTCATTCATTGAACAGTTTTTAAGGACTTACTATGCACTAAGTATCAGAGTAGCAAAGATGAACGAGGAAACTATGAAGTAGAATTGAGAGCAGGATAAAACTGTATCACTCCCCTGACTTTCTAGAAAGTCGATTCCTGCCTAGTCTGCACTTCATACAGCACTTTATACAAATCTTGATTTTGTAGAAATAATAACAGCACCCAACATTTATGGAACGCTTACTATGTACCTGGCAAAATTCTAAGTCATTATTACATAATTTAACTCAGTTAATCCTCACAATAACCTTCATGAGATAGACAGGTACTATTACCCTCATTTTATAGATAAGGAAACTGACTCATCTTGAAGTCCTTTTTTCCCCACTAGACTCTAGACTCCATGAGGGCAAGTGTTTCTTCATCTCAGTATCTCACACACCCCAGTTTCTGGCACATATTGCTCTAGAAGTAAATAAATTAGTTTGTCCAAAAACTAGATACAAATATGCTCATTTACAAAAAAATTTTTTTACTCCTCAAAAGTATAAGGCAATAATACTTTTTTGGACTAAGAAAAAAATGGCTTGGTGTTAAATAAATATAGTATCTCTAACAGGTAAGAAAAATTAACATAAAAGTTTATCCAACAATTGATGAAAACAATGAAGACTTAACTTTTTTAAATAAGTCTAATTTGATAATTTTATTCAGCAATATGTTATGCAGAAGTCCATACAAATCACAATGACAAGGGCCAATCAAGATGGCCAACTAGAAACAGCTGCTGCAGAAGGAAGGAAGGGAGGGCAGAAGGGAGGGAGGGAGGAAGAGATACAGAAAAAGAGACAGAAAAAGAGAGATAGAAAGAGACAGAAAAAAGAAAAGAATGACAACAACAAAAACAGCAAGTGAATCCTGCACCAGCAACTGAGGTATCCAGGTTCTCTCACTGGGACTGACTAGGCAGCTGGCACAACCCGTGGAGAGTGAGGAAAAGAAAGATGATACAACGGCCCACACGGGAGCCATATGGGGCAAGGGAAGCTCCCACCCTCAGCAAAGGGAGGCAGTGAGTGACCATGCTACCTTGCCCAGGAAACCATGCTTTTTCCATAGATCTGTGCAACATGTGGATCAGGATATCCCCCTCATGAGCCCACGCCACCAGGGCCTTGGATCCCAAGCACAGAGCTGTGCAGATTCTTGGCGGCCACTCAGCTGGAGAATGCCTAAGTCTACAGAGTTCCCAGGGAAAGGGGCTACAGTCATCACTGCGGCTGCCTGCTGACTAAGACGACTAAACTCCCCAGGGAAGGAAAAGCAGCCATCACTGCAACTGCTTGCTGCCTAAGATGACTGGGCTCCTGTAGGGAGGGACAGCAGCCAACTCTGTAGCTCCAGTCTGCTGTTTTTCCCCTGCTGGTACCAGGGAGACTGGACGGTATGGACCCAGGAGGATTCCCCACAGCACAGTGGCTGTGGCAGATGGTGGTCAGACTGCCTCTTTAGGCCAGATCCTGACCTATCCCTCCTCACCAGGCAGGGCCTCCCTGGTAAAATTCCCTGCAGGAATTTTAGCAACTCCAGCAGGAGTTTAGGGACAGAACTCTGCTCTCCCTGGGACCGAGCCCCTGCAGGGAGGGGCAGTCACATTATCTGTGCATCAGCAGACTTACTTTTTCCCCCTGCTGGCTCTGAGGCATCCAGGTAGTCTGGACGAGTCGGATGACCCCCAGCAAAGTGCATCCCCTCTGCCAAGGGGCAACCGGACTGCTTCGTTTAGCAGTCCTGGATCTTGTGCCTCCTGAGAGAGACCCCCGATGGGATCGCCAAACATCTTATACAGGAGCATTCCCACTTACACCAGGGCATCTTATACAGTGCCTCTCTGGGACAGAAATCACAGAGGGAGGAGCAGGCAGCCATCTTTGCTCTTCTGCAGCCCCCACTAGTGACACCTCCAGGTGTGGGAGGGATCCAGGTGAATAGGGTCGGAATGGTTCCCCAGATAACTGCAGCAGCCCTATGAAGGAGGGACCTAACTGAAGAAAAATAAACAGAAAGCAACAACAACAGTATCAACAAAAAAGTCTCCATAAAAACTCCATCCAAAGGTCAGCAGCCTCAGAGATCTAAGCTAGATAAACTCATGAAGATGAGAAAGAATCAACAAAAAAAACAGAGTGCCTCTTCTCCAAATGATCACAACACCTCTCCAGCAAGGGCACACAACTAGGTGAACGCTTAGATGAACTGACAGAAGTAGGCTTCAGAA
This sequence comes from Aotus nancymaae, assembly GCF_030222135.1. Classification (NCBI taxonomy): domain Eukaryota; kingdom Metazoa; phylum Chordata; class Mammalia; order Primates; family Aotidae; genus Aotus; species Aotus nancymaae. Next base: position 27,997,652 of record NW_026988445.1, read on the forward strand.
GGTGGATAACAAAATTTGCTGAGCTAAAGGAGCATGTTCTAACCCAATGCAAAGAAACTATGAACCATGATAACACATTACAGGAGCTGTTAACCAGAATAACCAGTTTAGAGAGAAACGACTCGATAGAGCTGAAAAACACAACACAAGAACTTCACAATGCAGCCACAAGTATCAACAGTCAAACAGACCAAGTGGAGGAAAGAATTTCAGAGCTTAAAGAATGTCTTCCTGAAGGAAGACAGGCAGACAAGATTAGAGAAAAAGGAATGAAAAAGAATGAAGAAAACCTCTCAGAACTATGGGATTATGTAAGAAGACCAAACCTATGACTGACTGGGATACCTGATAGAGATGGGGAAAACAGAACCAAGTTGGAATATATACTTCAGGATATCATCCAGGAACACTTCCCCAACCTAATAAGACAGGCCAACATTCAAATTCAGGAAATCCAGGGAACCCCAGTAAGAGACTCCAAGAGGAGATCAACCCTAAAACACATAATCATCAGATTCTCCAAGGTCAAAATGAAAGAAAAAATGTTAAGGGAGCCAGAGATAAAGGCCAGGTCACCTACAAAGGGAAGCCCATCAGACAAACAGCAGACCTCTCAGCAGAAACCCCACAAGCCAGAAGAGACTAGGGACCAATAGTGAACATTTTTTAAAAAAATTTCCAACCCAGAGTTTCATGTCCATCCAAACTAAGCTTTATAAGCTAAGGAGAAATAAAATCCTTTTCACACAACCAACTGCTGAGGGAATTCACCACCACCAGGCCTGCTTTGCAAAAGCACTAAATATGAAAAGGAAAAACCATTATTAGCCACTGCAAAAACACATTGAAGTACAAAGACCAATGATACTATGAAGCAACTACATCAACGAGTCTGCAAAACAAGCAGCTAACATCATAACAGAATCAAATTCACACATAACAGTATTAACCTTAAATGTAAATGGGCTAAATGTCCCAATTAAAAGACACAGAATGGGCCAGGCACGGTGGCTCACGCCTGTAATCCCAGCGCTTTGGGAGGCCGAGGCAGGTGGATCACGAGGTCAAGAGATCGAGACCATCCTGGTCAACATGGTGAAACCCCGTCTCTACTAAAAATACAAAAAAATTAGCTGGGCATGGTGGTGCGTGCCTGTAATCCCAGCTACTCGGGAGGCTGAGGCAGGAGAATTGCCTGAACTCAGGAGGCAGAGGTGAGCCAAGATCGTGCCATTGCACTCCAGCCTGGGTAACAAGAGCGAAACTCTGTCTCAAAAAAAATAAAATAAAAGACACAGAATGGCAAGCTGTTAGATGGACCAGATGGATAAACAATCAAGACCCAACAGTGTGCCGTATTCAAGAGACCCATGTCACATGCAAAGACACAAATAGGCTCAAAATAAAGGAGTGAAGGAATATTTACCAAGCAAATGTAAAGCAGTAAAAGCAGAGGTTGCAATCCTATAAATCTGACAAAACAGACTTTAAACCAACAAAGATCAAAAGAGAAGGACATCACATAATGGTAAAGGGATCAATTCAACAAGAAAAACTAACTATCCTAAATATATATGCACCCAATATAGGAGCATCAAGATTCATACAACGAGTTCTTAGAGACCTACAAAGAGACTTAGACTCCCACACAATAACAGTGGGAGACTTTAACACCCCACCATCAATATTAGACAGATCATCAAGACAGAAAATTAACAAGGATATTCAAGACTTGAACTCAGCTCTGGATCAACTGGACCTGATGACAGATATCTACAAAACTCTCCATCCAAAGACAACAGAATATACATTTTTCTTGGTGCCACATGGCACTTATTACTCTAAAATCAATCACATAATTGGAAGTAAAACACTCCTCAGCAAACGCAGGAAAACTGAAATCATTTAAAAGTCTCTCAGACAACAGCGCAATCAAATCAGAAATCAAGATTAAGAAACTCACTCAAAACCACACAACTACATGGAAATTGAATAACTTGCTCCTGAATGACTCCCAGGTAAATAATGAAATTAAGGCAGAAACCAAGAAGTTCCTTGAAATCAATGAGAACAAAGAGACAATACACCAGAATCTCTGGGATGCAGCTAAAGCAGTGTTAATAGGGAAATTTATAGCACTAAAATGCGCACATCAAAACACTAGGAAAGATCTCAAGTTGACAACCTAACATCACAACTAAAAGAACTATAGAACCAAGAGCAAACAAACCCCAAAGCTAGTAGAAGACAAGAAATAACCAAAATCAGAGCAGAACTGAAGGAGATAGAGACACTAAAATCTCTTTCGAGGGTGAGGCGGAGAAATCAGTGAATCCAGAAGCTGGTTTTTTTGAAAAAAGAAAATAGACCGCCAGCTAGACTAATATGTAAGAAAAGAGAGAAGAATCAAATAGACTCAATAAAAAATGCTAGAGGGGATATTACCACTGACCCCACAGAAATAAAAACTACCATCAGAGAATACTATGAACACCTCTATGCAAATAAACTAGAAAATCTATAGGAAATGGGAAAATTCCAGGCACATACACCCTCCCAAGAATGAACCATGAAGAAGTTGAATCTGGGAATAGATCAATGACAAGTTCTGAAGTTGAGGCAGTAATAAATGGCATACTAATCCAAAAAAGCCCAGGACCAGATAGATTTACAGCTGAATTCTATCAGAGGTACAAAGAAGAGCTAGTACCACTTCTTCTGAAACTATTCCAAACAACTGAAGAGGAGGGACTTCTCCCTAACTCATTTTGAGGCCAGCATCATCGTGATATCAAAACCTGGCAGAGATACAACAAAAAAAGAAAACTTCAGCCAATATTGCTGATGAACATCAATGCAAAAATCCTTAATAAAATGCTGGCAAACTGAATCCAGTAACACATCAAAAAGCTTATTCACCACGATCAAGTCAGTTTCATTCACAGAGTGCAAGGCTGATTCAACATAAGCAAATTAATAAACATAATTCATCACAAACAAAACTAAAAACAAAGCCACGTGATTATCTCAAAAGACTCAGAAAAGGCCTTTGATAAAATTCAACATTGCTTAATGTTAAAAAACTCTCAATTAATTAGGTATTTATAGAACATACCTCAAAATAATATGAGCATTTACAACCTACAGAATGGGAGAAAAAAATTGCAATCTAGCCATTTAACAAAGTTCTAATATCCAGAATCTACAAGGAATCTAAACAAATTTACAAGAAAAAAACAACCCCATTCAACAATGGGCAAAGGACATAGACACTTTTCAAAAGAAGACATACATGCAGCCAAAAAACATTAAAAACTCAGTATCACTGATCATTCAAGAAATTCAAATCAAAACCACAAGGAGATACCATCTCATGCCAGTCAGAATGGCAGTTATTAAAAAGTCATGAAACAACAGATGCTAGTGAAGCTGTGGCGAAATAGAAACGCTTGTATACCATTGGTGAGAAAGCAAATTAATTCAACCGTTGTGGAAGACAGTGTGGCGATTCCTCAAAGACCTAGAACCAGAAATACCATTTGACTTAGCAATCCTATTACTGGGTATGTATACCCAAAGGAATATAAATCATTCTATTATAAAGATACATGCAAGCGTATGTTCATTGCAGCACTATTCCTAATAGCCTCATAATTCATTATCACTTCAGGATACCAAAACTATCTTTTTTTTAAGAAGGGAACATAAACCTAGTACTCCTAGGAAAAGACAAAATGGCTACATCTCAGAATAACCCTACAAAATTAAATTTTACAGAATGCTGGTGTGCCAAATTGTCTATCTGACCTCTAGAAAGGCTACTGTCTCTCCTGGATATCTGATAGAGAACTAAAGTACACAAACATTTAGTTATATTTACCAAAACTTTTTGCACCAGACTGCTGGTTGGCTAACACAACATCAATTATAAAACCTCTTAACTCTTACCATCTCCAACTATAGAAATTGAAAGCCAAATACTTGCTTTCTCACAGCTAGGGGTGGCACATAACCCAGTTCTGGAAAAGGAAGTCTGATTGACAGCTTCTGAAAAAGCTTTTGTGTTCCTAACATAAGAGACAAGAGTGGCTGACACCAGCCATCTCCCATCTGACTGCCTTGAACAGAGATGTAATGCCCATTACTACAGCCATCTTGAAACCGTGAAGTAACAAGGATATGAAAAGCAAACAAGCTAAAGGTGATAAACCAGAGATAGCTTCAATCTTTGATGATTCTATCCTGATCTGCTAACTATAACTGCCCACCTATACCCTTAAGAGAAAAAAAAAAATGTCCTTTTTTGCTGTTACTGTTGGCTAGGTTTTGTTATTTTCAGCAGAATGCCACCATTACTAAGCGTTCAAAGAATATGATATACAATTCCTTTAATTTAAAAAAAGTTCTAGTACTTGTATAAATAGAAAACAAGCATTCTGATGCCAAATAAGTATGACAAATTAAACCCAGGACAAATTAAATGCTGCGAAGTCCTAAATATCTTACTATTTTTTTCTATAAAATATATTAACAAAATACATGCATTTTAGGAATTTTACAAAATAACATAAGGAAGGAAAAAATTTAGTATCCAGAAATAACCACTTTTAATATTTTGGTATATTTCCATCCAATTTTTATAAATTATCAATGTATAAAAGTATGCTTTAATTTTCATAAATTGGATTCATGTAGGATATTTTATTAAACAATACACATAGAAAGCGGTAACTCAGGAGTACATAAAAGCACATAAGACTCAAAAATAAAAGTATCTCTTCCACCATTCCCATACATACAAGAGCACATACATACAAGCCCTCATTCTTCATTCCACTTTTCAAAAACAGCCATTTTTAATACTTTTAGCATTGTGAATGTTTCTTGATTTGTCACCTATTAAACCACATCAACTGACTTCTTACTAAAAAGATTGAGAAATTAAGATACCCTTGCCCTGTTTTCTCAATTTTTGTTACTTTCATTTTCATTTTTAGCTTTTCTATACTGGTTTGTATTCTACATTAAAAAATAAACTTAAACCTCTATTTCTTGACCCAGGAATTTTAGATGAAATGTCTTAGCTCCCAACTGTGTAAGGTACGGAAATTAGTATTCTACAGCAAGCATTTTTAATCATAAAGTTTAACCAAAGAATTAAAAGATAACTATTTGGCCCTACCCAATCCTGAGTGAGGAGGGGAAAAAAATGAATGTAGGTACTTGTTGCTTTAGTACTAATTCATTTAAGAAAAAGTGTTGAAAAATATAGGAGCAGTATCATAATGAAGACAAATATAGAAAATAACTATTAGAAGTTGGAAATCATACAAAGAATTTTTTTAATTACTATAGACAAACATGAATTTTTTAAATTATGAAAGCCTGAGGAAGGGAGTACAACATTAAGGCCAGATGACAAGAGAAGAATGCTGATTAACTCCTCTTTTACACTAGTCTTCTCCAAAGAGAAACATCACAATGAAAACACTGATATTGATAGTTATCAAGTAGCTTATCACTTTGAGTTCCAGTTAATACCAATGATTTTTAAGCAACATATAACATCTGAAGGGTGTTTAAAAAAAAAAAAAACCTTAAAAGGGCAAGTATCCTGACTATATAGAAGCAAACAATGGATGAGTGTAAATACTAAACATAAGTAAAGTTCATCTCAAACTAGTAATATTCTACAGATTAAATAAAATAGCTATTATTTACTACTGAATATGTCCCATGCAGTCTGATAAGAGCTAATTACATATTATAAGCTTTGATTCTTACATCCATATAAAGTAGGCACTTTTATCATCTCCATTTTACAGAGAAATTTAAGACAGATTAAGGATTTTGCTCACAGACATTAATAAATGTCAAAGCCAGAATCTGAAAGTAAGTTCCATCCTCTAAACTGTTACACTCAAATGACATATATAGGTACAACTGACCCTTAATAACATGGGTTTAACTGAATGGCTCCACTTGTACCTGGATTTTCTTCTGCCTCAGGCACTCCTGAGATAGCAATACCAACTCTTTCTCTTCCTCCTCCTCAGCCTACTTGACACGAAGATATCGAGGATGAAGACCTTTCCTCTTGATGAAAAATACGTTTTCTCTCATGATTTTCTTAACATTTTTTTCTCTTACTTCATTGTAAAAATATAGTACATTTTACATAAAACATATAAAATGTGTGTTAATAGACTGTTTATGTTATCAGCGAGGCTACCAGTCAACAGTAGGCTATTAGCAATTGAGTTGTGGGGTAGTTAAAGGTTATATGAGCATTTTTGATTGTGCAGATGGTCTGTGCCCAACTCCTGTGTTGCTTCAAGCATCAGATGTACTTTGACATTTTTAAAGTAGATGGACAAGAAGAAAGAATAGATTCACTAAGAGCAAGTTAAGTCAAACGTCACTTTTTTTTTTTTGAGTTCCAGGTTGCAATGGCATGCATAAATCTCTAAGACAAAGTGATTATGATATCATTTATGTAATGTGAGGTTAAACAGAAAGATGCAATGTTTACATAGAATAAAGTGTAAAAGCCTCATTTCCTTAATTATCCCCCTTCCTGACCCTGCCTAATCTCTTTAATCTGAATCTCTTGACAAGGGGAAAATACTACCTATAGTTTGGCATTTTTTTCTAGTTAAGTACTTCTAAAAAATTTTAGCTCTATATTGGCATGACATACTTGACAGTGGTTATTTCTGAGAAAGAATATGGAAGTAGAAGAATCACACCATATCCTATACATTTACTGCTTGACTCTTTTTAAGAAGATAACTTAGATAATACTTAGATTAGGTTTTAATCATAGTTGATTCTCAAAGGAAAAAGGTGAAGACTTTGTAAGTATCACTTCAATGGTCTCCTTGAGCGGGAAAAGTCTGACATACTTAACTATTTAACAACTAAAACATTTTACAATGCAAAAATATACCATAATAATTAAAAGGTATATTCAAACTAGAAAAATATTCACAACAAAAAAGATCAAATAAAGGTATTCTCAATACATAACAAGCTCTTACAAATAAATAAGAACATAAAATTTATAAACCTGTTTAAGGATAGGCCTCATATTTAAAATTTGACTAAGAACAAGAATAATCAATTCATTTAAACAAAGTTAAACTTTGGTAACAAAAAATGTAAAATAAAACAGCAATATAATGGCAAAAACCAAAATGAATAGCACCCAGCAATGACTATGGTATATGAAAGCAGAAACCTTCCATATTAGTGCTAGGAATGTAAACTGGTAACATCTGGACAATAAATTGACTTTGTAAATGACTTATATAATCAAAATACAATAAAAGTTATTTTAAAGAGTAAAACTGAAAAAAAGTGGCTACAGCCTTTGACTGCACTGAAGACCCCTACAGTGACAGATTATGAGAAGAGGCTAATAGTTTCACTGTTCTTTTTCCCTGCACCAACCACATCTGCAGAAACACATTCACTTCTGGGCACTATGTTGTAAGAGAAACACTGACAAACGGAGCTATTTCCACCGTAGGACACCAATAGAGTCAGCACTCCATATCTACGGGTTCCCTATCTGTGGATTCAACTAATCACAAATCAAAAATATTCAGAAAAAAATAAATCATCTGTACTGAACATTTAAGAACTTTTTTTCTTGTCATTATTCCCTAAACAGGACAGTGTAACAACTACTTACATAGAATATTTACATAGCATTTGCAGTGGATTAGGTATTGTAAATAATTTAAAGATTTAAAGCATACATGAGGGTGTGTGAGGTTGTATGCAAATACTATATCATTTTTAAGTACAGGATTAGAGCACTGGCAGATTTCGGTATCTCCAGCAAGTCCTGGAACCAATCCCCCATGGATACTGGGGGACAACTGTACTATGTATGAGAGGGCTGGAAACCCTGTCTTATAAAAAACATAATAAAGAATTAAGAACAGTTTGCTTAAAAAGAGGGCTTCAAAAATTTGAAGGCCTATAAAATGGAATACAGAACTTGTTTTATATTGCTCAGGAGGGCAGACAAAGACCACCAGTGTTCTGAGCTATAAATTAATGAAACAGATATAGTGAGACTTTAGTTGCCCACAATATCTGAAGTAAGTGATCCAACAGAAACACAGTAGAAAAGATTCTTTTTATAGGCTCAGAAAGTTAGGTTTCATGAAATCAGAGGTACTTTACAGTTCAAAAATTACCCTTAAAATATGCATCAATCTTCCAAACCATAGACACCACAATACTCTATTGTCCCACTTACCTGATTTAGATACCTTATTTACTTATTTACTAGTCCATTCCGGGACAATAAGGGTATAGCCCACCACCTTTGCCAGGAATAACCATTCAGTCAAATCTACCAATTCCTACCTCGTCAGGTCTGTTTTACCGCACACAAAAACTTAAGAGATACACAACACGGTTCTAGAACTCCAGTGCTGCCCTTACCAAAACCCTCTCCTGAACATTAGGCTGTTTTCGTAACTGTGATCTAGTCTGTGTTTCCTACCTTGCTTCAGCTGTGCCAATTCTAGTCCCTTGCCCTAATATCTGTGACATACTGGTATTTGAACTTCTAGAATTGTTATTTTCTTCCCGATTCTTTCATCAAATACTGATTAAGAGACTACTATGTTCAAGATAATGGTAAACTGTATTACAGAAACAAAATTAGAAACTGTACAAAATATAAAGTTGTATTGGACTCAGTGCTACCAAGGAGTTTACAATGGAAAGGAGAAATAACAGACCTATGTAATAACAAATCAATAAAAAGTCATAAGGAGGTAAAGACAGGAAATTGTTCTAGTATTATACAGACAAAAGAAGTCATTCTAATTTTGTAAGACCACAATCTGGGTAAATAATGCAGAGGTGATATAATTTGGCTTTGAAGGACATAGGAGATTTTTACTTAAAAAAATAGAGGGGAAAAATATGTCAAGCAGAAAAACTAGCATAACTAAAAACAGAGAAAATTAGTGGTAGGTGGCAGGGCTATCACATCAAAAGGTAATGTGATTGATTATAAAATGCCACCAACATAACTAAAGAAAGTTTTTCTATGTCAAAGGATATAGTAACTATGGAAACAGTTACTCAAAGAGAGAAAACACAAGTTCAAGAGGTACAGCTTCTCTGCATTCTCCACTGGGATGTAGAGCAGTGAATACTACTACTCAAACAGTGTGAGGATTCCACAAGGTGGAAGACGCTCCCCCTTTTCCATTCTCAAAGGATTTTAAACTTTCCACCCAAAACTTGAGCCCCTCCCCAACATGATACAAAATATTTTTTAAAGAAATCCAATCTATTCCTAAATGTTAAGAAAGAAAGAAAATATGAAGTATCCAAGATCAGCAATAAAGAAATCTCAGGTAATAGTCCTGGCTCTACACCTAACTTGAAATACGGCTTCAGTTTTCAAATCTGTAAATGAATGGACATAAGACTAGAAAGGCCACCAACAGTGGCTCATGCCTGTTATTCTAACATTTTGGGAGGCCGAGACATGAGGACTCCTGAAGGCCAGGAGTTTCAGACCAGCCTGAGCAATATAATAAGACTCATCTCTAAAATAAAAAAGAAAAAGAAAGAAAAAAACTAGCTAACTTTTAATATCTCTTCTAGCTTGAAATTCTACATAAGTGCTTAAGAAAAGACTAAGTTATCTTTCTAGATAAGTGATTGGAACTCAGTTGGTTTAAACTATTAGTTTCATACTCAACTTATAGTCCTCATAATTTCTGATGAATTTTATAAATTGCACTCCTACTTCTCATAATCTTCTATATCTCATAATTTAAGATTAAATTGGAATACAACAGTATGTGAATTGTGAAGCTTAAAAAAGTTTGTGTATCTACACGTTAAAACACATACCTAGCAAAATTTCACTTTCAGTAGTTGTATAGTAACTTTTATCAGACTAACCCACCTACATATAAAATTATATACTCTATATAAAATATAAAAAATGACAACTTGAAAGCAGTAGAAAAGCTGCAAAAGCAGGCAGAAATTGAAGGAAACTGACTTTAAATGAGGGAGCTACAAATGAGATTCACACTTATATGACTTTTTACTCAAGGCACTCTCCCATTCCTCGGAACTAGAGTGAAATGGCTAAAACTCAGAAAATCTAGCTTGAATAGACAGATGACAGAGTTCAGAGCTGCCGAAATAGCTTGAAAGTGAGAGGGAGATGTCAGTACAGCATGTTACTGTACTGAACACTGTAGGCAACTGTAATATAATGATAAATATTAGTGTATCTAAACATAGAAAATGCATAGTAAAATACCATATTATAATTTCATGGGACCACTATCATTAGCAATCTGTTATGGACAAAAACATCATTATATGGCTGTAGTAGTCCATTTTCATGCTGTTGTAAAAAAACTGCCCAAGGCCGGGCGCAGAGGCTCACACATGTAATCCCAGAACTTCGAGAGGCCGAGGCAACTGGATCACCTGAGGTCAGGTGTTCAAGACCAGCCTGGCCAACAAGGTGAAACCCTATCTCTAATGAAAATACACAAATTAGCCAGGCACAGTGGCACATGCCTGTAGTCCCAGCTACTTGGGAAGCTGAGGCAGGAGAACTGCTTGTACCTTGGAGGAGGAGATTGCAGTAAGCCAAGTTTGCGCCACTGCACTTCAGCCTGGGTGACATAGCAAGACTCCATCTCAATTAAAAAAAAAAAAAAGCTGCCAGAGACTGGGTAATTTATAAAGGAAAGAAGTTTAACTGATTCACAGTTCTGCATGGCTGGGGAGGCCTCAGGAAACTTACAATCATGGCAGAAGGGGAAGAGGGAAAAGGCACCTTCTTCACAAGGCAGCAGGAAGAAGTGCCAAGTGAAAGGGGAAGAGCCCCTTATAAAACCATCATATCTCATGAAAACTCAGTATCATGAGAACAGCTTGAGGAAACCATCCCCATGACCCAATTACCTTCACCTGGTCTCTCCCTTGACACATAGGGATTACAATTTTCAAGATGAGATTCGGGTGTGGACACAAAGCCTAACCACATCAATGCCATCTGACTATATAGGGAAACAGCAAGTCAAAATAACAGCTGACTTTTCATCAGAAACAATGGTAGCCAGAAGAAAATGAAATGACATATTTAAAATGATGAAAAAAAACACAACTATCAAATTAGAATCCTATATACAATTTTTAAAATCCTTCAAAAATGAAGATGAGCCCAGCTACGGTGGCTCACATCTACAATCCTAGCACTTAGGGAGGACAAGGTGGGAGGATTGCTTGAGGCCAGGACTTCAAGATCAGCTTGGGCAATAGAGTGAGATCTCGTCTCCACTAAAAAAATAAGGATAAGGAATATTAAAAACTTTACACCCAGTAACTTAGAGGAACATCTTGGATGAAAACAAAATCCTTAAAAAACACAATTTAACAAAATTGATACAAGAGGAAATAGAAAATATGGATAGCCTTGTATCTAAAGAAATCTCATTTATTATCAAAAATCTTCCCACAAAGAAAGCTCCAACCCATGGCTTTACTTATACATTTTATCACACACTGAAGAAAAAATACAACCCACCTTATGAGAAACAAATGCTTCCCAACCTATTTTATGAATCCAGCACAACCATGATATCAAAACTGAAATTTACAGATCAATGCTCTTGTAAATGCAAAAAAAAAAAAAAAAAAAAAAAACCCTTAGCCAAGTATCAGTAAGTCTAAACTGGTAATATATTTTTAAAATATATCATGAACAAACGGAATTTATTCCATCAATGAAAGTAATTCACCATATTCAGAGAATCAAAGGAAAAAATCAAATGACTTTCAATAGAAGCAGTAAAATCTTTAGAAAAAACTGACTGCCCACTCACTCATGATAAAAACTCTCCGAACCAGGAATAGTAGGGAAGTTTTTTAACCTGATAAAGGGCAGCAATAGAAAAGGAACAGCTAACATGATACTTAGTGGTAAAATAAATGCTTTCCCTTTAAGATGAGCAATAAGGCAAAATATCTACTCTTGCCAGACACGGTGACTCACACCTGTGATCCCAGCACTTTGGGAGGCTGAGGAAGGCGGATCACCTGAGGTCAGGAGTTCAAGACCAACCTGACTAACATGGAGAAACCCTGTCTCTACTAAAAATACAAAATGAGCCGGGCATGGTGGCGCATGCCTATAATCACAGCTGCTCGGGAGTCTGACGCAAGAGAATTGCTTGAATCCAGAGGGCAGAGGTTGCAGTGAACCAAGATGATGCCATTGCACTCTAGCCTGGGCAACAAAAGCAAAACTCCGTCTCCAAAAAAAAAAAAAATCCACTCTTACCACTTTTATTCAACAATGTACTGAAGGTCCTATCCAGCGAAATACAACCAGAAAAATTAAAGGAATAAAGATTGAAAAGGAAAAGGCAGAACCGTACGTACATCTTTGCAGATAACTTGACCATCTATGCAGAAAATCTTTAAACTAATATTAGAGAATTTCATAAGACTTCAAGTTACATAATCTTGTAATCATCAATTATACAATCATAATTTTGTAATCAATACATAAAACTTGATTGCTGATTGAGAAGGAGCAAATGTGTGTGTGTAACAGCAATTTTATAATTCTATAATTAACTCTAAAATGTACATGAAAGCTTATTTGATGGTTTGCTCCATGTTGTTATATTGATTGAATTTTTCAAAACTAATATATTGAAACTACAAGAAAAGCTAATTTTACAGTATTGTAACTATTTTAGTTAAATCTCAGAGTTTCAATACCATTAGAAAATAAATTTAATTTGGCCGGGCGCGGTGGCTCAAGCCTGTAATCCCAGCACTTTGGGAGGCCGAGGCGGGTGGATCACGAGGTCAAGAGATCGAGACCATCCTGGTCAACATGGTGAAACCCCGTCTCTACTAATACAAAAAATTAGCTGGGCACGGTGGCGCGTGCCTGTAATCCCAGCTACTCAGGAGGCTGAGGCAGGAGAATTGCCTGAACCCAGGAGGCGGAGGTTGCGGTGAGCCAAGATCGCGCCATTGCACTCCAGCCTGGGTATCAAGAGCGAAACTCCGTCTCAAAAAAAAAAAAAAAAAAAAAAAAAAAAAAAAAAAAAAGAAAATAAATTTAATTTTATGTTTATTCTCCATGTATAACCTCAACAGTCAAAGTGAGCTTCTCTAATGTACCACGTGGTTTACACAGTCGCTACCACAGCTCTTCATTCTCTATGGAAAAAGCTTGCTGCTGGGTAGTAAACAGGAAATCATACTGTCATTTTCTTTCTCCTAATCATTTTATATTTCTAAAGTCACTTTGTGAATAACAAATGAACAACAACAACAAAAAAAACATATGCATGTACAAAATAAAAGAGAAGAAAAGGCCCCTGAACTTAAACACTCAAAAAACTGTAAATTTTGTTTTCCGTAACAACTTGTTAAATTTGATTAGATAACAACAATCACATCTTACAACATAACCTACTCACAATCTTTATGTTGCTAAAGTATATTTTGTGCAGCAGAATTAAGCTATCTTGTGAGACAACTCATAGACATAAAATTTTTTACCCTGGAATTACCAAATACCAACAGTCTAGTTAATCTAAATAAACCATTTCATGGAATATAACAAAAATATTATTCAAAGGACAAAGTTAGTACGAGGAAAACTAAGGGAAAAAGTTATTTGAAAGCCAAAACTGGTTACACATAGAGAATACAACATGAAAGTTCAATTTGTTAGATACTAAAAGTATAATAAAATAACACACGCATGCAGCATTTTCATCAAAATGCTTTTAACGATAAAAACCACCTCTTAGATTTACACCAATCTCAAAACAGTAACATTATGAATTGACTAATTATGCATTAGATTTTAACTTATTATCAAGGAACTAGCTTTCCACATTTGTAAGAGACTACTTGGGTTTTTACGAAAGTTTTACGAAGCAAATGAAAGTTAATAAATTGTAATAAGCCCTTAATAGCATTGCAATTTATTTAATTCTGTAATTTAGGCCTTTTAAACAGTTAAATTTCCTACTTCGTTAATGCACTAAGTATCTTCGTAGCAAATAATATCACTACCTAGAAGGGAAAAAGTTAATACAAGTATTGAAATCAAATTTAGAGATTTAGAGTCACCTAGAACATAACTACAAGTTCATCTTTGAGCAAGATAATTTAATTAGTATTTAATATATACATAGACACCTTCTATGTTGATGTGCAACCAAGTTGTAAGGAGCTCTCCTGGATCCATCAAGGAGGAAAATGCAGATAATACTTCACTTGATGTTTGCTCCATGATGCTTCTTTTACTGCCATTTGTAACAACAACACTATGTTAATGTAGTATCTCAATACTTATCATTTCCAACTGTCCAGAAAAGTTAAAAAAAAAAAAAAAGATTTTGCTATTCATATATCACTAATAACTAAGGTTAGGAAAGTATTTGCCCCACATAATAATATTTATCTTTCAGTCCTTTTTTTATTTTCCAACAAGATATTTACTGAAAAACAACTTACATTAAAAGTACAAATTGGATTATATCTGAAAACGAGAGAACAAGAACTGATTCATAAATATAGGCTTGAGAAAAACGACCAACATTCAAATAACTATATAGCTTTATTATATCAATATCTTTTATTGAGTACATAATTTTAAAACACTCCTCTATGCACATTATCTCATAATGCTCATAACCACACTGTGAGGTAGAGAAGGCAGATCTTCTAATATTTATTTTCAAATGAGTATACCAAAGTTCAAGTGATAATATTCTGTCCAGGATAAATTAGCAGTAAATATAATACCGCTCTTTTGGAAGAAATTCTTTGACCCAAAATCCAGCCAAATTACAATAAACTATATAATCAAATTTAGTTGACTAAAATACAAAATTATTGCTAAAATAATACTGAAAACCTCTAAAAGAATAAATTTAAAATGGTGGAGGAAAAAATGTCAAATTTAGTTTCCCCCAGTATTTCAACGAATGCTTTCAAGAGTAGTTATTTACTACCATCACAAATCCTCATTTAGTGAATTTAACTTGTTATAAAACAGGGAAAAATAAAAAAGAGAGGGTACTACTAGTAAACCTAGTACTTTTCATACTAGAATGTTCAGGCAAACAGAGTTTACCAGTGAAGAAAACTACCACAAAGAAAGAACGGTAACAAATTGAAAGAGTTATTCAAAGAGGATAAAAAAATTTTAAATCTATGTAGTGTCCCAATCTTAAAGCTTACATCTATAAGATAAAAGCAGATGACTATGAACTAGAAAACGTTCACAGAAATACAAAATAACAGCTGAAATAAAAAATTCAGTAAAGGGCCAAAAGAAAAAGTCAAGGAAATCTCCCATTTAAAAAAAGAGACGTAAAGAAGGAAAAGACATGGAAAAATGAAAGAAAACCTTTGAAACAGCAAATCGATACAGAAGCTTCAGAAAATAAATAAATACAGAGAAGATACAAAAAAAGAAGTAATCAAGGAATTATAGAAGATTTCCCAGAGTAGAAGAAAAACCTAAACTTTCATATTCCCAGGGTTCACCAAACATTTACAGAATGAATATAAAAAGGACTACAGCCTGTAGTCCTAACTACTGGAGAGGCTGAGGCAGGAGATCTTGAGCACAGTTCAAATCCAGCCTGGGCAACATAACAAGACTATCTCTAAAAATAATTTTCAATTTCAAAAATAAATAACAATTTTTAAAAGGACTATAACTCATCCTCAAGTTTTATAATTCCAAGGAGAAGGAGTCATCAACACAAAAAGCTTCTAGGAAACAAAAAACAGATTGCCTACAAAGAAATGATTCCTATTAGCATCAAATCCCTTATCAGTAAAACTGGTTACTAAAAGGCAGTGGAATGAATGCGACCTTCAAAATTCTGAAGGAGAATTATTTTAAACTTGAGTTCTATACCCAGCCAATGTATGTATCAGGTGTGAAAGTGAAAAAGACATTTTCAAACATTATACTGACAAGCACCCACACACATTCCTCCTGAAAAAGTTACTTCAGAAGTACTCTAGAGAATGGTAAGACAAATCTAAAATGAAAGATGTAAGATCTAAGAAAGTATAGAATTTGTCCAAGAATCAAATAACATGATGTTAGTTGAACATCATATCCAAAAAGAAGTAACTTCATGCTAGAATTTCAACAGTATAATTAAAAAGCTGGATAACCAGATGATATAATGAAAGCCTGAACTCTTCCACCAACAAAGGGTAAAAGTGGCAGTTAGAAAATCCAAGAAAATTAGTCATAGTTCAAACTATAAACCAAATTAAAGTATGGCAGCTCTGGAGTATCAAAAGAGTGTAAGAAATCCATTTGTTCTCTAATGAGAACACATGGACACAGGGAGGGGAATATCACAACACACACCCCTAGGGGGTAGGGGGCAAGGGGAGGGAGAACATCAGGACAAATACCTAATGCACGCAGGGCTTAAAAGCTAGGTGACGGGTTGACAAGTGCAGCAAACCACCATGGCACATGTATAACTGCGTAACAAACCTGCACGTTCTGCACATGTATCCCAGAACTTAAAGTTAAATAAAATAAATCCATTTGTTTTCTAAGAATTTAATCATACCACTTTGTTTAGCCATATTTATAAAACATAGTATTTTAACTGCTTTTCAGAATCAGCAAATGTAAATATTATAAACCTTGACATATAAAATAAACGTTATAGTGGGCATAAACTGGACAGTGAATGTGAGGAATTCAAGAGAAAGATGAGGAGGAATGCTATTTCTTTTTTAAAACTTATAAAGTGGCAAGTTTAGAGACAATGTCTGAACACTGTAAATTGTCAAACAGCTCTAACTTTAATCATAAAGCCAACCAAAAGATAAATAAAAGGAAGAAGGTAGAATTGGTATTAGAAGTTAAATCCTTTTTTTTTTTTTTTTCCAATGAGGAGATAGGTTACTTAAGGTTAAAGTTTAGTATATTATATATAAAATGGCATAATTATGAGAAGATTAAAAATAGGAAAAAAGTTCTAAAATGATTACCTCTGACAAAAGAGGTAGAAAAGATAGGGAGTAGACTTGTATTTTTCATTTTATACCTTTGTGTATTAAATTCTGTTTACGTGACTATTCATCTCCAAATAAACACATACATATTACTGAGACCCCTTTCCCTGACTACTACAGGAAAAACAATGGAAAATTCTTATTCATTTCTTCTCATTTCTATAATCCATGAACTAAACACTTTCTATTATGGTATTTCAAAGATATAATTAATTAAACAGACTCCAAAATCATCCTAAATCCTTGATAAACATGTGGAGATAGCAATAGCTTACACTGTGTTAAAACTGTCAAAAATATATCCACATCCATCACCTCATTTAACCCTCACAACAATCTTGTAAAAGCAGATTTGAGATTAGTAAAGTAAACCTCAAAAAGGTTTAAGTGATTTGCTATCCGCCTCCAAAAAAAGTAGGAAAAGAATATAAATATGTTTAAAAAGGAAACCAAAAAAGCCTTTATAAAGCACTGAAATCTGAAAACACTTTCCTAATTTCTAACAAGAGAATGACATTGAAAGAAATCACACTTGACAATAGAAATGGTCAGGCACATTGGAAAACAGCTGAGCAGTTTGTTAAACACTTCTTATAAAGTTAAGCATACACTTACCATACAACCCAGCAATATGATTCCTAGGTTATTACCCAAGACAAATAAAAACATATTACACAACGACATGCACTCAAATGTCCACACTTCTTATGCATATTAACCAAAAACTAGAAGCAGCCCAAATGTCCACAAGTGTTTAACAGATAAACTGTGATATATCCAGACCATGAAACACTACTCAACCATAAACAGGAACAAACTAATGACGACATGAATATTAAAGGTATTATGCCATGTAAAAGAAATCAAGCACAAAACAACTATGTATTGCATGATTCGATTTATACGAAATTCTAGAAAAGCAAAATTATAGTACTAGCGGATAAAGTGGTTGCCAGGGTTAAGGGAGGAGGACTGGGCTGCAAAGGAGAACAAAAGAACTTCTTGGGTTAATGAAAATAGCCATTATATCATGATCATAGTGTTTGCTTCACTACTGTATATATCTAACAAAACTCATCAAATTATAACATTGCTTAATTATGCAAGTTACAACTCAATAAGGCTAATTTTAAAAATAATGCATAATCACATTTAACTATGACAACAGCTTTTCAGCATAGGCATTTATCACAGACCTTCAAAGAATATTAAAATTAATATTTAGGCCAGGCGCAATGGCTCACACTTGTAATCCCAGCACTTTGGGAGGCCGAGACAGGAGGATTACAAGGATAGGAGTTCGAGACCAGCCTGGCCAATATAGTGAAACCCTGTCTCTTCTAAAAGATACAAAAAATAAGCTGGGCATGTTGGTGTACGCTTGCAGTCCCAGCTACTCGGGAGGCTGAGGCAGGAGAATTGCTTGAACCCTGAAGGCAGCGGCTGCAGTGAGCTGAGATCACACCACTGCACTTCAGCCTGGGTGACAGAGTGAGACTCCATCTCAAAAAAAAAAAAAAAAAAAAAAATTTAAGAGGCAACTTTTAACCATAAAGTAGATATAAAGGAATGAAAAAGTTCTGAGAATGGAACAGTCCTCATCCTACTCAACTTGGCCATGTGAGTAAACAGTAGTTGCCTAGCAACTAATCTAAACTCTAAACTTCTAATAAATACACTGACCACATAAACAGGTGATCTCGCAGATGATAAACTGTTATATTGAAGAGTTCTTGCTTTAATAAAAAATAATAATGTGCTTAAGTTATTTATCTAAAGAAGGAGTGAACAAGGTATACTACGCCTAGATAATGAAAAATAAAAATATGAAATTAAACATAAACATACACACACAAAAAAATCCTTGCATTCATTTGGCCTTTTACATCAGGGCTTTACTTACCTAATTTATGGGATTAATCCATGAATTTGTGGGTGAACCCTATCCCATTTTCTATTTTAAGCCATTCCCCTGCCACCATCCAAACTGGCTTCATTCTCTTATGTATATATTTACATGTGATTAAATGCATACAAGATAGTACTTTACATATATTAAATGATTATAAAGATATCTCTCCAGATTATAGAACCTGTAAACACCACAGAAAAATATAACACTTTCTGTAACATGCATACACACAGCATACCAGAAAGTCAAACCTAACTTAACTAGATTATAAATGCCCAAAATCAAGAATTACAAATACCTTAATAACAAGCAAATTCCTAACACACGTTAAGTATCATTTCTCTCTTACTAGAATAGCATGTCACAGTTTACTTTAACAGCATCAGAAAAAAAGATCAACTTCTAAGACACCACTCACTGCTAGCACTCTTACCAACCATATTATTTTCAGTTTGTGGAGCACTTACCCCTCTTCTGAACCCAACCTTCTTTCACAATGGTAACATCGCTCATGATGACTCCCCTCTGAGCCCCCAACTTGGAGAAATGGTACTTTGTGATATCAGCTTTAGGGTTTGGATTCTCTGCTGCTGTTGCCCTTCCCACTCTCTAGTGATGACTCAGCCTGGAAGGAAGTATTGAAGAAAGAATTTCTTTTTTTTTCCATTCTTGCAACTCACATAGCAATAACAAACAACTAATTCTTTGTAAATGTCTTCAACTGGCCTGACCTCACATAAAAGTCTAGCTCTTCAAACTGGGGAACTTATTTATTAAATAGTTCTATAGTGAATGCACTTCCCTAGTCTTGTGACCAATTTCAATGATAGTGAAACTTTTAACCTAAGGGGTTGCAACAAAAGTCTTAAGAAAACCAGTCACACCTACCCAAATAATACAGAAAATTTGTTTGGTGATGTGTATTTGAGGTGAAGAATGAGGGAAGAGAATGAAAGTTAAGTGCCCTAAATCCCTGTAATTTCAGAAGCAATTGTGAATACCTTTTTTTTTTTTTTTTTTTTTTTTTTTTTGAGACAGTCTCTCACTATCGCCGAGGCTGGAGTGCAGTGGCGTTATCTCGGCTCACTGCAAACTTCGCTTCTCCGGTTCAAGCGATTCTTCTGCCTCAGCCTCCCGAGTAGCTGGGACTACAGGTGAACACCACCATGCCCAGCTAATTTTTGTATTCTTAGTAGAGACAAGGTTTCACCATATTGGCCAGGCTGGTCTCAAACTCCTGACCTCATCATGATCCTCCGCTTCAGCCCCCCAAAGTGCTGGGATTACAAGAGTGAGCCAACACGCCCAGCCGTGAATACTTTAATTGATGTAAAATACAACCTACCAAGAAAACATCATTTATGTATTCTTACTCTGCCTGTTCCAAGAAATATTTTAGGTAGATTATAATAAGTACATAATATGACATCAATTATTTTGTAAAGCAGATAAAAGTGAAACAAAGGGAATGTGAAAGTAAAAAAAAATTGAGTATTCAAGTATTGAGTATTCAAGATGTGCCAAGAACTACTGTAGATGCTTACATCTATTATTCTTATGTGACCTTGATTAATCTTATGAGGATACTATTAACTCCATTTCACAGATAAGGAAACTGAGGCTCACACAGATTAAGCAACTTGCTCGATTTCAACACACCTAGTAAATGATGGAGCCAAGATCTGAACCCAGGATGTCTGACTCCAGAGCCTGCATTTCAAAAGTACACTCCCTTAAGATAAAAAGAAGTCAAAGCATACCTATTTGGGAAAGATAAGCCACAAATTTGGCATGGAACTCTTATGAGAATGCAAATAAGAAAACACAATAGGTTTCAATATTTACAGCATGCCTAATTTTTTTTAAGATAAGGTTCCCCCCCATCACCCAGGCTAGAGTACAGTGGCACAACCATAGTTCACTGCAGCCTCCACTGGCACTCAAGTGATCCTCCCACTTCAGCCTCCTGAGTAGCTGGACTACAGGCAGACAGCACCATGCCTAGCTAATTTTTTTTAAATTATTTTTGTAGTGATGGGGTCCCCCATATTGTTGACACTGCACAAATTTTTTTAAAAAGGAAAAAAAAAAATCCTCAGAAGAAATACAACTTTTCCTAGGACAAAAATCAAATTTAGTCCATGGGTATTCTTCATAACATGTTTGTAATAAAGTCCTCAAAAACATCCTCATATACACAGCAGTATTTCTTACTGTCGCTCTCAAACTAAAAAGGAAAATGCCAACATAAAATTGAGTAAATCCATTTCCACAGAAAGGAACCAAAAAATGTGGTCCAGGTACACCAGTGTTATGTGGTCAAAAATCATATGCAAGAATTTTAGATAACTAGAAGAACGGATAGATGGACTGCACAAACATACTCTCTCAACTTGAGTTGTGATAAATGATACACTCCCAAGCTAGTGCTCAAATAGATTACAGGTTTTTCTTCAATGCAAATTAAGTGTAGAGCCTAATCATTTAGCAGTCAGGAATCAAGACTAAACATTTTCTCAACAGCCTGACAAAAGCTATGTAGCTGAATACAAGACCACCTACCTCATGTATCATGGGGACACATGCAGAACCCAGAGGTAACACTGAGACTGCTCAAAATCACCATGGGAGTCTGTTGCTGTAGAGAGTCAAAAAGGGATCTTAGCTTGTAATCCCAGCACTTTGTGAGGCCAGGGCAGGAGGATCACTTACGTCCAGGAGTTCAAGGCGAGCCTGGGCAACAAAGTGAGACCATGTCCGTACAAAAAAAAAAAAAGAAAAATTAGCTGGGCACCATGGCGTGCACCTGCAGTCCCAGCTGCTCAGGAGGCTGAGGTGGGAGAAATCACTTGAGCCCAGAAGTTTGAAGCTGTGGTGCAATAACTGCACTACACTCCAGCCTGAGTAATAGAGTAAGACCCTCTCTCTTTAAAAAAAAAAAAAAAAAAAAAAAGGAGGGGGTATTAGAATCTTAGAATCTGGATGTATTTTCCCAAAATATGTTTGACGGAATACTAAATTAGAGAAATTCTGGAAAAATAATGAAAACAAAGATGAAAAAGAGAAATTCTGTGGGCTAGTAAGTGGGAAATTCCATAAACATGTTCTTCTCTTGAAACATCACTATTGGCATATTCAAGGTTCTAAAATAAAGAAATATGTATAACTTTATCTCAGCAAAGCCTCAATTTATTACTGTCATAGCAAATGGTCGCATAATGACAACACTCATTTCACCACACTTATTAAAAAAAAAAAAAACCTTCAGTAAAGAATCTAAACATCATTTTAATTGGATTTAACATCCTAAAGAATCCAACATGGAACTGGCTACATAATATAGGGCTAGATAACTGAAAAGGTTAACTACTTATGCTGCATAAAGAATTCTAAGTTCAAAACTGGCAAGACACTGGTGCATGATGTCTCTAGACCAGCTGCACTGTAGCACTTCTCTTTGGTAATACTTGTAGCAAGGGGCTCAACATCTATTAAGGCCATTCTTGGTTTCTTACTATGAAACTATATGAGTAAAAGACAATTCAGATCTTACTATTCTTGCAGTGGAAAAAGAAAAGAGATTAGGGTAATAATTAGTAATAAAAAATAATATATATCCAATTAACATATACATACTTTCTATTAAAATGGCTTGTATTACAATATATTCAGTATTTTTAAAGAACACTAAAAAACATTTTCAAAATTGATTCTATTTTTTGAAGTGAACATTTTATTACCAGAATGTTAAAGCTGGAGGGACCCCCATTTTATAGCTGAAGAAACAGAGACCAAGACAGATCAAGTAACTTGCCCAAGATCAAAAAGTCACCAAATGGCCAACCAGGACCAGACAACCAGGCATATGCTCTTTCCACTCATTACCTCTTCAGTATAAAACAAAACACTGAAATATCCAGACCTACCCAAAAATCAATCAATTTTGTTTTACAATGAAACTGTTTCTAAAAACTAGTTTAGATAAATTTTATCAGTGCTCACATGTTTAAGATTAAACTGTTAAATTCCATTACCCTACCCATACAGGAAAAAAAAGGGGGGGAAAAATGAAGATTAAACTATTAAAATGTATGTTAAATCAACAGGACAGAATTTACAATCTTCATCAGAGGCAGTGAACCCAAGCATATATTATAGAGATGGCTTTATCCATTTTCACTTAAACTGTTATCAAATATACCTATAATCATAATTTTCAGCTTTAAAAACTGCTCCTGGGTCTCTACTGGCTAAAATGATACATTCTTTGAACATAATTTAAAAGCTGTCATAGGTAGACTACTCTGGAATTATGATGTTAGAAATAAATGTTGTCTTTTGTGTATAAAAACAATTTTATTGACTAGTAAGCAGCAAACCATGTGCTTTAACTTTCCTACAGCAGGAACACTCCTGCACCACAGCATCTTCGCTCTCCCATTCAGTCTTCCAGGTTAACTAAAAACACTAATCCACAAGATGAGCTGGAACTTTGTCATCCGTTTCCTAGGGTAGACAAAAGTTCACCTCCTTCTATATACAGCCCTAACTTTTCTACAAATGTGTTCCATCCAATGAACTGTAACAGACAAAATTTGGTTTATTTTTCTTTTAAGCTTATTGCATTAAACATCTCATTGCTAATATCATTTTTCCTATTCTTATAAAGTTTCACACAAAATTCTTGACAGATTCAATTTAGATTTTACAAAAAGCAGTTACACTAAAGGTATCTTCATTCAGAACTGAGTACTTGAGAATTTGATGATGATAATAATGGCATTGGAATGTCATTTTATAATTTACAAAACATTTTGCATATTTCACTTCATTCAATCACATTATAATTTAGTAAAGCAATCTGATAGTGCCTAGCACTTAAGCGATGCTGACAAATATGGAATAAATGAATGAGTGGATGAATGAATGAATGAAGATGCAGCTTTAGACAGCTAACAAAAAACAGGCTAAACAAACAAATATAAATCAACAGAGAGAATGGCATTAAGCCATCCTAAAAATAAAACTGAATTTAAACATTAAAGAAGCACTTATATATTAATTATAATTAAAATGATAATAAATATTCTGCCCTATTCCTTAAGGTATGTTTCCTATAGACCTCCATGTTTCCTATAGACCTCCATTAATGGCAAGGACTAGAACACAATAAACTTATCCTTTTCTTCCCTTGAGTTTTTCCCCATTTTTGTTGAGATCAAGTTTCAACTTCAAACAAAACAACCATCAATATTATTAATACATTATCAATATAGCATTAATCTAACCAAAATAATCAATTATGGAAACGAAAATGGGAAAGAATGGCATATTTTCTTAATGATACTTTTAAGAATTTGTAAAAGATACGTGTTTACTTACAGCAACCAGCCATTCAATTTTAAGCAAAAATTAAACTTCTTCAAACATCTTTTGAAAATATTAACTCAAAAATATGTAACACACATATACTTATTCAGTCAACAAATATGTACTGATTGTCTACTCTGTGACAAGGACTATACTGAGTTACAGGGAGGTAAGTAAAACTATGTGGTTTCTTTATAAACATCTTTTCCAGACTTGTAACTTATCAAAGAGCTTTCACATATATCAATTCATTTGTAAAAAACATTTGTGCAGTTGTTATTACAGCCACAATTTTGAACTGTGACTAACCAATAATATTACTTCCCCACAGTTACAAGATATCAACAAGTAAAAAAAAAAAGTGACTACCTTCAAGCCTTCTATCAATTTGGGATGCTTTCTACCAAGTAACATAATATGAACTCTCAAAACACGTAATTAACATTTTGCAAATAGTTCTAAATATTTTTTCAGTATCAGATTTTTCAAAAGTCCAAAAAGTAAAATTTAAATAAATTAAAAATTAAATATAACTAAGGCATCACAAATGAAATAACAAGACTAAAAGTAAGTTTACATAGAATTAAACGGCACCAAGCAATTCTTTACAAAGAACAAAATTCATAGGTTGATAATTTCCTATAAGTTAATATCTAAGTTGAAAGCCAGAATACAATTCAATAATACAACTTTCTCTAAACTCTTCGTCTGTAATTACTACTACGTACAATGTATTTGCTCCCCACAATTTTTTAACATACTTCATATATGCAAGCCAAACTGAATTAGTAAAGGACAACTGAAGTTCAAATACAACAGAATGTTGCTACTTTGAACAACAAATGATGGTCAAGGGTAATTACAACACAATTCTGAGGCATTTTATGATTTCAAGAAGTGAGTAAAACTAATATATACCATAATAAATACATAGGGTTATATCAAACTTTTAGAAGGATCTGAGGAAGAAGAAATGCTCTGAAATAGAAAGGAAGTTCAGGGCAATTTGCTCTGTACTTCAAATAATTCCAAGACAGTCTCCCTATTAAGAGATGTTATCCTGTAAAAAAAAAAAAAAAAACCGCATCATAAAGAGAAAGTGAGCCACATAAGCTATATACCTTGGATATCTTTTTTCTCTAGAGCACTTTGTGGGATTTTCTTAAAGCTCTTTCTATAGATAATTTCACTGAGGTTCAGATATGGCAAAGTATCTGAATAGGCAAAATTCCGAACTTCCAAACAACGTATCAGTTCTTCCATCCTGCCAATTCTGTTTTTTGAGACAGTCTTGCTCTGTTGCTCAGGCTGGAGTGCAATGGCGCAATCTTGGCTCACTGCAACCTCCTCCTCCCAGGTTCAAGTGACTCTCCTGCCTCAGCCTCTCAAGTAGCTGGGATTACAGGCACACGCCACCACACCTGGCTATTTCCAAACTGCCAATTCTGAAAAAATCAGTTTGATTAACTTTAAAACATTTCTACAAAAACATGAAGCATTTTCCTGGCCATTTCCTTACCCTTGTTTAGGGCATCTGACTACCATTTCGAACAACAGGTCCGTTATTAAAAATAAAAAAGCGGCCGGGCGCGGTGGCTCAAGCCTGTAATCCCAGCTACTCAGGAGGCTGAGGCAGGAAAATTGCCTCAACCCAGGAGGCGGAGGTTGCGGTGAGCCGAGATCGCGCCATTGCACTCCAGCCTGGGTAACGAGCGAAACTCCGTCTCAAAAAATAAATAAATAAATAAAAATAAAAAAGCAACTTGTACTGGGTGATATACTTAATATTTTAATTTGAAACTAATAGGAAAATGCTTATTAGATGCCCGTTTCACCTAAATCACTAAACGAGCTACAGATTAATTAATTATTCCCTCCATTTCTCATGTAAAGTGTAGGCTGCCTCTATGAGAAGGCACCTGTAATACCAAGGACAGGTTGGGGACTGCTACTAAAAGAATTTCAGGTGGCCAGGCATGGTGGCACACACCTGTAATTCTAGCACTTTGGGAAGCCAAGGCAGGCAGATCACTTGAGCCCAGGCATTCATAACCAGCATGGGCAACGTGGCAAAACCCCACCTCTACAAAAAATACAAAAATTAGCCAGGAATGATTACAGGCACCTGCAGACCCAGCTACTCAGGAGGCTGAGGTGGGAGGATCACCTGAGCCCAGGAGCCAAGGAAGTCTAGGCGGTGATTGTGCCTGGGTGACACAGTTAGCACCTGTTTCAAAAAAAATTTGGTTGCACAGTTGGCCGTATTTTTCTAACATACATGTAAAAATCATTTTAAAATCTGTCTTGGGAGCCTAATTTTTAAAAAATCTATCCATACACATAAAATCCAATTTATATATGTTCCATTAAATACCAAGAATCAGTTTGACAGGATTTACCCCAGATTAAACTGAGCTAACCAGTAGGTATGCAATCCTATAACAAAGTTCATCACAGTGGTGCATTAGGAAGAGCACCAGACCAAGAAACTTCAGTCCCTGACCCATCCAAAGTAATGATGTATAAGATCACTTTAATTACCTATACCTTAGTTTTCTGAGCCAGAAAAATAAAAGTGTAACACCAGATGAACTCTGAATAGCTTTACAGCTCTTCCAGAGCTATTATTTATGATTCTTCAAGTTAAACTCTATGGAGTATCTACTTTATATACAGATGGCACCATAGGTGAAAGACATGATTATATATACAAAGTTCACATCCTCAAACGTTTTATAATTGGAAGATAAAACATTCAAACAGCAATTCAACTAAGACAAAACGTGGGCTAAGCTCCGTTATTGGAAAATACTATCCTTCTTCCCCTCCCATCCCCTAGGCCCCCAAACAGAGTCAGATGCTTTCTTATCTAATATAAGACATGTAAAATCCTCCTAAAATCTGTCTTGGAGATCTCTTAATTATAAACTTATAAAATTCCATCCATATATACAGGCATTATCTAATACAGGGGAGAAAAATTCTCATTTGAAATTCTAGTGTTTTATTGTAGTACATCTTCTTAGTTTCCCCTTTAGTATTTAGAAATGAGAAATATCTGTACTTGGTGATAGAGTACTGAAAAGAAGCAGAACCAAAAAACACATCAACAGGTCAAGAAGCATATATAAATTTTATCTATCCATTAGTATTTAAGGATTACTTGGGAGAGAATATGAGTTTACATCTTATTTGATGAAAGACTATGATGCTATAATAAAATACATAAACATCTGAAGTATTTAATTTGGCATTTTAAACAAATGAATGGGAATGTTAATGGGTCAATACACTTTTTGTACTAACTTGATGCTATGGAAATTATTGTACCAAATTATCCAAATTTAGAACTGTCACTGTTTAATAATAGGTACAATTAAGTTAAGAAAAACACTTCAAGTGTTGCAGAATTAGGAAAGTTTAAATAAAAGACATTTTTAGAATGCCATAATAAGTTTTTCTTATGTGAAAATCACTTTCAAAACTGTAGCAGGGGTTGTTTCAATGATTAAATGAATACAGGTAAAGCACACACAACAGTGCCTGGCACATGGCAACTGCTCACCAGGCATTGATTAGCATTAACTCTAAACTGAATCTAATGCTGTCCTATGCAAAAGATCATGACAAAGTATTTGCTGTCAGATGATTCAGGACTATCTTTCCAAAAGAAGGTATGCTGTGTGACCAGGATTTAAAATACTGATGCACGTACTGACACCTGGAGTAACACAAATCTTCTAACAAAAATTGTGTGCATTAATGCATATTAACTTCAAAATAAAAATGCAAGTCAGATTACAAGACTGATTTGCTCAAAACAAAATGAAAATGGTTTTTCAGTTTACATTTTGTTGCTCAAATCTAAGATAGCTTTAAATTTCTTTTTAACACTTCAAAACTTAATCACACTATAAAGACAAGCTCCTATCAAATCATGCTAAATATCCAATTAACAAGTTGTTAACAGTAATTGCCTTATCCTCCCAAGGACAAATTCTAGAACTAAAAGATAAAATAACAAAAGAAAGTATAGCTATCTTTTCACAGAAATACACCAAGTTTAAGTAAAGGCTAAACTTCCACAAAATCAATTTGTAAAACAGGTTCCTCATTTTTAAAAAACCCAGATAGCTGGAAATTTCCACTGTATTTTTATAAGAAAATTTCTCGTATGTTTAAATCAAAAGCTACAGTTTAAAAAAATCTTAAATCTTTACTTTCCACAAGACTGTATGCTAAGTACATTTGTTCCCTAGTAAGTTTCATCAACACATTTATTTAGATTTCCAGTGACTCTGAAAACAAATCCCTTCTAATTACAGCAATTTTCTGAATGAAATTTAAGTATTAAAAGTTTTTAATTAAACCAGCAAACAGTTCACACTCCAGTATTTGTTAAATATAATCTTATTTAAAATATTTTACATCTATAAAATTACATTCTTTAAAAGTCCAAAGCAGAAACTTAAAGTACTCTGAAATATACAACTCAGTAAATGTCAAGATTAAGATTATTAAGCCAAAAATTAATTTTAAATTGGAAAATAATTCACTCGAGTAATAGTTATGGAAAGGAAGCCAAATGAATATAAATAATTCCATAATTTTTGTAGGATTACTTTGGACTATTTTTTAAATGCTGTAAGAAAACATGCTGCAAATTCACAATACAAACACACAACTGAAAACCAAAGCCCTATATTCACCGAAATTTCAGCGTTGTCTCATTCATGTAGTATTTGCCCTCCCTCACTTTAAAATTGGAAACTCAAGTCAATCAAAGATATTGGGGTCAACCCAGGAAAGGAAAACAAAAAGATCAAGTACCATCTCCCCGGTAAACTTTCAAATACAATCTCCTTGGTAAATTTTCCAAATCAAGATAATGTACTGGCAAAAGGAAAAAAACTACAGTCCTGATAAATATCTTGCATGTAATTATGCATTAAGTCATAAACTTTGGAAAACTAGTAATTTAGTAATAAGTTGCTATTTTAATTATAAAACATTTTCGTGTTTTAGACAACCACCTCCTGGAATGTTTATATTCGTTTATACACATTTTGCAAGTGATACTCAAGTTCTGAAAACTAATCTTCATTTCCTACACCATCTTTATTAGACTCTTACACCTTTGGCTTTCTTAAGTAAATTTAACCTAAGCCAATGAATTTCTACCAAAAACAAAACCCAGTGGTTGGCTAGTGATTTATAGTTCTACTAAAAGCTATAATACGACCATGCTTTACCAAATATGGAACACATGTCTAAACTGTTGACTTGAGACAACTGCCAATGTATTAACTACAAAGTCACTGTTGTATATCTTTAGCCTCAAGAACTAAAAATGAAGTTTGACCATTTTAATGGAGCTAGAAATTAATCAATATAGGAATATAGGTTTCACTGTTGACTTTCTATTCGGAAACTTCATCAATTGCAAACTGCCAGGCTTTCAACCAAAATGCCACATTGGTGAAATGAGTTGGTTTTATTTTCATAACATTATTTTGATGGAAGAAATGTGAGCATCCCAGCTTTGACTTATGGGTAAGCATTTCCTCTGCTTTCAGAACGTAAACAGTAAATATCGGCATTGGAAAAACCTGGCCCCAACGAGCTTCTCTATCTCTAGGCTAACTGAAAATTCCCGGGAAATCCCAAACAAGGGATGACCCCGCCTCGGCGTCAGGGTCAACACAGCAACCAGCTAGGCTTCAACTTTGGGCTCTGAGGGGCCCCACCGGCATCATGGCTGATGCGGACCGATGCGCAAGAGGAGGTGGACAAGGAAGAGGCTGGTTTGTTTACTTGCAGCCACAGCCGCCGCCGCCGCCGCCGCCGCCGCCGCCAGCAGCGACAGCATCACTGGATCAGCCAAACCCAGCATCTTCCGCACATTTCTATTCTTAGAACACAACTCCCAAGCGGATCAAAACCCCACTACTATTAAAAACACAGACAAGCACGTTACCCACCTCCCACACACACCCCCACCCCACCAGTGCCGTCTTTTCCTGCGCGCCGGTGGCGGGGAAGGCTGGGGGAAGGAAAGAGACCCCGGGGACGCCTGTGCATCCTCGCTTTCACCCCACCCCACGCGCAGACAGCCTCAGCGCCAGGGCGCGCAGCAGACGGCTCCCTCCCCCCAACCCAAACACATTGACACCGGCGTTCCACGCGTTATATAACCTCGCCGCCGTTCCCGGTCCAGGCGGGCGCCCCCTCCCCACGCCGCGCAGCCCAGGCGGGGAGGGGCGAGGGGAAGGAGCGAGAGTTGCGCAGAGACAGGAGGCGCCGGGCCGGGGCAACCCAGACACAGACAGTACCGCTAGGCCGGGAACACCCCTCCCCCGGCCCGCTGCGCACCGCCGCCCCCCAGCCTCCCCCGGAAAGCGGGGGGTGTCGGTGTCAACCGCGCTGGGCATCCCCCGGCCTCCACACCCACACCCGAAGCCTCCGGTGACCCAGCCCCCGCCCACGCCCCCGGCGATGGGACAACCCAGAAGCCCCCGCCTCACCCCACCCCGCCGCCACCCCCCGCCCGAAGGTGGCAGGGAGGGCGCACCGGGGCCGGGGGCCCGGAGGGAGTGGAGGCCAGGCGGGGAGGGGACAAGAGTGGGGGGCGGTGGCTGTTACCTGTAAAGGCGGCGGCGGCGGCGGCGGCCCCGCAGCTGCTCGGGCGGCGGCGGAGGATGGAGCCGGGGGGGCGGGGGGAGGAGAGGGGGCGACTCGGGGGTCCCCCCTCCCTCCTCCTCCCCTCCTGTCCTCCCCCCACCCCACAGAGCCTCTGGCCTCCTGGAGCCCGGTGCAGCCGGCGGGAGGGCAAGCGAAGGGCTGCAGGGGAGGGAGGGAGGGAGCCGGCCGGGCCGGGCCGCGGAGCTGGAGCGGGAGGCGGCGGCGGCGGCGGCGGCGGCGGGAGGGGGAGGGAGGAGAGAGGGCGGCGGCGGGGAGAGGAGGAGGCGGAGACTCTACTTGGGAATCGGATATCGGCTACAAATTCATCACCAGAAAACACCGCTCGGGCGGGGGCCGGGTCACGCCGGCGGGGCGGCGGCTCTAGGCCCCCGGGCGCGCCCGGAGCGGGGCGGGGGTCTGCGGCCTCCTCCCGGGCTGCGCCTCGCTGAGGGGACCCCCGCCGCCTCCCCGCCCCCTCCTTCCTCCCGCTCAGGGCCGCCGCCGATCGGTTCTCGCCGCCGCCGCCGCGGGGCTTGTTGTTGACTTTGAGGAAAACTCCTGACGTCAGGGGCTGGCTCTCGGCGACTGGCCGGAGCGGCTTCCCCGCGTCCCCGGCCCTGCCCGCCGCCTCTGCTCCCCTCCCTGCCCGGCACTCGTCCTCAGGCTTCCCCGCGCCCCCAAACCCGCGGCGCCCCGCGCCCCCTCTCCTCTCGCGAGAACATCCCCCTAGCCAGCCAGAGCCGGGAGCGGGGGCAGTCGTTCCCGGGCGGGAAGTCTGGGTTTCCCCCGCGCCCGCGTGGCCCTTGGCGGGCACCCGAAGCTTAGGAACAGAGGCTCCTCGCCCAGTCGTTTCCTCCGCGCACCCACGCACCGGCCCTGGCCGTGGACGCGCGCGCCGCGAGGCCCCGGGCGTCTCCTCTGGCCCGCCGCGGCCCCTCGGGGAAATCGGCCCGGCGTGAGGGCTCGCACCTGGAAGCCCACGAGGTGGGCGGTGCCCAATGAGGAAGGAACCCGAGAGCGCGGAGCCGGCCGGGAGCCGACCCCACCCCTGCGCCTCGGGGAAGAGGGACTCGGGGTCAGTCCGGAGCATGAACCGTTCCTGATTATCCCCAGAGACCACCGCAGACCAAGAACACCTCTCCGAACGGCCTTCCCGCACCGCTGGCTGTAAGCATTCGTCCACACACGGTACACAGCTTGCGGGCGAATCGTAATTCACTCTTAAAATCACACCCTTTTTAGGGATATTCGTTTTCAATGACTTTGGGAAAGCCACGAGGTACTACATTCACTACGAGGAGACCGTTTCTTCCTTTTGAAGTCCGTGACTCCTGAGACTACACTGGGACACTTTTTTGCAGAATGACCATATTTTACCATGCAGCACACTTCAGAAAGTTATAAAAGTTTACAAGTTTTGTCGGTTCTGGAAACACTAGGCCAGCATCCCTATTATCCCTCCACGTGGCTCTTGCCTTGTTGACATACCTGTTATTTTCTCCCATTGCAACGTTTTTGTTAAGGCCTGTGGCTTCTTCCTGCCAAGAGTTCCTTCTTCTGACAGGCACTTCGTTCTCTGCTTTTCTATGTCCTGACAACTCTTATGGTAGTCATTCTTTTATACTAAAGCACCCCTGGTATTTATATAGTGTGTTGTATTAATATTTTCACATCTCGGTTCACATCTTTTCTGAAATGTCCATCTATTGAGATTGTTGGCCAGGAGTAGGAAACCAACTAAAAGGGTTTTTTTTTTTTAATTCCGTTTTCTCCATTTGTAGGGGAAACTTGTTTCCCTGACCACGCTGGAGCAAAAAATTTGCCATTTTAAGATAACACAGTCCGTCTGAGATAAAGCCCTCCACTGTGCCTTTCCCCTTTTCCCATATTTCCCAGCAGGCTATGAGCTGATGAGTAAACAGACTTCATCCTATTTCTTTTTATCTATAAAATACACATAATGTATTCCCATAATTATTAGACCTCTCACAGTTACTATTGGCAAAATTATTGGGTTACAGGTTTCTTGCTGTAAAACACAAAAATGGGTCATATTTTTATTCCATAGTACCCCCAACTTGCTTTTTATTTTTAAGAAAATAGTCCCTTATGACACCAGCACTAAAAAGTGTATCTGAAACTTTAAATACTTAACTTTTGAGAGTTTGGGTATCTGGAATTATTGAATTGCTAGATACCTCTTATCAGTGAGATGTTCATTTGTTCCCAAATTTAACATCAATATATTTATAAGAACTGAAGGTGTCATGACCCATACTACCTCAAAATATTTTGCCTAGTCTGGTTAGATTGTATTAAATCTTAGATGGATTAAACCCTAAAATTAAATATTTGAGAATGAATTACATACTGTGGGCTTCACGTATTTGAAGAATTGCAGTTTTTATTTCTGCTCTATTTTTGTTTATGGACTACAGTAGTTTCATAAATTTCCATAATAAAAGCATGTTTGATTTTGTAATAGAATTACTATTAATTATGGCTGTTACTTATTTAAGTAACATTGTTCTTTCTCTCAGACTATGCCTGTATGAATTTGGCAGAATCTGCCAATTGTGGTATGTTGGTACTCCATACAGAGTGCGTGCTAGATTTTTTTTCTGCTTTGTCATCGCATCCAATAACATGGGGTGCAGCCAGCATGTTCATCCCTGGGAATGTCCCTCCTAAATTTTGCAAAGAAAGCCTTCAGTCTTTATTACACCAAATATTCTTAAGACTAACATTTCTCAGTAGTAGTTATTTATGCATTTTAAGAAAAATGTTCATTCTTCTGTATTACCAATACCTAAATTTGATACTGAGCTATTTCTTGGTACTTCCCTCATTTCTTGGGAGTAACTAAAACTGGAAGGATATTTAGAATTTCAGAGCATCTAGTGCCTTAGTCCCTTCAGGCTGCTATAACAAAATACCATCAACTAGGTAGCATTTAAAGAACAGAAATTTATTTCTCACAGTTCTGAAGGCTGGGAAGTCCAAGATCAAGACACCAGCAGATTTGGTGTCTAAAGAGGGTTCCGTTTCCTGGTTTGTAGATGGTGACTTCTTGTTGTGTCCTCACATTTTAGAAAGAATGAGGGAACTCTGTTGAACCTTTTTTTTTTTTTTTTTTGGAGACAGGGTCTCATTCTGTCACCCAGGCTGGAGTGCTGTGGCATGATCATAGTTCACTGTAGCCTGGAACTCCTGGGCTCAAGCAATCCTCCTGCCTCAGCCTCCTGAGTAGCTGAGACCACCACAAGCATGAGTGAATTGCCCAGCCATCTTGAGCCTCTTTTATAAGGGCACTAATCTCATTCTTGAGAGCTCAAACCCTCATGACTTAATCACCTCTGAAAGGTCCCATCTACTAACACACTTTGAAAGTTAGGATTTCCCAGGAGGCCAAGGCAGGAGAATTGCCTGAACCCAGGAGGCGAGGGTTGCGGTGAGGCGAGGGTTGCGGTGAGCCGAGATCGCACCGTTGCACTCCAGCCTGGGTAACAAGAGCAAAACTCCGTCTCAAAAAAAAAAAAAGAAAGTTAGGATTTCCATCTATGAATTTAGGGAAACACAAAAATGCAGACCAGGGTATCACATAACAAAAATTAAGTTACTGCTCTTCTGTCTTAATAGAAAAGAGTGTTTTGTCCTAGGATGGGGCATGGAACAAAGTAGGCGCAGAATAAGTGTTTGTGGAAGAAATACATGTTCTAATGTTCTAACAAATGCATCTGTACACTATGTACAGTTTATATAGTATTTTCTTCTTGGGATGCAAGATGATTTATTGGAAAGAACATAAAAGTGCTCTGGAGACTTGCAGACCAGAGTTCAAATCCTCTCTCTGCAATACAATTTGTCTCATCTCAGGCAAGTTGCATAAGTTTTCTAAGCCTTAATTTCCTCATTTGTGAAATGGCAGTTACAACTATTTCAACAACTTAGGTGAATTAAATTTTATGAAATATTAGTACCTAAAACACAGTGAATGGTCAGCAAGCTAAACTTCCTTTACCATAAATGTGAACATATTTATATTAATCTAATAATAGCTGCTACAAACAAATACAAAAATCTATGTTGGCATTCTCTGCCACAGTTGGTTCTGAAATAACCATATTAAGTCTACAGCTGTAATTAGTGAATATCCTAGATGATTAATAGAACAATTTCTAAAAGGGTATAGCTTGAATTTCTGTTGGTTGAACTTCCCAGTCTGTGGTATTTTCTTATAGCATCTCGAAATGACTAAGCCATAGAGTTCATTTCGATAGTTATCAGCACTAATTGTTTTTCTCTCCCTTCCCCTGATGTCTGTCTTAAGGCACAGGCACCTATGAGCATAGCCAAGGGCCAGATAGATCACTAATCTGGTGCTATGTGAAACTGGAATACTTAAAGCCCTGTGGAAACCTCCCGCTTATTTTGTTGTCAGATTTTATTTTTCTGCTATGTTTTTAGAGTATGAATGAACTTTTTTCATTCATGTTCTCACTCTCAGACAGCTAAATCTGTTAGCAACTTAAGCAATCTCTGGACATTACATTTACTATTTCAGGACACTTGGGTCATAGAAAGTTACCACAATTAAGTAACTGCTTGTGGAGCATCGAACTAGAATTCATGTTCTAATTCCAAAGCAACAAGCATACACAATTATTATTCCTGGCTGTGCAGGAGAATCATGGTATGCGATAAAATTACTAAATATTATAATCCCAGAGCCTCATTTTAGTATATAATTTTAACTTCCTGAGGTGGTATGCCTTTCTAGTTGTTTCTCAATCTGCTCTATGGGGATTGAACTTTCCGATGAAACAGCTAGCAGTGAAATAATAATGGTAAATCTCCAACTTTTGCCTGGACAATTACCTCAGCTTCTTCCTCGGTTATCCCATGTAAATACAGTACTGTTCCAAAAAGCTGCTCCATCCGTTTTAAAACACAGTTTATTCTGCTAGCGAAAATACTTTCACAATTAACTGGAAAGTTTCAAATCTATATCTCGCTATTTTAACCCACTATGAAGTCCTTCAATTGATTCTGTGCTATCATTAAATAACATTAGCTTTTCATAGTAAGAGAAAATCAGTCTGAGAATTTTTCTGTTGACTAGACCATTTTAAATTGCAAACACTATTTCAATTCAGTAATTGGATTTGAATCAAAGCTCTGAATTTGATTTAGAATTCAAACTTTTTTTTTTTTTGAGAATCTCACTCGAGTGTCACCAGGCTGGAGCACAGTGGTGCGATCGGCTCACTGCAATCTCCACCTCCCAGGTTCAAGCAATTCTCCTGCCTCAGCCTCCCGAGTAGCTGGGATTACAGGTGCACACCACCACACCCAATTAACTTCTGTATTTTTCGTAGAGATGGGGCTTCACCATGTTGGCCAGGATGGTCTCGATCTCTTGACCTCATGACTCACCCTCCTCAGCCTCCCAGTGCTGGGATTACAGGCGTGAGCCACCTTGCCTGGCCAGAATTCAAACTTTCTTTAGGCAGAAAGCCATAGTGGGGAAAGCAGGCAGGCTCAGTTTCTCAATTTCTCTGTCTTATTTTCCTCTTCCACTCCACAAGTCAGTCTGAGTGAAGGACAAAACAGTTCTTACCCAGCTGGTACCATTGTCAACCAGCTTTGCATTCTCTCAGCCCAGCACACAGAACCAGCTACATAATTTGCAAGGCCCAGTGCATAATGAAAATGCTGGGTCCCTTGCTGGAGAAGAGCTAAGAATTTTAAAACTTTGAGAACAGAGCATTAAACCGAGTATATAAGCCCGTATTCCATACAGGTCACATGCCCATGAGGCTGCTGGCATGTGCTTAACACTAGCTGTCCAGGGACTTTTTGGAGAGTTGCTTCTGAGGTACTCTAACTACAGTCTCTGTGATGTGTGACGCCGGCACTCCTGATGGCCCCTCAGCTTCTGTTTCTTAAGTCCTATTGGAGTCTTCTCACCGCTCAGGGAGAAAGTCTGCTAGGCATAACTCCAGATGGCTCCAGGCAAGTTCTGTCTCTCCCATAGGACTCTGTCTGGGCCACGGGAAACATTCAAGCATCCTTTGCCTAGCAGGCCATTCTCTTCCAAGCAGTTGGGCAGCCTGTTTCCCAATTTTCTGAATGGGAGTCAGATCCCAGTCCACAAAATGCCCCTGCCCCACGTCCACCCCGCATTGCAAGAAACATATTCCAAGCTCTCCACACAACCCATGGAAGCCCCCAGAAGCCCCCGGCATGAGCTGAAGAAGCATCCTTCATCTTCTCTGCACAGGAGGTGAGGAGTGCAAGTCTCCCCTTCACAAACCTCTTCTATCTCAAATTTTCTGCACTATTTTATATTTTTTAAGTGGATGAGCGTATTTGAGTCATAGGCTCAATTTTGAACTCTTTACTTCATAATAGTGACCAAGCTTGAAAGTTCATACTTTTGCATCTTGAGATCTCAGTTGAAACGTCAATTTAAAATTAATATTAAAAAGCATATTCTCAGCCAGGAGTGCCTGTAATCCCTCATGCCTGTAATCCCAGCATTTTGGACGGACAAGGCAGGAGAATCACTTAAGCTCAGGAGTTTGAGACCAGCCTGAGCAGCATAACAAGACCTTGTCTCTACTAAAATTATTTTTTCAATTAGCCAGGCATGATTGTTCTCGCCTGTAGTCCCAGCTGTTGGTGGTTGAAGGGACTGAGGTGAGAGGATAACTTGAGCACAGGTGGTTGAGGCTGCAGTGAGCTGTG
This sequence comes from Aotus nancymaae, assembly GCF_030222135.1. Lineage (NCBI taxonomy): Eukaryota > Metazoa > Chordata > Mammalia > Primates > Aotidae > Aotus > Aotus nancymaae. Next base: position 28,035,468 of record NW_026988445.1, read on the forward strand.
ATTGCACCACTGCACTGCAGCTTGGGTGACAGAGTGAGTCTCTATCTCAAAAAAAAAAAAAAAAACTTCTCTGTGGTATCACTGTTTTCTCTGTTTCTTATTTAGATGTGTGCTTACATGTATTAAAATATTATCAGCTATTACTGAATAAGATACTTAACAGGTGTTCAAGGCACAAAATTAATTAAAATAGTATCTTCTCTACATGTTTGTATTTCTGTTTGAAAATATGTTGCAACAAATTGCCTTTTTCATACATTATTACCTACATTACTATTAAATATTTTTAGAGACTCTTGCCCTTGGCTAATTTCTCAAATTTTTTATTAAGCAATTTAAAGTTGAACACATTGAAATTTTATCTCAAAAGATGCTATGGTATAGATGCCACAGAATCAAGAATAAAAAGATAAATGTGCAATTTGTATTTGAGTCAGTCACTTGCACAAAGGTCATGCTGAGCTGTGAAAACCTCTAGATACAGGCATGAGTTATAAATAATGAATTTTTACATACTTTTTTTTTGAGATGGCGTCTTGCTCTATTGCCCAGGCTGGAGTGGAGTGGCACTCAGCTCACTGCAACCTCCGCCTCCTGGGTTCAAGCAATTCTTCTGCCTCAGCCTCCCAAATAGCTGGAAATGGCAGGTGTGTGCCGCCACGCCCAACTAGTTTTTTTTTGTATTTTTAATAGAGAGGGGGTTTTGCCATGTTGGCCAGGCTAGTCTCGAACTCTGACCTCAGGTGATCTACCTGCCTTGGCCTCCCGAAGTGCTAGGATTACAGGCATGAGCCACCACGCTGGCCAGATTTTTTAAAATAATGTAAGACTGCCTTGATTTCCCTTTCGTGTCTATGATTACCAAAGAGAAGTGTGCCTTCCTTTGTTCTTTATCAAGGTATTAAAAATTGAGAAAATATTGGACTTTGGGGTCTAATTTAAACCCCTTACCTTTTTCTTGCTTCATTCAAAGAACTATTAGGATCCTTGAGTATAGAATGTTCAGAGAATAACAATTTGCTAAATACACATCATGCTTGCCTACACTGTCTCTTTCCACCACTCATCTTCTAAAAAGTTACTCCCTCATAGCAGTCTTCTTCTCCCAAATATTTGAGAAAGTCTGAATTACGTGACATCTAGAAATCATATTTATGAGCAGAAGCTTCTTTAATCCATAAGGGAAAACTTACGAAGACTGAGGAAAAAGACAAAGTCTCCAAATTTCATTACTGTTAATGCACTCTCTCCTTAATGATGGTGATAACCCTCTTTTTCTTAAATCCCCACTCAGGGTATCATAAAACTTATTTGTATATTTACCAGCCCCATTGTCTTCCCTGATGAAGTACTTTAAGCCTGAGATCACACGGTTCACATTTTGGCATTCACTTCAACTTAATTCCATAAACGCTTCTTGACTCTCCCTATAGATAAAGGTCTATAGATAGATAGCAGTTTAACACTGAGTCTTCTTCCAAGAAGCTCCAGCTATCAGAGAGACATAAACGACTATAATACAAATAAGTGCTATGAGAGAAATGTATAAAGGGATATGAGATCCTACCATTGGGAGCAATTAATAGTGAAATGAGAGGGAATCAGTGAGGTCTACCTAAAGACAGGTTAATGATATTTTAGCTGAGCATTAAAATGAGGTCCAAAGTTGATCAGGCAGAGGGAGGAGGATGTTGCTGCAGTGAAAAGAGCACCCCAAAAAGCACAAGAGAGTAACACTGGGGACTCCAAGGAAAGAAAACTGGTGCAGGGAAGGTCTCAGTGACATGAGTGATATGATAATTCAAGCTCAAACTGGACTTGAATTATCATAAGGGGAAAGAAGAGTCTGTATGAATGCAGGGGCAGTGGAGAGGGAGAAGGAAGACTTGAATAAGATGATGGAGAATCAACAGGAATGAGTGATCACATGGTGGGCAGAAGGGTGGTAAATAGAAGAAGGAATGATAGATGATGCCCACAATTCTCCCCTCCTGGCGCCAGGAGGAGGAATGGACTGCATGTGTGTGGATGAACATGCATACACTATGGTTGTTATTGCTTATTTTGGAGAAGCAGGTTGGCAAGAGGCTGGGGTTATGAAGAGAGAAGAAGATGAGTCATTTTGGACATGTTAAAATGCAAATGCACCTGTGAGGCTTCCAGGTAGATATAGCAATACACACAATAGCTAAAACAGTTGAGTTCTTACTTTGTGCCAAGTGGTCCAGTGAGCACTCTACTGATTTAGTATCAGAAGCATTCTTGAATATGGAAATGGAGGGGTCTGACTAAAAGACTTGGTTTGGATGGAGGCTTGCATTGGAGCATGGGGTAAGTGGCTCCGAGCAGCAATGTGATGTAACAACCCAAACCTTAGGAAGCACTAACCCTGGAGGCCAAAAGGAGAGGTAAAATAAAAGGTAAACCCTGATAAGTGCCCACTGAATTTTACAACTGGAAAGTCATTGCTTACCTTGGTTGAAGTAATTTTGTGGTGTAATGGGATTGAAAGCTTCATTGAACTGTGTTTAAAAGAAAATGGCAAATTGAGGAAGAGGGAAACAGGGAGAGATGAGGGGAGAAACTGATACTTATTGAAACCTACTGGGAGCCAATTTCCAGGCTGGCACTTTGCTTAAATGTAGCTGGACATTAGTTTGGGATATTAACTGTTGTTCCCTAGTTTCTGACTCCCTGTGGCCCTTACTGGCTGTCCAATGAACTAGAAGATCCTTGCCTCAGGAAACAGATGACAGCAGAGACATGAGGAAAAGACGTTCTCTGACTTTTTAGTTTTAGAAGCCTAACCCTCCGTGGGAAACAGAAATGACTCTGGGGCTTAAAACAGTGAATGAGGGAGAAGATGTGATGCTGTAAGAACAAAGTTTCATGCACATCACCACCACCACCATTAGAAAGAATGTCAGCCTAGCAGGAGGAAGAGAGGACAGGAGTAGACGGGTGGGTCTCTGGGGAAGGGTTGGTTCTATTACTTGCCCCATGGGGACAGTACAAGAAAGAGGGTTCAGGATTCCCAAAGAAGAGGGAAGTTGTGCTTTCTTTCCTTAAGGGAGCCTGGATGGAAGGAAGGACCAGACACAGACATGCCCGGATGGTGAATGAAGGCATTCGGGCCCCTCAGGGCTTCCTGGGGCCCATGTAACCTGGGCAGCGACACAGAGCACAGTACTTTCTGTACAATCAGGATTTCTGAGATTCCCATGTCCTACACTGGTGCAGGATCAGCATCATGGTTTCAGCACACCAGCAAATGGAAATGAGGGGACAGAGGAACAGATCGGAAGTAACTTTGAGGACAATCAAGGGGCAATCAAGATGACCAGTATCTCAGAGGACACCAGTGTGCACAGACAACCAAGACCAGTAGCCCTTCTCTGTCCAGATGAATTGCTCCCATGCAAGTCATTCTCCACACTGCCTTCCCTCTAGAGCTTCATCACAATCCCAGGGAGATAGGAAGTTTCCAACCATGAAGCAGAATGGAGGCTCAAAATAGAAACAGAGTTGAGTTCTACAAATAATGTTAAATTTCCTATACACCTGAATTTGGGAAATGAATGATAGCCAGAAGGGGATCCAAGGCAATGAAACTTCTTTTTTAAAAAAATTAAGAATGAAGAGCCAGGCATGGTGTGTCCCAGCTACTCGGGAAGCTGAGGTGAGTCTGGGCAACGCAGTGAGACTCCATCTCTGAAAAAACTTTAAAAACAAATTTTAAAAAAGAATGAGATAAACTAGATAATATAAACAGGGTTAGGGAAACAACTAGTTGAGAGGGAGAGCTTGAAAACACAGGAAAAAACAGATCACGTACTAAGGAATGATTCTGAAGGATATGGGAAGAGAATCAACGGGAAGGGATAAACTGAAGGGAAGGTGTACACCTCTGCAAAACGAGTGAATGTGAAAAAGATGTTCATGGATAGAGTTTTATAGAGAGCTGGGAGAAATGTGACAGATTTCATGCTTCATGGTGTGGAGAAAGAAGGGCCACATGGCAATGCTTGTTGGGTGCTTGTTGGAAATAACGTAGGATGAAGACAGAACCGTAACACCTTCCATTTTAGTTCCTTGAGCTTTAGTTGGTATATGTCTTGTGTTTGGGTTCCTTCAACGCAGTAGTGGGTGCTGCAGTCGCTGCCTGGATCCGCAGACCCCTCCTTGCAGGATGGAAGCAGCCACTTTACCAGCTGCTGGAACTGTTGGCCACTAACACATAAGTCCCTTTTCTAGGAATTGCCGTCTACTGAGAGAGCCACGCTTCCACAAATTATACCCCCTTCCCAATGACCGTACATGTGAAGGTGGAAAGTCCAGCCCCCTTGGCTCAGTTTAGGAGGAGTCTGCCGGCCCATATAGATGGGCACCTGGACATCTCTCTCCCAGACCCCCAGCCCCTAGCAGGGGGATCAGCTGGGGTCTTTGTTGTGACTGCACAGCACTTTCCCCTGCCCAGTCCTGCCTCCTTCACCCCCTGACAGGCATTGATTGTGAGAGCACACCCCACAAACTTCCCGCAGGGCTGTCTCCATCCCACGGTCCATCTCACTGGGACTCCAACTTGAGAAAACACATCAACCTGCTGACAGCACAAGTTCCCTGGAATCACAGTCAGTGCTGTAGGAAGGAACTCCAGCATGCCTTGGGAAAATCCAAGTTTAAAGAACAAACAGCTCTGTGGAGGGACAACCTCCTTTCTTTCTGCCCTCTTGTTTCCATGTAGATGGAAGTTACATTCCTGGCCTGTGCCATCCCTGACTCCCGCCTCACTGGAGACTTACCTGATGGAGGAGTCCAGGGAAAAGTACTGGGCACTTAGCCCATTCTGGGACTCCCTGTTGGGAAGACAGGTTGGTCCGAATGCTCCCCCATACCAAACGAGGCCTGCCCCATGGGTGTGGCATGTACTGTTCTGCTTCTAGGGGAAAGTGTTTGCAAGCTTATTTGTCTGCAGGCGTAATACACATCCTCTAATCCAGCTTTTACTAATGTCAAGCTGCTATTTTCTTTTCCAGTGTCTATTTTTTATATTGTATTTCTCAGTTGGGATCCACATTTACAATAGGGAGAGGGCAGCTATTTTATTCTCTGAAACCTTTACTATAGTACTTTTGGAAGGGAGGGAAACAATATTTAGTGTTTGGGTGTCTCTTTAGGATAAGAAGTAGCAAGTCAAGAGTGACAAGGAATGCAAAAAATAAACATCATACAGACAGAAGATAAAGAAAAATACAGTCGTTCCAACATTTGGAAAATGTCCATGAACTCTAGTCCTATATGCAAGTAATTCCTGCCTGGGAAGGAGTGGATCACAAACCTACCCAGACCCCCAGCCATTGGATTCAAATCATTGTTCCTTTATTCTCCAAAGTTTTGGCTTCGTTCAAAAGATTCTTTAAAAAAAAAAAAAAAAAAAACCAAGAGTGTTGCCTCTGTTACACAGAAAAACTGTGTCAGCTTTTTACTAAAATCAGTTTTATCATTAAGTTAATTACATTTTATTACTAAAAGATAAGTATGCTAAATGAATTCACATATCACAACATCTATTATAGGTTTGTAGAAGTGATGGTTGGGATGGCACTATTTTTATTAATGTCTATTTTAAAATTACCTTAATTTGACCTCATTTTACCCCCAATTACTCTTTGAGATGATTTTGCAGGCTGAGTCCCAAGTTAAGGATGGCTCTAAAATTTTTCTGTAGCAAGAAGTTAGGTATGATTTGGTTTGTTTAGAGAATAAACAAGATTAAGCAAAATTTACATTTTAGACCAATCAAGAACTTTAGGTGTCATCTTTTACAGGTTTCACATTTAGTATAATTCTACTTCTGATATTAAATTTTATTACTCTACAAACTAGCCAGAAGTAATAAGGTTCTAAGAGCTAGAAAACATGTATTTGGCTTTTCTTGTCTGTTTGAGGCAATGGTAGAATTTCTGAGGTACCCTTAAGTGATGATGACATAAATTCATACATCATTTGTTGCTTGTCAGTCATACTGCTTATCAATAATGCTATTATCAATTTCCTCTAAAGCATGCAGATTTCATACAAAAATGGAAGCTACGTAACTACAATTTTTCACCTTTTACAATAGGATTGTGGGGTGCAGGAAATGGAGGCACAGAGGGGCCTTCAACTTCTCCATCCTACGGTAATATTCTCTGGCGTGTCTGGGATGAAGGATGTATGAGGTAACAGGAGGGCTCTGCTCTCAGAGGTGATGATGGGTTTGTGCTGAGCTATCGACACTCATACCTGGGCCTCTTGTGATCAATGACACTCAATTTGGAGACGGCTGACTGGGGTTAATGGTGCAATCTGTGGCTTTGGAACAGAGTTCTTCTCTATGTGAAACTAATTGGCCCATATGGGGATTAAATTGGTAACAGTGTCCTCATTTGTCAACCCATCTATTCAGCTTTTGAATCTAGTTGTGTTTGAGGTCTGCCCCAAATTTAATCAATGTCTTTTCAAATTGTAATACCATGACTTCAGAAAGAATAAGAGGTAAATTTTAAAATACACAAGTTATTTATCAACCCAAATCACTGTAAGAAAATCATTATAAATTAAATAACAATTATTTTATTGTCAATTATTCTTAAATGAATACCCCTGTGCCGTGGGAAACAACAGGAAGAAAGTCTGTTTCCCATTTAATACCTTATTCCAGAATTACTTTTAAAATTTTCAAAACATGTCTTCACAACCCCACTCCTGACTGCCCAATGACTGTTTCAAGGGTTGCCACCCACAGCTCTTTTCCAAAACATCAATTTTTTTTTTTTTTTTGAGACAGAATCTCACTGTGTTACCCAGGCTAGCTAGAGTACAATGAGATCTTGGCTCGCTGCAACTTCCTCCACCCAGGTTCAAGCAATTCTCCCACCTCAGCCTACTGAGTAGCTGGGATCACAGGCACCTGCCATCACCCCTGGCTAATTTTTGTATTTTTGTAGAGATGGGGTTTCACCATGTTGGCCAGGCTGGTCTTGAACTCCTGACCTCAGGTGATCTGCCTGCCTCTGCCTCCCAAAGTACTGGGATTACAGGTGTGAGCCACCATGCCTGACCCAAAAGTCACATTTTAAGATGGGACTGGGTTTTTTCCCTCACTTGATCTTCCTTTGTTTCTATGTTCACCAGAAAGAAGCCTTTCTTAAATCCTGACCCCAGAGTGCTTTTTAAATCTATTTACCAATTACATGATTCATGTCCCAACTTTGAAATTTAAAAGACACCACTATTTGCCACATCCTTCAGTTCAGACTTAAAGGACGTATCTTGACAATACAACATACTCAAATTCAAAAATTCTTTTTAGATCAATTTACATTTTCTCTCCATTTTTTTCATTAACCTGGTGCTTTTCTCCAATTCACCTGATACTTAATAGCTAACTAATGCATGTAAACGAAAGCCCCAAATTACTAGTTAAGTGTGGTGTGGTAGAAACTGCAACATGGTGGAAATGAAAAGATTAAATAGGAACCCTAGAAGCGATGATGCACCAGGTAACAACATTTATATCCAATAGAAAAGCATTTTCATTACCTAAACCTCCAGTTAGAAGCTACTTTTTCCTTCCAAAAAGATTTTAAAGGAATTGATCTTTGAGCAGTCACAGAAACAAGGAGCATTTCCACAAATAGTAATAAAGAACCAAACACAAGAAAGTGACAGAGAAGTGTAGACCAATGAAAGTGTGAGATACTAGAAGAGCCTCATAAGACCTTTGACAAAAAGAGAAGGGTTACACAGAGTTGACTCCAAAAAGAGATTTTATTTTAGCTCTACTGGCTAAGAGTTTTCTTTTTTTTTTTTTTAATTTTCAATTTTTTTAGAGACAGGGTCTGGCTCTGTCGCCCAGGCTGGAGTACCATGGCGCGATCATAGCTCACTGCAGCCTCCAACTCCTGAGCTCAGGTGATCCTTCCACCTCAGCCTCCTGAGTAGCTTGGACTACAGGCATGCACCAGCACCCTCAGCTAATTATGTTAAAGAGTTTTCACCAACTCCTTAGTGAAGGGAAATTGGAATTTAACAGCAAAGCTCCACTGTTTGCAATTTATAGTAATATTTACTTCTGCTTAAATTAATATTCGATTCTTTTGTTGTTGTCGTCATAATTTTTTTTTTTTTTTTTTGAGACAGAGTCTCGCTCTGTTGCCCAGGTTGGAGCGCAGTGGTGCAATCTCGGCTCACTGCAGCCTCCGCCTCCCAGTTTCAAATGATTCTCCTGCCTCAGTCTCCTTAGTAACCACACCCGGCTAATTTTTGTATTTTTAGTAGAGACAGAGTTTCACCATGTTGGCCAGGGTGGTCTCAAACTCCTGACGTCAGGTGATCTGCCCATCTTGGCCTCCCAAAGTGCTGGGATTACAGGTGTGAACCACCATGGTGGGGGCGCTATAAATTTTAAATTAAAAGGACTGCCTTAGACAAATATATATACTGGATATTAGCTACCTTATTATGGCAATCAAAGTTCTGATTCCAAAAGGAGATCAAATCAGCTCAACTCCTGTGATAGCTATTTTCTGTGTCAATGTGATTGGATCACAGGATGCCCAGACATGTAGTGAGCATTCTTTCTGGGTGTGTCTGTGAAGGGTTTCTGAAAGAGATTAGCATGTCAATCAGTAGACTGAGTAAAGCACAGCCCTCCCTGGGGGCGGCTGATCACAGTCCCTCCTATAAAGGGCCTAAATAAAATAAGAAGTAGAGGAAGGGAGGAATCTCTCACTCTCTTCCTGGGAAGCTGGAACTGCCCTTGGTTCTCCTAGTTCCCTGACCTTCAGACCAGGACTAGAATCTGCAGGGGTGTCTTATCTTCTGGCTTCCCTGGGCCACATTGGAAGAATTGTCTTGGGCCACACACACATAAAATACACGAACACTAACAATAGCTGATGAGCTTAAAAAAAAAATCTCATAATGCTTTAAGAAAGTTTATGAATTTGTATTGAGATGCCTTCAAAGACATCCTGGGCCGTGTTCTGCCCTCAGGCCTCAGGTTGAATAAGCTTGATCTACACCAGTGGCTCTCTGTTCTGAGGCCTTCAAACTATACGGCTGGCCTTCTTCTGTCTTCAGCTGACAGAGGGCAAATCATGGGGCAGCCCAGCCTCCAGAATCATATGTTAATAACTTAGAAAAGAATGCTTTTCTTAGAGTGTGCAACATATTGTGTTTGAATGAGAAAGAGAAAGAACTAATGAGTGAAATAACGTACCCACATGACTTTCTTTTTAGTTCTATATTGATTTTTTTAAAAAAATTATGAAATGTAATATAGAAAGTATGTGAAACATGCATGTAGATTGGCCAATCATTTTAAAGCAAACACCTGTGTAACTATTGATACCACCCAGGTCCAGAAAACAGCATAAGCAGAACTCAGGATCCGCTGTGCTCTGCTCCAGTCAGAGCCCCTCTTTCCTCAAGAGTAACCACTACCCACTCCCCCAACTTTGGGATAATCATTCCTTTAGTTTTCATCATAATGTTTCCTCTAATGTATCAGTTCATAAGTTTATTTTTTACTTTCTCCTTGTTCTTAATAATATGTATTTCAGTTTCATCTATATTGTAAGTAGCTGTATTTGTTCATTTTACTGCTACATGATATTTTATTGCATGAATATATCATGATTATTTTAGGAATTTATTTCATTTAAACTCAAATTTATTGACATGAAGATTTTATAATATTTTCTTATTTTTAATGTCTGACAACCTGTAATAACTTCTTTCTCATTCCTGACATTGGTTGTTTATGTATTCTCTTTCTCCTTCTCTTTCTCCTGGTTGATTCTCACCAGAGATTTGTCTGTTTTACCAATGTTTTCAAAAAATGCAAATGGGGGGTTAGTTGACTATTTTTATTTTATACTTGTTTTGTAATTAATTAATTGCTGCTGTCTTGATTATTGTCTTCTACTTTCTTTGATTTTATTTTGCTGTTCTTTTTCTAACTTCTTGACATAGATAAATAGCTTATTCACTTTCAGCCTTTCTTCTCCAGCAGTCCTCCAGCACTGGCCTCCCAAAGTGCTGGGATTACAAGTGTAAGCTACTGTGCCCGCCTTCTTTTTCAACATATGGATATACATTTATACATTTTTCTCTAATGACTTATTTAGTGATATCTTATGTGTTTGAGATGTCATATTTTAACTATCTTTGAGTTCAAAAAAATTTTGTGTTATGATTTCTCCTTAGAATTTTATTTCTCAATTTTCCAAAATATGAGAATATACTTTGCACAATTACAATCCTAAAATTTATTGAGGCTTGCTTTGTGTCCCAGTCCCAGCTTTTTGTAAATTTTTGTAAATATTCTACATGTGTGCTTGAAAAGAATATGCATTCTGTAGTTGTTGAGTGTTGTGTTCTATATATGTTCATCATAACATTTTAAAAAGTCATAATCATATTATTAAATATTTTATATCTTTACTGATGGTCTCTATAATCTATCAGTTACTGAGAGAGTAATGTTAAAATCTTCCACTCTGATGTGAATTTGTCTATTTTTCTTGATATTTTGTCAATTTTTGATTTATATATTTTAAGGCAGTGTTATTAGAAACATACAAATTTAGAATTCTTATGACTTCCTGATGAATTGAACCTTATATTATTATGAAGAGACCCTTTTTAATAGGGCTTTTGATCATCATATCTATTTTGTCTCATGTTAAAAACTACACACACACACAGTCATGTGCCACATAACATTTTGTTCAATAATGGACCACAGATATGACAGTCATTGCATAAGATATAATACTGTTTTTTGGTTTTTTTTTTTGAGACGGAGTCTCACTCTGTCACCCAGGCTGGAGTGCAATGGCGCAATCTCAGCTGATTGCAACCTCCGCCTCCTGGGTTCAAGCAATTCTTCTGCCTCAGCCTCCAGAGTAGCTGAGATTACAGGTGCGTGCCACCACGCCCAACTAATTTTTTTTGTAATTTTAGTAGAGACAGGGTTTCACCATGTTAGCCAGGAGGATCTTGATCTCCTGACCTTGAGATCTGCCCTCCTGGGCCTCCAAAAGTGCTGGGATTACAGGCATGAGCCACTGTGCCTGGCCTTATAATACTATATTTCTACTATACCTTTTCTGTGTTTAGATACACAAATACTTACCATTATGTTATACTTATCATTATGCCTATGGTATTCAGCACAGTAACATACTGTACAGCATAGGGAAAATAGATGTGTAATCAGCCTAGGTATGTAGTAGGCCATACCATCTAGGTTTGTGTAAGTACATTCTATGTTTCCACAATGACAAAATTGACTGATGAAAGATTTCTCAGAATATATCCCTGTCATTAAACAATGCATGACTCTGTATGCCCATGTGTGTGTATGCATGCATAAAGAGAGACAGAGAAGAGACAGAGCATAATAGAGCTATATACACATATATGGTTATAAGTATATATATATATATACACATACAGACATATATGTATATACATGTAATATACATTATATATTCATGTGTATGTGTGTGTGTGACTATATCAGCTTTCTTTTGGTTATTATTTACATAGAGCACCCTTTTCTGTCCTTTTATTTTAAAGTTTTTTGTATGCTTAGGCTTTATATGGATTTTTGAAGTAAAGTCTGAAAATTTTGTCTTTTAACTAGAGAATTTAGTTCATTTACATTTAATATAACAATTGACAAAATTGTGTTTTTAAAAAATCACTATCTTATTTCATAGTTTATATTAGTTCTACCTATTCTAGACTTCTTTTCCTCTCCTTTTAAAAGAGATGAACCTTATTTTCATCTTCACTTTCTGTAGCTTAACAAGAAGCTCATTTGGAAGAAATTAGCTCAATTAAAGCACATAAAGCTTCTGGAAAATACTATCAGCTGAGTTCCAGAACCCCCAACCCCCTTTAATAAGATCATTTTCTTGGCCAGGAAATCTTGACCGTTAGAGGGCTTCATTGGTGACCCCTGCCTCCTTCCATGTCCCTCATGAATATATAGAATTGCATAAGACAGGATCCTTCCATTGGAGTTCTACTCCTCAGGCGTGCCTCTCTGTGTGATACTGACAAGTGAGAGCCTGGGTGGCATTTTCAGCTGCTCTCTGCCTTCAAGTTTCCCTAGTATACCTCACTTTTACATATGTGTCCTGGCCTGTTGGTGGTGTATGTGTGTATGCCTTTTAGCCTGACACTGTTCTTACCTTCTTTTTGACTGATTTCTTCTCATCATTTTCTTGCCCTTTATGGATGTGGTACCTAATCTCATTGTCTATTATTTTAGTAATGGCTTTAGAAATCACAACATACACAATTACAATTTTGAAGCCTAAAGGTAATCAGTACCTTTACCCTCTTCCTGGAGTGATGGGAGGGATAAAAACCAACAACAAAAAAACAATGCTTAAACCCTATTCTCTCCACACATACCAACTGAATATGTCTTTACAGTAGTGTATCTTTAAATATCATTTTTTAAATCCCATAAGATATTAATGTTGATACAGTCACTAATTTTTTTGCTTATCCAAATAGTTAATTAATTTTTTTGTTTATCCAAATAGTTCCATTTTTTTTCCTCACCATTATTTCATGCATCTTGGATCATCCTTCCAGAAGTACATCCTTTAATACAGTACTTCTTAAACTATCTGTGCTGAAAGACCTGTCTTTTTTTTTCTTTTAATCATCACAGCCTAGTATTTTTAAAAAGTACAATAATATGAATTACTAGGGAAAAAATTAAATGAAAAAACCAAAGACATGCAAAATACATACCCACATGTTTATTTTTGGATTCAACAGACAAAAAGTACTCTGTCAAATTGTTGTAAAGTTTTCTGAATGCTTTCTTCCAGTCCCTGGACTTCTGTCATCAGGACTGGAAGCAAACACTCACAGACTGACATTAATCCACGGACCTGACTTTGAGGAGTACTGCTTAATATTTTCCTTAGTGAAGACCTAACTTCTATCTGTCTGACAATGCCTTTTTAGAACTGTGAAAAAATTAATCGGTCACAGGAGTAAAAAATACATAAATAGAAATACAACCTTCAATTTTTAAAATGGACTTTTTGGCTATACTACTATATGTATACGTGTATGCACATATTGTAAGTGTACTACTCAGTAAGTTATGAAAAATGATCCACTCATGTGGCCATCACCCAGGTCAAGATGTAAAACATTAGCAGCCATCCCAGAGTCCCCCCTCAGATTCCCTCCAAATGATCATTTTCACCTTTCTCTCCAAAGGTAACCACTCTCTTAACTACTAACATCATAAATTATTTTGCTAATTTTATTAAATTTATATACGTGGAATCATATTACGTGTATTTCTTAAAATCTGACTTCTTTCAATATTGTCTTTGTAAGATTCATGTGAGCAGTATTTTGTTCATTGTCATTGCCATATACTATTCTATTGTATGAATATGTCACATTTAGACATAAAATGTATTCCATTGTTGGTGGTCATTTAGATTGTTTTCACTCTGGCTGTTAAAAATTACGCTTCTATGGATATATATACATTTTGAGACAGAGTCTTGTTCTGTTGCCCCAGCTGGAGTGCAGTGGCACAATCTCAGCTCACTGCAACTTCTGCCTCCCAGACTCAGTCAGTACTTCCACCTCAGCCTCCTGAGTGGCTGGGACTACAGGGGTATGCCACCATGCCTGGCTAATTTTTGTATGTTTTGTAGAGATGAAGTTTTGCTATGTTGCTCAGGCTGGTCTCCAACTCCTGGGCTCAAGTAATCTGCTCGCTTCAGCCTCCCAAAGTGTTGGGATCACAGGCATGAGCCACCGTGCTCAACCTATGGACATTTTTGTATGTCGTTTGTACACATATGTATGCATTTCTTTGGGGTAAATACTTAGCAACGGAAATTTTAGATCATAAGATACATGTGTGCTCAACTTTGCTGCCGAAGAGTTTCCTTATATGGAAACAATTTTTGCTGGTGTGAGGTAGTAAGAGATACACATACTGATCTCTGTCCCCAGTCCCTGGCACAGAGCTCCTCAAACCCTTGTAATTTCCTGAGTGTTAGAAGAATCTTTTATTCTAATGTTTGGTCTCTGCCCCAGTCTCTGAGACAGAGCTCCTAATACTCTTGTAGATAGGGTACTAGGATAATCTTTTGTTCTAATATTTGGTCTTTGACTCAGAGCTTCTAAAGCTTGGTCTTTGGTTTCTGACTCAGAGCTCCTAAATCTCATGAAGTTTTCTGAGTGACAAAAGTGTCCTTTCTCCTAATGAGGTAACTCTTGGTAGGCTCCTGGATAGCCTCAAGGTGGGGGTTACTTGCCAGGGTAACCAACCATGAGAGTAGAGAGTTGGAACTTTCAGCCCCAGTACCCAGCATTTGCAGAGGATGAAGGTTAAAGTTTATCACCAATGGCCAGTTATGTAATTAATCATACCTACATAATGAAGCCTCCATAAAAACCCAAAAGACTGAGTTCAGAGAGCTACAGGTTGATGAACATTTTCGATACCAGGAGGATGATGCATCAGTCCTTTCCAGGCCTTACCCTATGTATCTCTTTATCTGGCTGTTTGTCTGTATCTTTTATTATCTCCTTTATAAATAAACTAGTAAACATAAGTAAAGTTTCCCTGAGTTCTGTGAACTGCTCCAGCAAATTAAGAACCCAAGGAGGGGGCTGTGAGCACCCCAGTTTATAGCCAATCAGTTAAAGTAAGTGACAACCTACTACTTATGATTAGCATCTGAAGCTGAGGGAAGTTGTAGGACTGAGCCCTCAACCTATAGGATGTAATGCTATCTCCAGGTAGCTAGTGTCAGAATTGAATTGAATTAGAGGACACCCAGCTGGTGTCCGCAGGAGAAGCTACGAAGATTGTTTGATGGGGAGAAATCTCCACAGATTTTGGTGACTGAGGTCACAGAAATATTCTGTGTCATTGTTGAGTGAAAGACTAGGAAAAACACTTTGTTTTTTTTTATCACAACAACTGGAAACAGGAATTCCTGTTATTACTTTGTATTTTGTAGGAGGGTCTCTTATTCCAGGTTGATTAAGAATTCTTACTTAGAAATATATTCAGAACTTTAATATACATTTTATTAAGTTCCAAATTTGCTTTGAGTATAGGAACTCTGAAGCACATGTGTGTATATATTTTTTTAAGCATAACAATTTATAGATACATTGTTATGTGTGTCTTATTAATGAATATTATTTTGCCATTTGATAAGTAACCCCTTTTTCACTAGCCCACCTTACATTGGTATAATGTGGAGGAACAGTGATTTTTTCTGAAGATGTTAATGACATAATATTTTATGTTTCTCTATTCTTTAGTTAGAGCCTGGAGTTTAGGACCTAGGCTGCCATGTTACACTTGTTAACAGAATGCGATATAAAAGAGACTCTAATCCTGTGAGCACAAAATGAGGGAAATCATAAGAGATTCCTAAGAAGAGAAATTTGAACTAGGGAGAGACTTAATGCATTAAAAATGTGTTAAATAAGTTAAGGACTCAAGGGATGTGTGATGATGCTAAATACAAGACTATTCCTGTTGAACAATAGGAAAAAAGGAAATATGTAGCTCGAGATCACTTCTTCATTAATTTCATCATTGCATTAAGGAAGAAGAAACCTAAGATTATTAATTTTTTTTTTCAGAAAAACCTGTTAATAACTATAAAATGAAATGGATCAGACGAAGGATTTGAAAAGTTGGGATTCTGGTTTTAGTCCTCGCTTTGCTATGTAAGAGTTATGTGAAATTGGGAAAAATATGTAATGAGACATCAGTGTAAAATTGACATACTAATAGTACTTAAATCAATAGTTGTTGTAAAGTTAACATAAGAGACTTGTCAGAAAACTTGGCAGCGTGATCATTAATTTTCTGTGTCACAACTGGACTCAGGAAGGCCCAGAGAGCTGATAACACATTGTTTCTGGATATGTCTGTGAGGATGTTTCTGAAAGACTGAGTAAAGAAAATCAGGATGCTCTCACCATTGTGGGAGAGCATCATTTAATCTGTTGAAAACCCGATAGAACAAAAAGGTGGAGGAAGGACAAAGTCAGTCTTCTTGTGCTGGGGCATCCATCATCTCTTGCCCTGGGACATCAGAGCGCTCAGTTCTCAGGCCTTCGGACTCCAGAACTTACACCAGTGCTCCTATCCCCCACCCTCCACTTCCCTGGCCTCGAAACCCCCTTCTCATGCCTTCAGACTTGACTGGGAGTTACACCATCTGCTCCCTGGCTCTCAGGGTCGTGGACTTGGACTAAATTACACAACTGGCTTTCCTGGGTCTCCAGCTTGCAGACAGCAGATTGTGGGACTTCTCGGCCTCCATAATCATGTGGGCCAATTCCTCATAATAAATCTCCATATGTATATGTGTATACACACATACATACATACATTGTACATTTTACATATATATATTATTATATATATGTGCGTGTATGTGTGTGTGTGTGTGTATATATATATATATCCTATTGGTTCTTTTTCTCTGCAGAATCTTGGCTAATATACTTGGTAAACTGTGGAGCAGAATTCTGGGTCACAGATGTATCACCTTAGTCTAAAAGTATTTTTTAAGTTTTAGTTGTTTTTTTTAACTTTTAATTTTAATTTTTTTTTTAATACAGAAGTAAGATCTTGTTATGTGCCCAGTCTGGTCTCAAACTTTTGGCCTCAAGCAATCCTCCTGCCTCAGCCTCCCAAAGTGCTGGGATGACAGGTGTGAGCCACCATGCCCAGCAGATGTCACATTTTAAAAATCTGAATTTCTAGCTTCTTTAAAAAAAATAAACTTTATTCAAACATTCTTTTATATAAGATACCTCTTATTTATTTATTTATTTATTTATTTATTGGTGACAGGGTCTCACTCTGTGGCCCAGGCTGGAGTGCAGTGACGCAGTCATAGCTCCCGCAGCCTCAAACTCATGGACTACAGTGATCCTCCCACCTCAACCTCCCAAGTAGTTGGGACTACAGGTGAGTGCCACCATGTCTGACTATTTTAAATGTACAGTTTCAAGAAATTTGTACAAATATATAGACCTGTGTAATAATGACCATAGTCAAAATAGAGAACATTTCTACCACTGAACAAGGATCCATTGTGCCTTTTTGCAATCAGGCTCCTACCAGGGAACTGGTCCCAGGGACTTATTTATCTGCTTTCAGTAACTATAGCTGTGTTTTGTTCTCTCTGGAATTTCATATAAAGAGAATCATGCAATATGTACTCTTTTGTATCTGACTTTGTTTGTGGAACATACTGCTTTTGAGAGTCAACCATGTTGTGTGTGTCAGTTATTTGTTCAGTAACACTGCTGGGAGTAATGGTGTGGGTATCTCAAAATTTGTTTATTCATCTGTTGATGGACATTGTAGTTATTTCCAGATTTTGGTTATGATGAATAAAACTACTATGCATATTCCTGTATAAGTCTTTGGGTAGAAGTATGTTTTCATTTCTCTTTGGTAAATACCTAGGAGTGCAATAGCTGGATTATATGGCCCATTTTAACTTTATTCTGTCACCCAGGCTGGAGTGCAGTGGTACAATCACGGCTCACTGCAACCTTGATTTCCCAGGCTCACGTGATTCTCCCACCGCAGCCTCCTGAGTAGCTGAGACTACAGGCTTGCTCTACCACACCCAGTTCACTTTTGTATTTTTTGTAGTCAGGGTTTCCCCATGTTGCCCAGATTGGTCTCTACAAACAAACAAATTAACTGGGTATAGTGGTGCACACCTGTGGTCCTAGCTACTTAGAAGGCTGAGATGGGAAGTTCACTTGAGCTTGGGAGGTGGAGGTTGCAGTGAGCCAAGATGGCACCACTGCACTCTAGCCCAGGTGACAGAGTGAGACCCTGTCTCAAAAAACAAACAACAACAACAACAAAAAGTAAAAAAAAAAAAAAAAATAGAATTTCCAGAAAAAAAAATGAAATTGAATTTCTAATTAGTAATGATGGCATATTTGACCAATTTAGGTAGTTTAAAATTTTCCTTAATAATTTTTTTGTAGCTTTCAATTTATAGGTCTTACATATACTTGTTACTTTTATTCTTAAGTGTTTCATGGTCTTTGAAGCTATTATAAATGGTACATTTTTAACAAAGTAAAAAATTTCTGGTCATTTGTTGCCAGCATATAGAAATAGAATTGATATGTGTATATTGATCTTATATTGTTGGACTTTGCTAAATTGACTTATTAATTTCTAATAGCTTTTACATAAGCTCCTTATGTATATGATCTTGTCATCTGCAAATAAAGGCAATTTGATTTTTCTTTCAAGTACATATGCTTTTTATTTCTTTTCTTTACCTCATTATACTGGTTAGGACTTCCAGTATAATGCTGAATAGAAATGGTGAGGGGAGGTGCGGTATTTCACCATTACATAAAATGTTAGTTGTAATTTTTTCACTGGGGCCTTTTACAAGGTTGAGAAAAATTCCTTCTATTCCTGGTTTGCTAAGAATTTTTATTATAAATTTATATTAGATTTTGTTCAAAGCTTTTCTTGCATCTATTGGGATACTTATTTGGTTTTTACTCTTTTGTTCTGATAAGATGGTAAATTACATTCATTGATTTTTGAATGTTAAACCAACCTTGCATTCCCTGGATAAATCCCATTTGGTCACAATGTATTATCCTTTTTACATATTGCTAATTTTGAGTTGCTATTCTTTAAAAGAATTTTGCATCTCTGTTCATAAAAGATATTAGCCTGTAGTATTCTTTCCCTGTAATGTCTTGTCTAGTTTTCAGGGTTATTTTGTCCTCATGAAATGAATTGCAAAGTGTTTCTTTTACTCTGTTTTTTGAAAGAGCTTGTGTATAAATGGTATTATTTCTACCTCAGATATTTAATGGAATTTGTCAGTAAAGCTCTGTAAGCGTGGAATTCTCTTTCTGTGGGAAGGCTTTGAAAAATTCAGTTTATTTAATGGATATGGGGGTATTCAGATTTTCTGTTACATTTTGTCTCAGTTTTGGCATTTCATATCTTTTAGTAAACTTTTCTATTTCAGGTAAATTGTTGTATTTATTGGCATAAAGTTAATAACATTCTTTTACAGTCCTCTTAAAATAAGTATGTTTATAGTGATAGCCCTTCTTTCATTTTTGATATTGGTAATTTGAATCTTATTTATTTTTTAATCAGTCAAGATAGAAGTTTATTAATTTTAATACAAATCATATGTTTTTTTTAAAAGAGAAAAAGAAAAATCTTTTAAATATTTTCGTAGAACCATAGAACCATCTTTTGACTTCATTTTCTCTATTGCTTTTCTGTATTTTCTGTTTTTATTGATTTCTGGTCTTGTCATCATTATTTTCTTCCTTCTAATTGCTTTGAGTTTAATTTGTTTCAGTTTGTTGATATGGAAGCCGATATGGTTAGACTCTGTGTCCTTACTCCCATCTCATCTTGAATTGTACTCCCATAATTCCCACATGCTGTGGGAAAGACCTGGTGGGTCCTGACCTCAAGTGATCCACATGCCTCTGCGGAAAGAGGGGTGTTGAAATTTCCAAATATAATTGGGGATTTGACCATTTCTCCTTTAGTTAAGCCATATTTTCTTCATGTCTTTAGTATCATTGTTATTGGGTGCATATGCATTCAGGATTATAATGTCTTCTTAACAAATTGATCGTTTGTCATTATGAAATGTCCCTTTTTTCTGATGAGCATATACTTTGTCATGTCTACTTCTTAGTATAGCCACTCCAGCTGCCTCAGGATCAGTGTTTGCATGGTATGTTTTTATTATTCATCTATTTAACAAATTCGTGTTTTTATATTTAAAGTGTCTTTCTTGTAGACAGCATATAATTTGGTCTTGCTTTTTTTTTTTTTCAACTCTGTGTGGTAACCTTTGCCTTTTAATTGGAGAGTTTGGGCCAGAGGTCATTAATGTGTAGTTTATGGACCCCTGGAAGTACCCAAAGGCCTTTCGGAGGTGTTTGTGAGATGAAAACCATCTTCATAATAAACCTAGAAGGTTATTTTCCTTTTTCATGTAGGGACATTTACACTTACTGTGTAAAGTGATGGTAGAGAAAACTGCCTTAGCATGAATCAGGGCATTCACAGCAAACTGGAGTGTAGTCAGTGACATTCAACATGTACTTGCCAAAAAAAACCAAAAAATGCAAATTTCACTTAAAAATCTTTTGGATCAAGGAGTAAAATATTAATTTTATTAAATATATGTCATTTAAATATTCTATTTATTGAGTTGGAAATGCATATAAGGCATTTCTGCTACATATTGAAGTATAAAGTCCTGAGTAAAAGCATTTGTGGGATTATTTTAGTTGCAAGCTGAACTAGCCCTTTTTTAAATGTTTAAATGGAGCACCACTTTTACTTGAAAGAACAACTAACAAAATATGGTAATTCAAACTTGGATAAATGGCAGCAATTTTCTCAAGAATCAATGTAGTGATCCTGACACTTCAAGAAAAATTGCTGTATTTTTTGCCAATGGTAACATTTTAGCTCTCAAGTTAAAATTTGAAGTTTGAAAAATTGTACATGTCACCATGAACTTGACAGCTTACAATAGATGAGATCAGTAATGATATGAACAACTGTTTTTTCAATATTGTATATTGTAATATGTCAACATTCTGAAGATCTATAAAACTCAGCAAGCCAATACTTTCCAAATGATTAATGCATAATGCCATGTGGGTAAAAGAACCATTCAAATTGCTAGATAGACAAATGGATTTTAATGTACTTAACAGTGAGAAGTTCAATTGATCTGATTTCATTTTCCACATTGTACCTAACATTTAAGCAGCTACCACTTGCCAAGTTTTAGTATAGTATCAAAGATGAATATTCACATGTATACAAAAAAAGATATTAACATATTGCTCTTTTTTCCACCTACATAAGTGTGTGAAGCCAGATTATCTTCACATACCTCAACCAAAACAACATATTGCAACAAATTGAATGCAGAAACAGACAGGAGTATCCAGTTATCTGATACTAAGCCAGACATTAAAGAAGTTTGCAAAAATATAAAATGATGTTATTATTCTCTCTAAATATTTTTGTTTTGAAAAATACAGTTATTTGTCCAAAAAGTGTGTTATTTTATTTTATTTATTATTCTTTTTTTTATTTTTTGAGATGGAGTCTCACTCTGTCACCCCAGCTGGAGTACAGTGATGTAATCTTGGCTCACTGAAACCTCCACCTCCCAGGTTCAAGTGATTCTTATGCCTCAGCCTCCAGAGTAGCTGGGATTACAGGCTTCTGTCACATACCCAACTAATTTTTTGTATTTTTAGTAGAGACAGGGTTTCACTATGTTGGCCAGACTGGTCTCGAACTCCTGACCTCAAATATTCCACCTGCCTTGGCCTCCCAAAGCACTGGGATTACAGGCGTGAGCCACCGCGTCCAGCCTGTATTTCTTCTTTGAATTAAACGTTGTTAACTGAATTTTTCTGGAGGAAAGAGCTTTCTGGTTTTTATAAATTTCATTATTTTTAGTTGGATTACATTATTATCAGACCATTGTTTGGAATTTGTTGGGGTTTTCTTTATGGCCTCATATGATCATTTTTCATGAGTATTGATGTAATTTAAGTAGATAGTTTCTAGTATTGGGCTTGAAAGCTCGATATATTCCTGTACATCTACCTCATTGATTTTGTATTCAGGTTTTCTGTGTCTTCACTAAAATTTTTATCCCTGTGATCTGTCTTGGTTTGAGAACTATGTTAAAATTTTCTATTATTTGTATGTTTCTTAATGATCCTTTTCTGCTCTATTCTATTGCTTCAGTTTCCTCTTTTGGGTTTCTATTATAGGTATGTTGGCTTTTGTCTATCTTCTATCTCTTTCTTTCAAGAATTTGCTAAATTCTTCTATTTGCATGTTTGTTAATTCTCCTTTTCTGTGGTTCCTGCTCTGTGAAAATTCTTGCTATTTTATTAGGTATATAACTATCAATAACTATTATATCTTCATTGTGATTGTAGCCTTTAACATTATAAAGTGCTTTTAATGTCACTTTTTTATGTTATTTTATTCTGGATTTGACCTTGTAAGGTCATGATTGTAGACCCTGTCATTTAGTCTTAGTTCTTCATGTGACTATTTACTTATATAATACTCAGCACGAGTTCTTGTTTTGATGTTTCTCTAGTCTTTTTTATTTTTTGAAGCTCTGGTAGATTTTTCTGGACATCCGTATGGGAATAGTATTATGTGAGTTCTTGCCTGTTTATAGCAATTTACCTGTGACCTTCCTACTTGAAATTAATTTTGCCTGGATATTAAATCCATAATTTACATTTTCTGCTATAGAAAAGTCTAATGACAATCTGCCTTTTATCCTTCCTTACAAGAGTCTTAGTTTTTTGTTTGATGTCTGAAGGATTGTTTTTACAAAAAAAAATCCAGCATTTTTACTAGTTGTTTACCCTTTCGATATACAGTGTCAAGTTATTTTTTATTTCAAAAAGTTTTCTTAAATTGTAATTTTTTTTTTGACACAGAGTCTCGCTCTTGTTGCCCAGGCTGGAGTGCAGCGGTGCAATCTCAGCTCACTGCAACCTCTGCCTCCTGGGTTCAAGCAATTCTCCTGCCTCTGCCTCCCAAATAGCTGAGATTACAGGCACCCAGCACCACACCTGGTTATTTTTCTATTTTTAATAGAGATGGGGTTTCACCATGTTGGCCAGGCTGGTCTCAAACTCCTGACCTCAGGTGATCCTCCTGCCTCAGCCTCCTGAAGTGTTGGGATTACAGGCAAAAGCCATCATGCCAGGCCTTGAATTATAATTTTTAACATTTATTCTGTTCTGTTGTTTAGATTTTCTCTTTCAGGTTCCTGTTACATGAATGTTAGCCTTTTATCTTCTATATTTATCTTTCTTTCAAATTCTTATCTTTTCCTTAATTTTTTTTTAACTTCCACGTTTCCATTTTGTTTCTCTTAAAGTGTATGTGTGTTTCTTCTGGTTTTGTTTTTATTTCTAAAATTATTTTTATTTTTTCTAATTCTTTCTTGAGTCCTGTCACCTGTTTCCTTAAATGTTTGTTTTCAATAATTACCTGATTTTTTCCATTTTTTAAATTTTGTTCTATGTTTTCATCTAATAATTTTTACAAAGCTTTTATTTTTTGAGTTTTAAAAAATATTATAATTTCTGTGGGTTTTTTATGGGCTTGTTTTCCTGGCATGATTTTATTATCTACAGGCATGTTATTCTATTCTTTTTTTCTTATGAAAACTTTGTATGAAATTTAACTACAGTCTTTTTTCAAATGCTTTCAGGAAAAGGGCAGAAGAGATTTTCTTGCTCTATAGATCTAAAAATTCTGGGTTTTTTTCCTCCAAAGTGACCAAAAGTAATTTCTGAGATTTGTTTCCTTTTTCTCCTTACTTTGCTTTCCACGTTTTAACTAGATCTTCTCTTTATTTTCCCTTATAATTCAAATCCTGCCTAATCTGGATTCTCTTTTCAGTAGTTTGCTTTCAGTGCTGAATTTTGTCTTACAGAGGAGATTTAGCTTGTTAATTTTGAGAGTTTTGAGACCCAGACTGCTCCATTAGACCTTTTCTGTCATTAGGCCTGATTACAACATGATCCCTGTGAATTTGCCAGTAAGTTTTATCCTCCAGACCCTCCTCTCAATTTCAGCCATTGTTCTCAGATGAACTTGTACTTTGTAGTGAGTACCACATGGTGATTCTTGTTGTTGTCATGATCTCAAGGCCATTAGAAGCTCATTGGTCATTACTTTTTTCCTCTAGTGCAAATGCTGATACTACTGACATGCTGTAGATGAGGGTGTTTTGTACTTGGGGGACCGAAAACATACTTGTCACCTAGATGTATTGTTAGAGATCACTTATGAGTCTTTTGTTTCACTGTCTTAGTTGCTATTTATGTTTTTGGGGGAATTGAAGGAGATTGTACTGTCTTGGCTGCCTCCTTCTTGCTAATTCTTTTTAATATCCAATTTGTGCCGTTTTTAACCTATGGAAATATATTTGATTAAGCTTCTGTTTCCTTTAGACATGATCCCATCAGTTCTTCATAATTTTCTTACTTTATGGCACAAAAAGACAGTCAAGGCTTATCTTAGTCATTACCTGCCCCAATATTTGAATGAACATTTCTACAAAGAGCTTCAATTCCTTTTATCCATCAGACTTTATCTATCTAGGCTGTGAATTATTATCTTTATTTTTTTTCTTATTTTATTTTTGGGGGGATTGGGGGTGAACAGAGTCTTGGTCTGTTACCCAGGCCTGAGTACAGCAGTGCAGTTATAGCTCACTGCAGCCTCAAGCTCCTGGGAATGCACCATCATGCTTGGCTTTTTTTTAAAAAAAAAAAAGCTTTTTGTAGAGATGGAGTCTCACTGTGTTGCCCAGACTGGTTTTGAACTCCTGGCCATAAGCAACCCTCCTGCCTCAGCTCCTCAAAGTATTGGGATTACAGGAGCATGAGCCACTGCACCCAGCTAAATCATTTCCTTTAGAAACCTAAGCAAAGCATTGGAAAAGGGGCATCTGAAATTTTTGAAAAGGGGGGAAAAGAATTTTACAAAACCCCCAAAACCTAAGCAAGTTCTCTTCCAGAGGTTCATAATTGTAGAAACTTTCTGGGTTAAAGCCACTGTACCTTGACTGAAGAAAAGTGTTACATCAAAGAGAAAGGGGAAAACCATGATATAATAGAGCCAGAATTGTCCTTGAAACACAAATGAAAATAAGGATTCATCAAGTAATGCAACACAAAGTGAAAGAAAAACAAGAAGGAAGGAAAGAAATTAATTTTCACTCAGTGTCTGTCATTTGTCAGGTAGAGGGTTGGGGTTTTCACTTTACCTTGTTTGACCCTTAGAAAAACTCTGTGGGCATGTAAAGTATAATTATCCCAATTTTACAGCTACAGAAACAGAGGTTCAGAGAGTTTACTGAAGGTCATCCCACCAACACACAGACTGGATAACATAGTAGAGGTACAGAAATATTCTTGTCCTGAATTAGTGGCTTCAAAAATCATTAAAACAAAACAAAACAAAACACCTAAAGGTTATAGTGATTTTACCAGTAAATAGATACATACATACATATATAAACACACATATATTTTCAAATTTTGAAACTTTTTATTTTGAAATAATTTAAAGTGACAGCAAACTGCAATGATGGTTCAGAGAGGTCTCTCTATTCATCACCCAGTTTTCCCCCATTGGTTACATTTTATGTAACAATAGCACAATAGTAAAACCAGGAAATTGACACTATCATAACATACATGTATAGTTCTATATCATTTTATTACATATGTAGATTCATATAGCCACCATCACAATCAAGATATAGATCGATTTCATCGCCATAAAGATCCCCTTTATACTGCTGGTTTATAGTCACACACACCGCCTGCCTCCGCACTGTCCATAATCCCTGTCAACCATTAATTCGTTCTTCATTGCTGTAGTATTTTTTCATTTTGAGAATGTTTCATAAATAGAATCATGAAGAATTCCATTTGAGATTATTTTTTTCCCACTCAGGATAATGCTTTTGATATTTATCCAAGTTATTGCATGTACTAATACTTTGTTCCTTTTAACTGTAGAATGGTATGCCACAGTATGGATATATCACAATTTCTTTAACTCTTTACCTATTGTAGGACATTTTGGTTGTTTCCAGTTTGGGGTTATTAAAAAATCAAGGTGCTAAGAAGAATCATGTATAGGTCTTTGTGTGGATGTAAGTTTTCATTTCTCTGAGATAAATGCTCAGGAATGCAATTGTTTAGTCACAGAGTAAATGTGTATCTAGATTTTAAAGAAACTGCTAAAGTACTGTTCAGAGTGGTTGTCCTATTTTACATCAGTAATGTAAATGTATGAAAGTTCCATCTTCCTTGTGTCCTTGTCAGCATTTGATGTTGTCACTATTTGTTATTTTAGCTGGTCTAATAGGTATGTAGTGATAGCACATTGTGGTCTTAATTTCTACTTCCCTAACACCTAGTGACGGTGAGAGGTAACCACATGGCAAGGAACTGTATATGGTCTCCTAGGAGTCAAGAGTGGCTTTGCTCAAAGCCAGCCCCAGTCCTACAGCTTCAAGGAATTAAAGTGTGCCAAGAACCACATCGTTTTATGTGCGTATTGCCATTTACATATCCTCTTCAGTGAAATGTATTGTCCTTTGTCTACTTTCTAATTGGATTTTTTGCTGTTGTTTTGTTTTGAACTGTTGAGGTTTTAAAGAACTGAGAAGTTCTTTATATATTCTAGGTACTAGTCCTTTGTCAGTTATGTGAGTAAAGGAGATTCAGAGGGGGGGGGAGAGAGAGAGAGAGAGAGAGAGAGAGAGAGAGAGAGAAAGAGAAAGAGAGAGAGCGCCAGCATGGTGTAGGGAAAATTGATGTGCTTTAGTCAAGAATAGGCCAAGGCAGACAACTGGGCCAGTGTGACTCAGCGAGTTTGGAGCACAGGCACACAACTCCACTCATTATATAACCTGTTTGTGTAAAGCTCATACTTGGCACTGAGCCACTATTGTCTGTAAAATGTATAACTGCCCTGCTGATGCTATACATATGGCTCATATTCGGAGAGAGAGAGTGAAGCTGCTGACCCTGTAAGGAAAAGCCATGGGGGTGGCAGGAGCTGCAGAGCCAGCTGCTGAGAAGGGCTGTGGCCAGAGCGGGCAGCTGGAAAAAAGCTGGCAGAGAGAGAACATAATAAAAACCATATATCACCTGCCTATGGCCCCCCTGAGCGTTCTTTCAGCTCTCTGCTACCCATCCACCCACTTCCCTCAGACCTCAGCATGGGCTGGAACCTGACACTTGGCAGGACACATGCACATGTGCTAGCTCTCTGATGTCCCTTCTTTTTTTCTTGAGGCAGGGTCTCACTCTGTGGCCCAGGCTGGAGCGCAGTGACGCAGTCATAGCTGCTGCAGCCTCGACCTCCTGGACTTAAGTGATCCTTCCACCTCAGTCTCCCAAGTAGCTGGTACTACAGGTGTGTGCCACCAAACCCAGCTAATTAAAAAAAAATGAATGGTTCTTTTTGTAGAGACAGTATCTCCCTCGGTTTCCCAGGCTAGTCTCAAACTCTTGGCTCCAGTGATCCTTCTGCCTCAGCCTTCCCAATTGCTGAGATTACAGGTGTGAGCTACTGTACTTGGCCGCTTTTTATAAGGACACTAATCCTATCGTATCAGAGGCCCACTGTTATGACCTCATTCAACTCTAAGTACCTTTTTATTGGTTCCATCTGCAAACACAGTCACATTGGGTGTTAGGGTTTCAACATGGGAATTTTGTGGGGACACAATTTAGTCCATAGCATGATGGATGATCATGGAAGTCCTGAGTCTTTTCTAGTGGCCTCCAGGCCTCCCCTGACATAACTCCGGTGGAGAAAGGGAGGAGCTTCTCATTCCGCCAGGTCAGGGTGGTCTCCATCGACTCCTAGTGTCACAGAGATGATAGGGGCAGTTACTCTCGTGATTATACATTAGGTTTTATGGGACTCTCCTTTATCAGAATGGACAAGGTGCCCTGCTGCCCTTGAGAGGCAAGGTGTCTTGTTGTGAAAAGGCCTGTGAGGGGGCCACATGGCAAGGAACTGTATATGGTGTCCAGGAGTCAAGAGTGGCTTTGCTGAAAGCCAGCCCCAGTCCTACAGCTGCAAGGAATCAAAGTGTGCCAACAACCACATGAGATCGGAAGAAGACCCTGAGTTCTGGAAGGGAGTGCATCAATGCACCATACCCGATGCCTTGATGGCAGCCTAGAGCCTGAGGAGAGAATCAACAGAGCTATGCCAGACTCCTGAGCTACAGAAACTGCGAGATAATAAATATATGTTTTTTAAAGCCATTATGTGGTAGTTTGTTATAGTGTGATAGAAAACTAATACAGCATTCCAGTTTCCATGACTTTTCTTTGTATCTGTGATCTACTTCTCCCCCACCCTACATCCTGTACCCGTGACATAAACAAGTGGTAAATATAAACATTTTTTGGACACACTTAATAATTTGTCTATAGCGAATGCTGACAAAACCTTGATACATTTCTTGCCATATGAAGTAAGTGGGCTTATTGGAGAATAGTCTCTTCTGCCAAAAGTTGCAGGAAACAACAAAGGGTAATAAAATTTAATATCTGATGAGATGGTAACAGATGGACTGTAGGCTTTTAAGAAAATGAATATTGGAATCTCTAAGGTGAGTGAATCTTTTATGCCTAAATATGGAAGACAGGTTTTATAAGTATACAGCAAAAAAATAAAATAACCAAGCAAAGTTGAGCTATCATGGAAAAGATGGAAAATAAAAAGTTAAAAGGCACAAATCTATGATTAGCATAAAAAGTACATCTGTGCCAAGAAGTTAATCAAATAATAAAACAATTTTAATAAGAAAGATCGTAATCATGGAATGTCTCATATGAAGAAACATGAAAGTCAAGATACAATCACTATGGAGCAAATATCATGTGGCATGGATACTAAAATATCACCAAAGAAACAAGCTTTCAGTCCAGAAGCACAAACATGTCAGTCATTTCTTACACGTTTCAGAATTCCAAAAGAAGTTGGGTCCAAGATATAGCATGAGTCTCATGCTGGCCAGACATCATATTATTTTCTCCTCAATTAAATCTTCTCGGTGAGCTACAAATGTTTCTTTTGTCACTAACCACTCCAGGTGGGCCTTGTTAGCTCCAGTTTATTACCAGATTGCTAAGCCCACTGCTCAACTGAGTGCTGTCATTTCCTCGTCTTCCCACATTTGCTACCTCCACTCTCTTAAATCACAACTGCTTAACACTCCCACTCTTCCCTTCTACTTCCACCTCCTCGTGTGCTTCCACATGGCCTCAATGGTGGAAACAAAATTCTCTTATCCATCTGACATCACCTTTTTCCTACGTATTTCTTCAAAAAATCTCACCTCTTCTGAGGAGGTGATTCTGAAATGATCTTAATAACAAATTTAAGTAGCACAGAAGCTACTAATCAAAATAGTCTCTCTCTGAACTCTATGATATCCATACTTCCCTCTGTAAGTGCAACCTCCTCCTTTCCATATGCTCCTGGGTCTTCAGTACTATGCAAATATGAATTATGAGCCCAAGAGGCAGAGATGAAACCCATGAGAATACGTGCTAGGTAGTGTCTCCTGTTGTTAGAGAAGAACAGACAAATTTTAGTTGACTGGTAAAGACATTATTGGGAATAGATCCTCTATTTTTGAAAATTACATACGTCAGTTGATTTAATCACTGATTCAATAAGTGCTTGTGTGCTGATTATGTGTGAGGTGTAGCTTTGTGCTATATGTGCGTTGAGGGGAAACAGAACTACTCGTGTGGGAAGTAATCAAGATTAAAGAGAAGCAAAAATACGAATCGTGATAGGTGTATCGAATGAAATAAAGAGAGTTCAATGATGGGGAACAAGATGGGAAGGGAGCAAGGTGGTCGTGGAATGTAGCAGTTTTATGTGTCAACTTGATTGGGCACAAGGATGCCCAAGTAGCTGGTAAAACATGATTTCTGGGTGCATCTGTGAGGATACCTCCGGAAAAGATCAGAATTTGAGTCGATAGACTGAATAAAGAAGATTTGCCTTCACCAATACGGGTGGCCATTATCTAATTCATTGAGGACATGACAGAGTTAAAATGTGGAGAAAGAGCGAATTTGCTCTCTCTTCTTGAGCTGGGACATTCATCTTTCCTAACCTTGGACATTGCTCCTGGTTCTCTAGCCCTGGACTTTGGACTAGGACTTAGAAACGTTGGCTGCTCTAGTTCTTGGGCCTTTGGGTTTGGATTGGAACTACACCACTGACATTCCTGGGCTTCCAGCTTGCAGGTGGCAAATTGTGGAACTTCTCAGTTTCCATAATCACCTGAGCCAATCCCTCATAATCAATATCTGTCTATCTATCTATCTATCTATCTATCTATCTATCTATCTATCTATCTAATCTTTCTCTGTCATCTATCATCTAGCTAATCTCTATTATCTATCTATCTAATCTTTCTCTGTCATCTGTCATCTAGCTGATCTCTATCTATTTATCTATCTATATATCTGTCTATCATCTGTCTACCTATCTCCTATTGATTCTACTTTTCTAAAGAAAACTGACTAATCCAGGGAGGTCCTCACTAAAATTATTTTTAGTGCCATTCTTGTTATGTGCCTTTTAAAAAATTTCTTTCTTTCGTTTTTTTTTAAGAAATGAGGGTCTCACTATGTTGCCTAGGCTGGTCTTCAACTCCTGGCCTCAAGCAGTCCTCCAGCCTCAGTCTCCCAGTGTGCTGGGATTATAGGCATGAGCTGCCATTCCCCGCCTCTATGTGTCTCGTTTGATCTCTGCTCTTTGTCTCTCTGTTCTTCCCAACTTTCATTCATTTTCCACTTTCACATTTCTAACCCATATCAATTTTCTTTCCTTTTTGCTCCTCAGAAGACAGTACTTACCTGCTGCTTATATTTCAAAAAAGGCAAATTTGTATTGTGAGATCCTG
Source organism: Aotus nancymaae (assembly GCF_030222135.1). Classification (NCBI taxonomy): domain Eukaryota; kingdom Metazoa; phylum Chordata; class Mammalia; order Primates; family Aotidae; genus Aotus; species Aotus nancymaae. Next base: position 28,066,124 of record NW_026988445.1, read on the forward strand.
GACAGAGTGGGCTTTGGGGTTAGATCTCCTGTGGCCTGGAATTCTGGCTCTGCTACTTGCCAACTGTGCAAACTCGTGCAAATTTCCTTTTAGTTTCCTAAGATGTAAAATGATGATAATTATGGTTCCTAGATTCGGAGGTACTTGAGAGAATTAATTAAAATACAACATGCAAAATAATTAATACAGTGTCTGCAGTATAGCAGAACTCAACGGATGTTAGCTGTTCCTGTTATTTAATCTTGCCTGCATTTAAGATAAGCTGCCTTCACAGGTATGAGTGTGTGGAGGGGGTGCAGATTTTTGGTACTTCAGCCCCTGAAGAGCCAAAAATCCCATAAGCATAATTAACTGAGTTAAAAACGTTAATTTTAATCACATATATTTTTATACAAATATATTTCTTAATTGCAAGGGCTTTGCACACTGTTAAAGAGTAGTATAGTCAGCTGGACTACACCAGAGTAAAATGTAAAGAAATATAAATACCTAGGCAAATATGACACCTTTACAGTTAATCTATTTGTAATCACGATTTCTTCCAGCCCCAATTTTCCTTTAGAATTTGCAACAAGCAATAGAAGGAAGGAAATCGAACTCACCCTAAACTCTTTTGGAGTCAGACCACTTCTACGAGAGTTCTGAGACTTTAAGCCAGGTTGGTATTAAAAGGTTTCTGGGCTACAAGACTCAGCTGCTCTAATTAAGAGAGGACTTTATTATTCCCTTTGATTCCACTGCACTCATCTACTTAGGCTTGTGTGAAATATTCCTGGGCTTCTACGCAGCTCCTGAACTTTGGTGTTTAAGTCCCCGTAAACTCTCATAGCACATGTTATATGCTCTCAGTCTCCTCGTTGCTTTGCTACTAAACTGATTCCTTGAGGATTTTTAGCTTCTTTCCCTTCAAACTTCAACTTTTCTCTTCAAGAAAACATTATGGCCACACTATTAATCTCCATATTGGTCACAAAAATTTTGGTGTTTTTTTTTTTTTACTTAAAAGTTTATTTATCATTAGCCCAGCTGTCTCTCTTGCACTTAACTCTTTGCTCTTTAAAACTAGAGGCATATAATTTCTAGTTTGTGCACTAGTCACTCAGTGGCCGTTCCCTCATGCTTCTGGAAAGCCTTTACCATGATGCTGTTTATACAGCCACCTCTATACTGATGCATCTCTCTGAAGACAGAGACCAGGTCTTTTTCTTCAGTCACCACATCACCTACAACAGTGCTGGACACATAGTAGGTGCTCAAGAAGCTTTGCTGAATAAAGAAAGAAACAATGCTTCAGTATATTCATATACTTGCTGCCATCTCTAAGAAGGGCATTTCCTTAACATAGAGTAAGACCTGCTACACCAATCTAATTACATGTAAAATTTGACAAGATCTAAAAAACAGACATATAAATGGTTTCACTAGTTTTGTAGATGGTATTTAGATGAGCAGCAGAGAGTATCTTTCTTTCTTAAAGGTTGTGTTGAATATTGAAGTGGTTCTCCAGTGTGGCAAGAGAAGGCGCTAGCCTGTTTGTAGTCCTGAGGAAATCAAAATACACTTCACTATTCGTATGTCTAGATTACCTATCAAGGTCCATTCCGCATCTATGACTTAATATTGGATTATGCATGTATGAATACTCTACCATACTGAAGAGTTGAAACACATATGGAGAAAAACTATGAACAAGATCTAGGCAGAGAATTAATAAAATTTAATAAAGATTTTAAAAATACAGTCCATCTAGGAGAAGCATAAATTTTATTTTTATTCATTAGGGTGATCCACTCACTGACTCATTGTTCTAACTTCCTTTACTAATTTGGAAAAATTAGTCACTCTAGGTGGTGATGTAAACGTTGCAACAAAAGGTTTCTTATATTTTCAATTTGCATAATTTGTAAATACTACCTATAAATACTAGTATTTTCCTCAAAGTTGGAAATTACATAATAACAAAAGAAAACTGAAGCCAACTATTAGTGCTATGTGTAGAAATTTCTTTTAAAGGCTGGCCATGGTGGCTCATGCCTGTAATCCCAGCATTTTGAGAGGCCAAAGCAGGAGGATTGCTTGAGGCCAGGAATTTGAGACCAGCCTGCACAACATAGTGAGACCGCCCTCTCTACAAAACGTTCAAAATTTAGCTGGACGTGGAGGTGCACGACTGTAGTCCCAGCTACTTGGGAGGCTGTAGCAAGGAAATGGTTGAGCCCAGAAGCCTGAGTTTTCAGTGAGCTATGATCATACCACTGCGTTCCAGCCAGGGCAACAGAGTGAAACCCTGTCACCCTGTCTCTAAATAGATAAATAAATAAATAAAATTAAAAATTCTTTCAAAGATCTTAAACAAATAGTTTTATTTGAAATGAATCCAATAAAAAGAGGCAACTTTTGGACTAAGCATTGTTTGTCTTAACAACATCTGTATCAACATCCACACTTTTAGTGAAACGTTTACCTCCTCCCCTTGCTTGCCCTCCCCAAATAGACTTCATAGGAAAAAGTGTTCTAGAAACACCCTGTCCTTTTCATACTTCCCTGGCGGTTACTGTCTTCCTCTTCCCACCATAATCTTATGCAAACAGGTAGCACTTATTCCGAGACAGAAGCGATAGTTTCCCGTATACTTATTTTTCCTTTGAGCAGGTATTCCCCTTAACACAGCTTTACTTGGAAGTGAGATGGGGTACAGTAGAGTAGGTTCTAGTTAAGCTCTTCATATATGTTTTAATGGTTGAAATATTTTTTCCTAAACTTTCTATCACAAAGATTCCAGAATATTATTCTTGAAAAAGGTACTAAGACTATCCAGTGCTATGATTGCCTCTCAGAAGCACTTACTATCCAGAATATCACTATGGAAAGGAACAGAGGGAGAAAGGACAGAGAGAGTTTCACAGAGCAAGTGGGGTACCCAGAGATTGGGTTTCTGGTAGAAAAAAGGAGCAGATAAAAATCCTAGACGCATCCTTGCATTGTGTCTGAGCTTTCGGTTCAACGTATAAGACTGCTTGGTGCATGCTTATTTCTCTCCATTGAACCCAGCAGAATGAAGCGTTTTTGACTCCTTGCGTGTGGAGTGGTAGTATGACGGAGTCTGCAGCAAAGAACTTGTTTATAAATCTTCTTTTGATGATGCTGTGGGTTTGCAGCAAACTGCCTTGCAACTTTTCTCTGAGGGACTTTAAAGATGTACAGCTGAACACCTGAGTGAGTTTTTCAATGCCAACTGCTTTTCTCTATGAGGAGAGAGAGTATACTGCAGAGCCACGGTGTGAGTTACAGTTGCTGAAAACTCAATTGCTAAGAGGCAACCTGCTCCAAATTCCCTGGATTCAGATTTTAGGGCAGAGAGGAATGCTTGAAAATGCATGAGTCATGATGTACTCTTAGTAATTTTGCTAGAACATCAGGGAAGAAGTGCTTGGTGTTACATACTGCTTGCATCTGGATGGAATTAGAGCTTTTAGCTTTTCCTCAAGAAGGACTTATTAATAGCAGAGGACTAAAGTAATAAGTGTGTTCCGTGTATAGCACTTGAGGAAATGAGCAATGCCAGAGAATGTTTATCAGGACTTACTGTTTGTTCTTTCTCTACCCCTGAAGAAACAGATCTATTGATCTATTGATCATATTTTTCCAGAAAAACAGCCTTTGATGGGTTTACTGTGCTGAGGTATCATAGACCAGGAGTGTCTTTTATGATAGCCCAGGAAATATCCTGCCAGAAAGACTTGAAGAGCTGCTGACCTGCATGGCAAAAGGAACTCAGTAACACACAGGGAAAGCAAAAGATGTCAGGGTTGATTTCTGGTTTAAATTCTCTTAGCCTGTTAAGTTAAAATTGCTGGCTTTGGATACATCTTACTCAAAATCATTTTGTTTCAAACATAAGGGGTCGTTGATGAAAATCGTCTTAAAGATTAACCACCTTTTCTTCCCCATCCCCTCCATCAAATCTACAGCACTGTAAAATATCAGAAATTTAAAACGCTTTGTGCAGCTAGAAATTGGAAAATGAACTACACAAGTGCTTAAAGATAGGAATAACTCAGTAACAAGCTAAGTGGGCACAACGTAAGCCACGTTATGTTTGTATATGTGCATGGGAGCTATAACATTTTGGTCTTTTTTCCTTGACTGAACCCCATACATATGGAAACACACAAATGGATATCAATCCAGAAAATAAATGTGTTGGCTCATATAGTTGAAAAGTTCAGGGAGCTACCTTCAGGCTAAGCTGGATCTAGCAACTTGATGTTATCAGTATTCTCTTTCTCCATCTTTCAGCTCTGCCTTACTTGGTACTGGCTACATTCTCAGGAAGGTCTCCCCATAATGGTTTCTAGAAGTTACGGGTTACATTCTTAAGAGAAAGCAAGTTCGTCTCTTATAGTAGTTTCAGCCAAAGTCCTGGAATTAAATCTCATTAGCCCAGCTTGAAATTAGGGCCCATCCCTGAGCCAATTATTGTAGCCATGGTGATGGAATGTGCCTAGTTGGTCTGGTCTGACTTGTGCACCCCCCTTGCCACCGCTCCAGCCCTCCCCAGCCTAAATGGACCGAGAGTAGGTGAGAGGGGCTGATTTTCCAAAGGAAATCAGTTTACTGTTATCAGAAGAGGGAAACAACAGGTTTACACTTCAATTGGTAAACATTTTTAGGGACCTGAAACTCTTTTATTTTTTGAAATAGTCCTTTACACCCAAATATGAGCAGCCCCCAGAAGAAGCTATATGTTTATTCAAATCATGTTGTCTTTGGCTTAACATCTTTTCAGAACTCCTTTATTGAATTGCCTCCTGAGTCAGTTTAAAAATGATAAAATAAAATTTTGTCTCATTGGTGTGCACAATTATGAACATTTTACCATGAAATATTCAACCATATTAAATAGATTAGGATTCTTTCCCACTGTTTGAGAATAAATATGCAAAACAGTGCAAAATGACCCAAATAGAAGAATTGGATTAAAATAGACCCTCTGAAGTACCTGCTTTGAGAGGGACATACTCATTGGCATACATAAGCTTTCTTAACATGTGATCTTTGCCCTTAAAGAAAGCTTAGAATACTGTGGTTCTAACTGTGAGTGCCAAAGGAGCCAGAACTTTGATGAACTTCTTTCTGAGACTGAGTTTCTTCCTATGTATTTGGAAGATGGAATGGTTAAATATCAAGGAGCAACTTGTCTACCAGCAGAAGCATCAAAAGCACTGTGCTCCCCCATCCTCAATAATGCCAAGATTTGGAGAGGGGTGCTCCTGAGCAGATGGTTTGACAGACTAAAGCATTAGTTTGCTGAGCCTCCGTGCTTGCTAATTAATTCTTCAGTTTACTAGGATTTAAAATGATTGTTCAAAACAAGACATCCCTTAATAAATGCTAGGTTAAAGTCTCAACACGGTATTGATTATTAAGGTGGTTATTTCAAACAGATGAGATTATCATTAAATAACAGAATTGCCTTACCTGCTCTGTTGGTTTAATTAAGCCGTTTTCAATTTGTAAAAAAAGATTATCTACAGTTTTAATATTTGTATTCACCCGGATTGTATTTTTCCAATTTTCTAGTTAAAACAATAAACGGAATTCTATGGTAGATTTCATTTTACAATTCAGATAAATAATACAGTTGACATTTATTACCAAGAAAGCAGACTTTGCGGGACTGTGGCTTGAATAGTCTGAGTCTTGAGAATTAAGAGTTGTAAATTCTAGTTTTGACATAGCTGCTTACTATGTTATCACAGGTCACCTGATTTCTGTGTATTCCTTCATCCCTGGAAACAATGAGAAGTGAATAACTGACCTGTCTCACATAGTGCAGTGAAACTTAACCATCTATTATGAAGGATATTGAGATCATGTGATATTTTTACTCGATAAAAGCCTTAGGCTTCAGATGTTTATTGTATAGAATTCTTAAAATGTATTAACAGGATTTTGGGGTGGGTTCTTTTTATATTAGCATCCTGATATTGAAACTAAATATGTGCAAATATGAGCCAAGCAACTCTTTATTTAGAGCAGTTGAAGAAATCTCAAGAGCATTTTTGTAATAAGACAGGCTCTCCATGTATGTATTATTCCCTTAGAATAATGAGCACATTTTGAAAGATGTAATAATTTGCATAGGTTGCTAGGTCACTATTGTCATTTGAAAAAGAAGTACCGTACTCTAAAGGCCTGAGAGCAAAAGAATTCAGGACACAATCAATTTTTCAAAAATAGCATCAGACACACATCATAAAAATAGGTTAGTGTGCCTGGGGAATGGGGAGATATTGGTCAAAGGGTAGGAAGTTTCAGTTAGAAGAAGAAGTTTCATAAATGTATTGTACAGCATGGTGACTCTAGCTAATAATGATGTATTGTATCCTTGAAAATTGCTGAGAGAAGATTTTAAATGCTCTTATCACACACAAAATAATGATAGGTATGTGAGGTGGTCAATATGTTAGTTATCTTGACTTAGTCATTCCACAATTTGTACGTATATCAGAATATCAGGGTATACACCATAAATATACACAATTTGTATTTGTCAATTAAAAAGCAGATTATAATAGGGAGAAAATAGGTTGGTGGGTATAAATGGAGTTAAGATGCATAGTCTCCTTCTCTTCTTACTCTGTTTTTCATTGTCACGAGCATCTCTCTTTGGGAGGGATCTTTAGAGGACATTTGTAAAAGCAGTTGCTTGTGTTCTTTTAATCTGGGAAAGTGGGATGGGAATGTCATGAGACTATCAAAGGCCTCACTGGAGCTAGGGAGGAGAATTTTTATTAATCTTTATTAAATATGAAAGTTGATATAATTTTTATACGTTTAATAAAGCTTTGTTCTAGTAACTTATGAAAACTATTAGAAAGTTGAGTTATCCATAAGCAACTAGTAAACCACATGTTATTATCATGTTCTAAAATACTAAATTGGCTTCTCAACTATTCAACACTTTTTTTTTTTTTTTTTTTGAGGTGGAGTCTGGTTCTGTGGCCAGGCTGGAGTGCAGTGGCATGGTCTCGGCTCACCACAACCTCCACCTCCCAGGTTCAAGCCATTCTCCTGCCTCAGCCTCCCGAGTAGCTGGGACTACAGCTGCCCGCCACCACGCCTGGCTAATTTATTGTATTTTAGGAGAGACAGGGTTTCACCATGTTGACCAGGATGGTCTTGATCTCCAGACCTCACGATCCACCTGCCTCGGGCTCCAAAAGTGCTGGGATTACAGGCTTGAGCCACTACGCCAGGCCTCAACACTTTTTTTTTTTTAAGGTTCACTGTGTACTGAATAAGAATAAACTCTGATCCTTCAGAGTTTTATTATACAGAATTATTAAAATTTGCTAAAGAGGCATTTCATTTGGGTTCTTTTTATTTTGAAATTTTGTTACTGTGACTGGGCATGTTTGATGCTGTTTGCTTAAGCCTCAAGCTCAGACCTGCCTTGTTTGATCACCTGCTGAATTGAATGTCTTGTATATACCTCACACGTCACCTGGCCAAAAGAGAATTCTTCATCTTCTCCTCACACATGTTCTTTACCCAGGATTTCTCTTTCTCAAAATAACATCACCATCCACCCTGTTGCAGAAATCTGAAAAATCTGAAACCTATAAATTATTCTTGATTTTTCAACCCTGCTACATCAGCCAGACTTCCATCAGAGAACAGAACTACCAGAAGATGTGTGTGTGTATGTGTATTTTACATATATATTAATTTATAGATAGATTTAAGTAGATAGCACACATACACATTCACACATTTGAAAGAACTTGTTATAGGGATTTGATCATACATAGTGTTACGGTTATGCATCTCTGAAAGGCTGTTCTTTTTGCATTTGATGTTGGAGCTTAAAGTCCTCTAAGTGGACAGTCAGAAGGGAAAGGTAGGTGTAAAGAGGACAGCAAGAACAGCCTGGAACCCGTAAACATGAGCTGGAGCCCTCTAGGGCAGACTGAGACCTCGGTCAGGTCTTGTTGCCGCTGGACATGGTGGTGTGAGCTGGAGCATGGACACCCACAGCTGGATCAGCAGTGGGAGAAGCCGCAGGAGGGTCCAGGGGAGGATGGAGCAGTAGCAGGCCCGGCCACTGCCCCCGTCAGTGAAGTGTGTGTGAGCTACAAGATGGCTGTTGCTTCACTTCCATCCTCCAAGTCTTCCACCAGAATCTCTCTCGTGGGCCACCTTCTCGGGAAATACACACAGAAGGGAATTCCAGGACGGGTAGTTCAGCCCAGCCAAGTTGACACATAACAGGGCCACCACATCTCCATTGAACCAGTCACCAAGTCCTGATCATTCAGCCCCTTCATCTTCCAATTTCATTTACTTCCCTTACCTCCACTGCCACCATAAATTACCTAAGCTATTCCAATGGCCCTTTAACTCACCTCCCTGCCTCACCTCTAACTGATACTCAAGAGCTAATTGATCATTAAAAGTACAATCAGATTCCCTGATTAAAAGCCTTCACTGGCCATTAGAATAAAATGGCAAGTCAATAGCATGACCCAAATGCCCCCAGTGGGTTGACCACTGCCCTCTCTCCGCCTCGTCACCTGCCACCCTAATCCTCACAGAGCTTTTTCTTTATATGAACATACCAAGCTTTCTCTTACCTTAAAGATTTTACATATGCTGCTTCCTTTTCTGCCAACATCTTTCTTTATCTTTTCCCCTTTCCTTCTTTTGTCAAAACTTTCCTGTGGAGCCCTGCTCCTCACTTAGGTCTCGTGTGAATATCTGCAGGTTACAAAGGCCTTCTCCAATTGTGCAGTTGCCTCCCACATCCCCTGTTCTGCCCTTTATATGACACCCACCACATTGTGTTATTGAATGCCGATTGTCCCTGCCATGACATAGCTCTGGGAAAGCAAGGACTGTGCCTGTCTTGCATCCTCAAAGGCTCATGCATATGTGTCCAGTAAGTGTTCGTTCAATAAGGGAAGGAATTAAGGCTGCTAGGAATTACTAAACAAAGCCCTGCCTTCCCATTCCAGTTAGAGGCAGACTAACTACAAGCTTCTGAAGGTTTATGATGTACATGATGATCACTTTCATGGGAGTTTGTAAAGGCACTGCCTGGGAGACAGTGTTACTGAGGGAAAGGTGTTACTGAGGGGAGAGTGTGTGAGCTGAGACTTGACAAATGAGTTTATGGAGGGACAGGAGGGCAGATTGAGGTCAAAGGAAGGGTGTGTAGAGTCAGGCATGTGAAAGAGCACAGCATAGGCTGAAGTTCACCTGGGCTGGAGTGTAGGCAGAAGCCTAGGGCCAGGGAGAAGAGGCAGGGTCAGATGGTATGACATGCTCAGGACTTGAGATTTTTGTCCTTTAGGAATTGTGAGGCAGGAACGCACCCCATGTTTGCATTTTGGAAAATCATTTACAACCATGTGGGAGATGGATTAGAAGAGCTGAGCAATGTTGGGCTCTTTAGAGGTTTCAGCAATAGAGCCTTGCTTAATCATGGGGGATGACTGAAAGGATTCATGGGGAGAATAGTGAAGACATCTAACCATGTCTGTCACTGCACAGCCAGACCTCATAAAAGCAGGAACGATGTTGTTCCTGTTTTTCTTGTTTTCATAGCTCTGGCCCTGGTGCTGTCCTATTGCTTAAGCAGTCCCTGGTGCCTCCACATGCAAAGATGTGATTGCTTTTTGCAGCCTGTTTGTGTGTCTCAGCTTTCCAAGAGGGAGGATTTGATTGCAGCCACATTCAACCCAGTGCAGAGCACCCCCACTGTATTAGTCTGTTCTCATGTTGCTAATAAAGACATGCCCAAGACTGGGTAATTTATAAAGGAAAGAGGTTTAATTGACTCACAGTTCCACATGGCTGAGGAGGCCTCACAATCATAGCTGGAGGAGAATGAGGAGCAAAGTCACGTCTTACATGGCAGCAGGCAAAAGAGCTCATGAGGGGAGCTCCCCTTTATTAAAATCATCCTGTCTTGTGAGACTTATTCACTATCATGAGAACAGCACAGGAAAGACCCGCTCCGTGATTCAATTACCTCCTACTGGGTCCCTCCCATGACACTTGGGAATTAAGGGAGCTACAATTCAAGATGAGATTTGGGTGGGGAAACAGCCAAATCCGTGATGCTGGATATCTTCCTAGGTCTGCCATCCATCAGCTACCTTTGGGGCAGATTCTTTGATCTGCTGTGGCCAGGTGTGGGGCTTGTGGTAGCATACAAGCAATTGGCTTAAGAATGCCCTAGGAAGAGGGTAATGGGTATGGCAGGCACTTTGAAGCTTCCCAAAGACAGTGGAGCAGAAAGGTTCTCCACCTGGGCCTATGCAGCTCAGGGTCTTAGGCCAGGGGCAGGAGACTAATTGGAAGGCTTTTGCACCAGTGAAAGGTGGCAAGGGCCAGAATGGACAGCAGCAGCAATGTGTGTGAAGAAGAAGGGATGAATTAAAGCATATGTTGAGAAGGTAGACTTGGCAGAACTGGGGGACTTGATTGATTGACTTTGGGACCTGAGAAATGATGACTCATGGGTAAGAACAGGCTGATTTGATCTAGTAATACTTAGCGAGTTAGGAAGCATCAGAAACGAAGCACCTGATTTATCATGGGGGAAGAGGGCAGTTTGGTTTTGGATTATGTTTGTTTTCTGGTATCTACAGATAGAACCCCCAGTTTGATCAGCCCAATATGCAGTTGATTAACAGGTCTGGAGGAGATCTGGATGGGCTGTCCAGTCCTCAGCATTCAGGAGAAAGTTCAAAGCAAGAGAATGGATGGATCCCCTAAAGAGAATATGCAAAAAAAAAAAAAAAAAAAAAAGCAATCCAAGGAGTGAGCCACAGTGGGCAATCCAATGGAGACTGAGATGAAGTAATGAGGCAGTCATAGCTGATAAAAATATGCAATAGTTACAGCACTCATATTTTAGACATTGATGAGGTAATTTATCAATTAGTGTCTGAATGTATTTGAAAATTAACACATTTATGTCTTGGATTTTCCTCTGCTGCTTCTTGCAATGTTTGGACATATGTCTGAAAACTTGTAACTGTATCAGATATTGGCATCACCTTTATCTTCCCTTTAGACTGTAAAAAATGCAGTGTGCAAGTGTGGTGAATAGAAGCAGAACAAGAGATTCAGTTTAAGGAATTTTTATCTATTCATTTTTTCCCCACATATACCATTTGCTATATAATCCAGGCCTTAAATTTACTACCCTTTATAAAGTGGTACCTAATTAGAGCTACACTTACCACTTCCATGTCAAAGAATGTCCCATATTTTCAGATAAGCAATATCTTTCTTAAGGTAAACCAGGATAAGCACTCTAACATAATTCAGTAATGTCTTTTGTTTTTATGTCCAATACAGTTCTTGATATTTTTAGCAGTTTAAGGAGCTACAGCAAAAGGCTCCTAGACTGCTGTTTTTCAAATTGCAAATTGTGACTAATTAGTGGCCTATAAAATCAACTTAGTTGGCCATATCAGTCTTTAAATAAAAATCAAATGAGATAGAAGAGAAAATATTGCAGTGTATCACATGTAGAAAGAGGAAGTTTTCTTTGTGAAAATTTTGCTTCAGTTGAGTATGGTGTACCTGTGTTTGGACAAGTACGTGCCCATGAAGTTGTGTATATGCATGCATACGAGTACAGGGTTGAGATATAAAGTTTATTTCCTACAGTAGATTGTGGTGAAAAAAAAAAAGTTTTGACTTTGAGAAACACTGGCCTGACCACTTTTGGACTGATACATACTAACCTAGATCCCATCACACTGTGAAATCTTTCTTTCACCTTGGTAACCCCAGAATTTAGCACAGCGCCTTACATGGGGTAGACATTCAGCAAATGATGGTACAGGAAATGAGTGTATAAATGTATGAGCCTTAGTGTAGTATGGGTTAATTTTCCCTGAACTCATTATCCTACATTTGCTGATGTTCAGGATAGGCTGTAATACGGGAAGAAAATAAGGACAAGAAATCAACTCAGTCCCTCCAGGAGCTTTAAAAAAGGAAACCTGATTTAGACAGAAACAATTATTATGCATTTCAGCCACTCTACTGGGCAGAGAATGCCTAAAACACTAAATGAAAATGCTATGTATAGCACATTTATAAAGTTTTGAATATTATCACACAGCCACAATCTTGTTCATTCCATTTATAGGAAACACATCAGTTGTTTTAAAAAATTCTTTGTTCTGTAGAGAAACAATTTATCATGATTCTTGTGCTTCTGTGTAAAATGGCCCAGCCTAGTAAATATCTGATGATGGCTAGGAAAAAATAAGATTTTCATATTTTTTTTTTCTCTTTCATAAGAAACAAAACTGCAGAGCTTGTATTTCTCAGACACCTAGGTCATGAGACTTTGTCCAGTGACACCTTCTCAGTGGGAGCTGTTCTCTCTAGAATGAGCTAAGTTTAGTCGGGTTCTCAGATGGAACTTGAAATGCAGAGAAACTCACAGCTAATAGAAATAGAAAACAGCAGACAAATTCCACACGCCTGGCAAAGAGCAACTGAAATCACCAGTGCAACCTCCTGAGAAATTGAACCTGCCACCTCCTTACACCTGGGGGAAAATGTCAAATGTCTTCTGTTACAATGTCTGAACAGCTTGTGCAATTTTATCAATAGAGAAAAATCTGAAATGGATTTTTTTCTAGTTTGCTTTCTGTTAGCTATTTAAGTGAATTCATTGTATGATAGTGAGTAACCAGAATTGTGATGAAAGTACCAAACCATTTTTCATCAAAACTCTCACTGATGGCCGAGACTCTCAAAATTGGAAATCATCCATAGCTTTACAAATAGCTGCTCACATACTCTAACTGAAAAGTGTTATTTTGTGCTAGAAGAATAGTAAATAATTTTGTTTAAAGGTGTTTATGTGATCATAGCATCTTCAAATTGAAAGGACTTCCAGACTACTATCAAATATGAGTTCAACAACAGATGCTGGCTTCCGAGGAAGTTTTTCAGGTTCACAATAAAACAAGAACTCTAAGGACAATGTAGTCGGTTCTTCAATAAAAGCTAAATGATTATACAGATGCTCCTTGACATATGATGGGGCACACCTTGATAAACCCATCATAAGTTGAAAATAATGTAAGTTGAAAATGCATTTAATACACCTAGCCTACCAAAGATCATAGCTTAGCTTAGCCTACCTTAAACATGCTCAGAAGACTTACTTTAGCATACAGTTGGGCAAAATCATCTAACACAAAGCCTACTTAATGACGAAGTGTTGGGTAACTCATGTGACGTATTGAATACTATACTCACTATGAAAAAAAGAATGGTTGTATGGGCACTCAAAGTGTGGTTTCTACCAAACAGCGTATCACTGTCACACCGTTGTAAAGTGGAACCATTGTTAAATCAGGGACAGTCTATATTTGCAGGATTGTTCTTTATTCTTTGATTATATGTAGTCCACTTTTTCAGCATTAAGATACCCTCTGCATTTTTAAAAATAAAATCATAGTGATGATTTTTTTTTAACTTGGGGGAAAAGGTTGGCAAGCCAAAAATGATAACTACTGATCTAGCCCAAACCTTGATCGAGTATCTGAACCCCCTCCTCCATTCTTCTGTGGTGAGTTCATTTAGTCTTTGCCAGAAACAGGGAATGGGCCATCTCCTGAAGAGCATGCCTCTGAAGAGAAAGCTTTCAGAATGCTCTTTAATGTTTCTTACAACTTTCAGGTACTCAAATACTCTTCACTGAGGATGTATCTCTCTAGAAATCTCCCTGATGGTCCTATTATAAATTTGGTTCCTGAGAGGAGGTAATTAACCAGAAAATATGCAGAACTGTTTCATTTTTTGGTAAGGCTTTTTCAGATATATTCTACATTGTTTTAATGATCCTCTTTACCGTATATGCATTAGAAAGAATATTGTTAAAATGAAAGGATCTTTGTTGAATCAAATTACTTCCTGCCCCTTCTAATGATTTTTCAGTTTTGAACAATCCATCCAATGGAATGAAATCCCAGCAGGAGAAAATGGAAGTGTATTTTGAACTTATTATAATAGTATTAACTGGTGCTTGGGAAAATAGGTTGACAATAATTTAAAGTGGCCATCCTCTGAACTGTGATCCTTAATCCTAACAGCTTGTACCATTTCATAGCCAATGTGTTAAATTATTATCATAGTTACTAATCCCTTGCTTTGTAGAGTAGTTTAGTTTACAAAGCTGGTTCATATTATGGTCTCACTTAATCCTGATGATAATCCTGTGATATAGTCAGGGCAGGGTTTTTCCTTTTATTTTATAGATGGTAAACTGGAGCTAAAATATAGTCACTTGCCTATGCTCCAGCAACATAGCAGGGCCAGGGTTCAATCCCAGGTCCCCTGATTCCAGATTCCTAGCTAGCTTTCCCACCAAATCAGAAGAACCTCTCTTCAGGTACAAGGATGAATACCTTTTCTCTTATCTTCAAGTTTGCTAACATCTGATGTTAAATCCATGAAAGAGAAGGTACATCAAAGAATACATGATCGATGATGAATCGCTGGTAAACAGACTCTTAGGTCAATTTGTTCTATCTAAATAGAGCCAAGCAAACAATAAGATCAGCCTTCTACTGTTCTGTGTACACATGAGCCCACAGCAAATATTGTTGACAGACTGCTGCGACAAAGTTAGCACACAAAACTTATAACTATAAAGACATGATACTTCTGACTTGGTACAAACCCACAAAAGAATCTCAGTAAAAATTCTGGGTTTACATATGTGTGTGTGTGTTTATACATTTATATTTGCATTTGTGTGTAATATCTGTCTATCTCTCTGAATACATGTATACAGGTGGCACATAGAATTTCTCCCAACTTAGCTTAGGTTTTAAGTGACCAACCCAGAATGAGCTTCCTCTCATATTTTTTTCTTTCACAAGAGAGATCAGTTCAGAATAGTAATAGCAATTAGTATTCTGTAAGCAGCAACCCATCTTCAGCTGCAGTGGCAGGATCCAAACAGCCTAAGCCAGAATCCATATGACAGGAGCTCAGTTCTTTTTATTTATTTATTCTAAACACATGTGGTCTCTGCAACTCAGTGGCTTGGGATTGTTATTATAAGGGCAGGATGACAATTTCTGCAAAGGAAAATGGTTATTTGCTTAGCTAAAGTTTAAGGCTGCTAAACAGACCACTATGAAATATAGAATTAGCTTATCCTTTTACCTGCTGGTTATAGCAAGTCAGCTACGTTCAACAGTTTCTCAAGGACAAGAGAGAATTCGTGCTGGCTTTCTATCAAGAAGCTAACTCCAAATAGACAAGAGAAACAAAAGCAAGAGCAGGACCAATAGATAAAAGAGCCCTTGTTAGTGGACTAAAGCGGTTGCTACAAATAGGACAGCGGAAGGAGAGCTGGGAGGGGGAAGAGTGAAGCAAGGTCAAAGAAGGATGATATCAATAGAATATCTCCAAATAGCACAGAATGCAGCAAGAAGTAGCAGCAGATGTCAGTCCAGCCCAATGTCAACCCCCGTGGAGCTATGTAGAAAGACTTGGAAAGAAACAGCATCGCTGCAGTTGGTATTAGGAGTAAAGAGACAGCAGATGATACCTTTCTCCCCATGAATTGAAAGCCGTGACTTGCCACTGGCCACAGCCTTGTCTCCTTTCTGCCTGGCCCCTTTCAAGCTTTTAGGGGTTTTTTTCCCTTTATTTCAGATCTTTACTCCCCTCCTTTCCTTTTGATTTCTTTTCTTATTCCAGACTCTCTGGCTGCCAATTCTGATTCTGATCCCCACCCCACTGGCTGTTTCTTGCCTATGCCACCAGGTACCCTGGTTCCAGATGCTTACTCTGGCCTCAGCCACATTCCAGGACTGATGATGCATATCCAGGAGAATATATTTACTGCGGAACTCAAAAAATTCCCATCGTGATTTTAGACATTACTGGCATGGATTGACTTTCATAACTGTGGAGAAAAGCCAAAAATGTATAAAGGAAGTCTGTTTTCAGAGTTCATATCCCTTAATTTTAGTGAATGGATGTGGGTGTGTTGAAAACTTAGTTTCTTAAGAACTGCCTAAATTTCATAATTATTTCATTTTCATCCGCTCACAGATGGCTTTGTCCTGGGTGTAAAAATTGAAGAGCCAATATAAAATGATGCTACCTTTACTCTGGCAGTTAAATTTTAAATTTCAAACATTGGTTTTCAGAACCTTGGAGAGCATCAAGCTCAGCCCTCCATTTCCCTCACTGGAGCCAGCTCAAGTGTAGGCTGATGTCTCCTGTAAAAATGTGAAATAAGAAATAATGAGATAAGTTGACAGTGAAGCTAGTAAATTCTGTAACAGAAATGCCTTCCGCAGTGACCTATTTTTATAGTTTAAGTTTCCGTTGTATAGTGTTGTGTAGCACTTAAGAGGATGGATGTGGAGCCAATGAGATATGACTCAAAGCCAGATTCTGCCAATTCCTGGTTACGTAACGTTGGGCAAGCTGATCTCCCCGAGCCTTAGCTCTTCTAGTCTGTAAAATGGAGCTACAAAGAATAGCTATTTCACAGGGTTGAGGTTCTGATTACATAGGGTAATGCCTGTAAAACTTTTAGTACCTAGGTGGCACTCACTGCTTTCTCCGTGCTTTCAAATGAGTTGTTTCTAATCTGCTTGGCAACAGCTGTAGTCACTGGTACTGAGGGTTTGGGGCTCTTTAGATTTGCCTTCTTGCTGTAGGTGGGGATCTGGAACTCCAGTAGAGCTGACGTACCCAGGATGTAAGGAAGCAGACCAGTGCTAACCTTGTCAGTTTCCACATGTGCTGGAGTAGAGGCTCCATGTTAACTCATCCACTACCTGTAACTTTAACTTGCATGTGGTTTCTGGTTTGCCCAAGTCAACCATGTTATTAGCTATTGATAGTGTTTTCCTGCTTTTCCCTGTGTCACTCCCAGCGACAACTGGATCCTGCATTCATTTGTTCATTTCACATATATTAACTAAACATCTACTTAGTGATAGGTATTATGTTAAATGCTTAAAACCCATTTATGCTGGAGGTTGCAAAATGTTTTTTAGTGTGAAAAGTCAAACCGTGATGATGACCTTGAGCAGTAGGATGTAAATAACTCCCACAAGTTTAGCGTTCCAATAATGAAACACCAGGCATAAATGGGTTAAGATATGGTGATGAACAACAACAACAAAAAAAACCTGGCCTTTTTCTTCTTAGGAGGCGATTTCTCATCATGGGAATCTGGGTGCAAGTTAGATCCCACCCTCACTATTGAGAAGCTAAAAGGGTCAGACTGTTCATTTCTCAGGCTTCCTTGCAGCTGGCGTCTGGCACATGCCCTAGACTCAGCCAGTTAGACTCACCTGCTCCAGGTTTCGGATTAGGATCTGGTGATACAAAAATGCAGGTAGAGTGAAAGATTCTTTCTGGTGGTAGCAGTGGTAGCTACAAAGCCCGATGTCCAGGGGATCCAAGAGCAGGGTACTGGCATCAATGTCCCGTGCCCAGTGCTAGCATTGTCGGGGCTGCAGGTTGCCACCACTCATGTCTAATGTGACTGCACAGTGGAATCAGCCAGGTGGTTTAGTGGCACGATTGCGCCTGTGCTTCTTCCTGCATAGCCTCCCTTTGCTCCTGTCCATTTTCTCATGGCTGTTTTTGTAACCCTCCTGGAAATTCCATAACATATTTTAAATAATTTTTTTCTTTTTGCTAAAAGCAGCTAGTCAGTTTCTATTTTTGCAGCTAAGAATCTTGACTGCTTCGCCAGAGACTCAAATCCCAGATCCATACTTGAAAAACCTTGGGGAAGGGACTTATTCTCTATAAACCTCAGGCTTCTTATCTGTCAAATGGACACTATGGCAGGGGAAGGAGCGTACATGAGGTGTTTTCATATCATATCTGACTCATAGTAAGTGCACAATCTATGTTCGCTCTTATTGACATGTTTAAAAAAATGAGGATATGAAAATTCAGAAGGATGGCAGAACTTGTGAGCAGATCTCTTGACTGTAACATACGCTACTTAAACAGGAAAGAAAATGACCAACTTTATTTTAAATTATTTCAGTAATTGAGAATATGAGTGCTCTATAAAGTAGCAGGCTTATAGTGCTTGAGGCAAGTATAATTTCTTTATCTGTTCATGGCATTAAATGAGGTTTCCAAATACCTGTTTCTTTCTTTAAATCTCAAATAGAGACTAGATAATAATGATTGATTGAATTTTTAAATTACAACTCAATATTTAAGAATACATATATACAGATGAGGAAGGCTGAGGTATACGGACCCTCAAAAATTCACCTATTACAAGCTCCTGTGACAAGCTAGTATGGTCCTAAACATTCAGAATTTAAATTTGCCTCTCCCGTTTGCAAATACATCCATTTAATTCTCACAACATTTCCTGAAAAGAACTGAGTGCCCACCATTGTTCCAGGGACGGCTGTGGTAGCCTCTCATTATTCTTTTGCCTTTCTTTTCAGAAACTTGTGTCTTATATGTAAGTTCAATCTTTTTATATCTAACAGAACCAAATATGCTTTGCACAATTTATGGTCAAAATCAACTTAAACCAATAGATGTTATTCTTTTGGGATATTTTGTTATGGAGAACTGTGACAGACATAGTAATAGAATTAATATAATAATCTTTCACATGAAACTAACATAATATTTTTTCTTTTTCTTCTTTTTTGAGGCAGGGTCTCACTCTGTCACCCAGACTAAAGTACAATGGTGTGAACACAGCTCACTGCAGCCTCAACCTCCTGGGCTCAAGCGATTCTCCTACTTCAGCCTCCAAGTAGTTGGGAATACAGGCACATGGCAACAAACACAGCTAATTTTTGCATTTTTTGTAGAGACGAGGGTTTCATCATGCTCCCCAGGCTGGTCTGGGTTCAAGCAATGTGCCTGCCTCAGCCTCCCAAAGTGCTGGGATTGCAGGTGTGAGCCACCTCACCTGGCCAGCATCTTTTAATATTTAAAAAATAAATCCAAACTTTAGTGCAAATTATTGCTTTATGGTTTGACATGGCTGTTTTTATTTTTTCTTTATTACCTAATTCTACAATCTGTATAGCAGTAGTAAGTAGTGCAAACATTTTGGAAGTTGTATAAATGCCTTGACTTAAGGGAAAATAACTAGAGTGTTAATTAGCCCGAAAGCATCCAAAGGGATATCAGTTTTATTGGATACCCAATAGTCTTCCCTCAGATTAACCTCTTTCATAAGTAGCCACCAAACCAAAAGAGCTTGATGGAGCTGGGAGCGGTGGCTCACGCCTGTAATCCCAGCACTTTGGGAGGCTGAGGCGGGCATATCACAACGTCAGGAGTTCGAGACCAGCCTGGCCAACATAGTGAAATCCTGTCTCTACTAAAAATACAAAAATTAGCCAAACATGGTGGTGGGCACCAGTAATCCCAACTACTTGGGAGGCTGAGGCAGGATAATCACTTGAACCTGGGAGTCAGAAGTTGCAATGAACTGAGAACACGCCATTGCACTCCAGCCCAGCCGACAGTATGAGACTCCGTCTCAAAAAAAAAAAAAAAGAGCTTGAAGGGCAAAAGCCGTAATATGGACAAACAAAACTAGAGCATGAAGATTTAAACAGCTGCAGGCACGGGTTGCTTGGAATGAAAGTCCTAGCTTATTGCCCATGTGAAGGCCGGCCTTCCTTCTTCCTTCCTCTCTCTTTCTCTCTTTCTCTCTTTCTTTCTCTTTCTGTCTTTCTCTCTTTCTTTCTTTCAACAGAGTCTCTCTCTGTTGCCCAGGCTGGAGTGCAGTCGCAATCTCAGCTCAATGCAACCTCTGCCTCCTGGTTCAAGAAATTCTCTTGCCTCAGGCTCCCAGGTAGCCGGGATTACAAACATGTACTACCACACTCTGCTAGTTTATTAAAATACATTTTTAGTAGAGACAGGGTTTTGCCACATTGGCCAGACTGGTCTCCATCTCCTGGCCTCAGGTGATCCATCTGTCTCGGCCTCCCAAAGTACTGGGATTATAGGCATGAGTCACCATGCCTGGCCCCATGTGAAGGTGTTTCTAATCAGAAAAAATATTTTTTCTTTATGGCAGGGAGATGGAATGTGGAACAGTATTTGCAACAGAACCAAACATTGAGGAATAGAATGGCAAATGGTTTTTTCTTTTTAATTAAAATGAGAGACTTCAGGATAGTGTCACATAAACTATGAAGGGTTGCTAAGTAATACGTTCTTGGGGGAAAAGGTTTCCCTTTAATTAAGAAACTGGTTTCAAGGGCTTTGATCAATAAGAGATTCCCTTCTAACATCAGCGCTGTGTGAGGTTCTTTAACAAAATCCTATTATCCAGGAAAAAAGGCAACTATGGGTCAAAACTGTGTAGGAATAACTGGGGTGGCACTTACAATTTTTATCTTTGAGCACCATCAAATTATTAGGTTATTTACTGAATAGAATGTCTTAGTGATTCACATTTTGTAGTTAGGGATTGGAATATAACTTGACTTCTTATCTGTATTTATTTGAAGCTGTAATAATTTTTATTAAAATTACTTATGGCCAGGCCTAGTGGCTGACGCCTGTAACCAAACTTTGGGAGGCCGAGGCAGGCAGATCACAAGGTCAGGAGATCAAAATCATCCTGGCCAATATGATGAAACCCTGTCTCTATGAAAATACAAAAAAATTAGCTGGGCATGGTGGTGCGTGCCTGTAGTCCCAGCTACTTGGGAGGCTGAGGCAGGGGAATCGCTTGAACCCGGGAGAGGGAGGTTGCAGTGAACCGTGATCAAGCCACTGCACTCCGGCCCGGCGACAGAGCGAGACTCTGTCTCAAAAAAAAAAAAAAAAAAAAAAAATTACTAATGGAAATCACCTATAATGAAGAACTTGTGTCTGCACATTAACTCCAGCAATTTGTTCTCATAATCCTGAAATTCTAAAAAAAAAAAAAAAGAGTTTTTCAAAGGGTAAAACCACTGGTTTGAAATATCACTTTTCCTGTTTCATGAACATTTTTATGTCCCTTAACCAGCTAAATAAGAATGCAGTTATGCTTTCATTTTCCACTTCTAATAAATGTTTAGATTCTAATTTTCCTTTTTATGTTATCGTCTCTTGATCTTTTTATTCTTTTTGAGATTTATTTTATTCAGGTGCTCTCTTTCACTTTTTATTCCAAAGCTCATTTCTTCTTTTATTCCTGTTATTTGACATTTTTTAGAAGTATGGTTTGAAAATACCCTCTTCCTTTAGATAAATTACTTTTTTAAAACATAAAAATTTATTCAGGGTGGTGATGTGTCAAAATAGTGTGCAGGAGGTAAAAAGCTCAGAGGCTGTTATTTATCAATTGGAACTGCATGTCGACTTGTGTAGAAAGATTTGAAAATTACCCCTAAAGAACAGTGGGAGTCTAAGCTGAATACAGATATGAATCTAAGTCAGCATGATTGCTGGGGGAAGAATTCATTCCAATGCAATGCTGGCAAGAAAAAAATAAATTTGTTATGGCATTAAAAAACATACTTGGTAAATTCTCCTTGTTTGCAACAGCCTAGTCTGTAAAGTGTATGGATTTAAAAAAAAATCTTCATTATTTCTGACATTAAATACCATAAAATAAGACAAAATAGGAGCTCTGTAAGGTTTCTCGCAACTCTAAAGCTTGCTTCTTTTTAGGGGACTCGCTATAGTGGCAAATGGAAATGATACTAGAGAGAGTTTGCTATGTGTATTCTAAGTCTGTTATCCCACCCAGCATTCACAACCTGTAATGTGCATATTGTTACCCTTGTGTACAGCTTAGGACACTGAGGCTCAGAGACATTGAATAAATCACTAACATACTGTGGTGCGAAGGAAAGGAACAGGAACTTGAATCTGGCAGGATCTCCTGCCTCCGAAATGTGTATTCTTTCTGATCTGCATTTATTTCAGCAAATTGACCCTGCATTCCCCAAAGGCATTTGTATTTGCGCATGCAGTATTCTCTTCTGTGACTTCAGTTGATTTCCAGCTTTGTGTTTGTGTCACTAGGAGGACACATTTGTCAGACTGAGCTTGGATCATCTCCATGGTGGTGGTGGTATTATGAGAAACTGAGGACTCTGTCGGGAGAGAGCTGAAGGAGCACTCCCCATGAGCTGGGACAGCTTGAGGGATGAGCTTGCACTGTTTTGATTAATTTTTAAAAGACTGCATATTAAGTGGTTGGCTAAGCATTTATTCATTTAATACATTGTTAAAGACCTCTTTTAATTTAATTTAAGTATTATTATTATACTTTAAGTTCTGAGATACATGTGTAGGATGTGCAGGTTTGTTACTTAGGTGTACATGCGCTGTGGTGGTTTGCTGCACCCATCACCCCATCATCTACCTTGGTGAGGCTGAATGGAGTGATCTGGGTCTCAGGAGGCTCCAAGGGGTGGACTAAGAAGTTGGCAGCTGTAACTTACAGAACTTGCTAATGAGGGATGAGAGAAAGGGAGGAAGGAATGAAGAACGACTCCTAGGTTTTGGTGTAAGCAACTGAATGGATGATGGAGCCTCTATACTGAGATATGGACAACAGGTTTGGGGAGGAAAATCAAGAGCTCTGTTTTAGGTGGATTAACTTTGAGATATTTACGAGACAGTCAACTAGAGATGATAGGAGAGAGTTGATTTTATAAATCTAGAGATTGGGGAAGGGGGGGTTAATAGTAAAAATAGCCCCCCAAAAGACAACTTTATATATAGTAATATGTATGGGTCTAATAACTACTATAATTTTGAAACTGTGATAAGCATTATGATATACATGCTATTTATAGATATCCGTAAAACTGTAGAGTAATATCAAAACATCTGTGATTTCTATTGCTCAGAGGTAAAAGTCTTGCTGATATGACTGTGGTTTGTTAGATTGCAGGTCCTAAAACTTAGATGATGGGTTGACAGGTAAAGCAAACCACCATGGCACATGTATACCTATGTAACAAATCTGCACATTCTGCACGTGTATCCCAGAACTTAAAGTAAAATTAAAAAAAAAAATTTAATTAACTATGTTATACCAGCAATAAAGGATGAATGCTGGCTAAAAAGAACAAAGAAAAGAGAAGAAAAAAGAAATGTAGTCTGCAGTGTGTGACAGTTTGACACCCCATTACAGATAAATAAATATATATATCAAAATCTGGCTTTTATAAGAGCAAGGAAAGACACTTCTTCCATTATAACTGGGGTGACAGAAAAGATGGGAACTGGCTGGGCACAGTGGCTCAGGCCTGTATTCCTAGCACTTTAGGAGACTGAGGTGAGAGAATCGCTTGAGCCCAGAATTTCAAGGCCAGCCTGTGCAACACAGTGAGACCCCCATCTCTACCCCCCCAAACCCCAAAACAATTAGCCAGGCATGGTGGCACATATCCTAGATGCCTGTATCCTAGATATTTGGGGGGCTGAGGTGGGAGGATTGCTTGAGCCCAGGAGTTTGAAGCTACCGTGAGCCAAGTTTGTGCCCCTGTACTCTGGCCTGAGGGACAGAGCCAGACCCTGACTCTATAAAGAGAGAGAGGGGAAGGGAAGGGAAGGGAGAAGGGAGAAGGAAGGGAGAAGGGAAGGGAAGGGATAAGGAAGGGAAGGGAGAAGGAAGGGAAGGGAGAAGGGAAGGGAGAAGGGAAGGGGGAAGGGAAGGGAGAAGGGAAGGGAAGGGAGAAGGGAAGGGAAGGGAGAAGGGAAGGGAAGGGAGAAGGGAAGGGAAGGGAAGGGAGAAGGAAGGGAAGGGAGAAGGAAGGGAGAAGGGAAGGGAAGGGAGAAGGAAGGGAAGGGAGAAGGAAGGGAAGGGAGAAGGGAAGGGAAGGGAGAAGAAAGGGAAGGGATAAGGAAGGGAAGGGATAAGGAAGGGAAGGGAGAAGGAAGGGAAGGGAGAAGGGAAGGGAAGGGAGAAGGAAGGGAAGGGAGAAGGAAGGGAAGGGAGAAGGGAAGGGAAGGGAGAAGGAAGGGAAGGGAAGGGAGAAGGAAGCGAAGGGAGAAGGAAGGGAAGGGAAGGGAAGGGAGAGGGAAGGGAAGGGAGAAGGAAGCGAAGGGAGAAGGAAGGGAAGGGAAGGGAAGGGAGAGGGAAGGGAAGGGAAGGGAGAAGGAAGGGAAGGGAAGGGAGAAGGGAAGGGAAGGGAGAAGGGAAGGGAAGGGAGAAGGAAGGGAAGGGAGAAGGAAGGGAAGGGAGAAGGAAGGGAGAAGGGAAAGGAAGGGAGAAGGAAGGGAAGGGAGAAGGAAGGGAAGGGAGAAGGGAAGGGAGAAGGGAAGGGAAGGGAGAAGGGAAGGGAAGGGAAGGGAGAAGGGAAGGGAAGGGAAGGGAGAAGGAAGGGAAGGGAGAAGGAAGGGAAGGGAGAAGGAAGGGAGAAGGGAAGGGAAGGGAGAAGGAAGGGAAGGGAGAAGGAAGGGAAGGGAGAAGGAAGGGAAGGGAAGGGAGAAGGAAGGGAAGGGAAGGGAGAAGGAAGGGAAGGGAGAAGGGAAGGGAAGGGAAAAGGGAAGGGAAGGGAGAAGGAAGGGAAGGGGGAAGGAAGGGAAGGGAGAAGGAAGGGAAAGAAAGAAAGGAAGAAAGGATGGAAGGGAAAGAAAAGAAAAGAAAGGAAAAGAAAAGCTGGGAGCTGATGAATGCCAGTTTATAGATTTGGTGGCTTCTAGTTTCTCTAGGAAGGCAAGGTTATCAGCTGAGTGTAGGGAGGAAAGGGGTAAAGAGGTGGGAGGAATAAAACACTCAACTCTGACAGGAAATATCAACTTTTAGGGAAGAGTAACAGGCTTGCCAGGCTGTACATGACTGTCATTAAGAAGAGGCATGGGTTCCGAAGGCCGTCATCTGTGACCTGAATCCAGACTCTGTCTTTTTTTTACCGTAAGACCTTGAGAACGTTATTTAATGTTACTCTATGGCCTCCATGTCCTCATCTTTAGAATCAGCATGGTAATTGTACCTACTATGGAGAGTTGTACTCAAAACAGTTAATACAAATTGAGTGCTTAGATTGTGCCTGAGATGAGCTAAGTGTGTACTAAATGGCAGTCTTTATTTTTAATAGCCCATGGATTCAAGAGATGCTTACGAGGGAGAACTGGCAAGTCTTGGAGATTAATTTGGTAGAAGAGATGGATAGGAAGGAGTCAAGGCTGATTTGTCTCAATAACCTAGTAGGTGGTAGTGCCATTTTCTGTCAAGGAGAATAGTGGAAGAGCAGGTTTGTGGTAGTGGATGTGCCCAATGGGCCATCGCACAGACAGACCGTGGACTCCGAGGCCCGCAGTCCCAGAATTCCTCCCCTCTGTTCTAGTCATGACTTTGGAGTTTGTTTTAATGGCTTGATTGGAAGCACACTCCATTTTTTTTTTCTATTCTACTCTATCCCTATCCAAATTAGATATGAAGAAACTAAACATCGATTTCTAAAGATTAACAGTTTGGAGATGCCAAGTATCTTTACCAATAATCTCTTCTTGAATTTTCCCTGGTTTTCATTGTATCTTCCCATTGTTTCTCTCTCATTGCTCTTTATATGTTAATTTAGCCACTTCTAAACAGAATTAATGGTAATTTTCTTTCTTTCTTTTAAGCTTTTGAGACAGGGTCTCACTCTGTCATCCAGCCTGGAGTGCAGTGGCGTGATCGTGACTCACTGCAGCCCCAACCTCCCAGGTTCAGATAGATGATCCTCCCACCTCAGCCTCCCAAGTAGAGGAAACTGCAGGTGTACACCATCACACCCAGCTAAGTTTTGTATTTTTTGGTAGAGACAGGGTTTTGCCATGTTGCCTAGGCTGGTCTTGAACTCCTAAGCTCAATCAATCCTCCTGCCTCAGCCTCCCAAAGTGCTGGGATTATAGGCATGAGCCACTGTGCCCAGCCATAATTTTCAGTAAATACAATGGAAACTCCCGAGGCACAGGAAGCATATCTTTTTTATTCGTGACAATATCCCTTGTGTCTAGCACAGGATTTTTGTAGATACAGTAGGCACCCAAGAAATAAGTCTCCCAAAAGAGTTGAGAAAGTAAAAATCAGGTAGAATGAAGGAAACTGTATACTAACATTCTAAGCCAAGAGTCTAGGATTATTCTGACATTTACAAAAAAATTTACAATTCTTTTTCAAGTGAAATATCACCTTGAAACTCAATGTATATTGTATATGCATGAATCCTGAATTTAAAACATAGAATATTAATATAGAATGTGTGCTTTTTCAACTCTCATGTATTAAGAAGTAATTTTATTCAAACTCAAATGAATTTTTGATATTAGTGTCATCATCTCTGTTGAATCATCTACACATTTTTTTTAAAAAAAGAATTGTTGTCTTTGCATCTATTTGGGATATAGTTTTTTTTTTGTTTTTTTTGTTTTTTTTTTGAAGTGGAGTATCACTCTTGTTGCCCAGGCTGGAGTGCAATGGCGCAATCTCGGTTCACTGCAACCTCCTCATCCTGGGTTCAAGCAATTCTCCTGCCTCAGCCTCCCAAGTAGCCGGGATTAAAGGCATGCACCACCACACCCAGCTAATTTTTGTATTTTTAGTAGAGACGGGGTTTCTCTATGTTGGTCAGGGTGGTCTCAAACTCCTGACCTCAGGTGATCCACCCACCTTGGCCTCCCAAAATGTTGGGATTACAGGCATGAGCCACTATGCCTGGCTTATAGTTTTTTAATGTATGTATGATGTAGTCATTGGAATTTTATTTCAAGATACAAATATCATTTACACAAGACCAGACAGTTGGTTTAAAAGAGTTAGCTCTGTAGGAAAATGTTATGGGTTGAATTGTGTCCCCCTAAGATATATGGAAGTCTTAATCCCTAGCCCATCAGAATGTGACCTTACTTGGAATAGGATCATAGTTGTAATTAGTTGAGAAGAGGTCATACTGGAGTCGGATGGGCCCTTAATCCAGTATGGCTGGTGTCCTTACAAGAAAAGCAGAGAAACACATGAGGAAAAGATAGGCATGTGGTGATGAAGGCAGAGACCGAAATGCTGTATCCACCAGCCAAGGAATGCCGAGGACTGCCAACAAACACCAGAAGTTAAAAGATGCAAGGAAGGATTCTCCCCTATCGTGGCAGGGAGCATGGCCCTGTGAACACCTTAATCAGATTTCACTTCTCTTGGATGGGCATTTGTCAAGCATTTGACAACAACACTTTTTAGTTAAATTCCCCGACGTGAACCTAAGACCCATGGACTCTCTGTTGTTTACTGAAGGACATGCTTATGCTTGGGTAGCCGACACTCATGTGGCAAGATTCACATGCCATGATGAAAGTCACATAGCCTGATGAGTATTCTCACCTCCTTGGAGGACTGTCCTGCCTTTGAGTAAGAGACTGCTCTCATCGGTCATTAAGGAGAAAGAGAAATTTGCTTTTTTCCTCAAGAATAAACATTTTGATTTTCTTTATTACTGAAATAATAGATATTCATTGATGACACACTGGAAAATATGGAAAAACAGGAGAACAAAAAACTCATTCACAGCCATTAAGCACAGTTAACATTTTGCATGCTGTTCCAGACATATTTCCTTATCCTTTTTTTCAAAAAATGTACTGTGATGTGCACTCTTTTAAAATTTGCTTTCTTTCTGTTACCAATATATCATAAACAGTTTTCCTTTGTATGGATTACTATAACATTTCTAAACAGTTTCCTGTGGATGGGCATTTAGATCTGTTTTCATTCTTTCAATATTAAGAACAACACATTGACTCTTCTTCTATCCAAGTTATCTGGCATATTGTCAATTATGATCTTAGGATAAAACTCCATAAAGAGAACTATTGGGCCAAAAATACATGTTCTGAGGCATTTGATCAGTATTTCCAAATCATCTCTTAAGTGTGTCAGTTTGCACTCCCACCAGCAATATATGAGATGGCACATTCTGTGTCATTAGCTCTTACCTCCACGCCCTGCTTCGTAGGTGAAATCTGGTATCTCTTTGCTGTTTAATTTCATTTCTTTAATCTCTAATGAAGCTGAAACGTCCCCTCCCCCTGCTCCAACATATTCAGCACAGTTTTCTGACTCATGCTCCAAAATCTTAACAAATGTCCCTGAACTTTCCGGATTTTGTTTCCTGCCTTGTTGCTTTCTGAATTATTACATTATTCTCAGGTATGCAGCATACTATTTCAGGTATTTTCCAGAACACCAAGGAGATCATTTGTCATCTATTAATAAACCCTCCTTTCATCCATGTTTTTCACAGCTTGGCTTTTAAACATCCTTCTCAGAGGTGGAGATTCTTCCTCAGTTCCTTTAGGGGAAAGTGGAGCTGGTGGAGGTGGGCGCGCTCATCGGACCCGCGCCGTTACTGAAGCAAGAGAACTTCTACCCGGGCCAGGCTTTGCTGGTGGAAAATGCTTTGATACACTAAATTGTCTCTTCCACGTCTTCTCCATTTGACTGACGTGTGAACTCGTTGCTCTCTCTAAATGAGGCCGTTGAGATGGAAACATAGATGTGTTTATGACAGGGTGACAGTGCAGGTTACAGGAAAGTCCTTGCTAGTGACATCAGCAGCTTGTAGCTTAGTGGTGGAGAACGCCCGCTCTGGAGGCCTGGTTCCACATCCAGTGCCCCCTGGGCTCGCCTGTGCCTCAGTTTCCTCATCTGCAAAAGGTACCTACTTCACGGAGTTGTTACAATTCAGCCACTCCCTGTAAGGCTCTTACAGCCTGGCGCACTGAAAAGCGCGAAGAGAACGAAAAAGGAGAGAGGGGCGGAGAAGGGAGGGCTTAGGAAGTGTGGGGAAGCCTGGGAAGAACAGAGGAAAAGTGAGCAAGAGCAGGTTGGGGAAAGAGACCAGCCTGATCCGTCCTGCTTGTCCCTTTTCTCCAAGCAGCCAGCACTTTTCCTTCTCACTCTCCCCGCACGCCCACACCCACCCGAGTCTGCGCCGAGAACCTCGAGGCGCGCACGCACGTGGTGGGGACGCCGAGCCCAGGGGCGAGGTCGGGGCCCAGGGAGCCGGCGTCCCGCGGGCCTCTGCAGCCGGGGAGCTCCGCCGCCGCTTTGTGCGAGCGAGCTGAATGCAGCCGCGACGCGCGCGGGCTCGCACGGATTAGCCGCGCTTTCCCGGGAGCTCCAAAAGAACGCCCGAATCTGGGACGTTTGTCATCCAGGGGCAGGCTGCTCGGGATGCGAGGTAACCAGAGCTTTCCGCGGACTGCTTCAGTCTGCCGGGACGTGGGTCACCCTAATCCTTCCTGTTTATATTGTGAACGCGTAGGCAGCGGGACTGGAGCTCTGGAATGGTAAATAAGAATCACGACGCAGGCATTCCTGAACGGCTGCGTCCTCCGGTTTCTTTCTCCGTTTTTTTTTTTTTTTTTTTTTGAAGAGGCAGTTGCCTCCCATTTATTCAGCCCCCTCACAGCAGCGCTGCCGCCGAAGCGCACCCCAAAACTGCCGGTCCCCGTTTTATTTCTTCTTTCTGCAGTCATTCACTTTGCCCTCCCATTATGGCGACAAGTTCAGAAGATTGTTAATATGCAATTGTCCAGACACGTCTCATCGAACAGTTAATTCTCAGAAAATGACAAGTTTATTATGGTGTTTGTGGAAGCCAGGAGATAAATTAATTGGTGGAATCCTATTAAAATGTACTGAGAATTCTCCCCCAAATCACACGTTTCCCTTTCATTCAAATTTGATGCCTTTCAGAACCTGGACTCACAAGTCTGCAATTTGTGCAATTAAACGTCTGTTGTTAAAGTTTAATACTGTTTTAACTCCACTCCTAGTCAAAGGAAAGGGAAAGCATCCTGGTTGGGCCTGAAGTCAGAGCTCACAGAAGGCCTGTCCTGTGGGGCCGCAGGGAGGGGATCCGCTCCTGGAGACAGAGCCCACCCAAAAGGAGAAACAGTAGGTTCCAGCAGACACACCTGAGCGCCAAAGGACCAGCGTCCAACTAAACCCGCTGATCTTCAAGAACTAGTGAACATGTTTTTCCTAGAGTTGTTCATTTATTGATTCATTCCACGACCATGTATGAATGATTCAAAGACTCTGAGCCTTGTGCTAGGAATTGGAAGAGGAATAGGATGGATCTGCCTTGGAGAGGTTCATGGGGGAGAGGAGGAGGAGAGGCAGGGAAGCACATGGTTGGGTGTGCTGGTGCCAAAGTCAGGTTACAAGTATACCATGTTTAGGAGAACAGAGAGGGAAGCTGAGAGGATTAGGTGAGATTTCCAAGAGAAAGTGGTATTTGGAGAGGGAGTGAGCATTGGTTCCCAATTTGCTCATACTTTGGAATGAACTTGGGGAGGAGACAAAAACTCATATTCTCTGCCTCCCTCTCCCCTTCCAAGTTGTAATAGAATCTCTGAAGGTAGGGCAGGGAAGCTGTATTTAACAAGTGACTTCGATTACTGTATGGTGGGCAGCTGAGCCTTGGGTCCCATTTAAAGCATGAGTAACAGGGGTGTGAGGGGAATGGTTTGGGGCTAATGGAACAGCATGTGCAAATGCAGCAGGGGTGAGACAGACCTTATTTGGCCAACGGTGAGTTGTTAAACCATTTGTCTCAACAGCATATGGTTGGTATTTCTGCAACAACTGTGTAGAAAGCCTTTACTTCTAGAATTTATTTGTTCCCTTAGGTTGACAATTTTATTACCCTGGTAGGAATCAATGAAGAAAAAACACATTATAGTACAGTTAAGTCTTAACATGGTCGATAGGTTCTCAGAAACTGCAACTTTGAGTGAAATGAAGTATAACAAAACTATTTTACCATAGGCTAAATCATATAAACAAGTAAGTTCTTACAGCATATTTCTGATCACAAAAGCATTACTAAAAATCTAAGACTCAATGTACTTCTAATATTAAATATTGAGATAAATGTGAGCTATAGACACACTTAAGAAAGCTGAATAAAAACAAGTAAGAATTATTTACCTGATTATTACAGTTCAGGATTGAGGGTGGCCAGAGCCTCTCCTGGGAGCTCAGGGCAGCAGTTGAGTCCAGTCTTCCCTGGACCCTGGATGGAATGCCATCCTATTGCAGGGTGCACTCAACACACACAGCCACACTTACACTGGGATATTGTAGACACAGCAGTTTATCTAACATGCACATCTTTGGGATGTGGAGAAAACTGAGTACCTGGAGAAAACCCATGTAGACATGGGGAGAATGTGCAAACGCACACAGACAGTGGCCTTGGTGAGGAAGCCATTCCTTTTTCTCATCAATGTTTTTTTTGAGACAGAGTCTTACTCTGTCGCTCGGGCTGGAGTGCAGTGGTGTGATCTCGGCTCACTGTAACCTCTGCCTCCCAGGCTCAAGCGATTCTCGTGCCTCAGCCTCCCCGGTAGCTGGGACTACAGGCACGCTCCACCACACCTAGCTAATTTTTGTATTTTTAGTAGAGACAGGGTTTTGCCATGTTGGCCAGGCTGGTCTCGAACTCCTGGCCTCAAGCAATCCCCCCCACCTCGGCCTTCCAAAGTGCAGGGATTACAGACGTGAGCCACCGCACCCAGCCTTTCTCATCAATGTTATATTGAAAAGATGTTGAACAGAATGATGGTATTTGAGGACCTGCCATACTTGATTTAGGGCCCCTTTCTAGCAAGACAAGCACCCACAAACACGCTGCTGAAATGTGTCCGGGTAACATAATAAGAGATACCTGTTTTTCGGAGAGTTGCCAGCTATCTCATGCAAAGTCTTAGGTAAAAGGTAAATTATTATTTTTAAAAACTAGATTAATGGCTGAATATTTATTTTATAAGTAAATAATTATTTTGCAACTATATCATAAAATATGTAGTCATAAAGGCTTTCCATGTAATCAGCTGCGACAGAAAAAGCCTTCAAGATGCTTGTGGGGGAAAAGTCATTGAACAGAACTGAATTGTAAAGCAAGTGACCCTTTCTATTTTAAGCCTTGTAACTAGCCAGTGATATGGAGTGTTGAAGTATGAGAATGGAGAGATTTACTGAATTTTCTTGACTAAGGAGGTATTCAAACTTGATTTGCTGTTTCATAATTAAAGCTTCAAGTCTTCTGACAAACACTACTGCAATACATGTCACCTCTGGTTATTTTTTCTTCCTTATCCTTAATTCATTGCTGAATGTTTTAAATAAGTCATTCCTTCTGCCTGCATTAACATTTAACTCCACACCTGCATGCAAAGATTTCCTTAAGTCTAACCTTCCAGTGGAACTTTTTCTAATTAAATGAAGGGAACTTCTACTTCCTCTTCAGCTGTTACATTAAATAGCCCTTTCTGTCAAACCTTTTCTGATTCCTAGACCAGCTAGGCTTTCTCCGATCCTGGCCGTCATTAGCACTTACAAGTCTTCTCCTGAATTGCCCTTAAATATCGTGTTTGTTTGTTTAATGTCTCTTTTTCACCTTCTTAAGCTCCTGAGGATGGAGACCATATGTGTAAAGTTCAACAATAGATCACCAAATCTAGCACTTATAATTGTTCAATGATATTTGTCAAATTAGTGAATAACTACAGATTTTCATAAATTGGAAATCCCATCCTTCCTTAGACCAATAAGTCCTTTCAAGAGGCCAGGAGACATGCTTTTCTACCAAGGAATGTAGGGGGTACTTAGCAGACATTTGCTAACTGTGATTAGTAATCAGGGGTATACTTATGTTTTAAAAGTCTTTTATTATACCAGTCTGTTGCTTTCTTAAGGATTTGAATGGCTATTTCAATTATCATCTATTGAGCATCTATTAAACACTTAGCCCTCTGTTAAGCAAAAAAGCAGCATTAGATTTGGTCCCCACCCTCAGAGATGTTATTTTTGGTGTGTATCAGGCACAATTGTTTTTCTACTCCTTCTCCTGTGTACTCAGGGAAGAAGCCCCACCTCACTCCTGGGGTGAGTTTTGATTGGTCCAAGCCATTCCAGCTAGTCTCACTCCCCTTGCTAGTAATTGGTTAAGCAGGGGCAGGTGATCCATTTCCCAATTCTGGTCAACTAGGTATAAAAGGAAAATTGCTGAGTGGTGGTGGTGGTCTTCTGTGAAAAGATTTTTTTGTTTTTGTTTTTGTTTTCTTTTCTTTTGTTTTTTTTTTGGGGGAGGGCGGAGTCTCACTCTGTTGCCCAGGCTGGAGTGCAGTGGTCCAATCTTGGCTCACTGCAACTTCCGCCTCCCGGATTCAAGCGATTCTCCTGCCTCAGCTTCCTGATAGCTGGGATTACAGGTGCGCGCCACCATGCCCAGCTATGTTTTTTAGTTTTAGTAGAGACAGAGTTTCACCATATTGGTCAGGCTGGTCTCGAACTCCTGACCTCATGATCTGCCTGCCTTGGCCTCCTGAAGTGCTGGATTACAGGCATGAGCCACTATGTCTGGCTGGATATTTTTGTTTTTCAAAAGAAGACATTAGAGAAACTTCTCCTTTTCCTAACCCTCTGTGTTATTATAAGGATAAAATCCTTGGAGATATTGCAGACATCTTGGGACCATGAGGGAATCATCTTGAAGACAAACGTCATTGCACTGAGAATAAGAGAACAGAAAGAAGGAAAGATTCCATGGCCTTGATTGCATAGATCTGGGTGCAGTCACTGATTAACCCTAAAACTGTTCCACCTATAGTCTTGTTATGTGAGATAGTACATGCTCTGTGGGTTAGGGTACCTTTAGCTGTGTTTTCTGTTCTTGTAACTGAAAGCATCCTAACAGATACATGTAATCCACAGAAGTACTGTGACATGTACATTAGTCTCGTGATGGGAGCAGAAAAAGTCTCTTAATTTTTTAAGAGCCCAAGTAAAAGTAGAGAAAAGTTTTATTTATTGCAATTCCACAGTACCATTTTAGGTCATATCCACACACATAGAAGGCTGTCATTTATTGAATTCCTATTGTGTGTGGAATGCTGTATCTTATTAATCCCCATAACAACTGTAGACTGACTTTACAGATGAAAAATGTGAAGCACCAATATTTTAAGGACAAAGTCCTGCTAGGAAGCAGTAGAGCTGGAGTTTGAAACCAGATCAAAGTTCTCTTTAATAGCTGGCATCCTTCTCAGTCATCAGGCTGTTGATACCTATTCTGTACTGTGTCCATTAAACAATTCATTACAAATAACAAAGCGCCAATGTTGAAATGTTTGAGGACAGATTCAAGGCTCTGCCTATGTAAAGTCGCTCTCATGAACTTGCATTCCAGTGTGCTCACTTTCTGTGTGGGAGGGAAGATGGTGGAGCTCTCTCCAGCCCTCAGAACATTGTGCCCACCCTACAGCCCACCTTATCTGTGCTGCAGCTCTGAGTGTGGGAAAATGAGTAGAAGAAGAGGCAAGGCACGTGAAGGTTTTGAGCCTGAATGTCCAGGGGAAAGTATTAGGAACTTCAGCCATAGGAATGGGATACAGGGCTCTTCTTTGCCACTGTAAATTAGGTCATCTTGATTCTTCACTCCATAACTATGAGGAGTTCTGGTATTATTGTGATTTTAAAAGCAAAGCTACTACATGTGTTAAAACTCATAGAACTGTGTACCAAAAAAAAAAAAAAGAATCAATTTTACTTACCATAAAGAGAAAGTCAAGCTGGGTCATTGCAAAGGTGTGCCACTCTGGAAATGTGTTTTCCTTTGCTTGACACCACCGGTGATAAGTATCGGAGGACAGGCAGGTCCTGGTCACAGATTAGCGCTCAGAAGACAGGTTAAGGGGTCGGCAGCAAAGGGATGCTTGGAGTCTGGGGCATTGCCAAGTGGCAGGGAGTTAAAGAGCAACTCGTTTATTAAACAGCTCAGAATTCTCAAGATGCAATAGAAACCAACTTCATTTCCCACTCAGTGATCCCCTTGAGCTTACTCTCTGGCCTCGCTCTTCCTTGCTCTTTGGAAGAAGTCTTGGTCAGATCACATAATCTTGGTGGTTATTATTTGTTTCTTTGTTTCCAGTTTTTAAAAGATTGTGGGAAAATATGGGTAACATAAAATTTACCATTTTAACCATTTTTAAGTGGCGTGACATACACTTGCATCATTGTACAGTCGTCCCTACCACCTGTCTTCAGAACTCTTTCCATCTTCCCAAACTGACACTCTGCACCCGTGACATGTTAGCTCTGCATTCTCCCCTCCCCAACCCTTGGCAACCACCATTCTACTTTGTTCCTACGAACTTGACCACGTACCTCATGTAAATGGAACCATACAATGTTTTTCCTTTTGTCACTGGCTTATACTACTTAGCGTAATGTCCTCAAGACTCATCGGTGTTGTACCGTGTGTTGGAATTTCCTTCCTAAGGCCAAATCATATTTCACTGTATGTCTGTACCATATTTTGTGTGTCTTCTGATCTGTCGATGGATACATGGGTTGCTTCCACCTTTTGACTATTGTGAACCACGCTGATGTGAACATGGTTGTGCAAATGTCTTCTTTCAAGTTCCCTGCTTTCCATTCTTTTGGGTGTATACCCAGAAGTGGAATTGCTGAATCATATAGTATGCTATTTTTAACTTTTTGAGAAACCGCCATACTGTTTTCCACCGAAGCTATGCCATTTTACATTCCTGGATGGTTATTCTTAGAGAACCAAGATCCCAGTCCAGTCTGACAATCACATGTCTCTGGTTCAGCCCGGTGCAATTTCAAAATGTGATATTTTTATCACACAACAGCTTCTCTCCTCCGCAGCCTGGGCCTTCTTCCTACTTAAAACCCGCCGGAGAGGGGCACGGCCGGCTCATTCTCCCTCCTTGCTTTCCCTCCTCTCACGCTCACTGGCTGGCTGCTTTGGCTCCCAGGGTCAGACAGTGGGTGGGGTGCAGAGAGTTAGGGACACCATTGACATCTGGCAGTGGTCCTCTCCGGGCAGGACTGATGTCAAAAATGACTTTCTCTCCTGGAGCCCCTTTGTGAGTTTCTTAGAAATCCTTTCTCCAGCTACTGGCGAGGCTGAGGTGGGAGGACTGCTTGAGCCTGGGAGGTCAAAGCTGTAGTGAGCTATGATTGCACCACTGCACTCCAGACTGGTCAACAGAGCAAGACCCCATCTCTTTAAAAAAATCCCTTCTTGGAATCTATCTCTGACAATAGTTTTCCTCTGGCTATGTGTTTGTGAGTCACGCTCAGCCCCTGGGATCCTAGCAGTCTGTCCCTGTGCAGGGTGAAGTCTGTTCCTCCAAAGAGTCCTTGTAGGTACTTGTAGGTAGAGTCCTTTTTTTTTTAATGACACCCCTAGGTCAGCCCTTTTGTGCTGTGGGTAGAAGTGCAGCTCCCTCCCTATGCAGCCTTTCCTCTGGTTGCTCTGCCGGCGCTAGTCAGCCTCCTGTGTTTAGATGTGTACCTGGAACAGCCGGTTACCAGCTCCTCTTTCTCCTGAATTCCAGAGGACTCATGTCAAGCTGCTGGTATGGCTTTCTTGAAGTCTGCTCTTACTCAGGCTTAATGTGGGGCCCCACGCCCTTCCTCTCTGATGAGCTGCAGAGATCACTGGTTACTTTCTAATACACAGTCCTTCGTGCCCCTCTTCCCCTCCCCTAGAAGCCTCTGGGTTGGTGATGGTGATGGGCTAATGCTGGCAGAATCAGATCCACCGTCCCCTGTTTATCTTTTGAAGGTGGGCTAGTGTCTTCCTCCAGGGCAGGGTTTCTCAACCACAGCCCTACTGGCATTTGGGGCCAGAAAATTCCATGCTGGGAGGCCTGCCCTGTGCGTTTCAGGACGTTTAGCAGCATCCCTGGCCTCTGCTCACTAGATTCAGTAGTATCACCTCTCTCGGTTGTGACAACCAAAAATGCCTCCAGACATTGTGAAATGCCTCTTGGAGGGAAAATTGCTCCTGGTTGAGGAGCACTGCTTGGTGCCTTGAGCTGCTTTTAGCCTCTGGCAGTCCACAGAGCCTCTTGTTATTCTGTTGTAGATGGCTTCTGATCTAAGACGGGCTAGAGCCAGGCTGGAAGCCAACCCCAGAAGACTTGCAGGAAGCTAAAGTGTAGTCATTTCTGTTTACTGCTATCTTTTTGTCTCTTTAGAAAATTCTTGTTTATGAGTCGAGCCTGGTGGCTCACACCTGTAATCCCAGCACTTTGGGAGGATGAGGTGAGCAGATCACCTGAGGGCAGGAGTTCAAGACCAGCCTGGCCAACACAGCGAAACCTCCTTTCTACTAAAAATACAAAGTAAGTGGGCATGGTGGTGCACGCCTATAATCCCAGTTACTCGGGAGCCTGAGGCAGGAAAGTTGCTTGAACCTGGGAGGCGGAGGTTGCGGTGAGCCAAGATGCCCACCACTGCACTCCAGCCTGGTTACAGAGGGAGACAAAAAAAAAATGCACGTGAAAAAAAGGAAGAACATTCTTGTTTATATGTTGCAACCTCTCCTCAGCTGTAACCCAGGAGGTCAAAAGACTGGTGACATGGCCACACAGGGAGGGAACGCAGCCCCCTCTGCTGACCCGCCCTGGCAAGGCCAGCCTTGGTTGTGGGGAGGTTGATAATTAGTGAGCGTTCACAGAGGACAATCCTCTGGGCTTCAAAATCCTGCTGCCTCTTCCTGCAGGGAGAACCTCTCTTCTTTGTTAACCTATGCAGATCTGGATTTCTTTCTTTCCTTCCTCCCTTCCTTCCTTCCTTCCTTCCTTCTTTCTTTTTCAAGGAAATTAGCAGTTTCCTTATCATGTTCTATTGCGACTAGATAAACCCTAAAAGCCAGGGTGTGGGAGCTGAGCTGTTTGAGCCTGTCCTGCCCCAGGTCAGGTTTGTCCCTGGGACCTGGTGCAGAGCTGGGCCCTGTGCAGAGGAAGGAGAGGAAAGTAGCTGTTATTGACTGGACAGGCTGATAGGAACCCTTCTTTCAAATGAGATTGTGTGTGTGTGTGTGTGTGTGTGTGTGTGTGTGTGTATTTCCCAGCTAAATGTATCTATCTGATGGTTGCTCATGGGAGATAAATGGGGAAGGGACACTCATCAGCCCAGTTGCAAGTCACCTTAAACAGGATTTTCTAAAGAGACAGGAAGGTGGCAGTAAAGAGAGTAGTGCTCCTGCCGTACTCTGTTGTCGTTGAGAGCTCTTGGCCAGGGAACTTGTCTTGCTTTTGGCAGCTCTGATCCCAGAGACCAAAGTCACAGCTTTAACAATAGCATCCTGAATATAGGAGCCATAAGCAGACTTACCTGCATTTTTTTATTTTTAGTGAAATAGAAGTATAGGATGTGTAGATGTACGCGTACAAGGTTATTTAAACATGAGAGGTGATAGGAGGGAAGGCTCAGAGGCAAAAGAGTAAGAGACAGATGCTGCCAGAAGAAAAATTACATACATAGAGCAACAGAAGAATGAAAAATAATAGGAAAATATCTGGAAACACATAAAGGAAGCAGATTTCAAATATAACATCCCAGCTGGTATGCTGCTACTTTACCTGAGCCGTCCTTGGGAAGGTTCAAGGAAGCACCATGGATGGAAGGGTTTTGGAGAATGGGGAGGAGGTGATCTGAGCATTGAGATAGACATGGGGATAGGGTTCCCTGCCTATGCAGTAGCCATTTGCTCATAATTTGCCCCCTGCCCCATCCACCTCCAGCAGGTATTGGGCAAAGATTATATTCCAGGAAGGAATCATGATGGACCTGACCGTCTCTTCATTTTGTTAAGTGATTGATCTAGGTATGGCCATGAGAACCAGTGCGGCCAACAAGATGCCAAGAGAAGTCTACAGAGGGCTTCCCTTCAGAACCCAAAGGGAGCCCAGCAAGGACAAAGTGTTTTTGCCTCTGTCCAGTTCTCGATTGCTGGGGATGCCAGTGAGAGGATACGATACCGAAAGCGTTGTTAGCTAACTTTGGACTCTGAGCTGACAAATATTAGAATGAAAAACCAATCCACAGAGCATGGCGGAACAGAGGAATAGAAACAGTCTGGCCCACGAGGGCACCCTTGAGCTGCTGAAGTACCCTGCACCCACCCACCCCTCCAGACTCTCGTGAGGGCAGCGATGAATAATCCTTACAGTTAAGCCATGGCTAATTGTTTTTTTCTCCTGAGCTAACACATGCTAAGGGAATGCACCAACCAACTCCTATATTACATGTTTTCTGTTTCTTTAAATGGTCTATTAAACTAAGTCTTAGGAAACGACTTATATTTTTCTTAAAAAAAAAAACAACTTAAAAAAATCCTGAGAGCTAAGTAAAAGGTTATGGAAAAATAGAATTCTTTACAAAAATAACACACTGCATACATATTTGCTTGATATTGTGAGAACTGCTCAGACTTAGAGAAACATTTTATAATATCTGGTGTTGTTGATCTTGGACGTGGTTATCTTGCTCTCTGTCAAACTCGGATTCCCACCGAGAAGCAGCCGCTTACTCCCCCTCCCCACACTTTTTGTTCTGAAGATGCTAACGATCCCTTGTATGACAGACACAGAAAAGAATGCAGGAGACAAGTGGGGGAATGCATTCAATTCACATAAGAATTTAATGAGTCAATCTAGATTACAAACCCCTCACTGGCGAGGTTATGTCTTTGGAGTGATTTGTTCTCACCTACTTCTATTATTGTTTACTTTCTCGATGCCAACAGCACGAGTCACAGATTAGAGTGACTCTTGCTGTTCATCAGTAGAGGTTCAGTGGCCTGAGGTTTTGAGCTGTGGCTTTTGTTCCAGCTAGATATTTTCATGTAGTTTAAATTAATAAAACATGAAGGAATTTCCAGTATAATGCACGTGTGCTGCTTTGCTCTTTGATTGCATATTAATCGTGTGCATGCATCTTCCTTCTAAGGAAATAGAATCACACAGCTCTAAGCTTTAACTTGCCTTCCAGGTTCCCGTTGATTTTCCCTCGACTTCTTTTTTTAGGAGAAAATATGTAATAAAAACAAGGACAAGAAGTTTGGTTTTTCTTGTTGCTAATAACAGAGCATTACCAGAGCAGCTCTTTCTCTCATCCTTCATCATGGGAAAGAATGATGCTAGCAATGCCTGGGACTGAAGGTCATGCTGCCTGGCTTTGTGGGGACAGATGGCCATTGCTCATCATGTTAGCAAGGAGCTCGACGCTCACTTCTGGACATCAGCTGCTCACTGTGTGTATTAAGTGATAGTTTAGCTTCAGGTGGCACCGGCCCTGGTGCTGTCTCATCTCCTCCCAGCTTAACTGGAAATATCTGGACAGCAGTACCTTACTTTCCTGTCTTTCATTATGAAACACAACCAGACCCTTCAATAGACCAAATAATGATAATAATATGTACTATTGCTTCTTATCACTTGGATCCCTTTGCTTTGCCACCTAGACATTCTCTCTCTTTTTTTTTTTTTGAGTTGGAGTTTTGCTCTGTTACCCAGGCTGGAGTGCAATGGCATGATCTCGGCACACCACAGCCTCCGCTTCCTGGGTTCAAGTGATTCTCCTGCCTCAGCCTCAGTAGGTGGGATTATAGGCACGCGCCACCCCGCCCAGCTAGTTTTGTATTTTTAGTAGAGATGGGGTTTCTCCATATTGGTCAGGCTGGCCTCGAACTCCTGACCTCAGATAATCCACCTGCCTCGGCCTCCCAAAGTGCTGAGATTACAGGCGTGAGCCACCACGCCCGGCAGCATTCTCAATTCAGAAGCCCAAGGGACATTTTGTAAGTCATATGAAAAACAAACCACCTTGTGAGAATAAAGCAGCAGGAGCCATGGGGCAGAGGTGTCTGGGAAGGAGCAGAGCATGGCAGGGCTTTGGGCAAGGCCACATTCAGCAAGAGCTTGACCAAAATATGAACTTCTTCGGTTGTTGTGGCTTTACTGAGAAATTCTCTGCTTCTAAAGTAGCTCACAGTTCTCTGAAGTGGCTGTATCATTAATTCTCATTGAATTCCTATGAAGTCAGTTCTTCATGGGTAAGTGGAAGAGCCAGGCTCACAGCACCAGGCAGCTCTTCTTAGATGTTTGTTAATCCCTGGGTCCCAGTTAGATGGTCCTAGTAACATTTATTTTATTTGTGTATATATATATTTTTTTTGTTTGTTTGTTTTTTGCCACATTCCATGATAGACTGGGTGCAGTATCTAGAATATATATTATAATGGATGAAATATTGAATCAGGGCTGTGCAAAATATGGATAAGATTGGAGGACCACAATCCCAAAATCATAAAATCTTACACTTCTGCTAAAATGGACTGACAAATTTGGATCTCAGTGTCTTGGTTACCAGAGGAAAATGGGAAATATGGTAAATTGTAAAATTAAGGAACATATTCTCAATTTCAGAATTCACATTTTCATAGAGAAAAAAAGCATGTTGCTTTTTAAAAAGATGCAAATGTTTCCTGACTCTCAGGTCTTCATAAGAGTTCTGGTTTGCATTTTTTTTTTTTTTTTTGAGATGAAGTCTTGCTTTGTCGCCCGAACTGAAGTGCAGAGGCATGATCTTTGCTCACTGCAACCTCCGCCTCCTGAGTTCAAGTGATTCTCCTGCCTTAGCTTCCTGAGTAGCTGGGATTACAAGTGTGCACCACCACGCCTGGCTAATTTTTGTATTTTCAGTAGAGACGAGGTTTTACCAGTTGGCCAGGCTGGTCTCCAACTCCTGACCTGAGGTGATTCACCTACCTTGGCCTCCCAAAGTGCTGGGATTGCAGGCGTGAGCCACCACACCTGGCTTGGCTTGCATCTTCATGGGCCACTCATGTAATAGGCAACAGGCAATAACTTTACCAACAAATACATTAAAAGGCTTCCTACTGTGTGTGTAGAGCAGTATTCACAAGTCTGAACTACGCTTGAGCCCATGCCACGGTGTACCTTGCAGAAGCCATTTTTTCCAGAGGCATTCTGCTGTACGGGCTTAGATCTTCTTATACCAGTCCTAGAGCTCCAGGAAAGCATTTGCTTTCAACTATGTTGCAGAAGACACACCTGCTTTCCAGGCCAGATATGTGCAGAATCATGCATGCTCCCTTTTTCTTTCCAGAAGCATCTCTACCAAGCTTTCCTGACTGATTTTCTCAGACATGCCCTCATACAGGA
Source organism: Aotus nancymaae (assembly GCF_030222135.1). Taxonomy (NCBI): domain Eukaryota; kingdom Metazoa; phylum Chordata; class Mammalia; order Primates; family Aotidae; genus Aotus; species Aotus nancymaae. The sequence goes on from NW_026988445.1 coordinate 28,108,166, forward strand.
TTTAAAAAGCAGGGGTGGGCCTAAGAAAACTTCACCCCAATCATTGTTGAGCTGTGACCAGATCAGTGAATAAAGACATACCTTCCCTAGCTCAGCCCCCAGGCTTAAAAAAGTCACTGCCTCGGTGGCTCACACCTATAATCCCAGCTCTTTGAGAGGCTGAGGCCAGTGGATCACGAGGTCAAGAAATCAAGATCATCCTGGCCAACATGGTGAAACCCCATCTCTATTAAAAATACAAAAATTATCTGGGCTTGGTGGCGCTCGCCTGTAGTCCCAGCTACTGAGGAGGCTGAGGCAGGAGAATCACTGGAATCCGGGAGGCAGGGGTTGCAGTGAGCTGAGATCATGCCACTGCACTCCAGCATGGCAATAGAGCGAGACTCTGTCTCAAACAAAAACAGAAAAGCCAGTCTTTGGTGATAGATCTCAAAAAAAAAAAAAAAGCCTGGTTTTCTTCCCCCTAGACCAGGTTATTAACCGTAGAACCATCATGATGCCTGCTAATTTGCTTCTAAGTTATAAGGAAATACCTGTGGGAGGCAGCCTAAATTCAGTAGTATATTCACATACGGAAGAAGGAATTCTGTTAAAGAAGGAGGCTCCCTTGGAATAGGGGCTTTTCCAATGTCTAAATAACAAACGGTGGAGGTAGAAGTTTCTCTGAGGATGATGAGTATACATGGGTGCTGTTCTCAGCAGATATGGTTAAGGCCTTCCCTCCAGGGATGGACCAGGATAATGGGAATTTATTTTATATTTGGTAAATGCTTTCTACTTTGCAAAGTTTATGCAAACACATTCTCTCATTTGATTTTCACAACATACCTGAAAAGTCTACAATTATCACTCTCATTCCTGATGAAGAAACTGGGGCTCAAAGAGATGATGTGACCTGTGTAAGCTTTGGAGCTAGGATTTTTCTCAAACTGTTAAATTCTCGAAGGCTCGCCAACTAGCCAGGTTTTGCAAAACAGACAAGGAGTGGTACTAAGCAGAGCTCCTCCCTCCCTCCCTCCCTCCCTTCCTTCCTTCCTTCCTTCCTTCTTTCCTTCTTTCCTTCCTTCTTTCTCTCTGTCCTCCTTCCCTCCCTCCCTTCCTTCCTTCTTCCTTCTTTCTTTCTCTCTCCTTCCTTCCTTCCTTCCTTCTTTCTTTCTCTCTCTCCTTCCTTCCTTCTTTCTTTCCTTACTGGTCACCAACCTGCACCTTCCTCTGAATCTTGCTTGCTGTCTTACAGAGTCTCGCTTTGTTGTCCAGGCTGGAGTGCAGTGGTGGGATCTCAGCTCATTGCAACGGTGCAATCTCAGCTCACTGCAACCTCCGCCTCCCGGGTTTCAGCGATTCCCCTGCCCCCGCTTCCTGAGTAGCTGGGACTACAGGCACCCACCACCATGCCTAGCTAATTTTTGTATTTTTAGTAGAGATGGGTTTCACCATGTTGGCCAGGCTGGTCTAGAACGCCTGACCTCACGTGATACGCCCACCTAGGCCTCCCAATGTGTTGGGATTACAGACGTGAGCCACCACGCACCCTGCTGTAATCTGTCTTTCTGCTTCTCTCCTGAGGGCCTTTCTTCTTCTAAGTTTTACCCTGTGGCATCCTGTGGAACATTAGAGACGAATAGTCATCCCAGGAGTAGAAAATTCGATCCCAGCCGTCCTGTTTTACTCCTAACCCTGCAATTTTGGACCGGATCCTGCCATCCTGAGCAGCCAGTGAGTCTGAAAGAGAGGGCTAATTCTAATCCTTTCCCCTGGGACCTCGTAGCGTGGATTCCGGTTTTTGTTGTTGTTGTTGGGTTGTTTGAGCAGAGCCACTTTAACTTTTAAGGGGCCCCCAAAGTGTTTTCCTGAAAGGGCTGGGTGGGGAGGCTCCTCTCAGGCCCCAGGCTGCGGCTGGGCCACTTCCTCCCCTCATCAGAATGCGCCACCACCCCAGACGCGAGAGTGTGGGAAGAGCTGCCCCGCCGCTGTGGGTCGAAGAACTCGTTGGAATCTGCCACTGCGTCCAGAGCGACCCTGTGCACGACAGAGAGGGACTTAGCGAATGAAGCAGGCTGGTCTCCTGCGTTCTTTGGACCTGGAAAGGGAGAGGAATTACAAATGACTGAAGGGGCACAAAGAGGGGATTATGGGCCTGGCTGTGAAAGGGGCGAGTTGGCTGATAATGCTCTGCTGTAGCCTCGGCTCATTCCGCTCATGCCTTTGAAGATTTCCCTGCAGCCAGGGGCGCAGGAACGCAACCCCTGGAAGGAAGGGCACCACGCGGCCCCTGGCAGGCCCCACCTGCAGCGCTGCGCCCCTCCCCGCGGGCACCGGGCTCTGCATCCAGAGGCCCCACTAGGCCCGAGGGCCTGTGATTCCGCTCAGCTCGGTCCGTGTTGCTGCCCCAGGCCCTCCTCGCGATTCCAAATAGAGGGGAGCTCGGTGCTCACTCCTTGTTTCTTTCTGATCGCTGACTGCCCAGGCCAGCTACACAGCATGCGGCCGAGCTGCGGGGTGGTTAGGGAGAGACAGCTTATGGAAAACGTGGGTGGTGTACAAAAGAGAAAACTCCAAGCATACTTTGGGGTTTTCTTAAAATACAGATTCAGATCTGATGGGACAGAGACTTCACTCTCCTGCAGACCTTTCAGTGACTTATCTTAGAATGGAACAAACCTTAGATGCTTGGCCTTCTATGTGCATAATCTATCGGTTTACAGATAAGAGGACTCAGGTGGAGAAAATATGACTCGGATTAGAACCTGGGTCTCTGGCTTACTATCATGCCTTTTAAAGTAGGTGACCCAGCACTTTGGGAGACCAAGGCAGGAGGATCGCTTGAGCCCAGGAATTTGAAACCCATCTGGGCAACACAACAAGACCCCTCTCTACAAGAAATTTAAAAAGAAAAAGTAGCAGGGCATGGTGATGCACACCTGTAGTCCCAGATACTCCAGAGGCTGAGGCAGGAGGATCACTTGATCCCGGGAGTTCAAGGCTGCAGTGAGCTAGGATTTCACCACAGCACTCCAGCCTGGGTGACAGAGTGAGACCCTGGGTGCGGTGGCTCACGCCTGTAATCCCAGCACTTTGGGAGGCCGAGGCGGGTGGATCACCTGAGGTTGGGAGTTCAGTAGACCAGCCTGACCCACATGGAGAGACCCCGTCTCTACTAAAAATACAGAATTACCCGGGCGTGGTGGTGCATGCCTGTAATCCCAGCTACTCAAGAGGCTGAGGCAGGAGAATCATTTGAACCTGGGAGGCGGAGATTGCAGTGAGTCAAGATCATGCCATTGCACTCCAGCCTGGGCAACAAGAGCAAAACTCTGTCTCAAAAAATAAAAAACAAAAAAACCACAAAAGTAGGTGAGTTGAAGGCTTGTCACTCTGAGCCACATGACCTCAGGTCCTTTTGTGCCTCTGTCCATGTAACCTTTGGTCAATTCAGAATGATGGAGTGGGATACTGGACTCAGAAGGGTGTGGGTAGGTGAGAGAGAAGGTATGTGTCTGTGTGAATGAGGTTCTTCGTTTAACATTCTACATGTCCGTGAGTGGTATGAAGTTGGTAACCTCTCATTGCTGCTGCATTCTATTGGGTCCTCTGAATTTCAAACTCCCTTTGGCTAGAGAGAAGGTAGGGCAGGAGATTGTGAGCTCTGGACAGTAGTGGATGGCCGGAACTGAACTGTGTCTGGCTGGGATGGAACTCCTCCCCCATGCTACGGATCAGGAACAATCCCTTTCCACCTGGCCCTGCGCTCTCAAACATCTCCGCTCCAAGCTCACACATAGGCAGAGGCGCACCCCCACTAAAAGCCTGGATCCTAACTGGGCAAGATGGCATTATTTCCCACAAGACAACCAGCCAGCCAAACACATGCCAGAAAAACATCCTTTAGGTCTTGCATACATAGACATCTATTCTTTTTATTATAGTTCAGAACAAAATGTTATTTTGTGGAAGCTTTTTTTTCTAACTAACTTGCTGTTTTGATGATTAGCACAGCAGAGTGAGCGGGAAGCTGAGTTTCCGACCGTGGTCCTACCTCTTCCTCTCACTACCAGCTTGGGTCAAGGCACTAACCCCTCTGCTGTTGGCCTGTTTAGATGGAAAATGAGGAAAATGCATTGATCAACCAAAAATAATCTACAACATGGCAGTTACTAAGCCTGGAGATATAGTTCTCACATTAATCTTCAAATGAGGAAAACAGATATTAGGTAAGAGACACAATAAGAATTACATATTATAGTGAGTACCATGACGGAAGTGACCATGGTGAGCAGCAACCACAGGAGACCCTTTTGGGAAGAGCAGCAGTTTCCAAAATGCGGTCTGCGGACTCTTGGCAGGGAGTGGGGGTAGAGGTTGAAACCCTTTCAGAGAGCCCACTAAGCCAAGATCATTTCTATAATAATACTAAGATATTTTCCTCCCTTCCCCTCCCCTTTTCTTCCTTTCCCCTCCCTTGCCCTCCTTTCTCCTCCCTCCCCTCCCTTCCCCTCCCCTTCTCTTCCTTCCTCTCCCTTCCCCTTCTTTCCCCTCCCTCCCCCTCCCTTCATTCCCCTCCCTCTCTCCCCCCTCCCTTCCCCCGTTTCCCCTCCCTTCCCCTCCCCTCCTTTTCCTTTCCTTTCCTTTTTTTTTTTTTTGAGACAGGGTTTTGCTCTGTTGCTCAGGCTGGAGTGTGGTGGCATGATCATGGCTCACTGCTGCCTCAACCTCCCAGACTCAAGCAATTCTCTCATCTCAGCCTCCTGAGTAGCTGAGACTACAGGTGCATGCCACCATGCCAAGCTAATTTAATTTTTTTGTTTATTTGTTTTTTGATAGAGACAGGGTCTTGCTATGTTGCTAAGGCTGGTCTCAAATTCCTGGGCTCAAGTGATCCTCCTGCCTCAGCATCCCAAAGTGCTGGGATTATAGTTGTGAACCACCAAATCTGGCCTCTTTTTTCATTGTATTTACATTTGCACTGATGAAATAAAAGCCACAGTGTGTAAAACTGCTTGCACCTCAGCAAGAATCAAGCAATACCATCAAACTGTACTAGTAGCGATTGTACCCCTTGCCACCACACATTCTTAACAACAAATAGTATGCCACTTTTATTTATGAGTTTTCTTGATGAGATACTAAAGTTTTAAAATTTATTAAATCCCAACCCTTGAATACACATTTAAAAAATATTTTGGAGGAAAATGGGAAGTATGCATATAGCGTTTCTGCTACATGCCAAAATACTATAGTTATCTTGAGGAAAAGCATCTGTACAATTGTTTGAGTTGCTAGCTAAACTAGCTGCTTTTTCCCATGGAATATCACTATTATTTAAAAGATGATTGACAGAAAAATTATTGTTATTCAGACTTGGATAATTGGTAGACATTTTCTCAAAAAAAGAAAGAAAGAATGAAGTGAGCCTGTGACTTTAAGGAAAATAACTGAAAGCATTTGTTGCCAATAATAAAGTTTGAACTTAGAAGTGAAAATTGGAATTTTAGAAATGTTATATCTTCCACCTGAACTTGACAGAATCTCAGTGCTTAGATACTTTTCTGATGAGCTCATGTTGATGTTAATGAACATGATTTTTTTAACTTTGTATAATAAAATGTGTCAGCATTTGAGAGATCTCCATAGCTCAGTCAACTACTATTTTCCAAATGATCAGTGCACAATGTTACAAAATCACAAATGGGTGAAGGATCCATTCTAAGTGCATGTGTGCCAATGGATTTTAGTGTAATAGAGTGGAAACATTCATTGATCCAATTTCAGATTCCACATTGCCACTAATCTTTTAGAAACTCCCACATATCAAATGTTGGTATAATATCAAAGAAAAATACACACAACTATGTGAAAAAGCTATTAACATACTCCCCCTTTTTCCAATCACGTAACTGCACAAGACCAAATTTTCTTCATATTACTTCAACCAAAACAATACATCCTGGTGGACTGAATGATGAGAGAGATACTGCTTAAGAATCGAGTTGTTTTCTCTTAGGCTAGATATTAAAGAAAGTTGTAAAACTGTAATCCAGTGCTACTCTTCTCACTAATTGCTCTGAACAAATCTACTCATTTCTCATGAAAATATGTGATTTATGCTGACATGTAATGAACTTGTTATTTTAAGTGGAATAATAACATTTTAGAAATTCAACAGTTTTAATTTTTAATAAGGAAATATTGATGCATATAACCAAAATAAACAAAATCTCTCTGTCTTTTTGGTATTAAAAGAGTCCTGAGAAATAGTCAAAATAGTTGAGAACCTTGAATGAAGTATTCAAGGGAGGCCTTTCTGGGGAGTGTTGAGACCCAGAGGAAGCACATTCCACAAAAGGAAATGTGAGAACAAACGTTTAAAGATGGGAAAGAGCTTGAGACATTCAAGGGAGAGAAAAGATAGCCACGCAGGTTCGCAGAGATTATGAGTTTAAATGAAAAAGTGTACATGAAACTCCTTGGCATTGCATCTCGCACATAGTATATGTGAACTAAGTAGAATCAGATGCTGGGAGGGCTGCATGGTGAGTGGCTGGGACTTTGCAGTGGGCACACATGCCTTATGTGTTCACTGACGGCTCTTCTAAGTCGGTAGCTGGATCACTTAAGTACAGTTTTGCATTCTTTGTTTTTTACTTCTAGTCCTTGAACTGTATGTTAAAAGATCCACCTTTCAATCCTTGTGCTACAAAGTTTAACTCTGGACAAGACAGTTGACCCTACAGGATCTCAGTTCTCTCTTCTGTAAAATGGTGATAAGAATCCGTGCTTCCTTCACAGGCTTTTATGATGTCAGATGAGAAGCCATAAAAATAATTCAGACAATGTAGAGACCAAGTACTCAGCACTATGCTTACCCTGCCTAAAGGCTCAATAAGTCCTTGAGTAAACTGTCTTTAAACAACATACTACAGTGGGTATTGATTCCAGGACTTCCCACAAATACCAAAATTTATGCATGTTCAAATCCCTTATATAAAATAGAGTGGTATTTGCATATAACCTATTCACATCCTCCTGTATACTTTAAATCATCTCTCATTACTTATAACATCAAGTATAATGTAAATGCGATATAAATAGTTGTTATACTATGTTGTTTAGAGGATAATGACATGGCAGAAATGTGTGTTCATGTTCAGTATGCATTTTTCCCAAATATTTTTGATCTGTGATTGGTTGAATCCATGGATATGCAACCCACAGATACAAGGGGCTACCTGTACTTTGTTCCACTGTGTGAATGTATTTGAAAATACAATCCCATGAGTCAAAAGCCTTACCACTCCTAAGCCACGCATGACCTACACAGTGCAATATCTGGGAAAGAGTTCTTCCTTTGGCTCATTGAGTGTCCACAGGCTTCATGACAGCTTTCTAGAGCACAAACACATGTAGACATGTAGTCAGGAATAAAGTTATTGCCCTCAAATCTAATTACTTACTGTGGTTGTATGTTACTTACCAATAAATTCTTCTACATCACTGCAGTGGAAAGGTAAATCAGCCAAGCAGACTCGATTGATTCCTTTCAAAAAAACATGTATGGATTGCCTACTATGCACCAGGCAGTTGCTTTCCTGGCCTCTTTGTAGAAGCTATTTTGGAGGAGTTGACAATTGCTCTTCGCTTTGAGATTAGGAGGGCATTTTTGTATTTATACCCTTGCTATAATCTCTTGCATTATTCATAGTCTTTTCAGGGCTCTTCCTAAGGAGTGCCATGCTTAGGAGTGAGCTCAGAACATCTCAACCTTTGGTGCTGCTTAACGGAAGAGGCATTTTGCTAAAAGCCAAGATCAGTTAGTGAAAAAGAATTCCGTCTACTAGGCAGGAGACTCTCGGGCCTCTCAAGTATGTACTCTTTCGTGCTATATGACGGAGGGAACAGATGTCACAGAAGGAACTGGAGGTGATGGTGCTGTTTTTTACTGTTATTTACAACAGCTTCTATTTTAAGGGGTCTTATTTTATATCTTACAATAACATTTCATCACCTATTTAACTCTAAATTTTACTTGATTATTCATCGTAAGTATTATACAGGTTGCTTCCCTCTTTCTAGAAGTTTTTGTTTCAATTTAATTTTTGTTTTGTTAGAGTACTTCCTTGAGTGAGTTTTTCGGAAAGAGAATAAAGTGGAATACATTTAGAATCCCTGCATAACAAAAATATTTTTAGGTTGCCCTCACGTATGAAAAAAATTGTTGTCAGGTATAGAAATCCTGGATCTGACAACTTTTTTTCCTACAAAGTCTGGAAACATGGCTCATGTCTGTTAGGGTCGAGTAGAGAATAGTGCCCAGATGATTTTCTTTGCTTTAAAAGGGGAATGCTCTCTTGTCTGAGAGTTGCAAGATACTTGCTCTAGAGGAAAACTTGTCTCAGACTTCATCTGGGAAAAACTTTTCTCATGATGTATGTCTCTCAATTTCCTTCTGGAAAGAAACTAAAATTTCTGATAAAATGCTTAAGCAAATTTAAAATAGACTTTGATGAGCTTAGAGAGCCTCCCTTTGAGAAATTAGCATTCTACCCGCCCAGTTGACTGTCAGCCAAGAATTTAATGTCTTGAACCAGGTCTTCTTTTCCAAAAACCTCTCTTTGCCCCTACACATATGTCTACCAAGAGAGAAATCCTTTCAGTTGGTCTATTTCTGGACTCTTCCTTTGAATCAAGTTTGAAAGAAAACTACGACAAGTGATCATAACTCAATTTCCTGAAAAGTTTTGTTTTTCCTTTTTAATCTTCATTTTTGGAGTTCAGAAATTTCCCTGGGACATGTCAGAGTGTGAAGGATGACATTGCTGTTGATGAATCACAAATAAGGAAGGCATAAGAAAGCCACTGATTAGTTCTAGGATTTTTTTTTTTTGAGACAGGGTCTCTGTATGTCAGGTGATGGAATGCAGTGGTACAATTATGGCTCGAACTCCTGGGCTTAAGTGATCCTCCCACCTCAGCATGCCCACCACCATTCCCAGCTAATTATATATATATATATATATATATAAATTTTTTTTTTTGTAGAAATGGAGTCTCACTATGTTGCCCAGCCTGGTTTTAAATTCTTGGGCTCAAGTGATCCTCCCACCTCAGCCTCCCAAAGTACTGAGATTACAGGGTGAGCCACCACACTCACCCACCCTGTTCCAGGATGTTTAACCTGCAAGTAATGAGGAACCTATGAGGTTGTGGAAGACAGGTCTTTGGGAAGACGATTCAGGCGATGGTGAGCAGAGACAAAAATCAGAAACATACTCATATCACACTAAATACCCTAGCAACTGCTTGATAAAACTCTGTGCTTGAAAAGTGAATCATAAGAGCTGAATTGAATTGTGCTTTTACCTCCTCCAGAGTCCTGAACTTGAGCCCCACAGCAGACCAGCTGAATACAGAGTTCTTGGGGTGGGGTTCAAGTGTTCTGGCTATTATTCTTCAATCTCCTCAGGTGATTCTAAGGGCAACTAGTTGAGAACCACTAGTATAACTGGCTTAAATAATAGTTACACTAGAGTATATACATATATATACACATATATGTATACATATATACACATGTATATACGTATATAATATACATATATGTATATACACTAGTATAACTATACTAGTTATGTATGTACATATATATACATAACTATACATATATATGTGTATATACACTAGTATAACTATACTAGTTATGTATGTATGTGTATATACACTAGTATATACTAGTATAACTAGTATAGTATAGTATAACTAGTATAGTATAGTATAGTGTAACTAGTATAGTATAGTATAACTAGTATAGTATAACTAGTATAGTATAGTATAACTAGTATAGTATAGTATAACTGTTTTGCTGCTGCACTGGACCCCTTCCATTATTATTTTCAGACACAGTCCCCAACCGCTCCCACCTTTGTTCCATTTCCCCTGTACCTGCTTGCCATAAAGTATCTCCACTCACTTAGATGTATTTCTACCCAATTTCATCATCAATGCAACAACTATTTGTAGAACTTCTTTTTGTGCCAGGATCATGCTGCATGATGGAGGGCCTCTTTAGAGGATCCCAGATAGCATGACTAAGCATTCTCTCTCCTTCCTTATTTGGATCCCAAAGGCACTGTCCCCAGACTCTCGCTGCCATTGCTACGTGGGACATAGAATGCCTTGCTTGTCCCTGGGTTCTTAAGGATAATGTTTCCCTTTTCTCATCCCTGAATTGACTGCCACCCAATTATTTGTACTCACGATTTCCTGACTGCACCCCTACTACTGAAAGCAGCAGATAGGTAGGGGCAGCAGCCTCCGCAAACAGTTATTTACTGGGGCAAACCTATTCTGAGCTGAAGCAGTCTTTTGTCATTGCAGCATGCAGGACCAGAGACTCAAAATGAGCAGAACATCCATATGAACGCAGAAGGGGAAAAAATAACTTGGAGATGGACTCTCTGAGCCTCTTGGCCCGTGTAACACTCCTTTCTCCAATCTTCCAGGGTTTTCTGCTGTCCTTTTCTCATGAATAAGGCTTTAAGGCCTTTTCTCCTTATCTTCTCTGGGTAGGCAGAGCCAGGAGGCACAACAGAGTGACTGTATTTGGCTGAGTATAAAAGGGAATATACGATTTTGTGGTCAATTTATTTTCACCTCATTCATTCTCAGGGGTACATGGTTTTCGCCTCATTGATTTTTTGTGTTCATTGATTTGAAGCCTGCTGTTTATGGGAGGTTACTTCACGTCTTCTCAAGCCATCTTTTATTTTTTAACTGCCTTGGCAACTCTCTGCTTTTAGCTTGAACTAGTTTGAACTAATCTCAGTGGTTTACCTGCTTACTATACTTGTTTGTTTCATAGAAGTATTATATGATATGATCTTTTTATTATAAATGTTAGAGTTTGAAGGAGCTAGACCAGCTCCTTCATTCAATATGAGGACACTGAAAACCGGGAGATTAAAGGATTTGCCCAAGGTCACACAGCTGAAAAAGCAGAAGAGCTAGAGTGGGAAGGAAGGAAGGGAGGGAGATAGAAGAAAGGAAGGAAGGGAGGGAGGGACAGAGAGAGGGATGGAGGGAGATAGAAGAAAGGAAGGAAGAGAGGGAGGGACAGAGAGAGGGATGGAGGGAGATAGAAGAAAGGAAGGAAGAGAGGGAGGGACAGAGAGAGGGATGGAGGGAGAGGATTTTACTTCAGATATCCCAGTTGGATGCTTTTGGCTACAAGTAACATTTGACTCCAACTGGTCTAAATAATCAGAGTATTTATCATCCCTCATATCGAGAAGCTCTGAGGCAAGGCAGGCTCCAGGTGTAGATGATTAGGGCTCTGGCTCCACTTTGCAGCGATTCCTTACCTAACCTGTCTCCATGTGTCAGCTGTGTTCTCAGAATGGCTTCCCCCATGGCACCGAGGTGACTACCGACAGCAACAGGGGGAATGTGCTCCTTTATTTACATCCAGATGGAGAGAGCGAGAGAAAGCATGGATCAGGGGTCCTGTCCTTCAGGCCAGTTGGTCAACTCAGTTCATACTCGAGTGCCTGTCCCCAGGCTAGTACAGTTGGTAAGGAAGGCCATACATGTGTGTCTGCATTCCCGAGCTGATCTCTGGCAGAGAGAATGTGCTCACCATGATTCATTTAGAACCATCAGCACCTTGCTCTGGAGATGCGTTGGAGTCCATTTCCCATGTGTCACTTGAGTTTCATGGGGGACAGGTTGGTCAGGATTCCCTTAGGAGAAAAGAAGAGAGGAGTGGATGAGTTGGGTGGGCAACCAAATATTTCCCTCACACAGGAAGCCAGTAGGCAGTATCTCCTAGGTGAAGCACACGGCACAGAGCCCATAGGCAGCAGATGGTAAGTGGCCAGCCCTTGGGGCCGTTCTGATTATTTGTTAAGCCCTGCTGACTTGTGGGTCTAACTATACCTTTTAAACTTTACCTTGTGTTGGGGAGTGAGGGGATGAAGTGGGAAGGGGACCAGCCATGCCTCCTTTTGCCTATGGAAACTTTATCCTATAATGACAGTGACCAGCAGCAAAGAAAATAAGGAGGGCACCCCATCTGATTTGTAGAAGAGGTACCTGTGCCAGGGTCAGGGTGGAAGCAGGTACCTATCTTAGGGCATGAGCTGTGTGGGAACCTGAGTAGGAATCCTCATTGCCTCAAAGGGATTTTTGAGCTAGCATGGAGGAGAAGGAAGGTTATGAGCTTCACCTGAAAATCCCCTCTGTTTTGCTTTTCTGTTTTATTAGAGACAGGGTCTCACTCTGCCACCCAGGCTGGAGTACATTGGTGCAGTCCTAGCTCACTGCAGCCTTGAACTCCTGGACTCAAGTGATCTTCCTGCCTCAGCCTCTCGAGCTGGAACTACAGGTGCACACCACCATGTCTGGCTAAGAAAATTCCCTCTTGAATTAATTATAATCCTCTCTTACCAGAAAGTCATCCTTTTCAGGTGGGGCTGGCAGTGTGTGTCACCTATCAGAGCAACCATGAGCTTCCCGACCAGCTATGTGCTCGCCCTTCTCCCGGGCTGTGCTTTTTCTTTCTTATTGAAGTTTTATTTATGACATCCCTGAATGCCAGTCTCAGGGCAGAATTCCCTCCCCACCACGGCACATTGTCTTGACTTTAGGTCATTCCTAGAACTTTTTACTATTCTGAACACTACTCATCTCAATGTATTTTCCTGGCCTTCTCTATGGCTGCTCCATTGGGTATGTTTGATGCGGGGAGCGCTTTGAGGTTTGTGAAAAGCATTTTTGAGAAACTTGCAGTTAGATAACATCCCTGGGTCTCAGTGATCCTTTTTTAAGCACCACCATCATCTACATTAATCATCCTGTTTTTGATGCACAGACAAAGGATGTGGAACTGTTTCTGTAAGGCTTGGGGAGAGGGCTGTTTCTAGGAGCTGTTTCTTCCAGTCTGGAGAGGCAGCTTCAGTCTGAGTTGTGGGGGCGGTGTGGCAAAGCTTCTGGCTCCTGAATTACAATAAGGATTTGAATCAAGAGAGCCCACAAAGATTCTGCCCATAAAGCTGTTTCACTCTCGTTTTCTTTTTTTGGAAGTGAGGCCCCAAGTATTAATGTTTTCCCCCACCGAATGCAATTATGTATGTAGAGTGCATAAAGAGGGGAAACTCAGAAATTATTCCATATCTCTATTTTTTCCCTGAATAACTTAACTTGAGTTCTCAAAGCTTTGGGAGCGTGTGCTGATATGTTCTGGGTCTGAGTGATACTGTCTTATGAGGCTGAGGTGTTCTCCATTTTCTCAGGTTTGCCAGCAGCGCCTAGTGGCCTCTGATGCCGCTGTCTTCAGTCCCCCTTGCTGACTGTTCTGACATCGTTGCTGGCTGGCTCCGTCTGGCCCCAGGTCCTAGAATCAATCCTGATGATAGAAAGATGTCTGCAATCTCAGCCCGATTCCCCATCCAGTAGCTCTGAGAATTAAATCAATGCCCCTGCAGATTCAGAATGCCACGCTGTGCCACGTCTGCTAACTTTCTATGCCTGCCAATGTGCTTTGCTGCCAACCAGCTCCAAGGGTACGCCCTGATCCCCTGTATGCCCCTTGAATTTCTGCAACCCACTGTGCCCTGTGATACTGCATCCATCGATGGCTGCCTGCCTGGTTCTAGCACCCCTACCTCTAACAACCCCTACTAAGCAGAGTCCTGCCCCGAGCCCCAGCCTGTCGGATGGATTCCTTGTGCAGTGCATAGCTCTTGCTAGCCTTCCTCCCTGGAGCTAGTCCATGCCCTGTGCCTCCCCTACACTTGGTCAGCAGCCTCAGCCTCTGCCTGGCTTCTAGTTCCTGAGGGCATGGCCACTGCCTGGGTTTGTCACCACATTGAATAAAGCATCTTGATGACTGTCTGCATCATAACTGAAGGGCTAGGCCCTTTGACATAGTATGTTGGACCAACGGTTAGAATATGAGAGCCGTAGATGCCTGGACAGTGCAGGGGTGTCGCAAAGAATTTAAGCATCAATATATCCACCAAGATTTATGTGGGGAATGCCTGATAGAAACATATTCATTATGCGTTGAAAATGTGTACAGATGCTTCTGTATCTAATGAGATAGAGATCCATTTAAAAGCATTACTGATTCATAGCATCTTTCTGTCACAGCAGATCTTCTCAATCAATCAATGGGTGCCAAAAGTACGAGTGCCACACAGGGCAGTGTTGACCCTGGAGCAAGGCCTCTTCCACAGTCACTGCACCACCAGCGCGCACGGCTCTGCCGGCTCCGTTGGGTTGCAGCACTCTGCCTGCAGTGGCAAAACTCCTAAGAAACAGTTCATTCTGCCTTAAATGTGAGCCTTTGCTGGAAGTTTTTCCTGCCAGCTACCATAGGCCGGGGTGTGAGAGTTCACGTCCTCTGAACTGTCTCTATCGCTCTCTCAAAGCAAATGAACTGCAGAGTTACGCTGCCTTCAGAACCAGTAACCGTGTTACGACTGCCTTATGGGAACTGCTCCAAGGGGAACGGTCTCTGGTTCAAGCCATGTTTTGATTCAAGTCTCTGAGGATGTCCATACCCTTAATGGCTAACAGAGGAGTGGGGTCCTAGAGCTTTCCAAGACATATGAGGACCTACTTTGTTCCCATTAATCTTAGAAGCAAGCTCTAGCTTTGGAGATATCCGAGCCAGCGTTCACATAAACACCCCATTCTGTAGGAATGAACAGACGGAAAAGGCAGCCGGAACAAATAACTTCCAAGTTAATATTTTGCCAAGACTAACCCAGACTGGACCAGACTGTAAATTCCTGATGGAAGAAGCTGGGATTCCCCTCCTCCACCCCATTCCCCTAGGCCCCACTGGTACTCCATTCTCTGTGTTCTCAGGTATAAGTCTGAGATACTGCATTTCAGGGGAGAGTCCCCAAGCTCAGAGGTTGAGCTTGAACCCCGTGTAACCTTCTAGTGGAGCTCTGAACCTCTGAGGCTATTACAGAGAAAGAGGGGCTCAGAGCCATAACAGCAGGGAGTGGGGCACCGGGCCGAGTCCCAGGAAGCTCGTTCAGCACGATGATTGCCCTGCCCGCTTCTGGAAGAGCTGTCCTTGGTGTTGAAGCAAACCTCTGCTGCCTGTCTCCTCTGTAGGGGAGAGTTATGTAAATAACGCCTGCATCTCTGGGAATTCTGTTGTCCCAGGTACTGGAGGGAGGCCTCAGTGGAACTTGGTAAGACCATTCAGTCAGAACGCTGTGCATCTTGGCCTGCCCTTTCTGAGTCAGTACGCAGGCCAGCCTGTTGGCGAAGTATGTGTAGGAGACAAAATAGAGCCCTTGGGGAAGCTGCATTAATCACAGGGACCTTGCAAAGGAAAACTCCTGAACTCTGAAAGAGATGTGGTTAAGAACTAAGTTCCCTGGTTTCCGACTATTTAGGGAGAGCTCTGCGGTGAGCCTGGGGCAAATGTCCTACGCCTCTGTTGTCTGGATCATGAGAAAAGCCAGGACCAGTGAAATGATCTGGCCTGTTGTCATGGCAATAACAGCCCTTCCGCAGATATCGATGGAGAGCGCGTATGCTGTGCTGGAGACTGTGATTTGTGCTGCGGACACAATGCAGGAAACGATGGCCTCAATTCTTGCCTTCATGGAGCTTATGGTGTGAAGGCAGACTCAGAAAAAAAGAGAAGTAAACAAATACCTATGTAATTACGTAGTCTGTGCAGGAAACAAATGTGCACTGAGACAATGACAGCAAATTTACTCTATAGATAGGGAAGGCCACTCATAAGAGTGATGTTTATTTATTTATTTTTTTTTGAGATGGAATTTCGCTCTGTTGCCCCGTCTGGAGTGTAGTGGTGTGATCTCGGTTCACTGCAACCTCCGCCTTCTGGGTTCAAGCAATTCTCCTGCCTCAGCCTCCCGAGTAGCTGGGACTATAGGTGCCCGCCGCCACACCCAGCTAAGTTTTGTATTTTTAGTAGAGATGGAGTTTCACCATGTTGACCAGGCTGGTCTCGAACTCTTGACCTTGTGATCTGCCCTCTTCGGCCTCCCAAAGTGCTGGCATTACAGACATGAGCCACCACACCTGGCCAGGGTGATGTTTAATAGTGTGTTGTGATAAATGAGAAGGAACCAGCCCACTCATGAGTGTGGAATAAGAGTACTTTGGGCTGAAGGAAAAGTGAGTTCAAACGCCCTGGGGTAGGAAAGAGCATGTTCCTTGATGAACTTAGAGAAGCCTTCTCTGGGATGATGCCTCTGTTGTATAAGAGCTGCTTCCCTAATACCACCCAATGGCAGAAGAGGTACCCAAATGAAGATAGATGGACTAAATGAGTAACTGATGGTAACTAGAAATCTGAAGTTTAATCCAAATTATCATTTCAAAAGGAGGTACAAATGCTCAGGAATCTGTCTTAACCAGGCTGACCTTGAATCCTGCTGCCTGGTTTTACAATAAGACTTTCAGGCCTGGCACCCTGGCTCATACCTGTAATCCTAGCACTTTGGGAGGCCAGGGTGGGAGGATTGCTTGAGGCGGGAGCTCAAGACTGGCTTGGACAACCTGGTGAGATCCCATCTCTACAAAAAATACACACACACAAACACACACACACACACACAATTAGCCAGGCATGCTGGTGTGCATCTGTAGCCCTTGCTACTCAGGAGGTGGGGGCACCTGTGGGTCTCTTGAATCCCAAAGGTCAAGGCTGCAGTGAGCTAGACCGCGCCACTGCACTCCAGCCGGGTGACAGAGCGAGACCCGATTTCAGAAAAACAAAGCAAGACAAACCTTTCAGTAGTTCTGTGACTTTTACCACCAAATGGAATTGTATTTTGTATCACGACACGTGCCTTTAAAAACAGGAGATAACCACGTATTCTCCATGGCAAAAACAAAACAGAAAGAGGAAGTCTTAGAACAAAACAAAGAAGCAAGCCAAGGCAGAGACAAAGCTCTTATCTGCACAACCCCAGATTCTGGTCAAGAAAAGCTCAGCGAGATCAGAGAAGAGTCGTAATCTGTGATAAACAGATGGGGAGACACGGAGGGCTATTGATGGCGGGGTCTGGGAAGAGCCTAAGGGACTGGATTTGGAGAATGGAATTTTCTAGGCCAGGTCAGGCTTCCTCACAGTGTAGTTAGTCCAAGGAGAACTTTTATGCAAGACCAGGGATGGATCCTGGCATGGGGGCCAAAGTTGCTAGAACATGTGTCTACATGCATATGTCTATGTTTACTCACGTAGGAAGAACTTTACATGATGAGAAATGCAAAATTGCTAAGCACCCTCCAAGAGCCTCAGAAGAATCCTCAGGTCAGGGTCCCTGAAACTTAAACCTCATTTGCTCCATGCTACCTCTGCTTGTGTACCAGACACCTCATCCAAGCCCACGTGACTTAACTTTGCTTGGCATGGAAAAAAATCACTAAATGTGGATCACATGTTGAGTCTGTGCTGTGATGGTGGAGAGAGAGTGGGGAGAAAGAGAACCAGATAGGTTGGAGTTAAGTGTCTCAGAGGCCAAGAGGGCAGAACTGGAACACAGCTGCTCCCGGCTGCAGGGACAGAAGGAAGAGAGGGAAGCAAGCCAGACAGGTGGCGAGTCTTCCGCTGCCCCCGCTGCGTGGTAGCAGGGATGCTTTCTCAATGTAGGAACTTCAACTAGCGTCACCTCTAAAAAGATATCGCCATTGCTGTTGGTAATTAGCACATGAGAGGTATACCTTAGGGTACCCTTAAGCTGGCCTGATCTGCTGAGAAGAGCAATCGTAGAAACAGCCCAAGTCATTTATGAAAGTGGAGAAATGCTTGTTTCCAGGGCCCCAGTGCCCTGAGTTAGCTCTAGCGCTCAGTCACCCTCACTCTTCTGGCAATTAGATTTTGCCATCAAACCTATAATTTTCCAAAATAGAACCCTAAACTTTAACTCCACCCTTCCTGCTGTCCCTATGAAAACATAGGCACACAAATCACATCTCATTGTCTTAGTGATTTGTGAACTAACTACTTTGATTAAAGTCTAATACAATGAATTTATACTGAAATTGGAAAGGCAGGCCTCACCTACAGTTTTTTCTAGAAACAGTTTTTTTTTAAATGAGCAAAAATTTACTGAGCATTTAATATGCATCAGATCCTGAATTAAGGGGTGACGATGAGAAGGTCCTTGCCTGGAGGAATCTGTCACCCAGAGGAAAAAGCAGACTCAGTGACCCGTACAGAGCATGGTCAGGGCATTTGGAAAGAGTGTCCTAGAAAGAAAGCAAGAGTGATTGTTAATTGTTGAGAATCTTAAATACTAGTTCCAGCTGGCAGGCCTCCACGCTAGGATAGAGAAGTCTATCGTGTGCTTTACGTGTTCTCATATGGAAAGTCTACCAGTGCAGCTTGGCCAATCAAGGCGATGGGCACTGACTTGGGAGGCTTAGTTCACAAGTCTAAAGTATTTTCTGCCCGTGTCCAAACATTTCTTTTCTTTTCTTTTCTTTTTTTTGAGACAGAGTCTTGATCTGTTGCCCAAGCTGGAGTGCAAAGGTGCAATCTCGGCTCACTGCAACCTCCACCTCCTGGGTTCAAACAATTATCCCGGAGCCTCAGCCTTCTCAGTAGCTGGGATTTTAGGTACCCACTGTCATGCCTGGATAATTTTTATATATTTGTAGAGATGGGGTTTCACCATGTTGGCCAGGTTGGTCTCGAACTCCTGACCTCAGGTGATCCGCCCACCTCGGCCTCCCAAAGCACTGGGATTACAGGACTAAGCCACTATGCCCGGCCTGTCCAGACATCTTCTGAGGCCTCTTCCTCCTCTTAACTGGGCAGAGCCTTGACTGGAACTATTTCACAGGAGTTCAGATGAATGGCAGAAAAAAAGCTTCACAGGAGTTCAGATGAATGACAGAAAAAAGGCTGCTTATTCTTTTTAAATTGTTAATTCATTAAGTTAGTTTTAAAAACTCATTCACTAAAATCATTTATTCTTGAGTCTTACTCTGGCAGAGAGCAGTGCACAGTCAGACTGACTTTAAAAAGCCAAAGACAGATTTGGCCAGTCCTGCTGTCCTTTCTGTTTGTAATGACTTGTGGGTATTAGTGGGAGTCACAGAGCTTACCTGCACTTTTAGAGTGGCTATAAATCCATTTGTTCAAGATTCTAGAATCCTGGGGCAGATCCTCACCTGTTTAGCTCCATGAGAAAATGATGATTGTAAAAGTGACTGTCCAGGCAGGGTGTGATCCACAGAAAGTAAAAACACTACAAATTGCTTTAAAAACATTTTACTATGGAGATTTGGGGGTGATAGAGCAATTTGGTGTTGCTGAAAGAGATCATATAAAAGCATAACATCTATGGTAATTCTTGATTTTTCCTTTTCTTTTTTTTTTTTTTTTTTTTTTTTTTTTGAGACAGAGTCTTGCTCTGTCGAGGCTGGAGTGCAGTGGCACGACCTCAGCTCACTGCAACCCCTGCCTCCCGGGTTCAAGTGATTCTCCTGCCTCAGCCTCCCAAGTAGCTGGGACTACAGGCGTGTGCGACCACACTCAGCTCATTTTTGTATTTTTAGAGAGTCGGGGTTTCACCATGTTGGCCAGGATGGTCTCGATCTCTTGACCTCGTGATCCACCCGCCTTGGCCTCATAGTGCTGGAATTACAGGCGTGAGCCACCTCGCCCGACCAATGGTGATTCTTTTCAAAGCAGCATGGAGTGTGTCTTTGCTCATTTAGATCACATATCTGGTCTTGGTATCAATGATCAGTGCTTGGTTATGTGAAGCACCTACCGAATTCCTTGTGCTTGACACTAGGACAGGTACAGGTTGCAAATATCTGTATCACCTTAGTTTCCTGACGCTATGTACTGTGTTTCTGCGATGGAAGTCGTAGATGTTTAAAATGACTGATAGTTTATGGAGGTGCTAAAAGCATTACTGCCAATTCCTAATCTTTGGGGGCCCAAAGAATTGTTCTTATTTCCACTTTCATATCTGCACAGTGATCCACACAACTGCCATCCTCTGAAGGTTTTGTCTCTGTAAGTCTTCATCAGTTCTATCAGCATGTTTGATTCACATGTTAAAAGTTCAAAATAAAATTAAATGATGCTAATAACATTTTCAAATTTGTGGATTTTTAATATTATTTAGAATACATTTTAAAATTATGGTAAAATACCTCTCTGCTTCACATAACTTTGAAACTTTTTTTTTTTCTTAAAATCTGTAGCCTCCTGGATTTGTGAAAAATAGAAAATTTTATGTCTTTTGTGACAAAGAACAAAGGCCAAAAACCTGCAGTTTCCTTCTGTGGGTTGAAATGTGTCTCCCCAAAAAGATTTGAGTCCTAACCCCTGATACCGGTGAAGGTGACCTTATTTTAAAACAGGATCTTTGAAAGTTAACAAAGTTAAAATGAGGTTGTACTGGATTAGGATGGGCACGAATCCAATGACTGGTGTCCTTATAAGAAGAAGGAAACATGGACACAGGGACACAGACACACAAGGCCACAAACCAAGGAACGCCACCAGAAACTAGGATGGCAAGGAGGTATTTTCTCTGGAGCTTTTGGAAGAAGCATGGCCCTGCAGACACCTGCTGGCTATGAATCAGGACTTCAATCTTCCAGAATTGTGAGAGGTTAAATATCTGTTGTAAGCCACTCAGTTAGTGGCACTTTTATTGTGGCAGACCTAGGAAACGAACACACTTTCCTTGCCCCAAATTCGCCTATTAGTTATTGGGTCCCTAACACAGTGTTTGCCTTTCGAAGGGTTTACGAACACCTGCGCTTATTTCTGAGCCAGGCATGTTGGATCTTACAAATGACTTCTTGTCTTACCGGGCACACGGAATCCCAGAGGAATGTCAGCAGCCAAGAGCCAAAGTCTCAGTTTACTGGGCCCTAGTGGAACTGCCTGAGGGATGAGTCAGGAAGGATCGCAATGCTTTTTGTTACCCAAGTTGAGAACTGAGGATCACAGTAGTGCTGCTGTGCTGTTAATAACTTGGGAATTTCCATTACAAGGTATCTGATCATCTCCGGATACCGATGAAGGATTTGAGTTCAGTTAAGTAATGACAACACAGGTTGCTTGGTTTATCTTCAAGATGTAGCTCTTTGCTTTGACCATGGTTTAATGAGTTCTGTAAAGGAGGTGGTGGCATTCAATATGATTTTATTGTTTTGTAGTTTGTGGTTTGCAAGTTTCAGTAGTCAGCAGACTTCTTTTGTCTCCCCTTCTCCCTGTAAAAGCCTTCCCTCCTATTCGGATAGGCTATCTCATGATGCCTGGTGGTGTCTTGTCTCATCATTGAAATAATTCATGTATTTTCTCAAGATCTAGATAACAACCACATTGTATTTTATGTTCTGTTATGTTGTTATGTTATGTTATTTTGCCAGAATAGCCATTATCAAACCAGATAAACATACTGACCACAAAATAGGAATGAATAATCTTATAGCAGGTGATAGGAAAATAAGCTCCTCTGTACAGTTCGAGCTTTTTATATAGGAGATTCCTAGCATTATGTAATTATTTAAGTTTCAGTCTTGTACTCAGATGCTTTTTAAAAAAATTCCATAATGAATTTGGAGAGTATAGTCTGGGATGGAAGGGATACCTCTAAAACTCAGAACATCAAGTTGAATCATAAGAAGATGCAGGCTTTCTCCCGGGCCCACAGGACAGGGGCTACTCTGTGGCTATGCTGAATAAATATACACTAGCCCAGCTAAAGAGACCATGTGTCCACAGAAAGGATCTGGTCAAACAGGAAACAGGGTTCAAAGAAGCAGAACTTGTTCCTGGGAAAAACACTGATGAGTTTTTTGGTTCTGTTTCGTTTTCTCGCGCAGGCTGGAGTGAAGTGGCACAATCTCAGCTCACTTCAGTCTTGACCTCCCAGGCTCAAGCAATCCTCCTGCCTCAGCCTACAGCGTAGCTGGGGCCACAGGTGTAAACCACCATGCCGGGCTAATTTTTGTATTTTTAGCAGAGATGGAGTTTCACCATGTGGCCCAGGCTGTTCTCTAACTCCTGAGCTCAAGTGGCTTGCCCTCCTTGGGCTCCCAAAGTGCTGAGATTCCATATGTGAGCCACCGTGCCCGGCCTTGATGACTTCTTAATCGATAGCTCCATCCTTCTTGGCCTTTCAAGCTTGATTCAGGTTTAAGATGAGTTAAATTAACATGTAACCTAGGTTCTCTGATGGTACTCAAAACCAGTAAGTCCCAAACTAGCACAGTTCAGCAGATGCTAAAGAAATATTTTTGATACAAAAAATTAGCTGGGTATATGGCAGGTGTCTGTAATCCTACCTACTCGGGAAGCTGAGGCAGGAGAATCTCTTGAACCCAGGAGGTGGAGGTTTCAGTGAGCTAAGATTGTGCCATGGCACTCCAGCCTGGGCAACAAGAGTGAAACTGTCTCAAAAAAAAAAATAGAAAGAAAGAGAGAGAGAGAGAGGAAGAAAGAAAGGAAAGGAAGAAGGGAGGGAGGGAAGGAAGGAAGGAAGAAAGGAAGGAAGAAGATTTTTGAAAGATAAATGACTAAATGGCCCATCTGTCCTGCCCCAAACCCAATTGCTCAGATTTTCCTTTATTAGTGAATGGGCACTAATGTTTGCAAGCTAGAGACCTCTAAGTTGATGATTCTTCTCTCTGAAACTCTGCACATCTCATCAATCACCATATCAAGCTTACAATTCCCTGAAAAAAAAAATACACACACACACACTGTCTAGTCTGCCTGAAATGTGAAGGCCTGGTGCTTCCTTACCACGTGGCCTGACCAGAAGTCTTCCCCACCTTCCCCAGCCAGCTTGAATTCCTCCCTCTAAGAAAATTCTCACGAACTTCTATAGTCAATGTCATCTGTCTCCCCAGCTTCATTGAAACCCATGAACCAGAAGTCTTGTCTTACTCATCTCTAAATACCCGGTGCTCCGTCTCCAGCCTGTTGAGATCCAGTGGATGACCAGGACACGCTGATGAAAGGAATGGGAGGACACTGGCGGCCGGGGGAAGGATGATGGACCTGGCAAGCACAGTCTGTGCCGTCTCTGGCTGAACCTGGTCTGAGATGCAGCCACCAAGGCCTCGGAGAAGCACTGAGTTCAGGGATGGCACAAAGCAGGCACAGGAGTGGCTGGCTGGAAGTGGAGGGGCTGAGGTGGGCGATGTCTGTTGTAATCCACGGCAAAGTCTTTTATCGAAGCAGATGAGTGCCCATTTGAAAGCAATTGGCATCTGAATTATGATACTTACGTGAGCTCTGTCCTTGTCATATTCATCATATTCCGCACTCATCAGCAGGGTAGACGTGCAGCTTCCGGAGTGGAGTGACCAGCTATTAAAACAGAGGTGGCTGCAACTCTTCTCTCTTCCCTGGCCATGGAATGCACCTTCCAGGATGCAGGAGAAGCTCCAGATGGCGTGGAGAACAGCACCTGGGGGAGGGGGATTCAGTGTTGCCCCCGAGAGGAAGACAATTGGCACCCCGCAAACACTGGTAGATGGGTCCCAGGAGGAAACAATGGCCCTGCCTGGAATCGTTCTCTGTCCTGAATTCTGTGGTCATGTGCTGTCCTCCTCATCAGCATAACAGAAGTCCCTTGATGAAAGTCAGGGTACCATGATAGAGCTTCACTCATGCTTGAATGTTTCTGTTTCATCGTCCAGGACTGGAAAGCTCTGCAATAAATGGGGCATAGGATAATTCAGACATTCCTGGCGCTGAGCAAGTTCAGGAAGCAGGCGAGGGGGCGATAGGGCACGGTGAGCCTCTCCACCCTGAGCCATCTGCAAGCCTTACTCCCGTCCTCAGCAGTACCCTGAGTGCCCTGCACCTCTGTAAAGCATGGGGCTCATAGACAAGTCAGCAGATGCACAATTCTAGTCTCTCTTTTTTTTGAGACGGAGTCTTGTTCTGTCACCCAGGCTGGAGTGCAGTGTCGCAGTCTCGGCTCACTGCAACCTCCATCTCCTGGGTTCAAGTGATTCTCTTGCCTCAGCCTCCCGAGTAGCTGAGACTACACACTAGCACCACCACGCCCAGCTAATTTTTTTGTATTTTTAGTAGAGACGGGGTTTCACCGTGTTAGCCAGCATGGTCTCCATCTCCTGACCTGATAATCCACGCGCCTCGGCCTCCCAAAGTTCTGAGATTACAGGCGTGAGCCACCGCGCCCCGCTCTAGTCTCTTTCAGTTAACTGTTCAGTAGACCCTGAGTCCCAGAACATTTTACTTTGAGCACAGGCAATATCCAGGGTAAGATAAGATCATCTTGGCCTACTAGCTTTATTGGAAGGAGCAATTGCTCCTGTGTAAGGGAACCTTGGCAGAACCCAGACCGGTCCTCTGAAGACCTGGGGGCTTATTCTGGAGGTACCACTGGCTGGTAGATGGACTGTGGTGGAATCATTTCTACCCTGTAGGATGAAGGTTGCCTAATGCTGGCCTGTGGAAAGTGCCATTCTGCTACTAAGTTATTGACACTTCACAGGGAATAGAATAGAGACTTTGAAGAGAATTTCCCCATTAAATTCAGTGGATTCACTTAGTCTGAGATTATATCCTTCCTCTCTATTGTAGAGTTTTAAAAAATGCTCTTTCTACCTGAATGAGTAGATAGGTGTATTTAGAATGTGGAACATTCTACAAGACAACTTCTGTTTCTTCAAAAAGTCAAGGTCATGAAAAACAATTTTTTTGGAAAATGGGCAGGGAGGATTCTAGATTGAAGGCATTACAGAACATAACAACTGAGTGTAATAAATGGAACTGGATTAAATCTTGGAAGGAAAAAATCTATAAAGGACATTTCTAAAACTCCTGGGTAAATTCAAATATGAACTGCCTATTAGATTATTGAATTTATGCTAATTTTCTTAGGTGAGACAACAATATTTTGATTATCTTGGAGAATTTTTTTTTCTTTAGAGATGCATGGGCAAATATTTAGTCATGAAGTGACATGACTTCTGTAACTTTCAAATGGTTCTTCAGGAAGAAAAGTTAGATGGAGATAAAGCAAAAATGTAAACGATTTGTGAATATAGCTAAGGGAGCTATTGATATTCATTGTGATTATTTTAGCTTTTCAATCGGATTAAAATTTTTCAAAATAAAATTCAGGAGGAAAAGATTCAATTCTTCTTGGTGAAACCTTTTATTGGTACCATATCTTTGGGCTGCATTCTCTTGCGTGATGTAAAGTACTTTAAAATGAAAGCATTTTAGAAATAGCACAACAATCCTCTCTCTTTTATGGAATTATAGTCATAGGTGATAGTTTCTTTGTATTAATATCCAAAATAAAAACGTGTGAACCCCACATTGTTGCTGCTGCCTCCTCCTCCTCCTCTTCCTCTTTCTCCTCCTCCTTCTTCTAAACATGTTACTGGTCTAGGAATCTGGAAGTCTAGAGAGTGCTGCTCCGGCGCTTGGCTTGTGCTATTCAGGGTTCCAACTTTCTTCATGTCATGGCACATACAGAAGATGGTAATACCTGGCCAATGGCGTAAGACTGCTAATGTCTGAAGGCGACTAGCTCAGAAGCTCCAGCTGTCCCCAGGGTGAAGGGGTCACTATCTTGTCACCCCCATAAATGTGCCACAGTCCACAGGTGAGGAAATTCTGCTTACATGCACAAAAGTGCTGTGAGTTGCTTTAATTATGATTTGAAACATTTGCTTGGAAAAAGTTATCTAGTATATGGCTAACACACTATGGAGTCCTACTTTGATGCTGTGAATGAGGTTTAGGTATCACTGTGCATTTGTGATAGCGCTGAACACCAGTGCAGTGGCCCGCCTCCCTAACACGCTTCCGTCTGTGTCATCACTCATCACAAGACTTGTTATGATGGATCTTGAGTTGTAACAAGGTTAACAACGATACAAACTCCTACAGGAGCATATGGAGCTAACTCAGGAGCTAATGTTCTATCTCTGGCTTTTGTGATTCAGTCCAACTTGAATGGCTTGAGATGAAGCAAGAAAGAAATCTGCAAACAGGAGCCTAGAAAGGAAGAGTTAACCCAATTTAATCCAAACCTTTGCAAGGAGGTAACATTTCATGTTTGGAGTTCAAACTTCTGAAGTTCTAAATAATTAATTTAAATGTATTGGAATCTCTCTATTTGGAGGCTGCTCTCATGAAGAGACTGAGCTTAGAAAAGTGGTTTCTCAACGCTCTGGATGCATCAGAGTAGCCTGCCAAGCTTCTTACAAACACAGATATGTGGTCTTCATCCCAAGAGATTCTGAGTCAATTGGTCTCGAGTTCTACTTTTTGAAGGCTGCCCACCCAGGGGATTCTAGTGTGCTAGCAAATACTGAAACCTAGAATCAGAAGATAATAGTAAACAACTGGGAAATAGAAAGTGCTTTGCAACTGACATTATTTTTATGATATGCTACTATAATTTTTTTTCTTTCTCCTAATTTCTCAACATAACTCATTCCATTTTGAGTGGAGGTTATTATTATTTGTTTGTTTGTTTGTTTTTGTTTCATTTTTCCTGGAATCCCTGTGGCCTCTGTCTTTCAATTGCTCAGCAAAAACCCACACACCTGTGACGGACACAGAAGAGGTAACTGGGAGGCATCAGCCTGAGCTCGTGTGAGGGTGCTACTGATGGAGGGTGTGCTTTCTTTCTGAAACCAGATAATAATGTTGCGTGTCATTTCTCAGTCTAGATTCATTGTGACTTTGCTTCCTTACATTTACTTGGACACCTTGGAGTTCCCTCCGTCAACTAGATGTCTGTCTTGCGTGCCAGAGAGTGCACAGGAAATCAAGTGGTGGGGCCATTGCTTACTTCTAGACTCAGATTCCAACTTCTTTGTTCATAATGCAAAATTTGATGGTCAACATAAAAATATGCAAATAAGATGATCCTATAGCCCAAGATAAAAGTAGGACTTTATTTAATTTTAATATTTTTTAGAAATGAGGTTTCACTCTGTCGCTCAGGCTGGAGTGCAGTGGCGCCATCATAGCTCATGGCAGCCTCGACTTCCTGGGCTCGAGCCATCCTCCTGCCTCAGCCTTCTGAGTAGCTGGGACAAAAGTGGGACTTTAAATTGATGCTGAGATTTGCAAGATTTAGTTAGTAGGATGCTAGAGAAGTTAAATCACACGGGTTGAAATATCCTAATGATGATGATAGCTAACACATCACATAGTGTTTACGATCTGTCAGACCCTATTCTAATGCTTTATTCCCATTAACTCATTTAATCTTCACAAAAACTCTATGGGTTAGGTGCTATTATTATCATCCTGCACTACAGATGAAGAAACTAAGTCATAAAGATATTCTTTTTTGAGGCTCGATTTGCCATTCATTAGCTATGTGAGCTTGGCTACACTGCTTAACCTTTCAGGATCTGAGTTTTCTGGTTGGATTAGTACATTTCTACGACTCCTTTCTACTCGATGCTTCAGTAACTTTGTGAGTCATTCATTCCTAATGATCTCTGATCTCTTTGCTTCATTTAACCAGGACATTCCACTTCTGCCCATATACCTTATTGATTTGGTGAAGTAATTTATTCTTTTTCTGTCCTTACCCTACTTTGTTTTCTATTAACCTCTGTCTCTGTCCCTTCAAACTCTTCTACATTCTTTTCCTTATTATAAAACTCTGGAGAATCTTCTACATTTTGACAGATTTCATTTCTAGAGATAGCAAGTTTATCTCTGTACATCAACAGTGGAGTTTGAGGACTTCCATTTAGGAGCCAAATGTAAATCTTAGAACTTTAGTGAGTCAAATAGTGTCATTTCCCTAAAAAATAACCATATAGAAATGAGTGAGAAAATGATGAAAATGAGCTGAAGTACTGACCTGAAGCTCGCAGTAACTGAAGGAGCAGCTGGGTCATGGCACCCTAAGTTATGCATTGACACTATTTTAATCAGTACATTTTACATTATTTTCATGAATGCTAATATATAGCTGCTACTATACTTGTGACTTAAGAATGATATTTATAGTATACTAATACACCCAGGAACGATGCAACGAAGAAGTTCAGATTTTCTATTCTCTTTCAAATTTGAAAGTGTGGACATGAGATTGAGGAAGCAGGTAGAACAGTGCTTGAGAAATTTAAGAGAACTAAGGTTCTCCGTTTATTTCAAATGGCCAGAGGATCAATGGACAGTCTTTCTCTCTCTGGTGACTTACTAATTCCAGAAAAACAACTATCTAAAAGGGAAAGCTAAATATAATGACAGCACATTTCTTCATTTTTTTTTTTTTGAGACAGAGTCTTGTTTTGTCGCCAGGTGCCAGGCTGGAGTGCAGTGGTGTGATCTTGGCTCACTGCAACCTCCGCCTCCTGAGTTCAAGCAATTCTCCTGCCTCAGCCTCCTGAGTAACTGGGACTATAGGTGTGCGCCACCACGCCCAGCTAATTTTTGTATTTTTAGTAGAGACGGGGTTTCACCATGTTGGCCAGGATGGTCTCAATCTCTTGATCTTGTGATCCACCCGCATCGGCCTCCCAAAGTGCTGGGATTACAGGCGTGAGCCACCATGCCCGGCTGAATGATAGCACATTTCTAAAAACATTCAGGCCTTTTTCCCTGCTTTGCACTAGAACCTGAAAATGTATGATTTTCTGTTTTATCTGCAAATTGGAGGGTTCTCAGAGTCACCATATTAACAGCTTATATGAAAGAGGCCAGATAGATGATGAAGAACATTCTAAGCTGTGTATGTCTACCTGGCACTTCTGACACCCAATTCTGTATTTTACATGAATCCAGGAAGTTTGTGGATTCCTCCAAGTATTCAAGTGACTCACATCAATGAAGGCGGAGAATATCTTGGCCCCAAACATCATCGGAAACATCTTTGTCAGCAAGGAGCAGAAGTTATATTAATTAAAATGTACTGAGAAGGTACAGGGTGCACTCCCAACGAGTCACACAACTATTTTAATCCTAATTAAGGATGTTGCCTCCTGGCATCTTGTACCACAGGGAATTAGAATAGAAAAGTCTGACATTTCTAGAATTAGGGTCAGCAGGCTCAGATGGGATCCCTCAAGTTAGGAACTGGGCACATTTTGACAGAGCTCTACCATTTTAATTAACTGATATTTAGTCAATCTCCTCCATGTGTTCAGAGAAGATTAAGAAAATGTTCAAAGTGAAAGGATCAGAAACAGATAAAACTTGGAGAAGAGTGAAGGACTTGGTATATTAAGAAATAATCACTGACCCTATAAAGGAAGAATATGATTGAGTGAAAGGTGCTGGACTCATACAGGAACACTGGCACATGCTGAGACAGTTGCCCAGCTGGCACCTCAGCATCCAGACCTTTGTCTGAGGAGATAAGATATTACCGGGATTTTTTGGCCAGAGACTTTGATAAGTTCATTCGTTTTAGAGAAACTTGGGGATTCACTGTGGAAACTTGTGTTTTTTTCTTTTTCTTTCTTTTCTTTTTTTTTTTTTTCCAGACAGAGTTTCGCTCAGTTGTCCCAGGCCGGAGTGCAGTGGCCCGATCTCGGCTCATTGCAACCTCTGCCTCCCAGGTTCAAGTGATTCTCCTGCCTCAACCTCTGGAGCAGCTGGGATTATAGGCACCCACCACCATGCCAGAATAATTTTTGAATTTTTAGTAGAGACGGGGTTTCTTCATGTTGGCCAGCCTGATCTCGAACTCCTGACCTCAGGTGATCCACCCAATCCATCCGCCTCAGCCTCCCCAAGTGCTGGGATTACAGGCATGAGCCAGCATCCGTCTGTCTGAAACTTAGTGTTTTCTGTGTGGATTTTAAAAACCTAATGGAGTTGTTGAGATATTTATTTCCTCACTGCATGTCATCACATATATAGACCCAGTGCAAATCTTTGGACGTGATAAGCTGACTTATTATCTATTGTCAAGAATGTTATCATTAACACTTTCAAGCATTAGTGTGTAGATGCAACTTTCATTATTGGAAAGGGCAAGTTAAATGATCCAGCGTGGGTAAATAGGAGGTAGCCTCGTGTCCTCCGGACCTCACATTCCCGGTAAGCCATCGCTTTTCAAGTGGCAAACGCTGGGCTCATCTTCCACATCTGCAAATGATTCGAGAAGAAAGAATTTGGGTTAACATTCAGAGATGAATGTTAGGATGCCTTAAAAAGACTTCCCTGAATGAGAAGGGAAAAGAAAAACACTCTATTTTTTGGTGTGTGATGATGGAGAATATTAGGGTTGTGAGTATAAAAGTACTTTTTTTTTTTCCAACTGTAAAGCTGGAAGAGCATATGAATAAGGAGGGTTTGTGCTGGCAGCAGCAGAACTGACATTTGGGAGAGGCGAGGGAAGCTAGCTTCTAGCTGGAGGACCAGATTCTGAGCTTGCTGAGTTCTACCAGGAAGCAGCAAGTGCAGGAGGTCTGGCCCTACCACCCGTGTGCACCCTTAGTTAATACTCTCTAGAGCAGAACCCAGAAAATGGGAGTCTGTGGCATAAACATGAATCCACATGTATAACTCTGTCAATTAAAAGACCAATAAACAGGCAGCTTAATAGGACATTATGCCATAGATTACTCTAATCGGCTCAACATATTGATTTCTGAGCATTCTCAATTTGTTTATCAGAACCAAGTGTATTCT
The DNA here is from genome assembly GCF_030222135.1 of Aotus nancymaae. Taxonomy (NCBI): domain Eukaryota; kingdom Metazoa; phylum Chordata; class Mammalia; order Primates; family Aotidae; genus Aotus; species Aotus nancymaae. The sequence goes on from NW_026988445.1 coordinate 28,138,797, forward strand.
TTTTTAATTACTTTGCCAATGTATCCCCGTGTTGCGTGGCTTCTGAAATATATAGTCTTACGTGGTAGAAAATGCTCTACCGCACTTAATATTGGGCAGGTTTAACAAGACCAAAATAGTATTGACTGACTTCATGTTGTCAGATATAAAGTTGGAGTTGCAAAAAGATGGATAGATGAATGAAGAAATCATTGAAAGCGGGATTTTGCCTGGATTCAATCTAAATACAAATCAAAAAATTGTAAAATAGAATCTACCAGCTAAAACTAATGAGCACAAAACTGCATTGATTTGGCCCAGGGTGGACAAATAGAACATCTGGCATATTTGGCACCAATGACACAGCTGGCATTGTTGGAAACGTTTCTGCAGAAGGTACAGATGCAGAAATGGGAGAATTGGTACAAACAGTGCAGATGGAACAGTTGGAACAGATGACAGTGGGCAGAGCTGGCGATGCTGGCACAGGTGTCACAACCTCAACAGCTGGCACAAGTTGTGACAATCCTGGGATTTCTTAGTACAAGGCACATGTTCATTTTGGCTTTGGCTGCAGAGAGATAAGAGCATTTTATAATTAGTAAATGTGCCATTTAAAAAAGAACTTTTTTCCCCTCCATCCTTAAGGACATCCACCTCCAACTGTTAAAGCTTGGAATATGGAGCATTTTTGCAAATTCGAATTTCCCCGAGAAAGCCATAATTGATAAATACAGATTTCATAGAAGAGGCAATTAGATATTTTTGTTCTGATATAGATAAAATTCATGAATGGGATTTCTTCATAGGAGTTTTGTGAAAAATAAAGGTCAGATTTTTGGAAATGAAAGTACACTTTGCATTTACGCCAAAATTTAATTGTTATAAATTTAGAGGGTTATTTGTTTCTGAAATATCATGAATATTTCCCAATTATATTAAATTTTCTGTAGAATTACACTTGAAGATGTGGTGCAAAATTGGAAACCTGTCTACAGAACAGGTTGGGAAAAGAGAAAAAAACGCTGGAATACAAAATATGGAGAAATCATGATTTGCCACTTTCAAATACCAATGGGACTTGGCTCCAATTTCCTCTAAAATGCTGTAAGTTGGGCTTGAATAAAAATACAATATAGTATAATCTTTTGAGCAATGACATTTAATATCAGATGAAAAGTTGAAAGAACAAAGCAACTTTTTTGTTAGTGGCTAGAAATTATTTCCTTCTAATATTTTTATTGTCACTAAAGTTTAGACATGTCACAGGAAGGCTACAAATGATTACCTTGTTATAAAATTATAAAACAAGGGATTAAATAATGGGTTCTTAAATCTATAAGCACATGCTCTTGAAGTACTCCACATAGTAAGTACTCCACAAGTTCTTGTTGAAAACAATGAACCCATGTCTAAGAAATATTGATATTCAGAATTTGAAAAAATTAATCACCCTCACTAATAATAACTAATCTTCTATTAGGAAGAAACAAAACAAATCAGGCCTCAGTCTTCCTGAAAGTCTCAAGTTTTACACATGTATTTTAGCTAGCTTTTTTCTCCCAAGGGAAATTATACATGAGAAAAACTAATTGGATGTCACCTACTCTATGTCCCCAAGGAAATTCATAATTATTTAGATTTTCCAGTTAATATTGAACTAAATCAGCATCATAAATCGGCTTCTGTTCATGATCATTGCAGCGCAGTGAATGTTTTAGATGTATTTTGAGACTTCTGGGGAACCACTACACTAAGGGTTAATGAATTCTCCCTGGTGTCAAGTTCTTGACCATTAACAGCATGCTGTCTTTATTTCCAGTTGGCCCTGCATGTTGTTACCCATATTTAATAAAGAAAAAGTTAAAGGCATTTAAACATATCTGATTATAATTTCTCCATTACTTCTACTTTGTTATAACCTCATGTTGAACCCAACAACACTGTTCTTATTATTCAGAACTTTAGTTCTGTCGCTTAACTTTAGCTCGTGTCTTGAATGAGCTGACAAAAATGTTTCTGCTTAAAACAGATACGTTAATTTGTTAATTGTACTTTTGTGACATAGAGCAACAAAGAGATGGAGGAGGTGGTGAGAGCGCTTCCTCTTCCCTTGGGCACAAAGATGATAAGAGATAAATTAGTTCGGAGGAAGAGGCTGGAAGTGTCCACCCTATACTTCTTGCCTTGGTCTGAAACACTACTCTGTGGCTGAATCTCAAATGAACATTTCTTCTAATCAATAAGTACTTTATGGAAAATGATCAATTCAGGGGAGCAAAGAAGGATATTTCCAGGCCTTGAAGTTCAAGGGGTCAGCAAAAGTTTTTCTGAAGAATGAGGATGAGGGTGAGTCATTCCTTCTTCAGGAATTAGATGAAAATTAAACATGAAGCATGCAATCTGCTGGAGCAATTTGATTCCTCTATACTTGTCCCAGCCACTGTCTATTTCTAAGCACATTGAACTTTCCAATTTATTGGTGTCTCGTCTTGTGCAAATATCCTTTTGCTTCTCTTAGCTCCAAGACATCAGGATGTGCTTTTCTTCCACCCTTCAGATGGTTGCTTTGCATTTCACCTCTCTGCTATCTCTGGAGGGCTTTCGAGTACTGTGTGAGCTGGGAGTTACGGGAATGGGGTGTGAACAGGGGCGCTTTCATATGGGGCAGCTTGTCTTTTCTGCCCATGGCAAACTGGAATGCATTTTTTTTCCTAGGCTTAGAAAATATCTATGTCGGAGAGGTGGTGAACAAAAATAAAGCCTATTCACCTAAAATAAAACCATCTACAAATGCAGAACAAAATTAAAGGGAAATTTATATGTTAAATCTTCCACTTTCTCTGCATTCTCCTGATGCATCAGCTACAGACACCTGACAAGACCCCAGCCCCAGCTCTTTTGGGAATGGTAAGCATCAATTCATGGATCAGGCACAGCCCCTAGGTGTGTTAGCAATAAGCCTGTTTGTGTTAAGGCGATGTTTTTCCCTCCTTGCCCTGCCAGAAGGGCTGCGGGATGGTTATGAAGACGCACTGATGTAGCTATAAAGCAGCTCATTCTTGTTAGTCTGTTGGAAATGGGAAAAGAGGAAAAAAGAGACAGGTAAGAATTAGGTGTTTTTTGTTTTGTTTTTAATGAAAACCAGAGTATGGAGATTATTAAGCTATTGTTTCACTGCAATTTAAAACTGAAATTATTGATGATTTGTGATCTAGAACTCACAAGCAAATCAAGATTTAAGCTGCCATCTATTCCCCCAAACTACTGTGCTGATATCTATCACTGTGTTATGTAAATAAACACTTAAATGAAGTGTAGATACGTTTCCTCATTTAAAAGTGTCTCAGTGTGAAAAAAGTGGATACTTTTTAAAAAAGTAGATAGTAGATAGACTCAGGTACCCATCATGTAGGTTTAACCATTATTAACATTTTGCTAATTTTGTCTCATCTTTCCCCTTGCCATCCACACACATATTTTCTTCCCACTTTCCTGGAGTGTTTTAAAGTAAAGTTGAAATGTCATTTTACCAGGAAATACTTCAATATTCATTTTCAATGGGCAACAGCAATTTAAAAAACACACACACACAACAACCCAGAATAATATTTCTTCATCATTTAATTCCTAGTCTAGCTTCAAAGTCCCCTGTTTGCCTCCGTGGTACATTTGTACAGTTAGTTTGTTCAAATCAGGACCCAAATGAGCTTCTGATAATGGCTCTCTGGTTTATTTCCTCTCTTTTTTCATTTTTACTGATTAGATAAACTGGGTCATTTGTCCATAGAATGCCTTTAATTCTGAGTTTGGCCAGTTGTTGGCTTGTGAAGACATTTAACCTGGTCTTCTATGTCCTGTATCTCCTGTAAATTGGTATTTAGATCTCTAGGTTTGCTGGGATTCAAGTTCGATTTTTTAGGCAAGAATACTTCATAGCTGATACTGTGTACTTCCTACTATGATACATTATGGGGCATATGATATGTAGTTATTCCATGTTTAGTGGTGCTAAGATTGCTCAGTGAATTCAGCTGGTGTATATGTTTGATGCTTAACACTGTATTCATCTGTTTTCAAGCTTCTTTTCATATACGGATATTGCTAATTTTATCTCAATATCTTTGTATAATCACCAGGGTGTCTTTCAATTGTTAACAAATATTATTTGATATTCATTTTATTAGCAAACTTCCAGTGGGTAATACCAACTTTCCATACACACACACACACACACACACACACACACACATCTCGAATTTTTTCATAGCACATTTTACATGTATTTTTCTTGCCTATATATCATTGGAGGTTAAAACTAAATTATAACATACTTTGTGAGTCTAAATGCATGGCCCTTTGCAGGTTGACCAATGAATACTAGGTTAGATCAATACATGATCAGTTAACAATTGCAGTAATCAGAGTAAATATTTGTAGTCTGGGTAATTTTAGTCATATTTGCAACCAAAGTTCATCGACTGTTCATTGCTATGTAACCAGTCTAAAAATGGTGGATCCAGTTGTTGCAGGAATCCTGCTGGCTAAATGAGCTTAACTATACTGCTATATCATTCACTGCTTGGCAATTCAACTATGACTGTCAAATGTTTTATAATTTCAATATAATCAGTATTGCATGACTTGCTTTTTACTTCATATCATTGGTAATAAGTATGTGGTAATAAATAGAACACGTGGGCATGTATGAAACCCATGGTGGTTACTCACACCTGTAATCTCAGCACTTTGGGAGGCTGAGGCAGGTGAATCACCTGAGGTCGGGAGTTCAAGAGCAGCCTGGCCAACATGGTGAAACCCTCTCTCTCCTAGAAATACAAAAATTAGCCAGTCATGGTGGCAGGCACCTGTAATCCCAGCTACTCAGGAGGCTAAGGCAGAAGAATCACTTGAGCCCAGGGAGGTGGAAGTTGCAGTGAGCCAAGATCTTGCCACTGCACTCAAGCCTGGGTGACAGAGCAAGACTCTGTCTCAAAAACAAAACAAAACAAAACAAAACAGGCTGGGCGCGGTGGCTCAAGCCTGTAATCCCAGAACTTTGGGAGGCTGAAGCAGGTGGATCACGAGGTCAAGAGATCAAGACCATCCTGGTCAACATGGTGAAACCCCGTCTCTACTAAAAAAATACAAAAAATTAGCTGGGCATGGTGGCACGTGCCTGTAATCCCAGCTACTCAGGAGGCTGAGGCAGGAGAATTGCCTGAACCCAGGAGGTGGAGGTTGCAGTGAGCCAAGATCATGCCATTGCAGTCCAGCCTAGGTAACAAGAGCAAAACTCCGTCTCAAAAAAACGAAACGAAACAAAACAAAACAAAATACACAGCAATATAGCAAACTATTTAGAAGCAGTTAAATGATAGGACAATTCCAAAATATAAACATTCATAATTGAAATCCAATGAAGAATGCATACAAAGTTTGATTGTTTCAAATAGATTGTTACTGAATAGAATCAGAATTATATGCAATGAAGTATTTAATAGACATTTTGAATATTTTAAATACTTTAATCCTTATTTTTTCCCTTGTCTGAAATGGAAGTGTGAATACCATTGGTTTAGGATTAATAAATATAGAATTGAATGTTTTTCCAGTGGTGATTAATAGTAACTATAAACACTCTCGGTATCAAGTTGTTGTAAAATCTTTTTTTTTTTTAAAGAGGCAGGGTTGTCTCACTCTGTCACCCATGCTGAAGTGCAGTGGCATGATCATAGCTCGCTGCAGCCTCAAACTCCTGGGCTCAAATTATCCTCCTACCCCAGCCTCCCAAATAGCTGGGATTATGGGCTACTGTGCCTAGCTATTTTTTTATTTTTTAAATTTTCTGTAGAGACAGGATCTTATTATGTTGCCTAGGTTGGTCTTGAACTCCTGGGCTCAAGTCATCCTCCTGCCTTGGCCTCCTAAATTGCTGGCATTATTGGTGTAAACCATCAAGCTTGGCCAATTTTTGAGAAATCTTTTTTTTTTTTTTTTTTTGAGTCAAGGTCTCACTCTCGCCCAGGCTGGAGTGCAATGGTGCCATCTCGGCTCATTGCAACCTCTGCCTCCTAGGCTTAAACAATTCTCTTGCTTCAGCCTCCCGAGTAGCTGATATTACAGGCACACACCACCACACCCAGCTAATTTTTGTATTTTTTATAGAGACTGGGTTTTGCCATGCTGGCCAGGCTAGTCTCGAATTCCTGAGCTCAGGAGATCCGCCCTCCTTGACCTCCCAAAGTGCTGGGATTACAGGCGTGAGCCACCGTGCTTGGCCTTTTTGTGAAATCTTGATTAGGAAAAATGTCCTATTTTTGTATGAAGTTTGAGGTTTCACTTTCATCAGTTCATCCGATTATTACTATAACCCAATGGGAGAGGATATCTGAATAGATTGAACAGATGAGAAAGCTGAGATAGGAAGAGATCAGATAACTTATGTGAGGCCACAAAGCCCATAAAGGACAAAGCCAGTAATCACAGTAAATTCTCAGTCCAATTTGGACTTACCTCATTTTGTTCTCGAGAAAATATTTAATTTACTTTCACCTACAGATGTTCTGAAGCCTAGGTCTGTCCAAGGCATTGCGGAAGCTTCCAGTTTGAGCACACTCAATTTGCTTCAGGGTTCCGGGAAGGTTTGGCGTCAAAAGTTTTCTACGATCTGTTTTCAGCTTGCCTGATAGAGAACATTTGGTTGTCTTCATAATTCTTGTCTCTCTTGGGCATCTCTGTCTATAACCCTTTTCTTCCTTTTTATACTCACAGGAAAGCCAGACTTCTACATAGTTTCCTACTTCATTTTCCTTATTTTATAAGAATAGAAGAAAGTTGGAGAGGGAAGGTACAAGACTTTTGTAAAATATTCATTAGATCCTGTAATGTGATTTTCTCCCCCAAAAATATGAAAAAGTTTTCCTTGGCAACTATAGTTTTAGTTCGTTTCTCTCTCCTTCCTGATGTTTGTACAATCTATGTCGGGAAGGATTTCTTTATTAAGCTCCATAAGTTTCCAACATGATTTCTGCCAGAGACCTGATTTTAAAAAACATATTGCCTTTTTTGTTCTTTTCCTTCCGTATTAAAAATACATTTAATTAGAAAGCATTCTAATTAAATACATATTTAAATGGAGATACATATTATGTTTCTTAGGATGTTTTTCTAATCTTATGATAAGACTATGACCATTAAAATTCGGAAATAATATTTCCTCATTGGTTAGTATCCCATTTTTGGATCTTTTCACTGGATATGGAGAAAGTATATGGTGCTTTTGAGACAATTGCTAAAGTGAATTTAGCAAAAGATCAAGAACTTGAAATTATTGAGCCCAAAGAAGAAACAGCGAAAGGACACCTCTTCAAAGCCCTGTGATTTGTAATCATTCTGAAACAGGTCTTGCCAGTCATCTTATTTACTTTAAAAAACAAAGTGAATTATACTGAAATTATAATAAAAAACCAGAGAGATATAACACAATACCTTAATTTTTTTTTTTTTTTTTTTGAGGCAGAGTTTCACTCTTGTCACCCAGGCTAACATGCAGTGGGGGTGATCTTGGCTCATTGCAACCTCCACCTCCCAGCTTCAAGTGATTCTCCTGCCTCAGCTCCTGAGTAGCTGGGATTACAGGTGCCTGCTACCATGCCCGGCTAATTTTTGTATTTTTAGTAGTGACAGGGTTTCGCCATGGTGGCCAAGCTGGCCTCAAACTCCTGACCTCAGGTGATCCACACCCCTCAGCCTCCCAAAGTGTTGGGATTACAGGTGTGAGCCACCACACCCAGCCTAAGAGTACTAGTTTAAATAGCAGAGCATGATTTAAAGAAACTCTTGGAATCTTTAAGAACAACAGAAAGCAATCATTGGTTTTTGATTACTAGAAATCTGGGACATGGGCTGGAGGCTTACTAGAAAAGCGGGTCTGCATTTTTCCCTCCCTGAATCTAGGAGTCTCGTTGCTTTTCAGAGTCCCCTGTTTGGTCCGCTCCCTCAATAGGATTGAAATCTTTTTAGCATCTGACTGTAAATTTGGGCTATTTCTTCTTTCCTCTTCCTTCTCTCAACCTCCATCTTCACAATGACAGACTGCATTCCGTAATTGCTGTCTTTTGTAATTGTTCTATCTCCAAATTGGCTGATTAGGGGAGAGACACAGCTGTCCATCAAAATGGTGTAAAGTGGCTGAAACAGCCATCCCCTGAGCTGGAGAAAGTTAATTGCACTTTCTGAGGCTATCCCAGTAGGAGAGGAGCTGAGAAGGGCCCCGGGAATCCCTGTTAGTGCTATTTTTTTTCTGAGCATGTCCATTTCTAACCTGAAAAGAAAAGTAGTAAACAGCATGTTAATTAGATTTGCAGATGAAATTAAATCAGGAAGCATTGGAAACACACCAGTGAATAAAGAGAAATGCTACATAGGGTTTCTGAGGTTAAAAATGTAGAAAGGATCAAACGAAATGAGAATTAAGTCAGACAGGTGTAACCTCAATGATTTAGAGAGGGGAAAAGCTATAAAGGTGTAAGCAGCAAGAGGGAAAAATCCAGAACACAGTAATGCCGGAGAGACTGGGGCAGCCTGGACGACAAATTAGACGAGTTTGCAATATGCCACAGAAGCTAATGTGATTTGGGGCTGTATGTGTAGAGACGTCACGTCATGAGGGAGAGGTGGAGTAATTTAGTGCATTTGGCAAAGACACACCTGGAATATTGTGTTCAGGTCTGCGTATCTTGGGAGCAGACAGATATAGGAGAACTAGAGGGAAATCAGCATAAAGCAACAAAAGTGATTAACACGATGGGCTGATTTATGAGAAAAATGGATGTGTGATTGGACATAAAAGAGGAACAGGAATGGAGCATTAAAATGGAAGTGTGTTTTCCCAATCTTCTATCTATAAGACCCAAGAATGACTGAAGTGTAATTAGCGTGAAAGTTTAAAAGGGAGGACTAAAATTTGCAAGGAGGGAAACTCCTTGAGAATAAAAGCTACGAGACTATTGAAGTGTCTTTTTAGGGGAATGAAAGAAGGGCCATGGCTGAAAAAAGAAATATGAGTCTACATTGTTATCATACTTTTCATTCCAAAGTCGTTAGATTTACCCTGACCACGACCCTTCGACACTGAAGAATTAAGTGGAAATGCTGATCCAGCAGGACCCCAGAAAGCTTCCTGGGTGCTTGTTCCTCTACAAAGTTCCACTCAGAAGTAGCCATTTTAAAATTTGGTTTCAGTAACACTCCCCAGACAAATGCTGGTGTCAGATGGCTTCGCTTTTCCTTCTTTTTAGTACTTGGATGTCTGCAAAGGCAGTGACCAAAAGCAACAACTGATCTGCCAATATCATCTCTGTGTGTGGCTGAAGGCTGTCATTTAATCTGAGGATTGGCTTCTGATGGCAAAGGGAAGAGAAATCTGACTTTCAAGGATCTCAAAATGATAGCTGGAGGAGCAGCATTTTGCACTAGCTAATGAGGCTAATTTGTTCTTAAAATACAAGTTGCTGTGCCTCCTAAATTAAAATTCACTTCTGATGTAAATACAGAAGATATAAATACAGAGAAGAGATATATGCTGTAATTTTTATTTTGCAATTTGGAGCCTGTTCTAAGAGGAGCTGTTAGAAAAGTGATTCTTTTTCCTCCAAATTTGGGGAGGTCTTTACTTCCAGGCTTCAAATACATGGAAGGACAATGATTAGCATTAATTTTTAAGAAAAAAAACAAAGTAAGATGTGTTCTTCTTGGCTAGAGATTACAAAATGCATTGTACTAGAGATTATTTCCTGAATCATTGTGATTCTCCACTTCCTCATCTGGAAAATGAATGTGGGGGAGTGAATTGCTTTCAAAGTAATTAAATAGTCCACTGACAAATGCTTTATTAACATTTAGGTATTTAATTAAAACTGCCGGAGAGAAAGTTCGTATTCCTAAGTCAAGGGGTTTCCCCTTTTCCTCTATTCACTGTGATGGGGAAAGTGAATGTTCTCGTGTGGTCTTCCTATAAAAGAAGGTTTTCTTACTCCACTCATTTTGAATGTTACAAAGAGCAGAGCAGAATCTTAAGATAAATTAAAGCAAACAATAAAAAAAAAGACCTTGAAAATAAAATGGCATTCCTTTTCTAAGTACTATTTTACCAACTATTGAAAATAACAGTTTGCACCACATTCTAGAAGAAATAGATACTCTCTTAATGGGGCAACGACATTTAATGCCTACATTAACAAATTATCCAGAGTGAAGCATTTAATATCTAGTTTATCTAAGGGATTTATGCTATCCTTTTACTCTAGGTTTTACTTCTTAACATTGGACTCTGATTTTCTAGCACACAACAGAGAAATTAGCTGCCCCAGTCTCATCTCAATTTAAGTTGAGGTCATGGAGCAAGAAAAAAGCTATGTTATTTATCTAAAAGCATTAATGAATTGTGTCTGGAATTTTGAATGGGTCTGTAACAGATAAACTTTTCCCTTTCTGATACCCAGAATTCACATGAAAGCAATTAAAACTGTTACTCAAAGGAACTGAATTTGCTATTCACTGACCAGTCTTTGTCATCTTTAACACACCAGATGAGAGCCACCACAGCTTTAAAAATAGGACCACAGGGACTAAAGATGTATTTTTTCCCCTTTCCATCTAGATTGGCAAAGTTTCTTTAAAACTTGCTTCCTTCCTCTGCTTTTTCTTCTTTAATTTAGCATTGTTGGAAAATTCTGGTATAGGCAATTGTTAAAGTTGGAGGAAGTGTCTGCCGTATGAAAGGAAGGAAGGGTCTTCGTGGGGAGCCCAGCCTGCAGTGCGACTTGCTAAGACATTAGACATGTTTTCATCATCAAATGCCACCTCCTTACTGTGGTCCCCAAGGCCCCGCGTGACGTGACAGCTGTCCACATCTCCAATCCTGTGCTTACCCCGTCCTCCTAGGTTCGGTCACACAGGCTTGGGTCTCTGGCTTGAATACTACGCCCTTTTCTTTTCTGCCTTAGGAACTTTGTACTTGCTGTTGCTACTACCTGGAATGTGCCCCCACCCCACAACCGACTTGTTTTTGTTTTTGTTTATAGACAGAGTCTCACTCTGTCACCCAGGCTGGAGTGCAGTGTTGTAACTCAGCTCACTGCAGTCTCCACCTCCCAGGTTCAAGCGATTCTCCTGCCTCAGCCTCCCTAGTAGCTGGGATTACAGGCGTGCACCACCACATCCGGCTCATTTTTGTATTTTTAGTATAGACAGGGTTTCACCATGCTGGCTAGGCTGGTCTTGAACTCTTGAACTCAAGTGATCCTTGAGTTTAAGGATCACTTGAGTTCAATCCCAGCACCTTGGCCTCCCAAAGTGCTGGGATTACAGGCATGAGCCAGTGCACCCGGCCCTCCCTTTACTTTTAGGTGCTGGCTCTCTCCTTCCTTTGGGTCTCAACTTACATGTCACTGCTTCAAAAAGGACTTTCCTACGTGCTTAATTTCAGCCGTGGTGCTGCCACCTTTTTCTCTGTGATATCACCCTGTTCAGCCTCCCCTGGCTTTCTGCTCTGCCTCTTCCTCATCCTTTGTCTCCCGTGGCACTCAACACAAATGGTCCTGCTCATTGGGTCGTCTTATATTGGCCATTTCTCCCCTTAGAATGCATGTTCCACCAGAGCAGAGGACTTGTCTGCTTTGTTCTTTGCATTTTTTTTCCTGTGCTGAAAACAATGCTTGCCCCCCCCCCCGGATGTGGGCCAGTCATCCTTAAATGTTGCACAAGATTTTAAGAAAACATCGCACATTTTCCAAACATGTCAACTTGTAAAAATGGAGGCGAAAAGAGACATGAAAAATCATTGTCTTAGAATATTATTCAGGCATATTTCTTAACTACAGCTACGTTAAGCCACAAGGATAGAACAAACATTGCCCACTTCAGCAAACTTGTCTGAATATATACATGGATGTCAGACTGTTACCAGCAGAAAGACAGCAAGTCAATAGGCAGGGTTCTTGTCAATGCACAGGAAATTGAAAGACTAACAAAAGGATACAGGCTGGAAGGTCCTTGAGGCCAAGAGCTTTCACTTCAGTGACTCTTTTGGAGGCTCTAAAACAATTGTAGGACACAGAAGACATCCATGGCCTAGGATATGGGGGTAAAATGGAATGGATCATTGTCAAGAGAGATGCCAGGGAAAGGCCAATGGGAAGGATGTGACGTAGGTTCTATTCTCAGTCAAAGGCATTACCAGCACAAGGCCTTGAAAAGTGCTGTCTTGCCTTTCCCACATAACAGAAGCCTGAAAGGAGGGATCAATCCATAGATACAAAAGAGAGAACCAACGCCTGTTTTTTTTTTTTTTTTTTTTTTAAGACGGAGTTTTGCTCTGTCATCCAGGCTGGAGTCTGGAGTGCAGTGGCATGATCTCGGCTCACTGCAACCTCCGCCTCCCAGGTTCAAGTGATTCTTCTGCCTCAGCCTCCCAAGGAGCTTGGACTACAGGAGCCTGCCACCACGCCCAGCTAATTTTTTGTATTTCTAGTAGAGATGGTGTTTCAGCATGTTGGTCAGACTGGTCTTGAACTCCTGACCTCAGGTGAGCCACCTGCCTTGGTCTCCCAAAGGGCTGGAATTACAGGCGTGAGCCACCACGCCTGGCCCCTAGGCCTGTTTCAATGGCATATCAAACAGAAAACAAAAACTGAATCTCCCAAGCCCAGTAAATCTAAGTGCTCATAAGGACTCCTGTCAACCATGTCATAGATCTAGAAGAAGCAAAGAAATCGCTGGCACAAGGGCAAGGGGAAATGTGCCTATAGGTCAGCAATGGCCCACAGGCCCTTTCCAAGTGTCAGCCAGCATCTCAGTGCTGTGCGTACATTAACTCGAGAAATCCCACTGCAATCTTGTGAAGTATGCACAGTTATTATTCCTACTTTCGCAGAGGAAGAAACTGAGGCACAGAAAGGAGGAACAACTGGGCCAGGGTCAATCAGGGAGTAAGTGGCAGAGCTCACCTGGGCAGGCCGCCTCTAGAGCCTGTCGAGACAGAATGTTCATGTTCTTTACTCTGAGAGCTTAGTTTTAAAAAGGAGTGCTTATTTATTTATTTATTTATTTTGTGGCCCTCTTGGGTATATCCGGTTATCTCTGGAAGCAAGAAAACCACAGTCTGATATTAGGGAATAATTTAAGGCTAATCATGCCTTAAAATGCCTGAGAACATGATGGAAAGAATGTGTCAGGACCCAGCTGTACCTCAGCTGCCTCCCCAGGGGTTTGGTGAACACCGCAGCATTATGTGTGGGGCTGCGTGGATGCATTTGTGACGTGCTGAACAGGTCCACTTGGCTTTTTCTTTTGCTGTGCTGCAAGCGATGCTTCATCTCAGCACCTGTCTCACAGGTCCTGTACTCACTAGGAGAGGCAGCAGAGCAGGGAAGAAAGGGTGGAGACGTGGAAGGAGGCCGTCCGGGACTGAACTCCTGGCCCTGCCATTGATTACCTGCACGAACACTGGCAAATTGTTTCGCCTCTTCATACCTCCATTTTCTCATCCACCAGATAATGTTAGCAAGATTCACCTTCTAGAGCCAGCGTGGGCATGATTAATGAAATAAGACCCGTGCAAATGAGTCGCACATGGAAGGCATTCAGCAAATGTTAGCTCTCTTGCCCGCCACCAGACCAGATCCTTACTTGTGGACAATTGAGGTTACGTTTAAGATCGTTTAGGATTTTGCATGGTGTCTGAGTGTTTTTCAGCAGAGACTAAGGAACATGCCAGATTAGTTCACTAATTTGCAGTTGCATGATGGAAATAAAGGGTATTGACTACAATTTGAATTCTGAGTCCCTGCCATTCGCATCGGTTTTCTTACTGAAGGTACAGACCCAGGTTTAGTGACACTGGTATGTAATGAGGGGTGGTGGGAACAACGTTTACCCTGATGGCAACGAGAGAGTTAAGGCAATTAAACTAGATTTACCCCTCCAGAGTCCAACACTTATTTCTCCAAGTACAGTGAGTTTCAGAGATAGCACATAATGTACCAATAATGAAAATAACTCTGTGAACAGCACGGAAGTAAGTTGGGGCTACTTCCACCCACACAGAGATGAATTTTATGTGCAGAAGCCCAGTGGAATATAAATGAACTGCTGTATATGAGAAATAAGGAACAAGAAGCTGAGACTCTGGGATATACCTCAAGAAGAGACCTGCACACTTTTCTTACCTCTCTCTCCCCAGAGAAAAAGCATGGAAATAAGGAATCCCTCCTTGCAGGGGTATGGCTGGTTGTCATAAATGCCATGCACAGCGAGTGAAAACTTGTGCCTGGAGATTCCCAGTATCAAGAGCCTCTGATTCTCATCACAAACTCTCTAGATGCTCTTCTGAGTGTCCATATTCAGGGCACGAGTCACTGGCAGCGGGTGTTAGTTCATTTTGATAAATGTCAGCTTCTTAACACTGGTTTTGGAGAGGGAAGGGGAACAGACACTGACCCTGCCCTGGAGGAACTGAGGGCATGCTGGAAGGCAAGCAGCTTCCACGCATCAGAGCCACGTGGACTAGAGCTGGTCCCAGCCTCCTCTCCCCTTGTCAGTGTAGGGACAACTCAGCACCGGCAGACATGCTCCAGATGTCCTGCCATCATCTGGCTGATGTAGACTCAGGGGAGCCCCCAGCCTCCTGTGATATACAGAGACAGGAAGCCTCAGGCTTCCAAGTGGTACCCTAGGGGTTTCTGAAGTGCACTAATGCACTAATTGAGTATCACTGTTTTGCTGTCTTTCATGCGGCTCCCATCCTGCCCACTCCTCTTCTCCTAGTTGCTTGCTGTCTGAAGGCTCACTTAATCAAATATCCCACTCAGTCAATTGAATGAATGTTGAACCACACAATGTGCCAAGGCGCTGTCCAAGGTATCAGAGTTCATTACTGCAAATTGCTGTTTACTACCAGAGGGTATGCTCTGTTTTTGCTTCTGTGAAATCTCCTCCTTACAAATGTGAAGGATAATGAAGAATAAAGAATAAAGTGGGGCCAGGTGCAGTGGCTCATGCCTGTAGTTCCAGCACTGTTGGAGGTCTAGGCTGGTGGATCACTTGAGCCCAGGAGTTCCAGACCACCCTGGGCAATGTAGCAAGACACCATCTCTACACAAGAAAAAAAAAAAAAAAACTAAAAAATTAGCTGGGTGTGGTAGGGTGCACCTGTAGTGTTAGCTACAGAGGAGACTGAGGCAGGAGGATCACTGAGCCGAGGAAGTTTAGGCTGCTGTGAGCCATGATTATGCCGCTGTACTCAGGCCTGAGTGACAGGCAAAACTCTATCTCAAAAAAAAAAAAAAAAAAGAAAAAGAAAAAAAGAATTTTGAGATAAAATGCAGTAAGATGAGTTTTTATGATTTTCCATGAAGCTTCCTTCCCCATATTTATTTGAACCTTTAAGGGAAGCATCAAATTGAGGTCTGTTTAACTATATGAAAATTCTTTTGAATCAATAATTATTGATATATGATCTGCTGTCCTACAGTACTGTTAGAAGTGTTGAGAGAGACTCAGAAAAGGTTTAGACATGGTTTAAGCTTTCAGGAAGTTTCTATCAATGTAGTTAGAAAGATTTAGTGGACACATGTGAAACAATCAAAGTTAAGTGGCACGTTTTTTAAGGGAAAAAATTACATAAGTGCCTTATTTTTAAGCTCTTTAGACTTAAACATGACCTGGTTAAAATAAACCCATACTTTTTTTTCTAATTTTTTTTTTTAGTCGGAGTAAATATGCATATAAAATTTACCATAAACTTTACCATTTTTAAGAGTACATTTCTGTGATGTAAGTGGTAAATTTTGTTGTGCAGATTAGCACGGATGGAGAAATTGGAAAAAGTGGAAGACCAGAGAAGTCTAATGCTCTCCAAGGAGTTGTGACTCGAGCTTTTATTCAAAGAGGGTGGTTAGGACTGGGATAAATGGAGGGGCAAATGGAGGTATGTTTGTCACACCCCCAGATTTACCTGAATGTCCACATGTAGGGTTGAAATTTATGTAAAATATTTGCTTTTATATTTTATGGCTCCTTGAATGGGAAATAATAAGTTATGAAACAAGAATTCTGATAATTGTGGAAATTTAGAATAGAATGTCTTATTTTAAACAAATTAAGAACTTGAGGTCATTTTGCAATCTGGTTACAGCTTTTGTTTTAATATATGGAGTTTAAAAAATATCCCCAGTGGCTATCTCAAGGAATAGCTCATTAAATATTGCCATTCAACAAAACTGGCTTCAATCTTTTTAGTTTTCTATATAATAAATGGCCCACTTTTATAAAGGTGAAAGTTGCTGTAGCATCTATTTGCAATGGGAATGGCTACTGGAAACTTGAGATTTTTTTCAAAACGAAGTTATCTTTCTAGCAGCAGCAATGACCTGCTGAAGACTATGCTATGACACATCAAAAGGTATACAGATATCCTCCTCAGGGAAATGCAAAGCAAAACAAAATGGAACAAAAATAAAAATGAATTCAGTGGCCACAATGGGAAATTCTGATCAGAGTTTATTGTAAAGAGCACTAGGGTGAAGGACGAGGAACAAGGAATCGGAACACCTGGGCTCTGGACCAGATTCCGGGGCTAAACCACCTTGGCAAAGTAAGTCAAGTGGGCTTCGGTCTCCTCGTCTAAACCAGCCGCATGAGCGTCACACGGTCCTCACCACTACATGTCGGGTGAACTTACATAAAATGGAGATAATGCCAGCTCTTCCTAATTCGCAGGATTCTGTGGAGTGTCAAATGGATTATGGTATAATAACAAGATGAAAAATGTCATTACCTATACAGAAGCCATCCAGAGTAAATGACATAGGGAAACCAACGAACAGCATTTTAGAAGTTTTCTTGGGGCACATTTGGATCATGGAAGTAAAGACTGGACTCCTACTAATTCTGGGCATAATTTAAAAACTGCCACCCATGTGACTTTAGGCTTTTTTTTTTTTTTAATTTTCTAGATAAGCTTGTTTACATATATGTTCAACCACGGCGCCCTCATTATCTTGCTCCACGCAAGGGCCCTCAGGTGGCATTTGCATTGAGTGGAGTGATTTTTGTTTTCTAAGAGGGAAATTTTACAAATTGTGCTTCACTTTTCTTTCAGCTTGAGCTGTTTTCTCCTGGGAAAACAGCTTTTTGCTTGGCAAAAATGGATGTGAAGCATTGGCGAAACGAAAGGCCGTTTTCATTGCAAAGAAAACTGCCTTTTGCTTTTGCCAAAAAAAGCAAAACATATGAGACAAAACCACAAATATTTCCCTGTTTGCAAACCCTGTGAAAACGTGATTTTTCACCAGTGGTGAGAATATTTTCTCACATTACTCTTCCCATTTCTAAAAATTATGGTTTCAGTGGTGAAAGTCATCCGTTACACCTGCAACACCTCATTACTGGAATCAAATATCATGAATATTGTTGTTAAACATGTTGAACTTATTTTCCAGGTGACACTGAAGGAGATATAGCCCTTGCTGGGTAATATTAGGGTCTCAACAAAATAGAATGAAAAAGATACTGAACCACCGGGACCACTGACACTGAGCAACGAGGCTCAGAAAGGTGTTTGGGGTTCAATTGGCATTTAATATAGAGGATGTAGCTGAAGGAATACAGACTAAGTACAGCAGGGAAAGAGCATAAAAGAGTGGTAATAACAGCACAGTGAAGAGAACGTTAAAATCTTACTGGGGAGATGTGGTCTCCCGCCAAAGGTGCGTAGTCAGCCGGCTGTGCAACCTCTGCCAAGTCAGCTCCACCTCCTGGGTCTCACATACCACCTGTGCAAGTGCTAGGACTCAATGAAATCACCATTCGATTCCTTTCCAATCTAAAGATATCCAATAACGAGCTTGGAAGTGCATTTGCAAAATACAGAAATTGTGACTATCAAGGGATCTCCACTGGTTGACTCCCTTGATTCTGAAATAGCCTGCTAATGTCAGAAGCTACTTTGGTGTCTAATGATTTATATGAAGATATTCACATGACAAATTTAATTTCCTTGTGTTTGTGACTGCCCTTAATACCAATATGCTCTTCTCATGCCTGTGCTAAGCGCTTTTTACTACAATTAAGCTAATTTCTTCTAATTTTCCCCAGGGAAATAGTAAGCGTTCATTCGCCATTTTTATATCATTAAGATATTTAAAACATTAATACAGATGTGAGTCACTCCAAGGAATAGATTTGCTTAGGGAGGTGGCGTGTAAGTAAATCTGTGATATGTGGAATGATATTTTGAAAAAGATTTACTTTTTAAAACAATTCTATGATGACCGTTTTATCAAGTAAGGAATCACTTTATCAAAATAAAGAGATTCCCCAAATGAATTTGTCTTATAAAAATTTATTTTTACAGATATTGTCAAGAACCCTCTGCAGTTCCTTGCTGTTCTTGACCCACCTCCTTTGTACTTGGATTTTCTGTTTCTCTCTTCTATGAGCTACTTGCTGCCTGCTAGTAAATGACAGCCATGAGGCAGGCACTGGACTAGGCACAGTCATTCTTGCTCCATCTGTCAGCTGTTTATTGATTGCTGACAACATGCTAGCACAGTCGGGCACTTTAAATATGTTTTCTCATTTATCCCTATAGTCAGCCCTAGGAAGGAGTCCTTATTATCTTTGTGTAATCAACACTTTTTTTTTTTTTTTGAGACAGGGTCTTGCTCGGTTGCCCAGGCAATGGTGCTATCGTGGCTCACAGCAGCCTCCACCTACTGGGCTCAAGCAATCCTTCTGCCTTAGCCTCCCCAGGAACTAGGACTGTAAGCATGTACCACCATGCCTGGCTAATTTTTAAATTATAGAGATGAGGTCTCACTGTGTTGCCCAAGCTGATCTCAAACTCCTGGCCTCAAGCAATCCTCCCGCTTTGGCCTCCCAAAGTGCCGGCATTACAGCCACTGCGCCCAGCCTCCAACGCTGTCTTCTACACGGCTTGAGCTGCTGATACAGTCTGCTATTATGCTCACTACCTGAAAAAAAGAAAGAAAAAAGTCTGCTACTCTATCCCCAGGGGCTTCACTTTATGAGTCCCCTCCCCACATGAAGCTGATCTGTTTGTCTGCAATGCTCTAACCTTCTTGGAAGGGTTTTGACAGGAATGTCTGGGATGGGGTGGTGCTTGGGGGAGTCTGGATGTCCCTCTGCTGCAGAGGGACAATGCATAGTGTGAAGAGGCTGTGCTGGGAATCACTGCAAGTGCAAAGCTGGTGAAGCCCGTAGCTCCTGTACTGTAGCAGTCGCTGGTCCCAAGCAGCTTCTGCTGTACGATATCACTAAGTGTTTAGAGCTCCATGCCAGAGCTCTTTGAACAGAAACACCTTCAGTCCCCTCATCCTTATTTTGTGGGGGTTCCAAGCTGAACTGGCCTGGCTTTTTGGGAGAAGTTTCCAGCCCCGTACCTGCATTGGCCAGGAGTGTGGGGGGTGGGTCAGAAAGTATCTGCGAGTGTGTTGGCTGAGACGGATGCGGGGTGTTCTGGATAAGGCAGATCACAGGCAGGCAATGAGTATGCGCTCCATGGAGCTTGCTTTCTACTGGTGGGAATCAAACAAACAAAAAAACAGAGAAACAAGCAAGAAAAATCTCAACAAGATGAAATCCAAGGATGGCTTAGTTGCTTATCTGCCCCATCGAACACAGAGATAATAGTTTGAGCCAGGCATGGTAATGTGCACCTGTAATCCCAGCTACTCATGAGACTGAGACAGGAGGATTGCTTGAACCCAGGGGTTCGAGGCCAGCCTCGGCAACATAGAGAGACCTTGTCTCTTAAAAAAAAACAAAAAAAAAAACAAAAAGTTTGCAATGCTCCATTTACTATTTTGATATAAAATTTATAGAAAATATATCTCCAAATATAATGCACTTTAAATATAAAGTACACATATAAATATATTTCATGTAAATATATAGAGAATAGAAATACAATATTGTAAATGTATATATAAGACATAAAATATATTGGCCAGGTGAGGTGGCTCACACCTGTAATCCCAGCACTTTGGGAGGCCAAGGTGGGTGGATCACCTGAGGTCAGGAGTTTAAGACCAGCCAGCCTAACATGGTGAAACCCCATCTCTACTAAAAATACAAAAATTAGCCAGTTGTGGTAGTGGGTGCCTATAATCCCAGCTACTCAGGAGGCTGAGGCAGGAGAATTGCTTGAGTCCCGGTGGCAGAGTTTGCAGTGAGCCGAGATAGAGCCATTGTACTCCAGTCTGGGCGACAAGAGCGAAACTCCATCTCAAAAAAAAAAAAAAAAATACATATATACATATATATATACATATGTGTATATGTATATATGTATATCTATATATAATTTATATGCTATATATTTGATTTATATATAGTATATGAATTTACTGAAAGACTATAAAAACAACATAAATAAAAAGAAAATAATTTATCAAAAAACAATTATGTGTCCTAATATGTAAAAACTGCTTGGCTCAGCCCCATCAATGTTGCTGTTTCTCTGGTGGTTATCCCTAGCCTTATTTAGATTCCCACTGACATTTCTTTTTCCCTATCAATGCTTAAAGCATTGACATAAAAATTTATATCTCCCTGAATAAGGAAAGGCTCTTTATTTATTTTTGTTTTTTGTTTTGAGACAGAGTCTCACTCTGTCGCCAGGCTGGAGTGCAGTGGCATGATCTCGGCTCACTGCAACCTCCACCTCCCGGGTTCAAGCAATTTTCCTATCTCAGCCTCCTGAGTAGTTGGGACTATGGGTGTGCACCACCATGCCCGGCTAATTTTTGTATTTTTAGTAGAGATGCGGATTTCACCATGTTGGCTAGGATGGTCTTGATCTCTTGACCGCGTGGTCCTCCCACCTCAGCCTCCCAAAGTGCTGGGATTACAGGCGTGAGCTTCCACGCCCGGCCAGAAAAGACTCTTAAGATGTACCATGGTTGGACTATCTCCTCCAAAACTCATGTTGAAACTCAATCCTTAATGTAGCAGTACTGAGAGGTGGTGCCTTTAAGAGGTGACTGGATCATGAGGACTCTGGCTCCATGAATGGATTGATCCATTCATGGATTAATGGGTTATCACTGGCGTGGAACTGGGGGCTTTTTAACAGGAAGAGAGACCTGAGCTAACACGGTGGCACACTCAGCCCCGTTGCCATGTGATGCTCTGCACTGCCTCAAGACTCATAAATACGAGTTCCCACTAGCAAGAAGGGTTTTACCAGATGTGGCCCCTTTAACCTTGGACTTCTCAGCCTCCAGAAGGGTAGGAAATAAATTCCTTTTCTTTATAAGTTACCCAGTTTCAGGTATTCTGTTAAAAGCAACAGAAAATAGACTAAGATGGTATGATTTTTGGTCTCATCTTCCTTCACCCTCCTTCCTAGCACGTTACTTATTCTCTGGGACTATAAGACTGGTCTAGATATTTTTGGTGGATGAGGAAGCGGAAGGGAGAATCATTGCTCATGTTTTTTGGTACTGTGGCAAATTCAAATTTGCAGTAATTTCATCTGTTTTGTTTTTGTTTTTATTTTGTTTTAAGAGATAGGGTCTGGCTCTGTCGACCAGACTGGAGTGTAGTGGCGTGATCATAGCTCATTGCAGCCTTCAACTCCTGGGCTCAGGTGATCCTCCCACCTCAACCTCCCAAGTTGCTGGGATTATAGGCATGAATCACTGCACCCAGCTTATTTCTGTTTTTATATGGACTTTCCAAATATTTATTTTATCTGTTTATTTAAAAATTATTTTTAAAGTATACAGTTCAGTGGTTTTTAGTATATTCACAAAGTTGTGAAACCATCACCACTATCTAATTCCAAAACATTTTCACCACCCCACAAAAGAAGCCCCATAACTGTTGGTACTTACTGCCCACCCACTCCCCTTGGCCCCTGACAATCACTAATCTCATTTTTGTCTCTATGCATTTTTCTGTTCTGGACATTTCATATAAATGGAGTCATATACTATGTGGCCTTTTATGACTAGTTTCTTAAACTTAGCATAGTATTTTTAAGATTCCATCACGTCATATCATGCATCTGTACTTTATTTCTTTTTATTTCCTATTATCTTATTGCTTCTTTCTGGTTTAATTTCACTTCTTGAAGTGTATCCCCCAAAAATTCTTTCAAAGGGGCATAAAACTGTGGCACAAATTTCCCTTAGACTCAGTATGATTAAAAGCATCTTCATTTTGCACTCACATTTTAGTAAAAGATTGGCTGAATATAAATGTTTAGGTTCAAAGTTCCTTATCTTCACTGTTTGGAAGATGTTCCTCCACAGCTATCAAGAATCCTCATAGCAATCTGGTTCTTGCCCCTTTTAAGGTGAACTGTTTCTTTCCTCTGTAAGCCTTTAGAATTTCCTCTTTAGCATTGACAGTCTTACATTTCACTGTGTAGTATCTAGTTTTGTTCCCTCCACCCTTTTTGATCTTGTTTAACACTGGATGAGACCTTTTCATTTGAAACATTTGACCTTTGTCTGATTCTGAAACATTATTTTTTCAAGTATTTTTCTCCCTGTTTACTTTTTTTCTCTCCTTTGAGGACTCTTATTATGCAGAGAGTGACAACTTTACTTCTGTTTTCCATACCACTTAGCTTTTCTCACATTGTTTTTTTTCCTGATGCTTTCTTTGAGAGTTCTCTGACTTGATGTTCCAGTTCACTACATCTTTCTGCATCTGTACTGATTCTGATATTTAATCTACTAGTGAATCCTTTACTTGGAAAATTATACATTTCTGTATACAATATTTCTTTTCTTTTCTTTTTCCTTTTTGAGTTGGAGTCTTGCTCTGTTGCCAGACTGGAGGGCAGTGGCGTGATTTTGGCTCACTGCAACTTCTGCCTCCTGGGTTCCAACAGTTCTCCTGCCTCAGCCTCTTGAGTAGCTGGGACTACAGGTGCATTCCACCACACCCAGCTAAGTTTTGTATTTTTAGTAGAGACGAGGATTCGCCACGTTGGCCAGAATGGTCTCGATCTTTTGACCTTGTGATCTGCCTGGCTCGGCCTCTCGAAGTGTTGAGATTACAGGCGTGAGTCACCGCACCTGGCCTCTGTCTACAATATTTGTAATCGTTTTATCTTCATAGACACTTGTACCTCTTGCAGGTATCCAATATCCTCCCATTCATATTGGAGACTATTAATTGTGCTCGTTTAAAATTCTTATTCTGTCTTTCTCATTACTTTTGCAGTGGTTCTGTTGTTTCTCTCTGTGAACTCATCTTTTGTTCTGTTGGGACTCTGAACTGCATTGGCGCCAGTGTTTGCCTTTAGTGGGAGACGGGAGAAAGCCTTGCTTGTGCTTTTCAGCTACTTTAGGTCTGGGGAGTAGGGCTGCCTGTACGGTTGAACAGATCCTGATTGCATTCTTGTTCCCCTATTTTCTATTTTCCCTACTTTCTGCATCATCCACCCCGCCAGGGAATTACCCAGGCCTTCTGTCTCAGGAAAGGCGGTTGTAGGTGGATGGCAGGGAGAAGATGCTCAGACTCCTGCCAGCCTGCCTGCCTCTGCCATGCTTCCTATTCCAGAAGGTGCTGATGTTGCCCTCATGTTGCCTCTCCAGCCCCACGTTTCCTGGGCTCTGGGTTAGCATTCCTGTACTAGGGGATCTCCCCGGGCAGATACAGCGGAGGGAAAGGGAAAAACAGGAGAGAAGGATCCAGTGGCTCTGGCTGCCTTCCACTCCAGACCACACTGTACCATGTTAGTTGCTGAGTTTGGGTCTGTGGTCCTCCAGACTCAGCCTCCCACCTCTTCTGTAGCATCTCTAGGTTGGGCTCCATGGAGGGAGTCGGCATCCTTGGATGCTGATCCTTGGATTCCTTTCTATGTAACCCACCTTGGGTTATATACATAGCTACTTTGCTATTTTCCAGTCCTAATATATTATCATTTGTCTTCCTAAATGTGAAAGAAATAGTCCTTTGACTTAAACCAAAGCTATCCCAACATTTGATTGGTAGGGCCTTCAGAGTAAAATGTGAAAGCCATGGTATCTTAAATGTACTTGAATAGCTTTTATAGATAGAAAGAGACAGTTTCAAAACACAATCAATGGTCTGATTAATATTTCATCTCATCAGAAGCCAAGACACTGAGCCCCGCCAGGGACTCTGCTTTCAGTCAGATAGGATTCAGTTGCTTGGTGTTCGACCTTCAATGTCCAAATATAGACAATGGAAAAGTGCTGATGAGGATATCCGTACAATCGTCAGCCTTGATTTCAAAGGCAACCCATTAATATAACTATTGAAGAGGGTGTTTTTTGGTGGAGGAGAAAAAATTTAAATCATTTCTTCAAAGAATATTTATTCAGCATCTATACTGTGACAGGGTCTATGCTAATGTCTTCATGAGATGTTCTTTTATGTGAGGGAAACTCAGAATTGTCAAGTATAAGCTGATCACGATTCATGAGAATGAGCATATAGTCTGAAGAAAGAGTCCCATTGTTTCTTATTCTATTAAAACTCTGGTCTTAAACAGAATTTGGACTATGCTATCCATGAAACTAGTTCAGTAGTACTTTATGGTTGTAGAAACACTGTATTGGAGGGATAGCTATTTTTTTTTTTTTTTTTTTTTTGAGATGGAGTCTCACTGTTGTTTCCCAGGCTGGAGTGCAATGGCACGATCTCAGCTCACTGCAACTTCTGCCTCCTGAGTTCAAGTGATTCTCCTGCCTCAGCCTCCCAAATAGCTGGGATTACAGGCATGCACCACCACGCACAGCTGATTTTGTATTTTTAGTAGAGATGGGGTTTCTCCATGTTAGTCAGGCTGGTCTCGAACTCCCAACCTCAGGTGATCCACCCACCCCGGCCTCCCTAAGTGCTGGGATTACAGGCATAAGCCACCACCCCCAGCCTAGGGATAGCTATTTCTTTAGGCTATCCTCTTCATACTTTGGTATAGAAGAAGATGGCATCCAACCTGCAGGTATGGGGAGATGAGAGCAGAGAATTAGCAGAAGGCACTTGTAGGCAAATACCTGGGGTAGGTGCAGTGGCCTAGATGCAGCACAATACATTATCTGGAGAGCCAGTTAAAATGCAGATTCTGGAATCCTTCCAGGAGACACTGAACTAATGTCTCTGGGGTTAGAGGCCCAGACATCTGAAAAGTTCAGGGCCTTGGCTGTGTGTGAGTCTTTCCCGTGCACCTAAGGTGAGCTAGGTAGGGGCTGCCCATGTGAGAAAAGAAGAAAGGAGGGGCCCAAGGGATGGGTAACAGTGGAGGGTCCCAGGAGCCGTGATAGATGATGAAAGCATATTCAGAAGACAGCCAGGTCCTGAGTCCTGAGAAATAAGATTATGCATCCAGATAAATGCATGAGGTGACACAATCACTGCCAGGGTGGGTTATATAAAAAGGAATCTAAGGATCAGGTGTGGGATGTGTGAGGAGAGTGATTTGTGAACTGGGATCCACAACTCGGGGCCACAGTAGGACTTCTTTTAATTAGAGCCTGTGTCTGTTGTCATGGCATGAAGACTCCTTCAAGACTCAGCTGGCGGCTAGAGAGATTTTGCAAAGTCCCAAGGGGAAGTCCTAAGGCATCCTCATCCATCTACCCACTCGTTAATTTATTCATTTATGCAACAGCCAGATGTGGCGTATTCATTACTCAACATGTATTAAGGGGTCCCCTACACACCAGGCACCGTGTCAATGGCGAGACTGTGCAAGGTCACGTGAAGTTCTATCTTTATCCTAAAAGCAAATGGAAGTCACTGAATGCTTCTAAGAAGAGATGTAACACAATCAGCTGGCATGTGGAAAGGCCGCTCTGCAGCAGCGGAAGGGACTGGCATGGCCACAGGCAGGCCAGCTGGGAGGCTGCCACAGTTTCCCCGTGAGAGGTGATGGCATGGACTGGGGTGGTGCGAAGGTGTGGCAAACAGACTGATGTGAGAGACACTGAAGTGGCAAACTTGAATGGGGAGGAGATAATGCTGGATTGAATATGGAAGAAGGGAGGGATTGAGAGAGACGGAGGTGCCAGAAATTACTCCTGGATGATGGTGCTATTCATTGCAAGAGGAAACCCTGAAAGAAGACAGCTTATGTATGAATCGGGGTGCTCACAGTCCAGCCCTCTCCTCTCGTTATTTCTGCTCTGCTCTTGCAATAATAGACCACATCGGCTATCTGCATGGGCTCCTAGTGGGTCACGTTTGTTACCTCCACGGACCATTGACTCATTGCTCAGAGCCCTGCTCTAGGAAAAGAAGTTTGCTTTAAAAAAATATTATTTTTAGGCCAGGCGTGGTGGCTCACACCTGTAATCCCAGCACTTTGGGAGGCTGAGGCATGTGGATCACGAGTTCAGGGGTTCGAGATCAGCCTGACCAACATGGTGAAACCCCATCTCCACTAAAATTACAAAAATCAGCCGGGCATGGTGGCACGCACCTGTAATCCCAGCTACTCAGGAGGCTGAGACAGCAGAATCACTTGAACCTGGGAGGCAGAGATTGCAGTGAGCTGAGATCGCACCACTGCACTCCAGCCCGGGCGACAGAGGGAGACTCCATCTCAAAAAAATCTTATTTGTATATATTTAGGGGGCACAAGTGCAGATTTGTCACATGCCCATGTAGTGTAGTGGTGACGCCTGTGCCTTTAATGCTCGCATCACCGGAATAGTGAGCGTTGAACCCAAAAGAAGTTTTTCAGCTCTCACCCCCTCCCGCCCTCCCACTCTGCTGCCTTTTGTAGGAGAAGAATGTTTTCTAAACAAGGTTGGTGAACACCATGGGAAGGCCATTAGTTAAATAACCGGGAAGGGATCTGAAAGTCCTACCCCAGCAACAGTGCCAGGGAAGGACCTGGGCGGGTCAGTCTTGGCAATCCTTCAGCATGGTGCTGAGCCACTGGTGTCAATGCGGTTCACGGGCCCTTCCCGCCACCCAGCCCCACAGGTCCACACATCTATCAGGCCCACCTGTTTTGATTGTCCTTTCCCTTAGTTTTTTTCTGACTCCTCTGGAGCTTATGAACAGAAAAACGTCAAAAAGGCCGGCCGAAGACATGACTCAGCCGGTGATATTTATTGAGCCAACTGTGTAAAAAAAACTCTACTAGCGTTTTATTTATTTGTTGTTGTTGTTTGTTTGTATGTTTTTTAGGCAGGGTCTCACTGCCTAAAATCTCCAGATAATGCATTGTGCTGCATCTAGGCTGTAGCAGGAGTGCCTTCTTTCATTCTCTGCTCTCAGCTCCTTGTAGCTGCAGGCTGGATGCCATCTTCTTGCTCAGACTGGAGTGCAGTGGCATTTCCATGGCTCAACTTCCCTGGCTCAGGTGATCCTCCCACCTCAGTCTCCTGAGTAACTGGGACTACAGGTATGTACCTCTATGCCTGGCTAATTTATTTATATTTTGTAGAGACGGGGTTTTGCCATGTTACTCAGGCTGGTGTCAAACTCCTGGGCTCAAGCATCCACCTGCCTCAGCCTCCCAAAGTGCTGGGACTACAGGCCTGAGCCACTGTGCCCAGCCTCTACCAGGATTTTGAAGAGGTGAGAAAGAAATGGCTCCCAAGAAAATGGAAGGTAGAAGCAAAACATGTGGGTAGTTCACAAATTATGCAACTGACTCTCGAAAAACAGAAAAAGGCACGATTGATTTTTCAGGAGGTTCCATGTACAGAAGCTGGGATCTCAGCACAGGGAGGCCACTGAGCTCCTTGCTTTACTAGCTAGAAGGGAGGGCTGGCAGGCTCTCAAAGCTCTTGGGGCTGCAGATGTTAGGACTTTAAAGACTTTGACCACGTCTCCTCCTCTCATTTTCACTGGAAAAGACAATGAAAACTCCCTACTGGGCAAGTGAGCTGTGATGTAAATGACCAAAGTTATAAGGATGTCTTCCTGGAAAACATCCCTCTTTCATGTGTATCTTCAAATAAAATGAAATTAATTCCCCCTGTTTAGTGGGTGAGTTGATCACACAGAACTATTTAGGTAAAGTGGAAAATCTTCACAGAACGTTGCAGTGTAAGTTAAGAGGTTAAGTAAGGGCTTTCCCTCACTCTAGGACTCATAATAAAAGAGTCAATCCACATTTTGGGTCTAGTGACCCCTGAGATTTTTTTTTAAAACAATGTCATCACCAAACTTAATAGGGCACAACTGTGGGAAACTGAGTCAGGGGCTTGAAATACCATTTCCTGGCCGTGTACTGCATACCTGAGTCAGGCACTGCAGGAGCTTCATGGACACTATTCACTTCATTGTTGCAACAACCATATTAACTAATATTATATCCCCAGTTTTACGGAAAAAAAAATTCAAAGGGTCAAAGGCACTGGGTGCACAGCCAGCGCAGGACAGAACCAGGTCAAGAGTTCTGCCAGATCCATTGTCCGTGATGTTGCGTTGCCTCTTGTTCCCAGTTCCCTTTCCACCCTTCTGATCTTTTTTTCACTTGCAGAGAAATAATCTTCCTGAACCCCATGAGCCACATCGAGAAGTTCCTGCTGTGGCCTCCGCATCACCTGAAACTTGTTAGCCATCCAAATTCTTAGGTCCTGCCGCAGAACTTCTGTTTTAGCCTGTTTGGGCTGCCATAATAGAGTACATAGACTGGGTGGCTTACAAACAAGACATTTATTTCTCACGGTTCTGGATCCTGGGAAGTCCAAGAGCAGGCATTGCAGATCCAGTGTCTGGTGAGGGCCCACTTCCTGTTTCATACATGGCGCCTTGTTGCTGTGTCCTCACAAGGCAGGAGAGGCAAGGGAGCTCTCCAGAATCCTTTTATAAGGGCACTAATCCCATTCGTGAAGACAGAGCTTTGGTAATCACCACCCAAAGTCTCCACCTCCTAACGGCGTCACACGGAGGGTCATGAATACAACAAGGATTTGGTCTGTAGCAACCATTGGAGATGAAACTCTGGGGTGGGGTCCAGCAATCTGTGTTGTCACAAGCCCTGCAGGTAATTCATAGGAAATGGGAAATGGGTGACTTAGAGAGATTCCTTGGGGATCTTTACTAGGACATCTCCAATAGGTACTCTGGAGTAATTCAAGGAAGTAACCAAGAACTCTCCAGGGCTCAGCTATCTATGAGTGGCAGATCATTTCCTGGAAGACTGCAAGGGGTTCTCTGTGTTTACATGAGTTGAGGAGCTGGGCTGGAGGGACTGACCACCGCGGACGGGCTTGTGCCTGCAATCTTTGTCTGCAACATAGGAACACCTCCTGTGGTTTTCATTTCACAGGGACTCTAGCAGCCCTGGTTCTCTCCAGGTATTACAAAATAGGCCAACATGGTTTTCCCTCACCATTGCAGGGTAGTCCAGCCTGAGCTTTTCTCGTCACATTTCCCACCTGCCTGTGTCCTCTTCCTGGCAGGGAGGCTGGCGCCGTGGCGAACAGTGAGCTGCTCCCGCGGAAGCTCCTCCAGACCTTGGCTGGTGGTGGGAGGCCTCCGATTTGAAGCTGTTGGTGATGCCATGCCTGGAAAGGTGTGCGCTTGGTGAGAAGCAGGTAGGGAGCCAAAGATGATAAGCTGGAGAGAAGACTCCAGATGGACGCCCAGACAGGAGAAGATGCAGCTGTCAAAGGGTGACCTGAACCACAGAGAGCTGAGAGCAAGGAAGTAGCAAATGCCTGGGATGAGTGTTATGGTCCAGGAGCTGCACATCAGAATTATCTGGATAAAATGATAGGTGTTAGAGCCCTACTACAGGTTGCTGAATAAGAAACTCCAGAGTTGGAGGCCAAATAATCCATTAAAAATGATTTTTAAGAGATAGGATCTATCTCTGTCACCCAGGCTGGAGTACCGTGGTGTCATCATAGCTCACTGCAGCCTTGACCTCCTGGGCTGAAATGATCCTCCTGCCTCAGCCTCCCCTGTAGCTAGGACTCCAGGAGCACACAACCGTGTCTGGCTAATTATTTTTTTCTAGAAATAGCATCTTACTGTGTTGCCCAGGCTGCTCTTCAACTCCTGGGCTCAAGTGATCCTCCTGCCTCAGCCTCCCAAAGTGCTGGGACTCCAGGCCCACCACATCCAGCCAGAATCCATTTTCTTTTTTCTTTCTTTTTTTTTTTTTTTGAGGCGGAGTTTCGCTCTTGTTACCCAGCCTGGAGTGCAATGGCGCTATCTCGGCTCACCGCAACCTCTGCCTCCTGGGTTCAAGCATTCTCCTGCCTCAGCCTCCTGAGTAGCTGGGATTACAGGCGTGCACCACCATGCCCAGCTAATTTTTGTATTTTTAGTAGAGACGGGGTTTCACCTTGTTGACCAGGATGGTCTCGATCTCTTGACCTCGTGATCCACCTGCCTCGGCCTCCCAAAGTGCTTTAGGCGTGAGCCACCACGCCCGGCCCAGAATCCATTTTCTAAGAAGCTCCTTGGCTTGCTGTTTCTGATGTGGCTGGCCAGTCCATGATCCTGGGATCAGGGGTCTATCCTAGCAGAGACCATTATTTAGAAACCATTACTGCTTTCTATAATACTACATGAGCCCACTCTGTATAAAGGCCAGAAATAGGGTGGGTCACCTGGGATTTGAGTGCACTTTCAGTTACAGATTAAGCTTTTAAATCAGTTAGTACATTTGGGGTGGCTGTTTTAACAGAGATGGAAAGCAGAGGGTTAGACCAGATAGTAGATTTATTTCTCTTTTATATGACAGTCTGAGGTGGTGGGGAATCCAGGGTGGCACACTGGCCTTGCTCTACGAGGTTATCGCAGAGGCCCAGCCTCCTTCTCAGTTGTCACCTGCCATCCCTTGAGCTGCTGTCCCCATCCAATAAAACTGGCTCAAAAGCACCACATCAGGGATCCAGCCCAGACAAGGGGAGAAGAAAGCACAGTGAGCAGCTTTCTTGGACCAGTGTAATCCAGAAGTGGCAGGTGTCTCTTTCACTCACATCCCATTGGTTGCAAGCTGCTCATATGGCACATCTGTTGCCAGGAAGGTAGGGGAAATAAACCCCTTATCTGGGTCACCATTACCTCACTAAGTTTGGGAAGTTTGGTTATTAAAGGGAAAATAGATATTGAGGGTTAACCAGATGTCTTTCCAAGTGGCTTGGAGTTGCATACCTCACTATACCAAGCTAGCATTCCCTATCATTACTGTCCATTCTTACCTGTTCCTTGAATGCCACCCTCCTCTGTTTACACATTATGGCCCTAGACATCATGGAGGTCGTGACAGGGTCTGTAGCTGCCACACAGGAGGTCATATTTTAAGCTGCCCAGGGCCATGTTTCCTGGGGTGGAGTGGAAGGGTGAGGGTGACTGTATTAGTCTGTTTTCATGCTGCTGATAAAGATATACCTGAGACTGGACGATTTACAAAGAAAAGAGGTTTAATGGAGGACTCATAGTTCCATGTGGCTGAGGAAGCCTCACGATCATGGCCGAAGGCAAGGAGGGGCAAGTCACATCTTACATGGATGGCGGCAGGGAAAGAGAGCTGGTGCAGGGGAACTCCTCTTTATAAAACCATGAGATTTTGTGAGACTTATTCACTATCATGAGAACAGCACAGAAAAGACTTGCCCCCATGATTCAATTACCTCCCACCAGTAGCCTCCCACAACATGTGGGAATTCAAGATGAGATTTGGGTGAGGACACAGCCAAACTCACTATCAGGAAAAGAGAGCTTGTGCAGGGGAACTCCTCTTTATAAAGCCATCAGATCTTGTGAGAATTATTCACTGTCATGAGAACAGCACAAGAAAGACTTGCCCCCATGATTCAATTACCTCCCACCGGGTCCCTCCCACAATACATGGGAATTCAAGATGAGATTTGGGAGGGGACACAGCCAAACCATATCTATGAGGTTAAGGGGTCAAAAAATGGCAGTGGGTTCAGCGGTCCTGGCCTCACTCCTGGCACCTGCTCACACTCAATTTAAGGTACTTCCCTGGATTCTTAAAATAGAGATTCCCAGTTCTGTTTGTTTGTTTGTCAGCTCTCACTGAATCAGTACGCATTCACCTACGTCTCACATCATAAACATCTGTGTTGCCACAGAATGAAATGCAATATTTACCCTATGGCATCTTACCCATCATATATTCGTACCCAGCAAAAATTCTTAAATGTAATGGGAAAATCAC
This sequence comes from Aotus nancymaae, assembly GCF_030222135.1. Taxonomy (NCBI): domain Eukaryota; kingdom Metazoa; phylum Chordata; class Mammalia; order Primates; family Aotidae; genus Aotus; species Aotus nancymaae. The sequence goes on from NW_026988445.1 coordinate 28,170,946, forward strand.
TCAACAAAATTTTATAGATTTTGGGCTTTGAGCCAAGCAGTGTTTATGGTTGGATTTCTAGCATCTGACACGACATAGACATACAACAAATATTCTTTGAATGAGCAAACGATTGACTGTGAGGATTTGGAGATGAAGCACACTGAATGAGAGTTCGTCATTCGCTGGGAAAAATGCATGTGCAGGCAAGACCTCATAATAGCACTCAGGAGACATCTGGTTCCCTGGTCATCTTTCATGTCTCAGTGTTGGAGCATCACCCCATCACTGGGTGAGTCTGCTTACCTCCCTGCAGGTGTGTTTTTGAATTAGCACATTCAACAGCACTGCTGTTGACATTTTGGATCTGTCAATTCTTTCTTGGTGTTGAGGGGAAGAGGGACTGCTCCATGCATGGTAGGAGATGTAGCAGCAGCCCTGGCCTCTAGCCACCAGATGCCAGTAGCACCCCTCTTCCAATTGTGACAACCAAACTTGTCTGCAGACATCATCAGATGTCCCCTGGGGGCCAAAATTGCCTTCTTTTGAGAAGCACTGGGGTGAACCCATTGCACATCTTTTTTACAAGGTGTGCCACAGATGCCGACCAAGAACTTGTACAGATACTTAAGGACGAGTCAAAGCTTTGCTCTCAGGGACACTGGCTCTTCCCATAGGTCCCTGGCTGATGCGAGGGAGTGGATTTCTGTCTTGGTGCAAATATACATCTCATTCTTAAAGTTTCACAACAGGATGACAACTTTGCCTCCCTCACATCTGTTTTAGGGCACATGGCCCTCATTCTAAGCAACACCACCAAGATGGCAGTGTGGCACCCAAGATGGTAGTGTGGCACCCAAGGTGGCAGTATGGCACCCAAGACGTGTGCTTTCACCTTTCTCTCAAACTCACTGTTCCTTTCCCTCTTTTTCTCTAGCACTGTTTCTTGACTCATGCCTAGAGCTCCACAACTTTAAGATAAGTATCAGGATTCTTAGTTGCAGGTAAATGAAACCCCATCTCAAATGAGTGGAGCAAGGATGGGAATGCAGAGTTGGGAGAGGGGAGGGTCAATACCTCGTCTGGTGGGGTGTGGAGCTCAAGTGGTCTCCTAAGAAACGTATTTCCCCTGGGCCAGCTTGGTTCTGAGGAAGCAATCTTTTCATGGTGGCAAGTGGATGTTGTTATCTATGGCCTTACCAACTCTCACCTTCACAGGATGCCCACAGAAACAATTTCCTTTCCCCAATAGTTCCAATAAAACCTTGGAATTGGGGCAGGCATGATGACTTACACCTATAATCCCAGTACTTTGGGAGGTCAAGGCAGGAGGATCTCTTGAGGCCAGGAGTTGGAAACCAGCCTGGGTAATATACTGTGACCCTATCTCTAAAAATAAAAAAGAAATTAGCCAGGTGTGGTAGTGCATGCTTGTCCCAGCTACTTGGGAGGCCAAGGCAGGAGGATCTCTTGAGGCCAGAAGTTCAAGACCAGCTTGGCCAACATGGTGAAACCCTGTCTCTACTAAGACTACAAAAACTTAGCTGGGCATAGTGGCAGGCACCTGTAATCCCAGCTACTTGGGACACTGAGGCAGGAGAATCACTTGAACCCAGGAGGCAAGGTTTCAGTGAGCCGAGGTTGCACCACTGCACTCCAGCCCTGACGACAGAGTGAGACTCTGTCTCAAAAAAACAAAAACAAAAACAAAAAGGCTTTGAACTGAGTGTCATTTGTTCTAATTGTCCTGGCCTGGAGAGTTTGACCACCCAGATGTCACTGTGGCCACTGCACCTGGTGCTCTGCAGGGACAGCCTGCCCTCACAGCTACATCTTGGGCCAGAGGTGAGGCTAGCCACACAAAACCCTGGTGGATCCAGGGTGAGAAGATGGGTAGATACAGGGCAGGAAAAACCACATATGTCCACTTGAGCACTAAAAGGGGGCCACGATTGATGCCTTTCAAAGGTTAGGCCTGAGAGGGATGCTCCTTGCAAGACTGCCAGTGCTGTGTGTTCCCACATGCTGAGTCCTGGCTCACTGGAGCCCTTGGGATGCTCCTGGTTGGCAGGTGCTTGTTGTGCTCTTAGCTTCGGATCTTTGGTTTTGATGGTGCTCTTCCATTTGTACCCTTGCTGTGCATAATATTGTGATATAATAAGAAATATATATATTTGGTTTTTGTCCACAGTTCCTGGCATAGATTTCCCAAAACCCTTGGAATTTCCATTGTGTTAGGTGTGAGAGGAGCATCTTCTGTTATTCATAACAAGTCCCTTTCAACCACACCTTAGTTTATGTTAATGAGGTGACATCTAGAAAACCCCTAAGGTTGAGGGCCTTTCAAGGAGAACCATGTGATTCGAGGTTGAAGCTTTTAGTCCCACCTGCCAGGAAAAGGAAAGGAGCTAGAGATTGACTTAATCAACAATGGCCAAAGATTTTATCAATCAATCATGCTTACATAATGAAGGTAATGGAACCTCTATAAAAACTCTAAACAATGAGGTTTTCAGAGCTTCTGGATTGGTGAACCCATGAAGGTGCTGAGAAGAAAGTGTGCCCAGAGAGGGCATGGAAGTTCTGTCCCCCTTTTCCTATCCCTTGCCCAATGCATCTCTCCCATTTGGCTGTTCTTGAGTTTTATCCTTTATAATAAACTAACAAACATAAGTAAATATTTCCCTGAGTTCTGTCAAAGTTGCTAGCAAATTATCAAACCCAAGGAGGGGAATCAGGGGAACATCTGATTTATAGCCGGTCAGTCAGAAATTTGGGAGGCCAAGACCAGATGGGGTTAATGATTGGCATCTGCAGTGGGGATATATATATTTGTCGGGTACATATATTTTTCAATGTATAATTAAGTTATCAACTATAATCACCCTGTCGTGCATTCAAATAGTTTGTCTTATTGTAGGACTGAGTTCTTAAGAGGTCTGTGCTAACTCCAGGAAGCTGGTGTCAGAATTGAGTTAAATTGTAACACACACAGTTGGTGTTCACCAAGAATTGAAGAATTGGTGGGCGTGGGATAACCTCTTCTCCCTTTGGTGTCAGAAGTGTGAGTGTGGTGATAGCAGAGTAATCATCTCTTCACTGTGGCCCTTGGGTGCCCTCCTGTCCTCATTTCCTACTCTGGCTTTACTAGCCACCCCCACTCATGCAGCACCACCCAAATTTTCCACACGCTATCCTTGACCATACGCCTAGAGTTTCAAATGTGGCAATCTGATACTTGTGCTGACAGTGTAGAATGTATGAAATCTAGATATGGATGGTTAATGGGTACATTAAAAAATAGAATGAATAAGACATACTCTTTGATTGCACAACAGGGTTGTGCTAGTCGATAATAACTTGCTCTGGCATGGTGGTTCATGCCTGTAATCCCAGCACTTTCAGAGGCCAAGGTGGGTGGATCGTCTGGGGTCAGGAGTTCAAGACGAGCCTGGCCAACGTGGTGAAACCCCATCTCTACTAAAAATACAAACAAACAAAAATTGGCTGGGCATGGTAGCAGGCGCCTGTAATCCCAGCTACTTGGGAAGCTGAGGCAGGAGAATCACTTGAACCTGGGAGGCAGAGGTTGCCGTGAGCCAAGATTGAGCCATTGCACTCCTGCCTGGGCAACAAGAGTGAAACTCTGTCTCTCCGGGTGAAGTCTTCCTAAGAAAAGAAAAAAAAAGGAACTCTGTCTCAATAATAATGATAATAACTGAATCATACATTTTAAAAGAACTGAAAGAGTATAATCAGATTGTTTAAAACACAAAGGATAATACTTGAGGGGATGGATGCCCCATTTTCCATGATGTGATTCCTACTATATACCCACAAAATGTTTAAAAACTAAAAAGAAATAAATCTGAACATTATTCTGCTGGAATCCAAATGTCATCCACCAGATTCATAAAACACCACCACATATCTCTACATGGAAAAACAAGGGCAAGGCTGAGAGTTGGAGATTCAGGAACTCTACCCACCTCATCCCCTTCCCTTTGGGTTCAGTGTAGGCACATCCTTTCTCTCAACAGCCATAATGGAAGTGTTGTCTCTGGCCATGACCTTCTATTATTTTTAAGTAGCTGTGGCTGAACAAAAGACAAATAAAAACTTTCTCTGCTTGACATTGAAAAAATTGCTGGCATGTCATATGGTAATTCATTAAAGAATTCTCATTCATCAAAACAATTCATTTTTGTTTGAAGAGGCTGAATAAGCAGTTTCTTGCTGATTTCACTGTCAGCCTCTCTGGCCACATGTGGCTCTGGTTCATTTGCAGTAATTTTATTCTCAAATATTAAAAGCTTTGGGGGGCATACATGGAATATTTTAAATCAAATGTTGCTGTTTTACTTAGACACCTCCATACAAGCTTATTTCCCTCTTTATATTTTTTCCGTTACAATTCTAATACCTAGAACTTACATTCAGTTACTTTTTTAAAGATGGGAAGCATACACCAAATGGATTGATTTGAATCTGTTATTGAACTGTGTCTAGGAAAATGGTCTTGGGGTAATTTTAAAAGCATTTTTTTAATATCCTAAACTAGGGGGAATTATTCGGGAGTTTCTTGGAATTCTGGGCATAATTAACCCTTGTAAATGTCTGCTTTACAAAGTCCTTCATTATTAAGAACACTCAGTTCATTTTTTATGGTAGTTATATTTCAATACCACAGAAAGATAGCTGTTGGATTTCCCCAAAGTTTTTTCTCAGAAATCTTTAGTCAGGATTATTTCCCAATGTCTAACTTGTGTTATTCATCTAATAGATTGTATCTTTTAAGACACTGTTTTCCTTTCTTTAGCCTTTCAGCTTCTTCTTCCACGGGCCCAGTTTCCTTGGTTAAATCTGAAATCATAATGCCTCTCCCTCTGACTGCTCCTCATTTTCTTTCCTCTCCTCATAGAACAGAGACTATAAGCTCAGAATGCTGAGGTTAGACAGATATTTTAAATGAGTAAATAGGCTGGGAACAACAGAAAGCAAACACGGGGGTGGATGGGGGCTCTGGAAACCAGAGATCCTAGAGGAAGGAGAAGATTGCCACCTTTTAGCACCAGCTAAGAGTCCCCGTAAGAGATGACTAGCACCAAAATTGCCAGAAGGTACACTTCCAAGAGAAGCCAGAGATCTAGGTTTTAGAGTGAAATGCTGCAGTTTTAGAAATAGTCAATTATTTAAAATTGTTAAGATTTCCCCTTCCCAAAGCCTGAACATATCCCATAGCCACTAGAAAGTCTTTTACTTGTGACTTCTCCATGCTTTCACTAAAGTTACTGCCATTACATTTGATTAGACCGTGCTAATTCTTACTCTTCCCCTCACCTCTTTATACTTGGCCCAGAGTTTTGCGAGTTACAGTAGTAACCTGGTAAGTATCTAATGACAAGAGTCCTGCTCTTCCGCTACTGTTATTTCAGGCATTGGGACCAGAGCTCTTCCTGGGAAAGAGTGAACTGGGACCAATTTCCCTTGGCAGTGCTTTGCCACTGGCCTGTGGACAGAGACTGAGGAGATAGTTGGGGGTCAAGAAAGAGGTGGCTCAACCCTTAATGCTGGAAAAGAAAGAACAGCTGAATCCCAGCCACCGTCTGTCCACTTTGCCCTCTATCACTTGGTACTCTTCCCTCTGCCCTTGTTGATCCAGCACCTCTGCCACTATTGTCAACACCAGGAGAGGCTAGACACAGGCTTATTCTGTGTATCCCACGTTACCCCCACACAGCGCACACACATAAACACACACAGATGTATACACATCCACACAGACTCACACTCACATAGACACACACATATCCATAGAGACAGATACATTCACATGCACACAGAGACATATTCACACATACAGTAGCACACACACATCCACACACAGAAACATACATTCTGATACACACATATACACACAGACACACATAGACACACAGACACATCTACATACATTCACACACACAGACACATAGATACATGTGTCCATACACAGACATACACACACAGAAACACAGGGAGACATGCACACATCCACACACAAAAATATACACATCCACATCCAGACTCCACACACAGGCACACATACACACACACCCACACACTCACACACACACACAGGACTGTCAGGCCCTGACTCGTTTTCTTCTCAGCTGCTCTTGACGTTCATTTTTGTTTGATTTAAGCTGTACAAGGAACGTGGTGTGTCTGGGATGTCCAGTGTTGTGAATAGGAATGAAGAAGTGACGTGTGCTCAGTTATATCATACCCCAGCTAGTCCACAAGTTTGTGTAATCGGGAGTTAATGGTATCTCGCATTTAGATAGTACTTAAGTTTTTAAAACATTTTTCCAGTTATCATTTTAGTTTTAATTTTACAAATAAACCCTGTGGCTCTGGTAGTGAAATACTGTCCCCCCCTCCTTTTTTTTTAGCAGATTTTGAAGACTTGTCAGAAAGGCTCAGAGGCTTGCTTGATGATACAGTGTGATCAGACATCGGAGGGTCTCCAAAAACATCTGGACATCAGATATTAAAGTACGATGTTGGCTGACATGGATTTTCACTGAATTGTGTGTATGGTTTTACTTTTCCTGTGATTTTATTTTTTTTTAACGAAAGTGATTCATTACCAATGATAACTACACAGGTGATTGAATATTTATAGCGTAGTTGACCATGGTGTCCCAGTTTTCAGTCTTACTAATTTGATCACTGTCTTTATGGCCACTCAGCCTATTAGTAGGAGATCAAAGACCCGCATTCGTTTTCTGAGTATGATGATCTGTTTGTTTTTTTCTAATTAGATTGGGTCAAGCAGTGCAGAAAGAAGGGTAAATGCAGGATTTTCATGCAGTGTTCTTGTTTGTACATACCTTGCTAAGAAATGTTAAAGCACTAGCCTGCTAACTTACTGCGAACTTATGATCTAGCAAACTCTTCTTTGGGGGAAGTTATATCAATTGGGATTTTTTGGCTACAAAAACTAGAAAACCCAAGTGAATTAAGCTGTAAAAAAACTTAATATCCCAATAGCCAAACTTGGACCAATTTTAACAACAAAAGGAAGTAGTATTGGATTGCAGCATAAAGTGTAAAATAAATATCCACGAATCCTCACCGACAGAAATAAATGATTGCATAAATAAGTTAATAAATGGGGGAGAAAACACAAATCCTTACAGAAGAATTCCAAATAATTTATGTGAATATTCTGCCCTCAAGGAGGTGGACCACACTTCCCGCTCCTTCAGGGTGGGCTGCCTATAGTGACTTCTTTCTAAAGAATACAGTATAGAAAGGGATGCCGGGGAAGAGTAATTTACAGTGGAGACACCTGACAAACACTACCCCTGGCAGGGGGTCAAGGTCAGTATCAACAGTGATAAATCATGTTGAAAGCATGTACCCTTGATATGTGATGAAAATGGCACTTGACCTCTGTGGTCTTCCTCCCCCAAACCCCATAACCCCAGTGTAATCATGAGAGAAACATCAGACAAATCCCAATAGAGAGGTATCCTACAAAATGCTTCACCATTACTCTTCAAAACTGTCAAGGTAAATCCGAGATACTGTCACAGCCCAGAGGAACCTAAGGATCCATGACAACTAAATGTAATGTGGTGTCCTGAGTGGGATCCTGGAATGGAACGTTAGGCAAAGCTAAGGATATCTGAATACACTCTGGGCTTTAGTTAGTCATAATATATCCAGTATATTGGTTCATTAATTGTAACAAATGTACCGTACTAATGCAAGACGTTAATAATAAGGGATTCTGGGTGAGAGATATATGGGAACTCACTATACATCTTCTTGATTTTTCTGTATATCTAAAACTATTCTAAAAAAAGAAGTGAGGCCGGGCGTAGTGGGTCACGCCTGTAATCCCAACACTTTGGGAGGCTGAGGCAGGTGGATCTTGTGATGGTCAGGAGTTCAAGACCATCCTGGCCAACATAGTGAAACCCCATCTCTACTAAAAACACAAAAATGAACCCGGTGTGGTAGTGCGCACCTGTAGTCCCAGCTACTCGGGAGGCTGAGGCAGGAGAATTGTTTGAACCCAGGAGGCAGATGTTGCAGTGAGCCAAGACCATACCATTGTACTCCAGCCTGGGTGATAGAGCAAGACTCTGTCTCAAAAAGAAAAAAGTGATGTTTTTTGTTTGTTTGTTTGTTTTTGAGACAAGGTCCCACTCTGTCACCCAGGCTGGAGTGCAGTGGCAGGATCACAGTTCACTGTAGCTTTGAACTCCTGGCTCAAGTAATCCTGCCACCTCAGCCTCTTGAGTAGTTGGGACTACAGGGTGCATCACCACATCTGGCTAATTTTTTAATTTTTAAAAAGTTTTGTAGAGTTGAGCTCTTGCTATGTTGCCCAGGCTGGTCTTGAACTCCTGGGCTCAAGCAATCCTTAGCCTCTGAAAGTGCTGGGGTTACAGGTGTGAGCCACCATGCCCAGACAAGTATGGTTTCAAAAAAGTCTTATCTCACCTAAAAGAGAGGATTCCTAGGACATGTGCAGAGTTGGTTGATCCAGCAGAACAGCAAAGCTGGAAGCGCAGGTTCTTTCCCGTCTCCTGCTCTGCTCACCCAACGTGGGCTGACCTCAGCTACTGGGTCTCATGGTTGTAACAGAACCACTGTACTTACCAGGACACAGGCAGACAGGATAACATCCAACAAGAGGCAAAAACCATTTTTCATTATGTTCCTTTGTAAGTATGAAGGTCCTTTTCCTAGAAGCCCCCAGGGGGTCTCCCCTTGGAGACCATTGGATAGAACTGGTGCCATATCTGCTCCTGAGCCATCACTGACAAGGGAATAAGACAGCCCCAGGGTCTGACAGAAACAGGATGTCCCTTGAGTCTCATGGTGGGGGCATCTGAACCAACTGGCTCTTCCAGCCCCTAAGAAGAGGGTGAGCAACTGGCCCCATTGCCGTGGAAGCTGCAGCAAAGCAAATGACCTTCCTACTTGGAAGGGTTGTGGTTACATCTGCTTCCCCAGGTTGAACTCCGGCCCTTACTAAACCCCATCCTCTTTGTGTGTCCATTTTTCCAACTTGTGCGAGTCCTTCTGAAGGTTAATGCTTAGGTGTTCTATATTAAGCTGCGGGTGTATTATTTTTCTCTTTTCTTTCCATTGGCTGCCTAATGGCTTTACTACTCACTGTAACTCTTCCCGTCTCTCAAAATGAATAAGGAAAGCTGCTTGGCTCAGTTCCCTGCTTTGGGTTAGTTTGGAGGCACTTATCTGCAGTGCTCTCATATCTGTGCTCTATTTTCAGGGCTCATATGAAGCTCTGCTAAGGAAAGCCATTTTCCCCCTGCTTTTCATCAGAAAAATGTAGATGACAAATGTCTATATAACAGACCTTTCATCAGTGCCCTCGACATCTTACCAGTGGCCCAGCCCTATTACGCTGCTGCGTCCTGCCAATCCCAGTCTCTCCAAATGGTGATATATGTTATTAAGATGCTAGATTTTCTCGTAGTAATGTGGTTTCTAATAAGCTATGGAGTACTTTTTGTAAATAATTATGATCAGTAATCTGGGTCTCACAGTCTTGTTTTCAGCGGCAAGAAAGGAGAAAATCCTTAAAAATTAAATAGGTAAACCTTTTTTATCTTCAAGTGAGGATAAACATTGACAGTAACCACAGTTGCTTTCTCTCCTAAAACCAAGAAAAGGCAAAAAAAAAAAAAAAAAAAAAAAAAAAAAGTGAGAATAGGAGTGAACTAAAGATCTAGATTCTACAATGTACTTGTCAGAGAGTGATGAGTTCTCTGGTAAAATAAATCCAACAGGCTTTGAAGCCTGGCTACACTGCTGAGAAGGAGTATGTGAAGGAGACTTTGTTCAAGAAGCAAAACAAAACAAAAATAGAGGAAGAGACTGAAAACCACATTGTTTCCTGGCGAAGGGTGTGAGCTGAATTGGGTGAAGGAATATGAACTCAAGAACCCCTGGGGTAAAATCACTGCTTCCTCCCAGCCCGCACACCTCTTATTTCTTCTCTTTATCTGCCAATGTAGATAATAAGCCAACAATAAGACAAGCAAGTAAACCACTATCTAATGATCCTTTCTGAGCCTTTTATGCCTCTTTCTCTTACTGAAATCCCTAGAGACAGTGGTGTGGACATGAGTTTTATTATAGCTAATTAACTTGTTCTGGGAGGAGTGTGTGTGTGTTGTGTGCTTGTGCACACGTTCATGCATGGATATGTGTGAGCATGAGTTCATGTGTGCATGTGTGTCTCTGTGTGGCTGAAGAGAGGAGAGAGAGACACAGAGAGAGAAACTGTGGGGACACCTGTACTTCTTTGATTTGAAAGGATAATGTTTTGAGGCAAAATGATCTGATCTCCACCTCATCTAGAAGCTACTTTAGAACCACAGGAGCCTGGATCATCTCTACAAAGGGTGCAAGATGAAGGTGTTAGGACAACTTAAGGAGATGGGAGGTGCGAGGAATCGGCAGGTGCCTGATTGCCAAGGTGAGGCTCGAGAATCCTGCTCTCCCCTCAGTCTCTCCCAGGCATTGCTCCTCAAATGCTCCCTAAGGCCCTTCTTGCATGAAAGTGTGTCTCAGGATCTATGACCTGGTGTAGGACAGTTAGTCCAGCAGGCAGGTCTAAGTGTGCCTGCTCTGAAATGGGCTTTGGGAATCAGATCATCCACAATCCTCTGGCATAGTTAGTGGGCAGTTATTAACATTTTCACCAGTGATGCATTGGCATGTCCTCAGGTGCTTGAAGAGTTTACGGTATGGGGGAGAATAGCAATTAAAAGTATAGTGATAGCAGATAGCTCTTGCTGAGTGACACCAATACATTGGAGAAAGACAATGAAAGGCTATGAGTGAATAATCACCAATTTAAGGCAAAGTGTGAGAGTTAGAGGACCTCCTTGGCAGCCCATGAAGAGTTCTCCATCTCCTGAAGTCAGAGGCAAATAATAAGAATGCATAAATTGAGGATCATGCCTAGGACTCAGTTATAAGGTTAGTGGAGTGCCAGAGAAGATGGAATCCTCAATCCCAGGAAGTTTTCTCTGCCCCAGTCATGGCATGGCCCTGGTTGGGAGGAAGTGGGAATCCGAGGCTTGTGATGGGGACATCTGGGTTTGATCACTCTTGAGTGAGCCCCAGAAACCTTGATTCCCCTCAGTCCTAAGGCCTGCAGAAGTGGCCCACTCCCCCTTGTTAGAGGCCAGCATCCTCACCCCACTTCCACGAGAATGATGCGGAGGCCTCCACCTTGCAAGGCAACACATGCCCCTCTTCACCTCAGGATCCGCCCCTACATCCACTCCCTGATCAATCACTAGGACCAAGTCAGAGCATAACCTGGCTGGGGAAATGTTGGGCCTGGGAAGGGAAGAAGGGAACTGCGTGTTGGAGAATCTGTAGGGACTAGCAAATACGCAACAGCAAAAGTTGGGAACGTATGTACGGGGCTGGATCCAGAAAATGCCAGATCAAGAAAAGGGATTATAAAGTTAGACAAGGGAATCTGTTGATATGGGAAGTCACTCCCATGCTATGGAATCATACATCCTGGCAAGGATCTGGGAGACTGTGCTCTGGGAATATACTGTTAGGTTGGCACTCAGAAGTATAGCAAGAGTGATGAGCTACCAGAACTACTGGAACTTCTGTGGAAAATGATGGAGGAAGGGATCGGAAGGCTCAGATAAGTGGGCATGCTAGACTGGGAATACTGTGCAAATCCAGAAGTCTACCAGCTGACTATGTTATATAGGAGGCCTCTGATGATGCTACAGAAAGTAAGAGAGAAATCCCATGAAGATCCAGATCCACATTGATAAATATATATTGATCCAGTACGCTAAGGCATCCCAAGACATAGCCTCTAAAGCAATATGGAATATATTGATAAAAGGGGCTTCCGATATGGTGGAGAAACTCACTCTTGGCTGTCCTCTGCAGGCAGGGACTGACGGTGGGAGATGTTGTTACAGAACTGGACTTCCTGATAGCATTGAGGACGATAAGATTCCAAAACAATATTTAACCAGCAGAATCAACGTGGATACAATTATTATAATGGGCATCTTGGGTAGAGTTGGGAAGGGGCTGCTCTGCAGAGGGCTATGATAATGGTTAATAGAACTTGGTATTTCTAGGAGCAAGATAGATGGCAGCTGACAGGGTATAGCTCAATCTATACCTCCAAAGAGATTAAGAATGAGCAATCAGGAGGCCAAGGGCAGTCATCCCATTAAAACACCATGATCCCTTGTTAGTTTTCAGACCCGGAGTCCATTAACTGAAGGAGAACCTGGGTCGTTAGGAGGAAAGATCCTGTATCATCATAGTGTAAGGTTTGTTCTTGGGTTCTTGCCGAGTTTAAAAAGGAAGAAACTGAGGCCAACACAAGAAGATCCAATATGAAGGGTTTTATTCAGGCTCCCGGGCGAGGTTCTGCGGTCTGACAGGAGGGGCTGGAGAAATCGCACGGACTCCTCTCAGACGTGGGGTTTTATAGGGAGTGGAGGAGCTCAATTGGTTGTGGGAGAGCAGGACTACTATTGGGTAAGGTTACAAGCCTTTGTTTGCATACAGGACTTGGCTGCTATTGGTTAGAATTACTCGGCTGCTATTGGCTAGAAAGATTTGGCTACTATTGGCTAGAATCACAAGACCCCGCTTGCATACTGGGTTCTTTAAGGGAAAGCCAGGCTGTGCAAGAAGGGGAAAAGGGAATAACCCAAGCATGTCCGAGCTTTCGGAAAAAAGGTCGGGGAGATGTGCGTCCGAGCTCCCGGCGAGACAACCGGCCTTACACGTAGCAACTGTATATGATGATGATTCATCCAGTATTTCTGCAGAGGAACCTATAACCTTTTACTGAGGTAGTCATCTGGTAGGGGCAGGGGGATACCTGGACATTTCCAGGGTTGTTGAATACAAGATCTGTGTTCACATTAAAACCTGAGGATCTGAAGCATCATCATACTCCTCCTGTTAGAACAGGTACATGAGGATCAGGTGATTAATAAAGACCTGGATCTGGACTGATTCACAGTTGGTCTCCTGAGTCCTCAAACCCACCAAATGGTCATTTTCTTAGTCTCAGTGTATCATTGGAATGGACGTACGTGGTCTTTGGCAGAACCCCATGTTGGTTTATTGGTTTGTGTGTTTGTGGAGTGGTAACTATTGTACTAGAGACGGTCAAATAGGAAAACTTCGGGCACAGTGGCTCACGCCTGCAGTTCCGGCACTTTGGGAGGCCAAGGTGGGTGGATTGCTTGAGTTCAGGAGTTAGACACCATGGGCAACATGGTGAAATACCATCGTTACAAAAAAAAAAAACACACAAAAATTAGCCGGGCATGGTGGCATGCATCTATAGTCTCAGCTACTCAGGAGGCTGAGGTGGGAGAATCACTTGAGCTACAGTGAGCCATGATCATACCACTGTACTCCAGGTTGGGTGACAGAGCAAGACTTTGTCTCAAACAAACAAATAAACAAACAAACAAAACTCTGAAACTGCCTCTCTACTCTAGCCAAAAGAGTAAATGAAAATGAAATCAATATTGCATCCTAGGGAGAATGGTAGGGATTAGTGCCACCCACAAAGACTCCCACAAAGTGTTCATGAGTTGTGGTTCTAATCATAGTCCCCATTTAATTCACCAGTCTGGGCCCTACAAAGACCAGAAAGATTCTGGAGGATGTGAACTATGCAGACTCAAACTCAACCAAGTAATGCTTCCAATTCCTGACGTTATCACAGACATGGTTTTGTTGTAGCTGTTTTTGCTAGAAAGTAGTAACACATCCTCAGGTATGTGGTGTGTGGCCTGGGTTTGGCAAATGTGTTCTTTGCTATTCCTGTCAGAATAGAGTGTCCGAGGCAGATTACATTCACATGGAGTGGAGGACAGTATACATTTGCCATCTTGCCCCAAACATACATTAACTCTTCTCCCTGCAATAATTTAGTCCAGAGGAAATTGAACTGTCTGGACACTTGAAGAACATGACACTGGTCCACTAATTTGATGACATCAAGTTAATAGGGTCACATTAACAAGATGTGGCGAGTAATCAGAGACCTGCTAACATATGTGCTTCAGAGGGTGTGAGGAAACCCCCTCAAAGACTCGGGTGTCCATCATATCTATGAACATTCAGGAAAGGACAGTTGACTGCATTTCATATTTCCCCTTACTGAGAAGAAAGCATATCACCTGGTAAACCTTTTTGGGTTCTGAAGGCAGCATTTTCCTCCTTGGAAATACTACTTTGATACATTTTCCGAGTGGCATAGAAAGCTGTCAGCTTTGAGTGGGGCCCAGAGCAGGAAAGGGCTGTGTGTCAGGTCTAGGTGGTGATGCAGGCAGCCCTGCTGCTTGAACCATATGATCAGCAGACCCTCTGTTATTAGAAGTGTCTGGGTGGGAAAATACGCCATGTGGAGTTTATGGCAAGCCCAATAGGATATTCACAACGTGGACCCCTAGGGTTCTGGAGCAAGGCCATGCCATCTGCAGCAGAGAATTATATACCATTTGAAAGAATAGCTCCTGGCGTGCTAATGGCCCCTGGTTGAAATGGACATGGGACATCAGGTAACCATGTGGCCAGACTGCCCGTTGATGATCTGGGTTCTGTTCAACCCAGCAAGTCATAAGGTCAGGTGGGCCTAGGAGCGATCTGTGGTAAGATAAAAGTAGCACATCCAGAATCGAGCATCAGCAGGGCAGGTGGGCACTGGGGAGCTGCATAAGCAGGTGGCCCAGACCCTCAGGTCACCCATCACTGCCACACAGCCCCTCTCACTCAGTTCATATTTATGATGATCGCCTACATGACCATGAGGGCTGCGGGGCCTCTTATGGGTCAACTGATGGAGAAAGAAAAAGGCCAAGCTTAGTTTAGGGAAGAGTCAGATTCGCTTGTGGGTGCAGGCTGAAAGTGGACACTGATTGCATGGTTTCCCTCCTGGAAGTGTCCTTGAAAGACAGGGGTAAGGGAAAATCCTCCTCCCGGTAGGAGGAGCTTTGGACTGTGCTTGATCCTGCACTGTTGAGGGAAAAAAGTGACCTGTACAGAGATTCATGAGTGATGGCAAAAGGCTAGGCCAGGGGCCTGGGAGGAGCAAGAATGGGAATATCGGGGCAAGGACTCTGGGGAAGAGGCATGTGGCTAGGACACTGGGAGGAAGCCTTGCGTCACCTTTTCATGCCTACCAGAGAGTGTCTTTTACAGGAGAAGCACCGAGCAACTAAATAGACAAAAAACTAGTGGCCCATGTGTTGTACCTACTAGGGACACAGTACCATAAAATGGTCACTGACTCAGGGTCCCAGAGGATAGTGTTCCAAGCATGCAGAGTATCATCTTCAAGCTGGTGGCTAACCTGCTCCTTTACAAGCCCATCTCATCTCTCCATCAGGCCAGCGGCTTCTAGCAGATGTAATAAGTGACAAAATGTGTAGAGCCCACAGTCAAATTCTCTCTGCTGCAAATTGTTTACTGTAGGGCAATATCAGTATCAGTCAATGTCAGCTAGCCTCTCTCATGGGCTGCCTAAGAGCTGGTACAATTGGTGCATAAACATGGTAGCTGCTGCCTCAAGGATGGAGGGTCTGTTTGGGCTCAGCAGCATGGGCTGTCACTCATTAAGGCTGATTTAGTCATTACTACTTCTGAATGTCCAGCCTGCAAGTCACAGAGACAAATGCTGAGCCCCAGAGGAGCACAATCCCGCAAAGACGAAACAGCCACTTAGCAGGGAGTTGATTACTCGCGTCCTTTCCACTCCAGAAGAGGACATGATTTCTCTTGATTAGATTGATACATATTCCAGGTATAAGTTTAGTTTTCCTGCCTACAGGGACTAAGCTACTATCTGAAGGCCCAAGATTGTTTTCTTCACTGACATGGGAGCCCACATAACATTGCATGGGACTAAGCAATCAATTTTACAGCAAAGGAAATGCAGCAGGAACATCTGACCACGCATGGGCTCTCCTCATCCTATCACATGTTCTACCTCCCAGAGCTGCTGGCCTGATGGAGAGATGAAACAGGCTTGTAAAGGATCAGTGTGGGCACTGGAAGACGATACTCTGCATATCCTAGGACGCTAAGTCAGTGACCATCATATGGTGCTGTGTCCTCAGTAGGTAGGATACACACATCTGGGAACCAAACACAAAAGGAGGTGTAGTCCTGCTCGCCATCCCTCCCAGCGACCCACGTAGGGAATCTGTGCCTCCCATCTCTTCTACTCTGGGTTCTGTGGTGTCAGAGGGTTCGCTTCTGAGAAGGGGATGCTTCAACCAGGGGGCAGAGCAAGAGTCTCATTAAACTTTAGGCTGCCAGGGGCCCGGCACGGTGGCTCATGCCTTGTAATCCCAGCACTTTGGGAGGCTGAGGAAGGTGGATCACTTGAGGTCAGGAGTTTGAGATCAGCCTGGCCATGTTGAAACCCTATCTGTACTAAAAATATGAAAATTAGCCAGGTGTGGTACACACCTGTAATCACAGCTACTCAGGAGGCTTAGGATTGCTTGAAGGTGGGAGGTAAAGATTGCAGTGAGCTGTGATCACACTACTGCACTCCAGCCCAGGCAACAGAGTGAGACTCCACCTCACAACACACACACACACACACACACACACACAAACACATACACACACATACACAGATACACACACGCACACATACACACACACCCCCCACCAACTTTAAGTGCCAGGCATGGTGGTGCATGCCTGTAGTCTCAGTTACTCTGGAGGCTGTGGTGGGAGGATCCCTTGAGTCCAGAAGTTTGAGGCTGCAGTGAGCCATGATCACACCACCACACTCCAGTTTGGGTCACAGAGCAAGACCCCAATTTCTAAAAAAAAAAAAGAAATTTTAAGCTATAGTTGCCACCAGGTCTTCCAGGACCCTTGTGCCCAGAGACCACTGGCAAGGAAAAGAGTTTCCATGCTGGCGGGAAGAATGAACTCTGATCATCAGAAGGAGGTAGGGCTGCCATTTATAGAATGGGGCAGGAAACGATATGGCTGCTAGCCAGGTGATCCATTTTGGTGTCTATTGGTCCCCCCAACAAATTGTAATTAGAACAGACAAGTGCAGTATGCACAGCCTGAAAGCACAGGTGACCGGGCCCTAGGGGTGAGGCGCGGCTTCACCCCACCCCGTAAGCCACCTGCATCCGCAGAGGTGCTCGCTGAAGGTGAGGGGAATATGGAATAGGCAGGGGTGGTGTGAGGGGATGGGCAGCAGTTACAGAGTCAAGACGAGCTATAGCTACAGGGACTGTAGTTCGTCCCACTAACCTTCCTTTTGAGGTTTCTCCAGGAAAAGAGAAAAAGAGAATCCTGAAGCCATGGTTCTCAGATGGGGTGAAATAAGTAATACGGAGTAAGTAGATAGATTCAAGCATATGGGAATGGATGTGGCGACTACAGTCCAGATGCCTGCTCAGGACCCAGGAACCGTTTCCTCAGCCTTTGGTAGGGTTTGCAGTCAGCTCATAGATGTCCTTCAGCCAAAGGGAACTCCGCACCCAAGCCTGCGCCCCTCCCCAGTGGCAGCTCACGTCCAATGCCTGATGGATGCATGGGTGAAAAGACCTCTTTGTCTCAATTCCACCCAATGCTGAAGGGACATCCCAGCTCCAGAGCCCCTGGCGTGGCTGGCTGAGGCCCCTGCTGCAGCTGCACCAGATGTCAACGTCTCTTTCCACCCAGTCACAGGTGTGACTCACCAACACCCCCCCCCCCCGCCAAGTGTACTGCAGCTCATCTCTGAATCCACAGATGTGGCTTCCAGGGAACTTTAACCTAAGATGGGCTGAGACTAGATGGATTTACAATGGAGAACCAACAGAAACAGGACAACAATTTCTGGTTTGATCAGAACATCGATGGCATACTTTTCAGATCTGTTTCACCCTAAATTGGAACATTCAGCTGCATGCTGCAGAATGATATTTGTCCTTTATCATTTTACAAAATTCTTCTGACTCAGGCCCCACCATCTCCACACTGCCCCCATCCTCAAGCTCTTCTGTTCATCCCACCCCATTTGTACAGGAGCTGTTTAATAGCGCAAGCATTATTCATTTGGCAGTGTATTTGTGCTGCACCAAAAAACCAAAGCCAAAACAGAAAGAAAAAGAAAAAAACAAAAAACCAGTCATGGAGAAGTGTTCCCTTTCCAGACAATCATGTAAATATCCATAATCAACTCATCTGTTTTTGTAGAAGTCCTGGATTTTTGTATTCAAACACTGACCACAAAAAGTGACTAGTAAAATCTCTGAAAAGTTAAGGAAATGCTGAAATTCCAATTTTAGTAAACTTATGTCCAATTCAATTTTCTATGATTTTTAACAGAAATTGAATGTTGGGGAGAACTGGGAAAAAAGGACATTATTCTGGTTTGCATGGTAGACTCCACATGAATAGGTGTTTAAAACTCACTGCTAGGTAAACTAGATTCAAATTCAAAACTTTCGTCAACAAATATTTCAAACTTTTACTTTTTTCTTTTTTTTTTTTTTTTTGCTGACAAAACCTTGTTTTTCTCTCCTTCCTTTTTTTCCCCAGCAGGAAGGCACAATCATTCTACAATACTGCCAAATATAACAAACATCTACAGATGGGTTGGTCTGCAGCTGGAGGCTTTAACTTTGTAGTATTTATTTGAAATATCCAAGCCAGCAGAGCAGGGCCACAACACAGTGGGCACGATTCACAATGTTTTGGCTCTGGAGCAAATAGCAGTTGAACTTAGTTTTTTCAGCGAAAATGGAATTTATGCAGATGTGCTTTGCACTAAATTCATTAAACAATTACATCCTGGTGCAGTTTTCACATTTTTGTAAAGGATCTGCATAAGCACTAATTAGATCTAAAACAATGTTACTGGGCAAATTACAGTGCCGATTGTTCGCCTCGGCTTGCATTCCACATCTGCTTTGCAATGATGATGATAATTTAGGTGCAAGCAATACAAATGCCGGGTTTTGTTACATTTAATAGAAATATTTATTTAAAGCATACTATAGATTAATTGATAATGTAACCATTTTTAAAGAGCCTCTAAACGTTTTCTCACGGACATTGAGTGGAAAAAAATGTAATCTGTGAAAATACAGTAGCTGAAACTTCTCACAATTGCTAACTGGCATTTCCTCAGTGAGGTTCGCTATTGAAAGGCAACTTTGCATTTCATTTGGCTTCAAGTACAAGCTGGGTTCGCTGAATTACAGCAGTGCCTTTGAGAGTGCAGCGGCATTTGACGTAAAGGCATAAAGACTTTCCTAAACAGCTCCCAGTCATGGCAACCCACGCTACCTCTTCTCTGGTCAATCAGTTTCAAAGGGTGACTTAGTATTGGAAAATGATTTAATGGCTTAGGTATTTCAGATGTTAGAGTACGTTTTCTTTCTTCCATATTCATCTCCTGTCTACTTTGTATATCATTGACTATAAGAAGGCATTATTAACATTTAAACATAAAATCAATTCTGCAGAAGCGAGGACATTCAGACAGGGTTTCTATGGCAACTTTGAATGTACCAACTTAATTCAGGGTTTGCTCCAACCCAGAGTCACCTCCATTATCGCTCTCACCCTAGACATTCTTTAACTCGCCTGGCCAGCCATGCAGTTGGGAATCCTGAAGTGCGATCACTCTGCTCCTGCCCAGCCTCACCGCGACGACAGCTAGCTAGCATTATCTCCCTCCCTGGGAAGGAGGCCAGCCTGGCATCCAGTTCCCTGAAAACCACTCCTGTTGTTTGACTTTTAAATGGGTTACTTTTATTGTTTGATAGAGTCAGACAGAAAACAGCAAGCTTGGTGCCAGCGCTGACAAAGATTAAAAGGCAAAATGAAACTCCAAGTGTCATTGACACAAAAGTCCAAGTTTGGACATATCTCCTCTCTGTGAGGGAACACTGTGCTGTTTTTTTTTTTGTTTGTTTTTTGTTTTTTTTTTGAGATGGAGTTTCACTCTGTCACCCAGGCTAGAGTGCAGTGGCATGATGTCAGCTCACTGCAACCTCCACTTCCTGGGTTCAAGTGATTCTTCTGCGTCAGCCTCCTGAGTGGCTGGGATTACAGGTGCACGCCACCACACCTGGCTAATTTTTGTATTTTTAGTAGAGATGGGATTTCACCATATTAGCCAGGCTGGACTCAAACTCCTGACCTCGTGATCTGCCTGCCTCCACTTGCTTTACTGGGTTATCACCCTTCTAGTGCCAATCCCTCTTACCTAGCAGAAACTGCAGAATGAAGTGGAAAGATGTGCTTTACTGGATGCTCCCTAACCTTTATCACATCTTTCCATTTCATCCTGCAGTTTCTGCTAGGTAAGAGGGATTGGAACTAGAAGGGTGATAATTTCTTCTACAGACTTAATTGGTAAGCCTGAAAATGCTGTGCTGGTGGAATATGAAATTATATCCTCTTTGAAGGAAAACATAATTTAGCACTGGGGCTTTGGGTTGTTTAAAGTAGAATGTATTATGCCTGTGGAAAAGTCAAAGCAATATTTGTAATTAAAACATGTCATTTTTTAAAGACTCAGAAAAAAGAGAATAATTAGTATTTTCTAACCTGAACCCAAAATTCTTCTTGACTCAAACACCCTGGGAAGATGTTTGGTTCTATATTTTATTTCTATTTTGTGTTTTATTGTAAGGGGAAAGAATGACGATTTAATTTTTACTAAATTTAAAATAATGTGAGAATTATTTCTCAAACTCCCAAAAGTTGCCTTTGGACTCATGAAAAGGGGAGAAAACCCTGACCAAAACACTGAAATTTATTTATGTATTTGTTTGTTTGTTTACTTATTTATTCATTTATTTGAGACAGGGTCTCACTCTGTTGCCCACGCTGGAGAATAGCAGTGCAATCAGAGCTCATGGCAGCCTCAAACGTCTGGGCTCAAGCCACCTCCCTCCTCAGCCTTCTGAGTAGCTGGGAACCACAGATATGTGTCACCACACCTGGCTAATTTGTAACAATTTTGTAGAGACAGGGTCTTGCTATGTTGCCAGGGCTGGTCTCGAATTCCTGGGCTCAAGCAATCCTCCCACCTTGGCCTCCCAAAGTGATGGGATTACTGGTGTGAGCCACTGTACCTAGCCAAAGACACTGAAATTGTAGAAAGTTATGAACAATGGGAAGAGTCTTATGATGATAACTTCTTCAGTCATAACAGCATTAATCACTCCTGTAGCTGATAAAAAAGTCTATGTAACATCTGAAGAGATAACTAAATGAAATAACGGAGCTCTTGGTGAAACTGACTTAATGCAGCTGTGGTACCTTTTGGCTAAAGGGAATCTCATTTATGGTTTGATGGCACAGACGATACCATTTGCTGCTCCTAACTTTCTAAGTCGCTGGATAGTGACCATCAATGAGGCGATTCTGGGTTCTGTTTATCCCTCTCCTTCTTTCCTGGCCTTCTTCTTTCTCCCATTCAACAAGAATTTCTGGTTCCTTCTCTGAGCCAAGGAATCTATTAGGCACTGTAGGACCAGAGATGAGTATGCCGAAGACCCTGCCTTGTGGATTCACACTCTGTAGGGAAAAGTCATGCATCCTTATCCTCCGGGGCACACGCTTGTCATTCCTGACAGAGATCCTAGGCCGTATACTGGGAAAACCCCAGAGGTTGGGCGGCTATCGTTGTTAGGAAATCACCTTATTTCCTGGACTATTTTGTATTTGCTGGATTGAACTCCCGAATTTTATTGGTTAGAATATATGATCCAATATAATGTTACATAGTATTGCATATGTGATATAATATTACATATATAAACTGATCCACTCATGTCCATCCAGGAAAAATGCAAATTAGTTGTAACTGAGGATGTTGATAAGTTCCTCAGCTCCTCAGAGTGTTTCTCCATAAGGCCTTGTAGAAATTGCCAGCATTAAAATTTCCTCTTCAATGAATCTTCTTTAAGGAGCTTATCCTTTTAACCAGTTTATATTAACTGGATTAACTTTAAATCATCAGGACTTTCAGGCACTTCTGGTAGAAATTTGCCATTCTAGATGTTTCTTCTGCACTGGTTGAGTGGCTGCATCTCTCATTGTAGTGGTGTCATCCGTGTGTCCCAGATAGCAAGAGCTCCTGGCTGCATATGAGAGGAGAATCTCACATTTGGACTTCTGTGTCAGAAAAGCTGACACTATAGAGAAAGGAGCATAAGAGAGATGTTATTTTATTTATTTTTGAGACGGAGTCTTGCTCTGTCACCCAGGCTGGAGTGCAGTGGCATGATTTCAGCACACTGCGACCTCCACCTCCTGGGCTTAAGCAATTCTCCTGCCTCAGTCTCCAGAGTAACTGGGATTACAGGTGCATGCCACCATGCCCTGCTAATTTTTGTATTCTTAGTAGAGATGGGGTTTCACCATGTTGACCAGGCTGGTCTCGAACTCCTGACCTCAAGTGGTCCGCCTGCCTTGGCCTCCCAAAGTGCCAAAGGTGTAAGTCACCGTGCCTGGCCAGGATAAATTGTAAGCAATAAAGTGTAACATGAGTTTCTGCTTAATCTAAAAGGAACAAATATATTTAATAGAACCATTTCTAGCCATTGCTTTGCAAAAGAAAAAAGGAAATATAATGATGGCAGAGGGAGCCAGGAGCCCATGTGTAACTAAGACAATGCTGCGTATCTAAGGCCTGGTGGCCCTACAAGAGAAAGCTTAAAGGGTGGACATGAGCCTGAGACACACTTAATTTTACCTGGAATTTGTCCTGCCCATTAGCTTCTTTAAAACACTCAACAAAACACACGTATTAGGAGGAAGCTCAGAACCGGCTGGGCTGTACATTCTGTACACATTGTATTCTGGTTGGTTTGACGACATTTTAAAACACCTACTATGTGGGAAGCTTGTATTATGCTTTGAGGATATCACAAGGCTCAAAAAATATGATCCCTCCTTGCTTTCAAACTTTGCTTAGTGGGAGCAGGAACCATACGCCGTTCTGCATAGCACCAAGCATAGCCCATTATCTGGCACACGGTTGGTGTTTTCTGCATGTTGGAGATAGACACCTAACAGATCCTTTCGATACAAAACAGTAGGTAAGGGAAGCAATGACTGCCCATAGGAGAGGCCACAACCCAATCTCTTTTAATCCTAAAGGATTTGCATATGTTAACTGGGCCAAGAAAACTGTTATTAATTTTCATCAAAACAGGGCTTCCTTACAGTGTTTCAGGGGCACCATCTTCACAATTAAAAATCTGCTTTTGGCCGGGCACAGTGGCTCATGCCTGTAATCCCAGCACTTTGGGAGGCTAAGGAGGGTGGATCACCTGAGGTCAGTAGTGTGAGATCAGCCTGACCAACATGAAGAAACCCCGTCTCTACTAAAAATGCAAAAACTAGCCTGGCTTGGTGGCACACGCCTGTAATCCCAGCTACTTGGGAGACCGAGGCAGGAGAATTGCTGAACCCAGAAGGCGGAGGTTGTGGTGAGCTGAGTTCGAACCACTGCACTCTAGCCTGGGCAACAAGAGTGAAACTCCATCTCAAAAAAAAAAAAAAAAAAATCTGCTTTTGAGGAAAATGAGGGGAGGGGGACATTTCACAGATGCTACTGCAAAAAATACATGTTAGGCGTATATAATGACAATGACCACACATCTAGGGTTGCCAGGGAAAATACAGGACACCTAATTAAATTTGGATTTAACATAAACAGGGAACATTTTCATAACAATTTTTTAGTCTAAGTCATGTCCTAAATATTGCATCATGCCTCATGCAATATTTGAAATATATAAAAATTTTAACTGAGAGTGATGGTTTAGATTTCTGTCTCTGACAAACCTCAGGTTGAAATCTGACCTCCAACGTTGGGGATGGGGCTAATGGGAGGTTTGGGGTCTTGGGGTGGATCTCTCACAATAGATTAATGCCCTGGTGGGGTGGAGTGGTGAGTGAGTGAGTTCTCACTCTTAGTTCCCATAAGAGCTGGTTGTTAAAAGAGCCTAGCACCTGCTGGGCACAGTGGCTCACGCCTGTAATGCCAGCATTGTGGGAGGCTGAGGCAGGCAGATCACCTGAGGTCAAGAGTTCGAGACCAGACTGGCCAATATGGTGAAACCCCTCGTCTCTACTAAAAATACAAAAATTAGGCCAGGCGCGGTGACTCACGCCTGTAAGCCCAGCACTTTGGGAGGCCGAGGCAGGTGCATCACGAGGTCAAGAGATCGAGACCAGCATGGTGAAACCCCATCTCTACTAAAAATACAAAAAATTAGCTGGGCATGGTGGTGCGTGCCTGTAATCCCAGCTACTCAGGAGGCTGAGGCAGGAGAATTGCCTGAACCCAGAAGGCGGAGGTTGCGGTGAGCCAAGATCGTGCCATTGCACTCCAGCCTGGGTAACAAGAGCGAAACTCCGTCTCAAAAAAAAAAAAAAATACAAAAATTAGCTGGGCATGGTGCTGCATGCCTGTAATTCCAGCTACTTGGGAGGCTGAGACAGGAGAATCGCTTAAACCCAGAAGGTGGAGGTTGCAATGAGCCAAGATCATGCCACTACTCCAGCCTGGGTGACGGAGGTCTCAGAAAAAAAAAGAAAAGCCTAATGCCTCCCACTCTCACTTGCTTCCTCGCTCACCATACAGTCTCTGCACACTCTAGCTCCCCTTCGCCTTCCATCATGAAGCAGCCTGAGGCCCTCACCAAATACAGCTGCCCAGTCTTGAACTTTTCAGCCATCAGAATCATGAGCCAAAGCTACCTTTTTTTTTCCATCTAAAGTACTCAGTCTCAGGTATGCCTTTATAGCAATACAAAACAGACTAAGACACTGAGTGTCCTGTATTTTGTTTGCTAAATCTAACAACCCTACATATAACATTATTGTTTTTGTAGCTCAAATAAGTGGCAAAAATTAGCTCTAAGGAAGAGGAATAGCTAGGTTTTCTAGAACTACAGCAATTCTTCATTCTTGTCCCAATTTTTGTGTTAGGCTATTATCAAAGAGACATGATAGACATGACTTGATGACTAAAATGACAACTGATAATGGGTCTGCTATATTGATCTTCTCTTTTGTCTCCTAACGTAATGGGTTTGAAACAAACACAAACAGACATGGACTAACGGCCTTATTTTCTTTTCTGCCTCTTATTTTATTAAAGCATCTGTGAAATATCCTTTATTTTGTGCTGCATCCCCCTCCCCCTATTTTCCTCAAAAGCGGATATTTGTGAAGATGGTGCCCCTGAAACACTGTAAGGAAGCCCTGTTTTGGTGAAATTAATAACAGTTAAGACAGCTGTCTAACAAAACTTTAATTAGGGAATTCTCCTTCCATCTTGGAGTGCCTACAGTGTTGAATGTGATTTAAATACTGCTGGCCCCACTTGCATTCACCAGTCTCCTGCTGGGGACAGTGCTGTGTCATTAAAATGGAGTCCGCTGAGAGAGACAATAGTCACACCGTACAGAAGCATGAAAGCCATGGCAAGTATTTTCAGCCTTATCTCAAGACAGTCCCATCATATGTGCTTGCAGATTTGACCGATCGGCTCCAAGGACCCCTCTTTTTCTCCATGACAGTTTGATTTCTCTGGACGGTGGAGTGTGGTGATGGCAACCTGAGACCAGGAGCCAGGAAGCACAGAGGCCACCTCAGGTTCTGCTCCCGTAGGCCTGGAACTTGAACGTGTCACCAACCGTCACGGAGTGTCTGAACAATTGGGGATGATGAATGCACTTGAGAGCAGATGAGAAGGTGCCCTCAAAAGGGCTCTGAGAACAGCACCAGGCTGGAGCGTGTGTGCTAAGGGCTCTTCTGTTTTCAGGGCCTTCAGCCTCCCTCAAGGTTGATGGGTGGCTGGCCTTCTCTGCTTCGCCCATCCTCCCTGCCCTGTCGGCCCCTCTCCTTGCCTGCTGTGGCACCACTAAGCCATCATTCCCACTGGAAAATGACCTGACTGTGGTTTTCTTTGACAAATTCAGTAACAAAGCAGCCCAACTTTGGACCTCATAGTCGCGTAAAGTGTTGAGGAGTCACCTCCTCATGTCTTCAGGGGGCACAACAGACCTGGGGGCTTTAGTGTAATATTTAGTTTATTAGAATGACAAATGTAAAAGCCCAATTTCCTAAATCCTTTTTTTTTTTTTCTGGAGAGACAGAGTTTCACTATGTTAGCCAAGCTGGTCTCCAACACCTGGCCTCAGGCAAATTCTCCTGCCTCAGTTACCTAGTGCAGTGGCGCAGTCACAGCCCACGGTAACTTCAGCCTCCTGGCCTCAAGGGACCCTCCCCCATCCCCCTTCCGAAGCACTGGGATTGCAGACGTGAGCCACGTCGCCCAGCCCTTTGAGTCGTTTTCCACTGGCTTGAGTTGAAAGGACTAAATTCCCCTTAAACTGTTAGTGCCATTTATGTTAATTATTAGTTTCCTTTAAGCATTTTAAGCTGCAGCGATAAACTTAATACACTTAATTTGCTTTCTAAGCAACTCAAATATCTGATCTGGCTTACGTTAATAACCCTAACAAGCAAAAACTTCTAACGATTTTAAAGTTTTATAAATCTGGTTAAATTGGGAGTTAAGAATATTGTGACTCTCAAGTTCTGTCACGTATTCTAATAGTGTTTGAAAGTTAGTAAAATTGTCTCATAAGATTCAACTTACCACTTAAAAGTCTCAAAATCACACTTATAAAAGTGGGGTCCATAGGTTGTAGAACATGAAAGAGATGCAGGGCCACGGTGACCTGGGTTCTAGGCTGACAGAGACCACGGCCAGCAAAGAGCTGGGGTGTGTACACAGGACAGCGGTGGGGGGGCCTGTAATTTGTTTTACATGCGTATTTTGAGAGTGTCTAGTAGGCAGCTGGAGATATGAGAATGAATGTTGAGGTAAAGATTTCATCGCCAGAGAGAGTGTAGGGAGAGGAAAGAGCAAAGGTCCAGCTGAGCCTGGGACTTTGGAGCATGACACTGCCTCATGATGGACCCAGAGAAGAAATCAGGGGAAGAACTCAGCCAGCCCACAGCTCTGGGTCCTGCGCCTTCAACCTTTTGGAGCCTAAAGGCAACCCCAGAGGACCTGTGGGCTCACCTGGCATTTGCCACGGTCTTACCGTGTTGTCTGTGATGTCTTTAACTTTGGGGTCAAGTTTCCCTCTCTGTGGGATTGAGATGGAGATGATGATAACGGTTTCTACTGTAAGAGAAGAAAAGAAATTGCTCTTCACGGTCCAACTCGCTTCTAAGGAAAATGGCTCTTTAAAAAAGAAATTGACTAAGCAGAAATAGGCCTGGGATCCAGGCGCAGACACTGGGGAGGGCTTGTAAAATCAAGAGGAATTTGGAGTTTCCTGGGACTATTTGTGAGCATGGTGAGGAAGGGCTCAGGAAGGGAGGCTGCGTGGAGAGGACACCAGGCTGGCCACGAAGGCAGCCATTAGCCACAGTTGGCGACCGAGCTCTTGAAATCGGCTCAGTAAGTATAAAATATACACTGTGTTGAAAGACATTATGAATAAAAGAATGCTTAAAAAATCATTAGTTCTTTTAAATATTGATTGCATGTTGAAATTCAAATTCCCAATATTGGATAAAATAAGATAGGTTAAAATCAATAAATTAATTTTTAATACCACTACCAGGAAATATTAAATTGCATATGTAGATTGTTTTTCTGCTGGATGGTGCTGGGTTACAGCTATTAGTAAAAGGAAGAGTTAAATATGCCCTATAACAGAGTGGATAATTTTACTTTTAAAGCGCTGTCATGTCTCGTATTCAGTTTGAGCTTGTTTTGAGTCATAGCAATGTAAACATCCTCTTTGCCTCCCTCCAGATCTTTACGTAAGTCTATTCCATACTTAATCTGCTCTTTGTGAGTGCATTTTCTGGGAGCAGAAGTTAACTTTCACATATGGGTCTCTGGTACAGTCCAGTGACAACACTTGTAGGAAGAGGTTATCATGAAAAAGATGATTTTCTATACCAGGAATTCTTCCGTTCCTTGGGGAGTGGTTTTAACTTCTACAGGGTGAGGATTTGGAGCTCTGAGCCAAAATCATCTAAGTTTCAAGAGGTAGCAGTGCCCCTGCAGGCATCTGGGTGGCATCGTGTTTTAGGAGTTGTTAAGTTTGTAGGTGAAAAGTCTAGAAGGCACCTGGTCTAATCCATAAGAAAGATCAGCAACAACAGGGTCCAAGCCCTCGTGATGAGTGGGAGGAGTTGCCTACCCATCACTTTAACTGTTATTGGCTGCCTTCCGGGATGCTTTGCATAAGCAAGGTGGATGAGATTGCGGAAGAACTTAGTGATCAAATGCAAACATAAACATGGTGTGGGCGGCAGCAGAGCCTTTCTGTTAGAGCAGTTTGTGGTCTACACACCTCCTGTGTAGAGCTGATGTTCTTGCACTCACCCCTGGACACACTCTTAATCTTTAGGGCTAACTCTCAACCCATGGATTATTGAGGGAGGGAATATTGCTGTTGCTAAGACTCTAGGGTTTGATCACCCATGCCTTCTGTATCTCAGTTCCCATCCAAACACCTGTTAGACATTTTTACAGCAAGCCTCACACTCACACAACAGTAGTTTCAGGAGAAAAGACTTCCCAGCACTGGTATAATATTTTGTCAAAGACTCTCTCTCTCTCTCTCTCTTTTTCTTGCTCTCCCTCTCTCTCTCTCTCTCTCTCTCTCTCTCTCTCTCTCTCTCTCATTGGAGGCTCCATGCTTTTTTCCACCTTCTGGCCTTGAGGTGGCAAGAGAAGTTTCCATGAAGCTCACATTCCCGTATTGGAGACAGCATGGAGCTGCCAACGGCCTCCCCATTTCCAAGCAGAAAGCGTCATATGTAAGAAGGTATGGGTCCATATTCCCTCATCTGAAATGCTTACGGCCAGATGGGATTTGGAATTCAGGACTCTGCAGATTTTAGAAAGGTAACGTGGTGCCTAAGTCATATAGCATGACATCCTAGGAAGGCTTGGGGCAGCACTCATAAGCAAACTCATCAATGTTTCTGGAGTGAAACATATGAAGATTCACTCAGTGAAATCAATAAAGACTCCGAATAACCTCATCTCAGTTCAGGACAAGTTTTGACGACAAATGAGTTTGTTCTTCACTTATGAAAACAAACAAACAAATGAACAAATCTTTGGGTGTCAGAGCTCGTGGATTCCCCAATACAGATGTGCAAACGTGGGCGCGCTACCAACACCAGGGCCCGGCCAGAGCTGGGGGTGCCTATGTGAGCTCTATTCCTACTAGCAGTGCCCCGATAGATCCTGCTGGCCCTAGAAAATCTTTAGTCCAAGTTTGGCATATTGGAGGGAATCATTTGCTGTCATGTAGTTAGCCAAAGGCTCTGAGAGCGAGTTCCCTAAACAGCCTGTACCATTGCTTTTTGGTGGCTCCTACAGAGGTCAGCCTGGGAATGTTTTCTTCTCTGCATTCTACCTTGGAGTACTATGGAGAATCAGGAATTGGCATTCTTAGTGTTTGACTTCCCAGGTAGTACATGAAATCTTTTTCTTTTTTTAAGAGACGGAGTCTCGCTAAGTTGCCCAGGCTGGAGAACAGTGGCTATTGATAGACACAATTATAGCACACTGCAGGCTTGAACTCCTGGGTTCAAGAGATTGAGAGCAGCAGGGAGTACAGGCATGCATCACTGCACCTGGCAATTCATTTTTATGTAACAAACACTTTGATTACATGCACTGTGTCAGGTACTTCTTTAAGATAGGGACAGTAATAATCTTCATTTTATAGGTTAGATGATGCCCAGGAGGGTTGAGGAGCTTGCTCAAGGTCATGTAGGTAGTTAAGTGTGGAGGAGGAATTAAAATCCATGAATCTGACTTCAGAGTCTGTGCTCTTAATCACTATACCACACACCCCTATGAAACACTGGGTTTATAGAAAGTTAAAAAAATGGTACACATGGCCAGGCACGGTGGCACCTGTAATCCTAGCACTTTGGGAGGATGAGGCAGGCAGACCACTTGAAGCCAGAAGTTCAAGACCTGCCTGGCCAACATGGCAAAACCCCACCTCTACTAAAAATACAAAAATTAGCCAGGTGTGGCAGCCATGCCTGTAATCCCAGCTACTCAGGAGGCTGAGGCATGAGAATCACTTGAACCTGGGAGGTAGAGGTTGCAGTGAGCCCAGATCGTGACAAGGAACTCCATCCTGGGCAATGGAGTGAGACTCTGTCTCAAAAATAAATAAATAAAAAGGAAAAAATAGGTACACATAAGAAGAAAGTTACTGTAATTTTTTTGAACCAGAAAATAAATATGATTTACTTCTTCCAGAGAGTTCAACTGTGTCTTGAAAGCATTAATTTTCCATCTGTGGCCACTTCTTCCACCTCAAAATAAGATTCAATATAAATTCTTTATTTTTAAAGAATTGACAATTAAATAAAAGCTTGTTGTCCCAACAATTATATATTTTAATAGAATAATTTGAAAATGAGTAATATTTATAAGGATAAACTGAGTTTCTAGAACTTGGGAATCATTTACATTATAAAGAACTTCCTTCCTCTCTTCTGTGCATGAATAGGCTTAGAGTTCAGCAATGACTATTATTGTTCACAATGCTATAGCTATTACTTGGAACATACAAAGTGCTCTAACTTCACAAATTAATTGTTAAGGAGAATATTGCTATTGAAGAGTTGCATTGTTCGGAGGGAATATGATGGTTTCATAGAAAAGATGGTGTCTCTTATGTTGTCATAACAGGAGATAAGCAAAGCCAGTATCTGGCCAAGTCATGAGGTGTCTCAGAACTCCCCTTTCTTTTTAGGTATGTTTTAACTCAACGCATTCAGGATGCAAGGACTAAAACATATCTGCCCAATGTTATGGAAAAGGAGGATCAAATACGTTTTGATTAGAAACCTATACTCAGCAAATCCATCTGTTTCTATACATTTGTACTTATTTAATCTTCATTTCTTACTGATGAAGTTTGACTTGGAAGATCCCGATCTTGCCTCTACTAAACTGGGAAGAAAAGAGATATGGACACCCTGGGGCTGGACTACCTGAAGGCATCGAGGTGTCCTGAGAAGTCAGGCTTGAGGGAGGCAGCAGCTCCAACGCCTTAGAGCCTTGGGAAGAGCCACCGTGACAGCCACGCTGATTGAGAGGAAAGAGCATGGCAGGAGAAGTTGATCTCTTTCCACTGGGAGATTTATCTGCTCTGGGTAAGGCTATTAATCCATAAAGCCTCTTCATCTCTACAGAGTCTGTGATTTCTTGTCTTCTCTAAAAGTCCCAGGCAAAATAGACATTTATTAATGGTGTTAAACAGGTACAATACTGCAGTAACAAACAAAACCACCTCCACATCTCAACGACTTAATGCCTTTTCTCCCCGACGAGGTCCGCTGCAGGCTGGGTGACCCTCCCAGGCATCCGCCCTTCATGCTGTAACACGTGCAGCTCTGCCGTCTTGGCAGGAGGTTTCCTTGGCTGCCTTGGCAAGGGATGAGACAGCTGGAGCGCTGGGCCCTGCCTCTTCTGTTTTGACCTGTAGGATTCACGGGTCCACAGTCCATGAGACAGAATTAGTCCCAAGGCTCCACCTAAGGGAAAGTGCGGTGAGCAACACTGTCACACTCGACAGAAAGAGAATCATTTATGCAAAATGAATAGGTTCCAGCCCCCTTCTCTTAGGGTAAACTCAAGGAAGCGTAGTCAGAGTGGTGTATTTGTTTGCAGTGTTATTATTCGTAGATGGCAGCATGCATGGAAGTGCTGGCAGGCAGGGTGGTGTTCTGTGTGTCTCGGTGCCCCTCATACCTGCCACAGTAAGTGGCATGTGAAGAAAGCTCAACAAAGCCTTGTTCAACAACTAAATGAATGAATAAGGTATTCTGTACCCTTAACTTCCCAAGGCATCTCTTACCGCTCTTCTTTCCCAGCCCACGCGAGGTATATCACGTCAACGAGGCATTCTGTACGCCCCAAATCACTTCTGATTTGCTGCAGTTTGTCTTGATGGAATTGAAAGCTATGGTTCTGCAGCTTTGGTAGCAGTTAGGAAACGGCTGGCTAAGCAGTGGGAACCAAGCAAGGTGCATTTCAGTGTTGGCTGAAATTGCTGCGATAGCTGGTCCCTTACCTGACACTCCTTCCTAAGAAACAAATTGGTCTTCACATAAATTTTGCCTGTTAGATCCCTTGGCCAGATCTTTAGCCAAACCAACCAATAAGCCATGCTTTGACTATCAGATGCCCTGATCGCCATCAGCAGTTATGCTCCTGGCTATTTTTCTCATAATAGCAATGGGCCTGTGTTAACCACACATGGTCTCTCCTTTGGTTCCTGGGTGGCGGATGGCGGTCCCCTTGTGAGGTGGCTTGGCCCTGCAGCCACTGCCCAGATAATGGGCTATCTTAATATCTTGGCTTTGGACTTCTTAGAACACGCTCTGATGAATAGGCAAATGGTCCTTGGCCAGACTCCTAAAAATAGCCTGTTTTGCCTCGACATCTGACTGCAAAGTTGGTGATCTGTATTATTAAGTAAATGTGAATTTAACAAAAATGTGCTGTGGTTTATGCACTGTGACTCTTATGCTGTGGTTTGAAACAGTATCAGGATTTCTGTTGACTTTTTTAAGTTTACATCTGAATTTGGATATACCCGAGCACTGGGTTATTTTACTTATCCCTGTGAAATCTTTTATGCAGGGGTTGGTTTTCTCCTTGAGGCCTGGTGGCATGCAACAAAAACTGTGTATGTGCATGGTCGTATTTTCATCTGTGAGCAGGCTGCCCCCTTGGGGTTTGAACATTAGTATTTGCTGATTTTTCCTGCCATATACATTTAAGTGCAAAGAGTTTCATTTGGATGTAGAAAGGCCTGGGGGTGTGAGGAGGTGTAATTTTTCAACAATGAGCTTAGTATGTATAAAAAGGTAGTGGGCAGTTTTATAAGGACTGTTTATAAACTACTGAAGGGAAAAAAGGCACACTCCATTCTTGTTATTAGGATGAGGGAAACTAGATGGAAAGCCTGCTCGTTCAAGTGTAACTGATCTATATCAAAAGACTCAGAATAGATGAAAATCGGTGTTTCAAAAAGACAGCAGGCTAAATAAAAAACGCCATACAACGTTCATCCCAAGTAGTCTTTTTCCCCCTTTTTGTCTGTAGTTTGTGCACTGGCAATAGTAGAGGAACCTGAAAAATGCTAATCTCATTTTTGAGTTATTTGATAGTCTCATAACTGTAATCCAGTATTTTGACATTGGCCTCGTGTTTGAAAGAATCTGTGGTTATGGACCAGGTTGTTCTGAACTGGAAATGATCTACTTTCTGGGTTTTCTAAAGAAAAAATATTAAGCATATTTAATCATACTCTAGCCATTTATTCACCACGAAATGCATTAATTCCTTTAACGGTGTAAATGAGTATCCAGACTGTTAGTTAAGGCTTTTGTCATTGTTAATAGTCCACCTGCACTTTTTCAGCCTTTCTTTTTTTGAGTGTTCATATGTTCACAGAAACTCAGTCCAGATGGTTAGGAACTGGGTAAGTTGTTTAAGAGAGTGGCACATTATAAAGATACCACACTAGTCCCTGCCTCTTCGGGGCGGGGACAGAGACTGCAGCGAGGTTAAGCATTTCACTCATGATCACGCAGTCACTGGTGATTGAGGACGTGAATTTAGTCTTTTCAGATCAAGCTGGTGACCAAAGGCTGTGACAACTGCATTCAAAGTCCCAGGTAACAGTATGCTTCGTGCAGCTGCCGAGGTGAGCCAGGCCAGGGTTTCTTGATCTTTGACGAGTAACGGCTTCAGTGGGGAGGCTTTAAAAGGCACATATCCTCAGGTCCCATGCCAAGACCCTACCCTTGGAGATTTGGATTCAGTAAGTCTGAGGTGGGACCCTGGTACCAGTATTGTGGGAAAAGACCCCAGGTGATTCTGATGAGCATTAAAGGTTGTGAATTAGTGACCGAGGCCCATAGTCAGTTCTACAAGCCTAGATACATGGAGGAAGATTTGGGGGAAAGAAGGGATTAGTCTAGTGCTGGCTCCATACCAGAAGGCACAGGAGGGCTGAAGAATTCCTGATGGTTTCAGCTCAGAGCCAGGGTCGGGCAGCTGAACAACCCCTCCTCCTTCCCTAAGCCACAAACACCAAGCAGATGCTTGGTGATTTCCTTATGGTAGACGAGCGTGGAATAATGGCACCATTACATGTTAGAAACTTTGTTCTCTACATCTCTTTAGAGATGCTCGAATTTCCTGTGGGTTGCAGGGCTAGGCAGTCTCAGGCAACCTCTTATTCCTCACTAAAAATGAAGACCACCCCCACCTCTCAAGTCTCCCTCTTCATGGTCTTCCTCTCCCAGTCCTGTGGGGTCGTGGTCATTCACATTCATGGTTCAAAAACTATTTCAGTGCCTGCTATGTGCCAGGATTGTTAGACATGTGACCCCAGTAATCCTAAACCCAATAACCCCCAAATGGGGCTTCCTTGAAACACACAGAAAACAAATAAAAAATCTTTTCATTTTTAACTTAAAATTATTTCCTGGTTTTAGAAAAGCATTTTTGTACAATTTCCTCTTTTACCCTAAATAAACATCAATACTTCAGATTTTAGTTAATATAAAAATTTTAAATTCATTTTTGTGTTTCCAGTGAACAGCCAAAGCATTAAATCTTGCTTCATTTTCCCCCTCGGAAATAGACAAATCCCCTAAAATTTACCTTCTGCCTATCATATGCCTCAAAACTCTGAAAAAGAGCTGAATTTCAAAAATTAAACCATCAAAGGAAATAACAGTGAACAGTAACAGCATCTTCTGGATAGTTCTGAAAATAGAGACTGTAAAATTTTTATAAAAATGCAAGAAAGAGTCTCATGATAAAATGTGATGGATAATAAGTTGTCTTACAATGCGGGCCACAAACTCATTATTAAGCCAAAATGGAATTTTAAACATTGTTCCTTTTGCATCTATTATTTTTATCTCAATCATGTTTCCTGAAATGGATTGTCTTTGGTAATTGTCCAGAATTTGTGGGAAACATTGGTTCAATAAAACTGTCATGATTGATTTTTGGAGGAAAATAGAATTCTGTCTATATATCTGTCTGTCTGTCTGTTTTTGGAGTGTCTAACCCTGTTAAAAAATACCCTAAATGATCTTATTTTGCACAAGTATCAGGTAGCTTATAATAACAATAGCCTACAAATATACAACGGTAGCATAAAAGGAAATGAAAAGCTCCGCCTGCCTCAGTGATCCATTGTTGTCTCCAGCAATATGCTCCCAGACTACCAGTTAAGTGAATTTTTATTTTTTTGAGACAGGGTCTTGCTCTGTCTCCCAGAATGGAGTGCTGTGGTACAATCAGGGCTTACTCTATCTCCCAGGGTCAAGTGATCCTCCCACT
The DNA here is from genome assembly GCF_030222135.1 of Aotus nancymaae. Lineage (NCBI taxonomy): Eukaryota > Metazoa > Chordata > Mammalia > Primates > Aotidae > Aotus > Aotus nancymaae. The sequence goes on from NW_026988445.1 coordinate 28,206,416, forward strand.
TCAGCGTCCCAAATAGCTGGGACCTCAGGTGTGCACCACCATGCCCGGCTAACGAATTTTTAAAAATTTTTTGTAGAGATGGGGTCTTGCTATGTTGCCCAGGCTGGTCTCAAACGCCTATCCTCAAGTGATCTTCCTGTCTTGGCCTCCCAAAGTGCTAGGATTACAAGCGTGAGCCACCATGCACTGCCTCATTTTTAACAATATAAAGCCCTATGGAAGCTTTTCTTAATGTTCTCTATAGATACTCAAAAATTATCCCTCATCATGAGAAAAGCACAGAAACAAGGGGGAAGAGCAACCGTAGGAATAAGAAGAACGGCTGGCCAGGGCTTGAGATGAAAGCCACACCATTTTGGAGAGCTCATCTTTCATTATTAGAAATGTTTGAGTCGGCTGGGAGCAGTGGCTCACGCCTGTAATCCCAGCACTTTGGGAGGCCGAGGCGGGTGGATCACGAGGTCAAGAGATCGAGACCATCCTGGCCAACATGGTGGAACCCTGTCTCTACTAAAAATACAAAAAAATAGCTGGGCATGGTGGTGCATGCCTGTGGTCCCAGCTACTCGGGAGGCTGAGGCGGAAGAATCGCCTGAACCCAGGAGGCGGAGGTGCAGTGAGCCGAGATTGTGCCACTGCACTCCAGCCTGGTGACAGAGCAAGACTCTGTCTCAAAAAAAAAAAAAAAAAAAAGAAATGTTTGAGTCTTAGATGCTTCAATATTAAGATGACTAGACTGCCTCGGTGGCTTATGCCTGTAATCCCAGCACTTTGGGAGGCTGAGGCGGGCAGATCATGAAGTCAGGAGATCAAGACCATCCTGGCCAATATGGTGAAACCCTGTCTCTACTAAAATACAAAAAAAAAAAAAAAAAATAGCCAGGTATGTGCTAATTTTTAGTTAGTTGTATGCACCTGTAGTCCCAACTACTTGGGAGACTGAGGCAGGGGAATCATTGGAACCTGGGAGGTGGAGGTTGCAGTGAGCCGAGATCACGCCATTGCCCTCCAGCCTGGTGCCAGAGTGAGACTCTGTCTCAGAAACAGAAAAAAAAGATAATGTAAGAAGGCACATTTGTGACATAGTGAGTTATATCCTTGAGCGTGTGTCCCTTGTTAAGTGGGCCTTTAGAAAATAAATTTAAAACGGGGATATTGGAAACTATATTTTCTGTTTATTCACTAGGTAGGAGAAGGCTACTGCTCTCGTTTCTTCTTTCTGGGAATACAGCTAGCCTACATTTCTCAGATTCTCTTGCAGTTAATTTTGGGCCGTGTGACAGAGTTCTGGCCAACAGAATGTTAGTAGAAGTGTCAAATGCCACCCTAGGCAAGGACCATGTTAAATCTTCTGTATAATCCTATGCGATATCTATTTCTATTCTTTGGGGACTTGGGAGCCCATATATGGAAGATGATTGGAGTCTCTGATGGCCAAAATAGAAAAAGATTAGTCTCCGAATGATTGCATGGAACAGAGGGTCCCACATTCTTCTCCCACCCAACCAGCACATATTAGGCTATTCTATCCTCAGAAATCCTACCCTCTGATCAACATCTCCTCATTGTCCTCACCCCTGGTAACTACCGTTCCATTCTCTGCTTCTATGAGTTCAACTTTTTAGATTCCACATGTAAGTGAGATCATGCAGTATCTGGCTTTCTCTACCTGTCTTATTTCACTTAGCATGACAACCTTTAGGTTCATCCATGTCACAGATGACAGGATGTCCCTTGTAAAGGTCGAATAGTATTCCGCTGTATATGTACCATGTTTTCTTTATCTGTCGATGGACACTTAGGTTGATTCCATACCTTGACCATTGTGAATAGTGCTGGAATGAACATGTGAGTGCAGATACCTCTCCAGCATACGGACTTCACTTCCTTTAGATGTATACCCAGGAATGGGAGTGCTGGATCATATGTTAGTTTTATTTTAATTTTTTAAGGAACCCTCCCATACAGTTTTCCATAATGGCTGCACCAATTTATATCTCCACCAACACTGATTTATTTCTTATAGAAACGAAGTTGGGAAGTATGCAGTCCTGGGCTGGGATGGTAACTTTAGGAAGTCATTAAATGAAGACGCTTCCTCCAGCCCTCCTCTCCAGCCTGCTTATAATGTGGCTCTCATCTTTGTGGTCCATTATGTCAGCCCAAGCTTCAGCCATCACATCCATATTCCAGACAGTGGAAAGCAACCAAGGGTCAAAAGGCACATTCACAGTCTTTTAAGGAGGCATCGTGTAAACTGCACAAAACACTTCCACGTACATCTCATTGTCCAGAGTTTGTCATAGGGAGATATCTAGCTGCAAAGAAAGCTGGGAAATGTAGTTTTTACTTGGGGGTAGTCATGCACTTGAGAGTTTTGTCGCTGAAGAAGAGGGGGAGAACAGCTATTGGGGTAGGGGACCAGAAGACTTTACGACAGTTAATAACTGCAGGCTTCTTACTGTGAGGGAAAAGTTGGCTTATACAAAGTGCAATTTTAGACACATACCTGTGTTCACATATACACTTCTTAATTTATACTTAAAAATATGTAACGTATATAGCTTGCCATTTTCACCCTAGTCTTAGCCCATTAGAATTCCTCTGCAGTCAGTGAAGTAACTATTCTCCAGTGTTTTGGGCATAAACGTAACTTCCACCTGATGGCAAAAGAAACATAAGGATACTTTACATTCTGTGTATCAGCATGCATAGAAATACAGTCATATGCCACGTAATGATGTAATGACCTTTTGGTCGCCAATGAACTGCAAATATGATGGTCCCATAGGATTATAAGCTGAAAAGTTCCTGTCACTTGGTGACATATCCTCTGTAATATTATAGCACAATGCATTACACACATGTTTACAGTGTGTGCAATGCATGAACAAACCTACCTGTGCTATCAGTTGTATAAAAGTACAGCACATGCAATTATGTACAATAAATAGTACTTGATAATGATACTAAACAATGTCATTGATTTATGTTTTTACTGTACTATACTATTTATCGTTATATTTTAGCATGTACTCCTTCTACTTATTAAAAAAAAGTTAACTGTAAAACAGCCTCAGGCCAGCCCTTCAGGAGGTGTTCCAGAAGACATTGTGTTTTTTTTAATTGTACTTTAGGTTCTGGGGTACATGATGCAGATCATGCAGGATTGTTGCATAGATACATACATGGCAATGTGGTTTGCTGCCTCCATGCGCCCATCACCTATATCTGGCATTTCTCCCCATGTTATCCCTCCCCGACATCCCCACCCCCCACTGTCCCTCTCCTAGCCCCCCTCAACAGACCCCAGTGTGTGATGCTCCCCTCCCTGTGTCCATGTGTTCTCATTGTTCAACACCTGCCTATGAGTGAGAACATGTGGTGTTTGATTTTCTGTTCTTGTGTCAGTTTGCTGAGAATGATGGTTTCCAGATTCATCCATGTCCCTACAAAGGACACAAACTCACCATTTTTGATGGCTGCATAATATTCCATGGTGTATATGTGCCACATTTTCCTTGTCCAGTCTATCATCGATGGGCATTTGGGTTGTTTCCAGGTCTTTGCTATTGTAAACAGTGCCACAATGAACATACGTGTGCATGTGTCTTTATAATAGAACAATTTATAATCCTTTGGCTATATACCCAGTAATGGGATTGCTAGGGTCAAATGGAATTTCTATTTCTAGGTCCTTGAGGAATCACCACACTGTCTTCCACAATGGTTGAACTAATTTACACTCCCACGAACAGTGTAAAAGTGTTCCTGTTTCTCCACATCCTCTCCAGCCTCTGTTGGAAGAAGACATTGTTACCACAGGAGATGACAGCTCCATGTGTGTTCCTGCCCGTGAAGACCTTCCAGTGGGACGAGGTGAGGAGCTGAAAGATGGTGGGTGGGTGACCCCGACCATGTGTGTGCCTAGGCTAATGTGTGTCTTTGTGTCTCAGTGTTTTACAAGAAGGTTTAAAAAGTAAAAAACAAATTTTGAAAACAGAAAAAAGCTTACAGAATGAGGATAGAAATATTTTTGTACAGCTGTACAATACATATATTTGTGTTTTAGGCTAAGTGTCATCCCAAAACAGGCAAAAGTTTTAAAAAATTGAAGTTTACCAAATAAAAAAGTGACAGTAAGCTAAGGTTAATTTACTAGCAAATAAAACATTTTTTTTTTTTTTTTTTTGGTGAGGCAGAGTTTTGCTCTTGTTGCCCAGGCTGGAGTACAATGGTGTGATCTCGGCTCACTGCAACCTCTGTCTCCTGGGTTTGAGTAATTCTCCTGCTTCAGCCTCCCAAGTAGCTGGAATTACAGGCATGTGCCACCACCCTCAGCTAATTTTTTAGAAAAAAAAATATATATATATTTTTGAGACGGAGTTTGGCTCTTGTTACCCAGGCTGGAGTGCAATGACGCGATCTCGGCTCACTGCAACCTCCGCCTCCTGGGTTCAGGCAATTCTCCTGCCTCAGCCTCCTGAGTAGCTGGGATTACAGGCACGTGCCACCATGCCCAGCTAATTTTTTATATTTTTAGTAGAGACGGGGTTTCACCATGTTGACCAGGATGGTCTCGATCTCTTGACCTCGTGATCCACCCGCCTCGGCCTCCCAAAGTGCTGGGATTACAGGCGTGAGCCACCGCGCCCGGCTGAAAAAATATTTTTTAATAAATGGAGTGTAGCCTAAGCGTGCAGTGTTTATATCAAGTCTTCCGTAGTGGACAGTAACGTTCTAGGCCTTCGCATTGACTCCCCTCACTCAGTTGATTCACCCAGAGCAACTTCCGGTCCTGCAAGCTCCATTCATGGTACGTATCCTAGCCTGATGTGCCATCTTAAATCTTTTATGCCTTATTTTTACTGTACTTTTTCTGTGTGGAGATATACAGATACTTGCCATTGTGTTACAACTGCGTATACTGCTCAGCATAGTGACATGCTTGTAGCCTAGGAGCAGTAGGCTACAGCCTCTAGGTTCGTGGAGTGCCGTCTGTTATGTTCACACAAAAGTTGCCTAACGATGCATTTCTTAGCAATGTATACCTGTCATTAAGTGATTCATGGCCTTAAGTAATTACATGCATGTGTCCGTATATCATGCTCTGCTATTGTTTCAATGTAAGCACGACAGGTCTTGTGCTTGTCGTACTGGATTTAGGGAGAGACATTCCCTATTCTGAGTCTGTTTATGTCGGTGCATGTGTCTGAGTGAATGGCACGCACTTGCTGTCCCTTCCATTTCTGTAGCACCTACTACTTTATAGAACTGTGGAGACATTCCGGTAGAATAAATATAAAACAGATAACTCTCTTTACATTGGATGTGTGGTAGATACCTTTCTTTATCATGTTTCCTGTGTATTGGATTTTAAAGGCACATAATATATACACCAAATTTCCTCCCTATTTTCTATGACATCGAGGACAACTCCCCATCCCCATATAATATTATTTGGTGTTAAAATTGTATCTAGCTTTCTCCCTCGTTCCCACTCACCTACCCAGGTACATTCTAACATTGTATTTGTCCATGCTTCCCCCCTAAAATAAAAGAATAAGGAATGTTTCATACCAAAGATTTAGGATTTTGAGTACCCTCAGTGATCAGGCGTTAGAAGCATCCAACAAGTGACCTCTAGAAAACTAGGGTTAACTGCTTTACATTTGACACCATCTAAACGCTTTACAAAGGACTATCTCTTAATTTCCCACTAATCCTATAATTAAGTGCACGCTATTATTGTCATTCCTGTTTTGACAGAAGTGGAAACTAAGGCTTGTATAAATTAAAATACAGTTACCTAGCTAGGGGCAGCCTGTCGCCAACTGCAGATGGCCTGCCCCGAAGCCCATGATTCGAATCACCATGCCCTGCTGCCTTCAGCATGGCCCCCGATGAACGCCATCCAGGGTCCCCATAGAGCTGGTTTGCCAACCACGCACTTGGGGGAGCACCGCTTTCTACAGCGTGCTCTGCTCGGAGACACAGTCCCTCCCTGGGAAAGCCTACAGTCTAATTAGGAAAATAATGTGATCATATAAAATGACTGGAATACCAAATACTCTATCCACAAGAACCCACTGATCTTCAGGCTGAGGCAGCCTGGAGGGTTCGTGACATACTATGGTGGACCACCTTGCCTCACCATGAAAGACGCAGTGGTTTGAGGCAGAGGTTTTTTTTTTTTCCAGGCAAATCGTGTCTTGCCATGAATTAACCACCAGCCATTTTCATGTGCACTCACTCATCCTCTGGCCACCTCAGGCATTTATTTGCAATCACGTTCGCTTATTCTGGGCACTGGAAGTTGGTTCAGTTAACAAGGAAGAAGGAAACTGATAAAGATATTGTTAATGGATCTCTTTGTGCATAAAAAGCACTCCCATCTTCCCTCCCACATGCTGTCCTGAATTCCCCTTTTCCTTCTTCTCAAAGTTTTACTTTTTCTCAGAATGTCTGTGTGTGCCATATGACAGTGATTTTCTGTGGTAATTGCTTTATTCTTCAATAAGAACCTTTACAATAGCAAACTCCTACAATACTTATGTGTAAATTAGGGCCGTTCCAAGGCAAAAAATTGAAACTTGCACGTCGTCATTTTTGATAAATTAAAAAAAAGAATCCCTTGAATGTGAGAACGTGAGAATTTTTGTCCTGTGCCAAAAAAAAAAAAAAAAATTAATTCTTTTCTGCCTCTAGAGTTTGATGTGTTCGGGTTTACATTACGGGATCTCAGAGAGGATAGATCATTAATTCATTTCAACACAGTCAGCTTACCAAGAAAAAGTGTGTTTCATTCTGCTTTATACAAAAGTCGGGTGGCATTCTATAGAAATGCAATTTTACAATGAAAGCGCTCTCCGGCTATGAACACTGTTCATAAGCCGCTGGCTGTGGAGGGTAGAGGGTGGCTGCATCCCCAAACGGCAGGGCCAGCACGAGGCAAAAGCCACACACCTTATCTGAGGGGCCCCAAAAGAAATGATCGCGGTAGCAGTATCTTTATTTTGCTCACTTGCAATAGCAACAACAAAATGATGCCACAGACGAAAACTGTCATGTCCCACCCCCTCCATCTGTCCTGTGCTGTGCACCCTCATTCTACAAATTAATCTTTCACACATTTTTTAACAAAAAAAGTGTTAATGTTATAAAAGAAAAAAAAAACAAGGAAAACAGAAAAGGCTGTGTAGAAAATAAATTAAATTTAAATTTGATGGCAGTTATGACTTTTTTTATTGACTATAAGAGCAAACAGTCACATCAAATTGGTGCCACTGGCATATAATTAAAACTACAGGGCGCCCTTAATGATCTCTGACAATGATCGTGTGTGATTTTTTTAAATATAGCACGCACATTTTGTCCAATTTGGGCTCTTTTTTCCTGTTGCTTTTGTCCTCTTTCTGAGTGGATATTATTCATGAACTGAGTCTTTATTATCTATTTGGCCATCTGCATAGCATTGGCCATAGTCCCCTGTATTGTAATTTTGAGTGAAAATAAGGACTGCTAGAGATTGCAACACTAAAAATAAATAATAGTAATAAACACGCTTTAAGAACTCAAAAGTAAAAGGCGTCAAGAAAAACATTTGGGCTGGAGGTGAGCTTTGGAGGTACGTGGCATGAAGGTGGTGGTGGGGGAACAGAAGTCATTCCATTCTCTCATTCAGCATCCTAGAAGCTGGATATTCACTCTGACCAAACTAACAACTAGTTGCCTTGATAAGATAATAGGCAATTCTGAAAGTGATGCTGCTTCATGCTAGATTGTCTTTTAAAGGAAACAAGTATTTGTTCTCTTAGTGCTCTCTTGCTTCAGAAGTCCACAGACTCCATGGAGTGACAGCCCAGTAGCACAGTCTCCTTCGGCTATCAAGATTTTGGCTACTGAATATTTATCTTCACCACGTATTAAGTCCCTTGCTTTAGTTTAGTGAAGGCAGATTTTTTTAAAAGTTAAAATAGTAGAACATATTTCCCATTAAAAATATATGCATGGGAGAAAATAAACTAACTGAAATAAGTGTTTGCTTTCTAAAACTTTGTCTAATTTTATTTGTTTCCCTCCATTCTTCCCCCCAGTCCTTTGGATATTTTCTTTTCTTTCTTTCTGAAATTCTCTTCTTCGAGGTTTGCTTGTCTCTTTTTTCTCTCCACTTGTCAGATATCTCCGGCAGCCTCTGGAAGGCCATCAAACCAGCTGATTGAAAGATGAATATGAGTTAGCAAAGAAACACCTTCCTGAACAGAGAAAATCTGTGAGACTGTAATATATGAAAATAACATTTTTGTTTCAAGTGAAAATGTATAATATTCTATGTGTTTTTTAATGTTCCTTAATTTTTTTTTGCTTGTAGTTTATTCCTACTAAACTTGAGGAATATGCAATTAAAGCTTTGCTTTCTCTCTCTCTCTTTTTCATACGCACAAATGGCTTGGGCTTACTACCAAAGCAGGATGAATTCTGTCAATTATCTCATTATTTAGAAAATGAGTTATTTACTTGCATTGAATTATGGTTTAAAATAACTTTCTTGTTGTATTTCTCTTTCCTTCCAAAATTGGCTCATGTATGTATACAGTAATAACCTGAATGGCATAAAATTTTCAAATTTGGAAAGTGTGAGCTAATCATTTTAATATCCATATTGATTTACCTAAAAATAATGAAGAAGATCTAAAATCAAAAGGGATAACCCAGTTTCCAAAGTAGCCACATGTGTACTGACTCATGGCAAGTAAAATTTAGGGCATATGTATTTATTTATTTATTTTCATACCTATTTAACTTGCATAGAGTGGGTATGCTGGTCATTTTAGAAAATGATTGAGAGTTAATTTATCGCTTTTAAGGCTAATTTAATTACAAATATTTCAATAGCCCCATAATGCTAAACTTTTGTATCTAGTGTTAATGTTAACTTTAATTAACATTATATGTTTATATATTAATATTATATCTGTTAGTTACCTCTGTGAGATCTGCAGAAAATAAAAATATTATATTTTACACACCTGTTTTAAGCCACACAGTTCCATTTTCTCTAAATTGGTGTGATAATCATTGATATTTTAAAACCTTATCCAGATGTGCACTTAATAATACAGTACAGATTTCTCTTTAACAAACTGTATTTCAAGTCTGATTCTTAAAAAAAAACCCCCCAAAATTCTTCCCCCCAAATAGCCAAATCCATAGTCTAGAGTATGCACAATTGCGAGTCAAAATTTCCACTCTTCTAACATAAGAATAAAGTGATAAAAAAAAACCATGACATTAAAAATATTCTTTTAGCAATGTGATATAATACAATACTTTAAATAATACCAAAATACATTATACTTGTGTGAAACGGTCTGGGCCAATATCATATGCTTCAGCCCTTCCTTTGTGTTCCTCCAGCCCTCACCCCTGCTAAAGTATTATACCAAATATTATCTGATCCTAAACATTAACTCTTAACCATAGCTTACTATTGCCCTGAGTTGAACTAGAAATTCCAAGGCAGAATAACAAATGAGGCCTCTCTCTCTACTCACTCGCATTCTGTGGGAGTTTTATAGTTGTTTGGGAAAGCAGGATTTGAGGAATGACATTCTAACATGCTTAGGTAAAGTATGCTCATTCTAGAATATTTCTGTAGCTGGTTGTAAATGTCACAGACTCATCATCTCAGAAGCTGTATAAGAAGAAGGGATCTCAATCAAATGTCTGACCAGATCCCTCCTTATGGCCATAAGAGTTTAATTTTCATTTAAACAATAATAAATATAGGCATAAGGGTTTGAGATGAATTATGTAAGCCCTTTAGCTACAACCATTACATTCTGCCACCAAATGAGCTGCTGTTCTCACTTTGTTTTATGGGTTCTGCATAGCCTGTGTTATTATATCTGCCAAATAAAACCCAGCAAACCATGCAAATGAAAATATAATCTTTTATCTCTCATAGTCCCCGGATGCACCCATATACACAATTTTATCGATTCCTTTGCACCAAATGTACTGTTCCTAGGGCCCTACTGTCTTAATAGGACCTACAGAAAGGGAAAACACTTCTTGCTTGGAGGTATCTCCATTTATATCCACCAATAGCATGTTTCTGTAGTTGCAGCTACACTTGAAAAGTCAGGAATAATTCCTTTCATTATATTTTTAGCTCATTTATGTGGTTCCATTGAGATCATGGGTGTCCTCAAGGATAAAGACCAATATGACTGTACGTTTTCAAAGCATGGCAGATTCTAATTTGTTTTAAAACAATGGAGTTTTTTCTTTTGATTTCAGACTGGCCTAAATATCTGAGGAACAAAGACTTAGTGAATTGATGATGAATTATCTCTGCAACTCACTCATCTTAATTTGGGGCCTTGGACATGTCACTTAGCCACTCCATTTCAACATTCTCCTCCAAGTAATTAGAATAACAAGACATCTTATGCCTATAAAAGATGTTTGAACAATAACTCACCTCTAAAATGCCTCAAAGATGAAATACCTCTTACATATACTAAAGAATTGCTATGCTTCTCCCAGGAGTAAAGGCTCTACCACATCATCTGGGGTATTTCTAGGTTGGGTCAGAGTGTACCCTAAAAAAGTAAATAGATGCTCTTGTGGTAGTCTACATAATAAGCTCTCCTCCATCCCAAGTTTAAAGGGAGCAGTTGAACATATAAAACACTGCTATTCCTGCTAGCCTTGGGAAAATGCAAAGGTGTAAGTTACTTCTTTTCATTCTCTCCCTTCCCTTCTTTCCTCCTTCCCTTCTCTTTTCCTTTTCTTCTACCCTCTCCCTTACTTCCTTCTGTTCTCTCCCTCCCTCCCTTTCTAGAAATATTTCTTGAATGCTTATTATGTGCCAAGCACCATTCTAGCTGCTAAGGATACAGCTATTATCATAGAAAGAGTCCCCATCCCGAGGGAGCTTACAATCCACCAAGGAAGATAGGAAACAAAAAACAGAGTGGGTGTCTTTGATGGGGAATTTTCCTGGCTCACCTTATCAAAGTAGTTCAAGAGTATTTCCTTCCAATGCTAGTTCATGCATCTGCTTATGAGCCAGGCCAAATGTTTGTACAGAGGCTGATGTCACTGGAACCAGGCCTTACACATGACAGGTATCCAGTGGCTGTTGAGTGAATGAATTTATTTCTGAAATGTGATCACTTAGCTTAACAAATAGTTCATATTCCTCAATGAAATGTCAGTACATACCTACAATTTCCCTATAAGGTCAACTTAAAACTACGTAATGAATGTGCTATGATACTCTTACTCTATATTAATATGAACTCTATAAAATCTAGTTCATATTATTCTGGTCTTGCCAGAAAAACCAGCCAAACTAGTGACCTAGGTATATGAGTGTTCACGTGAGTACACACACACACATACACACACACACACACACACACACATTGCCCCAATTGTGGCGACTTCATGTCTGGAAAAAGTTAAATACTGAGTATAGCCTACATTATTATTTTTTTTAATTCCTTATTCTTTTATCAAGTGCTCTCTTGGCAAAACCAACTGAGTATATTCTAGTCTTCACTCTGGGGCTAGCTATTTCATGAAGTATTATTTAAGAATAATTTGCAAGACAAAACATAGTGGCATAATCAACAGAGCCCAGGAAGAAGTATGAACATCTCTGCTTCATTCACCTCTCTGCTGCCACCGCCACGCCGACCAGCACCATCTCCACCGCCATGGCCTCCACCGGACACCACTTCCCACTGGGGTCTTTCCTTCTCTTTACCTCTCTTCCATTATCCTTCTATACCGTCACCATCTCTCACCATTCTTTACAGCCCTCCCGTCCCCTGTAAAGCCATTGTCCCATATATTGCTCTACTCTGTCTGTCATTTGTCTAAAGTGCCCCATTGTGTATGTGTCTTTGTTACGCAGTCTCTTGTCACTGTGTGTTTTGGTGAGCCTGTGTTCCTGCATCTGTCCCATATCCCAAGTGCTAAGGTACAGCATGGCATTGTAAACCAGTTGTAAGTCCAATTTCTTTTTTCGGACACAACTTTTTTTTTTTTTTTTTGCCATGACCTTGCTGAACAGCCTCAGTTGTGTAAAAGAACTTCAGAGCAATGGGTTTTCAGTTAAAACATGTGGCAGTACATTAATGTACAGAGACAGAGAACAAAGAAAGCTTCGAGGCCCCTAGAAGGAATTTGAAACGCGTTTTCTCTGAGTTCATATTCAACAACCGCTTATCCTATTGTCTCCCATAAAGCTATTACTGTAGCTTCAATTTAAAATGCTTATTTTTACTGAGTTTAATTTAGATACACATTTGCATTGTAAAATGGGTACTTTAAAAATAATCATTTTAGTCTTCGGCATAAATGCTAGTTCTTTGTAAGAGAAGTAACTTCCTGAGTTGCATGTTATTGCTAAGGGTGAAGTACATTTCTGGAGTGAGATTTAACCTTCTGTCTGCTCTTACTACCGGGAATAGTTGGAATTTGGTATGTATCAAGGCTTTTGTGTTAAATTTATAGAATTTCTTTATAACCAGAGTTTGATTAAGACAATTTTATCTTATTACAGTAGTTAGGATTGGTAAACACTTATTAGGCATTAGCAACATATTAGTTACTGAAAGAAAAATGAAATCTTATCTTTGTCCACTGGATTCACAATGACATTTATACATCATGAAGTTCTAAGAGGGAATATTATTTCATGTATTGTTGGCACCTAGCACATGGTGGAAATTTAACAAGAACCATGATAATGCAGTTTCCTCTAACATATAGTAAGTTCTCAGTAAATAATTTCTAGATCATCGTTCTCCTTTCTGCTGGTTTAAATCCAAGCAGGTGCTGCATTCAAGAGTGGAGCAAGCACAAAAGAAAGGAGAAATCTCTCCTTGTACAAGAATGCAGACAGGCGCTATTTCTGTCTTGGGGTCCAAAGCACAGCAGCAAACGCACAGTAGGTGTGCAATTAATATTTCCTGGTAACCCCTCTTGTTCTCTTCATTTCACCTTTTCTAAGTTCATTTGCAAACCAAATTTCTACAAACTCCAATTTAAGCAACTTAAAAGAAGAAAAAATATTAGCATTCAAATATTTAGAAGTTTTATTCTCTCATTTTGAACAAAACAACTTCTACTTACTAATATTGTGCAACATTTTAGCACAATTAATACCTTGAAGACTTACATTATTGAAGGGGGTTATGAATACCATAGGTTCATATTAAATCTTTCTTTAATAGAATTTACTCAACTGGAAGTCATGTTTAGTTGGGTTATTTTAAATGGTAAATCTTAAAAAGCCCACAGATAAAATGAGTGCATCTTTTAATTATCCAAAGTAATGCAACCTTCAACACAACAGATAAACTCCAACATCTGCTATTCAAAGGCATGTGATTTTTAAGGACAGTAGACTTGTCTTTAGAAATATGTTTTGTTTGGGATAGCTTTTAAATAATTTTTAACAGCTTGAACTCCCACCAGTGAATGACACGAAGGCATTCTGTGGCGCAAGAAAGCCAGCCAGCCTAGGGTTCAAAAGTAGCCTGGGATTATATACAAAGTGAATGATGAATATATTTATAGCACAAAGTTAACTATAAAAGCCATCACTGTGTGCAATTTTTTTTCCATGTGCTATAAGGTATAATGTATTTTATGGGAAGCCTGAAGGAGATAGAAGGGAGAGAGGGAGAGAGAGAGAGAGAGAGAGAGAGAGAGAAAGAGAGAGAGAGAGAGAGGAAGGAGAAGAGGGATGCGAGTTGGGTGGCTACTGAAATACCTCTCTGCATTTTACCTAAATTCTCTAAAGTGGCCTACCTTAGTCCCAACCAAGCCTGAACTATTGGGCTCCTATGGCCATTATGCTGTCTATAAAAGCACTGATGCACAGTGAGCAACAACAAACTGGCTACACAGGAAAAAGTTTTAGGGAGACTGTATCTTTTGCACCTCTCTGCCCTTAAGCCTCAGAAGGTTTGAATCATTGGTGTAGGCTCATTCTGCTTTCACTGGTACACTACCAACGCCTGGTGCAAACCTGCTAAGGATTTTTCCTCAAGAGTTTCTGATAAGATTATTTCTGTCTTCAGGGCTGAGAATCAGGCTGAATTATCTCCAGTGCAGGGCTTACCATAGTTTAGGAATTTAATAAATAGATTCAAGTATCACAGAATTTATAACCCAGGGAATATGACATAGAATGTGCTTTGCAGAATTATGAATATATTCTATAGATAAGATTAGAATATATTATAGAGAATTATATATACATAAAATATGTATTTTAAGAATGATGCTATATAAAACATGCTCCCTGTTCACTTCATTGTTGTGATGTGTGTTCTGGTTTGTTCCTTTTTTTTTATCATTATCTCAACTGTGTGTCAGTGTTTCCTTTTCCCTTTAGACAATATCAACCTGTTCATTTCTAAAAGCCAGAAAGAGACAGACACACAGAGAGAGAAAAATCTAAGTAAGTTCATAGAGATTCATGTATGCTGTGATATTGAAAGTGAGTGGTTTAACAGAAGCTTGAACAAACTTTCCAGTTCAGTGTATTTTTTTCTCTCTAGGTTCAAAATCAGGTTAATCTCTACTTACATTTTGTTAGATTTTATAGTTTTTACCAATATAATACCTTAAAATACCTGGTATTTTACTATTGTTTGCCTCCCTAATTTTAAAGAAAACTTCCATTCATATAGAAAGTTAATACATTTATAAAATGTCAATATCCAAAAACTAGTTTCCCAGATAACTTTTTCAACGTGACCTATTGCATAAAGTGTAATAAAAACACTGAGGTTTTTCCAAGATTTGAGCTGTGGTTCACACTTAAAAGTCAGACACTCATTTTATGGAATTGCTCATCAAATTAAATTTTATTTGATTCATCAACATTTTATACTATTAAATTATTATTAGTTGAAATGTATATGTTATTAGCACATAAAACTTGTTCCCTGGCAAGAAAGATTCACTTGTATCACTTTTAATTTCAGGACTCCTAGAAAAGTATGGATTAACTGGAACTTTACAGGACTGGGTTCCTCCAGAGAGAAAGCATGGTATCTTTTCCCAAGAGCTGAGAATGTATACTTTTTGCCCCTTTTTCCCCCCACTGTGGGGGGTGGGGGAGAAGTATAGCTTATTGGCTAAAAAAACCAAAAACAAACCACAAAACTCTGCCAAGTGTCTTTGTATCATGGTAATTTGCTAAGCCTGTTATATACTGGTAAACACCCTACTTTGAGGTGCTTACTTGAGGGGGATATTTACACTTTGACTTATTACCTTCCATGGTTCCAATGGGTATTAAATAAAAAACAGTAATCATTCTATATTATGATCCCTCTGATATCAGCCTATTTTTACTTAAAATTTTCATGGTGATAACTTTCCAAAGGATTAAAAGTATCATTTGTACATTAAGTTTATAAGACAGTTTAAAACAAAGAGAGTAAAAACAATTTTTTTAAATGTAAAAAAAGGGCATGAAATACAGTCACCCTAAGGGACTCTAGATAAAAATGGCTGTAGCAATTGAGGGGCAACAGACTTGCTTCCTTAAATATCCATTTAATCTATATTTTCTGGCCACACTGCTCAGTTCCCAAAATGGATTCTAGAGATGACTATTAGGGACACACACACAAACACACACACACACAAAATGGTTACAACTTTTGATGTATCAATGTTTCCTCCTGCACATCTTTGGGGGCTGTTATTCTACTTGTAGGTACATCCTATAAAACATTTTGTTAGAGCTACACCCTGGCTCTAGATGCCATAGAGCTGAGTTTCTAAGCTTTCTGTAGATAATCTGTGTCCTAATATTTTCATGAATTGTTTAATATCCTGAGACTGTCAATTACTTTATGTCTACTCATCTAGAGATCTGTCACTCTCCTTATTTTTAACTTTTAGTAGATGAGAAACAGCTTTGATAACGGAAACATTTCTTTTTCCCTGAATTTATTGGTGAAACATGGACTTTTCACATCTCATTTTGTGTGCCTGTATATTTCATCCGTGAATAACATTTATAAATTTCCCTACCTTGAAACAGGTCAGATTGAAATTGGGCCTTCTATCACTCGACTGAAAAGACCCAGAATTCATCGAAAGCACAGATACAACAGACTTCATGGAATACAGAAACTCTAGTTCTCCTAAGATATCCTTGACCTCAGTGGTGAATCATGAGGGTGTAGAGGGTTGAAGAAAAAGTAGACACATCACTACTGTTTCTAACAAGATATCCCAGAGTTACTTCAGTTCCAGGAATTTTGTGTGCTCCTGTTTTTACTTCATTAGCAATTCAACATGTCTGATTTGCCCACACAATACTTTCTCCTTTACCCATTTGACCTGGAACAAAGTGAAAGCACATTTTGCCAAGTTGGTTAGCAACAGGCTTGCCAGTCTGGGTTCTGTTAGCGAAGAATAAACACATTTCATTAGACAGTTACTAGTGGACTGACTTCCTCACTATGCAGTTTTGTTTTTTTTCTGTTTTCTTTTCTTGAGCCATTCCCGCTCCCCCACCACTTGTTATTCAACTTTTTACTTGTAATTCTTGCCTCAACACGATTTCCAGTTTCTTGACGGCAGACATTCCCACACGTCTTTGTGGCCGTGATTAACGCAGTTTAATCGCCAAGAACAGGTACCGAGTGAAAGAAAGTTTCTTCGAGGGGAAGGAAAAGCGACACAGCAGTCTTCCATCTTCCCTCGGTAGTTTACAGTTGTGGCTAGATACGTACCAATTAAGGAATCAAGCTAAGGCGTCTGCAAGTACCAATTTTACTGTAATGCTCTAAAATTTGGTCACTTGGGGATGTCTTGTAACAGTGTAAGCGCGCAAGGGACAGGAGCGTTTCGCGAGAAAGGCAGGCGCTCTGCCCCGCTCTGCCCGTGACACGATGACGTCAGAACGACTCCCAGAAACTGTGCTGAGTTGCTCGCGTCCCCAGCGCCCCGATGTGCACCTGGGCGCGGGACGCCGCAGGACGGAGCGAGAGCGTTCCTCGGTCCCGCTCCCCCGCGTACGGGCAGCCCAGGACCCGGGTGCCGTCGCCCAACAGGAGGGAGCAGGGAGAGGCAGCCGAAGCCGGCCTCGAGTCCTGCGTGTCCCCGGGTGCCCTGCCTCTCCGGGACACCTGCGCAACTCGCAGAAGCCAAGCCCCACTACGTTGAAAAGTGTATTTGTGGTTGTCACGGTGCACACCAAAAAGCTCGCTCCGCGCCCCCAGAGTGCGCGGGGCCTCTGAGCCTGGAAACAAGCCCCTCCCAGCGCAGCTGTCGCCGCCGCCTGCGGGCTCCTTTCACTTTCTCACGGCCAAGTCACCCAGAGGGGCGCCGCCGCTGCCACCGCCGCTGCGCCCGAGGACTCCGCCCCGCGCCGCTCCGCTCCGGGCCCCCGCCCGCCCGAGCCCCGCCCACCCCAACAGTTGCCGCCTGCGATTGGCACGCGCGGGAGGGCAGCTCCGGCTCGCCGCCCCCATTGGCTGGGTCCTCTTGTCAGTCCGACGACTGCCCGCCACCCCCTCCGCCTTCCCGGAGAGCCGCCCTCCCATTGGAGGAGTCTGAGGCCTGGGGGCGGGCGGGGAGCGCCGGTCCAGCCGCTTTCGGTCAATCGCAGAAGTCCAACGCCCGGAGGGAGGGAGGCCGGGGAAGGAGAGGGGCGGACCGAGGGGGGGAACATCTGGCCGGCGCCGCCGCGTGCGTGCGTGGTGCGTCCTCCCGCCCCCTCCCCTCCCCCTCCCCCGCACCGCCCCCCCCGCGCCGCCCCCCCACCCGCCCGGCGGCTCCGCGCTCGCTCCCTCGCTCGCTCCCTCGCTGTGTCTGGCAGGCTGCGGCCGCCGCTGGGCTGCTGCCATGGGGAGCCGTTGAGAGTGGGGCCCTCTTCGCTCCGCCGCGCTCCTCCGGCTGCCAGCGGGGGTGGGCGGGAGGGAGGGGCGGGGGGGAGCGGGCGACGGAGCCGGGATTGGGGGGTGGGGGGGGCCGGGAGGGAGGGGGGCCAGAGCCGGAGGAAGCCCACCAAGTCCGGCGGCGGCGGCGGCGGCGGCGGCCGGGAGGAGGAGGAGGAGGAGGCGGAGGACGCGGCGGCGGCGGCGGCGGCGGCGGGGACGCGGTGACTTAGGGCCGCTCCGTGTGAGTCCCGGCGCCGGCCCCTGCCCCTGCCCCTGCCCCGGCGCCCCCTCTGCGCCCCGGCACCCCGGCGGGCGGGGGGCGCCAGCTGTGCGGCCCCGGCCGGCGGGGCGGCGCGGGCGGAGGGGAGGGCGGGCCGGGCCGGGCCGGGGGCGCCCCCGCGAGTGGAGTTAGTTTGTGTGGTTGGGAGCTTTGGGGCGGCGGGGGGCGGCGCAGCTGCGGGAGGCCCGGGCGCGGGGACGGGGCCGCTGCAGCTGCGGGGTCGGGCGGGGTGCGGGCTCCCGGCTCCGCGCCGCGCCCCCGCGGGCCGGTGCAGCTGCGGCGCGGGGCGGGCTCCCGGCCGGTGCAGCTGCGGTGGCGCCTCCCGGGTGCGGAGGGCGGCGGGCTGGGGGAGGGGGCTCGGGAGCCGCCGCAGCTGCAGTGGCGCCCGGGACGGCCGCGGCTCCGGGGACCGGTGCAGCTGCAGTGGCGCCCGGGGGAGGGGGGCGCGGGGGAGGGGCGCTCCCGGGCGGGGGCCGTGGCCCGGAGGCCCCGGGGGTCGCGCGCCGCGGCGTCGGGGGAGCGCTGGCAGCCACCCGCCTCCCGCCGGCTGCTTCTTACGACTTTTCTTTTGTTGTTGCCGTGACCCGGGTCTGTGCTCTCCGCTGTTGCTGAAGGTGTTTTCCTGCTGCACCGGCTCTGCGCCCTCCGCCTCCTTCCCTGTGGTTTTTAACCTTCCTCTTTCCCGAGTGTTTAATGCACGGCGAACTACGTAAAGATTTGCATTGCTGCCCCGCTCGGCACCCCCGCCCCCCACCTCTTTGAAAAACAAAACCCCAACCTCACAGAACCTCTGTGGGTCCGCGGTAGCGAGACGGGAAGGGGTCGATTTGTGGAGTGGGAGTCGCTGGCCCGTTGCGGTGCTTGGGACTCATTAAACTGTCACTCACCCCCCACCCCACTGGGTAAATGGGGTGATTAATGTCTGATATATTGGAATGGGGCGAGGGCATTTGTGGAGAAGAGGTGGTGTGGCTGGGAATACGTGCATCTCCCAAGGATGACTCCTGGACTAAGCGTTCAGAATTATGTCACTCACCGCGAAGTTGGAGAAAGTTAGGTTTGTGACTTTGGGCAAGCGAGAAGGACAGGACGGAGTCGTCGGGTTTTGTTACTCTTTAACTCTCTGCCACGGCTTCCTGATGGGAACGAAGTGGGTATCACCGGGGCTGGGACGCTTGCGCCTCAGGCCCCAGATCCTTTTCTACCCCTCGCCCTCCCAGCAGTCTGAGGAGATGTATTTGACATTCAGAGATGTCACAGCACCCTGCCCGGCCCCCGGTCAGCCCAGCCCGGGTTGTGTTACAGGTTCATCAGCTATTAGAAAAGACCCACAAACTTTAGCCAAAAAGTTCTCAAACTTACTAGACCCGGCTTCTCCCCACACAAAGATTTTCTTGTGATCGTAAACGTGACAGAGGGACCCCCTCCCTCGCAAAGAAAAAAGGTTGTTAAGGGACACAGATCAAGAGGAAGGCAAGGTTCTGCTTTTTCTGAGCAGAAAGATAAGATATGCAGGTGCAGCACTCATTTTAAGTGACTGTAGCAGGTTGTATCAGTTTATTAATTGGTCTCATTGAACTGAAGTACTTTCCAGGATTTTAGAAAGTGCAGTTTCAGCTTGTTGGTACTGAGAATTGAAATTTGCATTAACTGTGGCAGTGTAAGAAATTTTACCGAGAAGGTAGTTGTAGATAAGTAGTTAAATAAGAGGGAAATAATAAGGTGAACCAGTATGAAGTAATAGTTCTGAACAAGTCTGCCAACATTTGAGACATGTATACCATTATCTCAGCAGAAAAAAAAAAAGTGCGGCAATAATGTTGAAATGGGACTGGAGATGTCAAATGGGTTGGTTTAAAAATATCCCTAAGAAACTAAACGTTGGAGTTAAATAAAAGTGAATCTGGATTTCCTGAATAGCACCGTGGCTTGAGTATGCTGTCAGTATGTAAGCCAGTCCACCAACTTAAGACAGAAGTGTTGCTATTCCATAAATACAGTAGAACTCCATATGCTGAGTTTTTCAATTTCTTCTGTTAGAAAGTTTGGAAAAAAAGGAAGACTTTGAAGTATTTTGTTTATACTAACAGAAGAGAAAAGTTCTCCTAAGAAAAAGCTGGTGGCAGGAGTGTAGAGGAGTAGCATATGGCATTAAAAGGAGCACAGCTGGAGGTAGCATTTCCATCTGAACATGATGTCAGAGCAGCTGACAGCCTGCCATCCCTCAGCCTTTTATTCTAACACACAGACAGGGAGTTAGTGTGTGCGGATCTGTGGTGGAGAAGGTATCTCATTCCTCTCTAACATCATCTCCACTTTGCATCTGTCTCTCTTAGTCTGCTTTTTTTCCACCGATGTAACAGACCTGGAGCCAGCAGGACTCAGAGGAAAGGACTTAATCAGGTTTATGTGTCCTAAAGGTAGGAGTAGCAAGAGATTAGATGGAGCATATTTCTGTTTTGGTGTTTTGTTTATTTAATTTAAAAAATCACATTACTTTTCTAACCCAGTTTAGGAATAATATATGAAATTGAGTATTAAATGAACATCTTACTGGAGTTGAGAGTCTTGAGCTTGTTGAGTTTTAATTTTTTATCCCTTTTACTTGAGCGAATAAATAACTTTAATACACAGAAATATTTCCAGTTTGGAAATGCTAAGAAAGGCTTTGAAATATTGCTTTTGGAAATCACGTTGGATTAAAATGCCTTTTTGTTCACTGCTATTTAGATTTGATTGGGGTGGTGGTGGGGAAATAGTGAACTGTCTGGAATCCAGCATTCAAACTTATATGAGAAGATTATTCTAGTTAAGAAGCTAGATTGTTGTGTAATTAATTCCACTGTGAAACTTTATTCTTCAAAACATTCAGCAGCACTACTGAAACATACAGCTGTAGTGCTTTTGAAACTGAAGGTTTTTTAAGAAGAAGAAGAAGAAAAAAAAGACTTTTGTCCCCAGGAGAATAGTTTGACTGGTTTCCTCATTTCTCTTTCAAATATATATTTAAGAGATCTTTTATTTCAGCATAACAATAATTATTTGCAGGAGTTTTTGTGTTAGCGACTAATTTAGAACTTGTAGATTTGAGCTGCCTGAATTGGCCAGACAGCTGTAATCGCACTCCTCTATTCTTAATCTCTTTATCTGGGCAGCAGCTGCCATATGGCCACAGTCAGCTGGATCAGATGTTTATAAGCTTCCTTCTTCGTCCCTCTCTGTCCTCTCAGCCTCCTAATTTGATCACGGCTACCTTGTGAGCTGCCCTCCAATCTTTATTTTTAGCCCTCTCAAGGATTAGGATTGATGTTAGCTGTGGGGCACTTAAAGTGATTGTATTGTAAATCTTAGTTTATTCTAGCAGTGGCATCTTGCAGAATGTGTTTGGGGTTAGGATAAACTTTTAGTCTATCTTGCGCAAAGTGTAGAAGAGGAGGAAGAAGGGAAGTAATTTCTGAATATTCAGTTAAGTGTATCTCTTCCCAAAATGCACTTGCTGAGATGGATGGTGTGGAGCCTTGCCTCTGGTCACAGGGAAGGGGAAGTCGGGTCGTCTTTATTTTTGAGGAGTTTACCCACCACAGTTGAATTCTGACCCTTTGTACATCTTTGCGTTTCCCCTCCCTCCATTTCACTTTTCCTCATCAGAAAAGGAGGGCAGTGATGAGTATTTGCAAGAATAGAAGCTAGTGGGAAAACACCAATATATCAAATTATATTGAAACAAAGTATTTTCTGTTGACTGAGGTAAGGCAGAACCAGGGGAAAAAAATAGTTTCTCTTTTTCTAAAAAGGTTTAAAAAAAAAGTTGAACCTGTAAAGCTTTTGAGTTTTATTTAAACGTTGTATGCCTTTATTTTTAAAAGTTTGAATTAATTTTTATATGAAACTCATTTTGCCTTGCAATGGATCAAAGTTTAGAGGAGAATTTTCTGAGTTAAATGAAGCCCTTCTGGTTCCTAATATTCTAAAAGTACAGTTTCTACAAAGAAATACAACTTTTTTTCTCAGTTCGTTTTTCAAAATCTTTGGATTTGTTCATAGTAAAGATGATCTTTTCCATCTGTTGGTGCAGTTCCTTCTGATCTACATGTGTGCTATACCTGCAAATCTGAAGGCATTAACATCTGTTTTTATACACAGGGCTTTTGTTGTAACACTGACTTTAAAAGTAAGTTGTTTGCTAATTTCTGGACTAATTATGCGATTTCCATTTTTTTTCTTGATTCAGCCAAATTGTGTGTGTGTGTGTGTTTAAACTGTCCTTTCTAAGTACAGTCAAGTAGCAAAAGTAATAAAAGAAAAAGGATGGTCGGACAAGTTTTCTTGTGTCTTCCAGGATATGTCTGGGACATTTCTTTGTTTGTTATATGAGTTGTTCCCTTTGAAATTAAAGCTATTTTGTAGGGTTTGTAGGACATAATTTGATAAGTAGAGTTAATCAAATTTCTTCTGAAAGAGATCTAAATTCTTATTCTTAGTGAGAAGTTGTAGTTGAAGGAAGGCTTTTGAAACTTGACTGAAAGTTCAAGGAAGATGGAGATGTGTCGGAAACTGTTTGGCAGGGGTGAGGAAGTTCGGAAAGTGTACATTTTCCTTCTTGCTTTTAGGTCTTGTGCGTGTGATTTGGTGGTGCTTGGGTCATAAGCCTGATTAAAATTCAGGGACATGTACCACGGCGGCCAAAGCAGAATTAATTTTTTTATATGGGGACTAGAGCACTGAAAAGTTGTTCCTGACCAGGCTCTAACGAGAAATTCCTCTCTTCCCAGGTTATGAAGACAGTATGGAGTTTCCAGACCATAGTAGACATTTGCTGCAGTGTCTGAGCGAGCAGAGACACCAGGGTTTTCTTTGTGACTGCACTGTTCTGGTGGGAGATGCCCAGTTCCGAGCGCACCGAGCTGTACTGGCTTCATGCAGCATGTATTTCCACCTCTTTTACAAGGACCAGCTGGACAAAAGAGACATTGTTCATCTGAACAGCGACATTGTTACAGCCCCCGCTTTCGCTCTCCTGCTTGAATTCATGTATGAAGGGAAACTCCAGTTCAAAGACTTGCCCATTGAAGACGTGCTGGCAGCTGCCAGTTATCTCCACATGTATGACATTGTCAAAGTCTGCAAAAAAAAGCTGAAAGAGAAAGCTACCACGGAGGCCGACAGCACCAAAAAGGAGGAAGATGCTTCAAGTTGTTCAGACAAAGTCGAGAGTCTCTCCGATGGCAGCAGCCACATGGCAGGCGATCTGCCCAGCGATGAAGATGAAGGAGAAGATGAAAAATTGAACATCCTGCCCAGCAAAAGGGACTTGGCGGCCGAGCCTGGGAGCATGTGGATGCGATTGCCCTCAGACTCAGCAGGCATCCCCCAGGCTGCCGGAGAGGCAGAGCCACACGCCACAGCAGCTGGAAAAACAGTAGCCAGCCCCTGCAGCTCAACAGAGTCTTTGTCCCAGAGGTCTGTCACCTCCGTGAGGGATTCGGCAGATGTTGACTGTGTGCTGGACCTGTCTGTCAAGTCCAGCCTTTCAGGAGTTGAAAATCTGAACAGCTCTTATTTCTCTTCACAGGACGTGCTGAGAAGCAACCTGGTGCAGGTGAAGGTGGAGAAAGAGGCTTCCTGTGATGAGAGTGATGTTGGCACTAATGACTATGACATGGAACATAGCACTGTGAAAGAAAGTGTGAGCACTAATAACAGGGTACAGTATGAGCCGGCCCATCTGGCTCCTCTGAGGGAGGACTCGGTCTTGAGGGAGCTGGACCGGGAGGACAAAGCCAGCGATGATGAGATGATGACCCCGGAGAGCGAGCGCGTCCAGGTGGAGGGGGGCATGGAGAGCAGCCTGCTCCCCTACGTCTCCAACATCCTGAGCCCCGCGGGCCAGATCTTCATGTGCCCCCTGTGCAACAAGGTCTTCCCCAGCCCCCACATCCTGCAGATACACCTGAGCACGCACTTCCGCGAGCAGGACGGCATCCGCAGCAAGCCGGCGGCCGATGTCAACGTGCCCACGTGCTCGCTGTGTGGGAAGACTTTCTCTTGCATGTACACCCTCAAGCGCCACGAGAGGACTCACTCGGGGGAGAAGCCCTACACGTGCACCCAGTGCGGCAAGAGCTTCCAGTACTCGCACAACCTGAGCCGCCACGCCGTGGTGCACACCCGCGAGAAGCCGCACGCCTGCAAGTGGTGTGAGCGCAGGTTCACGCAGTCCGGAGACCTGTACAGACACATTCGCAAGTTCCACTGTGAGTTGGTAAACTCCTTGTCGGTCAAAAGCGAAGCACTGAGCTTGCCTACTGTCAGAGACTGGACCTTAGAAGATAGCTCTCAAGAACTTTGGAAATAATTTTATATATATATAAATAATATATATATATACATATATATAAATAGATCTCTATATAGTTGTGGTACGGTCTAAAAGCAGTCTTGTTTCCTGGAACTAAAAAGTTGGGATATTAACTTGTTTTGCACTTTAGAATAGCATGAGAATCTCACTAATTTAGCATTCTGATAAAAGAAACTTTAGAGCAAGTCAGAATAGAGAGGTGTTTTTCCTTTGAGGGGGTAGGGGAAGTAAGCCAATAAGACCCTTTTAAACAAATCGTCCTGTCACAAAATGCTTTCATATGGCTTAATTTTGTCAACACTGCATTGTCTTTTGAGCTCTTTTTTTCCCCCCCATAATTATTTCTTTTTTTTAAGTAGAAATTCCCTCCAGTTTTATTAGCCTCTTTATATGTCTCAAATTGCATGAATCTTTTCTGGCTGTTGGAAACCTGAATGCTTTTAGACCCAAATGGAAAATTTCTGAAATGCTGGATTATCTATTTTTAAACAAGCAGTTGACTTAAAACTTTCTGTGGCAACTTCTGGTTTTCTGATGGTTCCCAGTGAGCAAAATGCTGAAAGTACACTGGGATCACTGGGACACTGTCTTGTGAAGGTTTGCTTGGGATGAAAAAGGATATTGCAGCTTCAGCAGTGTTGAACTGTGTGTTTAAAAATGTGAATTACTGTTATTGTATACTGTAATTGATTACATGGGCTGGGGGGGTCAAAGAACTTGACAGGTTGTGTTGATGCTCTTAGCTGAGTCTTGAAAAGTAAATATTAACGCTACAGAAATGCATGAGTTTCAATATATTTTTTGTCTTTGTTTGCATTGTATAACTTTAACGAGTGAGTTTAAAATTATTTAATTTCCTTAGAAAAATAGCACCATTTGGAAAAAAACTGGTGTTATGAAGAACGTAAATGCACTGTTTTTATTTTTATTTTATATAATTTAAATTGACTTTCCCACTGTCTTTAAGTTGAAACTGTTAAGCTGAATAAAAACTTAAGCTGCAAATTGATAACTTCGCTACATAACAAGGAAAATATAAATGTTTACAAACGGCTTAAAGATTTGCATGTGCAGTGTGCATTTATAACAAACTTCTAATTGCACAAAACCCATGCCAGCTCAGAGTTTAGGTGTACACATTTACCCAGTTGAGCATTTTTAGAATAACTACTGCACAAATTGACAATAGGTCATTCTCTCTCTTTTTTGTTGTTTGCTCCCCTTTTCTTTTTCTCCCCTTCTTCCTTACCTCCCCACCCTCACTCCCCACCCCCCCCCCACCCTCCACCCCCAACTCATGAAAAGATTCCATGGACTGAAAAAAGCCCCAGGCTGAAAGGACTGGACTGCCTTGATTGACATGGGGAGGGGGTTAGTAGACTATGTGTATTGCGGCAGCAGAGGCTGCAGCCTGACGTGTGGTTTTAATGACCAGCACGCAGGGCAAAAGCATTTTGCACAGTGTTTGTTTTCCTGTCTTGCACTTACAAATAAGGTCTATGGGAGTAGCATGGAAAACGTTTGCTGTTTTTCCCTTTTTTTTTTTTAATTGCTTTTGTTTAAAATTTGATCGCCTTAACTACTGTAAACATAGCCTATTTTTGTGCTTAAGATACTGAATGGAAAACTCCATTGTGTGTTGCTGGACTGTTTTGGAAATATTTGGTTAAATGTGTGTTAATTTGGCTGTAATGGCATTTAAAGCAAACAAACAAACAAAAAAAGCTGTGAAAATGGCCTTGGAGCATTATCTTTAGTTACTTGAAGAGTTTCTAGTTTTTTTAAAATACAGTTTATGTTAAAATAATTTTTATTAATTTAGAGAAGACAATCAATGTCTGTGAGAAAACGGACTTTCTTTTGGATTTTCTTTTTGTGGTCATTGTGAGTGATTGCTTTTTCCTTTTCTTAGTTTCACATTCTTCCTTTGTTCTAAAACTTAGACTGACATCTAGCTTTGACAATCATAGTATGTTTTATTTTCCTGCGGGGGGAATAACTTATAATGCTGTTTAGTTTTGTACTATTGGTGTGTTGGTGAATTTTTAAACTGTGTGCTAACTGCAATAAATTATATGAACTGAGAATTTGTTGTGTGTATTTTTTATTGTGATTATATAGTATATAGATTCTAAATATGTATCATACATGGCATCTTTAATATCTATTCTGTTCAGAGTTTATGAGATTATTAGAATGCCTTAAATCACTCAAATGGGAAATGTGTAAACATTCTAGTCACTTAAGATACTAAATGCCCATTTTAAAAATGTGGCCCATTTTCACAATCGAGATCAAGAAGGTTGAGGTAATTCCCTAGAAACTTACGAATCATGAAACTACATGGCAGCACAGGTTTTTTAAAGTACACTGTACAACTGCTAATCCATACACTGTAAGTCACTTTTCATGTGCAATTTTATCCTCGGTTGATTGGTCAAATCTATTCTCCTGTGTTCTGGTTTAAGTGGAAAATTGAAGGAGACCGGATGTTTTAATCTGGAAGACTGGTTGGCTAATGACTGGAATTCTAGGCAATTGAATTAGCAGGCATGCCATTGTTCACGATTAGCTACATACATCCTTTTTATTGCTGGGAGAGCTCGAAAGTTCCCAGGTTTTAATTCTCGAGTTTTAATGTAAACATGTAATTAAGTACATGGACCATTAAAAGAACTCTATTCCCGATTTTTTTGTGATTGTCTCAACTTGATGCTTCTCTAGTTGGGTACACGTCAGGGTGAGAAACTGCTGGTTGAGCTGGGTAGTGAATTGACAGAACGCTCACACACGTGGATGACATTGTAGAGGAACTGTCACAACCCTAAGTGCAAGCAGTCAAGTAGCGGGCACGGAGAGGTTTTGTAAGTCAGGTTGTCTCTAACTTCCAACCTTAAATATAGATATGACTATGAAATTTTATGTTGTTACTGTCAAAAGATGGCCTATAGTAAGGTCAACATTTTTAACCTCTACAGAAGTGGGGTATAAGGTCGGAAGTTTGAAAATGTACCATTTGCGAACTACCTGGTGACTTTGGATAGGAATCCACAGGGATTTTGTCATGAAGTATATAATAACAGAATTTGGAATCCTAATTTCACCCCCCTCCTTTTTTTTTTTTTTTTTCTAACAGAATTTTTAAAGTATGCAACTCACCCTTGGTTTTAACCTGTGAAACATTGTTTCTTGTGAAAGAGGAATGTACATTCGACCCCCAGAGAATGATGTCTTGGGTGGTTCCAAGCTTATAAAAAAGGGAGGGAGGGGCACTTTCTATTTTCAGTTCCTATAGTAACTGGTCAAAGTATCTCAAAGCTCCTAAAGATGTTGAGCGTTTACTTGACAATTTAGTTTTACGAACATCTAATTTTAAGTGAGGAACATTATCTCAACAATCTTGATATGCTTATAAAAATAATATTTTGACATGATTTGGAAGAAATAACTTCTTGAAACATTCTTTGCAAAACTGGAACAGAATATTAATTACACAAACTGCCACATTTGATAAGTGAAATGAAGGAATAATTTATTTGCCACATTTAAAAAAGGAAATTAATTTGTCATGTAATCATGTCGGAAACCATTAAAATTGATTCCTCCTTTGACATCTGGCTGATCCATAAGTATATTTTAAATAATGTAGTTTTATTTACTTTTGAAAACTTCTCTTTCCTTAAGATAACCCATTATGCCCTGCATCGATGTGGCTCTAGCACTGTGTGTTAGGTGTACCCTAGAGAATATCCAAGAGTTACAAAATGTTAAGGATACTAGTTTCAGATTTCCTTTCTGGTTAATTATGTTATCAGGTTAATAGGTGAATCAAAGAGAGTTTTTCTTTAACAGACTCGTTATGATTATCTACAAACAGGTTATTGAAAGATTGGAAAAAGGGGAACACTATATTAACATTTTAGAACAGCGAACATTAAAATGGCCAAAATATTCATTTTCCAAGTAAATCATTTAAACTACCATCAAAAAATCCTTTTTGTTGTTTTACCAAGAAGTGGCACTACTTAAAAAATCTCCAACTTCCAAGTGTTACTTATGAAGCATGCACGGACTACATAAAAGCTTGACTCAAGAAATCCCATTGTACAGATTATAATTTTTTTTTAATAGTCTTAAGACCTCAAAATTTCCTGCATGGCATGACTATTTTATTTCTGTAATGCTTAAAGCATTCTTTGATTTCCACTCTAACGAGGGAAAGTTTCACATGCTCTGACTAGGAAACCAAGATAATTTTAGATTTTAATTTGTAGATACTGACCTAAATTTTTGTTATAATTGTTTGTTGCAATGCTTGGATTTGCTGAGAAGGTACAGTGAGTTGAGTGTGAATTTGAAATGCAGCAAAGAAAAGCTCTGTCCTTTTCACTGAAATGACTCGACATTAAAATGCTAAAGATACCATCTTTAAAAATAAAGCAATAGTTTCATTTTTTAAAAGCAAATAGCTTTTAGGAGTTTCATTTTGGCTGTAGTCCAAGTTTCTTCCCCTGACAGGATTTTGTCCCTTATGTTAAAATTTTTCCACCTTTGCCTACAAAAACACGGCAAAATATCTTTGTATATGATCCCTTGGTCTAAAATGTAGAACCATCTATCTTCTGACTTCCAGTAGGTTTACTTCCACAAAAAGGAATATTTTATGTTTCTAGGACCTCCACCCTTGCTGTTTCCTTAATATTCTGAAAGGATAGCTGAAGCATCAGATCTTGATGACACGGGAGGCTTTTAGAAATATTCATTTTCAGAGACACTTTAGAAGTTAGACTTTCAGTATTTTTGCAAACCAAGTCCTTAAAAAATCTTTACTAATTAACTTTTGAAATTTCTTGTGGAAAAAAGCTAACGTGTAATTTCTCATGAAAGAAGCTAAACTCCAAATTTAAAACACTAATAAGAAAGGATGAGGTCATAGATATGAAACAGTGGCATGAAAAGTGGGCTTCTTTTTAAGTCTAAGTATAATGTATCTGCTTACACTAAATAAATTGCTGAATTAATCATCCAGGTAATTCAGGCTCATAGGATAATATTTGTCTAAAAATATTCAAGTACTTAAATAAATCAGCATTTTTTTTTGAGAGGGATGAATTATCCAGGTAACTCTCCTGATTTGATTCTAACATTCACTAATTTACTGTGCATCATAATTCCTAGGTTTATGTGATCATGGTACTTTTCTTTAGCTGTAGGTAGTTTACAAAAAAAAAAAAAATTCTTTCAAAACCAAAATTTTTCTTGCATTTTGGGGCACTTCTGGCCAAATAAGGTATCTCCTTTTCTAATCTTTGGAAATGGGTTTGCAGTTAAGCTTGCAATTTGCTATAGGAGGCATTCTCTCTAGTTAGTTTGGCAGGAAAGGAGTGAAAACCCAATTTGGCTTTAAAATGTAGCACATTAGTCAGTAACAGTTTCAGTGAGGATATTTAGAGTGGCTTTGAGAGGCCGTGTGATACCCACAGAGAGTCCATTCACGGAAATGACTTTTTACAGTTTGTTATAATCTCTGTAGTTAATCATTAAATCAAGTAGCTTTTATTAAATGTCAATATGTATTGTTAATATGACTACATAGGAATTTTTAAAAGTCATATTGCCCCAAATATTCACATTTGTAAAGGGTATATTTGTAGTTAATTGAAGTGGAGTGTGGAAAATGTATTTGAATATTGGTAAACATTTATAGGACAGATTAAACTTGTTTCAATACAGAATGCATATACAATGGTATGAACTTGAAAGAACAGCATAACCTTATTTACGGATGCTATGCCAAACCAGAGCTAACTTTTGATATGTAGCAGCTTGAAAGGATATATCTTTATCATGTATGATTTAGAAATATATATCACTTAAAACTGTAAAACAGGAGACATTCATTTTATTTTAAAAGTCATATTTCATGCAGTTTACCTTTGAGAGGGTTATTAACGACCCTTTTTTGTATGTCTAATGCTCTGAAATGATCTTTGATTGAAGTAAGAGCATTTAGATTTTTCATCTGACTCTCTTAAAATTTGTTTTTGAAAACAGCCTCAAAATAGACACATACCTTTTCTGTGGACCATGTCTTTGTAACTATCTCATGTAAATGAGCTGTTTGCTAATACTGAAATGACAATTACCTGTTTACTAGACAGCAATGCTTCTTAAGGATGTCTATTTGGACAATTTTTGGAAAAGCACAATAGGACAATAATTGAGACATTTAAGAAAAGTGGTCATTGTGATCCATAGTTACCATAGACGTTAGTGCCACGGATTTGCAATTAGTGTAAAAAAATCCATTTTTTTCTAATTTATAATGGTTTCTGAATGTCACTTAAAACCTTTATGAAGTAGAAAAAATTTGAGCATAGAACCATACCTGAAGAAAATCTAATTTATAAAAGTTATTTTTATAACTACCTGTCCTTGAGAAAGGTCTCATGCTGAAGCATGTGACGGGGGAGAAATGGCACAGGTTTATATTCAAAGCATAGTCATTATCCACGAGCCCTTAGCATAAAATTTTTTTAAGACCTCTTCAAAATCTCCGAGATTTTGCAACTGCATAAACCGAAAGAAACTGAAGTCTGGCAGATGGACTATTCCTTTAGGTTCTGCTTTTTGTTGAGATGCAAACTAAAATTCATACTTTATAGCTGGTTCTCTATGTTTCTCAATGTCCTTTTATTTACCATAGGAGGGTACATTTTATGCATCCAGTGATTTTGACACCATTGCACAAGTGAATTTTCAAGCCAAGTTTGTTTTTGGGTCTGACTTTCTACCACTCGGGAAAAATCGAAACAAATTTAAAATGAACACTGTATTTGAAATGGGCCCTATTTACCACTGGGTATCAGCAAACTGCATATTTCCACGGAGGGAGGGTTGAGCATGCGGATGAAGGAGCTGAGGCATTTTCCGGGGGTTCATGACAATAAACGCCATGGAATTGGATGAAATCCTTAGGTTAAAAGAAAAAAATAAATTGGGGACTATGTTGGGTCACAATGAAGTTTTGCTTTTCATAGTAAGTGTGAAGTCTAGAAAATGTGGTGATTTCTCACATTCTATTTATATGTTATTTTACTTGAGGGATGTCTCAAAGCAGTACTAGAATCACTTCTGTGCAAAAGGGGGAGGGAGGGAGAGTTTGTCATCATTTATTCAGTTTGCTTTGTAAAGGTGCTTATCTTGCAGTAAAAATAATATTTTAGTCAGAATATGACAGGTGGTTTGTAGGCTTGACCAGCATGGAAGGATTTTAAGTAATTGGAGTGTTTCTGTTTAAAAGTCAGTCAAGTAACACCCTCAAAGACTAAGGCAATCAATCCTCCGATTGTTATGTTTATTTAGCAGTACATATATGCTTTTTTCTCTCTCCTAACAGAACAGAACGTTTAAGCCTTATAACCAAAAACAACTCCAAGCTTACATCTGTATCCCGAATTTTAAAATTTGCATTCTGGCCTGGTTGCTTTTGAAATAACTAATTCTGTTACTCAAATTATAAAAATCCAGTGGCCAGAATGGCCCAGTTGTTTTCCATGATCTGAAGACCTACGGTGTCTGTCTGATCGTCTCCCCTTACAGACAGCTGCATCACATGTTTTTCCATAGAGACAGATAGAAAATCACAAAAACTTAGAGCTGTAAGGGGCAAAAGTGACTTCCGGCTCATTCATCCTAAAAGTGGAGGAGCAGGCACGGGGAGGTGAAGGGGTTCAGTGCCCTTTACAAATATTTCCTGCCTTCCCCAAACCTTTGCCATCTATCATTTTAGAGATGAGATTTTGCCGTGTTTAGAGGCATACAAAGGCTGAATTCTTTGCTCTGGGCACATCTTTGATCAAGTCTGAATCTGAAATCAACATTCTGGTTATGCCTAAGTGATACAATTTGCATTATGCAAATATCTATTTACCATGATTACACGTACCATTGTCTGCGATCTGTTTACCAATGGAATCTAAGACTGGAATGGCACTATTTCTTTTCCTGACTTGACCCTATCAACTATTTAAAAAATACATACAGCAGAACGTTGTCTGAGGGTGTCAAAAGAAAGCATCTTTTGGCCCATCTCCCTCGGGCTCACTAAGAGCTAAAACCCCGTCAGGCTCCTCCTGACCCACCCGCCCTCCCTCTCTGCTTGCAACTACAAAAGGGTTGCTTGGGTTTCCAAAACATGTTATTTGTTCAACCACAACGAGGCACTGCTCCTTGCAGGCTAGTCACTGCAAGGGCTGTCAGGGCTGCTGCTGGACGCGTGGGAGGGAAGACGAAACATGGAACGAGGGCAACAGCCAGACGCGATCCTCAAAACTTGTTTGCTGCTGAAATGCGAGAATTGAATATTTTCCCACTTAATCTGAACATTGGCCTTGGTTTCTTGGAATGTTTCTCACCCCCTCTCAGCATCGTCTACTGGAAAGAAGGCTCAAGAGAAAGTTGGGGAGGATCTATCCGTGTAACACCTGAGGAAACCCACCCTCATACCCTCATTTCTCCATTAGACCAGCGTCGTAATACCTGTGTCACCGTTTTCTTTAGAATACCATGAAAGTGAATATGCAAACGCATCAAGCTCTCAGAGAAAAGATGCTGTGCAAATCTGAGGTGACCTCACTGTTACAATAATTTTTTTTTTGCACTCAGATGAAATTTTTCCTTATTCCAAAGCCTTCCTACCGACGTGGACTTTTTCCAATGTGGGTTTTTATGATTTAAATTCACCAAGCACTAACAGTTTCAAATTTATTTCAGTTTTAAGCAGGAAAGCAGTTTCTACATGAAATGTGAAAATGAAAATACCATAGTAATGAGAAAGATGCCACATCCTCAGGTGGGCTTTGTAGGCATGTACGTGTTTAGGTATGCACATCTCGTGTAACTGACATTGTATTTCTGGTTCTTTCCTCAAATCCCAAATCTCTCAAAGCCCTTTCAAATCTCTATCTGATTAACTAGCCCAAAGCCTAAGTTGGATACAGATATTTTTCCTCTTAAGACTGAGGAAATCAAGACTGAGAGCTTTGGTTCATGTTTACTCTTGTATCTTAAGTATTTTAAAAAGTATGATTAATATATATAGTAACGAACAGGCACAGCTCCCCGGAGAGGCGCACATATTAAAATGATTTACCCGGAGATTTAAATGATTTACTCCAGTCTCACCAGGAGAAGGTGACACATGCCAGGGCAGAGCTCGGAGCAACTCAACCTCAGGCCTCGCTTCAGCTCTGTGCTATTTGATGTGCTGATGCAGCCCACGTTGTGGTGCAGAGCAAATCTATGGTTATACCGCATCACAGCGAAAAAATCCATCTGGAGGAAGATGCACCTACTGAACGGCCACAGTGCAAAGGGAAGCAATGCTGCTGTGTGCAGTGATGCTTACGAGAAAACTTTGAGTAGATATTGCAGGGATCAAACTTAGGACCCAACTTTTTCACGCAACAGGGCCAAGCATTGGATGGCTTCGGAACCCCCATTCAGCGTGTCCACTTTGCTCTCTGATGCAATGCCACTTCTCAAAAGTATTCAAGCCACAGTCATCTTTTTTTTTCCCTCTCTCTCTGCTCGCTACAATGACCCACATCTCCCTTTTTATTTTGTAATTTTTATAAGTTTTTAAGGCAATGACTATAATAGTTCATGTTCGGTGAACTAATTCTTTTGGTTGATATATTTCATAGTTTGGTCTCTAAAAAAAAGTTAAAAAACAACAACGAGAATCAAAAACAAACAACCCCCCCCAAACTTCCCTCTGCTTGATGCCATAGACAAGAGTCCAAAGGACATTAGCTGCTCCATTGCACACATTGGAAGGGAGAGTTTGCTGTGAGCTCAGTCCTTCTAATAGACTGGCAATTTTGTAAAAGGTTTGGAGAATTTTGTTTAACCATTTCTGCATGTGTTTTTAATGAGCTCATGATGGTGTGTAACAAAGGCCAGGTTGTGTGTTTTCCAGCACTCTCTGACCTGATTCCTCCCTGCTGACGTGGGGAGTGGGCACCTGTGCTTCTCTCCTGGCTCACCTATGGGAGTCGAGGTGGTGGGGCCATCTCCGGGCCTGTCTTCAAGCCAGGGATGAATCATGCAGTAGGCAGAGTGGAAGGAGTCTCTTTGTTGACAGCTTTCCATCTGGACTTTGGATACTGCTGATCGTTCATGTAGAGCCTCGGTGAGCTGGAAGGGGCTACGCGAGTCAGCTCCTCCATAAGGGATCAGGGGTGTGTAAAACAGCAGCAGAGAACTGCCTGGATTGCATTCGCAAAGCTTAGAGAAGCATTTTATTCTCTGAGTTTCAGATAGCCAGGGTTGTGAATGTGTATGACTGCAGCTTTGACAGGTCGGTATTTAATAGTCAATAGGATCATTTATAGCCTCGTTCAGATAATCCGACTGGAGTACACCTGAATAAATACATCAAGCTCTGGTGGCTAAAAGCTAACCCCTTTTGAGTTTAATAATTAAAATAAACAGAGCTAGTAAGATGAATTTCAGTTTGTCATGCATAAATGTAAGAAGCTCCATAAAGGATGGTGCTTTGTGATTCATATAGGAATATGATGGATGTATGATACGTTTTCCACAGCTATTTAAGAAAAAAAGATTATCTTAGTCATGGGGTAAAGTTATGTGAAGCATTGCGCCATCCAGGCTGTGTCTGGGCCAGTACAGATTTTTTTCTTTTTCTTTTTCTTTCTTTTTTTTTTTGTGAAAGATTACTTCTTGGCAAACTAGATATGCAAACGCCAGAATACAGTAAAACCACATTTAATTGGACCTACTTGCCAACTTCTTGAACACAGCTTGGATTATTCCACTGGAGGCTGCTTCTGTTAAAAGCTGGGGGAGGAGGAAGTGGCATATTGACAAGACTTCAGATAATTTTTTTTCACTCGAAGTACAATTATGCAATGAGCCAAGTTTGGAAGTATTTTACTATGTTTAATAATTATTATTAAAGATATTGTAAAACATATGCATTTGTTAAGTGGAATGTAATGGGAGTAAAATCATGTCATCAATTTTACTTTGGATTTATTTTCCCATTTTGTGTTTTGTTTGACAGTCTTCCAGATTGATTCTAGCCAAAACCATGCACTCTAATATAT
Organism: Aotus nancymaae; assembly: GCF_030222135.1. NCBI lineage: Eukaryota > Metazoa > Chordata > Mammalia > Primates > Aotidae > Aotus > Aotus nancymaae. The sequence continues at coordinate 28,242,119 of NW_026988445.1, forward strand.
ATCATACTTGATATTAAAGTGAGAATGCGGGTAATTTATAGAATCTGAGTGAGAACAGTTTTCTTCTCGTAGCCAGCCTATATGGAGCTGCCACCTCTGCTCAGGTAGCAACTGACACATGCCTTGTACCCAGAAAGTAATATAATAGGGGTCGAGAAATCTTCCACACGTTCTTCCTAATAGACGCTCCCAAACCCACATATCCCAGGCATTGTTCAATGGGAGATCAGGGCAAGGAGAAGGATATAACTCTTTCTTTATGTGTGTGTCTGTGGATCTAGAGGAACCAGACTTGTGTCTGGAAATGCAAGTGGGAGGTGGGATTTGCTGACAAGCCATCATTCTATCAGGTGAGTCCTGACTTCAGGCCAGGGATCCTAAAGGTGGCACTGCTATCCCTCACCTGGAACACCAAGGAGTCATGACATCAGTTTGTTTCACATCCTAAGCTTAAAACGAATTTGTGTTGTTTTGACCGCCTCTTTTCCAAGAGGGAAAACTGCCCCTGAAACTGCACTCCTTGAAATTGAACAAAGGTGCCATCGCTGGTGATTAGCAAGGTGCTCGTGGTTTGCGTGGAACTCCACCTGCTATGTGAAAACCCCATGCTTTTCTCACTTTCCCATTCAAGCTGCTTAGCAGTTGGGAACTCTCCTCCGAGTGTGGGTTATGTGTTGCTTTGACTTCCGTGTGCCCTGTGATTTCACTGTTTTCTTCTGCCCTGCCACAGCAAATGACCAGGGTGGGGGGGCAACTCGCTGACGGGAGGAAAAGGCCAGGTCCCTGCATCCATCTCAGCGCCCTGCAGGGGCGGCCTGTCCTTTCAGGCGGGAGTTCTCCGCGGCATTCCTAGGTGTTTTGAATGTGTGCCCCGGGGCTGGGGGAAGCCTCGGGCAGCACTGTTGCTGCAGGAGGCAGGAGGGACTGGAGGGGACGGTAGCAGTGTGAGGCTTTCATGTGCAGAGGGGACACGAGGACATCTGGACAGCATCCCTGCGAGCAGAACTCCTGCTGCAGGCCTTTGAAAACCTGCTGCACCGGCCCCCAGCGCCTTGGAACTTTATCCCTGGAGAATGCAGAAAAGCCAGTGCCCCTGATTTCTTAGACATCTACTGCCTGGACACAGGCAGGGCTGCCCAGGAGCAGTGAGGTGCGGGATGAGGCCCGGAGCACGTTCTGAAAGGTGCTTGTTTCTAAGAGCCTGGAACTAGGAGTGAAGAGTGACGTGAATTCTGCCCTCAAGTCCTCTGCTAACTGGCTGTGCAGTCTTGAACAAGTGACTTCATCTCTTTATCTTTCAAATAAACCTTTTGGGCCAAATGACTCGGAGCTTCTTCCAACTTTAAATATTTTTTTTAACCTGTTTAACTGAAATGCTGATTGAACTTGGGCTGGGAACAAAGAAATCGTTTCTAATTAGGGTAGAAATGATGACTAATATACTTCTGGGGCTTCTGAGGCTCACTGGGATCAAAGGCACACTCACTCTGATAAGGGAGGGCACGGACCGGGCTGTAAGCGTTTCCACCAGCCTTTGGGTTTTGATATCTGACTACAGTCATGCCAACGCATGCTGGCTATGTGCTAGCCACACGCTTCCTTGTCTTTGGTCAAGTCCAGTGGCTTTGGGGTTATTTGTATTTATTAATAGGAGAAACCTGAAAGATCCTGAGTACATATGAGGCAGGAGCTTTATCTAGTTCCATGCTCTGTTGGGTTGTGTTGTTTCGTTTTCAAATAGGGTCTTTCTCCATCACCTAGGCGGAAGCTCAGTGGTGCAATCATAGCCCACTGCAGACCCGACCTCCCGCGCCCAAGGGATCCTCCCATCTCAGCCTCTTGAGTAGCTGGGACAACAGGCGTGTGCTGCCTGGCTTTTTTTTTTTTGTAGAAACAGGGTTTTGCCATGTTGCCCAGGCTGGTCTCAAATTCCTGGGTTCAATTGATCTGCCTTCCTTGTTCTCCCACTGTGCCAGGATCACGGGCACAAGCCACCAAACCCAGCCCAGTTCCATGGTTTTTAAAAAATGTTAAAACACACGCCTGTAATCCCAGCACTTTGAGAGGCCAAGGCAGGCAGATCACGAGGTCAAGTGATCAAGACCATTCTGAACAACATGGTGAAACCCTGTCTCTACTAAAAATACAGAAATTAGCTGGGTGTGGTGGCTGGCGCATGTAATCCCAGCTACTCAGGAGGCTGAGGCAGGAGAATAACTTGAACCTGGGAGGTGGAGGTTGCAGCGAGCCTAGATCACGTCACTGCACTCCAGCCTGGGTGACAGAGCAAGACTCTGTCTCAAAAATAAATCAATAAATAAAAACAAAAATGTTAAACATCTACCTTTAAGAAAGATGATGAGGCAATATCACCTTTGCTTTTGCTGTTGTTGTTGATTAGAGAGAATGACCCCCAAGGAATCATTCCTATGAGTCTTGCAGACTGGCTTTCTGTTTGTTCAGCTCCTTCACAGAGCCTTGGTTGGACAGCTCCCTGTCACCTTCCCCAACAGGGCCTTTGCCTATGAAAAGGCTAATTCTGGTAGACAGGCAGCTTCAACAGGAAGTGGCACACCGAAGACCATGGATTGTGGGTGTGGCTCATGGGATATGAAATGTCCAGGGGGATTGCTGATAGGCCTAAAGATCAGAGATCATTTGACTTCCCTAGATCATCAAAAGAGAACATATTACAATGGCAAACGGACTTTATAATGAGAGAAAATCTAATTCCTAGTGACAATCATAAAAACGCCACCATCCACCATGGACGGCCACACCACCGACCTAGTCATTTTTTTAATATTTCTAGCTTGTATTTAATCCCTTCCAGCATGGAGCAAAACGCTACCAGTGTTCTGGGAAGAAACAGTTCAAGAGAATGATTGCAGTCTAATTTGCATAAGAGTCTAACTCAAATATTTTCACTTTTTTTTCATTTCGAAGTCACAAAGTAAAATGGTTGAGGAATTTAAGATTAGCATGTAAGCGAGACTGAAATAGGACTATGTTCTCATATTAGTTAAAACTCTTTGGTTGCAAGGAAGAGAAATCCAACTTAAGTGAGTTTAAGCCAAAAAAGAATTTTATTATAAGGCTACTTGGATTCAATGGAATCCAAAAGAGGAATATGGATAGGCCTTGCAAGCAGCTAGGACTGGAAGCTCAAATGCTGTCTGGATTTGCTCTCCTCTCCTTGCCTCTGATTCTCTTTCTGCTGATTGGCATTTTCTATTCCTCAGTCCACATGGTGGAACAGGGCTGCCAACTGCTTCTGCATTTACATGCCTTCATTTTCAGACACCCAGAGAGAGACTGACTTCTTTTGTCAGTTGCAGTTCCCAAATCCTGGGGGAGGGCTCTGATTGGCCCGTTTGGATCAGGTGCCCACCTCTTGACCAATGGTCAGTGCCAAGAGCGAGGCCCTTGTCGCAAAAGGCAGTCTCCCATGGTGCCATATTGAAGGCACCGCATATGTACAGGGGGCAAGGGAGCAGGGGAGACAGTTCCCCGGAATGCGGCTGGTGCTGAGCTGATGAGACAATGGGGGCTCATTACATTTCTCAACGCAAATTAAAGGGAAATGAGGAGAAAATATTATTTCTTTGGAAGTGAGAATAGTATATTCTCCCTTTTGATGTTTTCAGAGTTCACTTCTAACCCACAGCCAAATGTTTAAGTGAAATAATGTCATTTTTTTAAGTACTGTAAAATATTAATTAATTTGCACTTGACTTGGCTTATCTAATCCTCCTCCCTTATGAGCTTGGTCTTAGAGCATGTTCACACACATCTTTCTGAAATCCGTACTTGGTCCGTGCTGCAGAAGCCACGGGACTCAATTGCTGAGCTGACCCCTCAGCTATTTAATATTGATCCAGGTGCCCTGTGGGTGGGACAGAGGGTGATCAGACAATGGCACCCATGAGCAAAGAGGACATTTCCCGTTTCTCCTTGTTCGGGACAGAGGAAGGAGACTCTGTTCACTGAAGAGCTCTGTGTTCACAGCAGGTGTGGAATGTGTGTTTTCCACCTAGCATCACCAGGATCCGGGAGGCGAGTGTGAAGGAGGTGAGAGCATCCTGGGAACCAGGCCCTCTGCGCCTGAGCACCTGATCCTGACAAAGTCTCACTTCCCCTCTCCTATGCTTTCAGTGCCACTGTCTGAAAACGAAGCTGTCCCTTAGAAGGTCCCTCCTTCCAGACCCTGAGAGACCTCGATTTCCTAAGCCAAGAGCAGAGAATCACTGTTTCATTTTTATTTATCAAAACAACTTTTTAAAAAAACTTGTTTTGTATTTCTAGACATGGACTCTTGCTCTGTCACCCAGGCTGGAATGCACTGGTGTGATCATAGCTCGCTGTGACCTTGAACTCCTGGGCTCAAGTGATCCTCCTGCTTCAGCCTCCCTAGTAGATGGGATTACAAGTGCATGCCACCATGCAGGCCCCACATGGTTTGTTTCAAATGGCAGACACAGGCTAGGCTCTGTGGCTCGTGCCTGTAATCCCAGCACTTTGGGAGGCTGAGGCGGGAGGATCGCTTGAGCCCAGGAGTTCAAGACCAACCTGGGTAACATAGTGAAACCTCGTCTCTACAAAAAACAAAAATTAGCCCGGTGAGATGGTGTACGCCTGTAGTCCCAGCTACTCAGCAGGCTGAGGTGGGAGGATCGCTTGAGCCTGGGATGTTGAGGCTGCAGTGAGCTGAGGTGGTGCCACTGAACTCCAGCCTGGGCAACAGAGCAAGACCCTATCTCCAGAAAAATAAATACATAAATAAAATAAATGCTAAACACAGGCTCTCGGGATGTGTGGCTCATCACTTGCTAGGTACTCACAGTCCCATCACTAAAGATGCAAAATAATCAGAATGCACATGTGTAAGAGATTGAAGGAAGCTCCTGATTAGAATTGGGTCCTCAAGGTCAGTGTGGAGAAACACTGATTCAGGGTGTCACAGACTTTGTAGGAAACAAAGTGGGGTATTTTAGGCACCATGGGGCCTGACACTGGGCTGCTGCCTCCCTTCAGGCCTTTGCTGATCTTCCTGCCTGCCTGTCCCATGTGTAGGGTGCAGAATCCGGCCAGCCCACTTCACGATGGCGAGAGCTTGGGCACATGGCAAGGTACCTTGAGCCCCAGCTCCTCACTAACAGGGATTCAGCAACTCTCTCTTAGAACGGCCATGGGGTTGTGTGAGCTGGTACCTTTCAAGCAGCGGAAGCATCGTCTCTGCTGGGATCCTTTCAGTCACAGGTGTCTGAAAACAGACTCAGACTAGTGTGAAGAATGAAGAGACTTTATGGCCGGGCGCGGTGGCTCACACCTGTAATCCCAGCACTTTGGGAGGCCAAGGTAAGAAGATCACGAGGTCAGGAGTTCGAGACCAGCCTGACCAACATGGTGAATCCCCATCTCTACTAAAAATACAAAAATTAGCTGGGCGTGGTGGCATGTGCCTGTAGTCTCAGCTACTCAAGAGGCTGAGGCAGGAGAATTGCTTGAACCCTGGAGGCGGAGGTTGTGGTGAGCCGAGATGGCACCATTGCACTCCAGCGAGACTCCATCTCAAAAAAAAAAAGGGGAAAAGAAAGGAAAAAAGAAGAAGAGACTTTAACTCACATGACCAGGAAGCCCAGGAGCGGTTCTGGCCTCTGGGATGACCGGCCACCGCGGCTAAAGATGACACTAAGTCCTTTCATTCTCTGTTTGCACTCCCCACCCCGTTTTCATGGGTTCTCTCCTGTATTCTGGCTGGAAATGGGTTTTCCTCACATAATGGGGGAGGCTTGCCAGAGGTAGAAACAGAATAAGGTAGAGGGAAAATACTGGTACAGCAGTTCCTGCCCTCATAGAACTTACCCGCCAATGAAACAATGAAACCAAAAATCATCATAAAGTGTCACGAATGTTCTAAAAGTGAAGTGTACCACAAGTAGGACCACGCCCTAAGTGGACTCCAGCCTGACTGGTGTGCCAGGGAAGACTCTTCAGAGGAAGTGGCGGGGGAAGAGGAGTTAGCCTATAAGTAAAGGAGTGGAAAAGTGTTTTGGGCAGAGGGATCAGCATGTGCGAAGGACCAGACGGAGAACCTCAGGGCAGATCTGAGGAACCTGTCAGATCTTTCTCAGTCCAGTCGGTCTGGCTAGAGCACTGTGAGAAGGGTGTGTCAGTTTCCCAGGCCTGCCAAACAGATCACCACCAACAGGGTGGCTTCAAACAATGGACATTTATTCTCTCATTGTTCTGGAAGCAAAAAGTCCAAAATTAAGAATTTGGTGGGGCCATGCTCCCTCCAGAGGCTCCAGGTGAGAGTCCTCCCTTTCCCTTGAAGTTCCAGTGCCTGGCGGCCCCAGGCGTTCCTTGCAGCTGCATCACTCTGCTTCTGTCTTCACGTGGTCTCCTACTCTCTGTCTGTGTCTTCTCTTCTGCCTTTCTGCCTCTTTTTTTTTTTTTGAGACAGAGTCTCACTCTATCACCCAGGCTGGAGTACAGTGGTGCAATCTCGGCTCACTGCAGCCTCTGCCTCCCGAGTTCAAGCAATTCTCCTGCTTCAACCTCCCAAGGAGCTGGAATTACAGGCGCACGCCACTACACCTGGCTAATTTTTGTAGTTTTGGTAGAGACAGCGTTTCAACATGTTGGCCAGGCTGGTCTAGAACTCCTGACCTCAAGTGATCCGCTCAGCTCGGCCTCCCAAAGTGCTGAGATTACACTTGATAGCCACCGCTCCTGGCCTCTCTTCTGCCTCTTAAAGGACACTTGTCCTTGGAGTTAGGGCCCACGTGGGTAATCCAGGATGATCTCCTCATCGCAAGATCTTTAACTTAATGTCATTTGCAGAGACCCTTTTTCCAAATAAGGTCATGTTCAGAGGGTCCGATTGTCAGGCGTGGACATACCTCTTGGAGGATCGACATCCAATTGAGGGAGACGCTGTTGGGCTGGTCACCCAGGCCAGGTCCTAGGGATCTGGGCCTCGTCGCAGAGCAGGAGAACGACATTTCAATCTGCACTCCAGAAAGAACACTATGGCTGTGGAAGTGCAATGTGAGATGCAAGCAGGGTGGCTGGTCCTTCAGGAGAGGACCGCCGTGGTCCAGCTGACAGGTGATGGAGGAAGGAACGAGGCATCAGCCAAGCCAGGGATGGAAAGAAGGGTTTGGGTCCCAGGCAAACTTAGAAAAACAAGTCAGCAGGACTTGGGGACTGTTGGGGCTGGGGTGGCTGCAGGGGAGAGGCAGGGGGATCACTGGATGATGTGTATCACTGTGGTATGTATCCCTCACGTTAATTTTCCCTGGGAGGGAGTGCTGGCCGACGGAAAGAACATTGGCTTTGAAATTGGCGAAACCTGGGTTGAATTCTCAACGCTCACTTTCCAGCTTCCTTACCTTGGTTGCGTTTCTTATTTTTTTCTGAGCCTCAGTTTTCTCCTCCATAAAATGGAGATAATAATACTGACTTCACAGGGCTCTTGAAAGAATTAAATGACAGCCTAGGTGGCGTAGTGGGCTCAGGGTGGCCACGTGGGTGGTGCAGATGCGCTGGTTCCTCCTCCTCCCTCCTGCCTGACCAACGTCCGTTCCTGCAGTGCTGCCCCGGTGCTCAGCGGCACCCGCTTCCTGCACAGCTGGCTCTACCCCACCTGCAGCCTTTTTTCTCCTGGGACCTGCCCATAAATGGCCCTCTCCACTGTCCTGGAACCTTCAACAAATATTTTCTCACCTGTTACCCCTAAGTAGTCCAGGCTGTGAAAGCCACAAGTTGCAAAACGGGTATAGTCTAAGTGCCTTGAAAGGGACCTGAAGTGCTTGCTGAGATGGCTGCGGGCTGCAGGGTGTTTGTTCACTGGTTTATTCCTGCATCCAGGCATCCACTCCCTCAACAAACACTCAGAGTGGGCGAGGCATTGTCTCGCACCGGGAACACAGAGCTGAACGGAAATGTGGTTCTCACCTCATGAAGTTTACTGATTCTACCAGGCAACCAGCCCTCTCTGAGCTCATGAGTCTTCTGGATGCACTGATTTCATGGCTTCACTCTCTGGCTTTTACATCCCCGCAGGTAGAGGGAGAGAGAGCCGGGAGGAGCATGACTTTGATTCTCCAGCCTCATCCGGGATAGGTGTGCACACGGAAACACAGGCAGGTTCTCGGGAGGTGGGACAGAAGCTGGAGCATCCCTGAGAAAGCAGATCCCCTGTCGTACCTTTCAGACACACTTCTGCCTGCATTTGTGACATTTTTCTCCACCCCGTTTCTTGCCACTTCCCAGTCATAATCATTGCTCTTGGTCTGGTAAGCTGAGAAGGCAGGACACAAATTTGATTTACTTACAACAATGTTTTAAGAGCGTGAGCATAAAAACATGTGGTTTCCTGCGACTGTCCATCCCAGGAAGTTGGCTGGGACGTTAAGGAGTTGGCTGGCACAAAGTGTAAGTGCCTACCACTTCCTGCCCTTCCAGGGAGGCTTGCCTTGCTCTTCTGAGCACTTTTTTTTTTTGAAATGGAGTTTCGCTCGTTGCCCAGGCTGGAGTGCAATGGCGTGATCGCGGCTACCCGCAACCTCAGCCTCCTGGGTTCAAGCGATTCTCCTGCCTCAGCCTCCCGAGTTAGCTGGGATTACAGGCATGCGCCACCACACCTGGCTAATTTTGTATTTTTAGTAGAGACGAGGGTTCTCCATGTTGGTCAGGTTGGTCTTGAACTCCCAACCTCAGGTTATCCACCTGCCTCAGCCTCCCAAAGTGCTGGGATTACAGGTGTGAGCCTGGCCTCTTCTGAGCACTTTCTACCTTCAGGTTTTCTGGAGCCTCAAGGTTCTCAGTAGAGGCACTTATGCAAATGCGTGTGTTCTGACACAAGATGCAAATATCAGGAATCCTCTTCCCAAAGGGCCAATCTCTAAGACTTGCAGAAAAGGCAACCAGAGTCTGATTTAAATCTATCACCTGGAGGAGATGCTGGCTGTGAGGAAAAGAGAAACAATGAAATGTGAGATGGTGTGAACTCTGGAAGGCAGAACCTGAGGGAAAAAACAGAAGAGTCATTTTGTTCATGGGTGAATTCATTTATTCTACTAATTACTGTGCCAAGTCCTATAGGGGTTACCAAGAATACAAATTGTCCCTATCCTGGAGGACCTAAAAGAGACCAGCGAGAAAAAGGCAGGTACACGTGAACATGTGTTTTGCTTTGAGAATTATGCAAAAAAGCTGACACGAGACAGACACCTCGCGTTTAATGTACTCCGCTTCATTCGACCTCAGTTCCTGCCAGCTTCCCTAACGAAGTTTCACTTTACAGATGAGGAAACTCAAGTTCAGAGAATAATTTTTCCAGGAACTGGGGTTCCAACCCAGATCTGCTGACTCTGAAGCCTAATAAAGCCACCTGTGAAAAATCAAGTTAAAAAACAGTTGAAAGGGACCAGGTGCAGCACTTTGGGAGGCTGAGGCAGGCGGATCACCTGAGGTCAGGAGTTCAAGACCAGCCTAGCTAACGTGGTAAAACCCCGTCTCTATTAAAAATATAAAATTAGCTAGGCATGGTGGCACGTGCGTGTAATCCCAGCTACTAGGGAGGCCGAGGCAGGAGAATAGCTAGAACCTGGGAGACAGAGGTTGCAGTTAAGCTGAGATCAAGCCACTGCACTCCAGCTTGGACGACAGAGGGAGACTCCATCTCAACAACAACAACAACAACCAGATGAAAGGAAACGGGGGGCATTACCAAATATTTGTCCTTTTTCAAAAGAATTCAGTTCTTGACTCATCAGTTTTGAGTGATTGTAGACCTTTTATGATATAGTTTTCAAGCAGCTGATTTACCTCCATGATTTCAGGAACACCCTGGTGTGTTGCACACAAGGCTTTGCTTGCTGGGGTGGGTGTTGTTCAATCTGGACCAGCATGCAGTCATGGCTTCTCTGGCTTCCGTTGCTGATTCCAAAAGTTCATGTGAGAAGGAGTAAAGAGGGATTTTAGAGCCAGAAGTGAATTGAGTTTCTGTCAGCCAACTCTCTCCTTATAAAAGCATGGACATTGGCTGGGCACAGTGGCTCAGCTGATTTACCCTGGTGTGTTCCTGAAATCATGGAAGTAAATCAGCTCAGCACTTTGGGAGACTGAGGCGGGCAGATTACGAGGTTGAGAGATCGAGATCATCCTGGCCAACATGGTGAAACCCCGTCTCTACTAAAAATACAAAAATTAGCTGGACGTGGTGGCGCATGCCTGTAGTGCCAGCTACTCGGGAGGCTGAGGCAGGAGAATTGCTTGAACTTGGGAGGCGGAGGTTGCAGTGAGCTGAGATTGCACCACTGCACTTCAGCCTGGCGACGGAGTGAGACTCCTTCTTAAAAAGATACATAAATGAAAGCATGGAAATTGAGACCCAGAGAGGTTAAGTGCCTGGCCTAAGGTCGCACAGCTAGTGGTGGGGAGATGAGAGTTGGTTTTGCCCTGCTCTCCTGCCATCTATCGTTACTCAGCACAGCAAAGGAGCAAGTCATCTGGGACTCACAGACGTGCTAGGAACAATCCTACTCACTCATTTGATGGAACCTACCGCAGCCCCATTATTCCCAATCATTTACATGTTCCGAGGCACCTGCAGCCAATCTCTACGTGCCCTTTGGCAGGAGTCAGACTTCCCCGGTGCCATGTGGACTCAATGCAGCAAGCAGCCTAAGCCCTGTTTCGTCTCTTCTGTGCATTAAGGGATCCGTTTACATTTAATTGAAGCTTGGCATACTCTGAGCTGAGGTGGCCTTGCTTTGGCCTTCTGAAAAAAGCATGCAGCTTTGGCCTATGCGTTTGAGTTTCATAGAGTAGCTTCCAATACCGGAGGGAAGCTGGCCTATTACTCTCTGGAGTCTTTCTGAATTGAACAAAAACTCTGTGTATGCCTTCTTTGTTGTTCCTTTCCCAGAAGCGTGAAGTCCCCCAGATTCCAAGGCGGCGTGGCTGGGAGAGCCCGGGGCCAGTAGGAGCCAGGCGTGCCTTCACGCCAGCACGTGAGCAGCCCCTGTGCTGCCTCCCGGCCTCACGGCCAGGCTATTATAGCAGAAGCTCCCTCGGCCCCCCTCCCCACACCCTTGGAGTTGAGGAGGAAGTGAGAAAGGGCTTGGCTTGGTGCCTGGCACACAGCAACCCTCCATAAAAATGCCAGCTATTACTATTGCTATTGTTGCTATTATCCTCACGACTTCTCCATCTTCTGCACCACCCACAGGCTGCTTTGCTGTGAACACGGGGACGTGGAGAAGAGTGAATGAGCTAGTGGGATGGGAGCGACCGAGTGTGAAGGTTAGGGAGGGAAATGAAACAGCCCACAGCCCTGCCGTACTCAGCTCCTTCTCCCTGCCTGCGAAGTCCTTCCTGGCATCGTGGGAAATCCTGCCTGCCCCACAAGGCCCCCGCCTTCTCCCTCGCTTCTGCACAGACACTTGGGAGGAGTACTTGCCACCTGAATGGCTCTTCCCACGTGCTGCCTTCTCCGGGGCCCACTCCGGCCTGCGGCTGTGGAGACCCTATGTGTCATGCATTTGCCAGTAAGCATCTTATTTATTCATGTATTTCTTTATGGCAGGGTCTCACTCTGTCTCCCAGGCTGGAGGACAGTGGCATGAACACAACTCACTGCGGCCTTGACGTCCTGGCCTCAAGCAATCCTCCCACCTCAGCCTCCCAACTAATTGGGACTACAGGCGTGCACCACCATGGTTGGCTAATTAAAAAAATATTTTTTTTTTTTGTAGAGATGGGAGTCTTGGTATGTTGCCCAGGCTGGCCTCAAACTCCTGGGCTCAAGCGACTCTCATGCCTCCGCCTCCCAAAGTGCTGGGATTCATCTCTTAAATTCTCACATCCACCTTAGGAAGGAGGTATTTCCCATTCACTGCGACAGATAAAGACACAGGGCTCAGGGCAGTTAAGTGACTTGTCCAAGGTCACCATGGAGTGACAGGGCAGAGGGGAAGGCTCGGGTCTGCCCAGCCCCAAAGCCTGTGCTCCGTCCACACGTCTCAACACTTGCTCCTGCTGCAGCTGCGGCTGACTAGCCCTAGGGTGAGCCATGGTCCCAGACCTGCGACCCACAGCACAGTAGGGGGATGGGAGTCATTTTCTTTTCTTTTTCTTTTTTTTTTTTTGAGACAGTCTCACTCCGTCACCCAGGCTGGAGTGTGGTGGCGTGATCTCGGCTCTCTGCAACCTCCACCTCCCGGGTTCAAGTGATTCTCCTGCCTCAGCTCCCTCCAGTAGCTGGGATTACAGGTGGGCGCTACCCCGTCCAGCTGATTTTTGTATTTTGTAGAGACAGGGTTTCATCATGTTGGCCAGGCTGGTCTTGGACTCCTGGCCCCAACCAATCCACCCACCTCAGCCTCTCAAAGTGCTGGGATTACAGGTGTGAGCCACCGCGCCCAGCCTGATTTTCTTATGTATGCATTTCTGTGTTTACCATATCTTTTTCAATGAGCTTGCATTACTTGTGTGGTGTAATTGAAAATAATACTAATAATCACTGACAGCACTCTGGACAAGTGTCAGCTCATTTATTCCTCACATAACCCAAAGGTGAGGATCTTGTGATTATCATCCTTGTTTTCTAGAGAAGAAAGGCAAGTTGCAGAAATGTGAGATGATTCACCTGCTGTCTCCAGTCCGTAGTGGCAGAGCTGGGGCTTAGACCTTGGCGGGCCTGACTCCCGAGGTCCACTGTTGACTGTGGGCCTGACTCCCGAGGTCTACTGTTGACTGCAGAGTGGGCCTGACTCCTGAGGTCTACTGTTGACTGTGGACCTGACTCCCGAGGTCCACTGTTGACTGTGGGCCTGACTCCCGAGGTCTACTGTTGACTGCAGAGTGGGCCTGACTCCCGAGGTCTACTATTGACTGTGGGCCTGACTCCCGAGGTCTACTGTTGACTGCAGAGTGGGCCTGACTCCTGAGGTCTATTGTTGACTGTGGGCCTGACTCCTGAGGTCTACTGTTGACTGCAGAGTGGGCCTGACTCCCGAGGTCTACTGTTGACTGCGGAGCTTACTACTTCCACGTGGAAGAGAAAAAGATTTTGTCTTAAGAATACAGGAAGCATTTCATTTATATGAAATATCCATAATGGGTAAATCCACAGGTACAGAAAGCATATTTGCAGTTGCCAGGGTATGGGGTGGATGATGGGAGATGCAGAGTGACTGTAAATGGGTACAGCGTTTCCTTTCAAGGTAGAAGGAACGTTCTGGAACTGGAGAGTGGTGATGATTGCACAACACCATGAATGTATTAAATGTTACTACTAATAAGTTTTATATTATTTGTACCTTACCACCATAAAACAAATGAGAAAAAAGAACAAGAAAAGAAAAAGAAGCTGTTTAAGTGTTTCTGGGGGCAAGTATATTTTGGAAGCTCTTTTCTTTTCTTTCCTTCTTTTTTTTTGAGATGGGGTCTTGCTCTGTTGTCCAGGCTAGAGTATAGTGATGCGATCTCGGCTCACTGCAAACTCCAGGCCTCAGGTTCAAGCGATTCTCCTGCCTTAGCCTCCAGAGTAGCTGGGATTACAGGCATGCATCACCATGCCTGGCTAATTTTTGTATTTTTAGTAGAGATGGGGGTTTCTCTACTAAAGAAGACCACCATGTTGGCCAGGCTGGTCTTGAACTCCTGACCTCAAGTGATCCGCCCACCTTGGCCTCCCAAAGTGCTGGGATTACAGGTATGAGCCATGGTGCCTGGCTGGCAGCTTTTGTCAAGTGAGAAAAAAATCTCTTGAATGCAGAGAAAGCAGCAGCCACAGCCCATGGGATGGAAAACCCTGAAAACAGCATGGGAACAGATGGCCATTGGAATTATTATTTATTCTGCCAAAGGGGTCTGCAGGTGAGGACTCACACTAGCTAAGGGTTACAGTATGCTAAATGCTCAGTTCTTTATGTGGATTATTTCATCAAATGTTCGTAAGAACTCTGGGAATAGTTGTTTTTATCATACCCATTTCACGGATGAGGAAACCAAGCTGTAGCGAGGTTAAGTGGTCATCACAGCACTAGTAAGTGGCCGAGCTGGGCTTTGATTCCAGGAGGTCTGACCTCCAGCTCCACACCCTCACTTGTGTGTCCTCATCTACTACGTGAGAGCGCAGCACCCACAGGCAAGTCCCACTTCACCTAGAGAAAACAGTCCCACTTGATTCTTCCTGCTTTCAGCGGTAACTGCTTGTCCAGCAGAGATAAGTGCTTCAGAAATACTGAGCTCGGTGAAACTGCTGAGCACGGGAACCCCGGTGAGGCTCTGCCGGATGACGGCAAGTCATGTTCCCATTAACCTTGTGCCCTGAAGTTTGCCTTTGGTGGGAAGCGGCAGAGATGTGAGTTTCTTGCCAATTCCACCCGGTGGAGAGCCTGCCAGGCCTCCTGATTTGTGGTCCTGTCTCTGGCTGGCACAGCGATTGCTTTGCCTAGGCAAGTGTGGCATGACGTCCCTCACCGTGACTGCCCGTGCAGCTGCCCTGGGACAGGTGTGCAGAGACAGCTCCACCAAGGCAGGGTGAGAAGGGAGTTTCGAAGACTGAAAATAAAAAGCCAAACCCACAACCTTCTGCGTGGATCTTGTTTAAAGTCCTGGCGGGGAGGGGCGTGTTGGAGTTATTATGCTCTGTGCATGTGACGAGAAACCAGGGCATGCCACTGTTAATTTTATAATTCAAGTTCTGTTTGAATAAATAACCATAAAAACAAGAATCATTACTCCATGCTCTGCAAATATTTGCTCTCCATGTAAGGGTTTATGGCAGAAGAATGAAGTCTTGGTTCCTCAAACTTCAGAAAACAGAGAGTACAGATCTCAGGGAAACTCCAGGCAGAAACTGACGGGGTTCTGGAAAGTCTCTGAGTGTAAATGATGCAAGGGTCGTCCCTCTGTTGTTTGACAGTAGGGGAATAATCACATCCTGGCCATTCTGGATTTATTAATTTAATTTAATTTAATTATTTTGAGACAGTCTCCCTCTTGTCGCCCAGGCTAGAGTTCAGCAGTACGATCTCAGCTCAATGCAACTGCCACCTCCTGGGTTCCAGCGGCTCTCCTGCCTCGGCTTCCCAAGCAGCTGGGATTACAGGTGTATGCCACCATGCCCAGCTAATTTTTGTATTTTTAGTAGAGATAGGATTGGCCGGTCTGGTCTTGAAATCATGATCTCAGGTGATCCTCCCTCCTCAGCCTCCCAAAGTGCTGGGATTACAGGCATGAGCCACCATGCCTGCGCCATTCCGGATTTGAATTCCAGAGCCATCTACAACCATTTCCCCTGCTCTGCGCGTGCCCCCACTTCCCCTGACCCCAAATCTAATCAGTGGATGGGATCCATCAATGTGATTTCTGCGTCACTTCTCCCCTGTCTGCCTGTGTCTAGTGCACCACCTCATTACCGCCTGCACGGACCATTACCAGGGTCTCCTACATGGTTCTTCTAGAAACCAGAGCAAACTTTCAAAAGCATGGGTGAGGTCCACTCACTCCCTTGTTCCAAATTCTGTAGTAGCTCCATTTTACTTACAGAATGAAACACAAACCCCCCAGCCTGGCAGGCAAGCACAGGGTGATCTAGTTCCATCCCATCTTTCACTCACTGTTTATTCAACACGTATTCCCTGAAAGCCCCCACGTGCCAGGCACTGGGATCCTGCGTGCACACAGTGCTGGCCAACAAAGTCCCGGTGCCTTCTCTCAATGACCTCAGCGGGTAGTGGGGGTCACACCGGGGTGCCACGGACGTGTCCAGCTGGAGCCCCTGTAAGGTCAGGGAAGACTTCCTGGAAAAGGTGACATATCTAAAGTTGCTTGAAGTCACCCAAAGAAGGCATAGGAGGGAACCAGGAAAAGATGGAGTAGGTGTGGGATGGGGAGGCAAATGGAGCAGGTGCAAGGCCCGGGGTAGGGGAGTGTGAGCAGTTCGATCCAGCCATCACCGGTGAGAGGGAAGGTGAAGACAGGAGGGAGTGGGGCTCCATTACAGCAGGCTGGAAAAACCTGTCTGGGAGTTCAGGCTTAATCCTCAGCAGAGGGAGGCCACAGAGGGGTTTAAACAGGAGAGCCCTATGAATAGATTTGCATTTTAGAAAGATCATCTGTCTGCAGTTTGGAGAGAGGCAGAAGGGAGGCAGGGAAGTGGTTACAAAGCCCCTTCCAGAGTTCAGGCAAAGGGTGATTGTGGCACTGCGGACTGTGATGTAAAGAGTTGACAGAGGTGGCCGGGGGAAGTGACTCACGCCTGTAATCCCAGCACTTTAAGAGGCCGAGGCAGGTGGATCACGAGGTCAGGAGACCGAGATCATCCTGGCTAACACAGTGAAACCCTGTTCTACTAAAAAAATACAAAAAAAACCAAAAAAACCAAACAAACAATTAGCCGGGTGTGGTGGCACGCACCTGTAGCCCCAGCTACTTGGGAGGCTGAGGCAGGAGAATCACATGAACCCAAGAGGCAGACGTTGCAGTGAGCTGAGAGCACCACTGCACTCCAGCCTGGGCGACAGAGTGAGACTCTGTCACAAAAAAAAAAAAACAAAACAGTTGACAGAGACCGAGAGATAGTGAGGTGCTGAGGGAACAGGTCTTGGCATTATTTGATGTAAAGGACGAGGGAGAAGGAGGTGACAAGCCCATGTCACAGGTCTCTGGCTTGGGTACGCGTGCAGGTGGTGGTGCTGTTTTCCAGGATGAGAGCATAGGACAAGCAGGTCTCAGGTCTGGTTGAGGGCAGGGAAGCATGAGAGAGTGAGCTCAGGTTTGCTCATACTAAGGCGAGACACACCAGGAGACATACTGATTGAGACTGACAGAAACAGAGAGGTTGAGACAAAAGCCAAAGGGACACCAGCATTGAAGGAAACCCTTCAAAAGAGACTGAGAAGGAAGAGCCACAGAGGTAGGAGGAAAACCCAGGGAAGTGGGTAGCCCAAGGCAGGACACCAAGTCAAGTCAGGACAGATGAGCACTTCTTGGTTGTCCTGAGTCAGGAGGCTTGACAAGGGCAGTGTCCCAGGAGTTGGTGCTGGTGTGGGGAGGATCTAGATTGGGTTGACAAGTTGTGCAAGGTGAGAACGTGGAAGCAGGAAGTGAAGACCGTGTCTGTCAAGAACGTCAGCCATGAATAATGGAGGGAAAATAGAGGACTGAGTTTGGGGAGCAGCAATCCTCAAAAGAGGTTCCGGCTCCCATTCCGCCCCACCCTCCCTCCATGCCCTCCCTCCCTGATTCTCTCTCAATGGGGGATCAAGGAAGGGGCCAGAGGAGCTGGAGCAGGTGGAGCTCCAGATTCAGGAAGGAGAGGGAATGATCCATAGAGGCAGTTGTAGGGGAGGGGCTCCCACCCCGGGTGCCAAGAGGAGGCGAGGAAGGGGCAGATGCAGATGAGCCTGGGGTTGGGCCTGGAGCTGGGAACGTCATCTCCTCGTCCTTCCCAGCCTTGACTTGCTCCTGTGCGTTGGGGCCACACGCATTCCTGCCCACATGTGTCGCCCTTTCCCCCGTCTCCCTCTGCATCTGCTCAGCGCGTTCCCCTTCTTCTGCTCGTGTTTCATTTCATCTTTAAATGCAAAGGCATATCCAGATTTTGTGGGACCCGAAGTGTATACAATTTGGGACAGTCTCTTTAAGAAAAGGAATGCTAGAATATATCACTTCGGCAAATCGTACAGAAATACACGGAGATGTGAATGCAGCTCTGTGGCCCTTCCTGGGGTGTGGAAATGGACCTTGTAAGCTAGGAAGCCTGAAGGTCAAGCTGCATTCGCTTTAAGTCTTCCTCCATTTAAATATGAACATTCTTCCCAAACTTCAAACTTGAACAACAAACAAAATAAAACAAAGAAAGAACAAACAAAAAACTTCCTCCCTGAAGTTCCTCCCATTGGAAGGAAGAAAGGGGAGCCTTAGTTTCCCCATCTAGAGAACGGACCTAAGAGTCTCTATCTCCACAGCCTGAGGATTCAATAAGGCAGCATATGAGACAGAACCTGGCATAGTTCCCTTCCCATAATTGGTGCTTACAAAATGATTGCTGAAGAAACAAAGGGATGTATGAACCTAACTCCCTTTCCTCATCTATCACTTTTCTTTTTTAAGACAGGGTCTCGCTGTGTCACCCAGACTGCAGTGCAGTGGTGTAATCATAGCTCACTGCAGCCTTGAACTCCTGGGTGGAAGTGATCCCCCCATATCGGCCTCTGGAGTAGCTGGAACTGCACATGTGCGCCACCACACCTGGCTAACATCTGTTTTGTTTTGTTTTGTTTTTGTAGTAATGAGGTTTCACTATGTCGGCAGGGCTGGTTGCAAACTCCTAGCTTAAGCGATCTTCCTGCCTCGGCCTCCCCAAGTGCTGGGACTGCACCCGGCCTCACTTACCACTTTGACTTACCCGTGAGTTATCTGCATGCTCATCTTATCTTTCCCATTAGACTCCAAATACCTTGAGCACGTCTTGCTATTTTTGAGTCCTTCACAAGGTCTATCAGTGTGTCTTGCATACGGTGGGTATTCAATAAATTTATTGAATGAATGGATGGATGAATGAATGGTGAGTATAAATCACTTCATTAAGAAGGAAGTTCATTGTTAGGAGAGTCGCTTAGAAATTCGCCTAAATGAGTTTTCCAGTTGAGGCTATCAATTCTTGGTGTCCATGTTGGCGGGGATTGGTTGACAAAAGAACAGGAAGGACTGTAGCTGTGTCTTAGCAGATAACACGCATTTGGTTGAGGAAGCAGAATGTGGAGAAGTCAGGACTGAGACTTAGCAGCATTCAGAGTTTAGCTGGTGATATTAGGAACCTTCAGCACGAGACAGTCTGTGGAGCGCTGCTTGGGCTAAACGTGATAAATCAGAGTACCCCTAAACTAGGCAAAAGCTGTCAAATACAATTCAGGAAGACAAGTCTAATGAATATGTAGTATAATATGGGTAGATTTCTTACTGGATGCATTTTGAATATATTGCTGCTTAGGGAGAGCTCATTTCCCAGAGATACCCACATGGGGGAAACTGCGTTTCTGTTTACTTCTCAGAGGGCTGTTGTGAAGATTAGATGACAAACAATGAAAAAGTGCTTTGTGGACCATAAATGCCACATAAATATTCTTCATTATCACTGTTATTATTGCGTTCCTGGCCTTATCTCTCTCCTTCCCCTCTCTTCTCAGACTCTATATTCCACCAAGTTCCTTCAAGTATCATCATTCTCCAAACACAAGTGTGTTCCTAGACTCCAGGGTAGCTTGTACCACGTGGTATGGGACACGTGTGTGTGTCTGCCTATTCCTCAGACTCATTTTTACCCCTCAGTCCTGAGCACGATTCCTGGCACAAAATAGGAGCTTGGGAAATGTTTGCTGGATACAGACAACGCTCTCGGATGATGGGAAATAGTTCCTGTACCATTTCATCTGGCTCCTCTGCCTTCATCCGACTTTGGTTGTGTGGTCTTCCTGAGGAAGGCAAGTCTAGTTTCCAAGACGCTAGACCCCTTTCTTATTTCTAGGACATCAAGGCCGTACAAATTCCTTGTTACTCTACAAGTCTTGAAAAAAATGACCCTCCTGGAAATTCCAGAAAGCCAGGAAACGAGAATACTCCTGTTCTGACATAACTTCTAAACAATTCATAACATCAAATTAAGAAAGACAGCTCTTTCTTTCTCTCTCTCTCTTTCTTTCTTTCTTTCGGAAAAAGCCCCAACAAAGTATCTCAGAATGTGGGTTTACATCTATGTGATCTTACCCAGAACACTTGACTACTTTGAGTCTCCATTTCCTCTTGTGTAAAGTGAAGATAATTCTGTCTTGGCTTCCTTATGGGGATGTTCTCAAGATGAACAGGATAATGCATGTAACCCCAAAGCCCCGCATTCTTATGCTTCATCCTCTCAGTACGGTCTTTTTAGGCAGAGCCCTGGGTAGACACTAAAGACATTTATTGATAAACATTGGCAAAGGGTCGCAAAAGGGAAATACTAGGAAAATATGGAACAACAGCTCTCCCTGCTGGTAGCTGTTACCAGGTGGCTTTCATTCTAGGATTGGCAATGGGGAGTATCTGGCAGGAAGGACGGGGATGTAAAGCACAGTGGGAAGGATTCCGGAGCCTACATCTGTCCACAACTGCTTCCTTTTCTTACAGAGAAGCCTGGTCCTGGGAACCCACCCTCTCCTGTCTGATTGTGTCACAGGACCCTGCACCATCCTTGCTGCCTCTGTATTCAACATCCCCCTCAAAACTGGATCCTTTCCACGGATATACTCAATCTCCACCATCTTAAAAACATCCTCCCTCAACACCATAAACCTTTGCCTCAATTTCTCCCTTTCACTGCCCAGCTTCTTAATGGAGTTGAAAACTCACTGTTTGTAAATCCAGTGAACACTTTCCTGTCTTCATCTTATCTATTTTTTTTTTAGTTTTGAGATGGAGTCTCACTCTGTCACCAGGCTGGAGTGCAGTGGCACGCATGATCTCCGCTCACCGCAACCTCTGCCTCTCAGGTTCAAGTGATTCTCCTGCCTCAGCCTCCCAAGTAGCTGTGATTACAGGCATGCACCACCAAGCCTGGCTAATTTTTGTATTTTTAGTAGAGATAGGTTTACCATGTTGGTCAGGCTGGTTTTGAACTCTGACCTCATGATCCACCCACCTCGGCCTCCCAAAGTGCTGGGATTACAGGCATGAACCACTGCTCCTGGCCATTATTAGTTTGTTTTGAGACAGGGTCTTACTCTGTTACACAGGCTAGAGTGCAGTGGTGTGATCCTGACTCACTGCAGCCTTGAGTTCCTGGGCTCAAGCAATCCTCCCAGCTCAGCCTCCTGAGTAGCTGGGACTACAGGTGTGTGTGGCCATGCTTGGCTAAATTTTTTATTTTTTGTAGAGATGGAGTCTTCACTATGCTGCCCAGGCTGGTCTCGAACTCCTGGACTCAACCAATCTTCCCACCTCGGCCGTCCCAAAGTGCTGGGATTACAGGCGTGAGCCGCTGTGCCTGGCCTCTTCATCTTAGTCACGATGCTCGCTCCCTCCTTGAAGTGCTGCTTTCCTGGGGGCATCCGGTATAGCAGCTCTCCTGACTTTCCTCCCGTCTGTGGCTGCTCCTTCTCAGTCTCTGTTACGGGGTGAATTAGATCCCCTCTGAAAGCTAAGTTCACATCCTAACTCCCAGCACCTGTTAATGTGACCTTCTTTGGAAACAGGATCTTTGCAGAGGTAATGAAGTTAAATGGAGGTCCTGTTGGATCAGGGTGGGCCCTCATCTGATGACTGGTGTCTTTATAAGAAGAGGAAAATTTGGACACAGACACACACAGAGGGCAGACAGCCATGTGGTGAAGAGGCAGAGATTGCAGTGATGTGTCCACAAAACATGGAATGCCAAAGATTGCTGGGAACCACCAGAAGCTAGAGTGAGGCCAGGAAGGATCCTCCCCTAGAGCCATCAGAGGAAGTAGATCCCTGCCAGCACCTTGATTGCTGACTTCTGGCCTCCAGAAATGTGAGAGAATAAATTTCTGTTGTTTTCTGTCATGGAGTTTGCGGCACTTTGTTACTACGGCCTTGGGGTGGGTATAACCTCCTTCCAGGCTCAGCCTGTGTTACCCGTGGATTTTCCCAAATGCTTAGTTCCAGACTTCTATTCGTTCCTCTACGCATCTTCCCTCCTAGGCGACCTCCTCCACATCTACCCTTCAGCCGCAGCTCCTCTCACCTGTACATCCTACATCTGAGCACAGCTCAGACCTCCCTCCCACAGGGAAGCCTTCTGCGGCAGATGCTGCTGCCCACCCACATCTCCTTGGCACGCCTCACTCCCAGTTCAGCTTCTTACTGCAAGCTGCTCCTCTCTGCCTGAGTGCTTTCTCTGGCTGCAGGAGTGCGTGGGGGCAGAACAGAATGGCAGAGAGTTGACACCTCCAGGATCAGCCTCCAACAACAATGGCTGGGAGTTGGAGAATATATAACCCAGGCTCCTCGCACCCCCGAGGTGACCTAGCCTGGCTCCTGGAGGCCCCGGGGGACTAAGCCGCCCTTGCCTGCAGGTAACCTGCTCGCTAACTCTCCCAATATGGGTGTTCTTCTTTGTCTCACTTCTCCACCTTCCTAACTTGCTCCTGAGATTAGCCTGCTCATCCTCAAATCCTTATCTCGGGGTCTGCTTCTGGGGAAATCTAACCAAGACACCTTAAATGAATTATCAGCCTGGGGCAGGTTCTCTGATCATGCTTTCTAACAGCCTGAGGAGCCTTGGCTGCTCAGATGAGATTGCAGTTTACACGCACACATTTCTTTCTGTGATTATTTGAGTAATGTCTGTTTCTTGTGCTAGAGCAGGGGTTGGCAAACAACAGCCATGAGGCCAAACCCAGCTGCAACGGCTCATTTCTGTATTGGCTATGGCTCCTTTCGAGCTGTAACTGCAGAACTGAGTAGTTTCAACAAAGATCTTATGGCCTGCAAAGCAGAAATATTTACTACCTGGTCCCTTACAGAAAAAGTGTATTGGTCCCTGTGGTAGGCCATACACTTGTATCAGTTAGCTACGGCTGCGTAAGAAACTACCCAAAACTAAATTTTATAAAACCACCACCATGTATGTAGCTCACAATTCTATGAGCTGACTGGGTAGCTTTTCTGGTCTAAGCCCAGTCAGCTGATTTCTGCTGAGTTCTCTAAAGTGTCTCTGGTCAACTGGTGGGTCTTGTGGCAGCAATGACCCTAGGATGGCCTCACTCACGCTTTAGAAGGTGGTAGCTGTTGGCCAGTGAGACACTGGCAATTAGGCCATGTGTCTCTCACCATCCAGCAGGCTACCCTGGGCTTCTTCATATAGTGGTGGCAGCAGGGAGTTCTATGAGTGGCCAGGCAGGACAGAGTACAAGCATTACCCAAACCTCTGCCTGGGTGTATCAGCTAATCAACCATTGCTCAAAGCCAGTCACATGGCTGAGTTTCGCGTCAAAGTGGGATGGTATGGAAGGGGAACCCACTGAACCTATGGCTATTTTTACAATTCACCATGACGCTCTACGAGGGCACAGACCCTGTACAGACCTGCCCACCATTCTATATCAATGAGTAAAGCATAGTGCCTGGTATAGACTGGGTGCTGAATCAATATTCATTAAGTCAATGAATAAAATGTAACTATGTTACTAAGAATGACCTTTTACTGAGCCTTTGCTATAGAATTGGAGTGGTTTTCAGACAGCCAAGGCTCACCGTCAGGAACTTGCCCTATATAACAAAGGCAATCTGAGGAATCAGAATTTGAAACCAGTTTGTTTAATTCTGAAGCCTGCTCTGTTAACTATTACCCCCCTCCTTGTTTTCACGAGACGCTTTACATGTTTTATCGTTTCAAATTTCTTCCTTTATTTTACTATTTTATTTTATTTCTTTATTTTACTAATTTCATTTTAAAATTGGGAGCAGGGTGTTTCTCTCGGCTTCCCCAGCCCCCTCTCCTTGGTGGCCCAGAGGTCCTGCTAACACCTCATAACCAACCTCCATTTCAGCACCTTTTGACTTAAAAAGTTAGCTTGTGGGACAATCAACAGCCCCACACCTAAAATCACTGCTCCTGACAGCTTCAGCAAAATTGAAGGCCAACATTTCACTCAAGAGGGCAATAAATCCGGCCCCCACAGCAGCTGCTGAGAGGTGCTGAAACAGGCTGTTATCTTATCTCTCAGATCATTCAGGCCTTACCTGAGGGAATCCATGGATCAAAATCAAAAAAGTCTCCAGAGAACATAGTCCTCCAAATGACCATTGTTTATTCAGAGTTCAATAATTAATCAGCCCCACAGACTTTCCTTCAGCACTCACGGTATTCCAGGCATTTTGCTACTCACAATGGGAGAACATAAGTGAACAGGAGCCCCTGCCGTCAAGATGCTCATCTCAACAGACAATGATCTGGCAAGGTATTGAGTGTTGTGGTGGAGACGTGACTGAAGAGTACACAGGGCGTGGCGAGCTCAGTTTGGGTGGGAAGTTGAAGAGGAGAATGCAGAAGTCTCTTATACAACCTTGGGAATCTAATTCAGGTTCACACAAGACTGGGCTTCTAGAATGGCACAATGGAGTAGTCAAGCTCATGGACTGAGATGACCGTTTGCAGATTTGCTATTTCTGCAGCTTGTTATTTATGCAATTTTGGAAGAGATGACTTCTCTAAACCTTAGTGTACTCATTCATGAAATGGGTGAGACTAGTACCCACCTTAGAAGGTTTTTGTGCGGATTAAATTAAAATATATATATATGTGTCTTGTGCTTAGCATGATGTGGGGCACTTAGTCAAGGTTCAGCAAGTGACAGGTGTCATTAGTGGTTGAGGTCTTACTATTGCTCGTAGTAACATTCTCAACTATATTGACCATTCCTTCATTCATTTAACAAATATTTGTTAAGTGTCTGCCATAGCTCAGACCCTATGGGGGACACAAAAATGACAAGAGGTATGTCAAGCCTTTTGAAAGGCTTACTGTTTAGTGCAGAGAAGACACGTCTCTAAGTAGCTACCCTCCTGTCCAGCTCTAGGCTCGTACCCAGCGAGACTGGGCCTGGAATCCTCCTGCACGTCAGGACCGCTTTCCCTGGAATACACGCATTTGCTCTCTTGGGCCACTTCACAGCTTTTTGACTTCGGATTTACCTCTCATTTTTCATTGTAGTTTCCCTTTTGTCTCTCTGTCTTGGTGCTTGATACAACTCTATCGGTCTGACTCTGGCTTTCATTGTTGGCCAGCGCTGATATTTTAACCCTTTGGATTATGTGCTCTAGGGCCACTCTAGGCAACATCTTAACTGACCTAGCCTGAGCAGGAGCCTGATCCAAGCTTAGTCCTTAGGGGTCGACCAGATGGCAAATTGAAGGTAGCGACTGAAAAGCATCTCCAAGAAAAAAATGGAAAAGTGCTATGGGGAGCGCAAGGGAGGGCCAGCCTGCCTGGACTTTACCGCATTGGCTTGGTGGACAGCAAGCAGCCAGCCCCTGTGTTGTAATTCATTTCTGTGCAACACAGAGCCCATCCTTGCAGCCTCACAGCTGACCTCATGTGACTGTGTGTATATATACTTCTTGTTAATTCATCCAGAGCCGTCAGTTGCTTGACTGTAACTTGACATCTCTAACAATCCATCAGCTTATTTATTAATTATAGCAAGCTGGTTTCAGCCACAGGAAATTAGAAATGAATTTTTCAATAAGCCACATCTCCAGGGATAGTTCACAAAATCAAAAAGAAGACTACCTGGCCAATCTAATTCATTATCACAATCAAATAGTGTTAAATGGTTCTTTGTGGGATAAGCTTAAATTAGGAAATTGTATTAGCAGCTCTAATCATTACTGATTATTTAATTATCGGCCATTTAAAGATCATCTCCAGTTTTGCGATTATGGGTCAGATTGAGATTCATAGCACCCTTCCTTAGTTCACTCCACCCTGTAGCAGGATGTATTGCAATGTTGCTGAGTGAGCACTGATCTTACCTTGATCCCCACCACAGCTCTTTCATTCCATGGCGATCTGGAACAAAGATAATAATAGCTAACATTTATGGAGTGCTTATTACGTACTAGGAACATGTTTGAGTTCATAAATAACTCATAAATAAGAACTCATACATGCTCTTAGCACACATTGTGGTCGGTTATATTTATCAACTTAGTTGATCTTCATAAAATCCTACAAAGTAATCATTATGACTCCCATTTTATAGGTAAGAAACCTGAGGCCCCAGGACATTTGATTGAAATGTTCACTGCCAGTAAGCAGGAGAGCGAAACTCTGAGTCCAGCTGATCTGGCTCCAGAGCACTGCAGTCCCTGCCTAACCACTAGGTCATTCTGCCTCTAATGCCTCCTAGCTTAGTGTTCAGTGCATGCAAAGTGCTTAATCCAGCCAACCACTGAAGTCCCCACCAGACTGTAGGCGCTTTTGAAGACAGCATGGTATCTTATTTACCTCTGTATCTGTCCTTCACCATTGCTAGCACTGAGCTTTGAATAATAGAAACTCAATTCTGTGTGTGTGTGTGTGTGTGTGTGTGTGTGTGTGTGTGTGTTTAATTGGAAGGGTAAGATTGGGGGAGGGTGGTGGTAGAAAGAGTAAAATACAGATTTTACTAATTCCTACAGTAGCCTGAAGTCCAAAGATGTTACAGTCTCCACTCAGAATCTTTGGAGGCAAACATACGGGTGTATCAGAACCAGGCTAAACCCTGCCTGGATGACCCCAGGTCTGAGAAATCAGGGCCTGGACATACTCTCTTTGAGAAATGTTAGTAGGTAACAAAGAAACAAAGTCTGAACGGTTGGTGAGTTAATATCTGAAATGCAATTCAGATGAAGTCATATCCAGACTCTGCCAACTTTCAATTGCTTCCAGCATCTTCAAACACCACATGCCAAAATGTTCCCTCTACCTCACTCACCAACACCTCTGCTTCCCAGTCACTGCGGCGCAAAAGCCCGTCTCTGAATCCTCTTTCTCTCTGTGCCTCTCCCCGCTTCCTCCATCACCCAGTCTCCACGACCACAGACCCAACCTTCTCCTTATCATGTCATGGGTTCCCAACTCCTCCGTCCCTGCCAAGTCCCCTGACCAGGCTCTCTGCCTGTTCTCATCTTTCCTCAATCATCTGTGCACCACCGTTGCTGTTATCTTTTTCTAATTGCAGTTCTAAGTACATCCTTCTCCTCCTGGAAGATATGTGGTAAATCCCCACTTTTGCTGGAGAACATAGCCCTTTACCTTGAGTCCTTGGGGCTTTTATCATCTAGCTCAACTGAGTAATTGAGGTTAGATTCCCACCTCCCATCCCACATTCAACTTCACACTCTCCTCTCTAACCCAAGTGTGCTATTTCTAGACCCGCACGTGTTACCTGCTCTTCCCTCCTGCCAGTTCTTTATGGACTGCTGCTCCTTCAGCCGAAACCTCCTCTTTCCTGCCTGCCTTTCAATTCACATAAGCTTATTGCTTTTACCAGCCAAACCCAAAGAGACACGTCATTGAGGGTGGTGAGGCTCTTTTAATTTCTCTTCTCAAAAGGCACATTGTCTAGCAGATTACATTCATCAGCTGTCAGGACGCATGCGTAGCTTCTTTATTACCTGCTATGCTTTTTTGTCTGTCTCTCAAATCTGAACCTTGTCTTTCTCAGGGGCTGGTCTATCTCAGCCTTACTTGTTTACCTCGCAGTCTGTGCCAATCATTTTTGAAGACGGCCACTTTGGAAGAAACCTATCTAGCTATGGAGATGCCTCCATGGAAGGAGGGCAGAGCCAGCAGCCAGGACCATGAACGTGGAGGTGGAGTGGGTGGAGCAGTTGTGTCTAGGTGCCAGGTCCTCATTCCTTTTGACTCCTTTCAACACTGTCATTCCTCAAATGCCTTGAATAAAATAGCCAAGTCAAATTCTCTTCTTCCTAAAGGGGATCACGACAGACCTCAGCAGGTTTCGGGCTCAGCTAATAGAGAACAGGTATTTTTCATAATTAGAAAATAGGCTCACCAGCCGGGTGTGGTGGCTCGCGCTTGTAATCCCAGCACTTTGGGAGGCTGAGGCAGGTGGATTGCGTGAGCCCAGAAGTTCTAGACCAGCCTGGGTAACGTGGTGAAACCCCGGCTCTAAAAAAAAGAAAGAAAGAAAGAAAGAAAAGCAAATATGCTCACCTGTGGCTCACCTATGACAGAATGGACATGAGCTTCATCCTAGTGACCACTGAGAAAATAATTTCGTCTATCTCTGCATTTTGCAGATGCTAGGTCACTCCCGGCCTGGATCCCATAATCCCATCTGCTTTAGATAGCGGCTAAGTAGGCTATTTATTCTGGAAGACTTTAACTCCTCTTCTAAGCAGTGGGTGCCATTTCTTTCCAGGCTGTTTATTCCAGGTGACCCTTATACATGGTTCATTCAAGAGGAACTCAGAGCTGGAGCTCTCCCTTGTCCAGATGTTTCCTCAAGATACAGACCCCTTCGTTTGCTATGTATCCCATTAGAACTCTATGACAACTCTTTCCTGAACTCCTGAACACATTTCAAGTCTGGGTCTTCAATATTTTGTCTTAGGACTATAAAGAGTTTAGGTGCGCTATTCCATAACTGCTTCCTGCTATACTGTTTCATTTCAACAAGGAAAAAAATGAGAGTAGCTAGAAGTTTTGCACAGCCTTTCACATACCCACAGTCTCAGAGAGGGAGCTTGATGTGGTATGAAACAAGCCATAAAGTCTCAGAATCGACAAGCAACTGTTAATATTTCTTCAAAGACAGAATCGCTACTTAATTCAGTTAACATTTCTGAATACCAGTATATTCATAGCACTCTCCTAGGCACGTAGAAGAGGGCAAAGGTGATGACGGGAAGGAGAGAAAATAAATAAAATGGGTCATCAACCCTAAGGGAGTTACAGGCGAGGCGTTATTTGTGGTAGTAATGTTCTGTGAAGTCTCTGTGAACACTGAATTCAGTGAATTCTGAACTGTTCTTCCTAGAGGAGACACGGGGTCAGGTTCCTGTGAGCATCTGGTCACGACATTTTTGTCCATTGATTAATACAGACCTTGTCTTCATGTGTGTGTCTGTTCACAGACGTGATATTTAACACAGTCATTAACATTGAGCTCACGGGCAACAGCGTCGTAACTCGTGGGTGAACAAAGCATACCTAGAGATGCACTTTCTCCGTAAGTCCGCAAGGCACATCGCAGCCTTCTTGCACGTAGGGACGCTGGATGCACGGCAGCACTGCCCTTGGGGCCGTTTTCAACAGCAATAGCATCACCAAAAAGCACTAAGGCGCAAAAAATGTGTCACTAAACGTACCATGCAGAGGACACTTGTTTACAAGTTGAAAATTAAAACAAGCAGGCAGAGCATCCCCTTGTCTGACCTCACCTGGAAAGGTATGCATGGGGTGGTTCAAGTTTTTCTCCACGCTGCACACATCTGTGATTGATCGTAAAGGGCCACTCGTGTGGATTGGGGGGTTACCTAAATTCAGCAAGTGGGCAAAATCACAGTTATGGAACTCATGAATAATGAGGACAAATTGTGTATTCTAAAAGTCATGTTAACAACAAATTACACAATTTCGAAGACAGAATTGGGGCAAAAATGAAATATGGTCACCTGGACCAGCTACATAATTTTCAGGGACCAGTGCCAAGTGGAAATGCAAGGTCCCTTGATCAAAAAGGCAACAGAGCACAAAGCCAACTATGGGCCTTTGTGAGTGAGGGCTCATTACCACTGCACAGTCCCTGTGCCCATGAAGCTGGCCCCAACCCTAACAATTAAATGACTACATCGTGGGGAGCAGCCTTGGGGACTGGATCAAGAAAGGTTTTCTGGAGGTGGTAGCATTTGAACAAAGCCTTGGATGGCTTGAGAAAGTACCTGAAATGAATGGTTGAACACCACCAATTCATGTCATGCCTACTATATTTACAAACAATAGTCTGGAGGCGTGCTCTGAACTCCATGGTACAAAGGTTGGGTAGCACTTACTGACCTGACTGTCTGCCAGGCACTGGGACAAATGGTTAACGTGCATTCTCTCCTTTAATCATTACCATAACCCTAAGAAGGGCAACGTCATGTCACCCCCATTTTACAGTTGAGGAAACGGAGGCTTCTTGAGGTTAAGTAATGTGTCCTGTGTCGTACAGCCAGGGGAAGAGGAATGGTTTAAACCCTGGCTCTCTGGCCCCCAAACTCTTACATGGAACATTCACCAGACCCTATTTCTCTATTTAATAGGCAATACACATTGCCCTATTTTTTAACGGAGCCATCCGTAGTAGTCTGACTATCAGTGGGGCCAGATAAGCACACATGTATCTCAGAGGGGATAGGTGAGGCTGAGAGGGCACCTCCCTCCCTAACCTACTTCTCAATCCTGTTGGTTCAGGAGGAAGGCAGCAGTCATGCTATTCAGACATGGCCAGGGACCTCATGCCCGCGTAATTCCTTAGAGTTTACAAAGTGCTTCCACTTTCATGATTTCATAGGTGCTTGGAACAGTCCTGTGAATTCCTGACACCTTGTACAGATGGGAGGCTGATTGTGAGGGAGGACAAGTGACTAGACCAAAGAACAGGCAGGCAGGAAGGCAGGCAAGCGAGGAGAGAAGGCTGGAACTGGAGCCCAGACCTGCAAGCTCCCGCCCGGTGTTCCGGCTCGGCCCCTCGGCCTGCACCAGGACCACTGGTGGCAAGTAGCTTAAAACTCCATGGTACAGAAATGCCTCAGCTCCCCATCTTCCCCTGCCTAACTCCCCTCACTGGTACAGGGCAGGTGAGTGTGTTTGGGTTTGCTTAGCAAATGCATTCTCCTTTTGATTTTGGTTCTTTAAGAGTGGGGCAGGAACGCAGAGTATTTGGTGGGGCCGTTAATACTTTGAGTAGTATACATGACAGGAACCTGCTGGCAGTTGAGGCTCAATTTGTGGACTATTCAGCTGAAGGGGTTTTCTAGCTTCTCTGAGCAGGTTAATTAAGCGAAGTTGCTGGAGGCGGCTCCCTTTGGTACAGGACGGGAGGAGCAGAGCAGCATCTGAAGACTTGCGCACCGACTGGCATCTTTACCCAGCACCGGCAGGCTCTTTGGAGCCAAGAGAAGAGCCTTTCCTTGCTTTCCGCTTGCCTTGGCTCTGGTCACTGGTCTGTCTTGCAGCCAGGATGCTGAGGCCCTCTTGGGCCCTCTGTCCTGCAGTGGCACAAGGAGGAGGGCAAGGTCCTTTCTCTTCCGTGTTGAGCTGGGCTGTGGCTGGAGGGAGGGAATAAAAAGAGACGCTGGCTCTGCGTTCCAGAATTAATGGCTCGTGTCTGCTGAGGTTATCTGCACTGTACTCAAAATCAAACAACAAAAAGCAAGGATGAAGCAAAACAACCCAAATGATCAAAAAGCATTCTGGTGGTGGGTGTGAAACTTGCTTTCTCTCGGCAGCAGAGGTCCAAGTATACACAGCCGCTGGAGAGCTCAAGTGCTGAACAGAATACCTTTGTAGTCACTTTTGCTCAGAGACACATGCACACGCATACATTTAAGGAGGAACGCGCCATTCGCTGCCCTACAAAGTATCACACGTCCGCATAGTAAGCAGTACATTTCACACGCGAAGGAGGGGTCTGAATCTCAAATGTAAGCCACTGGAGATCTGTGAAAATTATCAAAAGGGGTGAGTAGAAATTCAGCAATTTCAGTAAGGAATAAGTGTGTGGTCGCAAACCATCCTTCTGTCTCATCAGGAAATTTTGTGGTAGACTTATTCTATGGAAAGTTTTGTCTCCAGTTTTCCATCTGCTGTGATAATCGTTATTAATCAAGCTGCTGTCATGCCATCTTGGGCTGTGATTTTGTTAACTCCTCTATGCGAAGGAGGTTTGTCCTGGGGAAGGAAGAGGTGACGGAGGGACCCGGATGATGCAGGCTCCCTGGATCACGTGACAGGTCTCCGGGCTATTCAATGCTATTTTCTAAAAAAAGCATAAAATGGGGACTGTGAGCATCTATGCGTTCTAAGACTCACCCACCAGATTTCCCTGAGATCCTGTGTGAGGTGGGGAGTCAGTTTCCTACTCCACAGTTTTCCATGCGGTTCATGTAAGTCTCTGATTTCATCAGAAAACTTCTTATTCGCTGTCTGCCCCGCAGCCTCCCATTTCTTGGGCCCTGTTGAGTACGCACATGCTAAACTCCATTCCCAGGCGGTACGGAGAGGGGATGCCTGGGTCCTTATCAAGTTGCCCCTGAGTTGGTGTCCAGAGCTGCCCTGAGTTGGCGGTCCATGAAATTCAGTGCTTTTGAGTGCTTTTGGTATGTTTACTTTGTTTTTGTATTATTTTTAGAAAGTAATGTAAGGCTAAACAATGTTTTAAAAATAATCTAAAAAATTCATCCCCCACTAGAGATAATTAGCTGCATGTGGAGTTAGTTTAGAAACTAGAACCCCAGCCTTGGGAGAAGCACAGAAAGCCGTGGTGGATTTCCATTTTATGATCAGTGCAGTGGCAGAAAAGTCACAAATAGGACTTTGTGCCTAACTACATAATTCATTAGAATGGAGATATCAATAAAGATAAGCTGCGGCTCACCTTTCTGGAATCTTCAGTTGGTAAAATTCCCGCTCCTCTCCTGGCCTGCCTAATCCAGCTCCCAGCATATCTTATTTTAGAGGCAGAGAGAATTGAGCCTGAGAAAACAAAGGTATGATTACGAGAGGTGAAATGATAACTATATTCAGACTAATGACGAGGTCTTTTCTATCTCCTCACATAGAATGGAGATTGTGATAATAATAAAATAGTGAAGATTTATTGAGTGCTAATGTGTGCCAGACACTGTGCTAAGTGATTTACATCCATTATCTCATTGCATCCTCACAAGATCCTATGAATAACTTGCTGTTACCGTCTTACAACTGGTAAGGAGCAGAGCTCACATTTGCATTCAGGTTCACTCCAGAGCCCATGTTCTTTAACGCTGCGCTCCGTGGACAAAACAGGCATCCAGCAAAACTAAAAATTGTAGTTCACGATGACTTGACGTCAAGGAGAACGCCTCAGTCTTTAAGGAAAGAGTTAACTATATCCAGTCCTCTGTGCTTACCAGGACAGTTAGGAGTTCCCAGGTTACCCTTGAGTTATCCAGAAATTAAGGTAGCCTGAAGATAACACTGCCAAATAATTTAGATTAATTACGATTTAAATTTCTCTGGATGGCTTTTCCTGTTGATCCCTAGACTTCCGGGTTTATAGCACGTGGACGTCTAGGTTCCCCTTCCTATGGTGTGTGGTACAACAAACGTTCTGGCTTTTGTGCACCTCAGATTTTTGTCTCATTGCCACAGTCACTCTTTTCTTTGCATGGAGGATTTTTTTCTTTGTACTTCTTGGTTTCCATGTTTTCAACGCCTTGGGAATAAGCCCCGGCTCTCCACTGAAGAAGGCAGGCACTATTCTCATTGCCTGTTGTCTACTCTCTCGTTCTGCACTAGCCCGACTCCAGTGTTTTAAATTCTCCTTCCTTTGCATCCTTGCTCCCTTTATTTACATTACTCCTTTCTCAGTTTCCTCTCCTCTTCTATTCTAAATGTTTAACGCGGCTCTTCCCACTGAAAAAAATAGCCCCTCCAGGAAAGAGGAGGTTCGGCTTTCCAAGCTGCCAATTCAGCATGGCAGTCGGGAAGGCGATAGAGAAGCATACATTTAAAATTGCTGATAGGCATAGAAAAACGTCGTAGGGCAGTGGAAAGCGGTGGGATCCACGCATTTTTCCGGGGTCGTTCATTCTCACGGAACTTTGGCAGGTGGAAGCCTGCTCGCCTCTCCCGGAGGATGAGCGCTCCCACTGATGCGATTCTTCTGTTTTCCTGTGGCTCTAGTTTTGTTATCTTTAGGCGCCGAGTCAAGCGGCGTGTGCCAGTGGGGGTGGCAGCTGCCCCCGCTATCACTGTCCTGGCACGGCTATGACCCTTCTCTCTGTATCAGCGTCAAGAGGATGCCGCCATCCCAGGCGCCCAGCAAAGCCTCCACCCCACCTAGCAGAGCGCCAGGTTATCTCCAAATCCTGTCCTTTCACCGTTAACTGTGAAATACCCAGCACAGGAAATGAAGGTGAAAAGACCAGCAAATGGATGCGCCTCCGCATCCTGATCATACAATTCTTTTATTTGGGATTTTTCTTTTGCTGACTACAGTTTCAAATTCTAACGATACTGTAACTAATTCCTGGAAGATGAGGGGATTTTTTTTTAAGCACAATTAAATTAAAACAGACTTTTCTTTTGGTAAACTATTTTTAGTAAAATGTATAGGATTAAAAAAAAAAAAAAACCCAACCCGACGCTAGCAACATGCTCACCCTGGATGTGAAAGTAAGCTTTTAAGCTAAAATTCCTCATACGTATTTTACTAATATCACTTAAGAAATGCAGTGGCTTATTAGTCTAACAGAATTTAACCTGGTATGAGTAAGTATGAATACAAGCGAAGCATCTAAAAAATCTAATTTATAGATACTCGAGCGAAATGATTTAAACTATTAAAAATGCTAATATGCCTGTCGACCTACTATTTAATTTGCATAAAATACCATACAGAGAGTCACTGCATAAGAGGACAGAAATGCCAGGATGGGAAATCTGAAACATTCAGGCTCAGAAGATGTCTAAGGACTCATGGAGCAGGCATCTCAGTTTTAAAGTCTATCTTAAGTCCCATAAACAACTGCACACCCATTGTCTAACCTCTGTATGTGGTTAGGAATTCGAGTGCCTAATTACATGCTTAGCAAAGAGGAAAAGACACCAGGACCTTCATGACAGGTCAGCTTTAAAATGGGAAGTGTTTTTATTCAATCTGATCCCCTCGTAATACAAATGGTCCTAAAGTTTCCCCCCGCCCTCTTTTCCACTGAAGAGAATTATGAGTGAGAAAATGCAACCCACTGGGAAGCAAATCCTCACTGCAGACCCGATGGTTGAAATTCCTGACTTGATTGATTGCCCTGACGCACTCCCTTCCCCTGGCAGGAGCATCCTCACCCCTGCCCAGGACCACAGAGCCATCTCCTCCGCGCTGCTCACCAGACCCGCCATCCATTACCCCCTCCACTCAACAGCTGTTTCCTGCTCGCTCCGTGCAACGTGAGGCTTTTTTAAGCCTTAAAAAAAAAGATGTTTATATAGTTTTCATGATTTCCTTTTGGGCTCTAACTAAATGACTGCTCTTCTTCTCTCCTCCCCCATGACTATATTTGACACCACCAAGCCAAGACGCTGGCCATCCCAGGGTTAGCATTTCAGTGGACTGGACAGGTAGGCCCGAGTCACAGGAGGTCACGGCCCTAGCAGCCTGCCAGCGCCACGGCCGACATCACCACTGGAGCCTCGCTGGAGGGTGAGAGTCACAAAGCCTGCATCTTCTCTGTGCTCTCTCTCAGTACCACACAGACAGCATCAGGCTCCAACTGGAAAACAGGCTGCTGCCTTCCTTTCCTTCCAGGCAATAACATAATGGGAGCCGGAGGATTCTTAAAAGGAAAATGAACAGCAGAAAGATTGGTGCCTCTGCTATTTCCAGCAGACTGGACAGCCTACACAGAGAATCGTCAAAATGGGCAAACGTACATAGCCCAAATGTAAAGTTGTTCACATCCGCCGTTCATTTTCCCTTATGCAGACAAGCAGTTCTCAGTATCCTGTAGCTAGACCTTCCTCTTGCATAAAGAGTCCTTTCCATTTTTAAAAATTCTTCTTTCTACAGTTTACCCAAAGGGTAAATAATGAACTGTTGCAATTGCCATTTTAGGTCCAGCAAATTTAGGAGACAGAGGAGGAAAATAACTAGCTATTAGTCAGGAGTCAGTCGGTGGTAGACTCTAAATTAGAATGAAATCTTTTGAGTGCTCAACTTTCATTTCATCCATTGAGTCACATGAACAATAATATTCAATAGACCAGAAAACACTCACCACCACAGTGTAAATTCTACTATCTTGTAAATCTTTCAGGAAATTCTTGAGACATCTTAAACCATTCAGAAACATTTTGGGTGGTTTGTCACCAGATCTTCCAGGTGAGATATTTTCTTCATTTTCTTATGGCCTATTTCTCCTATTTTAGTACTTTGAGAAATAATTTTTAATTTGTATTTGCCAAAAAAAAAACCACCCTAGAATGACAACATGTCCGATACGTGTGGCTTTGGGAGTGTGTACATTTTTTGTCTTTGGATGGGAACTGTCAAAAAGCAAATCCTAACTCTGCTTAGTTGACAAATAAATTTTATAACTGTCTAAAGATCTAAAGCAATACAGATTGTCTGAGCCAATAAGTTGATTTGGTGAGAGCGGGATGCTAATGAGTCTTTGATCCGTGTGCAGAGGCCAGTGAGCCTGTAGCACAGCCTCCGCCTGCACCCCTCACCCCGCCAGCTGTCTCGCAAATGCCTGCCATTGGTCACAGGGGGGACCAGGCAAGCTGGGAGTGCGGATGGATCAGCGCAAATCCATCATCTCTCCAAACGCATCACTCAAGAGCTGCTCCTCCACACGACAAACCAGCAGCGTTCTCTTTCTGCACAGAGATGGCGCGTTGCAGTAAAGAAAGGCTCTTTAAAAATACTGGTGTTGGATTGTTGGATTTTAAAGGAGACTTTTTTTTTTTTTTTTTTTTTTTTTTTGCCTTGGGCTGAAAATAAATGTCGACTGGTGTCTATTTTATGACTCGGGCTTTTTAAAGGTAGCGTGTGTGGTGAGGTCGGGGTTGGGGAGGAGGAAGCTTCAGGAAAGCCGGCTGGGTCCTGGGGACTGACCATGTGGGTGAGTGATGGCAGGCACGCGATGGCAGCGTGAGGCAGCTGGCCTGCGGCAGGGAGGCCGAAACAACCCGCAGCAGCTGCACAAACGCCAGAGGTCAGGCCGTGTTTGTGGACGCTGACTTCTCCCCAGGCATCCCTGGATGGTGGGATACATCAAAGCCCCACATCCAGGAATAACACCCAGTGGAGGGTCTGTGGATAAACCCCATCCCAAGATGCTGACCCAGGACTTAGCTGCATGCTCTCCGAGGATGGGGTCACCTTCCTCTTGCACATGTATTTCTAGAAGTAGGTTGTACGATGGAGGAGGAAATAGCCCACCTTCCAATACTATTGAGGAGGAAAAATTAAAAACAGTTTTCCTATGCTAGGTGTCCACTTTCTTTTTCTGACCGAAGTGACTTTTTTTTTTTTTTGAGACGGAGTCTCACTTTGTCACCCAGCCTGGAGTGCAGTGGCACGATCTCAGTTCACTGCAACCTCCGCCTCTCGGGTTCAAGTGATTCCCCTGCCTCAGCCTTCCGAGTAGCTGGGATTACAGATGCTTATTTTTGTATTTTTAGTAGAGACGGACTTTCACCATGTTGGCCGGGATGGTCTCGAATTCCTGACCTTGTGATCTGCCTGCCTCAGCCTCCCAAAGTGCTGGAATTACAGGCGTGAGCCACTGTGCCCGGCCTCCGAAGTGCCTTTTAGCAGTCAACAGATTTTGGCGAAACCCCAGCAAGACACCAGGAGCTGAGGCTAAGGAGTGACGACACAGAGGCTCAGGTTGCGGTGAGTCAGGAGGGATTTCCACGTGGATTCCACATTTTACCTCTTTTCTTACAACTATCACATTTGAGGTTGTGGAATGTCTTTTTAGCCAAAGGCCCATTATGGGAAAAACTAATCAGAAAAAAACCAAGAAAATATAGTTTCTAAGATCTAGGAGCTAAGACCACGATTCTTTTTAATTGTTGCTTGTTTAAATGGTTGGAAGTGCCTAAGAAAGACAATTTTTTTATGGCAAGAGGAGGAGACCAGGATACACTGGGGAAAACCCCCATGACAAAAGTTATAAGGACCATTTTGAACAAGAGAATGTTCCCGTTGTGTGTGTAAAGTACTTGACAGTGCTTGACCCCACGATGGGACAGTGTTATTTCTGGACTATTTTATATTGAAAGGAAGGCTCCCATTTTTAGATGAGTTGGGCTCCAAAAGCTGACCTGGAATTTCTGTCTCGTGGAATTTAGATTGCTCTGCTTCATAAGAACATAAGGCATTTAGGGCTGGGCACGGTGGCTCACACCTGTAATCCCAGTACTTTGGGAGGCTGAGATGGGCAGATCATTTGAATCCAGGAGTTCGAGACCAGGTTGGCCAACATGGCAAAACCCTGTCTCTACTAAAAATACAAAAATTAGCTGAGGGTGGTGGTGCATGCCTGTAATTCAAGCTACTTGGGAGACTGAGGGAGGAGGATCGCTTGAACCAGGCAGGCGGAGGTTGCAGTGAACCAAGATCACACCATTGCACTCCAGCCTGGGTGACAGAGTGAGACTCCATCTCAAAAAAAAAAAAAAAAAAATCAGCTAGGCATGGTGGTGCACACCTTTAATTTCAGCTACTTGGGATGCTAAGGGAGGAGAATTGCTTAAACCAGGCAGGCAGAGGTAGCAGTGAGCTGAGATGGCACCACTGCACTCCAGCCTGGGCAACAGAGTGAGACTGCGTCTGAAAAAAATAAAGAAAGAAAGAAGATAAGACACTTAGCCACCCCTGCCTGTAGTCCCAGCTACTCAGGGCGGCTGAGGCGGAAGGTCACCTGAGGCGGGAGCTCTGGGCTGTAAGTGCTGTTGGCCCGTGGGGAGTCTGCGCTAAGTTCAGCATCATATGGTGACCTTGCTGGAGCAGGGACCACAGGTTGCCTAAGGAGGGGTGACTGGCGCAGATGGGAAGTGCAGCAAGTCAGAACTCTCATGCGGATCTCGAGCGGGGCCACAGCTGTGAATAGGTACTGTGCTCCAGCCTGGGCAACATAGTGAGACCCTGTCTCTTAAAAACAACAACAACAACAATAAAGTACTTTCACACTAACGAGGGTCCCCTGATGACCTCTGGAAATGCTTTTTGTCTCTGCGGTGGCCTCGAGGCCCCACACCCCACTTGTCACCTTGCACAGGCTGCCTGGCGACCTCTGCCCTGAGACTGCTGTCCCCCAGCTTCTGCTGTTCCAGCTACACTGACTCACTGTGCCTCGGTCTTGCACAGCTACTCCTGCCTCAGGACTTTGCATTGGTTCCCTCTGGCGGGAATGCCAGTCCCGATCAATCTCCATGTGGCTGGCTGCTTCTCTTCCTCCAGGGAGGCCTTCTCCGACCACAGCCATCCCAGCCCTCCACGCTGACTCACCCACGCTGCTTCATTTTTCTCCCTAGCCCTTTCACCTTCTTAACTACTATGCAAGACACTCATTTGATTTACTGCTGGTCTCTCCCACCAGAAGGCAGAACCCCCACGGGCAGGAATTTTGTCTCTGTTATTCCATGCTCATTCTCGGTACCTAGAACAGTGCCCGACACAAAGTCAATGCCTGGGAAATATTTGTCAGATGAATATGATGATTCAAAAGAGACTTTAGTGACCATGTTGCAGCGGTGGACTCTGACTCAGGAGCCCCGCTGTGTGACCGTGAGCAAATGTCTCACCCCAAGTCTATTTACTCACCTGGGAAGTATGCTTTCTCCGTTCACCTCACAGCACTGCTGCAATGGACAAATGTAGCCCCGCTAGTGAAGTGATTTGGCACATTCCCTCCCTAAGCCGTGGTTTTCATCTGTAAACTCAGAGTGCCCGTATTAGCTATGCTTTAAGATCATTTAGCACGCTTACAGTCCGTGGTAATGATGGAGACAAAAATCCGAGCCTCTTTCATGTTGCCTGGTGCTGGCTGTGATGACTCCTCACACCTGATGACAGATATACTACCCGGGACTTCCATCCTGAAACCTCCACCTCTTGTGCCTGATGGCAACAGAATTCTGACCCACGTTGCTCATGTCCCTTTGGGGGATCCCTGCTTCTTACACTCCCTGCTGCCCACCCAGAGCTTCCGGGGTATGCAGTGCGGTTAACTTGGGTGTCTGCTCTGCTTGGGTGTTCCTTCTGAATGTGGCACTGAGATCGAGAGACTTCTCAGATCCTCCCAGAGAAGGACCGAGGCATCCTCCCATCTACAGCTATTGCAAGGCTCTGGCGTAGGTAGGGGGGGGGATGGATTTTGTGATGACGGATTCCCCAAGGGCTGGGGAAGAGCATTGTAGTACAATGGAGCCATCCAAATCCTCTGCCATGCCTCAAAGCAGAATGGTCCCTGTCAGCCTGAACACGAATATTCCCCTTTGAATTCCTCCTGTTCCAGCTTCAGAAATTAAGAAAGCCCTTCTCCCCGAGTTACCTGGAATGACGTCTCGATGCCAGCCAGTTCGCTCTCTAACTTTTGGGTGTCTCTCAGTTTTCACGTCTGCACCGTAGCCTTGGCATACACCGAAATTTAAATTTTTGAGATCTATTTTAAATTTCCTTTTTGGATGTCAGGCAGACTTTCCGTTATCCATCCTGAAGTCACCTTTGAACTTTTAGACAAGGGCAGATGTCACTTAATGTAACCAACAAGGGTCCCACTTGCCATTTGTTGTGTGTGGTGCCTGTTTTTCCCTTTTGCTTCTTTTCTCTGTCTTTTATTTTTTTAATCACCATCATACTATAAAACCAATTAAAACAAACTTTCCAAAGACTCTTATTTTCTGGCTGAGCTATTCCAACCTCTGACTTTTTCTCAAGCACAAGATAAGACTTTCTGATTAACTGGGAGTGGGATGTTTATTCAATCTGTTCGTTTTATACATTATGGAGACTGCTTTTTAATTTTTATGCCATGTCAGTGGCATATACTTTCTGAAATTAATAAATACAATACATACCATCAATGTGTGAAATTTTTAAAACCCCGTATTTCCATAGTTTGACATACAAAAATGTACTCACACACTTTTGAAATCTACTGTCAAATCATTTCACATCTGTACCTAAAGCAAACAGACATAATGCTAACAGCTTGTTAGAATTCAGAAATGCCACCCGCTAATCAGCCCACCTGTGGCATTCTCAGTCCATCTTGCAAGCTGCATAGCCTGCTGCCAAGAAGCTTGACAAGAAAATGTATATTAAATTATTGAATAAGATGGGAAATATTGTACAGTGTGGGATAAAGAGAATGCGCAACGTGTGGCCAATGAACATACTGTACCTTTTCATTATAATGCCTGCCTGGAGGTGACCTAGCTTCATCCCCATGTGCCATAAATTATGAAGCTACTGCTAAGTTCCTGGATGCAAAGTCGCTAGCAAGGTTTTCATTGTTTCCATCAGGCTTTTGTTGTGTGTAATTGGCTTTGGCTAAAACAAAAACCAAGAAAAAGAAAAGCAGAAAGCAAATTTTCAACTGAGTTAGACAGAAACGACCCCATTTTCCTACGATTCTGTCCTGTGGTTCAAAGCAAAACAAAGAAGATTTCCTGACATTCCTGACATTCTTTAGAAATCGTGGTAGCAATCATGTCAATCAAATCCAATCATTAGGTATTATTTAAAATCCTAGAAACATGATCTTTTGATCTTGCAGAGCAAAAAAAAAAAAAAAAAAAAAAAAAAAGCCAAATAAAATGCAAAAGTGAAATAAAGTGATTAAGATCCCAGAGCAGAATGGGGCAGCAGATCGTCAACAAACCATGGGTGCCCTCTGCCCACGCCTGGAAGCTTGTGAAATCAGCGTAAGCGTGACATTGCACAGTACGATTACATTTCTACAAATTATTAGTTTCTATAGAATATAAACTAACGTGCTCACAGAAGTCTCTTCTCTGGGGGTCTGTGGGTAAGAAATGTTACTTTAGCATCTGTTCTTTTAAGGCTATTTGCTCTGGGAAGGCAGTGTGTTTTGCCATAAATTTAGGTCATTAATTTGTATCTGTTCTTTGTTTATTTAAGAAACAGGACGAAAGGGCAGCTGCTGAAACATTTGGCTGTGCCGAGGGGTAGTGGGCTCAACATGCTGGAGTTCTGCACATGACCAGCTTGAGTTTGTATCCACAGCTACAGGACCGAACTTTATGGAAACACTTTGCCAAGCCATGTGGTGCTCGGCTTCCCTTTGCATCAATACCCTTTTAATTACCTGATCCTGAGGGGGAAAAAGTTAGGGAAAAGTGTGAGTGCAAAAGCCTAGGAGCCTGCCGGGAATCAGACTTTTAAAAAAAAATCAGCACCAGAAAATGTGTGGCAATTATTCTACACGACATCGATATAAATCCTGCAACTGGCCTGCAAAGGTAACACTCTGACCTGTATAATTTGGTATTTATAAACTGAATCGCAATAATATCCAGTAAATTGATTGTTAACAACATTTAATGCTCTGAAATTGGCCATTAAGTGCAGAATCATTTGAAAAGCATTATTGTTATTATGAAGCATTGCAGAGGTTTTATTTATTATCATAAACCTAATGGACTCAGTAAATTAGGTGTATTTAGAAAGGTCATTTGCTGCTTGTTGATACTGAATTCTAAGCACTTTAACTCAAATGGATAACAAAACATAGCAGTCTTTTCAAGGATGGCACACATTTAAGCAACTCCAAATAAACAATACAGAAGTACAGTTCCTGAAATTTGAAAAATAAGAATGTGACAATACCTGTTAGGACTGTTTTCAAAGGCATATTTGAGAATGATAAATTTTCTATTCAAAACTACATACTAGGAGTAAAAGGAACAAAGTAAAATATATCATAGGTGAATTTCAAATAAAAAAATTATTTTTGCCTAGAATCATATTTCTTTTGGATGAAATATGATGCCCCCTTTGCATTTTTTTTTTCTAGAAGAGCCCTCACCGTGAGAAGATGTGGTAACTTTTTAAATATCATGAGTTTGCTTGTCTCAGCCTGTGGACCTGTCCTCACAAGCCACCTGAAGTGTTAATGGGTTTGTAAGAATGTAGGATGGAAATTAAATACTTCTCTGGACAGAGATTTTAAATTTTTTTTTTTTTTTCTGTTGAATGTGTTTTCATGTCAGTAGAAATGATCTTGTGTTTTTCAGATGCTCTGTTTTGAAGAAGTCATAACTGAAAATGTGGTTGGAACTCAGGACTGCTCTTACGGCGCAATCTCATCAGCAGGCCCTTCCCCAGAACACTTTGCAAGTCTGAGGAACCTGCAGGCCCCTGTGGTCGCTGGAGCTCTCTTCTCGGCAAGAGGCAGCAGGCAGTTCTCTGTGGAGGGACCCAGATGGTCTGTATTCAAGACTGTAAGAAAGACCGTTAGCAAGACCTGTCTTTCATTTTCTCTTGTACAGTCTTTGGATTCATCGTGAGGGTCACAGGCAAATTCCTGAAGTCTTGCTCTCAGAATAAATGTGAATTTCATTCAAAGAAAGGATGCATTCTTTCCCATCATTGCATTGTTTTGTGCTCAGGTGGTGCAGAGGAAAATTTAAGAAGTATCAGGCCACATGATTTCTGGGAATAGCTGAAAAGATGCTTTTCAACATTGGTGGAAAAAGAAAGAAAAACAAATAAATTAGATGTGAGCTCTCATCAGATTTCTTATATTCCAAGACTGTGTTTAGAGAAGAAAACATGGAGGAAATTCTTCTCGAATATGAACATACCAGTAACTTGGTATTATACACGTAACATCTCAAGTTCATTAACAAACAACTGGGTAGCTTCTAAGCAGCTTATCTATACAGCACCTGCTACAGCTATAGAAATATGCTAGATATTATAATAACTGATACTATCTGGAAAATACGACGATTTCTAAAAGTCTTATGGGGGAACTTTGGTGTACCAAGTAGCATACCTAGACTCATTCTGTAGGCTTACATTTATTTAAAACTATCTTTTTTTTTTTTTGGTAAAACAAAGGATACCTAATTGAAATTATTCTAAAACAAAGGGAGAACTCCTCAGAATTTATCTGTCTTAAGGAAACTGATCAACATTTCACCACTGAGCTGGGCACAAAACACTTTGCGCTGGTCCCATCCAGTCATTATGTTTCAATTCTATTCATCTCTTGATGCTTTTCTTCTCGCGGACCCCTAGCCTGACTCCTGTATTCTCTCACACTGTCCCCTCCCTACTCCCCAAGGGTTTAGTGAATTTAAAAAGCACACACACATAAAAAGATACTGGATTCCCAATACCCTAGCCTAGCCAAAGGCGTCTATCCAGTTCTTTACTGGGCTCTCACTGACCATAACAAAGCATTTCATATGTATAAATAAAATATTTCTAATGGGAAGATCTGAGCGTCTCTTCTCCTGCCATACCCCTTCCATTCTCTAGTCTCGCTCACTTTTCAGTCCTATCCCCATATCCCGTGACTGCTAAGTTCTTCCACTTTTCTCTGTCTTTTCTCCCTCACTCAGTTCAGATGCTCTACATCTGATCATCTTCCCCAGGGTGGTTGTGGCCTTTGGGATGCAGTCTAGGTGTTAAAGGAATGATTATTCATTGTGATCTCCAAAAGTGAAAGCCCTCCTCTTCTTATAGAGGCTCTACTCCCTAGAGAAGAATTTGGCAGCATTTTTCTCAAAGTGGATTAAAAAATGCATCACACTTAAAAAAAAAAACCCACATGGCATCTCTCAGGAGA
This sequence comes from Aotus nancymaae, assembly GCF_030222135.1. NCBI lineage: Eukaryota > Metazoa > Chordata > Mammalia > Primates > Aotidae > Aotus > Aotus nancymaae. Next base: position 28,286,231 of record NW_026988445.1, read on the forward strand.
CTTCTTTTGATGCAGGTTCCATTTCTGTCAAGAGAGGATGCAGTGTTGTAGCGGAAAAAGCATTCAACTTGGACTCCAGAGAACACCCTTCCAATCCTGGCTCTGCTAATCATAATACTAACTGGGGACCTCATACAAGTCATCTGTCTCTCTGGGGGGTCCTAGGTCCCCAGGGTAGAGCTAGGGGTTGAGGCCAGTGGCCATCCAAGGTTCTTCCAGCTCTGACGCTCTCTGAGTCTAGGAAATGGGACCCTGAGACTTTAAAAGGAGACTTTCATCCAACTAGGATTTGATGGCAATGAGGAGGCAGTTCAGGCTGCTACCCTCTTGGTATTTTACCTGCAAGTCACACATTTTATCCCATTTGCCAAGGTTTCTCTAGAAAAAACATCTAATAATCATTTAAAGTACAACGTCCCTTTGAAAACGATTTTTTTTGAAAGTTTGAACAAACACTCTTCCTTTTCTGGCAATGCCTATATATATAGTGAGAGGCAATAGATTGAAAAAAAAGGTCAACCTCATAATTTTGTCTATGTTATTGGTGAATACTGCAAAGTATAAGGCTTATTCTGAGAAATCGCTCTAAAAAAGAAATATTTTCTTTCTGATTCTATAGCTGCAGTTTGATCAACCTATAATTCTTTCTACTTAACTACTATAGCCTTGTGTACATACATTTTATACTATTTTAAAAATAAAATGAAGAAACATCCTTTTCATCTTATCTCAATAAATATCCCATGTTAAGTATTTTGTGTTGTAAAGATTTTCATCATTGGGTTGCATTTCAGATATACTTGAAAATCTGTAGAAGATCCAGAATAAACAATGAGCAAGACTGCTTGGTATTTGCATGAGGAAAGGAGAGAAAAGAGGAGGGAGGGAGCGGGGAAGTAAGGAGAGGCGGTCAGGCATGGTTGAATGTTCTTAGCCACATTTGTGCACATATGAGCAAGACCCCTGGTCCCTGTGTCGAGACAGGCTTCATTAGTACCACTGAACTTAGAGACTGTGGAAACTTCAACAGTATGGGGAGCTAAGGTGCTTTCCTAGCACATTCAATGTATTGTGCTTCAGTTACGTGAAGTAGCCTAGAGACTCTTTTAAAAATATCATTTGATGGCTAATGCTTTGGAAAGTACAAGTGTCACTTGGGCCACTGTTTTCCCCATTCCAGTTCAGCACACAATGGCATACCTTCTTTGAGCAAAGTCCTGTCTGACATGTGGGTGTAAGCCAAGCTTTCCCCAACACATAGGATGCCTGTGATTGTGTTCCTGAAGCTCTTCCTTCTGGCATCTCTTAATCGGCTCCTATTTCTGAGCCCCCACCCGAATCAGGACCCACCTCAGAGTGAGGCTGCTCACAGCAGTGAATCTCACCTACTTCTTGAACACCATCCCCTTGTCACCATGCTCCTCCCATATCAACCCTTACTTTGAATCTTGTGTTTTGGACTACATCCTAAGCGTCTCTTCTCAATTTGGTCAGGGACACTCTCAACTCTTACCCTCCTCCAGATGGGCTAAAGAAAATGTTAACATTTAGCAATAAATGAGACAAACATTTTCAAAGACTTACCCTGGAAATCCCAGATCTCTAAGTAAAATTAATCATAAATGAGATATTTCTTGGATCCTTTTGACCTCTGTCCACTTAAACCTTTCCAAGGTACTAGGGTTCTGTTGGTGCTCATCATGTTATTAGGAAGTGATTCAGGTACCAAAAAGAATCAGGCTTGGTGTCAACCAATATTAAATCTTAACTTAGATATCCCATGAGTTTTAAAGAAACATACCAGAGGCCGACTTTCCAGCCCATGGTAATTCCCCAAGTTTATAACAGCCCAACATCTAAATCTATGGATTTTATAATCAAGCAGTTAACTTACTGAAGTAAAATTAAACTAACATCTATTAAAGACTTACTGTGTACTAGCCGAGGAGCTAAGCATTTTCTGTGTGCATTATCTTTCTGAGTTTTGTCAACTAACTTGTGGGGAATGTGTTGTTAGTTCCACTTTAGTATGCAAACTTGCTCATGATCATTATGGCTAATAAAGTCGCAGTCAGAAAAGGTGCCCAGGCCTGACACCTAAAACAGGATCGCTGTCCAAAACATTAAAATATTTAGTTCAGATTTCTTCGAGTAGTTAATCATGGAACATAGACTGGAAGCAAATCATCTGTAATGGGAGCATTTGCTCAGGACAGTGGAGGAAGATTAGATAATGTGAAGGAGAGGGAGCAGCAGGGTGAGGTGATTCTAGTCTTCAAGGGCCCAGTACTGTTATGCAGAGGACAGTAACATACTATTCATAAACGTCCCCAAGGAGAAAATAAATGGATGTTTTCTGGAGTGTGAAAGATTTAGTTTAAATATATAAAATATTTTCCCATATGGATAGTTGTGAGACACAGGAATGTGTCTTCAAGGAAAATGACAGAATCTGTTTCACTGGAGCCCTTTAAAACATAGAATAGATTTTCCTTTGAACAGAAGTGGAGAAGATCCACATGGAGGATGCAGAATTATTTCCCTCTAGGATCCTGTAACCATTACAATCCTAAGTAGTCTTCTGGCATTACGTTCTTTTAGCAATAAGTCATCTGAGATCATGATAGCCAAATATTTGTAGACTCAGAAAGAGAAGACTGGGAGTCAAAACTGGGTGAGATTCCATTATTCCTGTTTGTTTGTTTGTTTATTTATTTATTTATTTATTTATTTATTTTTTGAGATGGAGTCTCGCTCTGTCGCCCAGGCTGGAGTACAATGGCGAAATCTTGGCTCACTGCAACCTCCGCCTCCTAGATTCCAGCGATTCTCTTGCGTTAGCCTCCTGACTAGCTGGGACTACAGGCGTGTGCCACCACACTTGACTAATTTTTATATTTTTAGTGGAGACAGGGTTTCACCATGTTGGCCAGGATGATCTCGATCTCTTTACCTCGTGATCCTCTCGCTTCGGCTTCCCAAAGTGCTGGGATCACAGACGTGAGCCACCACTCCCAGCCAATTCCATTATTCTTAACCTCAAGATTACAGTTTAGATGAGAAGTGAGTGTTGGAAGGAAGGGCATCAATCAAGTAAGAGGATTGTATCCTGATTTAGTATTTGTTAATGAAATACAATCAGATCAGTCTTTTTCCTATTGCAGAGGTACAGGACTCTCTCCTATAAAGCCATTGAAAAGAGAAAAAAAAATCCCCCACCCCCTTTTTTTGGTAGCTCCTATAGTGGAAGCAATTTTTTCTTTTTTTTTGAGATGATGGAGTCTAGCTTTGTCACCCAGGTTGGAGTGCAGTAGTGAGATCTCGGCTCACTGTAACCTCTGCCTTCCAGGTTCAGGAGATTCTCCTACCTCAGCCTCCTGAGTAGCTGGCACTACAGGCGTTCACTACCACACTCAGCTATTTTTTGCATTTTTGGTGGAGACAGGGTATTACCGTGTTGGCCAGGCTGGTCTTGAATTCCTGGCCTCAGTTTATCTTCCCGCTTTGGCCTCCCAAAGTGCTGGGATTACAGGTAAGAGCCACTGCGCCCGGCTGGAAGCAAATTTTTTAAACATTCACAAGCCCTTAAATTGTAGTTCACTTCTATTTTAAGGAATGAAGAAACAATAACTTTTGGAAACAATTAAGGTTTTTAAATCTTTACTTCTTAATTATTAATCAAAGAAGAAATCTCTATACATGGAGCAGTTGAATGAGGAGCAAAATTTCTACTTCAATCAGCCATTCATCACAGGTCTGCATTGTTTGGAGAGACAGACTTGGGGAGATCATATCAGTAAGAATTCTGTATGTGGGAAGTAAGAATTTTGATGAAATTTGGAACTCTGGTCCATGGAGCTGTTTTTGGTGATTTCTTAACGCTCTGATGGTATGCTGTCACCAGATGCATCATTATTTTGAAACTAAAAAAAATGTGAGAAGGCCTGGGAAAATCCTGTGGGCTGGAAACTGCTGGTGGACGAGTAGGGCTAGCTTTTAAAACTTATTTGCTGGAAAAGATTATCATTGTCTTTCTTCTTTCCTTTCAATCATTGAAAATATTATTCTCTACGTGCCATTAAGTGTCAGTCTATTTTTTTAAAAAAGAAACGATAACAACAATTTCTAAACACTCAAAACATCCTTCAACATGCTATTTTAAGAGAAATATACATGAGCAATGGTTTTGAGCAGAATCCATTTTTAATCCAGATGATACATTGAGCAGCAAGTTAAGGATGTTTGCTTTGATTGCCTTACTCAACTCTCCATCACGCCTCTTAGACTCTCTTCGGCAGTTCTGATGTGAGTGTACGCTTTCCGTTGTCTTCTTTATGGATTTAATCTTATAATTTGAGGTTTGAGGCTGATTATCCAGCATTTTATACAGAAGTACTATTTTTCTTTCTCTGCTTAACACGTCGCAGAGAACTGAGTGTCAGGTTTCTATCTCATATGTTCTACAATTCTGTGTTCTGGTGTGATGCCGGCAAAACTGCTATAATTCGAGACAAATAGTCATCTTTCCAAGTCTCATAAAATAAATGCTTATAATTTATAGGAATTAAAATGCAAATATTGAAATGCTTTAGAATAGCACATGGTTACATTTCAGCAATTTCAAAGACATGCAGAATTAGAGAAACTGACCCGATCTCCCTCCAAATTACAGCTACGATTCGAGACTGTGCAGGACTAAGTAGAACGATTTCTCTCAGGAGAATGGTGAGAGAGAAAACACTCGTCACCCTGTCACCGTGTCTGTTTCTGGTTTAGAAAGGTGGACACAGTGCTCCCCAGGCCACGCACACTTGTTCACGTGTCCTTTCGGTACTGGAAAATAAAACAGCATTTAGGTGGGTAAAAGCATCATTCTGTCAGTGGTTGAAGTCTCCACTGTTGATGCCAATTGTGTTTTCCCAAATGTCTTAAAAATCTGTTTAAATAAAAATGTCAAACACTCATGTGATTTCTAAAGTTGTAGGGGCGTTTGAGGTGATCTGCGTAGTTGGGAACAGCGTCTTAATGATCTCTCCATGCCTCACAATGCCCGGCACCGTGTTTTGCTCAAAAATACCACGTTTAACGCTGGAATAAACGAATGGACCTAGTGTAACTGACATCCTGAGGCAGGCAGCCCTTCTCTGCATTCCTGAATATCTCACTAGTCAACCTTAGTCTATCGCCGCTTGCCACGACTGGTTCCAAAGTTCCCCCTGATGTTGACCAAAGTTGGTCTGGCTGTAATTTCCACTGATTAATCCCGGTTTGTACATTGGAGGGAGCAGTCTCTTCCCTTTACTACAGGATAACCCTTCTAATATGTTAAGATAGTTATCACATCTTCCCTTAGGCATCTCCAGAATAATATTTCCCAATCCCTCCACCACTGCTTGTAAGAAAGAGGGAACAGTGGGGTGAGCACTCAGGAAACTTGCGTTTGGGTCCTATCTTTGAGAATGATCGATGTGACCTTGGCTGGGCCACTTAATTGCTCCAGTCATTTATAGATTCATGTATAAGATGGCATATTTACACTTGTCTGTTCTCCTGGTAGTATTCTTTGGGGGACTCAAACCCTCTGTAAATTGTCAGATGTTATGAAAACACAAGATATTATTAGCACAATGAGACGTAGTTTCTAGCCACTTCCCCAACCTGGCATCCTTCCCATGGCTGTGCCAAGAGTTTGTCATTGTATTCCTTAAAATGTGGTCATCAGAATTAAATTAACTCACTGTCCATCCATTATTGGCTTCTTCCAGTAGAAATGAAAGGAAGAGAAAGGAAGAAGTGAACTCATGTTATTTAAAACTTACTTTGTGCCAGACCCTTAATCCTTTCTTTCTTTTACTCCTCATACTAACCCTTTAAGGCATGCGTTGTGTAGGTAAGTAAAGAAAACCTTAGAGATTGTAAGTAATTTGCTCATATCACCAAGATCAGCTTGACTCATGCTCTCTCTGCTCTAACGTGTTTTCCACAATTTTTATTATTCCCATAATCAGGATACTCTACATCTACGATTGGAACGGTCAGCAACGACCGCAGTTTCCTTTGGCCAGAGCATAATACTGGCTTGCATTAATCTTGTAGTAGGCTCAAAGCTTTAGGTTTTCATTTGTTTTTTTTTCACATATATTTCTATTAATATTTACGCTGTACTTGTACGACAGGTTTGGGGGCCTAATTTCCAGTCATTTTAGAGATCCTTTCTAAACTTGATATGCTCTCACATTATCCACAATCTCTGTTTAATATATATATATTTTTTGAGACAGAGTCTTGCTCTGTCGCCCAGGCTGGAGTGCAGTGGCATGAACTCGTCTCACTGCAACCTCCGTCTTTTGGGTTCAAGCAATCCTCCCACTTCAGCCTCCCTAGTAGCTGGGATTACCGGCACCTGCTACCATGCCTGGCTAATTTTTAAATTTTCATTAGAAATGGGAGTTCACTGTGTTGGCCAGGCTGGTCTGGAACTCCTGGACCCAAGTGATCCGCCCTCCCGAAGTGCTGAGATTATAGGCGTGAACCACCGCGTCTGACCTCAACTTGATCTTTTTTTTTCCTTTGAGAAAAAGTTGCACTCTGGCGCCAGGTTGGAGTGCAGTGGTGCGATCTCAGCTCACTGCAACTTCCGTCTCCTAGGTTCAAGTGATTCTCTTGCCTCAGCCTCCTGAGTAGCTGGGACTACAGGCGCATGCCACTACACCCGGCTAATTTTTGTTATTTTTAGTGGAGACGGGGTTTCACCATGTTGACCAGGATGGTCTCGATATCTTGACCTCATGATCCGCCCTCCTTGGTCTCCCAAAATGCTGGGATTACAGGCGTGAGCCACCGTGTCTGTCCTCAACCTGATCTGTCAAAGGTGTGAGTTCAACCGTTTTCAATGTGAAGACTGTTCTCCCTCTAGGAAAAACTAGGAGCAAAGAGGAAGTTAAGTATCTCCATTTGTTTCATCCCTAAGAAAGAAGGCTATCTTTCTTTTGTTCATCACTTCCCGCTATGAATGTGGCCCATTAGTCACCCTGCATCTGAGCCTCCTGTGGTTAGTAGGCAGAATAATCGTCCACAAAAGTCTCAGGCCCTAATCCCTCGAACCTGTAAATGTTGCTTTACATGGAAAAGGGACCCTGCATGTGTGATTGAGTTAAGGCTCTTGAGATGGGGAGATGGTCCTGGTGGGGCCTAAATGTAATCACACGTGTCCTTCTAAGAGGGAGGTAGAGGGAAATTTGATACAGATGGAGGAGGAGGAGGTGAGGTGGCCACAGAGGCAGACTGGAACCATGAGGCCATAAGACAATAGTTAGTGGTAGCCACTCAAAGCCAGAAGAGGCAAAAGACAGGCCCACCCCCGAAGCCTGTGGAGGGAGTGTGGCAGCCGTCGACACCTTGATTTCAACCCAGTCATACTGATTGTTGGACTTCTGGGCTCCAGAACTCTGAGCAAAGAAGTTTCTGTTTTTTGCAGCCGCCAGACGGTAGGGGGTAATTTGTTACAGCAGCCACAGGAAACGAATACCCTCCCTTCTGTTATTCTCTGACGTTCCTAAAACTCGTGTACTCTCCTGGGTTGTGCGCTTCTCCTTCCTTTAAATCTGTATACACAGTATTTATATTTCCGTAAAGCACATTCCACGTGTTGTCTTATAGTATCTGAGCTTGCCAGACTGACATCCATACTTCACACTGGCCTCTTGAAATGTTGTCATTTAGGGATCACAAAACATAAAATATTGTTTGGACAGATACATAATAATTGTCAAAGGTCTTCCTTTTTGGCTTTTCAAATATGGAAGGTACAAGAATGCTTACCAGCTACTGGTTATTATTTGTTCGGTAAATTAAACTTTTTTGTACTAGAAGCTCTGCGGATGCCAGTACACCCAGTGACTTGATAGCTCAGGGGAGACGCTTTTCTGAGAAGGCAGAGACCCAGGGAGAGCCTCCCTGCAGCTTAGCCCTTCCCTCCAACATCCTGCATAGCTCTGAGGAACCTCACCTACATCTGCTGCCTTTTACGAAAAAATGGACAATTAATGCCTCTTTTGAATAACCCAATTGGAACTGGGTAGTTACCCTGAATGGGTTCCAGTGTAACAGCAACAGAATTCATGTTTACTAATCTCTCTTTTCCTGTCCTGTATTTCTTTTGCCACCTGTCTCATGTTCAAAATAATCAAATCTTAGGAAAAGTTCTTGCATTTTAGAAGGGTCTGAAACAGGTCCCGGATAATTTCTGTGTCTGCTCTGCATAAAAAGCATCCTACCTTGAAACTATTGAGAAAAGCAGTCATACCAAAGAATCATTTATTGAACTCAAGTTTTCTGAATTTTCGCTCTTGTACCATTAGGGCTGTTACCCATATCTGGGTGTGAGGAAGGGGATTTGGGTGGGGAAGGAGAGGGGAGTCGCTGAACGGAAAGTGAGTGAGGAGGAAAGGGAGAGAAAGGATGCCGAGGAGAAAGACGGCAGGTTTGACCTAGATTCCCAGCTGCCCAGCCTCTGAATATCAGAACTCATTTAAATGCCGTCGGGGGAGGGGCAGAGAACAGAACTTTGCAAACTGTGAAGTTCAAGAGTCCGAATATCTGATTCTACTCATTTTCAAAACTGTGTCACCAAATCCTGTCGAGTTCCTAAAGCCCCGTCTTCAGATTCTCACGTGCTTGTGTTCAAACATGGTACGTCTTCTTTCTCCAGTGAGATGAAACTAATGTATTCTGCCACATGCTTCAGAAATACTTAACCTTGTTATTTGATAGCCATGTGTTTTCGTGCGGAGGTAGGAGGAGCTGTTTCGACTCTTTTTCACTGTGAAAGAGATGGACTGTTTGAGCGGAGAGGGTCCCCCCGGCCGTTGGGAATGGCCGTTGTAAAGTCACAAATGCGCTGTGGCCCAGCAGGACCCAGGCGGTGCTCACACATCTCCCAGAGACAATCACCCACTAACAGTGTCAATGCCCATTTCACTCTATTTCTGTCCTTCCAGGACTCTTGATGAGTGACATCTAACCTATTCACAATTTTTAAAGCAAAATAATAGTAGAATCGTGAGCGCTTTTTTTTTTTTTTTTTTTTTTTTGCTTGTCTGTTTCTCTTGTGTTCTTTAAGGTCGACCGTCTCGTTGCATCTTGATATCTTATCTGAGGTTTCAATCACTGTCTAGCTCTTGTATTCTGTGATGCCTGTGGCTTTCTTTATTAAGCACCCACTGAGGGGAGGGTAAGATATTTAGCCCTGTGACAAGCACAGCATAGGAACTTTGATCCTAGAGGGGGACAAAATACCCTACCCCTGTGGATGACAAGAACGCTCCCGTGGCAACGTATACCCAGCCTATACTTGACAGCAGACAAGGATTAGATCAGCGCTCAATCTGCAGATCAAGGGGGCTGTCAACACTGGAAGTCTTCATCAGAGATGCCTTTTAGGAGCAGAATGGAAGGCGAGTGAACTGTACTTTCATGCAGGACTAGGAAGAGGGAGAGGCAAAGGAGGCATTTGCATCTGGTGCAGAATTTAAAACGGCGCCAAAAAAACCCGGGAGTCAAATGAAGCATATTTGAACGCAAGAGTTTTGAAAATCACAACTAATACAAAAAATCAATAGTGAACAACGTGTCAAAATGTTGAAGAAAGACAGAGTTGATATTACCGGTTTTCTCCTTTTTCTCAGGCTCTGTCATGGCTCCACATGGAGCCTGTTAGTGAGGAAGGAGAGGAGATGGAGGAGGGGGCCAGTACATTAGCGATAGTTACCAGGATATTGATAGAAGATGAAACACTCGCTTAATTCTGTCAGGCAGAGAAGCTTAGCTGAGACAGAGACCCAGGTGAGGAGGTGTTAAAAGGTAAAAGGTGAAATGGAGAAAGAGATGTGGAAGTCATTTAGAGTGGGACGAGCAGTTGTAACCTAAGGGTCTCAACCCAGGAGAACTAGCAGACAAGATTTGTCATAGTGGATTACCAAAAACGGTGGGGGTGTCCGGTAAGAGCACTGTAGCGACAGTGTGTAGGATGGGCTGAAAGGGTAGGGAATGGAAAATAAACATTTCCAAAAGAAGTTATAGACAAAAAGAATGCGCAGAACCCAATCATTTCAATATGGGGATAAAGGAGAAAGAAGGAAGCAAAAAATATTAGACATTTGCCTGCCTTCTGGGTGGATATGAGTCTGTACTGCCAGGAGGAGATCTTCAGCAGGAACTGAAGCGAATGAACGGGGTGGAATAGCACTGAAGGAAGAGGTGAGAGGGCCACATTTGGGGTCTTGTGTGTACATGGGAGATTTGACCCCAAAGAGCTCAAGAGTAGGAAGTAACGGATGAGAGGTCAAGAATTTGGTTTGCCCACTCAGTGTTTCTTTTTTTCTTTTTTTTTGAGATGGAGTTTCACTCTTGTTGCCCAGGCTGGAGTGCAATGGCGTGATCTCGGCTCACTGCAACCTCTGCCTCCCGGGTTCAAGCGATTCTCCTGCCTCAGCCTTCCGAGTTCCTGGGATTACAGGCATGCGCCACCATGCTCAGCAAATTTTTTGTACTTTAGTAGAGACTGGGTTTCTCCATGTTGGTCAGGCTGATCTCGATCTCCCAACCTCAGGTGATCCACCTGCCTTGGTCTCCCAAAGTGCTGGAATTACAGGCGGGAGCCACCACGCCCGGCCTCAGTGTTTCTTAAGAGGGTAGCGCTGTTTACGTTTTGGCATAACACGTGCTTGTCATATGGAACTGTTCCGTATATCCCACAGCACAATTTAAGTTCTTGCTCCTATCCTCTCTCCCCACCTCGTCCACCCGCCTTCCAATCACTGGGACAACTGGAAAAGGCTCCACACATATCTAAACAGGATGTGGTTTCCTACCCTCTAACCCAGGCCCTTTGAGAGCTCCTCCGGGGAGGAAGAGAACCTGCATTCAGGGAAGAATTGTCCAAGAGGTACCAAGAGATAACAGTGATGCAGAAAATCCAAAGGCAAAAAGTTCCCAAAGGGAGGGTAGTCGGCGGTGTCAAACGTAACAAAAAGATCAATAAGGACACCCTGAAAAAACAGAAGACAACTGGGGAGGTGTTTCTCGTAACACCTTTGCTTATTCCAAAACACCTGTGTGGTCAGTGATAGAACAGCTGTATTTTTTTCAGGGAAGCTCAATTTGTATGCTTTTTTTCCTACACTCATGTTCACACAGTTATACAATCTGAGGATCTACTCTAGTAAAAATGCCGTTATATTTAATACGTGTATTATTTGTGTGTATGTTTGTATACGTGCGTGTAATATGGGCTAATTCATGAAGAGTGTGGTTCGATAAGCAAAAGTGTGATCTCTTTGCTGTTGCGTCTCCACCAATGCCGTCTGTGAAGCTATCTGTAGGATGATGATATGCAAATTTTCCTTTTGCTTTTTTTCTAAATGTAAAGAATATTTTTTGGGTGTGTGTGGAAATAAAAGGGCAACACAATCATTTAGAAATGAATCTGTCGAAATATAAATAGTGATTTTGTAATTAAATATAATTGGGAGACTGATCCTGTTTGCTTCCTTATCAGTCAAGCTCCTTCAGAGATGTTTGAGCACTTGGTCTGCATTTCTTCGTATCTGTAGTTTTTATCCTTGAACTTGCAGAAGGGTTTTTGTTATGGCTTCCTCTTTTAGAGTATTCTCTCTTGGAAGTGAAATGGAGAAGGTAATTTTTATGTATTATTTTCCATTCTGTTTAGTCTGGTCTTGCAGTTGGATACTTAATTTGGCATATGGTCTTTGGAATGATCATGGTTGTCCATTTCCACTGAGTTCTGTTGGTTTTACTGAATCAAATTAGATAAAAATTTTGTGAATTTCTACTTAGTGTTCTACAAAAGTTTTTTCTGAATTGTTGGTTTTGGAGGATTGCGTTACTGCTTTAGTTCCAGCTGCCATGTTCTCCCCAGATTGCAAAACAGACTATGGAATAACATTTTCAAACATAAAATACAACCCTTAAAGTTTCTTAATTCCTCTTTCTGAATCTCATATTGTCAACAGAGGTCTTTTTTCCCTCTTATAATGTTCAAAATGATCTGCCCTTTTATGAATGCCTTGAGACTGTCACACAAAGCTAACGGTGAGGGAGCAGATGCCTCATTCAATTCCAAATAGAAGGAAATCTGTTGTCTCAAATAATCCCTAAATTCAGACACTTTCAGACAGCTATTATCAAGAGACCACATTCTAAGAGCAGATGTGTTATTAAGGCTGAGAAATGTTATGAGGACTTCGTGATCTGACGAATGATTTCAATCTATCCAACATTCCGACATTTCATCTTTTAATAAATTAGAGATTAAAATATCCATTTTGGGGAGATAATTTGTGTAAGGAAACTGGAATTGTAACCGATACTCCATTTCTATGCAAAACTGCCTAAATTAGACTTACAGGTCCTTTTTATATATAAAGTCTGTTCATTTGACAGAAGCAATTATGATGTATTTTAATCTCTGTATTCAGTTCTATAGCTCCTGCTCACAGATAAAACACAACTCCTGTTTTTCAGTGAGGAATAAGGAACAAACACATCCAGGCATTAGTTGTCTCACCTAAATGTGCTCAATCATTCCTTTATACCCTTCAATTTACCTTTATGTGATTATTTAGAGCCTTTTCAGAGAAGCAATTACTGAACAATTCTGCTGAGGGCTAACACTCTCCTTTTCTTGTCGGAGTTTGGTTATGTGCTATTAAACCTCTTTTTTTGGTTAAAGGTGCAATAGAGCTCTTACATTCTTTGGATAATAGAATCTTCTTCTGGGTTCAAGTGAATGTTTTCACCAGCCCTATTTAGAATCGCAAATTGTCCCATTCAATAACAAAGTGTACATTCCTCAGCACTTGCAAACTGCTTGTTACCCACAGGTTGTACTTTGATGTCCCAAGAATACCTATAGTGCTATAGGATTTTTACATAATCCTACCGCTGTCGAACAGAATCAAACTTAAATTCAAGTGAACACCAATTACTAGAAATAACACAAAAAAGGCAACAAAGGCACCCAAATTCTCTTCGGCAGGGCTGTCCACAGCTGTGCATGTGTTGGAATTTATATTCTACCTGACCTTATGAAAAGTAGCTAATAAAATGTCCTTGAACAGTTTACTTTAATCAGCTGGAGTTGATCTCCTGGCTCGACATTGGTAGATGCTTCCTCGGTGTGAAATTTGGGAGCAGAAATAAATCATCTAATAATTCTCCTTATGACTGATAATCTTTTTTTAATCTTTGACCTTAAGAATCAGAATTTGACAGCTAGATTTTGGGGGGAAATGGCATTTATGTTATAATTTTTAAAAAATGTTAAATTGTCAAAATCCTAAATATGGAAATGTAGCCAAGCAGAAAAGAATGGAGGCTCGTGGCTGGGCTGAGGGGCAACTATTTATCAGCAGTCCCGGAGTCCACAGCAAACAGCACGCTTGGCTCCCATGAGCATGACTCTGGCAGGGAGCAGTGTCAGCCTCCTCAAGGTTCCCACTCTCCAAAACACTTCTGACTTTTTTTTTGTACCCATAACAAATTTAAGCTTTATGAATATCACCATCCCAAACTTATTAACTTACCGATTCATTCAACAGTGATTTAGCTTCTACTCTGTGCAACATGAAATAAACTGAAAAGCCTTTAGAAGGCAGATATAAAGAAACTTGCTACAGAGCACAAAAATTGTATAATTATGATCCGATTGAAGCAACATTTTGTGTATAAGGAGTTGAAAGAACACTAAAATGGGTGGCAACCTTGCCACTTGCAAGCTTCGTGATTTAAAGCGTGTTGCTAAGACTTTTGTGCATTAGAATTTTTTCTAAAGCAGTCATGGCTAAGTAAGTACCTACTATGTACAGTCATGTGGTGGGCACTCGGCAGACCTTATTTAACTTTCAGTTGTTATGAGATCAGATGTACAGGTAATTATGATACAAAGAAGAAAAAAGAGATCAGGACAGCAAGAGAGGCATAGAAGGCATAGATTGCTACCAAAGTCCAGAAAAGCAGGTGACTATTTGCATTTGGGGATGTTGAGAAGGAAAATCAATTTGATTTGGGCCTTCAAGCATGGGAAGACACTAGGTGTGGTGGCTCATGCCTGTAATCCCTGCACTTTGGGAGGCTGAAGTGAGAGAATCGCTTGAGCACAGGAGGTCAAGGCTGCAGTGAGCTGTGATTGCATGACCGCACTGCAGGCGGGGCAACAAAGCAAGACCCTGTCTCACACACACAAAAAAGAGTGGGCAGGATTTGGATGTACAGAAATAGGTAAAATGTTACCCCAGGCAGAGGGAGCAAGATGGAAAGCACACAGAGGTGAGATGAAGGTCAAGTTTTTATGTGAAACTCCAAGCATTTTGGCAGCGTTAAGTTCTAGTTGTTTTTTTTTTTTTTCTGTTTTGCTGTTGCTTGCTTGCTAGTTTATATTTGTGAGGAGTTCTCTTGGTCTCACTTCTAGGCTCAAGGGAATTCAGGCAAGAAAAGATTTTAAAGGTGTGTTAGGCGAGAGGTAGGAAAATCATTGGCAGAGGGTCCTGGATAAGATGAGGGCACAGGTGCCAAGGGGAGGGAGGGGTCTCATTAACAAAGGTGAGGAGGCCAAGCCAGGATGAGGAGATGCAGAGGGGCAGGCAGAGCTCAGAGCAGCTGAGGCAGTCCGTACTTAATGGCACCTGTGTTCTCAATGAGTTTCACGTCTGTTGAGTCAAAGGACCCAGGAGGTGGAGGCTGAGAAGATTCAGAAACCCCGATGCAGTGGACGGGGAAGAAAACCAGCTGCGGTTCCGTAGCAGAAAGGTGGAGCAACCCTGAGGGCCAGCTAACGTCAGGAGTCACGGGCTTGCGACGGGGGAGCCAGGTGGGACGCTGACTTCTTATGAAATCTGAGTGGGAGAAGACCAGGAGGAGGAGACATTAAAGACAGAAGACAGAAGGCAGAAACTCGATGGAGCCAGGTCACGGAGCAGGCAGGAGGAGATGGGAGCAAAGGTCAAACACGGTAAGTAGAAAGATGGGGCCCGGTGCGGGGGTGGAGACAGTGCTTGGAGAACTGGGTGCATATTCTTTTCTCTGAATAGGAGGGAGGAAGAATTTTTAGCAAATCGTTTCTCTCTGAGGGTTAATCTATTGGGAATTTAATTGTGCCTGGCCCATTTTAAAATGCCGAATAAGTAAATTTTCAAGGATATTCTGTAGGGAACATTAAAACTCAATAGAAAGGAGGTATGCAAATCAACCTTTGGGTTCCATTATGCAAGTACCTCTTTAATGTATCCAGCCCTTGGAAAATAGTCTAACTCAAGGAAGAGAAATAGATTTACACTAATAAACCAACTCTGCTTGGTGGTGGTTGCTTGGTGTATTGTGTTGAAAATTTGGGGGATCAGCAGGAAACGATGCTGTGGTCAGCCTGTGGCCACTGGTAAGGATGCAGAGCAGGAGAGTGCGGTATGCTTGCCACATATCTACCATTCATGAAGGTAGACAGAATACACAAGGGAGTTTACCTACCAATTAAATACAGATTGCATGTATTTTTTTACTTGTAAAGTCCTTTGATCTCTTGCATAGAAGATGACACATCCTTACAAATTATAAAAATGTGAGCAATATATTTTGTCAAATAAGTGTTTATCTTTTACCTGAGCTAAACTACTATCAGGAGAAATGTTTGGTTAAAGTGAACTATTCCATGGAAACATGATTCTCCTATCTCTCAGCTGCCAAAAGCTTCAGAGACCCTTGCACTTTACAGGCTGAAAAAAACAAAAAGATACGCAATGGTTATTTTATAATTTCAGGGAAAAGAAGAGAATTCATGTTTACTGGGCCCCTTTTAGGTCCTTTGTGTGTGTTCTCATTTCGTCCACGAGGCAACTCTGTGAGATGGGGAACTGAGTGAAGCTGAAGGAGAGGGATATTCGCTCCAGGGAAACAGCTCTCATATGACGAAGGTGGAAGGCAAACCTGGGTCTCACTGACTTCAAGTCTGTGTTCTTTCCATCACTAGGGAAGAAGAGGCGCATAAATAACTGAAACTAAAAACAAACCTTAAAACGCTATCAATTTTGCACAGAATAGAAGGAGAAATTACGATCACTATAATGCTGGGAATGTGCATCTCAACAAATCGCTCCTAAGTTTTTTATCAGCAGATTTAAAAAATGCATCTATCCAGGTTTGCTTTAAAAATAGATCAGTTAGAAGGTAAAATTGTACCAGTGGATGTTTTTAATCGGTATGAACTTCCATGAGTGTGGACTTTGATAACACTCATCCAATCCTATTGATCTCTCCTTCTCTCTTTTGCTGTCAAAGCCTAGATACAGGTTCATGCATTGTCTCATAACCTCTGGTTAAAATGTGACATCTGTACAGGAAAGGTAGGGCCACATAGCCCATTGAACATTGACACAGGTATGGATGAAGTAAGGAAAAAGAAAGAAGTCAAGTTGGTCTTCTGGAAGTCCAAAGGCAATGCCAGCTTGTAACTCTGCAGCGGGTATTTCTGGGGTTCAAATATAAATAGTTTTTCTAACTCAAAAACAAATCTAACATATTAAGTGTTTCATTGAGGCCCCAATTATGTCTAGAGTTTTACAGAGTTTATTTTAAAATGTATCTTGAAAAGCTGGTGGTCCAAATTTTTCCCTAGACTTACACATGATGAGAATCTGTCTCTTTATATTTAGCTGCAGGGCACCTAACAAGTTCTTAGGCGAAACACATTATTTTGCTAGTACAAGAAGAATAAATACTGTATTTGGAAAGTTCCAGTGTTCTTTAAAATATCGCTGTTTCCATAGCAATAACATAATGACTAAAGAGTAGAATTATGTTTCTTTAGAAACCACGTGTATGGATACATGTTCCCATGAAGGGCTTTGAAGCATCTCACCTGCTCGTGGTCCCCAAATGGAACAATAGTAATCAAATCCATCATCATCTTATGAGATGAAACTTGGCCAGTTTTCTAATGCCTACACACTGTCAGCCTTCTGCATTTGGTCATCTGTGTGGTATCTTTTTCGGCTTTGTGCTCTTAGAAGATGGAGAATAGATCTATGTTCATTCATTAGTTCATTTGATCAACAAATTCGTATTAAACACCTATTGTATGCCAGGTACGGTTCTAGGCACTGAGGACTCAGTGACATTGTGGAGTTTACATTTGAACGGGGAAAACAAGCAAATTCTTTTTTAACAACAAGGAATGTCACATCATGTGCAACTGTGCATATAGAAGTGCCTTGTGCTGATGTCAGTGATATTTTAAATACTTTGCAAGAATGCATGGTGCAATAACGTATTAGAAATGCAGGGAATAATGGAAAAGGAGAATTCTAGGAATGATGATAACTGATAAGCTGATTCCCAGGTCGCTCTGCCAGAGATTCTGATCTAGGTTGAACTTCACTACACTAAAGATAGCAAAGAGTGTCTTAGGGGGTTGGACAATTAAGGTATTATAAATAAATAAAAAGGAATGTGTTCCGAGTGGGTGAAAGCTCTTCTGGAAAATGGGGTATATCTCTTAGGATGTAACTTTGATCTTGAAAACTCATATTAAGTTGGGAAGATTCTTTGAATGTTTACCTCCTCTGTTGACTTGGAGTTGAGTGTTTTAGCCTTCCAGTAATCCTCCAAATTTGTTTTGTGTGCTGATTTTGCCGTGAGGAGCCCTACCTTGCTCTGTATTCCCAGCTCTAACTCCCAAAAGCCTTCCTGAAGGCAGTGACTAGGTGGTGAAGATGTCACTGAAAAGGTCACTTCTCTGGTTAACTAATGGCCGTCTCGCGTCTGGCAAAGGGGTTGCAGGTCACAAGTGTCTCCATGCTGGGGCCATCACTATTCCGAGAGAGAACAGCAGAAGGGTCAGTGTCCCCACCCCCTCCTGGAGGCCACACATCTTCGCCTCCTACACAAGGCTTCACTTGTGCTTTCAGCTGCAAAACCTTGAAATATTTAATGTCTTCAGAAACCCACGTCTATTTACTGCGTGCAAGGTCCTTTTGTGTGGCAGTCTCGCTAGCGTCCTGATCAGAAGCAAGCATCCGCCTTTACTCTTCCAGACTCTGAAAGGTTTGACTCACTGTCCACATTGCTCCAAAGAGCTCCTGGTTTGCAGACACTTCTCAAGCCACCCTGGGGGCAGAAAGAGCCTCATGGGCCAGATGCAGGGTCACCGAGTCAGAGGTTCTCAGGGCAGCCATCCTTTCTTCAGAATCAGACAAGTCGCCCAGCTACCCAGATGCCTTCCTAGACTCTCAGTGAGCAGCAAGGTCACAAAAAAAAAGAAAAAAATGCCAAAAGGTAAGCGCAGATTTTCACGGCAAGTAGTTCAAAGTCTTGCTTTTGCCCCCAGCAGAGCCAGAGGTCTGAGAGTGAAGGGAAAGTCTCACTCTACCAAGGTGAATTTTGGGTTGCCAACCACCCAGTTCTTTTAACCACTGTGATTCCACCCAGATGTTCTTTCTTAAATGCAAAGGCATCATTTTCTTGCCAAGAAACAGAATGATTGATCAAGCCTCCTCTAAACCATTTCCTCTTCTCCATTCCCATCTGAAGGAGCAGATATTGCATTAATATTAATATGCTTATTGTGTCTGAGAAAGAAATGCCCCCTTAACCCCCCGCCCAATTACTGCTATCACTACGGGGATATGAAGTTAGAGGAAGAAGCTACCAATATAGGGCTGCAGTTGTTTTATTAGCAACAGCTGGTGGCAGTCCCCTGCTTGCACCCCCGCTTCTTTTTAAAAATGCTATGCTTGTCAGATCCAGCTTCTTGAGACTGGATGGCAAAGGGTAAGACAGGAACACAGCGCATTTCAGCTTTTGCATGCAGCAAAAGGGATTTATGCTAAAGAGGGTGCAGGCAGCATTCAACGCTGATTAAAAAACTTTACAAAAGATTATTTGCTCTCAATATTATGTAGGTAACATTTGAGCAGTTAGACAAACATATGGAGTAACTGAAACCACCTGTAGGATTTGAAAAAATACTCTGTCTTTCCTTCTCATTTGTCCAAGATGCTTTAATAGGAAGAAAAATGTGGGCAGCACATGCCTTAGATTTATCCTTATTGTGACTTTACGGATGTTTATGATCAAGGGTGTAGTTTGCAACACCAGGGCTCCTTCTGTGTTGGAAACAGTTGACCATCAAAAGGAAATCTGTGCCATTTGCCCAGTGGAGAAATAAATCTTCCTTTACTCACTCTTGCCCTGGCCCCATCTATGAAGTCCAAATGGACCCTGTTTCATCTTATTTCATCTTTGGAATTCCAGGTAGCATTTTTAGGTATAATAAATTCACACGTGGAATGGAGATTTGACAGAAACTTTTGGCCAGTTAAACAGCTTTGTTATTGCAGCTATTTCATTTTCATTTATTTTTTCTAATCTGATCAAAATTGGGTGAATTTCATGTATGTATGAAATCACTGAGCACATACCAGATTGTCAGAGTCATGCGACCGTCTCTATTTCATAAAAACACTACTTACATATCATGCAAATAAGAAAACATGAATTTCAATAAGGAAACATAAGCATTAGTAGGAAAAATGCATGATTAAGAAATGTATTGCTTGTTTAAGTCTATAAATAATGACCGTTGGGAAGAACATGGTTAACATAACCCAAAATGTAGATCCATCACATGCCTGCCTCTTGGGGAGAGAGATGAGAACAATGTCAAATAGAAAGAAATCTTGGCTGTCTTTTTCATTTCTTTCATGTGTAACAAATTTAAGATGTGCCTTTCTTCCCTATGGCTCAAATACTATTAATTTTTATAGTTAAAATGAATTCTAATAATTTTTAACTTTTGAATTCTAATAATTCCTAAATATAACAGCAACACTTTTGGGACTAACGCTTGGTAACTCCATGGAACTTTAAAATCAGTAGCAATAGTAGCCCTGGGAGATGCAAGCTCCCTCTCTAGATAGGGCTGCTTCATGGACTGTGTATTCCCTCTTCTTCTTTTTATGGTCAGATCATCAGGAAGTGCTGCAAAGCAAGCACAGACCCCTGCTGTTGGCCACCATGGTCTGTCTGTGTGATACTTTAGTGGGTGCAGGCCTGGGGGGATTCATATGCTTCTTGTTTATCCTTCCACTCTTTTAAAAATGTATTTATTGCAAAAATTGCTGGGCGTGGTGGCTCACGCTTGTAATCCAAGCACTTTGGAGGCCAAGGTGGGTGGATCACCTGAGGTCGGAAGTTCAAGACAAAAATTAGCCGGGTGTGGTGGCAGGCACCTGTAATCCCAGCTACTTGGGAGGCTGAGGCAGAGAACTGCTTGAACCCAGGAGGTGGAGGTTGTGGTGAGCTGAGATGGCGCCACTGCACTCCAGCCTGGGTGACAGAGCAAGACTCTGTCTCGAAAAAAAAAAAAGTATTTATTTTACTTAAATAGACGTAAAATTGTATGTATTTATCACATACAATGTGACGTTTTGATGGATATATACATGGTAGAATAGCTAAATCCAGCTAACAAATTTTGCATTACCTCACGTAGTTATTTTTGTGTGAGAACACTATTCACTCTCTTAGTTTTGAAGAAATCAATATATCATCATTCGCTACAGTCACCATGCTGTACCATAGAGCTCTGGCACTTACTCCTCCTGTCTCACTGTGACTATGCATGCCCTAACCCACATCTCTACCCGCCTTCTTCCCTCAGCTACCCTACTATCTAGTAACCACCATTCTACTCTCTGCTTCTGTGAGGTCAACGTTTTTAGATTCCATAGATGAGTGAGATCGTGCAGTATTCGTCTTTCTGTGTCTAGCTTATTTTACTTAACATATCCTCTAGATTCATCAATGTTGTCACAGGATTTTATTCTTTTTTATGGCTGAAGAGTATTCCATTATGTATAGACATCACATTGTCTTTATTCATTCATCCATTGAGGGACACTTAGGTTGATTTCGTATCTCGGCTATTGTGAACTGTGCTGCAATAAACATGGGAGTGCAAGTATCTCTTCAACATACTGATTTCATTTCCTCTGGGTAGACAGCCTGTAGTGGGATTGCTGCATCACAAGGTGATTCTATTTTTAATGTTTTTAGGCACCTCTACACTGTTTTCCATAATGCCTGTACTAATTTACATTCCCACTAACAGTGTGTAAGTGTTCTGTGTTCTCCGCATCTGCATCACACTTTTAACATCTTTTGTCTTTTTGGTAACAGCCAACCTAACAAGAATGAAGTCATATCACGTTGTTTGGATTTGCATTCCCTGATGATTAGTGATGCTGAGTATTTTTTCATATACTTGTTAGCTATTTGTATGCCTTCTTTTAAGAACTATATATTCAGATTTTTGTCCATTCTTTAAATCGGGTTATTTGTTTTCTTGCAATTGCATTGTTTGAGTTTCTCATATATTTTGGTTATTAACCCCTTATCAGATGTATAGTTTGAAAATATTTTCTCCCATTCTGTAGATCCTCTCTTCACTCTGTTGTTTTCTTTGCTGTGCAGAAGCTTTTCAGTTTAATGTCATCCCATCATCCCATTTGTCTATTTTTGTTTTTGCTGCCTGTGATTTTGAGGTCATATCCAAAAAAATCATCGCCCAGACCAATGTCTTGGAGCTTTTCCTCTATGTTTTCTTCCAGCTGTTTCATCATTTCAGGTCTTACACTTAAGACTTTAGTCCATTTTGAGTTTATTTATGTATATAGTGAGAGATGTGTATAGTTTCATTCTTCTGCATGTGGATATCCAGTTTTTCTGACACTGTTTATTGAAAAGACTCTTTTTGTCCTCCATTGTGTCTTCTTGGCACCTTTATCAAAAATCAGTTAGCTATAAATGCATGGATTTATTCTATGCTATTCCGCTGGTTGACATGCCTGTTTTTATGCCAGTACCATACTGTTTTGCTTTGTTTTTCTTTTTCTTGTTCCTCCATAAAAATAAATGACACTACCATATTGGTTTGGTTATTATATCTCTGTAGTATATTTTGAAGTCAGATAGTGTGATGCCTCTAGCTTTGTTCTTTTTGCTCAAAATTGCTTTGCCCATTAGGGGTCTTTTGTGAATCCACAGGAATTTTATTATTTTAAAAATACTTTCATGAGGAATTTTATTGGCATTTGTATTAGTCTATCTTGCATTGCTATAAAGGAATACCTTAAACTGGGTACTTTATAAAGAAAAGAAATTTAATTAGCTCATGATTCTGCAGGCTGTACAGGAAACATGACATTGGCATCTGCTTGGTTTCTGGTGGAGGCTTCAGAAAGCTGTTGCTCATCATGGAAGGCAAAAGGGGAATAGGCATATCACATGACAAAAGAAAGAGCAGGAGAGATGTCAGGCTCTGTTAAACAACCAGCTCTCACGTGAACTAATAGAGAGAGAACTCACTCATTACCATGGGGAGGGTAGCTAGCCATTTATGAGGCGTCTGGCCCCATGACCCAAACACCCCCCCCCAGACCCCATCTCCAAAAATGGAATCACATTTCAATACGAGATTTGGAGGGAACAAACAAGCAATCTATATCAATATTTTAATAGAAATTGCATTAAATTTTTAGATTTCTTTGGGTAGTACGGATATTTTAACAATATTTACACTTCCCATCTGTGAATGCGAGGTATCTTTTCATTTATCTGAGTCTTGTACAATTTCTTTCATCAATGTTTTATAGTTTTTAGTATAGATGCCTTTCACCTCTTTGGTTAAATTTATTCCTAAGAATTTTTTTTTGTAGTTACTGTAAATAGGATTATTTTCTTGATTATTCATTGGCTTCTTATAACTTAGAAACATATTTTTTTAAGGATAGAGAATGCACTGTATCCTAAGGAATGTTATTTTTAGATACCCTAAAAAATTAACGTGGTAGGCAGAACAATTCTTCACCTCCAAACCAAGTCAGCATCCTAATCTCTGAACCAGTGAATATATTACCTTACACAGCAAAAGAAACTTCGCAGGTGTGACTAAATTAAGGGCCTGGAGATGGGGGATGATCCTGGATTATGCAGGTGGCCCAATGTAATCACAAAAGTCCTTAGAAGTGGCAGAGAGAGGCAGAAGAAGAGCCTGGAGGAGGTGCGATCACAGAGCAAGGGTCAGAGTAATGTGATATGAGAAGGACTCAACTCACAGTTGTTGGCTTTGAAAACGGAGAAAGGGATCATGAGCCAAGGAATGCAGGCATCCTCTAGAAAGTGGAGAAGGCTGGGAAATGGAATTTCCACTAAAGCCTCCAGGAAGAGTCAGAGCCTTATGGACACCGTGATTTTATTCATTTTAAATTTTGTATTTTTTGAGACAGGTTCTCGTTCTGTCACCTAGGCTGGAGTGCTATAGCATGAACATGGCTCACTGTAGCCTTGACCTCCTGAGCTCAAGTGACCCTCCCACCTCATCTCCTGAGTAGCTGGGGCCACAGGTGGGCACCACTATGCCCGTGTAATTTTTTTGATTTTTTTTTTTTGAGGTGGGATCTCATTATGTTGCCCAGGCTGTTCTCAAACGCCTGGGTTCCATGATTTTAGCCCAGCGAGACCTGTGCCACATCTTGGTCCTGCAGAACAGTAAGGCAATAAATGTGTGTTGTTTTAACCCACTGAGCTTGTGGTAATTTGTTACAGCAGCAGTATGAGACTAATCTACTTGGGATACATGTAACTTTTTGTTTCAGAGGATTCGGTTTGGAATTGTGCCTCTGACTGCCTCTAGAGCGTGTTGCATCGGGAAAACTCACCAAGACTCAAACCAAGACAGAGAAGAAAATGAACATGGAATAATGAGGATGTGGCCTAAATGGGTAAGTGCAACAAAACTATTTATCATTTCATTATATTTTCTGACAGTCCCTTAGGGGAAGCTGTGATTTTAGTTTCAAGAAATGGTACACCTTAGGTTGACATTACTGACATTTGGTTTTATTTAGAATTTAAAGAGTATGACAATATGCTTTCATGTTAATGATTTAGCAGACAGTAGTAAAAAAATCTGAATTTTAATGCCTCAATTTTTGCTTAATATGTTTATGTCACAGCAAACTAAATAGACAACAGCAAAATCAATATCTTTAATGTTATTCAAGGGCCATCTTTTAAATCTGTGGGAGAAGTCTTGATCAAACACTTCCTTTTTGTTTCATTCTCTTTCATCAGGGAAGCTAGAGGTGGAAAAGATCTACTAGATCATAAATTAATGATTCTGTGTTAATGCAGATGTCCCTGCTAATTAACGAAAGCAAAATGCAAAGCTCGACTTTATCGAAATTTCTTGCAGTCTAGCAAAAAGGTTAAAAATTATTTACCTCATACCCAGCCAAAACTTGTTTGCATTTACACAAGTGGATGCACGATCCTGACTCTAAATGTTAATCTCAGTGATTCTTTTTAGACAGATTTCTTCTCCAAATGGGGGTCAGGCAGAATTGGGCAACCCCAAAGCAACAGTGGAAACTCCCACGACGTGGTGTCACGAGGCAGAGTCGCTGCAGCTCAGCTACTTCTTGTTTTTCCCCAGTCCCTCTACTGGTTATGCTGATTTCCTGCTACTGGATGCCAGATGTGCCACTGGGCGCTATAGGGCTCAGAAAAGATGCATCGCCTGAATGAGGGGGGAGGAATAACTTTGCAAAATAGTAACTTAGAAATGGATGCTGGCCGGGCACAGTGGCTGACGCCTGTAATCCCAGCATTTTGCCAGGCTGAGGTGGGCAGATCATGAGGTCAGGAGATCGGCACTATCCTGGCTAACAAGGTGAAACCCTGTCTCTACCAAAAATACAAAAAATTACCCAGGAGTGATGGCACGTGCCTATAGTCCCGGCTACTCGGGAGACTGAGGCAGGAGAATCGCCTGAACCTGGGAGGTAGAGGTTGCAGTGAGCCAAGATCACACCCCTGCACTCCAGCCTGGGCAATAGAGCAAGACTCCATCTCAAAAAAAAAAAAAAAAAGGAAAGAAAGAAAGAAAAAGAAAGAAAAGAAATGGACACTAATAACAACCAACATAAATGAATATAGAACCCAAATGTTTTTGATGACCTATCTCTTCAGAAATAACACACCATCATTTGTGTAGTATCCTAGCAGTTCCACTGATGGCCAATACTTATTGTAGGCAGGGACTACAAAGGGACCTGAATACGAAGAGGTGAGAATTACAGAGAACGATTTCGGAAGCTGACCACCACATGATGGATTATTTTCCTTCAAAGACATGGATACGGTTTAGCTACAAAACACTTGAGTCTTCAAGCTACAGACCACTTCCTTTATAACCAGAACATTTACATAATTGTCTGCCCACATTGTCTTCTTCCAGCGTGGCGGCACCCATGATCATGACGAAGGGTCTTGAATGGAAAGACTGATGTCAATATTATGGAAAGAATTATCCAGCAGGTAACTCAGGCCCATGAATAATCTCTTCTGTGTTCTAGTAGAGAGCCTTTCCTTTTACTTAAGGCAAACAAGCAAACAACAACAAAACACACCTTGTGCTTGAGGTTGAACCAAATACTCTAAGACTTGCTGTTCGGAAAGTCTCTGAACTTACGTATATTAAGGAAGAATGTCATAGTCTCTTTTACATCCTTGACAAAAGTCTTTTAGATAGCTAATGGGTAATTCAAGGCTCTGACACTGATGAAATTATCAGATGTGAAGCAGTGATGGACACAATTTCAAAATCATCGGCCACGTCTTAGAGGTGAGCGCATGCCAATGTCAAAAGCGAGGAGTCACGATGGGATGTTGTGTTTCTTTATGTACCAGAGAAGTAAAACCAGGTGCATTGATGCCAAGCATAGCTTGTGCTTCATAAATTCAGCAACTATCAAGATTTTGTGTCCAAGTAAGGCTTTTGTTTGGCAATAAAACTCTTTTACAGTTTTGGAGATGTCAGTGGCCTTTGAGGTTTCCAGGAAAGACTCACAGAATAGGAATTCTCTGATAGCATCAGCGTCCACCAGTGTACCTAATGGACAAAAACCAAGAGGTAAATGTGTTGAAAGACTCCAGTAATTATCTTCAAGGGAAATGGCTTATTGGCCAATTTCTCCATGACCGTCATCAAATGATAGAAAGACTGGTGATTCTTAAGTAGATGACTTTAACAAGTATACTATTTTTAATATTCCTTCTCTGATCCAAACTACACCTCTTTTGATTACTTTTCAGGACAAAGTTTTCACAATTCTGTGTGAATTCTTTTCCTTAGGAATATCATAAGCATCTTTGAGAAGTGTATGAAAACAAAGTTGTTTTTTTTTTTTGAGACGGAGTTTCGCTCTTGTTACCCAGGCTGGAGTGCAATGGCGCGATCTCGGCTCACCGCAACCTCCACCTCCTGGGTTCAGGCAATTCTCCTGCCTCAGCCTCCTGAGTAGCTGGGATTACAGGCACACGCCACCATGCCCAGCTAATATTTTGTATTTTTAGTAGAGACGGGGTTTCACCATGTTGACCAGGATGGTCTCGATCTCTTGACCTCGTGATCCACCCGCCTCGGCCTCCCAAAGTGCTGGGATTACAGGCGTGAGCCACCGCACCTGGCCTGAAAACAAAGTTTTGTGCTGAAGTGAAAGTGCAGTTTGGTAAGGTTCCAGCCAAAAATAACGACCTCGCCTGATGTGTGGAGAGGCTGGACAGTTTTGCCGGGTTTGTGATCCGGGCCATGCAGGCACTCTGTGGCTTTTGTATCTTATGATGCTCCGCAGTGAAAGTAGAAACAAAGACACAGAGGACTTATCATTTGTTTCTTTTCCATGACATTTCCCCCAACTAAACTTGGGCCTGTGTGGAAAGGCAGAGACGTCAGGGTGTACTTCCTGTTGTTATTATTTACAGGACACTCATCTCAGTGCCGTATCATGGTAACAATGATTATTTTTGCTTTATTTGTCCATGTATGATGGAATCCCTTGTACCTGTTTGAAGCAAAATATCTTAATAATAGGATTGATATTAAACACTATTTTTTCAAAAGAGACAGAGGCTTGCTCTTTTGCCCAGGCTGGAGTACAGTGGTGCAATCACAGCTCATTGCAGCCTTGACCTCTTGGGATCAAGCAGTCCCCCCACCTCAGCCTCCTGAGTAGCTGGGACTATAGGTACACACTACCTCACCTGGCTAATTTTTAAAAATTTTCTTGTAGAGATGGGATCTCCCTATGTTGCCAGGCTGCTCTCAAACTCCTGGACTCAAGTGATCCTTGGTCTCCCAAAGTGCTGGGATTATAGGCATGAGCCACCACGCTCAGCCATCAAACACTGTTTTTAGTAAAAGCAATTATTAAAGTAACAAAAAGGCGAATCAAAGAAAAATGATGTTCTCCCAAGGTTCACCCATGAATTCCTTAGGAAACCTGGCCCCATTCGTTTGTTTGTCTTTTCCTCACGAGACTGAATTTCTTGTGGGCCTTAATCTCTTTGTCCCTACAAAGAGATTTATTTTTGGCTGGAACCTTACATTGCATGAATAAAGATTTAGTTGTTTCTTACACTAACCGTGGAAGGTGGAAATTACTCATTATGCTTTACCTACCACCTGTCTAAATCTCAGGGCAGTTCACTAACAGTGCCATCCCCATTGTATGTGCTCATTAAAAATTGGTTGAAGAATGGCCGGGTGCGGTGGCTTATGCCTGTAATCCCGGCACTTTGGGAGGCCTAGGTGGGCAGATCACTTGGGGTCAGGAGTTCAAGACCAGCCTGGCCAACATGCTGAAACCCGGTCTCTACTAAAATTACAAAAATTAGTTGAGCGTGGTGGTGCGTGCCTGTAGTCCCTGCTATTCGGGAGGCTGAGGTGTGAGAATTGCTTGAACCTGGGAGGCAGAGGTTGCAGTCAGCCAAGATCATGTCACTGCACTCCAGCCTGGGCAACAGAGCAAGACTCCATCACAAAAGAAAATAGTAATAATTGGTTGAAAAGATGAATGAATGCAAGCATGAGAAAAATAACTTGTCTGAGTACTTCCGCCACTAGCTGAGAAAAAGGATCCCTTATAAAGATATTCCAACCTATCTGGCAGGTAAACATTTTTTTTTTTTTTTTGAGACAGAGTCTTGCTCTATTGCCCAGGCTGGAGTGCAGTGGTGTGATACTGGCTTACTGCAACCTCCGTTTCCCAAGTTCAAATGATTCTTCTGCCTCAGCCTCTGGAGTAGCTGGAATTACAGGTGCATGCCACCATGCCCTGGCTAATCTTTGTATTTTTAATAGAGGTGGGGTTTCACCATGTTGCCCAGGCTGGTCTCAAACTCCTGACTTCATGATCCACCTGCCTCGGCCTCCCAAAGTGCTGGGATTACAGGCATGAGCCACCTCACCCAGCTGGCAGGTAAACTTTTATGTTGTCGATGAGTACCTCAGACTGTCACTATCTCAAGAGTGACGAACTTGGAATTGGAGGACCTGAGTTCAAATTCCATCTCTGCTACTTTCTTGCTGGGAAGTCAGGTTTATTCATTCTTAAAGCACTTGTTGCTTGTCTGGTTATGCCCAATCATGGTGATAGGAACATCAGTTAACCTCTCTGAGTCTTGATGAATTTATCTATAGCATGGGAACATTGATAGGAATTTTACGTGATTACTGTGAGGAATAAATATCATTAAACAAAATAACATTTGAAAGTTTCTGAAAACTATGATGTTGTCTAACATATAGTTGATGTTCAATGAAATCTAAATATATATTCAACAAAATTAACCAACTTTCTTTTCTCTGACTACATTCACCAATCTTCCTGTGCAAATTTAATTTCTCAAGAAAAATTTTGACTAGAAAAGTACTAATGAAATGATGCAGTGTTCTCATTTTATTATTATTATTATTTTGAGACAGCATCTTTCTCTGTTGCCCAGGCTGGAGGGCAGTGGCACAATCATGCCTCACTGCAGCCTTGGCCTGCTGGGCTCAAGCAATCATCCTGCCTCAGCCTCTGGGATATCTAGGACTGCAGGGTTACTCACCATGTCCAGCTAATTTTTAAATTTTTTGTAGAGAAGGTCTCACTATGTTGCCCAGGTTGGTCTCGAACTTCTGACCCCAAGTGATCCTCCCACTTTCAGCCTCCCAGTGTTGGTGTTATAGGGGTGAGCTACCACATCTGGCCAATGTTCTCATTTTAAGTGCAAATAAGTCTTCATATACTTCTTTGCTTAAAAATCCTTTTTTGCAAAAATTAGCCAGGTATGGTGGTGCTCGCCTGTAATTCCAGCTACTCAGGAGGCTGAGGCAGGAGAATCACTTGAATCCAGGAGGCAGAGGCTGCAGTGAGCCAGGAATGCATCACTACACTCCCACCTGGGTAACAGAGGGAGACTCTGTCTCAAATAATAATAATAATAATTTCCAAAGTGTGTGCATGTGTGTGTGTTTGATTATTATGAATCATTTTCTAGAGGGTGTCACTCCTACATGGACTAATGCAGAATAACCAACTTTCTTGACCTAGAAAACTGAGGACCAGACCTAGACTTGTGGTGATTACATTAAGGGCAGATGCCTTCTGAGGCTCAGCCCCAAACAATCAGCTGGTATTTCTCCCTGTCCTACAATCTCCACCCCCACATGCTGAAAGATATGTATTAGAATTTGCCTATAGTTATGAAGCCTACAAAGTAGGTCGAGCAGATTCTCCATGACGGAGTCATCCTGCACAACTGCCTTGACTTCACTCATTCATTCAGCAGAAATCCACAAAGCAACAAAATTCACAAAGGAGAACTTGAATATGCTGAGGTTCACATCAGTTTGGAGAGCATGTTAGCGTCTGCCCAGTTCACACCCTGCATGGAACCCACCGAACAAAAACTGGCCCAAACTGAGACACAGCGTGGCTACGTACGTGTATAGACATGCGTGCATGTAAACCAGCCATCATGGGACTTCTGAAACTTTCTACAAATGGCATCACAGCACAAATTGACAACAGAATGCAGTTGCTGAGAAGTAGGTTTAGAACATGACACATTGGAGGCATCACATAGTGGTCTGATCTGTATGATGGTGCTGCTGAATCTTTAGTTTGGAAAGGATGCATATTTAATTCATTAATGCATTCAATTATTCAACAACTGTTTATTTAGAGCCTGCTATATGCTGAGAATTGTTCCGAATTCCACAAATGAGGAGACTCCACTGATTCAAATCGTCCTCATCAGTCAAAGCCCAGTGTCAATCTCACTCTCTCCAAACAGTAATCCACACCTTGGCATGTGACTCTCTGGACTTCTGTACTAAGTTCTGTGCCATCTGTGGGCAATTAAATAAAATTTTGTTACAGTGAAACATGCATACAAAAACTTGTGTGCATAGGTTTACATTATTCTAACTGAATACTTTCATGTAAACAACACCCAGATCAAAAAAGTCAGAATGCTGCCAGCACCCCAGGAGCCCCTTGGAACCACTCACTCCCATCCTCCAGATAGTTAGCGCTCTGACTTCTAACGGCATAGACAAGTTTGGACTATTTTGTACTTTATACAAATGAAATCATACCCTTTTTATCTTTAGGCACTTAAATGTTCTGCCTGGATGGTGGTATTTTATAAATTTTGTGTGTGTTTTCGATGATGAGAATGCAAGCTCCTTTATGTAACTTCTTGGTAGAAAAAAGCAGAATCTGGAACAGTGCCTTCAACAAAATACATTAAACTGAATGCTCCTAAACCTATTCATTTCAGCCAAGCTGGTGGAGACGTAGACTGGAGATCTCACCATGAACTTGTCGGAGGACGGGGATCTAGTTTTCTATTCTAGTCATCTTTTCCAGACACCACTCTGTGTGTGTGCGTGTGCGTGTGTGCGTACAATTATTCTGAGTCAAATCATCACTGCCTAGTTTAACCAGCATTTCTGAAAATATACATGATAATAAAAAATAAGGCCTTTCACCCCCATCCTAATAGTATTAATGGAGATTCATCAGACTGGAGTTAACTTACAGCTGACTTTTGGGATTTATCTAAAACGCCATTCTCAGCCTTGCAGCTTCCTTCTGGTGACTTTATTGATTAATCAGATGAGAGCGTCACAGGGTCCCACTAGTGATGATGAGACCAGTGGTTTGTTTTCGTCTCCAGTCTAGGAAACCCTCAGCCGCCATGACATTGTGGAAAGACCCTTACACCCGTTCCCAGTGCTGTTTTTCCTTTTCGTTTGTTTGTCTGATAGATGACCACCATTAACGCTTGCCAGAGCTAGGCAAGTCTTTTGTCAAAAACTCTACGGAGAGTATTTTTCTGTATCACTTACTTTCATTTTGAGCCTTTCTAGAAGGCTTTCCAATACCCGGTATTCTGGTAGGCGCTGACGTCTGCTGTGCTCTCAGGCCCATAGCAAACAGGTTGTTCTGAGAGGTAAGGAACGAGGATCTTGAAATGTAGCTTCTTAATGGAGCCATTCTGGGAAGCACTGACCTAGCAAATGGCTCCGATGTATTCACCATGGTTGTTCATCTCTAAATAGCCACAAACAAATCCTGCAAAGTCATGGCAGTGCAAGCTGCTTCAAGGGCGTCGAGGGAGTGGGAAGACAGTGATTGAATAATGCGAGAGCTCCAGCTGAGAAATGCTCGTGGTACAGTTCTAGGCTGTGGTGGGCAGAGCTTCAGATCTGTTGAGTTTGAGAGTCGTAGCCAAGATTTCCTGCTCACTGCTTCTATTGTTATTTCCATTGTTAGTTGCTGGCATCTCCTGTTCTAGATCATTAATCTGTCTGCTGGCTTCCTATTGCTAATCCTTTATAGGCAAGACATTGAGACTATCCCTTCAAGAGTCACAGGGTCATTTCTGGGCCCCTCCTCCACTTTTTCTACACACTGCTCCTCTTTCCTGTTATTCGTAAAGAGATAGATCATAAACATGCTGTTAAGCAAAGAGCGCTAATCAACCAAGCAGCACTGCCGGCGAACTGGTCCATGTTTCGTTCCTTCCGTTTGGTTCCAGCTGCGCTCTTCCTGTTTTACCAACTAGGCGAAAGGGAGAGGTGTGAAGCTTCATGAGCCCAGCAACAGATAAAGAAACACCTTGTCTTCTCATTTGCTTTTGTTGCAAAGGCGACCATCGGGAGTTGTGGACAGTGCCAAAGAGTGGCCTGTCCATCTTCCTTAGTTGCCATAGCAGCGACTAACAGGGTCTCCACTTGGACACAAGGGTTTTCTACAGTTTAAACCAAGACAATGGGAAAGCATGTTTTCTTGACCCTGTGCAGGAAATCCTGCCCAACACACGAAAGAATGCAGCATTTCCTGAACCGTGAGCTGCTCAGGTCTGGCTGTCTAGGGTGGGCTTGAGTAAGTCTGGTAAAAGATGCCTGTGCTCTTGCCAAATAAGAAAACCCAGCGACATCATCCATGCCCAGAGGTGCTAACGTTCAGCAAAGCCCGGGCAATGAATTAGTTGGAACATACAAAAAAATGGTATGTATGATTCAAAATAGACTAAAGGAGAGATATACATCTGACCTTGACTTTGCCCATTTTCACTGCCTAGTTTTCAGCATCTTACAAAGATACCTCTCCACCAAGAAAAGCAGAAGATACTAGTTGGAAAGAAAGGAAAGTGAGATCTGTCTCACGACGTTAGAAACAGACGATTGCTCAGTATCTTTCTTCTGAAAGCCAAGGCTTCCATATATTTTTTTAGAACTGCAAGCTACAATTGTTTTCCCTGGGCCCTGCTGGAAGTCACAGGGTAGGTAAGACACAGCCCATCCTTCCGCTTGCTGGTGGCTCTCTCGGATGGTGTGACATGTCGTAGCAGCAATGGTGCCTCTGAACAAAAATAATGAGAGAAACATCTGTCTCCTGCTACTCTCTTTTCCAGGCAAATGGCACTTAAGAGTCTTATTTTAGACTTGTAAGTGCTCCCACAAAAAAGCAGCCTCGGTGTTAACTGCATCTCCTTTCTTTGAATCTGTTGATCACTTTTTCCTTTACTTGCATTTTAAGACAGTTTAAAAACAAAGATGATAACAAGATGCGTGCATATCTCTGATACTGTGGGATTAAGAAAAAAAGAGGTGAAGAGCACAGTGGAGTGGCGTCGTGTGAGTGCAGACCGTTCTTCCTTCCTCGTTAAGAGAAATTGAGAGAGGCAATGTTTTGGAAATGTTTATTCCTAATACACTGTAGAGGTTTGAAAATTACCAAGTGAACCAGATCATGAATGAAATAGTGTTGAGAGTGGTGCTCTCTTGTAGGCAGGGATCACAGTCCAAATATTGAGGAGGACCTACTTGTGTCTGTTTCTCTCTCTCTTTCTCTCTCTCTCTCTCTCTCCTGCTCTTTCTCTGTCTTCTCACACATCCACACCCTGGCCCATACACAGCTACGACTCACTTTCATAAGGAATTCAGATAATGTCCCCGAGATTAAAGAACGACTTGTGAACTGGCATCTCTGAAGCAGCGAGCTGGAAACACAGGCTTCGTGCTTTCCCACTGGGATATTTAGAACATATGCATAAAGTGATGCCATTTTTTGTTTATTTTGGCTTGCCTACAACTAAGACATTTTAGAGCTGGAAGGAACTTCAAAAGTGAAGCAGTTCAACCCCTTGGTTTTTCTAATGAGGGAACTGAGGCTCTGTGAAATGCCTCCGTGTGGCCAGGGTGGCAGCAGGGCACTGGAGGCTCGCGTCTGGCTCTCCAGTCCGCTCTCCCCAAAGTCTCTCTGCTCTCTCCGGCTTTTCTTCTCCACCTCCTCAGGCATTTCAGATCGACTTCCTCCTCCACGCCGCTCACGACCTCTTCCCAAAGCATTCTGCTGCTGTTATTTGGAAAATAACGAACACAGAAGCGATGTGTTTCTGTGGATATTTTAGTGCTCACAGATTTGCAGCATCTGACTAGGCTGAGCATAGCACTGTGTGCACGCACGGCGCGGAGTGGGGTGAGCACCGCCGTCGCAGTCACTGCAACACGACCTCTTTCCCTCCCCTTCTTTGTTATTTGTAAACAAAAATGTTTCTGAAATTTTGTCATAACTTTTAAAAGTTAATTGAGGATAAGCGTTTAACAAGATTTAAGATTGCCTAAAAGGAAGACAGAAGAGTAAGCCTGTGTAAGTTCAAATTTATTCTGAAAAAGTTCGTGGTTCATATTACAAGCTGATGTTCTGTGCATCCACCCACCTGCCCGCTTATCCATCCATTATCCACCCATCCATCCTCCATCATCCATCCACCCATCTAACCATTCATCCAACAAAAGTTTTATTCAATCAACATCTCATTCAAAAGTATTTTCTGTGTGCATCCTAAGTGCCAGTTATTGAGTGCACAATAAATTACATAAATACAATCTCTTTGGGGAGATAGAAGAGAGTATGAGTGGTTCACGCCTGTAATCCCAGCACTTTGGGAGACCAAGGTGGGTAGATCACCTGAGGTCAGGAGTTCGAAACCAGCCTGGCCAACATGGTGAAATCCCATCTCTACTAAAAATACAAAAATTAGCCAGGACTGGTGATGCGTGCCTGTAATCCCAGCCACTCAGTGGGGCTGAGGCAGGAGAACTGCTTGAACCCAGGAAGTGGAGGTTGCAGTGAGCTGATATCGGAGCACTGTACTCCAGCCTCAGCGACAGAGCAAGACTCTGTCTCAAAAAAAAAAAAAGATGGAAAAGTATGAGTGATGATTATACATTGGTGTGGTTGCTATGTAGCATACACATAGATACAGTACAATGTACTGTTGAGAGAGATTTGTGCAAGGCTTTTGATTGAACACTATAAAAGCCACAATAATAAGTAATTAATATTTCCTGCCAATTAGGAGTTTTAATTAATAGAAAAGATGAGACATGTACACAAAAAACTCTAATACAAGGTAAAATGTAATGTCATTTGCTCTGAATTACTCTGTAATTTAAGGCATTTTAAAACTTGGGGGCAGAAACCCCATGTATAACTGTAAGGAAAGATACAAAAGTGGTGGTTGTTATTTTGGAATAGAATGGAAAAAGATCATGAGGGTCAGAGTGTCCCTCATGGGTTAAAGATAATAATTAGCCAAGAGTGCTACAGTGTAAACAAAGAATGTTGTGTGCCTAAGCAACTATGAACTGTTCAGCAAATGCAAACTATGAGAGAATCAGTAGCATCTAGACCAGAGTCGGTCTTCACGACGTAAGGGAAAATTGTAAGAAATAGAGACATTTTATTTCATAAATGAAAATGAAGGCTGGGTGTGGTGACTCACGCCTATAATCCCAGCACTTTGGGAGGCTGAAGCAGGTAGATCTCTTGAGGTCAGGAGTTCAAGACCAACCTGGCTAACATAGTAGAACTTTATCTCTACTAAATATACAAACAATTCGCCAGGTGTGGTGGTGCACACTTGTAATCCGAGCCACTTGGGAGGCTGAGGCATGAGAATCACTTGAACCCAGGAGGCGGAGGTTGCAGTGAGATGAGATTGTGTCACTGCACTCCAGCCTGGGCGACAGAGGAACACTGTCTCAAGAAAGAAAAAAAAAAGAACAAAAGAAAGGAAAACAAAACAAAGAGGATTTCTAATAAAGAAAAGCTTAAAAAAACACCTTATTTCACCAAATGAAGAAAAGATAGATATATTCTGATTTCATGCCATAGAGACTTGGGCGAGATTGTTCCTGACACCAACTCCGCCATGCTCTTGCAGCCTTCAGGAGGAGGAGGACCGTCACTGAGCCATCTGGTTCAGATGCCAGAGACTGACTTCCTGGGAGGCTTTCTGCTTTCATTTTTTGGTGTTATCAAAAGCAATGTTGAGCCTTCTGTAATTGTTTTGCACTTCATCAAGTCACAAAAAGGAGAGCTATTATCTCCACAATGATGGGGGAAATTCCATAAGAGGTGAAGCCTTCAGAACCTGTAGATGTAAAAACAATTCTTTTGTTTAGCTGGGCACCAAGCTGTTACTCCAAACCCCTGCCTTTTGATGTCATCTGGCCATGAGACCCGTTAAAAAACGAGGAAAGGGTTTTCTGTGTGTTTTCTTACGTTGTTTCTTTGAAGAGTGTTTTCTGTCTCTGCTCAGGGCTTTATTAAGTTGTATCTCCTTTCTTGCTTTGGTTTTAGTGACTTATCTATACATTTTTTTATGCCTAGTCTGGCCTCTTTAATTCCAAACTCTAATGCTCATTTAATTTTGGATATTTTAAAAAGGTTTTTCCAGGTTTTGCCTTTTTCTCATGCTGAGATTGACCTTTCTAATAACGCCTTTATCATGTTTTCTTGAAGTAGATTTGGCTACTCTGGTCTTATTTGCCAGGGAAAGCAAAGGACTATGGACAACCTTCCTCCTTCCCTGTCTCCTGTCTTAAAAGGGATCATCGAGAATTTTGAATTAATCACTTACTCATCAGTTAGGAGACTGAACGCTCTCTCTGCCATTTTCTTCAAGTCCTTTTTCTCAAATAAATTAATAAAGTTAAAATCAACAATTCAATTAGAAAAACATAAATTCTTGTCAGTCAAGTCACACTATAGCTAAAAATCCTAATAACCACTTTTCACATTCCACAGTCTAATTTTTACATTTTAGTTGATTGATTTTTAAATGTTTGTTTATTTTTGTTTTTAATTTTGGCCTACAGTCAATTCTCTAAGCGAACACTGTATTCCAAGTTGTGTTAAGATAGTGGCTTGACAGGAAGGAAAAACAAAGTTTCAAACTGAGACTTAAAATCATTTCAAATTATTTCAAGTAATTTAGCCCTATTTAAGGCATTAAAGATCACAGCATCAAGAGTTGTAAAATATCAAAAAAGGTACGATTTTAAAAATATGTACGTTGCCGTGATGAAACAGTAGAAGATGAGTGGTAAAGACATCACTTAGAAAATGGAACCTGACCTTCACATGTGGAAATATCTGAATTGAGCAAAACTATTCTTCTTCAACTGAGCTCATTGGTTATTTAAGGACTCATGAATAGATCCATGAATAAAATCCACCTGTGCTGTTTTTTAAAAAATGGTTGCAAACTCTTTGGCACTCCTCCCATTGAGAGGTGAAATCTCATTCCTCTCCCCTTGAAGATGGGTTGGCTTTACTGACTAGTTTCTAACAAAGAGAGCATGACAGAAGGGATGCTGAGTGACTTGTGAGGGTCATTAGAAGGTTGATACAACATCTCTCTAGCTCTCTCTCCCTGCAGGATGCTCGCCCTTGGAACCCAACAGCCATAAGATGAGGAAGCCCAAGCCACATGGAGATACCACGTTAGTGCTCTGGCCAATAGCTGAGGTCCCAGCTGTTTGAAATGTAGCTGAGATCTGTTTGAAGGAAGTGTGGTAAGACACATAGACACAGAAATAACTCTAATGAAGGAATATGTTTTTACGCTCACAGATCTCTGGAAACAGAAGGCACGCCACACCGTGGGAGATCATACAGGGAAGCGCTAAGGATGGTCAGGAGGCAGAGAGTGAGGGGAAAGTGTGGGCAAGGAAGGGCCTTTATTGTGGCGTCTGTGGGAAGGAACAGAAAGGCAGGGCGAGCAGGTTTAGGATTGGCTTGAGTAATTTCGGTAGTCTCTAGGATGCAGGGGTAGCCTAGCTGTCTGGTCTCTGAGCAGATAGGTAGTGTCCCAAACTGGAAAAGCCCAATAAAGGAGGCGGTTGGGGTACAGGGCTCTGGGT
This sequence comes from Aotus nancymaae, assembly GCF_030222135.1. Lineage (NCBI taxonomy): Eukaryota > Metazoa > Chordata > Mammalia > Primates > Aotidae > Aotus > Aotus nancymaae. The sequence continues at coordinate 28,323,915 of NW_026988445.1, forward strand.
TGGTTGGGGTACAGGGATTTGGATTGGTTGGGGTACAGGGCTCTGGGTTGGTTGGGGTACAGGGCTCTGGACTGGTTGGGGTACAGGGACTTGGATTGGTTGGGGTACAGGGCTCTGGGTTGGTTGGGGTACAGGGCTCTGGACTGGTTGGGGTACAGGGCTCTGGATTTGTTGATTTGCATATGAAAGTCATTGATTATCTCTATGAATCAGCTAGCCCTGGGAGGGGAAGTCCCTCTAGTGCCAGCAAGACCCCTAATGTCCAAGTACCAGGATAAAAGATATGCTTTACACACCAGCTGACCATCAGCCTCAACTGCCCAACACGTGAGTGAGCAAGCCTTTGAGATAACCCCAGCCTCAGTCACTGTCATCTGAGGACGGCCACGTGAGAGACCCGGAGTGAGAATTGTCAACTTGAACTATGTCAGCCTCCCAAACCCAGGACAGACAACACCAACAACGATGGTAGACGGCCGCTGTCGGCGCTTTATGCCACCAGTGGGCGGCTTGTTATGCAGCAATGGGCGACCAGAACACCTGTTTAAGGAATTGACATTGCATAATTCCCTTTTACATGTGATACTTTTGATTTGAACTTTTAGAGAAATTGTAGGTATATGGTTTACATTATATACTCTCACATATAAGTCATTTGCCATATGATATCCTTTTAACAGCTTAATTATGACATTTCTAGAATGTTTTAAGCACATAGATGGTCCTTTAAACCATATCTTCTATTTTGAAGTAAATGACTCTCATCAGTTACTATATGCAAATAAAAATGTTCATTTGAGCTAAGATCCATTGAAGATGAGAACATGGCTGCTTGAAGACACTAACATTATAAGGCAAAAACTGATTGGGCCCCTATCTAGAGAGCATTCATAAAATTATTGTGCTGGCACCTGAGAAGCTATTCCAGTATCCTTGGAAGAGCAGCAGAGGGGTGCAGGTTCTATACCTGGGCTTCTGAGATTGGTGAGGCAGAGCTCTCTCCCTCATTAACTATTTGTTCATGTCCGTAAAGATCAGTCCCTGTGGCTTTGGGCCCTACTCATCAGCATGTTTCTGCTCTTAGCCACTCTGCTAGCATCATAGAGGCTGGCCCTGGAGACGAACTTGCTCAGCTCACCACCCAGGAAGAAGAGTCATTCCTGGAGCTGATGCTCATGGGGTGTGCACCAACGTGACCGTTTATCATGCAATGTCAATTCCTTAAACAGAAGGTGTTCTAGTCACCCATTCTGCATAACAAGCCACCCACTGGTGGCCTAAATCACCGACAGTGACCATCTATCATCGTTGTTGGTGTTGTCTGTCCTGGGCTTGGGAGGCTGACATAGTTCAAGTTGACAGTTCTCACTCTGGGTCTCTCAGGTGGCCGTAGTCAGATGACAATAACTTAGGCTGGAGTCATCTCAAAGCCTTGCTCACTCACATGTTGGGCAGTTGAGGCTGATGGTCAGACAGTCACAAAATAGCAGGTGGTCAGAGGGGCTTCACTCAAGGGGTGCTAACGACCCCTGTTCACCTCACCTGAATCTGGAAGGGCAGCCCCTCTCTTGCAATAAAAGCAAGGGAAAGCCACATGCCTTCCTTCTGTCCTCCTCTCGAAGCATCTCTGGGTGAGAGGGTCTAATGAAGGCCAGGTACTGGATGCTACAAAGTGTGACGTAGGTGTGCCTCCAGCTCCTCTGCCTCCCACCCTTTCTGCAGTCCTTCTCCACCCCCGACCCAGGTGTCCTTGTCCCAGTCTTATCTGGGATTTCTGATGTTACCTCAGCTTCTGAGACCCAAAGTTATGATGCTATAGTGGTGAAAAGTCAGGTGCGAGTTGGGGATTTGGGGACTAGAGGGCTGTGCCTAGAAGCTCTACTAATCAGACCAACCTGGTTATCACCAGCTCAGTGTCCTATAAGGCCATGCTGCTCTGTGGAATTACTCCATTGAGACGTTCCCGTTCTACCATCTACTACATGAAAAGACAATCTGAAAAAAAACACAACTCACAACATTTCAGGAAACATAATTTTAAATGCCACAAACTCGGGGTTTAAAGCATTGTTTTGCAAAGCCTAAAATTCTGACATTAACATTTTGATAAGTTGCTATTCACACGTTTTCAAAATAATGGCTGAAATTGTCCATGGAGGAAATCTCTTTAAAGGCAAAGTAAGAAGTTCTCCTTCAGGTTCATCTAAATGACCTCAAATGTTTCTACCTTTAAAGATTCTGCATCAGCTTGTAGCCCCAGTTTCTAGCTACATAGCAGGTGTTCATTGTTGTGTGAATGAATGAGTGAATGGGAGAGAAAAAGATAGGGCATCTTTAAAAATCAGAGACGTAACTTATGCACTCAACCAAATAGACCAAGGATGACTGATACTGCTTGTAACACCAAATACTGGAATGAAGAACTATTTGAGACAGGATCTATACTACTAATTAAATTGACAAAAATAGCCAATTGTGCCTGAATCTGGCTGCTCCGTGATCAACAACTGCCGCCCGCCACCACACACACATAACATCCTGCCAAGTGCATAATCTTCTCGTTAATTCAATTAAGCTGTTCAGAAATGGATGTCTTGATAGATGCAGGGGCTGGTTTTCTAGTAAGCTTCATGACTTGATTAAATATGCTCTTTATTCAGATACAGGTGAGAGTTTTGGTCGAAGGCAAACAAAGAATTTGTTTTTGTTTTTGTTTTAGAGACAGAGTCTTGCTCTGTTGCCCAGGCTGGAATGCAGCAGCATGATCATGGCTCACTGGAGTCTCAAACTCCCAGGCGCAAGCAATCTCTTGTCCTGGTCTCCTGAGTAGCTGGGACCACAGACGCATGCTACTATGCCCAGCTAATTTTTAAAATTTTGTGTAGAGAGGGGAGGTCTCACTATGTTGCCCAGGCTGGGCTCAGCCTATCAATCCTCCCACCCAGGGCTCCCAAGATGCTGGCGTTTCAGGCGTGAGCCACCACACCCAGCCAGAGTTTCGATGACTACTTTGGTTGCTTCTTGTCATTTAATTTATAATCTCAGCATTGGCTACCTGTACAGAAATTTGAAAATTTTTCTTTCATGCTATTATACTGCTATTATGAATCTATAAATTACCGCAGGCTAAAACGCAATCTTCCAATGATTTGTGTCTATATTAAATGTAAATGTAAAGATATCTAAATGTATTCACAAAGAATTCATTTAAATACTCAATAGGGCTATTAAAAAACCTGGACTATGAGTGTGAGCAGAAACCAATGAATGTAAACGTGTTTTATCGACTAAGTAAATGCATAGTGAAACTACGTAAGTACCTTGAAAACCAACACTTTCCAAGAAGGAAGAGAGGGAATGAGCAAATACAAAGACCCAAACTGTGAAATGCTTCTTAGGCTTAACTATATAAGGAGTTGAAATTGCTATTTAATTATTTATATCATAAGTATCTTTAAAAAATAAAAAGGGTAGTGGTTTCAACAGCGTGCAGTGAAAAATGGGTATAATGATGTCCCAAACCATTAATAAAAGATTAAAGAAAAAAAAAAAAAAATAGCCAAGGAGATGGGGAAGAGGAGGTCAAGAAATCCTGTTGAGAAAAGCTGTGCCATTTTTAGTTATTGCTTTAGTGTCCACTTCCGGCATGGAACGGCAGCTTAGCAGTGACAAGAAGCAGGTCCTCCCTCCATTATTGAATAACCCTGTGATTCCGGGCAAACTTCTTGAGACTCTGTATGCCTCACTTTCTCCATTTGTAAAACATGGATAATAATAGTGCCTGTCTCATTAGAATTGTTAAGAGGATGAGTTAATGTATATGAAGTGCTTAGAACGGTGCCTGGCACATCATAGGCTCTGGCTGAGTGTTAAATAAAAATAATTTTTTATTCAATGGTATCACGCCCAGAGTAAGCCTGAAAAAAAAAAATCATAAAACCAATACCAAAGTCTTTTAAACATATGTATAGACTGTTGAAGAAAGGGAAATGTAGTTCATTTTGGTCATAACTTTGTGAATGCAGAATAAGACCTGTTGACTTCTTGGAAGGATCTTGTTCGAAAAAATGGATATTGAAACTCATCTATGTTAGGCAATCGATGTCTTATTTTATTCCAATGCAATAGACGTTTGCGGAAGTCATCTCTATTATTATGATGTCAATATGTGATCATCTTCAACCTATGAAAGAGCGGAAGGCTAAAGTGGTTCAATGTCATATCAATGGATAAAGAAGGACGTTTGTTCAAAACTAAAACGACTTTTAAGCTCCCACTTTCCTGAGAGTGGATAGCTCTGGATGTGAAAGACACTAGGTGACTCAGGAGAAGTCGTGAGAACTTTCCTGCATGTTTGCCCTTCGGTCTTGAATGATGGGGCGCCATTTTCTTAGATTTAGCTACAAGATTCCATGGAGTTTCAGACAAAATAGAATTTTTTCCATCCTTCTTCATAGGCTCAAGAATGTCAGCCCACCCAGACGCTGCAGGAATAGACGCTGTAAATGACCATCACAGACTTTTCCTGCTTGACAGACATTTATTGTCTCCAAAAGCCTCACCTTAAGAGTATAAGCATCAGAAATGTCATCAGCATTATCATCAGCAGTTGCATTTCAATCCTGCATAGGGACCGTTTCGTGAGAACCGCATGCCTGTCACTGTGTTCAGTGTTTCACAGGCATTTATTTCCTCTCTGAAATCCCTAGGAAGATGGATCCTTGCCTCTAAGGAGTTGAGAACCCAGAGTGGGAAACAGGCAAGCAGCCCGAATGTCATGGGATGAGCTGTGTCCCCGTCCACTCCTCCGGGCAAATGTCCTTCCCCCATAATGCATCTGAATGTAGGCCCAGCTGCTTCTAAAGGCTGCTTTGGCTACACGCAGTGCCTCTTCTCCACAGCAGGTCACTTCCCATGCTAGAGTGGGAGCTGACGCTTTGTTGTGAGTGGGTTAGCAGCATGGAAACACTGAGAGGGAAGGCAGCCTCCCAGGGGGCTGTAAAGAATGTGCAATACAAGGACTGGGCCCGGTGGCTCACACCTGTAATCCCAGCACCTTGGAAGGCCAAGGCAGGAGGATTGCCTGAGCCCCAGAGTTCAAGACCAGCCTGGACAACATGGTAAAACCCTGTCTCTACCAAAAATACAAAAATTAGCGGGGTATGGTGGCTTGCTCCTGTAGTCCCAGCTACTTGGGAGGCTGAGGTGGGAGGACGGTTTGAGCCCAGGAGGCAGAGGTTGCAGTGGCGTAAGATCACACCATTGCATTCCTGTCTGGGTGACAGAGCCATGCCCTGTCTCAAAAAAAAAAAAAAAAAAAAAAAGTTCAATACATGTAACAAAACCTGCACCCCCCAAATCTAAAATGAAAGTTGAAATTGTTTGTTTTTTTTTTAATGTACAGTAAATCCAGATCTCCCTCTCCCAGCAAGATCTTGATTTCTTGATTTAGGCTATGAGTCATATGCAGAAAAAGGTGGATGGTAAATGGAAAGTAAAAACGCTCTGCATTTGAGCAGTAGCATTAGGGCTCTCACTTTTCAACGCCAGCCATGTGCAAAGGGCTCTGCATGTACTTGTGGGCTCCATCTTCACAGCAATGCTCTAACGCAGGTACCATTGTCTCCATTTTATTTATTTGTTTATTTAATTGTTATCATTATTATTATTTTAGAGACAGGATCTTACTCTATCACCCAGGCTGGAGTGCAGTAATGTGATCCTAGCTCACTGCAGCCTCGAACTCCTGGGCTCAAGAGATCCTCCCACCTCAGCCTCCTGAGTAGCTGGGACCACAGGCGTGCGCCACCATGCCTGGCTAAATCTTTTACTTTTTAATAGGGATGGGGTCTCAATATGTTGCCCACGCTGGTCTTGAACGCCTCAGCTCAAGTGATCTTCCCACCTCAGCCTCCCAAAGCACTGGGATTACAGACATGAGCCACTGTGCCCAGGCGTCCTTCATTTTACTGATGGAGAAAATGAGGCATAGGGCAGTTACATCACAGCTGCGTGGGAGGTTTGAACCCAAGTCTGTCTGAGTCCAAGTCTCCTGGTGTCCTTAAGACACTGAGCCCCTCTAGCCCGGGCACAGCTTTAATTTCTGCCTCTCTCTGTCTCCAGCCTTTCCATTCTCTTCCCCCACTCTTCAGCCTCTCCCTTGTGATTTCAGCCTGTCCCTGGCATCCAGCTACAACTGCCACAAGGACCCTGCCCTGCCAGAGATGCCCAAGAGTGGGGGGCTAAGACGAGGTTTTATCTAAAACAGGGATGAGGCATTTATGCAAAGGATCTAACTAAACGTGAGACAGATTCATACCTTGGAAGCTTTCCCCATCCTCTCAGAAGAAGGTAACAGAGCTCTGAGGAACCCTCATCCATCAGTTCAACGGCAACATGTTGCTAATATTTGCCAGCTGTGTGACCAGATCTCCCTCTTACAGATGTGGACACTGAAGCAGGATGAACGTTAAGAGGCTCAGCCTGGGGTCACACCCAGCACAGCAGGGATGAAAATCCACAGACTTTACATTTCTAGCCTGTCACTTGCCCTGCCAGCTTACCGTCCACGCTGTCAGGAACAGAAGTCTAGTTGCCTCATGTGATTGAGTGTGAATGTACTCTCTCGCTCCTGATTCATCATTCTCAGGGGCAGCAGTGCAGGAGCCCGGAATATGCATTTGCCTCCAGAGCACACAGAGGGAAACTCATGGGAAAGAGACAGACTCCAGAAGCCAACTTCAAGATCGGGGGGTCACACTTCCTTAAAAACACAGCAGGTCATGTGAGTTTCCTGTGCTTTGCTTACTTACCAAATTATTTACAGAACCTCCGATTTCCTCAGGAGGGTTAGAGACAGCAGGTAGGGATTCCAGGTGAACATGCTCTTCTCACAGATGGCACTGTGTCCTGAAATTCTGTACGGTACCAATGGGAGCCACGCCCACTATCTTGAGGCCAGTGCTCTGACATTTAAAAACCCAGCTCCTCTTCAGTGTGACTAAACAAAGATATAAATATATATGTAACATGAACGTGAACCAAATGCCGTATCTCTGGAAAGCCCACACTTTGGAGAAAATGGCACATAGGCCTCCTTTCTCTTTTAACTGAGAGTGCAGAGAGTGAGGACCATCAGGAATTCTGAGTTTTGTTTGCTTTTCCACAAGGCCAGTGGGGATGGCTGTTGGTTTTAATGCACATCTTGGCCCAGATACATGTTTTCTCTATGGGGAGTACATGCAGAATTTTACAGAAGTTTCACATTGGATAGGTGCTTTCCAGTGGTCAGGCCTCCTGGCCCCCCAGAGAAAGGCTTCTGTGTGGAAAGCTCCAACTGGAACAGGAATAGCCCTTAACAAGCAGCAAATTGAGGGTATAAAGGAGTTCAGGGACCCCCTTATGTACCCTGGCTCTGCTTGGTGGCCTCCTTACTTCCTGTCTCTAAAAGGAGGCTCTAAAATACCAGGGATCTCACAACCTGACGCAGTCATTGATTGCAGATTCTGATTTGCTCTTAAGATTTGTAATAATGTCTGAATGTGTTTTATGGAATTTGTCATCGGCTTATATCTACTTAATTTAAAAAGCCCACAGCCCCTTGTTCTTGTCTTATGTGAAGTAATAGTACTGCTCCAATGAATTCTGATGTGGCCAGTTACTCTAGAAGGCCAGGAATTACTGGAGCAGACGCCCCAGTGAGTCTTCTCTCATGGGCCATAAAATTGTCAGAAGTACAAAATACCAAAGCACAATATTAACATGATCGTAAATAAAGATTCAAAGATGATTGTGATAAAGGACAGAATGCCTTATGAGAACTTTTGCAGTCCCTATAAATCAGAGCGTCATAAAATCATAATCTGGCAATCAACGTGAGAGGCCACATTCACTCCGAGGTTAGAAGTGAGATGTCCCTTGTGATCTCAAACATGACTATAATTTGTTTTTTTTTAAATGTTACTATAAATAAATCAGATGTTACTATAAATCAGAGCATCATAAACCTGGCAATAAACTTGAGAAGCTAGTTTTCATGTGAGGCTTGGAGTCAGAATTCTCCAGTAATAGAAAAAAGGGTATTTTTTTTTATGATTTATATTGTTTAAACATAATATCCAAAGTAATTTTTATGCTGAATGTATTTGACAAGTGTCTACATGAAACATTGGAGTTAAATTACTCGTTGGCCTTACATTATAATACCATTTAAAATGTTTCAAACTTAGTATGACTTTTAATCATTTGGTTGACATAATTCACAAAGAAATTATTTTTCTCCTTATTGTTTTGAGAGCTGCTTGTAACGTTCTAAGAGGTGTGGAATCTCAGGTCTAAAGTCTCACTCCCCTGATTGCCTTCCTCCTATCTGTAGCTTTTAAACTGACACGCTTGCCTACATTATAGAAGGTTCTTTTTTTAAAAAAAGAGAGAGAGATGAAAGATTTACTAAGGAAATTGACTATTGTGATTATGGGGGCTAAGAAGTCCCGCAATAGACCTTCTATAACTGGACACTCTGGAATGCTGGGTTCGTGGTTCAGTGCAAGTCTGAAAGCTTCAGAAGCAGGGAAGCTGACGGTGTAACTCAGTCTGAGGCCAAAGGCTGAGAATCTGGGGTGACTGGCGTGACTTCTAGAGTCCAACAACTGAAAAGCCTGGAGTTCTGATGTCCAAGGACTCTTAGACACTGGACACTGTGCTAGGTGCCCAGGGATGTGTCTGTGAACAGGACGGATATGGTTGTAGTTCCCATAAGTGAGAAAGACATTGACTAATTACTTACACCAATAATTACCTAATTACAAACTTGCATATATGATTTCAGGAAGACGTACAGGGTACTGTGAGAGTGTAGGAAAGGCCACCCCCACTGAGCCTGACAGCAGAGAAGTTCCTCCCAAAGTAGTGACCTGTAAGCTAAAGAGATGACCTGCAAAAGGTGTGTGAACACAGCTGGCTCTTGAATGTTCCGTATAAGGTGACAACTTTTTCTTCCTACCCAACCCTCCTCATACAGCTGTCATTCAGAACTCTCTGTTCTCACTTCAAGCAACAACATAGAATATCTACCTCCAGATGCTTGTTTAAAAATTCAGCCCAAACTCGAGCATTTTTGAAGCTTAAGACATCAGATTTCGAAAAATACTTATTGTCTATACGTGTCAATCTGTCACCTTTGTCCCACTCATCTGTGTCATCACTTCTCACTGCCTATTATCTCTTACCAGGAATTTTGCAGCTACCTCCTTACCTTCAGCTTTGTCAAAGGAACTGTCTCCACTGCTATCTGGGCGTCCTCTGTAAAACTTGAGTTTAGCTGAGAGGTTTCCATTCTCTGCCAGTCCTGATTCATCAGGCTGGGTTAGGTAGCCTTCCTCAACAGTATCTCTGCATATTTCTTTCATTGTCTTCCGTGGGGCACACTGGTGCCGTTAGCATTGTTTTGATTGTATGTACAGGGTCATGCAGGCAAAGGCTTGGGAAATACTCAAAATCCACAAGTTGATATTCACATATCTCAAGAATCAAAGAGAGGCAAACCCAACTAAGACAGCGGAGGGAGTTAGTTACATCTTGGTGGGAATTGCAGATTTCAGAGAGTGGACAGAAAATTAAATAATGATAGGATTTAAGTCCCGGAACATGGACAAGAGACCAATCCCTTTATCCATTTTTGGTATTCCTGTTAGAGTCACAGTAAAGACACCTCGTTTTGTCTCATCATGGTTGCAGCAAGGATCAAGTCCTAAGTCTTAAATAAACTTCCATAAACTTGCTTGGGTTAAGATGACAAAATTTGTTTTAGCAGATAACTTAAATTTTTTTTTTAACTTTGGGAAGATAGAGCATTAAATATTTAAATTTCAAAATAAATCAAACCAATATATTAAGACTTTAGGCTAAATTTGGGCAGAGTAACTATGTGTTTGCTATATTTGAATTTTGGAACACTTAAGAAAAATGGGCACATTCCAATATGTAACAGAATACCATTCTAATTTCACATTTCAATTTACAATGTGAAATGGAGTTAATTAATTTGACTTATGATTCTAAGTTGAAAAATATAAGAGAACATTACCAAGGTTATAAACAAAATGGAAAAAGTTTAAAGAGGCTTAAGATTCATCATATGAAAAAGTTTCTTTTTTATTAGATTTAAAAGAGCAATGTAGATACTTAGGAAAATCTTGTTTATTAATCAGACAATTGAAGCATTTTTAAAAAGAAGCAGAGTATATTATTTTTATACATACAGTTTAAAATATTCAAAGTAATTTAATTAAGAAGTAAAAGGATCCTTTTTGGTTTTTTTTTTTTTGAGACAGAGTCTCGCTCTGTCGCACAGGCTGGAGTGCAGTGGTGCCATCTTGGCTCACTGCAAACTCTGCTTCCCAGGTTCAAGCGATTTCCTGCCTCAGCCTCCTGAGTAGCTGGAATTACAGAGACATACCACCACGCCCAGCTAATTTTGTATTTTTAGTAGAGACGGGGTTTCACCAGTTGGCCAGGCTGGTTTCGAACTCCTGACCTCAGGTGATCCGCCCCCCCCAGGCCTCCCAAAGTGCTGGGATTACAGACATGAGCCATTACACCCAGCCTAAGAAGTAAAAGAATCCTTAAAAGTAGTTGGAAAATGTATTCGATCTTTAAGTAGAATAATAAGAGTTGTGAGTTGAAACTAGAACTTAAGGAAAAATTAGGTTTTTGAGCTTGGGAAGTTTTAATTTTGATAAATCAGGTAAGAATTTTTAAGCCCCTAAAGTTCCTACAAGGACCAGAAAAATCAAATTGAGAATTGCAATTATCATTGGTTTATCAACCTTCCCTTTTATACTGTATCTTGAAGATAAGGGTCAAGTCTCACCGAAATGCTAATTTTTTGATTAATATGATTTTTTCATCAAATGTTTCACACCCTTCATCAGCTGGCTGACCTCCTGTTTTATTCTGCGTTTATATAGAGCAGGATTGAACATTAAATTGCTATCATTTTTTCTTATTTTATTCAGCGAGGCTGTAAGACACAAGTGGTCTAGAAATGAGCTTGTTTTAAAAACTTGGCTCAGAACTTGTGGCAAATATTTTCAATTCAATATACTATAAATATAATTCTTAGCGCCTGGCACAATCCCGTGAGAGCAGTATGCGTGCTGAAGTCTGTAAGAGACAGAGAGTGCATAGCGATTGTTTCATCTACCTTATAAGCTCAGTCCATTTGCTGGATTGGTAAATAGAAAGGACTGAGCTTATCTTCCAGCCGTCTTTATTAAAGTGCCCTCTATATTCAGTGATTTATACACTGTGCTTCCGAAGAAATGTTGGGGTCCTACCAACCCATTGTTCACAGAGAGCAAATTCTGAGAGCAGACAGAAAATTAAATGAGGCCAGGCGCGGTGGCTCATACATGTAATCCCAGCACTTTGGGAGGCCGAGGTGGGTGGATCACCTGAGGTCAGGAGTTCGAGGTCAGCCTGGTCAACATGGTGAAGCCTCGTCTCTACTAAAAAATACAAAAATTAGCCTGGCGTGGTGGCAGGTGTCTGTAATCTCAGCTACTTGGGAGGCTGAAGCAGGAGAATCACTTGAACCCAGGAGGTGAAGGTTGCAATGAGCCAAGACCGGACCACTGCACTCCATCTCAAAAAAAAAAAAAAAAAAAAAGGAAAAGAATGATAGGATTTCAGTCTTAGAACATGGACAAGAGACCAATCCCTTTATTAAGTTTTGGTGTTCCTGTTAGAGTGATAATAAAGACACCTCGTGTTGTGCCATCATGGTTGTAGCCATCATGGTTGAGACAAAATGATGTGGCAAAAACAAATCCTGACTTGTTTCTCCGGTAGAAGTGATACCCTTCCATCGGTTCAACCATCCATCTCTTGTCCTGCCTTCCATGGTGATGATCAGAGGCTCACATTCATGAACCTTCTGGAGTCAAAGAACAAATGTCTGCGACTAACCAGCCCCCGGTGGACCTCAAACTTGACTGTGACCTCGGCTCAGGTTATGCCACACAACCAGCAGAAAGGTAACCGCCCGGGGCTGAGCTGGACATAAGACAGGATCCACCGTGGACAGCCGGGTGTGACTTCAGCAGCTCCTAGAACCGCAGGGCACAAGGCCCATGCTGGGCTTTGTGGGCAGGATGCGTGCAGGGGGCCAGCAGCTGCTTTGTGCCAGCACAAGTGGGACAGCTGCAATGAATGGGCCAAAGAGTCACCTCAAAGGCACAGTGTGCCCAACTTCAAACACACGGCCTTGCTGCGGACAGCTGAGAAACAGCAGCAGCAGCAGCAGCAGCCACAGACGGGCCGCCTGAGCCCAGCGTTAGGAGGGAGGGAGGGAGGGAGCGGGGGGTCCCCATTGTGTGGAGCAGCCCGCTGGCAACGTTGCACAATGCCCAGTCCACAGCAGCTGCCACCGCCCGCCAGAAGCTATCTGTGCATGCAAATGGTGAACCAAGGCCTCTGGGCGCACCAGCTAAGTTTCCTCAGCTCAGTCAGAGCAAGGGACATCTACCTCTAAGGTTCCACCAGACTATCTGTAACGGGCGTCCAGGCAATTTTGCTGTGTTCCGGTTCTGCCTGCCCCAATTAGAATGCTTCTAATCCAAATCTGCTAAGCAGCACTGACAGGACCCCAGCTATGTAGCTGTCAGCCTGAACAGAGAGCCTGGTTACGTGCACGCCTCAGACTCTCTCACTGTATCGCTCTGCTCCACTCATTCTCGTTTCTTTCCCCGAAGCCAATATCTCCAGGAGGAATGGGCAGGATAGAAAGCTCCGTGCCTATTACCCCATCTTCCTGTCGGATGGGAGTGGTGGAGGTTGTAGGAGAAGGAAGTGTTGGGATAAGGCACATAGATGCTCCATCACTGAAAACTGCCTTTCATAGGATTGTATGCGCTCTCTCTAAATGGGCACTCACCTTGAGTCCTGTATCCATGTTATTTATATTAACACCCAGCATTCAGCTCATCCATGATGAACTCTCAGAGATAACGGGGTGGGCCCCTTGCACATAAGTTCATCACTAAGAGTGCATGTTTAAGAGAGGCTGGTACGCTAATTGCTTAGTGGTACTAACACACACACACACACACACACACACACACACCCCCACTAGATGTTTGAAAGGAAAAACGATTTTTTACTTCTTCCAAGGGACTGAGAAGTAAATGTACGGGCAAGAGGTGTCTCGTCTACATGTGGAGCTGCTAATACTATTCTACAACTGGCTTCCTGTCCATTTGTTGTCGTTGTTCTCGCTTTATTTTAAGACCCCTCCCTCACCCTCCACTCACTGCCTTTTGTTCCCAGCCATGCTGTGCGACAATCGGAAAGTTTCAGGAGCAGCTTACTTTACCTCTACGCTGTGTCCAGGTCACCCTCCGTAAGGAGTAAGTGAATGGACTGTTAGAACTCACAGACGCAACACACTCTGTTCTCCAGAAGGTTTAGATGCAGAAGAGTGGGTTCCCAACAGTGACGGCTAAGGAATACTGCTCTGGCTTGCTTTTCTTTTCTTGCTTTTTCTTTCTTTCTTCTTTTCTTTCTTCCTTTCCCTCCCTCCTTCCCTCCCTTCCTTCCTTCCCTTCTTCTTTTTCTTATTGTAGTAAAGATGCGTAACTCACTCTTTTACCATTTTAAGCGTACAATCCGGCGGCGTCGAGTACACCGGTAATGCTGTGAACCATCACTGCCTATAGCCGGAGCTTGTTCAGCATCCTAAATGGAAGCTCCAGTCATTCAGTGCTAACTTTCCTCCCTCCAGCCCCCGAGAGCCTCTCTTCTTCTGTCTCTTTGAACTCGCCTATTCTCGGCATTTGTGCCTTTGTGACTGGCTCATTCCTTTTGGCAAATGCCTTCAAGGTTCATCCATGTTGTGGCATGTGTCAGAATTTTCTTGCTTTTTATGACTGAATAATATTCCAATAAGATTACATCGCATCTTATTTATCCATTCATCTGTTGATGGACAGGTCGTTTCTACATTTTAGCTGTTGTGAATAATGTTGCTGTGTCTGTCTGCTTTTTGAAGATAAACAGTTTTATCTTCTGTTAAAGATAAAACTCAGTGTCCTAAACAGGTATCTTTGGTTCCAGTGAGATCTGGAACCAAAGATACCTGTTTAGGACACTGAGGGTTTTTTGAGACACTTTTACCTTAACTCAAAGTACCCAGGGTCCTTGGGTGTACGCAATTGCCTACTAAGTCAACTTTGTACTGCCTTAAATTTCAAAAGCTACTTTTAAAAAGTCAGAGTACACTGTATCATTTGTATCAAGAAGTATCGTTACCGAAAGCAGGTCCAGATCCAGACCTCAAGGCACGGTTCCGGGATCTCGCACAAGAGAGAATCCTGGGCAAATCCATAAAGTGAAAGCAAGTTTATTTAAGAAGAGAAGGAATAAAGAATGCCTATCCCATAGGCAGAGCAGCAACACGGGCTGCTCGATTAAGAACACCTACAGTTACTTTTTGATTATATGCTAAACGAGGGGTGGGTTATTCATGAGTTTCTGGGAAAGGGGTGGGCAATTCCCAGAACTCAGGGTTCCTCCCCCTTTTAGACCATATAGGGTAACTTCCTGATTTGCCATGGCATTTGTAAAATGTCATGGTGCTGGTGGAAGCATCTGAAGGCAGCCAGTTCTTACATCAGAACATTAAGTCATAGGGTAAAGATTAGGATAATAAAAACTCCCCCAATTGGGTCTGCTTACCCCACATCCCTTTGTCCCCATTCTAATTTGTTTCCTCGTGTAAACTTTGTGCTGGATGGTCCTCTCAGGGGCAGGTTGAAGGGGAGGGAATTACCCATTAATGGTGTTTACTCTGGATCCGGGAACCAGACCTTTTATCTTTCGTAAAACCACTCTTTTAACCATGTGAATTATCCACAAATGTGTTGACTTAGAACTTCTGTTATTAAATCTATACTGAATAATGCAAGGAGGAACAGGGTGTTGTGGGTCGGTTAGCTGCAATCGCCCTCTGAAAGCAGTTGACGACCATCCCTAGCCCACTCAAATCACTGTAGTGGGTGTGTGAGTGCATTTATTCATCCGTTGCTGAGTCAGGGTCTGCAGGACAGGCCTCCGTAGGTGGCGACCAACGTCTCACCTAACTTATAGAATGCTGGGATGTTCCAGGCACTAGTACACAGCACTTCAAAATAATCCCGCAAGGAAGTTATATTATTTTCATACCTAATTTTACCAATGAGGAAACCGAAGCTTGACCACAGGGACATATCTGTGGTTACCCAGCTCACGGAGGGCAAAGGTGAAACCCAAGCCAGGTGTGTGTGACTTCAGAGCCTGCGCTTCCAAAGGATGTGCTTGTCTGTGGCTGGGACACCATCTTTGCGGCTTGCTGTAGATTCAGGGTCATGAGGAATGGCTCTGTGGGTGTCTTTCTTTTATGCTGCGGACGTTGGTCAGATGCAGCCTCTGGTTCCACTGTGCCCTTCCTTGATAGCTTCACCCCCATGTGGGTGTACCCCGAGTCTGAATGAAATGATTAAGCTGCTTGGCAGAGACTCTGTTGATTTTGTCTTATGCCAGCACATTACTGGCCTCAGTTCTTGTCAGAGGAAGACCTGTCTTTACAAGTTTTTTTTGGTCCCAAGGACTTCCTAGTGGCCTGTCATCCCTGATAGAAGTCTTGGGGTGCAAGGCATCCCTACCAGTTCTGTGAAGGGAATCCACACTGTGTAGGCACTGTCAGCCCTCACTCCCTCCAGTGTCTGACACACCATGTTTCTTGAACATATAGGTTCCTCATTCTAGAAGCCACCTAATAGGCAGAAGGAAATAATAAAATAAAATAAAACAAAGGCTGGATGACCAGTCGAGAGGAGCACTTGAACTAAGAGAAACTGCCCTACTTCTGCACCTAGAGAAACTGTCCTCTACTGCTTAGAGCAGAAAAAAATACATAAACTTACTTGACTTCAAAGTCCTTTTCCTTGTTCTGCCTCCAAAAATATGCTGACCCCGAGAGACCAAAACGGATGGCTTACTTGTCATACTCAGTCTTCCTGCCTGCCCGTCTACTTGGACTATGGTGTCAAAAACCGGGAAGAAGGATTGAAACCCACGAAAACCTCACCACACTCTTTAGCATGCTGAGCAGTCTTAACTATGGAGTAATGAAAAGATGGGCACAAAAACGTTCTCTGAGCTCACTTCCTACAGCACGGAATGCCGGAGGGTTTTGTGCTTGCCTGTGTGCACGTGTGCGTGTGCATGCATGTGTGTGAGTGTTTCTACAACAGGGACAATGACATTATTGTCTGAGATTTGCATTTCACATACTAAAGCCAGTGACTTTGTCTCTTCTGATTGTTGGAAAGCTGCTCCCACCAAGGTTAAGTGCAGTCCTTTGACCTGCAGCATTGTGGGTGGCCTGAGTACGGGCCATGACCCAAGGTTTGCAGAAGGCAAAGGAATAAATAGGAAGGTAGGGGCCTGTGCTGAACTTACGCTCAGAGCCCTCCAAAAAGAGGCCTCTGACGCATATTTCTTCCTCGGTTAATTAAGCACGGACAGGGAATTTATGGGAAATGTGTGGCAACCAAGCAGCCATGTTCCATTTTTTTCTTACCTATGGCCATGGCACAAGAATGGAGAGGGAGCAGGGATGTCCATAAATAGTCTGGCTTTGGTTTAACAGAGACAATTCCTTTCACAATCACAGCTTTAGCATGTGCTAAAAATGACAATGCCGTCCAGTGTCAATAGTTCCAGGGAGACCCTTCATTCCTAGTTACAGCAATAAAACCGCTGGTGGGTGGTCGCTGCTACCGGTTGTCTTCGTTATCATCTCATTGTGCGTATGTGAGGCCCGGTGCACTTTGCAACGCTCAGGCGTTTTAAAAGCCTTTCATGCATTGCAGTGGCTTGACATTCATATTTATGTATCTTGCTCACATGGCAGCAGAATCTCTATTCTTAGGGTCCTCATCCTTTGTGCATTCAAGGTCACACCCCGTTTACGTGGGAATTGTAATATACCCTGAGAACATCAAGCCATCGTAACTCAACTCTGCAATCCAGAGTCCTTTTGGGTGCTTAAAGCTCTGCCTCTTGATTCAAAGTCAAAGTGAAGCCTAGAATAAGCTTGTTGAATGAAGGCAATTTGTGTTTACTTTAGAAACTTTAATGCCAGATATAGGCGATGGAGAGGAAGGCAGCAAACCACACTGCCATGTACGTACCTATGCAACAATCTTGCATGTTCTGCACATGCACCCCAAAACCTAAAACGCAATAAAAAATATATTAAAAAAAAAACAAGTTTACTTTGGAAACTTTTGAGGTTTTGTCATCTTTAAGACGTATTTTCCAATGTTGAATTTCTGTACAAACCTAGGCTTGTCTAAATCAGAAACCCGGCCATCACACCCGACTCTTTTTCCCTCAGCCTCTCTATATAGTAGGTCGCTCATTGCGTTCAGTTCTATTGATGAGGTATCGTTTGAGCTCACACCTTCATCCTCATCATAAACCTCTAGTCTTGCTGCTCTCTAATCTGTCATCTATACTGATGTTACCGGAAAGGGGTCCCAATCCAGACCCCAAGAGAGGGTTCTTGGATCTTGCTCAAGAAAGAATTCAGGGCCAGTCCACAGAGTAAAGTCAAAGCAAGTTTATTAAGAAAGTAGCGGAATAAAGAATGGCTACTCCATAGATAGAGCAGCCCCGAGGGCTGCTGGTTGCCCATTTTTATGATTATTTCTTGATGATATGCTAAACAAGGGGTGGGTTATTTATGCCTCCTCTTTCTAGACCATATAGGGTAACTTCCTGACGTTGCCCTGGCATTTGTAAACTGTCATGGTGCTGGCGGGAGTGTAGCCGTGAGGACAACCAGAGGTCACTCTCGTGGCCATCTTGGTTTTGGTGGGATTTGGCCGGCTTCTTTACTGCACCCTGTTTTATCAGCAAGGTCTTTATGGCCTGTACCTTGTGCTGACTTCCTACTCATCCTGTGGCTTAGAATGCCTAACCATCTGGGAATGCAGCCCAGTAGGTCTCAGCATTATTTTACCCGGCCCCTATTCAAGATGGAGTTGCTCTGGTTCACATGCCTCTGACACTGATGTCAAAGTAAATTTTCTGCACTATAAACCTAATCATGCCAGGTTCCCCACGGCCTTCCGAGTAAATGGCAACATCCTTAGTATAGCCTAGGAGAATCTTCATTGCTTGAATTTGAAAGCTTCACTGAAACATCCCTCAGTTTCTCCCAGGTACCCACACCCTTGTTTCCTTCAGCCAGGTGTCCAAAAGCGCCTTATTCCCTCACACATCCGAGCCTCAGCCTCAGTTCCTCCTTGTTGGGGAGCACGTATTTCACTCCTCTTCTCTTGGATAACTTCCGTTTCTTCGTGAAAACTCCCCTTAAGTATGTTCTGCTCCCAAAGCCTTTCTTTTTGGAGCCTGTCAGGGCTGAATCCGGTGCCCCTCCTCTACCCTGATCTGTGACCCTTGACATGCTCTGCTCTCTGCCCAGCCGGTGTGGCCCACAGACTGCCCTTGTGGATTTGCTGGTCTCTGTTTCTCATGCATTGTGAAGTCCTTGAGAGCAGGAACAGTCTCTTTTCTTTCTCCGCATCCCTAGAGATTCCATAAGGCTGACCCATAGAGAATGAGCAAGTGATTGCTAGATACGTGTCAAATAAATGCTGCTAAATTACACATGAAATAATCCTTCAAGGTGGTGGCATAGATCAACAGTCGGGACCCATTAGAGTGATAAAAATAAAATAGCTTCTTGTCATCCCTTGAACTTATACAAGCAACAGCTAAAATTCTAACCCGGAGCTCCGAGAGCTGGAGCCGGGAGGACTCCTGCTGGGGACGTCTCACTGCTTCTGATTGCTCGGGTCTGTCGGGCGGCTGTTTCCCTGGGCACATGTTGGTTTGTTTGCTTGCTTTTATAGTTAGTTTGCCATTTCCCTCATAAGGAGATGAGCTGTGGCATCAGGATCCTTCCTTTCTCCAAGGTCATCAATGGTTCACATGAGAATTTCGTACCAAATGGTGGAATCATTCACAATGGAGCCCTCCACGGGCCAAAAAGAAACGGAATATTAAGGGTGTATCCTTTGCCCAGAAAGAAGTCTTCATCATTCACCAAGGCATTTTGATCAGTTACTTTGCGAAAACTGATATGGTGTTCTTCCCCCGTTTCTGAGAGTGAATTTGAAATTGGGCTGGATGATATATTATGAGAAAAAAAAGAACAGAATAAATGGGCGTGGCCTGAAGCTCAGGTGAGTAATTTCCTGGCATCTTCCCCGTGCTGCTTCCTGGGGCTTCCCAGGTAAACTGTGCACCGGCTCCCAGCAGCCTTTCCCTGGTCTTTAGGTGGCCTTCGTTCAAGCATTACATGGATGTTTGCAAGATTATTCAAGTGATTTCCCACAACTTATTTCAAGCATTTACTGTAGGTGGCTTCAGAATTTTAAGTAGCACATAAACTACAGACCACCTGCCTCAATGCACCACATCGGTTTTATATTCTAACAAGACGGGATAAGGCACAGTTCTTGAACTGCTGCCAGCTCTCCAGAAAGGCACTGGGTTCATCGGAAATGCCTTACGGGGGCCCTCCTAGCGCTGTTCGGAGCATGTGTCCTTCAGAGCCTGGCCCCAGACCTGCTCCTCTCCCCATAGCTGGGTTCGCCAAAGACACTTCCTGAGATAACTGTTCCAGGACTCAGCAACTGAAGACGAAAAAAATTGGAAAACATGTTAAAGCCCAAGGATCTAAAGCACTAAGACTCTTCTAAAACCTGACTGTCCTCCAGCGTGGTAAGCAGGCGCTGACTCACTTCCCTCCGAGGTAGGATTTCCTCCTGCGTGTACTCACAGTGCAAAGGGATTCTTCGAATGCCTTTGCCATTACCCTCACTTCTTCAGTTTGTGTCCCTAAATACTGTTAGGCTGTGCCGAAGGTGTTTGTAGCCACATGACACTATCTCATGGCTTCTGGTATCATCCATATTGACTTCTCCTCTGGGGTGCTCCCTGGAGATCGGCCGCCCCTCACCTTACACAGGCGTCACCGGGAATGGATAAGGCTGACTCATGCCTAGGGCGCTCCATGGTCAGGGCAGAGCTTTCACATCCCAGGCAGATCTAGAGCAATCCCCAAAGCAGAGCGGGCTCTTGTGCCTTCAGGAGGTATCAGTGACAGCTTGTGTCAGTCTGAACAAAAAGCTCCCCTGTGGAAAGACAGCAAACCAAATTCATACGCGCTCACAGAACTCTGCCCCCAATCAGGCACTTCGATGGAGTGTTCTCACATGATCGATGCTGCGTGAAACTTTAGACCCTACTAAAGCCTCTCAGAGAGGCAGTCCTTGTGCTCCAAACACCTGTTCTCGCCAGTGAATCATCGTGAAATGCAGAATCCATCCTATACAGATATATTGATGGCCTCTGAATATTTTTCCGCCAGCACTGTAGGCCACTGCATTGGTGCTGTTTGATGTTTCATGAGTGTGAGCATTGCTGGTGTTTGTGATTACATTAAAGACAAGTATTCACTGGATTAAACCTTACGACTTCTTTTGGTGGTAGACAGGAAGAAACACAATCTCAGCTTTTAGCCTGTGAGGTATTACATCCTTCCATTACCATTGTGGGAGATAAGGAACAAACATGAAAAGCAAAGCAAACAAATGCTGTCATTTCAGGTACTTCTAAGTACCCTGAGGAGAGAAAATAGGACCCTTCTATACCACAGGGGACCTGGGACTGGGATGGAAGACAGGGCACTCCTTAGCCAGGGGAGTGAGGAAGGCGTGCGTCTCTGAGGAGATGCCTGAATGCGAGGCAGTGGCACACAAATGCCTGGGGAAACAGTGCCCCAAACAGCAGGATGGCAGGTGCAACGGTGTTCAGGTAAAAACGGCCGTGCCTAAACGGACAGTAAGACGAGTGCAGAGAGCAAAACGGAGAAGCATCCCTGGGGAGGGGAGGGGAGAAGGCAGGAGCCAGAACATGGAGGCCATTTTGAATTTTATTTTAAGCGTCATTGAAAGGCAGCAGCAAACTTCAGGCAGGGGAGTGACATCTGATTTCTGCTTTAGAGAAATCACTCCATCTGACCTGTGTAAGTCGGACTGTAGGAGGCAACGGGGACACGAAAACAGGTTAGGAGCCCACTCATAGGAGTGACAATGGGACCTGGGGCCTGGCTGTCGCAGGTGAGATGGTGAGCTGTGACCAGCTTGGGGATATATTTTGCAAGTAGTGTCAACAGGACATACTCATGGATTGGATGTCGACTTCAAGGGAAGGAGAAGAATCAGGGGGGCCGAGGTGGGTGGATAACGAGGTCAGGAGTTCGAGACCAGCCTGGCCAACATAATGAAACCCTATCTCTACTAAAGATACAAAAACAAAAACAAAATTATCCGGGTGTGGTGGCAGGCACCTGTAGTCCCAGCTATTCAGGAGGCTGAGGTAGGAGAATCGCTTGAACCTAGAAGGCGGAGGTTGCAGTGAGCCAGGATTGCACCACTGCACTCCAGTCCGGGAGACAGTGTGAGACTTGGTCTCAAAAAAAAAAAAAAGAATCAGTAACGACTCCAGGGGTTTTAGTCTGAGCAATTGGGTGGACAATGATGTCAAGTACTGAGAAGGGGAAAGCTCAGTTGGGGTGGGAGGAAGTGATCTGAGCACAGAAAAAGATGAAAGTTTCAGCGTTGACGCTGTTGGTTGTGGGGTGCCTCACTTAGTCATCTAAGCAAGGATGCTTCCGTGAGTATTTGAATCTGGAGCTCAAAGGCATGTCAGGGCTGAATAAATAAATGTGATGGTCAACAGCAATGAAACATGTCTTAAATCTATGGGACTGGATAAGACCATCTTGGAAGGATGCAGATAGATTGGACAGTCAACGCAGTCCTGGAGTACCCCAACATTTAGAGAAAAGTGGCAAGGAGGTGCTATCAGGAGAGTGGCATAGAATAAGAACAGCTTCCACCTGAGGGAGCCCCAGGGCCGGCAGGTCCTTACAGCGCCTCCCGGTGTCAAAGAGCAGGGTGTGGATGGGAACTTTCAGATGGGGAAGGAGGAGAGGGGAGAAGAAGGGAGAGAAGTGGAGGGGAGTGGATGGCGGGGGAGAGGGAGAGGAAGGGGAGGGTAGGGGAGGGGAGAGGAAGGGGAGGGGAGGGGAAGGGGGAGAGGAAGGGGAGGGGAGGAGAGAGGAAGGGGAGGGGAGGAGAGAGGAAGGGGAGGGGAGGAGAGGTGAGGGGAGGGGAGGAGAGGGGAGGGGAGGGGAGAGGAAAGGAAGGGGAGGGAAGAGGAAGGGGAGGGGAGGGGAGAGGAAGGGGAGGGGAGGGGAGAGGAAGGGGAGGGGAGGGGAGAGGAAGGGGAGGGGAGGGGAGGGGAGAGGAAGGGGAGGAGAGGGTAGGGGAGAGGAAGGGGAGGGGTGGGGGAGGGGAGGGGAGGGGAGAGGAAGGGGAGGGGAGGGGGAGGGGAGGGGAGGAGAGAGGAAAGGGAGAGGAGTGGATGGCAGGGTAAAGGGAGAGGAAGAGGAAGGGGAGGGGAGGAGTGAGGAAGGGAGCGAAGTGGAGGGGAGTGGATGGCAGGCGAAAGGGAGAGGAAGAGGAAGGGGAGGGGAGGGGTGAGGAAGGGAGAGAAGTGGAGGGGAGTGGATGGCAGGGGAGAGGGAGAGGAAGGGTAGGGGAGGGGAGAGGAGAGAAAGGGTAGGGGAGGGGAGAGGAAGGGGAGGGGAGGAGAGAGGAAGGGGAGGGGAGGAGAGGGGAGGGGAGGGGAGAGGAAAGGGAGGGGAGGGGTGAGGAAGGGAGAGAAGTGGAGGGGAGTGGATGGCAGGGGCGAGGGAGAGGAAGGGTAGGGGAGGAGAGGGGAGAGGAAGGGTAGGGGAGGGGAGAGGAAGGGGAGGGGAGGGGAGAGGAAGGGGAGGGGAGGAGAGGGGAGGGGAGGGGAGAGGAAGGGGAGGGGAGGGGTGAGGAAGGGAGAGAAGCGGAGGGGAGTGGATGGCAGGGGAGAGGGAGAGGAAGGGGATGGGAGGGGAGGGGAGGGGAGGCCTGTTTCTCAGTGTTTACTGAGACCATCTCGGTGGAGTAGTTCGGACATACCCTGACCTTTTGCTCCAGTCTCATCCAGGCTGTTTATCTGGGAGACGCAAACCTTCCAACACTCCGCAGACTCCGCCTTGCTTGTGTGTGTGCTTGTGTGTGTGGGTTCTGGAACTAGGGACCAGCGGTGTCAGTCCCCTCAACACAACACCAAGATGAAACATCAGGAGATCACACGGTCCTGAAAGATTGTTCATCGTAAACCATGCCACAGACTGTCCACAGAGTGCTGTAACGTGGAACTCGACATACTACTAAAACCCCAGCTGAGGCTGTCACCAAGGAGGAGGAACACCAGGTGGGAGGCTGGGGCTCTGACAGCCACCTCTCTGACCAGATCCCGTTCTGGGAACTGATTCTAATCACCATAACTCCAATACCACATTTTCTAAGAACTCCATATAAAAAAGAAGAAACCCAGAACCTAGTAGCTTTGAGGTCAGGAGGTTAAATGTTCTAGAATGGTTCTGGGTCTGTTTAACAAAGGAGACGGCCAGGTGCGGTGGGTCACGTCTGTAGTCCCAGCACTTTGGGAGGCCGAGGCTGGTGGATCACCTGAGTTCGGGAGTTCCAGCCCAGCCTGACCAACATGGTGACACCTCGTCTCTACTAAAAATATATAATTAGTTGGGCCTGGTGGCACATGCCTGTAATCCCAGCTACTCGGGAGGCTGAGGCAGGAGAATCACTTGAACCCAGGAGGTGGAGGTTGCGATGGGCCGAGATCGCTCCATTGCACTCCAGCCTGGTAACAAGAGTAAAATTCCATCTCCCCCACCAAAAAACAAAAAAACCAAGGAGACACGTTATTCTTCAAATGCATCCCCCTTAATGTTTTGTATGGTTGTTTCGTTTTGCTTTGCTTTGTTTTGTTTTGAGACAGGGTCCCACTCTGTCACCCAGGCTGGAATGCGGTAGTGCACTTATGGCTCTCTGCAGCCTCGACTTCCTGGGCTGAAGCCATCCTTCCACCTCAGCCTCCCAAGTAGCTGGGACTACGGGTGTGCCATCATACATGGCTAACTTTTATTTTTATTTGTAAAAATTATTTAAAATAATATTTATTTGTATTTTGTAGGGACAGGGTTTCTCCATGTTACCAAGGCTGATCTTGAACTCCTGGGCTTAAGCTATCCTCTTACTTTGGTCTCCCAAAGCACTAAGATTACAGGCGTGAGCCACCACACCAGGTCTGTAGTATTTCTGTTAGAATGGTAATAGTCACTGCTCAGGCCTAAATGAGGAATCTCAAGGTCACTGTGCCTGGATCCTAATGTATGTGATAATGAGGATGTGAAACTAGCTACATTTCATTAATAAGTTGTCAGGACCGGTCCAGAAGACCTTAAACTGACATAACATTTTCAATGGACAGAAACCAAGTGGCAGAATTTCTGAGGAAGCATTTATTCCTAGGTGGAGTATACAAAGTGTTAATATAAGGAAAATATTTTATTCTATTTTTTTGTAGCAAAGTATGTTAAAAATATTTTACTAATACTGATGATACTAGTAAAAAATGGACTTGAAACTGATTTCAATACTATAATTGAGCATAGATACACAATTGCCTCTGCTTTCTTAGTTAAAGCGAAGGATACATTCAGACAAATGACCAATTTAGTCAAACACTTAACCAAAAAGAAAAGGAAAGGAATTTCTGATTGTCTGAGTGAAAGTATTTGGTTATTTGAGTCCAAATAAGCACATCATCATGGGGAAGGTGTCCGGTTGCTCAGTAAAGATTAAAAAAATAAAAAACAACTTTAGTTCACATTAATCAGATTAGACTTATTTAGACTAATGAGTGGGAGTCTGATGATGATTAATGTCAGTTTACTAGCACATAGTTCTGCTACTGTAGAAGGCAATAGGAGATCGGAACTAGGAGCCAATACAAAAGTAACGGGCGCTTGCGTTTGCAATGATTTTCTAAAAACAAGAGTTCATGAAGTTACCTAAGTCTTGATGATCTGAGAACAGAGCTCTTCTGCCCAAAGTACCGTGGGTGTGAAAATCCGTGAGCGCTCAGCCGACAGTTCACATGCTGCTGCCCGCTCCCCGTTAGTTCCTCCTGTTTCTGTGGCAGGGATGGGATCCTATATTTCTTCTGTGTTTTTTGTCACATGTGCAAGAATAACGAGACTAAATATTCGTATTTGCTTGACAGAGCCCTTTTCTAATTCTGGGCCTATTAGAACTTAATTTTCTCAGTCTCTCCGGGAGCTTTCAGCTCGAGTAAAGAGATAACTTTGGTGACTAAAAGAGATATGAAATAGACCATTTGATAAATTCAGGGGAAGAAATTATTTTCCATGTCCTACAGGTACATTTCAAACATAAAGGCATTTTAAAAAGCCATTGGAGTTTAGGAGTGAAGCCTGTGTGAGCACATCTGGGAAAATCCAGCTTTTGGGGATTTGAAATAGAATTGCATTTATCATTCTTAATTGCCTAAAAAGGTATTATAAGCCTTGATTACCTGAGATTGCTGTCTGAGTTCTTTTTGCTTTCTGAGAGACATCTGTTACAGTATTCTTTTGCAATCCCAAATAGAGCTTGTGAAAGAACATTGTTCACTTAATTGACATGTAAGGCTTTGATATCTGAATGTAGCTTTGACCTCCTGGGCTCAAGCGATCCTCTTACTTCGGCCTCCTGAGTAGCTGGGACCAAAGACACAAGCCACTGTGCCAGTTAATTGTTTTAATTTTTTGTAGAGAAAGGGTCTCACTACATTGCCCAGGCTAGTCTCAAACTCCTGGACTCAAGTGATCCTCCTACTTGAGCCCCCAAAGGTGCTGGAAGTATAGGTGTGTGCTACTGCCCCTGGCCTGAATATATTATTTTTAACATCATCTCTTTCTGATTTGAGGCATACAGAAACAATAATGTTGTCTATTCCAGTTTGGTTTCATAGCGTGAAGAGGCAGCATGCCTACCCAAATGAGACATACACAGGTTGAAATCCTATGGTTTCTTCACCTATCAAATGGAGGGAGATAATCTCTAAGTCAGAGGGTTTTTCGAAAATCACCTAAGATAAAGCATGCCCAGTCCCTAAGACATAGTAAGTGCTCAATAAATGTTAGTATGATCATTGTTATCTGAAACCAACTTACATACTGTTCTAACGACCTTCCAACTGGTTCCCTCTCCTATTCTTACTCCTCGCCCCAGTAGTCACGGTGACTTTTCTTAAACATATAAATTAATCTTGTGATCCCCCTACTTAAAACTACCAATGGCTTCCGTTGCTCTTAGAATAAACTCCAAGCCTTTTCCCATGACCCGCAATGACGCAGCCTGCGCTATGCGACCTGGCCCCTGCCTAGCTCTCCATCGCGGTCCCGCCTCTCTTCTCCTAGACCTCTAGTGTAAGGTCTTAGGTCTTTCTGCACTTCAAATGTTCAAAGACCCTTCCCCATCACTGCCTCTGCCTTTGTTATTTCCTCTTCTAAGTCCTCCTAGGCCATCACTGGATCTTTTCTGGAGTTTCGGTCTTAGATCTAATGTCATTTCCTCGAGCCATCCTTCCCAATCAATCTCTCCCTCCACCCCAGCTTGACTGAGGCGTGACTGACAAATAAAAATGATATATATTCAAGCTGTATAACGTGATGTTTTGATATATGCATACATTGTGAAATGATTGCCACGATCAAGCGAATGAATGTATCTATCACCTCACATAGTTACATTTTTGTGTGTGTCTGTAGTAAGAACACTTCAGATCTGCTCCCTTAGCGAGGGTTACGTATGCAATATGTTATTATTACTACCTATAGTCACCATGCAATACATTAGGTCTCCAGGACTTATTCAATTTATAGCTGCAAGTTTGTACCCTTTGACAAACATCTCCCCGTTTCCCTGACTCCCGACCCTTGATAAGCACCCTCCTACTTGGTTTCTGTGAGTTCCACTCTTTTAGATTCTACATAGAGGAGAAATCACGCAGTATTGGTCTTTCTGTGTCTGGCTTATTTCACTTAGCATAGTGATATCCAAGTTCATTCACGTTGTTGCAAATGGCAGGATCTACATCTTTTTCAAGGCTGAATAATATTTCATTGTGCATGTACGTGTGTGTGTGTGTGTGTGTATAAAGATACACATTACATACATTAGTACAACATCATTTTTGCCAAATGGGAAATATATTTAAATTTTGGAGTCTGTGTCTATCTCAAAATAAACTGTCATTTTTTGGTCAATGTATATGTGGAGGATATGGCCATATACACACACCACATTTTCTTTATCCATTCATCCACTGACAGTTAGGTTGTTTTTTATCTTAGCCACTGTTAACAATGCTGCAGTGAAAATAAGAGTGCAGATATCTCTTCAAGACAGTGATTTCATTTTCTTTGTATAGATGCCCAGAAGCATCAGCAGTCTTAAACAGCTCTCTCCTTACTCCACAAACACTCTTTATCAAATCACTGTTTTAGTTTTCTAATAGCACTACCACTATCTAAAACCACCTTGTTAACTGATTTGATCATTGTTTTATTTCCCAGTATCCCCTAGTAGAAAGTAAATCCCATGAGAGCGGGATTCTGTGTTTAACAAATAATAGGTATTCAATAAATAGCTGTTAATAAATGAATCAGGAAGAGTACAAACGCACTCAAGAAATATCATGAAATATATAATAATCCTTAGTACAAAATAAATTATATGTTCATTAAAGTGTAGGTGTGTATGTGTGGGGGGGGGCACAGAATTTTACAGTGGATCAGAGTGGTAAACAAACTCAGTGGTGATAGGGTTTCATAATTCTAGGAAAATTGGAAAGCCCTTTCCTAGAGGCCAGAGTCTCAGGGAACATTAGTGGAAGTGATCTGGCTTGAATGTGTATGCTCAGTTCAGACTAAAGACTTACTGTCCACACTTCTTTCTAGCCATGGTGTAATCCCATACTCACATGGACAATGAAACGATGCAGCGGAGAAGATGACAGGAATTTCCTCATGTGTGTTCATGTCCTCAGGGTCTGATTCCCTTAAAAGACAAAAGAAATAGGAGGTTTTCCTGATCTGAGGAAGCCTGAGTTCTCCAGTGTTCCTGTCTTTCCAGGTAACCACACAGCTTCCTCCTGGGGAGGGAGAGATGGGAACACGTCACTGGCCACCTTCCAAGCTCCTTAGAGCAGGAGTTCACGGGAAGAAGCACCCACATGTGCAGCCGTCTTCAGAACGCTGCACCTCCTGCCCCCAAACACCCTGACCTCTGCCTTTTCAAAGGCAGAATTTGATCCATTAATGTTCTCCAGTGTGGGTTTCATAAAGCATTTGGATGGGCCCTTCTTCACAAATGAATAAAAATGAGTAAAGTCCTCAGAATCAAAGGAAAGCCAGGACTGGCTTCCAGAAGCACGAGGCAACCCAGAGAGTCCATCTGCAGCCAAACCATGCAACAGACCCAGACACAGCTTAGAGGCTGGCAACAAGTCTGCCTGCAGGATCTGCCAAGGAACCAGATGCTGTTGCTTCCAAAGCTTGGCATCAGGGCCCCTGATTGCCATCCAACAAAGAGGAAAAATAGGAATGATATAATGTGGTGGGATAAAACACATCCCACCTCAACCTTTTTTATTACTCACTGAAAAAAAATATGGAAGATATTTATGGGAAAGTACCAATGTTTTTGGAAATATTGTACATACATTAGCTACAACACCATTTTTGCCAAATGGGAAATATATTTAAATTATGCAGTCTGCGTCTGTCTAAAAATAAATTGTCATCTTTTCTGATCAATGTATATGTCCAGGATATGGAAATGACTCTGCTAATTGAGGATGCTGTCAACCAGTGCACTTGTAAGTTACCAAGAAGTAAAGTTGTGAAGAAGTCTGTCTGTGTATGTGCATAAAATAGCAATTAATGTTGTTGTAATATAAAGTGAGTTTAAGGAAGATTGGGCTTTGAAAAAGAAGAACTCTCCAGTGAAGGTGGAGTGTTGAATTTCATGGTTCTGTAAAGTATTAGGAGTTATGTGAGGTTGGATGAGATAAGATGTTTATGAAAAAGTAGAATGTAGTGGAGAGCAGTGCATGCCAAGGCTCCAGGGTGGTATTAATAACCCACTATATGTGACAAAGTACTGTGCAAAGTACTGGTATGTATTGAAAACTCATTGTCATTTCTCTTCCTCTGGGTTTGAAATAAGCAAATTCATGTCAGTCTGATACTTGTGAAATTTCTATTGTTTTGAGAGTGACTCGAAATTCTCCATTTAAAAATTAGAAAAATAAGGTGGCATAAGCGATCGCCTCTTCATCGTCAGGTGAGATGACGGGTATGACGGATACCAACATGCTTCCGCTCTTCCCTGGATTCACACTCACCTGAGATTCCGCCCTCGAAGTCACTGCAGGCTTCGGCAGTGCCACGAGAGCTGATTCCAAGAGGCTTCGGCTGAAATGCATATCGCTTCAGCACATGATCACAGGCAAATTTGTCATCCTAGCTCACTGATAGGCATTTGAAAGTAGGAGTCGGTCTGTGAGTGACCAAGGAGACTGTGAGGGCTTTGGATAAAGAAGGCAAGCCTAGAGCCCATGACCGATGAGGAGGTGAGGGGGCAATGCTGTGATCAAGGTGGAACACTTGGAAAACCCTCCCCCTCTTCACTGATTTGCCAGCTTGGAGCATTATTGCATATGCTGTCTCAAAACTGAGAATCTAGCACAAATACCTTAAAAAATAAAGTCTTTGGTCTAAAATGCATTTGCTTTCTAAGTTGTCCATTTAAATGTGAATAGTTGCCATTCAAATATTATTTCTTAACCCCAGATCCTTGGGTTCTTCATATGAATAATTAAAAAAAAAAAGACGATCAATTTGAATAGCATACAAAGATCATTTCAGAAAGAATGATGAGATTTTAAATTTTTTCATTTTAATTTTTTTGTATTTTGTACAACTCCCACACTTCACAAAAAGAAATGTGGTGGAAAGAAATACAGCAGTTTCATGTAGAATTTCCCAAAGATCTCAAGACCCTGGACCTTGTTTTCAGAGAAAATGATTGCATTAAGGGGCAGCCTGAAAGGCCTGAGTTCAATTGCCTGCCCCTCATGGAACAAGTGTAATGCACACAGACACAAACACTTGTCCACAGGAGCCACGCACATTTCAAAGACCAGAGAGAGATTAGTAGACCCGTCTTGGTTTTCAGGTCTTGAAAAAACAAACTACCAAGGCCTTCAGCTTAATAGCTCTGAGGTTGCCAATTGCTGGAACAAGGCAAGGTTATACTAATCTCTTACAGGTAAGAAAACAATTGAGACAATGTTTCAGCCACAATTTGACCTTATTACTATTATTATATCTCATTATTTACACCACTTCACATTAGCCCCCCAAAAAGAGAAAAAGTGTTTTTTATTATAACACCCGCAAAACCATAGAGATTTACAAAAGTATATTTTTAGTACATTTCCAAATTGGAGTAGGAGGTCAGGTCTAGCTCAGGTTAAAAAATATTATGATATAAACACAAATTCATCACTGTTCCAGTCAGCAGATCATACCTTCCAGAGTGGCAGGCAAGGACCATGAGTTGTGTCACTGCAGAGAATGATAAATCACTGTGGAAGACATAACAACCAGAATCGTCGCCACCATGTAATAGATCATGATGCACCCGATCTTTTCCAAACGTTATTTACAGTTATCAGGGTTGAGGACAGCAAAGCGCAAATGGATATTAATCTTTGCTCTCCCGGGTCTCGGCCGACTCAGGGTTCCTGTCTCTTCGACTCTGCCCATAATTTCCAGCAATGTGATAAGCTCTAGTTATGTGCAGTCTGTCCAAAAGGGATAAAATATAAATATTTCCAAAAAGAAAGAGTGTTTCAAAGCCCATCAATCAAAGCCTTTGAGAACTCTGTTACTGTAGCATTCTGGAAAGGATTGCGATGTGAGAATTTGTTCCAGAAAGGAGCTAGTGAAGTAAATGATGGAGGCCACGTTATGGAAAGAGGAGGAGGTGGGGTGAAGGTGGGAGGCTGGGCAGAGCCGGCCCCCAGGAAGCTGGAGCAAAGCGGCTTACCTAACCCACAACCCTGGCGCATGAACTGGAGACCTTTTCTTTAATGCCTGTAATAGAACTGCTATTTTATCTTCACATACCTTCACTTTCCAACTGTATGAATTAAGGAGATGCTTGTTTCCCTGACATCCAACATATGACCTTAGGTTAGGACTGCGTTCACACCTTCTCAGTCCTAGACCCTGTCACTTTTGGAGGTCCCAACCCCACTCAGTATCACACGTATTAAAATGTACGTGCATCCCACGTTAAATATAGAGGGTATTTTTTTGCTATAAAAATAAATTTTAAAATTGTAATTTTGCTTTTGAAATTTTTTGGCTATGAATAATTTAAATCATGATTGGCAGTGGTTCCTGGCAGTTCTTGTGCCTACTTAGGAATTCTTGCCTGCGAGAGAGAAAAATCTATACATTGTTTTCAAGGGTGGTGTCATTTTTATTAATACTAAATTTAACAATCGAGATCATCCTAATGCCATTTCTGCAAATAAAATATTTATTAATTTGAATTGTATAGTTTTCTTTGAGGGGGCCAATGAATGTTTCAATTCTCAAATAATCTCATGGGGCCTTCAATACCTTGTTGCCTAATGGCTGGAATCAGCTGTCCCAAGTCCTGGAGTAAAAGTATCGTGCTGGGGGGTGAGGACCCCATTCATTAGACCCTGCATCGCTGTGAACTGAGTTCCCTGGCTCTCTGGTCTCTCTGTGTGTCCCTCACAATACAGCACACAAAACTCATTCAGGTGCCCAGGGAAGCTGTCCTGTGGTGGAGGGAACATCAGGGCAGTCCACGGTAGAGATCTGTCGCAAGGATGATTCCAAAGCCTCAAAGAGTAAGACTGTCCCTTTTATGTGCTCCCGATTTGTGATCTCCCTTTCAATAGAATTTAACCCTTGGGATGACAGTCCCTCCTGACAAGGCCCTATCCTTTCCCTTTCTGGACCCCAGGCATGCTTTCAAATCTACCTTGCGTCTATTGGCTTAGCAGTAAGTTTCTTTAGGATTTAGGCCTTAGGTATACCCTTTCCAACATTTCTAACCGCCATAGAAACTGAGAGAATATGCAAATGCCTCCTCCTCAGCTCAATTTGGGGAGGGTGTGTATTTGTGTGGGGGGAGTGTCTCCCGGATTTATCTCCCTGCTTTAATCTGCTTTCAGACCAGTGCAGAGAGATAGAGCCTGTGAGGTATATTTTAACTATTCCTTCAGTTAAAATAGGCAGGACTAAGAATTCTCTTCTCTGCCTTTCTCTCATCTTTGATTACACTGGTGGGTTTCTTTGTCCCCTTCTGCGTTGTGGAGGCGCCATCTTGGATCAGCCCCACCCTTCCTGCCTTGGTCAGTCCGTGTAGATTGTGACTGGGACCCTGCAGGGTTGCCCCTCAAATCGTCCAGAGTTTCACAAATCACGTCTTGGCTTTACATCACTCTCCTCTCGGGCATTGCCCACACTCAGCCCAGCGGAAATCTCAGCATGAATAACCACACCGTGACAAGCTCTATTTTCACAAAGCTTGGTTTACAATGACCAACTCACAGCATTTTAACGGCAACCCTCCAGCACTTCTACTGTGACTTCTAAAATACTCAGGATAACAGTTTTATATTTTACTTTCTCTTAGTTTTTTGCTACCTTCCTGGTCATTCGTAGTAAGTTTCCTGGTCCAGCTGTTACCTTCTCCCAGAGACGAGACCCCTCCTACCACCCTGTTCACAGTCACCACAGTCACCGCTACCTTTCAGGATTCCTGCTCCCAACTTGGCTGTTTCTTTTTATCCCTAAAGAACTTGCCACCTTTTAACCTACAGTGTAATTTACTTACTTATTATAATGTTGTAATGCATATTTTTAAAGTCCCCTCACCAGAATTAAGATTTATTAGAACAGGAATTTTTGTTCATTGACTCTGACATAAAACAAACACCTGGAACATTTCATGGCACAGAGTAGATACTCAACAAACATTAGTTAAACAAATAAATTAACACTATTTCTTCCAGCCCTGAAGTCAGGGTCTTAGGTAAAAACCTCTCCTAGCTGGTGCTACCGTTTCTTGATTAAATATTGCCATTTATAAACCTATTCAAGGTGTCTCATCTGAAAGTCCTCTGAACACTCATAGGTCCTTTTCTTCCTGGTCAGACCCTGACAGTGCAGCCATCTCACTAATTGTGTGAACACTTAGTAATCACCCAGTCAGGGCTTAGGTTGAGTGGTACAGCAATTGACTTCCTTGTCTCAGAAGCCTTGTGTATGGAACAAGCATGCTCAGTAAGCTTCCCACATCACCAGAACATGTCTGTGTTTAACTGGGAGTTCACCAATAACAGGACCGAATGTGACAAATGTAATGATACATTTATTTTGCCAAAATGCTCTTCTACAGCGTACCACAAACAAGTTACAAATATCTCTATAAAAGAGAAGTCAAACCTGAAGAGACGAAATGAGGGGAAGATTCCATCTGTTTTCACTTTGCTTCAAAAGGCAAAACTTAAACCAATAGGTAGATGCCTCAGGAAGATACTGGAGTATGAGAAAGAACATTCGTACAATTAGACCTATTCAGACACAAAACGGTTGCTTGAATCTGGACATCTCTGGTGCCTGGAAGAGTTGCTTGGGAGCTGAACGTCACCTGTCAGGGACACTGTGAAGAGCTTTCCTAAGATGAGTGAAGGGTCAGACGGAGCAACTTTGGAGGTCCTTCCTGGACTGAGACTCTACGAGACCATGGATTCTATTGACTCAGTTCCTTGATAACCACCCTCCCAGTCTCTGTTTCTATGAGTTCAACTCTCTTAGATGCTGCATAAAAAAGAGATCATGTAGTGTTTTCTTTCTCTGTCTGGTTTATTTCACTTAGTACAATGTCCTCCAGGTTCGATCACGTTGCTGCGAATGGCAGGATTTCCTATTCCTGGTCCTCTCCTATTCTAAGAAAACAGGGAGTATCACCTTAGCGAGGAGAGGAATAAACTGAGGCATGAGGAAACTGAACAGATGACCTGAATTTTTACAGTGAAAACTCATGAAAAGAGCGTCTATATTTCTGAATTCATCTTTCCTTCACATCAGATATAATTAGCTTTCAAAGTGAAAAGTATCAATCAAACATGAAGGACAAGGCAGAAATGTTTCCATATTCTTTCTACTTGGATAAAACAGAATCAGCTCCTAGACTTCAAAATTCCCTTCACAGAATCCAAAATGAAGTTGAGGTAACCTAATGGGAATGATATGCAACATTTTTTTACTTTTTTGAGACAGGATCCCACTCTGTTGTCCAGGCTGGAGTGCAGTGGCGCCATCTCGGCTCACTGCAACCTCCCTCCACCTCCCGGGTTCAAGTGATTCTCCTGCCTCAGCCTCCCGAGTAGTGGGATTACAGGCATGCACCACCACACCCGGCTAATTTTTGCGTTTTTAGTAGAGATAGGGTTTCATCATGTTGGCTAGGCTGGTCTCAAACTCCTGACCTCAAGTGATCCACCCGCCTCAGCCTCCCAAAGCGCTGGGATTACAAGTGTGAGCCACTCCCCCAGCCCACCATGATTTTTAATTGCCTCTCAGAGTCGTCAAGAACATTCCACAAGGAAGAAGATAGGGAACAGATAAAGTAGGTGCCAGAGGGGTTCACAGGATCAGCATAAACTCATAGGCTGAAAGCTGGAAAGAGCGCTGCCTCTGGGCATGAGATGACTTAAAGTACTCTCCAGGCACAGAGGCTCACACTTGTAATCCCAGCACTTTGGGAGGCTGAGGCAGGTGGATCATGATCAGGAGTTTGAGACTGGCCTGGCCAACATGGTAAAACCTTGTCTGTACCAAGAATACAAAAATTAGCCAGGCATGATGGTGGTCGCTTGTAATCTCAGCTACTCAGGAGGCTGAGGCATAAGAATCACTTGAATCCGGGAGGCAGAAGTTACAGTGAGCTGAGATCCCACCACTGCACTCCAGCCTGGGCAATGGAGGGAGACTCTATCTCAAAAAAAGAAAGTAACCATTTTGCAACCCCTGAAGAAGTAACTGACTTGAGTGAAGACAGTCAAAAACTTAAAGTTATAGCCAATACCACTAGCATGATGCTTCTCAGATAGATACTTACAATAGTAGTTACCATCAGCCCCTTTCCCCTAAACTCTTGAAGGAGTCATTCAAATGATTTGTGTTGAACCTATCAGTTTCAAAACACTCAAAAACTGCACCTGTGGCCACCGTTCGCCTCCCTGCTCCTGGATGGAGGGACTAGGATGGGAAGATTCAAGGGGAGCTGTGTATTTTCCAGGCTCCAGGAACTCTTAGTCACCTCCAGGACGGGAAAACAGGAAATTGGCAGAGGCTGGAATTGTATAGACTTTAGTTCCAGAATTGGAGAGGGCGATACAGTTTATTTTTCTTTATGTGCTAGATGTTTTCAAGTGAGCCAAACACCACGAGACTAGGAGCCACTCTGGAGTATTTTCATTAGGAAATCTTGAGTCTTAAGAATTTTGAAGGTTGTTTTTCTCATGAAGAAGAAAGGATGCCATCTATCAGGAAGATGTGGATTCTAAAGACAAACTGATGCCGTTGAAGAAAATTAATACTGCTTTGAAGATTTAGCCCATCAAGAATCCTGAGGTTCCAAGCTTGGACACTCACAGAAATCCATCGGTGCCGGGACTTAGGGAGCCCTCTTCCTTCCGCGGAACATACCGCGCTGTTGAGTACAAGGCTTCCTGTGTTCTCACCACTTCTCCCTGAGTGCTCCTCCTTCCCTTTGTCCTTGGGCTGGATTGTAACATGGTCAGAGAACTTCAGGCTGTGGACTGAGCTTTTATAAACCGATTTTCCCGTGAGGGGATGAGGAGGGTGGTTCTAGGGAACAATCATTTATCTATTTTAGTTCTTTCATTAACTATAATCTGAACCCCTTCTAAAATTAAGGAGACCTTGCTAAAGGTCACTGGAAAGCTGACATGCATTACCCCTGCCTCATAATTGGACATCACACCTCATTTGCGATTCTTTTTTAGCTTGAAGGTATTGAGTGTGAGGGTTATCTCTCTTTACTCTTTCCTCTTTCTTTCCTTAATAATGTCTCTCTCTTTTTTTTATTTTTATTTTGAGACAGAGTCTCAATCTGTCGCCCAGGCTGGAGTGCAGTGGCATGATCTTGGCTCACTCAACCTCTGTCTCCCAGGTTCAAGTGATTCTCCTGTCTCAATTTTCCAAGTAGGTAGAATTACAGGCACACACCACCACACCTGCCTAATTTTCGGGTTTTGCCATGTTGGCCAGGCTGGTCTTGAACTTCTGGGCTCAAGTGATCCACCTGCTTTGGCCTTGCAAAGTGCTGGGATTACAGGCATGAGCCACTGCTCTAAGCCACAAACAATCTCTTTTTTTTCATGTTCACAAAATTGGCTCCCTACTTCTTTTCTCTCTTTTATATAGCACAGAATCTTGCTTGAGTGCTCTAATGCCCTGAATTTGGGGAGAGGAAGTGCTGTCCTTCAAACCACCTCTAAACATGACCATTTCCTTACCATGGAGCGTATGTTTAAGGAAGAGAAATATGCAGACCAGGGGTCATTAAACTATGGCCTGAGGGCCAAACTGGGCCTGCCACCTACTTTTTAAAATAAAGTTTTATTAGAAGATGGTCATGCATATTTGTCTATATACTGTCAATGGCTTCTTCTGGGCTAAAGCGGCAGAGCTGAATAGTGGCCACAAAGGCTGTATGGCCCACCCAGTCTAAAATATTCACTATTTGGCCCTTTACAGAAAGAGTTTACTAATCTCTGGTCTAGAATACTGTATGATTAAAAGAGCACGTGATAGGGAGCTGAAAAATCAGCAGCCAAGACTCAGCTGTATCTCTAATTACCTCTGCAGCTGTGGACAAGTCACTTTACCTCTCTGTTTCTTCTTGGTTTGGAAAACAAGAGAGGTGGCCTAGATGTTCTTGAAGTTTCTTTCAGGGACTTAAACTTTGTCATCTGTTTTCTCCTGGATGAGCTCTAAGCCAACACTATCACTCCAAAAGTTTTCTGGCACCATCCTGTCACTTGGTGTCAGGAATATCCCTGATCCCCATTCCAGAAGCTTCTTCTATTGGGCTATGCACTCTCAGGCAGGCCCTTCCTCTGTCCTCATCATAATGTACATGTCCTTTCTTCAGGTACTTGCTCTGCGACTGAGCAGGCAAATCTAACAAACTAACCCCAGCTGCAGCCACTCAGCTATAGCCGTGCAGGCTTGGCACAGCTGCGAGTTATTTCCCACGTCCAGGAGCTAGGGCAAAGCTCTGCTTCTCCACACACTCTCCTTAAAGAAATGAACAAAAACCAGAACCCCAACAACAACAACAACAAAAAACTCTGTATCACCTTTCATCAGGAATGAAAGATCCCTCCACGGGAATCCTTTTTAAAATCTTTCACAAATCTTGGTGGTCCCATTATAGGGTCACCCATGGAACAGCTGACAAGAACCTCCTGTCTGTTTTTGGAGAATCTCTGCCACGTGAGTTCAAATACTTGCTATGTCTATAACTCGCCATGTGACCAGGCATGGAGTATTTACCCTCTCTGGGCCTCAGGCTTCTCCATGTGCAGAGTGGAGATAACAGTGCCCACCTTGTAGGCTCGTTCCAAGATTATAGCAAAGGATATAAACGCCTTCATAAAAGTATTCTCACTAAAGTGATGTCTTTTCAAAAAATGTGTCCTCCTGGGTGGTTGTTACTGGCCCTGCCTGCGTTCCTCTCCACGGGGGAGACCCGGATGGGCCGGCCTTCCACATCTTGAGTCTCTGAGGTCCTCAGGTAGTTTAGAAAAGTTGGAAGCGTGTCAGGTAGAAGTCTCTAGAATGCCAGGGAACCAGACTCCAGTCTGCTCTAACTTCAACCCCTGTTGCCTCTCTGAAGACACAGGGAGTACAGCGTGGTCATATTATGGGATGGCAACCAGGGCTGCCCTTCCTGGGATCACTGAGCAACTGGAATCGGCCCTTTCTTCTGGCTTTCAAAGTTACAGCAGTTCACAGATCCTTGCTGAAACTGATTTTTGCTTTTGACCTCCCAAATTAAGTCTAGAAACTTCTCCAGGGGAGGTACCATGTTTTTACTCCTTCTGTGCTGTGTATACAGGGCTCAGCATATAGTCAGGGGCTCCTCAATGAGGGGTAATTAATCCTGACTGATTATAGATGAACTCATAAATAAAGGAGTTAGTGGACTGGATACTGGGGAAGGGAAGCCTTGAATATGTAGCCTCATTCTTTGCATAAAACAAGGATGGAAACAGAAGGGAAGATGAGGGAGCTGTAAACAGTGGATTCTGGAAAGGAAAAATGGTACCCAGCAAAAGCCGGAACTAGCAGCATCCCACAATGGCCCAAGCACGGGCAGGCCAATTGTCCAGCCCCAGGGCGCTCGGTGCCAGTCCCCAATCTCGGAGTTGCCAGGCCTCCCCGGGCTTGGTGGCAGAGCCCACACTGCTGTCGGGAGCAGTCATGCGTGTTGCCTCGGCAGCCCAGGCCTCGCGGAGCCGTGCCAATTTACCTTCTGCTCCAAAGGCCAAGCCACTTCATCCAGCAACTCTGCAGACCCTGTCCGCTCTCTGACATTTGGGAGATGGCAGCTCCTCGACTGCAGCAAATAGTTTCAAAGAAAAATGCAAAAGCAATCCCTTTTCTTTCGGCTGAGAGGGTCCCCCAACGTGTCAGGTTTACTAGTTGACCGTTGATGCATCAATTCTGAACAGTTTCTGCCTGTGTTTCTGTAGACCTGTAGGGCTCCCTGTTCTCTCTCTCATTCTCTCTTTTTTTTTTTGAGACAGGGTCTTGCTCTGTTGCCATTGTGGAGTGCAGTGGCGCAATCTCGGCTCACTGCAACCTCTGCCTCCCGGGCAGCGATTCTCGTGCCTCAACCTCCCGAGTAGCTGGGATTACATTCACAAGCCGCCACACCCAGCTAATTTTTGTATTTTTAGTAGAGATGAGGTTTCACCATGTTGGCCAGGATGGTCTTGATCTCCTGACCTCGTGATCTGCCCCCCTCGGCCTCCTAAAGTGCTGGGATTACAGGCGTGAGCCACCACACCCGGCCAGGGCTCTGCTCTCTCTTAGGGACAATGCATAGGCCTGTGCCCAGCCCTGAGCAGCCTGGGCACACCTCCATAATGCTGAGCCACGGTGCACCTTTTCCCGGGGGGTGCTTCTGCTGTTCTTTGTGCTTTGAGAAACCCTCATGCCATCTGGGGCTGAGCCGAGGATGCAGATCCACAGTTCATTCTCACTTATTTTGGTTCAGCTTTAAATGCTGTTGCTCCTCCCCGTGTTGGGGAGTTCAGGACTTACAGTTGCTAAGGCCTCAGATCTGTGAGATCAGTTGCTCTGTGGGTGATGCGTTCCCTGCTTTTCAAGGCCCACAGAGGCACACTCTGCCACTGTCCTTGAATAAGCAAGCAGACCCTCCCGATGCCGTGTGGGAACCATGATCGCAGCACCTGCCCTCTTCTCGGAGACAGGTAATTAGCGGTAAAGAACCCTCTGGGTTCAAGTCATGTCTCTACAACTTACCTCCTGGGTGTCCTTCAACAGGTTATTATTTTCTCTGTGCCTCAATGTTCTCATCTGAAAAGTAGAGCTGAGGGTGGTGTCCACTTCGTAGGGTTGCTGTGAGAGTCAGATGAGTTAACATATGACTTGCTAGCAACACTATGGCTTCATGTTAGCAATTAAAATGCTCCCCAGGCCGTGCAGTCTTGGGGACCTGGCCTTAATCGTTGGCGTTGAGTGCTTGTGGGAAATCTGGCTCTGCCTCCCGCTAGCTGTGCAATCCTGGAGAGAACACAGCTGCTGTGCATCTCAGTTTTCTCACCGGCAGATGCAACAATAGTTATGGCTACAGTTGTAATGAAAATCAAATGAAGTCACATAGATGAAAACGCTCTGCGAAGAGCATAACGCCACGCAAATGCTAAGCGATGGGGTAATACTGTCTAGAACGGATGACTGGTCTGTTCCCTCTTTAAAACCTTCTTTCCTGGGGGAGGGATTCCAGAACTGGCCCTTGCTGCCTGCCGAAGCTCTGCTGCCCGGATGGTGAATACATTTTTCTTTGTGTTGCTTTAACGGAATTTCTCCCATTTGGTCCTGTGAAAGCATGAGCAAAAATTAGTCCTCACCAACTCATGACACAGCAAAGTGGAAAAGGCCAGGCCAGAGGGCAGGTGTTCCCGTGCGAGCCCAGGTTTCCAGGTAAGTGCCCGTGTCCCTGGTGCAAGCTGCCGAACGTTTTCTCTATGAGATCTCTTCATCATTAAAGTGAGGACAGCAAGCACATCCCTGCTCACTCATTTGTTCAACACCTGCTTATCACAGCCTCTTCTGCCGTCCACCCTGCACGGGGCACAGAGTGGACAGATCGGATAAGATGCTCACTAAGGAAGGTGACAGGGTCTGCTACAGATGAAACCCTGCAGGTCCTTTGAATGCTAGTCACATCGTTTGCTTTAGAAGTCTCTCTGCTGCTTTTTCATAAAGTACCCACAACTTAAATTGCTCAGATAGCACATTTATGAGCAACATAAACCCACCACTGCAGACAGGCCCAAGCAATATACAAGTACTAAAGTTACCCAGGACTCTGCAAATGCCATTTCTAACTTTTGTTTCCATTCTTGCTTTTTACTTTACCAGCGCCTGCTCACAGGTGAAATCTCAAACTGATCAGCTCTGAACCCGGGAAGTCACCATGTTGCAAGAAATCTCTGGTTTGAGTGCTCTCTCCCTGTACTCCTCCCGACAGAGAGCAAGCTACTGGGCCACATGTGGTGGTTCACACCCACAATCCCTGCACTTTGGGAGGCTGAGGCAGGTGGATCACAAGATCAGGAGTTCGAGACCAGCCTGGCTAATATGGTGAAACCCCGAGTCTACTAAAAATACAAAAATTAGCCAGGCATGGTGGCACGCACCTGTAATCCCAGCTACTCGGGAGGCTGAGGTAGGAGAATCGCTTGAATCTGGGAGGTGGAGGTTGCCGTGATCCAAGATTGTACCATTGCATTCCAGCCTGGGCAACAGTGAGGCTCTGTCTCAAAACAAACAAACAAACAAACAAAACCCACCCTGGTGCGCTGTTTCAGTCCTGCAGAATGTGCAGGAGCTGGCCCGTTCCTATTCACCTCAATGGAAGCAGTGTGCCTGCGTCTTCAGTTGAAGGCAAAGACAGTGATTGGCATGGGTTGTCTGGCCCAATGTCGTTTCTCTTTTTTTCTTTGTTTTGAGATGGAGTCTCACTCTGTTGCCCAAACTGGAGTAAAGTGGCGTGATCTCTGCTCACTGCAACCGCCACTGCCCATGTTCAAGCAATCCTCCTGCCTCAGCCTCCTAAGCTCCCGAGTAGCTGGGACTACAGGCGCCCACCACCACGCCCAGCTAATTTTTTATATCTTTAGTAGAGATGGGGTTTCACCATATTGGTCAGGCTGGTCTTGAACTCATGACCTCAGGTGAACCACCCGCCTCGGCCTCCTGAAGTGCTGGGATTACAGGCATGAGCCACTGTGCCTGGCCCCCAGCATCTTTTCTAAGCAGCAAACCCTGGGGGAGCCAGACCCTTTTGGAAATCCTACCATTCTCACTCTCCTGCCTTCCCATAACCGGACAGCTGGAGCAGGTGGGCGGCAGGCCTGTGGTTAGCACTTCACCTGCCCCCGCCCATCCACTCACGGTACCCTGAAGGTGAGCTTGAAAAACACCCAGGCTCGACACAGGGCAGAGTGAGGAGTAGGCCTTCCTGGCTGAAAATGCCGCGCCTGGTGGTCGAGCCCTCAAAGGTGCTTGTTTCCATTTTATTGGGTGGCAGGTGTGTGGGGCCAGCCATTCACCAATTGCACAGAGTGCTAGATGCTTCCCTAGACAATAAACTGTGAGGAGAGAAAACAGAATCTACTGAACTTGGTTGGAAAAAATGAGCATCAGGAGAAAAACAACTAAAGCAAAAAAGGAGTGGCGAGGGCAGCCTTCCCAAAAGTAAAGAAAAAGTGGTAAAAATCAATCTGGACTGTGATGAGAGGAAACGTCTTCCTTTGGACACTGCTCTCAACATTGCATGATCAGGATTTGCCTTCCGGTCTTTGGAGAACTAAGTGAGAGTATGTAATAAGGGACTATGAAAGATCTCTCTCTCTCTCTCTGTCTCTCTCTGTCTCTCTCTGTCTCTCTCTCTCTCTCTCTATATATATATATATATATTTTTTTTTCTTTTCTTTTCTTTTGAGATGGAGTTTTGCTCTTGTGCCCAGGCTGGAGTGCAGTGGCATGATCTCAGCTCACTGCCGCCTCCACCTTCTACTTTCAAGCTATTCTCCTGCCTCAGCCTCCCGAGGAGCTGGGATTAGAGACATGCACCACCATGCCCAGCTGATTTTTGTATTTTTAGTAAAGACAGTGTTTCACTATGTTGGCCAGGCTGGTCTTGAACTCCTGACCCGCCTCGGCTTCCCAATGTGCTGGGATTACAGGCGTGAGCCACCGCACCCAGCCAAGATTTATATTTTTTGATCTGGCAATTGAACCTCTAAGATCATAACCCAGAGAAGTAATGCAAAAAAGAAGGAAAGAAAGAAGAAAGAAAGAAAGAAAGAGAGAAGGAGGGAAGGAAGGAGGGAAGGAGTGAGGGAGGGAGGGAGAGAAGGAAGGAAGAAGGAAAGGAAGGGGACAGGCTGTAACTAAAAATGAAATATAAAATTTCATCTTGGGATGACATTATAGCTATATGTATATAAATATTCAGCCCAAATACTCAGAGGACCTTGGGGCAGTGGAGCTACTGTGTATGATACTACAATGGTGGATATGTGTGATTACAAATTTGTCCAAAACCATTGAATGTACAACACCAAGACTGAACCGTAATGTAAACTACGGATTCTGGATGATAATGATGCATCAATGTCGTTCATCGAGTGCATCCAATGTACCATTCTGGTCTGGAATGCAGCCATGTTGGGCTGAAATTATAGATATAGATGCAGAGACATAGAAATTCAGCCTTAAGATATTCAGGAATAGTGGAATGGCCAAGCCAAGCTATCAGTACAGTGATCTATTCTATGGCCACTTAAGAGATAAGAATGGTGTGTATGCTAATATATGGAGATGTATTATGGATCCGATAAGATGCTCACTGAGGAAGGTGACAGGGTCTGTGTGTGTGTGCGTGTGTGTGCACGTGTGTGTATACACCTCCATATGCTAGCATAAACATCGTTCTTATCTCTGTATATTTATATATACACATACATATATACACACATACATATATTCACATACACACACATATATATAAACCATAGTATGTGGACGGAGCAGAATGCAGTATCGTATCCACACACTGATGTAAATATGTGTATGTGTGCAGTTTTAAAGCTCAGAGAGAAATTTGGAATGAAGTAAATAATTAAAATCTTAACTTTCCATTTTTTTCCCTGTCAAATACTTAAGGGCACAATAAAAAAATTTGAATTTAAAAAGAGAAGTGAGCATGTGGCACAGTCAATGAGAACTTGGAGGGTCCAGAAACTGAGTAAGAGAAACTAAATTAAAACTCCAATGGCCACGGGCAAGAATGGGAATTGCTATTCTCACAGTCTCCTCCGCCCTGCCCCGAACTCCTGGCCTCCACGCGACTCACTGTCAGCCGTCATTAGAAATGCAAAATCTTTAAAAAGAAGACGCTACTTTCCTCTTCTT
The DNA here is from genome assembly GCF_030222135.1 of Aotus nancymaae. Classification (NCBI taxonomy): domain Eukaryota; kingdom Metazoa; phylum Chordata; class Mammalia; order Primates; family Aotidae; genus Aotus; species Aotus nancymaae. The sequence goes on from NW_026988445.1 coordinate 28,367,878, forward strand.
TTTAAGGGTTTTGCATTTCTAACCTCTGGTTTTTTTCCTCTCAGGTTAGAAAGAGCGAATGCCAAGAGACAAGGCCCTTTCTGAGTTCTTCCCTGGCTGGCTTCCCCAGGCCTCCCCTACACAGGGCGGTGCCCATGACGAGGGTCCAGAGCTTTCCAAGTGCTCCAACTCCACGTTTTGTGGCCCGAGCTCTCTCAGGGCAATGTGTGAAGGGAGAGAAGGCACATTCCACAACCCCAGAGTCCAGATCTGCCACTGGCAGCAGGTGTCCGGACCCCAGATCCAACAATGGGCTCCCCTGGTCCAGCCGCAAAACATTTATAACCTCTCCAAGCAGTCCTCTGGCAGGGAAGGCACAGCGCGAGCTCGGGAAGCTAATGACCTTGAAACTATCCATTTATCTTGGCCTTTCCCCCTCCGCGTGAAATGCCACAAAAAGTGCCAGTCCCTCTCCTTCTCTCTGAAGAAGGATGAGCGGAGCCAGAAAGCCATGCTTCTCCCTTGCTTTTCCTCCTGGGCCAGGCCCAGGGTTGGAATACCAATGGGAACCGGGAGGAGAGGAAATCATTCTTGATGATCCAGGCTGCCTCTCCGAATCCTCCATGAAGGGAGAGAGCTCACCTGAGTTCGGCTTCAAAGCCTAATGTTTGTCGGCTTCTCCATAAATCTTCATAAGTAGACAATGCTGATTCCTAACAAACCTCCTGCTTGCAGCCAGAGACTGGCGACAACTCTCCCAACTCGAGCCGCGTTGGCAGCCAGTGGTGGCCAACATAGCTCCCAGTTACCTCCGCCCTCCCACCAAGGGGAGGAGGACGGCGGCCACCCCGAGGAATTTGAGCTTCTGAAATCAATCGCTCTTCTCAGTGGCCCAGCATCTGCTTCGGCGACTGCCCTCACCCTGGCACGGGGACATCGGCTTCCTGCTGGGGCTCGCTGAAGCCAAGAGCTGGCACAGTGAGATTCCCCTTTGTTTACGGTGTGGGCCACTTGGGTGTGAGATGTTTCCTCTCCTCTTGCCTGCAACACTCAATTGGATTTGGGTTAAACAACAAATTCATGGGCTGTGGCTGGGTTGAGAAGGCAACTGTCTCAAGCCTGGAATCCAAACAAACAGGACCAAAATCAACAAAGAAAAATAAAGTTGCTGTGTGTCTGAAAAAGAGAAAGCCGGTTTCAGGATAAAAAAAACTCATCTTCCCCAATACCTGCACCCTTCATTTTATGAGATCGTTTTCTTGATAACATTTCTTTGTCTTTTACTCCCGTCAAATCCACGTTTCTCTCCTTTAGGGGAACCTACCAGGGCCATGTGTGTTCTTCCTGTATCGGAACACACCAGGCTCCTTTCTCTTTTGGCTTTTTTGAACCTCATTTCCAATGCCTCCCAGAAGGCAACGTGAAGGAAGGACATTTAGGCAAAACACCTTGAGGAGGGAAGAAAAGAACTAGGGGCTGATATAATGGTCTGTCATGCAAATTGCTGATTTATGGCCCGCGCGCTCTCTCTCTCTCTCTCTCTCTCTCTCTCTCTCTCTCTCTCCAGAGTGGTTTTTTATTGTTGTAGTTGTTGTTGGTTTTTTTCCCAAGTCTGGCTTTAAGGATAAAAATATATTATTTTCAGGTCAATCAAAAGTAGTTGCATTTAAAGTTCCCAGGCTGCCTTAGCTACATGAAAAGGTAGGTTCGTTTGTTTGCTAGCGTATTAATGTGTGAAACGGTTCAATTAATCCTTCCATATGATGTCTGAATAGGTTATTATAAGGTGCTTAGAGATTTGGCAGGCTAAGCCCCATCTTTCTTTCAAGATGTTAAGAAAATGAATGTAAATGCAGGAAACACTGTATGTGGGGCATCTGCTGTCCAACTTTATAATTTGAATGTCAGGGCAATATTTAGGAAAAGTTAACCACAAGAACAAGGACACGAGCTTCTAGCTGGAGTTGATTCTTCTGCTGAATTCCGTTACTCACATTTGATCCTAAGGGACTTGAGACTTGATCGCCTTCCAGCTTCCCAATCCTTTTGTCTTAGTTAAGGCTCCTTTGTCTCTGTCTAACAAAAAGTAACTTGACCTCATTTGAACCAAGAAGGGAGCTGATTAGAAAGTTACTAAGGTATCTCACAGAACCCGGAGGCAGTGAGGTCTCTCCAGGAGCACAAAATAGGAGGCGGACGGATACCAGGAGTCTACGCTGTGCTCCTGCTCTGTTTTCTCCTTGTCTTTCCTGTTTAGTATTATTATTATTTCTCTTCTCTGAAGGTTGGTTTTCTCTGCTGATGCTTTCATGTGGGGGAAGATGGTAAACCCACCTCTTGAGCTTTAAAATGTGCCTGAATTCCATCCCATGTGGAGAAAATGGCCACTTGCAACGTAGGATTCCACCTTGGCAATCATACATTCACATACCTGTGCTCTTTCTTGTTGCCCCATCTGCACCGTTTGTCTGTTTGCCTTGTTCCTTTCTCAGTGCACCCTGTTCTTGTTACATGAGTTTGACAGTTTTCACCTCTCATTTAGGATGCTAATTAGACTCACTTAGGATGCTAATTAGATAGTCGTGTTCTTTATTTATTCACTTTTCAATTTTCTATTGTGTTCGCTTAATTATCTTCTTTGTTTCAGGATCAGTCTATTGTGTTTCATCTGTTTTGCTTTGTTTTCTTGCTATTCCTTTTATTCTGAAGTCTGGTTCACTTTGGTTTTCCATTTATAATTCAACATAGGAGAGTGGCTTGACTTGTTTCTAGATGACTCGGGGAGTTTCCCTGTGGTTTCATGTATGTGTCGATTTTTCTGCTTGATACGGTTTGGATCTGTGTCCCTGCTCAAATCTCATGCCAAATTGTAATTCCCAGTGTTGGGGCAGGGGACTTGCGGGAGGTGACTGGATCATGGGGCGGTTTCTTATGGTTTAAAAACAACCCCCTTGGTGCTGTGGTCATGATAGAGATCTCATGAGATCTGGTTGTTTAAAAGTATAGGACACCTCCCTAATCTCTCTTCCTCCTTCTCCAGCCATGTGAAGTGCCAGCTTCCCTTTCACCTTCCACCATGATTGTAAGTTTCCTGAGGCCTCGCCAGAAGCTTAGCAGATGTCAGCTTTGTGCTTCTTTTTCAGCCTGTGAACCATAAGCCGATCAAACCTCTTTTCTTCATAAATTACCCAGTCTTATGTATTTATTTACCTTAGGTAAAGAATGTGAAGACAGACGAATATGTTGCTCTTTGGTAAATACAATGTTTGGGAAATTTGTAGATGTGAGCAGAGTTCAAAAAATGGCAGGTTTCACTTCAGAATAAATGAAGGAGGAGTTTCCAGGTGGGGTGTCAGATTTGGGGCTGGGAGGGACCCAAATGCAAGAATGAAAAGGTCTTTATTCTAAGACGCTGACATCTGCCCTAGCAGTCCTCGTTCTCTTTAGGCTGGATCCTCTTTTGTTTTGCTTGTGGGCAAAGAACTGGGCTGCCAGCCAGATGCAGTGGCTCATGCCTATAATTCCAGCATTTTGGGAGGCTGAGGTAGACGGATTAACTAAGTTTGGGAGTTCGAGACTAGTCTGACCAACATGGAGAAACCCCATCTCTACTAAAAATACAAAATTAGCTGGGCATGGTGGTGCATGCCTGTAATCTCAGCTACTTGGGAGGCTGAGGCAGGAGAATTGCTGGAACCCAAGAGGTGGAGGTTGTGATGAGCTGAGATCGTGCCACTGCACTCCAGCCTGGGCAACAAGAGCGGAAACTACATCTTAAAAAACAAAACAAAACAAAAACCCTGGGCTGCCTTCCTAGGAATAGTGGAGAGGACAGGAGAGGGACGCATGGAGGAACGGTGGATATGGTCATTTAGTAAGTAGAGTTTTGTACGTACCAACTACCAACCTAGTGTGGAGACTTTCCAGGGCTTCTGTTGGGCAGGTTGGCCTTTCTCTTGCAGTAGCCTCTTGGGCTGTCTGGGCTGACGCTTCCCCATGCTGTTTTGTTTGTCAGTAGGTTTCCAGAAATGTGTTGAAATATCATGCTTGATAATGATTGTCTTCCATTGTTTTGGATTTTTTTTTTTTTTTTACATTCTGTTGGAATCTCAAAAGAGAGGAGAAACAATTACTTGCTCTCTTCTGCCATCATGATCATAAAATTACTGAATCCCAATTTCACATTCCAAAAGAGAGGGAATCTGATTGGTCTACTTCAGAGGATGGGTTCACCCCTGGTCTAAAAAACTGGGGTGGAAGGGGGTTATGGTTGCTAAAGGCAACCACGTGGTGGGAGCAATTCTCAGGGAGGGGGTCACTGTGAACTGAAGAGAGTGCCCTAAAGCAGCCACTAAATACACCATGAGTTTTAAGGGTTTGGATATTTTTGTTACGTTTGAGTCCTGTCTCTCTTCTCCCTGCCTCATTCTGACGGAGCCCAATCCCATGTAATACTCTCATTGTATCCTAAAGCAAAAGAGCTCCAGTAGTGAGCTAGTAAGTGTTTAACAACAGGCTCGCTGTGGGGGTGGGGGGTGGGGGTTGGGGTTACTGATCTGCAGTATTTGCTTATTTCTGTGGTATAAATAACCTCACTGTGGTGGATTTCAAGCTGCATGTATGGCATCTTTGAACTTGGATTTTGGAAGAGGTGCACAAAATTGACTGGAAAGTGTGTAAGCTACTGACTTATACATCCTAGCTAAAGTACTGTTAACCCACAAAATTTGTGGAATTTATTAAGATTCCGCGATTACAGAGAACAAAACTCAAATATAGTTAGATTAAGCAAAAAGAGAAATGTATTGATAAGAGCCTGGGACATCTCATGGACTCCAGAGAAGAGCTAAATGACCATGACTTGGGAAGCACCAATGACTGCTTCTGGTGACCTCTAAAGTATCATTTTTCTGAACCTTGTCTCCAGAGTGTCACCATTTATGTGACTTGAATCCTATTCCCAGTCTCCAACTAGCAAAATTCCTGAGAGAGAATCTGATAGCGCTCAAGCTAAGTGTCCTCAACTGGTGAAATCCAGCTCTAACCTGAGGTCAGTGACATCAAGCAAAAACACGACTTCCAGAGGCAAGGCCTGCTACGTCATCTGTAGGGTTTGATGCAAAATGAAAATGTGGGGCTCCTTGTTTCAAAGTTATTAAGTATTTTGGAATGATACGACAGAGCAGTAAACCAAGTGCAGAGGGCCCTTATAAGCACAGGGCCCTGTGTAACCACACAGGTCACGTGTCTGTGAACCTGTCCCTGGCTGGGGGCTCATGCCTGTGGTCAAATTGTGACTTCTGTCTTGGGTTCTCTCTTATAAGGTAACCCATGGAGAGACCATATGGCAAGCGACTGAGGCTTGCCAACCACCACATGAGTGAGTTTAGAAGCAGATAACCCCCTTTTCCCTACCAATACCTGATCCCAACAAGCTTTCAGATGACACTGACGATACCCTCAACCTCATGGGAGACCTGGATTCAGAGGCAGCCAGAAACTCCACGCTTGATTCTTGACACACAGAAACTGTGAGATAATAAAAAATTTTAAAGTTTTTGAGAATAATTTGTTGCCCCGTGATGAATAACTTCTATAGCATTGTTCATTACTTTTGACTTACTGAAATGTATTGTAATTTACACATGAGCAGTTGAGTCAGTTTATGGATTCTATCATCTACATTTAACTAAATTCACCCTCACACACAAAAAAATGGACTAGTAGTTTTAAAATATTCCTGCAAAGAAACTGGAGGTTTAAGTTAATGCTGATAATGCACACAAAATGAACCCCAAGAAAATGCTTCTTTGTCAAATACATCTTAAGGAAAAAATACAATGATGACTAATTAGATCTTTCAAGGTGATGACCAAAAAAGCCAGTATTTCTGAATTGTAGATTTATATTCACTTGAAATGTCAGCTAATAATGGTAGTGTATGTACAAAAATTATTTGTAAACATCTGTGTATTTGTGCTTGTTAAATAGTTCACTGATGAGTTGATGATGAAAGAGGTTTACTGACTAGCAAGTCCCTGCTTGGCCCAGGGCGGGTGGAGAGCACCCCATCCTCAGATACGGGGCCAGCGGGATGCACCTGCAACACTGCAAGGAAAGGCCGTGGTCAGGTGGCCCCAGACGCACCCTGGAGGAGCAGTTTGGAACGAGAAGGCATTTAAAATAATCCAGAGACTTAAAAACAATTCGTGGTGATGAGGAACAGACTCCCCACGGTCGCACATCATGGGGACTCACTCTTCTCATCAGGATGTTAAAAAGAAGAGTGATTCCAGAAGATTGGAAATCCTTGGGAGTACTCAAATTATACATGCAATGTTTTTTCTTTCAATCATGTTGGAGAAAATATAATATCGATTCAGAAAAATTAAAAAGTACACATGTACAATGTGCAGTTTAGTAGATAATAATAAAGTGAACCTATGGTACCTACCACCCAGGTCAAGAAGTAGAAGATTGTCAGCAGTGGAAGCTCCCTGGGTGCCCTTTTCTAATCACATAGAAGAAACTACTGTTCTAATGAGAACACGTGGACACAGGAACATCAGACACCGGGGCCTGTCGGTGGGTAGGGGGATAGGAGAAGGATAGCATTAGGAGAAATACCTTATGTAGATGACAGGTTGATGGGTGCAGCAAACCACCATGGCACATGTATACCTATGTAACAAATCTACACATTCTGCACATGTACCCCAGAACTTAAAATATAATAAATAAATAAATAAATAAATAAATAAATGAAATTAGATTTAGAAGAACCAAAAAAAAAAAAAAAGAAGAAGAAGAAGAAGAAACTACTGTTCTGGATTTTGTGATAATCCTTCTCTGGCTTTACTTACTTTATATTTCTCCCACTGTGATATATCATCATAAACAACATGGTTTGGTTTTACTTGTTTTAAAATTTTGTGTAAATGGAAATCATGTTGCACATATTCTTTGGTCTTATATCTTTTGGTCAACACAGTTTGAGAGTCATTCACTTTGCAAATAGCTGCTTCTATTTGTATTAACAGTTGGTCTTCCTTTGTAAGAATATCCAATTTATTTGCCCATTCATTGTCGGTTCAGATTTGAGTTATAAACAATTCTTCCTTAAACATTCTTGTACATATATCCTCGTGTACACATACATGAGTTTCTCTAGGATATGAGTAGTAGCAGAGAACTGAGTTTTAAGTGGTATAAACCTTCAACTATAGTGGATAATAAGTTGTTTTCTAAAGCAGTTACACTGATTTACCCCATGCCCTCCCCAACACTGGCTGAGACTTTCCATTATTACACATCCTAGCCAATGGATTTTGTCAAATAATACTGTCATTTAAATTCTTGCCAATCTGATGAATGATATCTCTTTGTGGTATCGCCTTCTAATGTTATCTCCTTGTGGTTTTAATTTGCATTTTGCTCATTACTAATAAAATGCTTTTATACATATTTACTGGCCATTGGGATTTCTTCTTTGGTAACTTGCTGGGTTTTGCACATTTTCCTATTGGATTGTTTCTCATTGGCTTGGAGTAGTTCTTTACACGTTCTCAATGTATTACAACATTTTTAACATATAACATTTGTACATTATCCCACCTTGCAGTCTGACCTTTTATTATTCTTATTGTGTTTTTTGATGAACACAAGTTTTTAATTTTAATACAGTCAAATTTATGTATCTTTCATCTCTGAATCTTAAGAAGAGATCACATATAATTTTATGTATAGTATTTCATATTATCATCTAAAAACTTGTAGTTTTTTCCTTTCACATATGGAGCTTTAATCTACCTGGATTTCATCATTGAAAAGGCGTTCCTTTCTCCTTTCCTCACTGACTTGCCATGGGCCTCTATCATACATCAAGCGTCCTTACGTACGCTTGCCTTTCCTGTCTTCTGTATTCTGCTCCACTGGTCTATTTGTCTACTCTGGGCTACTACCCCACTTACTACAACTTTTAAAAAATCTTGGTGTCTGGTAGAGCAAGTCCTCCTACTTGAATGTTTTTCTTCAAAAGACTCTGAGATATTCTTTGTATTTACATGAACATGTTAAAATCAACTTGTCAATGCTACCCAGAGTTGCTGAGATTTTGATCAGAATTAGGATACATGAGATGTACAAACCTGCAAATCAATTTGGGAAAATAAGTATCTTTCCGATATTGGATCTTCCCATCCATGAATATAGTATTACTCAATTTACTTAGGTTTTCTTTAATATTTCTCAATGCAGTTTTACGTTTTTTTCCATAGAAGTCTTACACATCTTCTAAAATATTTATATTAGTTGCTTCCTCTTTTTTATGTACTTTATGGTTAATTTATGGGAACACAACTGAGTTTTCTATACTGCTATTACATCCAGCTACCTTAATAAAGTCCCTTATTAATTATTTTGGATTTCTTATGAACACAATCTTATCTTTTTTTTCTTTTCTCTACCTTGGTCACTATCTAGGGCCTCCACTATAATATTCACTATTGTAATTTTTATGCATGTACCATATACTTTTGCAATACTGTAAGCGCAACGAGGAATGCACTTCTGCACAAAAGTGTTATGTTCAATAAGCATTTGTTGAATATATAATTGAATGAATGAGCTACTCCATCCTACAGCTGGATAATCCTACCAAAAACTATGAGTTGTCACAGAGGCAGGGGACAAGTTGGAAAATTAGGTTAGAAATCAAAATCAGAGGCCAGGCACAGTGGTTCATGCCTGTAATCCCAGTACTTTGAGAGGCAGAGGTGGGCAGATCACCTGAGGTCAGGAGTTCAAGACCAGGCTGACCAACATGGGGAAACCCCATTTCTACTTAAAAATACAGAAATTAGCCACGTGAGCCAATGGGACAGAATACACTCCTGGAGACCAAGATGAAGGTGCAGACTACATAGACCAGCCAAGTTGACAGACCTATGCTAGGTACAGAAAGAGGGAGAGTAATTTATTTTCTTATGCCTCAGGCACACTGTTAGGGAATTTTAAATTCATAATTCTCCTCCCCAGATTCCATGTGTGTGCATGTGTGTGTGCATGTGTGCGTGCATGCATGTGTGCATGGGTGTGAGTGTGTATGTGTGTGCGTGCATGTGTACATGTGTGTGCATGCGTGTGTGCATGCATGTGTACATGTGTGTGCGTGCATGTGTACGTGTGTGTGTGTGCATGTATGTGTTGTGTGCGCACGTGTGTCTGGCTCCTGCTCACCTGTCAAGCCTTGGCCTTAAGACACTCTCACCTGCCTTGCTCTTTTCCAGTATGGCTTCTTTTCAGTTTCTAGAAAACTCCAAGTTTCCTCTCCTATTCGTGCTTTGCATATTTGTTTCTTCGGCCTGGAAGCTTTTTCTAGCATCCCTGCTCCTGGCTGGCCCCTCCTACTTGTCCGCCAGGTCTCTGCTCAAACGTCGCTTTCTCAGGAAAGTCTATTCTCACTTTTGTCATATCGCTTAGCCCCCCAGAAAGTATACAATTAGCGCCTGTGCTTTTCCTTTCAAAGCTCTCACTGCAATAGCAATTTAATTCCTGTGTTATTATTTGATTGATGATGATCTCCCTACTAGATTATAAACTCCAAAAGGGTGTTGACTGTGTCCAGCCTGTTTATTTCTGGATTCTCCAGTATCTAGCCAGTGTCTGGCACGTAGAGGGCTGGCAATAGTTATTCTCCAAACTAAAATCTCTGGATCTTCAAGATTGATTTCCCTTTGTGCCATCACCTCCAGGAAGTCTTCCCTGTTTCTCCTAGGTGTTCCCTCCTGCTCCACAGCCCTCTGCCCTTAATTCTATCATGCCTCTTAACCCCTGTTGAACCCTCTTTACTTCCCTTCTAGACTGTGCTCTCCTAAAGTCCAGTTTACCTTTATGCTCTCAGCACCTGCATAGGTGTCAGACACATAGCAGATACTAACATATGTCGATCATATGTTGACATCTGATTAAAGGTAAATGAACAATACATAAGAATGAATTGTGTGTGTGTGTGTGTGTGTGTGTGTATACAAATATTTGAGTTTCTTACCATGAGGCAGTCTTTTAAATAACTAATGGCATGTTCTCTATGATAATTCAGTAATAAACCTCCCCTTGAGAGGATCTCAGGTAGAAACACCTTATACTGAATTACAGTCAGTAGTGTAACAGAGAGGGTCTGGTATACATGTGTGGATGTGTATGTAATATATCATATATATTTTTTCTTTCTAAAAAAACTTACAAAAATAAGGAAAATGTCAAAGCCTTTTAAAGGGCGCGATCACGCTGAGTAATACAACCCTTCCTTGATTTTTACATTATTTCAGTAGGAGATGTTTTTATGGCTCTTGCTAAAAATAAAAGACATTTCAGAGTTTCTCAGTAAATGGAGCACTGCAGACTTTTCAGTTTTGTTGTTTCCCTAAATTAATATAATTAATTAAAATCCAATGCTAGTCTGATTTACAATCTGTGAGTCAATGAGTCACAGAATCTTATGCTAATAGGGCAGTTCAGCTTTCTGAGCTCTCTGTAACAAACTTCATTCCAGGAAAGGGCCAAGAGGAAGGGTGACAGAGAGACCCAGAGAGAAAGGCCCTTGTCACCTGGTCATAATATATTTATATTGTGCTTGGAATAGAAGAGTGTGAGAATAATTTGGAAAGACAACTGCTTTTATCAAGTGTAAGAAATTAGTTTAACTGAATTTAAATGCAATTACAGGAGCAGCTGGTGAAGGCTAATTTCTGTTCAGTCTGCTTTCTCAGGAACTGCACCCCCATTCTGTTCCCTGGGAAAGGATCGGGTTCCAAGCTTTACATCACTAACGCCAAGCCTTAGAGGCTGGTGTTGGCCTGGGGTCAGTGCTCAGAGCCACAGGCGTTAACCCTCCCCTCCTTGACTTCAGCGCTCCTCCCACCTCCTTCGAAGGAGAGTACAGGTGCGAGTATCTGCTGACAGTATTTTGAAAGGCTTCAGTTCCTTCCTCTGGGGTCCATTCTGATGAGCATCGTTACCTCCATTGCAGCCAGGATTCTTCTGGTTCATGACTGGATTCCGATGTGATGAGGAAAACTGTTGACTTCAAGAACTGGTGAGTTCTTAAATGTCATCTACCTGGGCCAAACCACTCACTTTACAGTTGAGAATGAAACCCTTGAGAGGGAGGTATTTTGACTGCCAGTCCAGCGTTTCTTCCATCACACAACATAACCCCGCCCCTAAAGTGTCAGGCCCGTTGCCTCCAGATAGGGTTAAAAATCATTCCCCTCCCATCTGGGTCCATGCTCCTGTCTCTGAGGACCACCTTGAATGCGACAAGCTGTAGACACAAATGTTCAGGCCTTTTTATTTGATGCTGTCCTTCTTAAAATATCAATCCTTCTAGAATGTGTGAGACTTCTTATTTATTCTCCAGTAAAAATGAACTCAGAGAATTATTTATAGGAGAAAGACACTGGAGAGCTGGGAAGGCTTTTAGGAGGTGGGACAAAGGAAGAGAGATGAATAAGCCGGGGGAATCCCAAGGTAGACGCTCACTTCAGAGCTCGTCTTGGCCAGTCCCACTCCTGCGCCCGCATCTAGTGACCCCCAAGGCACTGGAGGTGCATGCGAACTTGTCATAGCCTCCCGGGGAGCCTGCGCCCCAGCTCTGAACTGGCGGCTCAGGCTAGCTCTGGGATTCTTTTCTCATATGCAACCTTCCTGGAAACTCAGGTGTCAGAAATGCCGTGCTAGACTTCTTATCCCTCAGAACACCCCAGGAGACATCCAGCCTGGGCCCGGGAGCACCGAGGAGGCTGCAGCATCCTTTGTGCTTCAGTGTGGGCCTCCCACCCGCCGCCCGTCATTGCCTGGCATTGGCTGGAAATGCCAGTCCCTGCCTGCCTGGGTCGCATGGACTTGCATCTGCACGTCTATGCTCCCTGAGTGGGCAAGTGGCCGCTAAAGCCTGAGAAGCACCGTCCCAGCCCATCTTTGGCCTCCAGGCAATTCTACACTGGACCTACAGGAGCCTTCACTCCCACACAACCTCTCTGGAAACTCAGTGATTTTGTCATTAGGTAATTAACTCTCAGGACTGGGCGATGGTGGTCTGGGAGAAGGTACGGAGTAGGCAGCCTCTCCTGTTTTGCTGTTCCTTCCCCTGCCTCTAGGCCGGTGAAAGCCCTTGGCCTACCCCGAGTGCCCCGAGTGCCCCGAGTGCCCCGAGTGCCCTCCTGCCAGCTGGCTTTCCCCTGCCCACCTCCTCCTGGCCGCCAGGCCAGGCTGGGTAGGATGCGACAGCACAGAATTCGACTTCCCAGGACCCAAGAACCACCTTATTCTGGACTTCCTCTAAGCCCTGAAATTCAAAGAGGGAAGCCAAATTAGCGTGAGCGTGAATGGCAAATCAGTAGGGAAGAGAAATCCCAACAGAACAGTCTGAAAAGGGGGAGTCAGAGGGGAAGAGGCGGGACCGGGGAGGAGCAGGAAGGACAGGCCAGGCGTGCTGAGTGAGGAAACACGAGCACCCAGAGACCGCAACACCTTCATCTCTCTCAAGACCAGAGCTGCCTCCTTGAGGCTCTTCTCCTGCTCTCTCAATGCGCCAAAAGTTTCCTAGTGCTGCCAGGTCCACTGCCAGACAGCTTCAGGGGGCAGCTGGCATGACCCAAAGCAGGGCTCTGAGATCCCCCAGGAGCTGCCCTGCAGAGAGCCTTCTCCACGGCGCCCCCTGGCTGCCCTCCTTCACTGCATCCCACCTGACCTCTGAGTTCGTCCTTCCTCGGGCTCTCTGCCCATTCTCTTTCACGCGCCTGGGCCCCTCCCCAGGTTCAGAACCTGGCCATGTTCCTAGCAGCACACACACGTGAGGATGCGCAGGCGTGTGCACATGGGACGCGTGTGCACATGGGACGCGTGTGCACATGGGACGCGTGCCCCGCTGCTGCCCTGCCAAGAGCAATCGCCTTTGCACCCCAGCCCACCAGGGAAGCCTCCGTATGCCCCTGCAGCCCCTCATCTCCAGGGTCCTATCTCCTTCCTGCCCCTTCTAATTCTCCTTAGCCCCAAGCAGGACAATCCCTAAGGGGGACCTCAGATTGTCCCCACTTCTAGCATGATTCCTGGACTGATGAACATCTACAAAGTTTCTTCACCTTAGGCCCCCAAGTCAGCATTAATCCTCTAAATGCCTAAAGACATGTTTGTGAAAAACAAGAACTGATCTCACAGGACGCAGGATCAAGACTCTTCTCCCAAGCCGGAGTTCCCAATCTCATTCTTGAAGGTCTGTTGCCTTAACTTGGAGTTCAGGGCAGGTGAATTAAAAAAAAAAAAATCTTGTTATGGAAACTGAACCATCGTTTTACTGAGCTGGGATTTGCATATCGAAGGGGTTTCTCAGATTATTGGCAGGGATGGGAAGGGAGGGGGCTGAAAAACATATGCAAAGGTTAATAAATGTTAATGAAATCTGTGGGGGGAACATCCCATCAGAAACACCTAACACAGGCTGGGTGCAGTGGCTCACGCCTGTAATCCCAGCACTTTGGGTGGCCAAGGTGGGCAGAAGTTCAAGACCAGCCTGGCCAACATGGTGAAACCCCATCTCTACTAAAATTACAAAAATTAGCTGGGACTGGTGTCATGTGCCTATAATCCCAGCTACTCTGAGGCAGGAGAATTGCTTGAACATGGGAGGTGAAGGTTGCAGTGAGCCAAGATTGCGCCACTGCACTTCAGCCTGGGCGATAGAGGGAGACTCCATCTCAAAAAAAGAAAAAAAAAGAAAGAAACCCACGAACACACTGTCACAGTGTCTTAGTTTCCTAAAGGGAGGGGTTGGCCTAAGTAACCAGGAGATCCTCTTCCAGTTCTATGATTCTGATGCTATTTATAGTACCTGCCAGTCACCAAGAAGTAACATGGCTGTTGAGAAGTGGTTAAAAAAAAGGAGGGGGGCTGTGGGTCTGTAATCTTGAAGGACAGTTAAACTATATGGCAGGTCTCACCTGGTTCAAGCCACCAAGCCCTATTCCCCAGCTAGAGTACCTAGCCAGCCTCTGTTAAATGCTTCTGTTATTTTAAGACCTTAACCCCTAACCTATTCTTTCCTAGGTCACTATTTTTATAGAAAATTGTCCTTCGTAAAGTCATTTTGTTCAGCCTCTGCTAAATCTATTGCTGTTAACACTCCTTAAATAAGCAGCATACAAGAAAACAGATGGGTGAGGGAAAGGGGACAGAGCTGGGCCTGGGGTAAGGATGGAGTTATGGTCTGCAGAACAGCGCTGAGACCCTCAGGTTCAAAGGCCTGAAGGCAGCCAAGCTTCTGCACAGGACTGGGTGGGAGAGAGCGCTTCAGGACCAAACAGGAACAAGTTTTGTTTTCTGGGGATCAACTTGCAGCTCAGCCCATATGAGGGCTGTTCACCGAGGTGTCTCGGCCAGGTGGTGGATTTCTCCTGTTGTCCTGTAACTTGGCTTGAAGCGGAAGATGACCCATGTCACCTGGCGCCCTGATAACAGAGAGCAAATTCCAGCAAAAAGTGCCCATGCCTAGGTTGGCCATTACCATGCCCAGCAGGCTGCTCTCTGCCATCTGGCCACCTTAGAGATCACAGCCGCTCTGCTCCTCGCCCACCTGGCTTCAGCTGCCTCCCAACTGCAGTGACAGGGACAGCGTGGCCAACACTGGGCACAAACTAGGCTCTGATTTACCTGCTTTCCTGCCCTGGGGATTCTGGGACCAGGTCCCCCAGTGCTGTTGTGCCCCAGTTTTCCACAGAATTAATGCCCCTGTCCCTTGGGGTAAGCAATCTTTTAACCTTATTTACAAATATTGAACATTCAAGGCTCAAGCATGTTTGTGGCATTCAGAGCACTCATATTTGTTGGAGGGCCTGCACTGAGATTTCCTAAGGCATTAAGTACAGAAAATAAGTACTAGATATAGGGCCTATCAGGGGAGAGTGTGCACACCCCGTGGACATCTAGATGGTCTCGTGTTCCAAAAGAGGAGATCCAGAAAAATACCAGTCAGAAGCCCTGGGCAGCAAACGATCTGACATAATATTGCTATGTTTCTTAAAAGGGGATTTTAAACATGGCCCGGTAACACCTTGTGATATTCCTACAGACTTGAGCACTTCGTTTATTGGTCTATTTGCACGTTGGCTTATTTCTCTAGTGAACTGTAAGACTATACATACTAAAATGCAAAAATACATAGAGATACATGCAAAAGCAGAGGCAGTACATTTAGAACAGCAGGAAAAATCTGGCATCAGCTGCATGGATCAGAGGGATGGTTACTCAGAGAAACACAGTTGAGTCACAAAGAACATGGATGCTTAAACTGGTTGAGGCTGGATGGTTTCTGAACGTGGTCCTCACTGGCGTTGGTGACGTTCATCAACGCCTGCATAGGCGTGGCACTGGCTTTGCATGGAGTCAGCCGCACTCTTGCCTTCCAGAAGCTCAAGAGGTTTGGGGTAAACAAAGGGGATTTCTCCTTTGGGCTCTTGTCCAAACACGCACTGACATAAATGATTTTGGGGAAAAAAAAGCTAAGGTCAGCAAGCTTTCTCTGTGGTCAGAGGCTGGGTATGGGTGGGATTCTGACGGCCAGTGACATCTGTGCTGTGGTCTCCGCCACTGCCTCTGCTCATGGCCTGTGGCCATTTGTCCCACCCACAGCCCACTTGTCCCCACTCAGGTTGGGCTGCACAGCTGTCCCTGAGGACCTGCCAGGCCTACGTAGAACAGCCTGCAACAAACCTCTCCTCTCCTAACTAGCTCCTTCCCTCCTCGCCCTCATCCCTAAAATGTTCCGCATTGGTGGCTCATACAGAGGTTGAAGCAGATCCTATTTTAAAGTTTAATAATAGCTTGCTAAGTGTCTGCATGGATTTGTCCATCTGATGAACTGACTTGAAAACTGGCCCCGAGAGACAAGTTCAGTGGCTGATGACAGGGAGAAGAACCCCGAGGCAAGGACCAAATCCTCCCACATTGAGACTTTTGGCATCTCCAGAAGCCATCCCAGTACTCCTGGAACCTTGGGAAAGGGAATTATGAAAACCGGAATAGAGAAGAAGGGAAGGGAAAGTTTCCTTTCTTCCTAACTGTGCTCTCACTGATGTGTTGATGACTAAGCCCCCTAGATAAATTTTTGTCACGCCTTAAGCAAAGTCAATACTGTTCTGTTTTGTATTCACGCGCTTAATTTGCTTTCCCTGAGGAAAATATTAGGTTGGTGCAAAAGTAATTGTGTTTTTTGCCATTACTTTTAATGGCGAAAAAATTGCAACTACTTTTGCACCAGCCTAATAGCTTAGATTTGGCCTTGGCAACTATGGAAAGAAATAAACGGCATTTCAGCACCCAGCCTCAGCCTGGATTTCCTTTTTGGATCCCCACTCCTAAGCACCCAAAGGTCTTACATTGCCCATTACATATTCAATGTCTTCTCATAATAGACTTTAAAGGGTCGTTATTTTATCCCTATCTCAATAGCAACCAATTAAAATAGCTAAATGTGACTTCCAATCTGCATTTACAAACATAATACACAGAATAAAATCTCTATACTTTTCTAGCTAATAGTTATTTTAGAAACTCAATTTAATCCTAGAATTTCATTACTCAGAATTTTTCTTTGTGAGTCAAAATCCTGATGGTGAACAAGTAAAGCTTTACCTCAGCTCTGTCCCAAAGTTGGGGACCTCAAGATTTCTGGGCATCAAGCTCTAGTTGGGAGTTTTCATCCATCCTTGGGTCCTGTTCCAGCAGACCAAGGGCCGGGGACACAGGCTTTGTTACCAGACACAGCTGGGCTTGAATTCTGGCACAACCAGTTACTGTCTCTGAACTTTGAATTTCTCATTTGCAAAAAGATGTTCATAACACCTACTTCACAGGCAGTTTATATGTATTCAGTAAAATAACAAACATGAGAAGTTTAGCAGGGTGCCTGGCACTCCGTAACTGAGACGGTCGTCACCATCACCGATTTTACACACTCGTCGTTTTCACAATCATCACTCTTCTTACAACGCATCCAAGATCAAGCCATGGTTTTCCTGTAAGCTGCTCATCCCAGGAGAAAGATGGCCCTGGGGGAAGGTGATGAGATCTGGGTTTCGCCCTGGCTGCCAGTCCAGTCCTGGTTCTGCCACCTCTGGCAGTTCGCTTGGCTGCTCCAAGCCCCATCGCTTGGTCTGTAAAATGAGGCAACGGCTACTTCCACACGCAGCTGCCGAGAGGGCCCCTGCACAGAGTGTACGACGTGTCTGGGTTTACTAAAGATTGGTTTCTCTGCCCTTCGTCATTTCTTCTTTCCCTGTTATAAAATAATAGAAGAAAAAAACATCAAAATGAGATGCCACACATGTACCTAAAAACCTTGCAATGGCATAGGCAAAATATTTAGTCTCATTTCATCAGGCTCTATTCTCTTTGGGCTTTGCTAGTTCACAATAGGTATTAATCACTTAATCATAAGCACTAATTTATACTCATCTGTTAATCAGTTAATGACTCTTCCCTGAGCATTTACATAATGTCCTTTGCCAGAAAAAATGCACAGTCTCCCGGAGGCTCCTAGGAAGTGCCTCTTACATGAGCCTGCTGTATTCAGCGATGGGGGCCACCTTACTGTGAATTTCAGCCCCTACAGCAGCCTGCCCTGCCTGTACCTGGGACCAGGTGGGCCTCCTGGAGATCCCCATTTGTTTGCACAAAGCTGCCCTTTCTTGTCTAGGCTTCTTCCCACACTCAGATCACAGTACAGTGCACTCCCTTGCCACAGTTCATGCAAAGCAAGACTTGTGTCCCATTCATGGGCCGGGGTGGGATGAGGAGATAGCAAACAGGGGGAAAGCTTTGTCTTCCAAACCTGGATACTCCTGCCTATGACAAATGCAAGGTGGGACAGTGTGACATTGGGATAACTGCCATAAATCAGCATGGATGGTCACTCCAGCAAGGAGGAACGTGTTCTACAACCTCGTGGAACAACTCTGAAAATCGAATTTAATGACTTGTTGCTCTTGCACATCGTGGCCAAGATATCAGTGGAAATGCCTCCTTGGGACTCGGAGCGCCCATTGTCACCTGTTTTTGATTGCATAGACATGTCACTGTCTGCACAGTGTTGCACTGTTTTGATGCTATGCGCTATGAACAAGTCGCTATCTGTTGAATAGCAACACAGCTTTGGTCAGTCACTGGGGAAGGTGTAGAAACCCTTTCTATGATGGAGACTGTCTCAGTTCATTACCCCATAATCTCAGTTTCTAAAATACCTTTCTGGAAATAAGTCACATCACGTTTTGAAGGAGGAGAGGCAGATGGAATCTCAAAGAAGCAAGGTCAAAGACTGACAGAGGCCGGCGCATGATTGACAAGAAATGTGCCTGAACTTCTCAGACGTTATTAAAACAGAACTGCACATGAGTGCTGGGGCTTGGACGTTTGGCTACAGCAAACATCAGGAAAGCATCGGCCACAGCAGCCATGGAAGGAACGTACTGCGTGTCTGTGCTGAACGAGGTTGATGTGAGGCCATTCAGCAAATGCTATAAGACGGGTTTGGATTGGGAAGGCCAAAGACTTCTACTGCCAGGTGAGATCCTGAAAGGTTAATTCAGAGTTTCACGTGGTCCTTCAATTTGGTGCTGCTGTGATTGCTGCTCTTTTGGAGGCCACAGAGAAGGTAGCCAAGGGCCTGGTGTGGTCTCCAGTAGTCTCCAGCACACTGGCTTGGAATGCAGGCTTTGGGTTCCAAGGAGGGACGTCTCCATAACTAACCATCTGGTCAATGCTCGTCACGCTAGTGTGGGATGCAGACAGAGAACATACTTAGAGGCAGAATCAGTAATCTGGCAAAGAGAAAGAAGTTCACAGCTTTACAAATGAGCTCCTTAGCATTAATTAATTTATTCATTAATTCAGCAATAATTGAGTAGGGGTATATTTTATGACAAGCAATGTGAAAAGCTTGGTTGGAAGATGGAGGTTATAAAATATATAAAGATATACCCCTTTCCGTCTGTTCATGAAATGTAGGGGCATGCAGAGCATTACAGGACTGTCGAGGAATATGCAGTTGTCTGAGGAATTCCATTAAGGCTTCACAGAGGAAACAGCATTAAGACTAAGTCTTTTTTGTTTAAATTTAGTGAGAGCAAATTTATTAAGAAAGTAAAGGCACAGAGACTGGCTACTCCATAGGCAGAGCAGCCAAGGCTAAGTCTTGAAGGGTGACTGGAAATTTTTAAAGGAATAGGAAAAGAAGACTATGACAGTCTTTAGAATCAGACAGAACTACATCTTAGCCCCAGGTCTACCTAATTGTCTAATCTCGTGTTTATTATTTAGCTGGAGGGGCGGCTCTGTTTCTCCATCTGAAAAATGGAAATAATAATGGCTACCTTGCAGAATTGTTACAAGAATTAGATGTAATCTACGTTTCCATGTTTGGCAAAGGAAAGGGCACAAAAATAAGTAGTGGTTTTATTAAATTTACCAGGTGGGGCTATGAAAAAGGGCATGCAAGATAGAGGACACGCTGTGTGTTAAAACAGAGACATGTGAAAAGAAATGGAACGAGTAGGCAGCAGAAAGTAGGTTGTAGACCTTGAGAGGAGGAAATAACAGGAAATGAGACTGGACAGATCAACTGGGGTCAGTTACAGCGAGGCAGCACCACCTTTGGTGAAGAGAGGCCAGCATCTTTCAGCTTTACCCAAAATTGCCGTGCCCAAGGGCTCTTTGCCAGTCTGCTTCCACAGGTGGTTTCAGCTTCCTGCTTCTTCCTCCTCTCCACCCCTCTCCAATCATCAAACTCCAAGAGTCACCACACCATCTCCAGGAAGCTCCTATCTTCAGCTCAGCCATATGACACCCTCCTGATTGTTTAGCAGCCACGTCTATTTAGGGATCCATTGAAAGTCATTTCAATCATTTCTCCTGCAGGTGCATTTTGTGCTAAGAATACCCAACAACAAAAATCCAAGCATGCAAACAAAGAAAAGTCAGAAATCTTGACATACCAAGGATCCACTGCTCTTTAACTTCAGACTCTTAGAAGTTAATTGAAACGATGACAGCACCAACCTCATAGGATTAAATGAGATAATTATGTGAAGCACATAATAAGCGCTCAAATACATTAGATGTTGTTTGTATCATTATGATAATTAGCCTCATAAAATAATTTATCATTTGATACTTTTGAGTGCTTACTAGGCACAAGGTATCAAAGAATTCCTTCATAGACACATAATTTATCTACGACTTTTCAGGCAGATAAATTCTGCATGGAGGAAAGCACAAACATATGGGAGCAATGCAATTTAATCAGCACCTAATTAGCCAAACTATTTAAAATAGACCTCACTATTTTGATGATGAAAACATTCTCACTTCTAAATGCCGGAAGCTGTGTCTTCCCGTAATTCTCTCCCTTGGAAAACTGAGCAGAGAGACTCTTGGCTCGTTGCTGAAGCTTCCTCTCCATTACATTTAGACCTCATCGGTTCTAGTCATTTCCTTTCTTTGTCATTAGATGAGGCGAGGGCCACTTCTGCCATCTCTCCTCAATCCACCATGTTTCCTGCTGGTGACCGCTGTGTGTGTGGATGGGTGTGCCCGAGATCATAATTATAAAAGCTAATATTCATCATTAAGACTTACTCCATGGCAGAGACTGTTTAAGCATTTCACATTCAATCTTCTCAACACCCCTATGAAATTCATGCCACCAGTATCTCCATTTACTGGAAGAAACAAAAGTTCCGAGCAGTTAAGTAACCTGCCCAACATTCCCAGCTGGTAGGGAATGCAGCCAAGACCCGCATGCAGGCAGTCTGCTTCTAGCTTCCCTAAAAGTTGGCAAATCCAAGAGTGGAAACCTTGGAGGTGTAAGAGTCAGTTGCTGTGAGCTGAGCCGGTTCTTACCTTTTGTCTCCCAATTAACCCAAAGCTTCTATTACAGAGTCTAGAACAACTGTACTTTTGGATAGCCCAATATTATAATTTTACAGACACCCAAGCCAGGTAAATACATGTTGGATAATAGATTTCTCTAGGCCGGGTATGGTGGCTCCTTCCTTTAATCCTAGCACTTTGGGAGGCCGAGGCAGGAGGATCACTTGAGGTGAGGACTTCTAGACCAGCCTGGGCAACATAGCAAGACCCTATCTCTAAAAAAAGAAAAAAGAAGTTCTCTCTAAACAGATAACTGATAAAAATCTGTTATGACAAAAAGGGTAGAGAAACTTAAAACTGGAAGTGAAAGAGATTCTGAAGTCTTTGAAGGTGAATCAAAAAGAAAAAATGCTGTAAACACAGGGAGAGTTTGCCAGCTGAGACCAAAGTGCAGGAAGGTCCGTGGGAAGGCTGTACCAGGACTCAGGCATTCAGCAGACAATTGGACTAGATGATTTCTAAACTCTCAGAAGCTGTTGTTCAATGAATAATTCCATTTTTTAAACTCCCAGGCTCAATGCTTTCAGTTTCATGAACTAAGTCATGGCAGATCAACACAGTTTTGTGCTTCCACCTGCCTCCTGAGCATTTCCACATCCAAATTTCACGGTGCTTTAGTCTCTCTGCATCCAAACCCAACACACTGACTCCACTGCCCCCTTTTTCTGTGTCCCTTCTCTTGGTTAATGGTCTCACCAGCCCCAGTCAATCTGACTTGATGCTCAGCGTCCCCCTCCACTCCTCTCACCTTCTCAGGCTTCACATCCAACTGGTCAACACGCGCCTTCAACAAGTATATGAACATCAAAGACGCCTTCCCTCTTTTCCTATCCTGCTGCTGCCTGAATGGTATAAGTAATCATACTACCATATTTACTGTGGATGAAAGAGACAAAGAGAAAAGTCACAGTCCTTCCCCTCAAATAGCTCACAGCCTGGTAAAGGAGGCAGGCACATAAACACATAACTCAAGACGTTGTGGCAAGAGGCAGAATGGAAGTAAAGTAAATTTGCAATAGATCAAGACGTAACCTCTTAAGCACCTCATGACCTCTCACCTAGACCCAAAAGGCTCCTAACCCACATGGCTTCTGTATTGTACCTCCATCCAATCCATTCCTCACGCAGCCAACATAATAATCTTCCTCTTCGTTTACCATTTAGTGCTCAGGAGCTTAAAGAGGCTTCCGTTTGTCAGTGGGAGGGTCGGTGCTAAGAGCACATTTCTGAGTTATGGTATATATATCAATTATGGTTGAAGTGACAGGAACTTATGAGCTTGTTCAGTGAAAGCGTCCAAAGTGAGAATAGAAAACGTGAGGATGAAACCCTGGGAAACAATGGCATTATAAGACTGACAGAAGAGTCAGTAAGAGCCTCTAAAAGAATATTCATGAGGTAGGATGGAAACCAGACAGGAGAAAGAATACAGGGATCACAGTGTAACAGGAAGTTGAGAACAATCGGTAGCATTGGACGCCGCGAAGATTTAAGGAAGAGAACTGAAGACAGGCTACTGACTGCTTATTGATTAGTGAATGTTAAGCATTTCAGTCGATTGGAAGGATCAGAAATCAGGCTTCAAGCCAGGCACGGAGGGACATGCATGTTGTCCCAGCTACTTGGGAGGCTGAGGTGGGAGGATAGCTTGTACCTAGGAGTTGGAGCCTAGCCAGGGCAACCTAGTGAGAACTCTGTCTCCAAAAAATAATCTCTAAAAAGTAAAAACTAAGTTTTGAAAATTTTTTTTAAAAGGTTTTTTTGTTTTTAAAGAAATCACGCTTCATTGGTTTGAAATTTGAATGTGAGGTACAGGAGGGCAGCAAGAAACATAATTTCCCCTTTTAAGAAGTTTGGAAATGAAAGGGATATATTTAAAGCACTCTGTCTTGTATTAAATTTATTTGAGCCCTTAGTGATTTGAGCCCTTGGCGTTTTGTTTTTAATTTTAACTTTTATTTTTTTTAGAGACAGAGTTTCACTTTTTCCCCCAGACTAGAGTGCAGTGATACAATCACAGCTCACTGTAACATCCAACTCCTGGGCTCAGGAGATCCTAAAGCCTCAGCCTCCCAAGTAGCTAGGACTACAGGTGCATGCTACCGGGCTGGACTTGGCCTGCCAAAGTGCTGGGATTACACGCAGGAGCCACCACACCTGATCTAGAGTTGGTTTTAAATGCTGAGGGCAGAGACTTCCTCTTTCTCTTTATATCCTTACCCTCACCCCCACCCCATGGTGACCAGCGGTGTTCAGTCCATGTGTGCTTATTTAGAACAATGTAAGTTTTCTATTACTGACTTTTCTAAAATACTCGTAGGTGCTTGGAAGTAATTTCTTCCATCAAAGATTTTAAACGCTGTCCATCATGGCTTTTATTTTCGTCCTGTTTTTTTTTTTTTTTGAGGCGGAGTTTCGCTCTCGTTACCCAGGCTGGAGTGCAATGGCGCGATCTTGGCTCACCGCAACCTCCGCCTCCTGGGTTCAGGCAATTCTCCTGCCTCAGCTTCCTGAGTAGCTGGGATTACAGGCACGCGCCACCATGCCCAGCTAATTTTTTTGTATTAGTAGAGACGGGGTTTCACAATGTTGACCAGGATGGTCTCGATCTCTTGACCTCGTGATCCACCCGCCTCGGCCTCCCAAAGTGCTGGGATTACAGGCTTGAGCCACCGCGCCCGGCCTCGTCCTGTTAATCTGTATTCTCTAAGAAGAAACAGGTAATTAAGTAGACAAAGATAAACGTTCATAGATTCACATCTGAGCTATCACAAATTCTGAACTTACGATAGCTCAAATTAAGATTTATTTTTGTAATTTTGGCAGTCCACAAACCCAGAACGTAAATCAGTAAGAAAACAGGATTTGCATCACAACTCACAGCATCACAAAACAGTTTGTAAACAACTATGATAGGAATTCCTACTACATAAAGCAAAGTTCCCCCAGGGTGCTTTCTGGGGCCAGAGACTGGAATGAACTTTATGTTGGATTCTGTTTCCCAGTGCCTGCTGCTCTCTTTAGTATCAGGGTTATGATTCTTCTCAACACCAGACCCCAAGCTGCCCCGTTGGTTCTGAACACAAACCCATTTACAACGTGTAACTGCAGGGAGATTTCATGGGTGCTGTTTGCACAGAGGAAATGCTCACTTCCTCTGAAGATACCACAGGTTCCCGTCCTAGCCACTCTTCTCCAGCAGCCCTCCCTCAGGCTAGCTCCAGGATGTTCTGGAAGTCTCTTTCCCTGTAAGGCTGGCACCACCGCCTGTGTCTATGAAGTCTTCACCAAATCCAAGCGGGTGGAGAAGCACGAATTCTCTGGAGCAGGCCTGAACCTTGCCAGGTCCCCTGAACATCTCCTAAGGTTTTCCAACATGGAGGGCTCGCCAGGCCTGCTGGGAGCCAGAGTCGGTCAAGGCGGGTCTGCCGGGTTGAGACTTGGCACGCCACGCCCGGGGCGCTGCAGCTCCCGGCCCAGCCCACGGTGCCAGCCCTTCCGCAGCGGCCTCCAACACCCAAACTCTGTGCACACAGGACCTGGAGGCAGAAAGCAAGCACTCGGTGAAACACGGATCAGCGCGTCCCATTACTCAGCGACACCAGAAGTTAAGGATCTTGACAGCGGAAATGGAGACCAAGTGGGATTCTGCCCATGGCGCCCTCTACCTTCTGCAGGCTGCAGTGCAGGTCATGGAGCACCTCCGCGCACCCACCGGGTTCGGTGTGACCCAAGCCCAGAGCTTCCCCTTGGCGGGAAAGTCATCTTGCATGTCCCTTTTATGTTCCAAATGCTGCCCTGTTGTTCTGAAACATGAATTAACCTCTCACCAAAAGACACCTCAACACACACGCTTGCAAGCACTGAGGTTCCTAATCAAGCCAAATTCCTCCCTTAGCCAGTCTTGGGAAAAGAAGCGTTAGAGAGACACCATCCACGCCTCACCTCTCTAGGGGGTGCTGAAGTTTTTTACTGACATATAAAAAAGGTAATTACTTGAATTCATTGGAACGTAAAGTGGCTTGCTCCAGCTCCCTCTCCGCCAGAGAGGCACTTAGTCATTTCTTCTCCTGTCCATCATAACAGGCACGGCGTCCAACACATTGCCCAACTCAAATCCTGTAATTCCCTCTAAGTCTATCATAACCTTCCAAAATAAGCTTGTTAGTTTAAAATAGCCTTGTAAATAGCACTCACCAACTCACACAGAGCAAATAATGATTTATACCTGAAAAAAAGGAAAACTGTCAGCATTTGGCTCATCCTCCAGGAAAAAAAAAAAATGATGTATTCATGGGCCACTGTTTTAGTAATATTTACTGGAAAACATAATTTTTATTTTTTATTGCAAGAATAAAACATGACTATTAGGGAAATGTTAGAAAACATAGCTAAGAAATAAAATAATAAAATAAACTCTAATCCCAGGCTGGAGACGTAGCTTATGCTAACATTTTGATTGGTACTCTTCCAGGTCATTCTTTCTCTCTTTCTCAAATTCATCCTCAAAATGAGATTGCAGTGCTCACCATCCTTTTTGGCAAGGCCATTTTGAAGAGTGAAATCTGTGTCAAGGAATAACTGAGCACTCTGGGCAGTTTTAGCCACTGAAACCCAACCAGCCTCCTGGAGTGTCAGGTCATGTTCACTGGGTTCAAACCATAACAGCTTCATTGGGTGCTCAGCCACATTTTAATTCCATGTCATGGTTCTGGGCACTGGGAGGGAGCAAGGGTTGGGGGAGCCAAGAGGACTCACTGTGAGTCAACATGTTTGTTGATCCTGGAACATTAGCTGAGCCAGAGGACAGGGATGCCTTGCAGGGCAGACAGACAAAGAGCAGAGAGATGGTACCACCACAAAGAAGGGTAGGCTGTATTCTCAGGGGGACGGACCCTAGGGAGCCTCTCCATCTGTGGAAAGGACCGTGGTCAATGCCTCATGCTCTGCAAGGCTTTGGGTCCATCGGAAGAGGGCCCTCTCCCAGTAGGAGACTTGTTTATTTGGCATTTAACCAAAAGCATTAGGGCTCCTTTCAGAAACATTTGGTCAGGAGCCAATTATTTTAGCATATACTGCAGAGAAAGGAGGTCAATTTAAAGAAAGTTTAGATAAAACAACAGCAGACACAACAAAGCAGCCCTTTAAGGGGCAAAGATGTGGGTGCAGTGTTTCTAGGGAAGGGACACTGACCCCATTCCCTTGAATATGGACAAAGAAGCTCATCAAAGAAGCTCACCAAACCCAGTCATTCATAAGCGTGAAAGAGGCCCTCATGCCTCTGCATCCTGGCCAGGAACCAAAGACTCCATCAGCTTTGACACAATCAGTCCTATTAATATGGAGAGGCCTTAGGATTGGAACAAATTCTTCTGGGCAGTCAGCTTGCCTTAAATGATCTGCCAAAGCCCATCCCAGTGTCGTTTGCACTCTGGCCGAAAAATATCAATACTTTAAGAGGGGAAAAGGAGGACAGAAATGGAGCTCTTGCGAACTACAGAGCATTCCACGTTACCTCGCGTTGCCTTCACGGTAGCCTCAGTATTGCTGCTCCCATTTCACGAATGAGAAAGCTGAGGGTCTGATGGCTTTAAGGGACTTGCCCAGGGTCCCCCAAACATGTGTCAGAGAACCCAACTCAAAGCATGGGTTCTGGCTGTCATCTTTTTAACTTCTAAGCTATTCTGGTCCCAATCTCCTTTTTAGCGTTCTTTGTTTACCATTGATCCTTTCTCCCCTTTCATCAGAATAACAATGAGTTTTTACGGGGCATTATAATGAATGAGGAATCTTGGTTTTTCATAGCTGTTCTTCAGGAAAGAACCAGAAGTTGAGATGCGGGTGATCTTCACATAGATGCAAACTTTTGTATTCCTCTGTTTTAGCTTAATTAACAAAGAAGCACATTGCACATTTAACATTTAATATTTATTAAATGTCACTATTATTTATCATTTAATATTTATCTGATACTTAGCCAATCCTCCAGAGACACAAATGGAGGGTCAAAAACTAAAAAGCAGGTAAGAGAAAGTGAGGAGAGTGGATAAGACATTCAAAGTTTGAGGGAGGGCCAGGAGCGGTGGCTCACACCTGTAATTCCAACACTTTGGGAGGCCGAGGCGGGCAGATCACTTGCAGTCAGGAATCCAAGACCAGCCTGGCCAACATGGTGAAACCCCGTCTCTACTAAAAATACAAAAATTAGCCGGGAGTGGTGGCGGGTACCTGTAATCCCAGCTACTCAGGAGGCTCAGGCAGGAGAATTGATTGAACCTGGGAGGCGGAGGTTACAGTGAGCTGAGATCATGCCACTGCACTCCAGCCTGGGTGACACAGTGAGACTCTGTTGAAAACAAAAAACACAAAGTTTGAAGAGGATAAAGTTTGTCATCCCGCAAATTCTTAAATATTGTTCTTCCTACGTCCAAAGCATTACCCAATAATGCAGTTCCCTTCAAGTAAAAAAGCCATGCTTCCCTGGGCAGGGAGCTGGCCATAGAGCGCACTGCATGCGAGATCCCTGTCCACAGGACACAGATTCCAACTGTGGTTTTCCAGGGGTGGGACCGATGGCCCTAGGCCAGCTGTGCTCTCTCAGCAGGACCCCACCAGGTTTCACCGTGACAGCTGAGCGGGGCTAAGATTGCAGCCTTCAGCACTCTGGAAAAAAACAGCTGCTGAGGTTCCTTTGCTGTGCTGGCCTGGTCTCCATTGGTCAATGGGACATTAAGGTCTTTGTTATTGGAATCTCAGCAGTTGGAATCTCTGTCCATTTAAGGAAGGAAGCCGCAGGGTAATCCAGCCCTGGCGGTGCCATCGACCAGTGACTCACTCATTTCTGCCACGTGAACTGTGGGTGAACCCGGGTCCTTCCTCAGACGTGGTCTACAGCCTGCACTCGATTAAACTTAATGGATTCCTCAGGAATATGTGCGGTCTATATATTAAGTCAAATTAAGCCTCATGCACCATAAACCATGCTCTCTGTTTGTTTTGATAACATTAGCGAATAGGAAGGAAAAAAGTTCAGGTCTGGGAAAAGAGCAAGAGCATGGCCACATTGGTTTACCCCAAAGGGAATGCAAGCCAGTGCCTGCCTGGTACACTTGGAGGGCTGAGGGTTTCGTCCCAGGGGCACACGGGGCTGGGAAAGGCTAGGGAGTAGCATGGAGCTGAGCATGGTCCTTGAGTGAGGAGGCGCTGGATTCAGTCCCTGCTGTGCTCCTTGATAGCCATGTAACCCTGGGTATCTCATTAATGTCTCCTGGCCTCAGTTTCTTCATCTGTGGAATGGACCATCCATACTTCATAAAGTTGGCATGAGAATAAAATAAGTAAAGTGTTGAATTAGTTCATCTGCATTGCTATAAAGGAATACCTAAAACTGGTCATTTATAAAGAAAAGAGGTTTATACGGTTCAAGTTCTGCAGGCTGTGCAAGCGTGGCACCAGCATCTGCTTGGTCTCTGGTGAGGCCTCAGGGAGCTTCCGGTCATGGCGGAAGGCAACAGGAGCCAGCGTGTCACACAGTGAGAGAGGGAGCAAGAGATGGAGGAGGAGCCAGGCTCCTTTAAACAACCAGATCTCACACGAATTGGAAGAGTGAGAGCTCACCCATCACCAAGAGGATGGCACCACGCCATTCATGAGGCTTCCATGTCCGTAACCCAAACACTCCCATCAGGCCCCACCTCCAACACTGAAGAATTACATTTCAACATGACATTTGGAGGGGACAGATATCCAAACTATATCAAGCGTTTAGCACAGTTTGCAGCCAGGGTGCATAGTAAGAACTAATAAAAGATGGGAACGTACATATGATTTTACTCATGTATATGTGCACACATATATGTGTACTAATACATAATGTATCTCTATATATGTGTATACATGTATAATACCTATACATAAGGTGTATGTATATGTACTGTATATAAGTGAATATGAGTATAAATATATGTATATATCATATATGTATATGTATGTAAGTGTATATATTTGTGTGTGTGTCTATATATATACATAATTATATATCAGCCTTTGTATATATATTGGGCCACAAGTGTCAGAAAGCCTAGGCAAGGTTGGCAGAGGGGCCACAGTGCCTGGGAAGCAGTGGGCAGAGTGTGACCCCAGGTGCCCAAACCTACCCAGGCAGTAAAAGAGCTTTCTTGGCCAAGCGTGGTGGCTCACACCTGTAATCCCAGCACTTTGGGAGGCCGAGGCAGGCAGATCACGAGGTCAGGAGTTCGAGACCAGCCTGACCAACATAGTAAAACCCTGTCTCTACTAAAAATACAAAAATTAGCCAGACATGGTTGCGCACACCTGTGATCCCAGCTACTTGGGAGGCTGAGGCAGGAGAATAGCTTGAACCCAGGAGGCAGAGGTTGTGATGAGCTGAGATCGTAGCACTGCAAACCAGCCTGAGTGACAAAACAAGACTCCATCTCAAAAAAAAAAAAAAAAAAAAAAAAGAGCTTTCTCTTCGAGGCCTGTTGAGATCTGGAGAAGGGAAGCCGACGGTCATGGGCCTCTTAGGAGAGAAGGGCTGTCCTTTCGTGTCGTTTTTGCTGTTTCTGAAGACTGAAATGAGAGGCTATTACTGCTGCCACGATTTCTTTAAGTTTCTTCATCTGTGGAATGGCCCATCTATAGTTCATAAAGTTAGTAAAGGGTTGTATTAGTGCGTTTGCGTTGCTGTAAAGGAACACCTAAGACAGGTCACTTAGGAGAAAAGAGGTCGCTGTGGTGGATGGTTCTGCAGGCCGTGCAAGCGTGGTGCTGGCATCTGAATCCACAGACTCTTTAAAGGGACAACCAGTGGCTAAACTGCCGCGGGAAATGATGTCCAGCATGGCAGATGCCTGCTTTTCTGGGCCTTCCTATAGCTGACCAGGGCTGTTCTGTTCCCAGGCCCTCAGGAGGGAAGAAGCATAAATCCAAGCAGCTGAAAGACGGAGGAGTAGGCTTTATTTTCTCCAGCAACGACGTTGTCCCAACTATGCCACTAGCAATCTGGGCCTGTAACACAGCATAGGACATGCTTTTCTGTACGCGATCCTCAGGGGCTGCCTCTTCCTCCTTCTTGCCTTGCCATCCCATCAGAGAGCAGGCTCTGGAAGCACGATGCCTGGTGAAAGGGGACGAGAATGAGCAAACATGCCAACATCATTCAGCCACTCTGCTCTAACTCAGGGAGGGACTTCTGGTCCCTGAGCTCCAACAACCCTCGGTGTCCTCCTTTGACAACGAGGACAAGTGGATTGAACCTCCTGGGGCTTTTGTGAGGACCCAATGTGATTGTGTGTACAGGCACGTGGTGGGGCCTTGGATGTCAATGCAACATTGCACACATACACCTCTTTCAGGGATTTGCACACCCTAAGGACCCCTGCAAGTTGGCTCATGTTTTTGCCCCCAACACAGTGGTGACATTAAAATGCATGAAAGGACCACATCTCTGGCCTGTAACCATCAGTCTAAGAATGCTGGAGCCACAGGCCAGGGTCCGTCACTGCCCGCCTGGAGAGGGAGTTTCGGCCTTTCGGCCACGACACCCGTGGGCAGGAGAATCTAGCTGTCGTGGGAAGAGTGAGCACCGAAACTCAGAACGGTTTTCAAAATCAATTTTGTTTTACTTTGAGTTTTACTTGGGAACCATTCCAAAAAGATCTGGAGCTTAGCTGTGGGCTGGATGTTGGTAGCAAGAATGTCCAATAATACATGTTCTTACATAATGTGAGAGTCTATGCCATCCAGCACTTTCCGCAGCATGTGGGCAGGTGCAGGTGGGTGAGGAGTTTGGGAAGCAGCACAGAATATCTCAGCACCAGGAACGCTGGAAAGGAGGACAGCGGGCACGCTGAGACATCAGCACCTTCACACGGGCCTCCTTCCCACCCGGTTACTGCGTATTTCACAGGAGGATGTCGTCTCCCTCCGGTCAATAGTTCTTCACCAAATCGTCACAGTGAAATACACCAAAGCCCTATTGCACAGTTGTGGTCTTCATCTCCCTTCTTTGCTTTCCAGTCACAGACTTCGGGGCGTTGGCCCATCTCTTTCTACCCCTTTTGTCAACGCCTTGGCTCTGGAATCCTTCCTCTCGCCTCTCCCCACCCAGGGGTGGTGCTGACCTTGCTCTGGAAGGAGGAACCCTTGGCAGCACCGGGTGGAAAGGCGCCAGCGTGGCTGGCAGGAACCAAGGGACGGATCCCAGGAGACTGTGTGGCTATTGACTCTCCTGCCAATTGTCTGGAGAGAGAAGCACAGAGTGCCCACTGTGAGAGGTGCCTATCAGGCCATGCCAATCAGTGAGGGGACGACAGTGTGTGCTTTTGTGATCTGGAGGCTGAATGTGGCAGGGACAGGGAGGAGCTGGGAGGCAAACGTCTCCAGCCTCGGGATGGGGTGCTGGGGAATGTGCGAGGGAAGGGCCGTCTCCCAGCCTGCCCCACATCCAGTAACTGGCTTTGCTGAGATTCTTTGTCAAATTCAAGAGAGGCCAGAGGGAGGATGTGAGAAACAGCATCTCTGTAGAAAAAACTGAAATGCGATCTCACCTGCATAACTGCACTTGTGGAGCAGAGAGAGAAGATATCGCCAACAAGAAAGAAGGACGGAGAGAGAAGCTCTGCTTCTTAACTTGTTCATCTCTCATTATCAAAAGAGTTTCTGTGTTTCCAGCGGTGTTTTCCAGAAAAATAGAAATTCAGAAGGAACTCTATGTCACTTTTTTATAGAGTGAAATAGTCCTGACAGATCAGCTTTAAGGGAGAAGGCCTGAGGCTCCCTCTCAGATCCAGAACTTTCCTCCAGCGTCCCCAGACAGACAGGTGTCCAACCCATTTTCTTGGATGCAACAAGTAGGCGCCAACTTGGGAGCTGGAGGTCACGAATGAAAGAACACACTCGAATGTGCAATTCCTGGGCCCCGCCAGTTGAACCCTTCTAGGAAAGGGTTGCTGAGTTTCTCCTTGGACCCACGAGGCCCGTTCCGGGGCACTTACCCTGGTCTCCCTTGCCTGGGGGTGATGTTTGTTTTATTAGCCCCTCTAAATGTCAAACCCCTTGAGAGCAGGAACAAGCATTTGGGGGTTCTCTGGAGTTCTAAGCTCAGAACCTTGTAAACGACCAACACTCAAAACATGTGCTAAATGAAAAAAATAGGACTGGGAACACATGACAGAAATAGCCTCCTCGCTGCTCTCCTGCCCGTATTGCATGTTACCATGGCATGACTGAGTGAGTGAAAAATAAATTGGAGACTGAGACGTAGTTAACAGAAAGCTTCTGCAGTCCTTCATCTGGTCCCAGGGTTCATAAGTTTTTCCTCGGGGTTCAAGTGCTGCAATATGAAAATGCCAAGCTAAGACAAGGAGGTGCAGAGTCAGGCCCAGTGCTGGGGAAACTGGGTTTGCCCTGAGGGTGAGGAAGGGAAGGAGGAGGAGACACATCCACTTCTGGGAAGAGGGACAGGAGTGGGCAGGGATGGGCTGGGGAAGCACTGCCCCCAGAGAAATGGCTCCTCTCGGGCCCAGGCTGGGAGGAAGAGCTCACCAAGCACCTAGCGTCCAGGGCTCCTGCACTGCAACCAAGGAAGGAAAGAAGGTGACGGGCCCCGGCTCATGGCAGGGGTGGGAGGAGGAAGCATTGCTCCTACTGGGGAACGTTAAAACCAGAAGGAGATACCACTTTACTCCTGAGAGTGGCCGTTATTGAAAATTCAAAAAACAATAGATGTTGGTGTGAAGGTGGTGAAAAAATAAATGCTTATATGCTGCTGGTGGGAATGGAAGTTAGTACAGGCTGGTGGAAAACAACACGGAGATCTCTTAAACAACTCAAAGTAGATCTACCATTTAATCCAGAAATCCCATTACTGGATATTTACCCAAAGGAAATAAACTCATTACGTCAAAAGGCCATCTGCACGCTTATGTTTATTATGGAACAATTGCAAAGATGTGGAGCCAACCTGAGTGCCCATCCGTCAGTGAGTGCATAAAGCAAATGTGGTATATACACACCCTGGCGAACTACTCAGCCTCAAACAGGGATGAAATCAGGTCGTTTGCCGCAAATTGGATGGAGCTGGAGGCCGTTATTCTAAGTGAAGTAACCCAATGGAAAACCAAATACCATACGTTCTCCCCTGTAAGTGGGAGCTAAGCTATGGGTACGCAGAGGCAGACAGAGTGAAATAATGGACTTCAGAGACTCAGAAGGAGGAGGAAGGGAAGGGGGTGAGAGAGAAAACCCACATACTGAGTGCAATGTACACTATTCAGATGACCACTGCACTCAAATCCCAGATTTTCACCACTAGACCATCATTCACGCGACAGAAAACCACTTACACCCTGAAAGCTATTGAAAAATTTTGTTATTGTTGTTTTTGTTTTATATGTCATTTTTTAAGAGTTTTTTAAATTAGACTTTAAGTTCTGGGGTACATGTGCAGAATGTGCAGGTTTGTGACATAGGTATACATGTGCCATGGTGGTTTGCTGCACCCATCAACCCGTCATCTACATTAGGTATTTCTCCTAATGCTCTCCCTCCCCCTGCCCCCCATCCCCTGACAGGTCCCAGTGTGTGATGTTCCCCTCCCTGTGTCCATGTGTTCTCATTGTTCAACTCCCACTTACGAGTGAGAACATGCGGTGTTTGGTTTTCTGTTCTTGTTTCAGTTTGCTGAGAACGATGGCTTCCAGCTTCATCCATGTCCCTGCAAAGGACATGAACCCATCCTTTTTTATGGCTGTACAATATTCCATGGTGTGTATGTGCCACAGTTTCTTTATCCAGTCTATCATTGATGGGCATTCAGGTTGGCTCCAAGTCTTCGCTATTGTGAACAGTGCCTCAATAAACATATGTGTGCATGTGTCTTTACAGTGGAATGGTTTATAATCCTTTGGGTATATGAATTACCTATTTAATAAATGATGTTAGGAAAACTGGTTAGTCATATGCAGAAAGCTGAAACTGGATCCCTTCCTTACACAGTATACAAAAATTAACTCAAGATGGATTAAGACTTAAATGTAAGACCTAAGACCATAAAAACCCTAGAAGAAAACCTAGGCAATACCATTCAGGACATAGGCATGGGCAAAGACTTCTTGACACCAAAACACCGAAAGCACTGGCAACAAACTCCAAAATAGACAAATGGGATCCAATTAATCTATTAATTTCAGTAGATTAATAACCTCATAGAAATCTTGATAAAGAGGACATGGAAAAACAGCAAGGTCTCATTTCCGAGTAAGAAGTTGAAAATTAATCCCTGGGACTATAACAGTTACTCTGGGTTATCCCTCTCTATTTCCCAGCACCAATGTCACACACTGACACACTACCACACACACACACACACACACACACACACAGAGTTAATTCACTGCATAGTGAAGCATCTTCCCTCAGACACATCAAGACTGAGGTTTAGACAAGCACCTCCTAAACAGCCAGGAAGAACTGAGGGCCTAAAGTCTCATGAAAACTTTATGCTGCAAAGGGCTGGGTGCAGTGGCTCACACCTGTAATCCCAGCACTTTTGAAGCCTGAGGTGGGTGGATCACTTGAAGTTGGGAGAGCAGCCTGGCCACCATGGTGAAACTTGGTCTCTACGAAAAATACAAAAAGTAGCCAGGTGTGGTGGCGGGTGCCTGTAATCCCAACTACTTGGGTGGCTGAGGCAGGAGAATTGCTTGAACTTGGAGGTGGAGGTTGCAGTGAGCAAAGACGGTGCTCCTACACTCCAGCCTGGGCAACAGAGCAAGACCCTGTCCCAAAACAAAAACAAAACAACGAAAAACCCCCAAAATGCTATGCTGTAAAGAATGCAACTACTTTCATTGATTCTCTTAAAATCTGAAGCCTGTGGCAGAGCCCCTCGGTGGGGCGTCATTCCGCTGCTATGCACCAGCCCAACGCAGCCTTGCACACCCACCCATTAGATAATCTGGACAAGCTCAGATAATGTGGAAAATATTGGAATATCGAAGGCTGCATGTTGACATGATATAGGGAAAGGGAGATGAACATTCCTGAATCCTCGGCTCCCATGAAATGTCACACTCTCTCCAGATAGCCTCTGGCTGAATCTGGAGGTGGTGTGGCCAGAGAGTCTTTCATCTGAGTTAAACTGAAACTCAGACAAGAGAACAGAATGGTGTAGGGGAGTCGGCTGGCTATGAAAGAGAGCTGTTGTTGCAGCTCCTGAACCCAGAGAGAAGGAGGGAGGGAGAGCCAGGGACTCTGGTTGAGGCTCGAGGGTCCCTCCTGCTGCACGAGGAGCCTTGCTCTCCCCAGCTCCTCAGCTCCCCAGCCTCCAGCTGTCATGGTCACTGCGGCACACACAGTCTGCTGGCCAGTGGCTGGGGAGATCCAAGGCACTGCTTCAACCTGGTCTCCAGAAAGATGAGCTCCCTAAACAGAAATGGCATCTCTTTTCCATGCAGCAGCTCACCACTGCCCACTTCTTCGAGCCCACTCCCAGCGCCTCTGGGCATCCATCCTGTACCCAGACTACTGTGACAGCTCAGGGCAGGGGGAAAAAGGACAAGCATCTGTGGACTCAAGGATCACAGAGCTCCTCACAAAAAGAAGGGATGGGACATTGCTCACAGTTAAGTGCACTCTCAATGTAAGCACACATCAGGGTAAGAGCAAAGTCGGTAACCTGGATTGAAAGTGCAGAAGCCCCCTAGCCAAAGCTTCTGAGTCCCCCAGCACAGTCCTGATGGCAAATACTTTGTCCCCCAAAGCTGCTGAAATGTTCCAGTGTTTCTGATCTTTAGGGCATCTCAACACCGTCTCTCTGACTGCCTCTCACTCCAGGAAGCCCCAGGCTTGCATCTTTCAGACAGTGGCTACTTTAATTTGGAAACGGTGGTCCCTGCAATTCAGAGTGAACGTTTATCTGTGGTGGCCAGCGATGTCCCTGGAGGAGGAGAGAAAAGGGATGGACGTTAGCTGAGGATTGCAAATGTTGGGCTGTCTCGACAACAGGAATGATGGGAGCCGGAGGCCGAGGCCTGAAAGTTGAGAACGTGTTTCCGGGCCTCGTAGAAGCAGGGGTTTGTGGTACGGGAGTATGTGTGGCAGGGGTGACGAGGATGGGAGTTTGGTGTAAGCTGATGATGTGGGGCCTTGAACACCCAGCCTAGCAGTGCACACTTGATGCTTTATGTCTGTGTCACCTGAAAAACCTACTGTCCTCCCAGATGTGAACAGATGTTCCCTGAGGGATGGGGGCTGGGTCCCATTCTCCATCCTTCCTTGTCTCATTCTGTTCCCTGGAAGTCTGGCCTCTACGAACAATGATCTGGACTCCCACTGCCTTTGGCTTTGGGTTGGGTTCAGTCGGTACGGGGTTGAAAAAGGAAGAAGCCAGCGCATTTATTCCCGAGCTCCTTGCTGCCATGCTGTTTGCGAGTTTCAGGCAGTGCCCCTCCCAAGTTCATACCTGGGCCGGGCTGGGCTCTCCTCCCTCATGGTGAAGCCTCAGGTGGGAGCAGCTTCGCTCTGCTGCCAGCCCCCGGGTGCCTCATCATACCCTTGCTGGTTTTCTTGCTCTGTTCACGCTTCTGTTGACAGTCCTCACAATGACTCCTTTCATGAGCCATCTGTTTCCTGCCAGGATCCCAGTCAAGGAAATTTGGGGGGCACGCCTGAAAATTTGCAAAGCTTATTAACATCTTAAGGCTCCAAAAAGTCCTGCAGTAAAGAAATCCTTAAATTTTGTTTGGTCTACAAAACGCTTTTCAAATTTTTTTCATGGAAAATATTCCCTGAAATGGAATTAATTCTTCCAGAGTGTAGGAAGTGCTGCTATAAATGAAGGGTATTTGAGGAGGGGAGTGACAACCTCAAAACGATGCTTTGGGAACAGCCATTTGACCACTGGGAAGGATGTATTGGGAAGAACAGAAACAGGGACATCAGAAAGGAGCATGGGTAATAAATAGTCTCAGCATGAAGGTGTGATTTGGGTCACGGCAATGGGAAGGAAGGGACATGAACAGGCTCTCCCGGACCCCTTCCACCAGCCCCCGTGAGGCTGCACAGCTACTGTGGCCTCCAGCAAGAACAGAGCCTCTGCCCATGGTGAGTTTCGTGATTCAGCCTGATATCCTCTTCAATTATTATTTTTATCATCAAATATCATTTTACTGGAATTCTTATTAGGAACACTCAGAAAATACTACCTAGGATGCAAAAAGTGGACAGGGCCCAGAAGTAGAATGAAATCTGCTCATTAAATACAGTCAACTCTTTCTCTCCAGTGGTTGTACAATTCAAAAATAGCACCCATTTTGATGAGAAAACTGCAGATTTTAATAACTGTGATGACCTGTTGTTAAAGAGGAATTAGGATGCGGAGGAGTATGTTCGGAGGGCACCGGGTAGACAGCCCCTGGTCTCGTGTTAATGGGAGCCGTCCTTGGTCGAAGGTCTTAATTTGTGAGGTTTTTGTGTCTGTAGAACTTTCGTCACGTCCTTCAATAAAACTAGCGCTGCTGTATCCTCCTGACAAACTCCGAGGACCAAAGTCGTCCCCGCAGCCCCTCTCTGCCTTCCTTAGCGTTGCATCATGACCAGGGAGACGACACAACCACTCTGTCTTCCTGTGTTCACATTTCTGCTTCATATTTTTACCTTAATTGAACTTTTTCACAGAAATCCAGAGATAGAGCTGAGAACCCCAGGCCTCCCAACAGACGCGTTGTTAATGTGGTATGATCAATTCTCAATTATTTTCAACAAGGGAAGGAAGCATCAGAGCTGGTACCAGAGGACTCCAGGAAGCTGCTCAGCGCTGGAGTCACAGACGAGGGGCTCAGGGCTGGCACACATCCTGCAGGCACCAAGAGTTCTTGGTTGGATAAAAGCCTAAAGGAGCCATTTCTTTCTTTTCTTTTCTTTCTTTCTTTCTCTTATTCCTTTCCTTCCCTCCCTCCCTACCTTCTTTCTTTCCCTTCCTTCCTTCCTTCTTCTTCCTTTCTTCCTTTCTTTCTCTCTCTCTGTCTCTCCCCTTCTCTCCTTCTCTCCCTCTCTTTCTCTCTTTCTTTCTTTTCAGAGTTTTGCTCTTCTTGCCCATGCTGGAGTGCAATGGCATGATGTCGGCTCACTGGAACCTCTGCCTCCCAGGTTGAAGTGATCCTCCTGCCTCAGCCTCCTGAGTAACTGAGATTACAGGTGCCTGCTGCCGCACCCAGCTAATTTTTTGTATTTTTAGTGGAGACAGGGGTTTCACCTTGTTGGGCAGGCTGGTCTCGAACTCCTGACTTCAGGTGATCCACCCACCTCGGCCTCCCAAAGTTCTGGGATTACAGGCGTTAGCCACCGTGCCCAGCCAAAAGAAGCCCTCTCTAAGCGGTTTGGGTCCAGGGGACATAGCCTTCCTGGAGAAGAGCACATGGGTTTTGAAGACACGGTGGCTGTCTCCAATACCCAGGAAGAGTCATGGGAAAAAGCAAGAGGGCTTATTCCCTGCAGCTCTGAAGAGCGGCCTAGAACAAATGGTCTAAATGCTAGAGTGCTACAAGGCCAGGTGCAGCGGCTCACACTGTAATCCCAGCACGCTGGAAGGCCTAGGTGGGAGAACAGCTTGAGCCCAGGAGTTGGAGACCAGCAGGGCAACATAGCGAGACTACATCTCAAAAAAAATTTTCAACTTATCCAGGTTTGATGGCACCCACCTATAGTCCCAGCCACTGAGAAGAGAGTGGCAGGAGGGTCCCTTGAGCCCAGGAGTTCTGGGTTACAATGAGCTATGATCTCACCAATGCACTCCAGCCTAGGCGACAGAGTGAGACCCTACCTTAAAAAAATAATGCCGTGGCACTATGGACTCTGGATGATAATGATGTGTCAATGTAGGCTTATTGTTCATCCATTGTAAAAAATGCACCACTTTGGTAGGAGATGTTGATAACTCAGGAGGCTACTCTGTGGAAGGGGCAGGGAGATGGGTGGGCAAAGAGAATACAGGAAATCTCTGTTCCTTCTGAATTTTGCTGTGAACCTAAAACTGTCCCCTGTGAAAATAAAGTGTATTTTTAAAAATGATAGACATGGGCCAGCCATAGTGGCTCATGCCTGTAATCCCAGCACTTTGGGAGGCCGAGACCGGTGGATCACCTGAGGTCAGGAGTTCAAGATCAGCCTGACCAACATGGAGAAACCCTATCTCTACTAAAAATATGAAATTAGCCAGGAATGGTGGCACATGCCAGTAATCCCAGCTGCTTGTGAGGCTGAGGCAGGAGAATCACTTGAACCCGGGAGGTAGAGTTTGCAGTGAGCTGAGATCGTGCCATTGCACTCCAGCCTGGGCAACAAGAACAAAACTCCATCTCAAAAAAAAAAAAGAAAAAAAAAGTTGGGCTCAATTTTCCTTGAACTAAAGGAACCTCCTAGGATCTGTGGCGTCTCTCAGGGGGTTGATAATAACAGTAGCACAGATCTGACTTATCACTGGGAGTTGATTATAAATCAGTTCCACCCGCATTTCAATAGATAGCAGCTCTTCTTAAGGAAAAAGAGGGTAGACCTCTCCAGTGATCTCAAATGCATCATACGCCAAAGTTCATGTAAAAAACAAGATACACAAGCCCGCTTCCAGAAAAGCCTTCTAGTCTCTAAACGCGGTTAACATCTTTCCTTGTCACGGCGCCCATTGAGTGGTCTATTCCATTTTTCTCAGGAAAAGGATGGATCAGTTTCCAAATTCTAAATCTTCATGTTCGAGGGACTGGGTGAAACAAAAAATCTGATCTTCACAGAGCTCTTCTCAATGGGAGCTGAAAAGTGTTCCAGGCCTGGAGAGCTTCATGAGTCAGTTCAAGGCTATTAGGTTATTTATGATTTGAGATCATCAAATGCCACACTCATAAATTAGTCAAAGAGATATAAACATATACACACACACTTCCTTTTTAAAAGAAGGAAGGATCTGTAAACAGACTTCTACAGCTCTTCCCGGCTACTACAGACCAGTCTGTATTGACAAGGTGTAGATGACACAGGAAAATGGGAGATTTAAGTGCCCCCCAAAAGCAATTTTCCTTACAAACCTCCAGACCATAAGGGCTGAGACGATGCACATTATATGATTGCTTAAAATGGGATGAAGCCGGCGTGGTGGCTCATACCTGTAATCCCAACTCTTTGGGAAGCCAAGGCAGGAGAATTGCTTGAGCCCAGAAGTTTGAAACCAGCCTGGACAGCATAGCAAGACCCCATCTTTAAAAAATATTTAAAAATTAGCTGGGGGTGGTGACGCATGTCTGTAGTCCCAGCTATTCGTGAGGCTGAGGTGGGAGAATCTCTTGAGCTCAAGAGGTTAAGGCTGCAGTGAGCTGTGATGGCACCACTGCACTCCAGCCTGGGTGACAAAGCAAGACCTTGTCTCAAAAAAAAAAAAAAAAAAAAAAAAAAACCCTTGGGATAATTTGAGAGTATTCAGGGACATAGGTTAGACAACCCCCTGCCAACCTTTCCAAGCTTAAGATTTCATGAGACCACCCCCACATCCCCACCACCCCACATCTGCAGAGTCACCAAGAAGAAAGCAAGCCCTTGAGTTATGGAGAAATGGTCCCAAGGAAACGAGTCAGTGACAATATAACTGCTGGGTGAAAAGTGAGCGGACTATGGGCAACAAAGAAATAAGAACAAAATAAAATAAAATAAAATAACTGCTGGAACATGCAGTCCTTACGCCTTTCCATTTGAAAGTCAACACATCTGCTAACTCACTGGTCTTCAGAGAAAACCCCAATTTATAGATACGGATGTCGATGCTTCAAGGGTAGACAGATGCTAAAGGTTGAAGAGTGCATAAGTATCCGGCCAGAAAGAAAAGAAAAGTGCTCTGACTAAGGCTGTGTTCGGCAGCCAAGACACCTACTCAAGTCAAGGCATTGGCAAACAAAACAAGTCCACGGGCAGGTTTTCAGCACATGGGCACAACAAGCCAGTGGATTCACCATTTGCTTTCCAGCCAGGTAAAGCGGCATCGTGTGGGGCAGTTAAGTCGGCTGAGCTCACTGCATGGCTTTCCGGCTGCTGAGAGCCCACCTCCCAATCGGGGTCGCTTTGTTTCTTTCCAGGGGCTGAACAGTCATTCATCGGAGGATTGGCT
Organism: Aotus nancymaae; assembly: GCF_030222135.1. NCBI lineage: Eukaryota > Metazoa > Chordata > Mammalia > Primates > Aotidae > Aotus > Aotus nancymaae. The sequence goes on from NW_026988445.1 coordinate 28,409,006, forward strand.
GCTTGGAAGTCAAGACTCCGTAAAGCGCTCTGTGGGAAGGAGTGGCGTTCATTTTCCTGAGCCCTGGAGAGCCTAGAGTGGTCTGGGGAGAGCGCATATCGACCTCTGTGTGCCAGGCTCAGCTGTGTGCCTGGCTGACTAAGGACAAGATTGGAAGCCACGGCTCCTTTCTGGGATCTTGTGGAAAATATCTCACTGTTTCCCTTTATGCAGCCGAGTGCCCTAAACACCTTGTTAGTAGGAAGGGTGGGCTAAGCATCTCGTGTGCCCCTCTGGCTAGCTCATATCTTGGAAGGAACAAAAATCAATAGAGATCTGATGTCCAGCTTGCCCGAAACAACTCTGGAAGAAGTTTCCAAAGGCAACAGGAAAGGAAGCTTTGCAGGTTTGTTAGGGTGACGGAGGAGGGACCCAAGCGGGGGCTCATTCTACCCATCAGAAACCAAAGTCCTCAGGGAAGGAGGGAGGGGCTGGAGGCACCTGGGCTTGTCCTCTGCCTTCTCTGTGGCCTGTCTCATCACTGCAGGGGCTCTGCAGACTCCTGACCGAGGCCTGCCCGGGCTGCTGTCTATGCCCACAGGGAGATTCCACCCGGATTAAGTAGAGAGCTTCTAAGAGCTGTTCTGTATGTTTTCAAGAGAAAAGCAAGCATGTGGTAGAAAACAGAGAATAGGTCTCCTAAACAGGATCAGAGGAAGGGCAGGAGGGAGAATGGTGATTAGCTGCCTGTGTCCTGCCAATTATTACATGCTCTGCTTATGTTTTCAGCAAGTGATTTTCCGTTCCTGGGGAAGTGGCCGCAGTGAGGGTCACCAGGACTATCCCTCAGGCACCAGGAAAAATACAGTCCCAAACAGAAGGAGTGTCTGCCCGCGGGTCAGTGAGTACCGAAATATCACGGGTCCTGTTCTGACGTGGGGTTCTCCTCCCTTGGGTATTTTTTAACATGTTTGTAATCCTTTCAGAGCTGAACACGAAGACTTGGGTGATGCCTGATCAGCCAAAGTCCGTCTGAAATGGAACAGTGTGGGCACTCCTCCCCCTGTCTGCTGGGACACTGTCCTTCCCTGGAGTTACTACTGTTTAAGACACTAGCCTGGTTGACAGCAAAGGTGGAAATACTGTCCCTTCCTCAGGGAAGCCTGCCTTGATTTCCCCAGACAAGCTTCTCCCAACACAGCATAGTACTTAGTATCATTATAGTACTTCATAGTACTTAGTGCTTCATATAGTACTTCATGGTACTTAGTACCATTATAACCAACCGACTAATTAAACTGGGTGCTTATCCATTTAAACTTTGCCTTTGTGCTGTGTTATAAACTTTTAGAAGGGGAGACACTGTCAATCCAGTGTCTCTCCAGCTACTAGAACAGGGCCTGGTACACAGAAGTACCCAGTACCTACTTGTTGGATGAATGACTGAACAAACGAATGGCATTCTGGCCCAAGAGGACACTGTTACCTGGAGAGAAAGGATGCAGGCCCTGAACCTGTGGCTATTTGCTCATCCCCATTCTGAATGGCACAGCAAGAGAAAAGGCTTCGATTCCTACAGACCAGTCTTCAAATCCCAGTTCTGCCCTGTACCAACTCTATGATGTTGGGAGAGTTTTCCTATCTCTGATCCTCAGTTTTCTCATCTGTGAAGTGGGGAAGAGTAACAGCGCCCACTTCAATGACTTGCTGGTATAAGGTGCCAAGCACAGTGTCTGGCACATAGCAGATGCCAAATAAACATCAGTTTCCTTGGAAGGTCCAGAAAGGAAAATGAACTGCACACTGGCAATACGTGTAGAAGGGTAGTTGAGAGGGTTTTAGCTAGAGAGGCGGCCCTTCTGGGAGAGACATCCAGATTAGTATGTACAACGTATCTAGATTAGCATGTACCAGATATCTAGCTTAGCGTATATAGGTCACGCATGAACCAGGCCTAGCAGTGGGGAAGACACTCTTACCTGTCCAGCCCAGTTAGTGGGGAAGAAACTCCTGGAAAGAGATGAGGCTGTGGTATTGTTGGCCAGACGCGATGGCTCACGCCTGGAATCCCAGCACTTTGGGAGGCCGAGGTGGGTGGATCACGAGGCAAGAGATCGAGACCAGCCTGGCCAACACGGTGAAACCCCATCTCTACTAAAAATACCAAAATTAGCCAGGCGTGGTGGTGATCGCCTGTAATCCCAGCTACTTGGGAGGCTGAGGCAGAAGAATTGCCTGAACCCGGGAAGTGGAGGTTGCAGTGAGCGGAGATCCCGCCACTGCACTCCAGTCTGGCGACAGAGTAAGACTCCATCTCAAAAAAAAAGAAAAGAAAGACAGTGATGAGGCTGTGGTGGTGTCTTTTAAACTCTGCACAAGAGGGCTATAGAGAAGAGGATGCTCATTCTACAAAGTTTGCAAACCCCGAAAGACAACCATTAGTCTCTGTGTCCGAAGCAGAGCTGGGCCGCAGCCCTCTGGGATCCCCAGAATACTCTTCTTCCTACGAGCCTTGCTGTGACCTGGGCAGGCCCAACTCCCAGTCTCAGGAGAGACGAGGGACAGGGGCATGGGGCAGGAGAGGGGAGGTGGGAAGAGAAGGCGAGGCGTGGGCACATTAGCATGGAGCCAAGCAGGACAAGGGAGCTAGAGGACGTGTGGGAGAGGCTGCAAGGGATAGGTCTGAGGCTGGGGAGTGACATGTGACACGGAACTGAACATGGCATGTGTGATCATGCATCCATCATTTTTCTTTTCAAGAGATGAGGTCTTTTCTCTGTTGCCCGGGCTGGAGTGCAGTGACATGATCATAGCTCACAACAGCCCTGAACTCCTGGGCTCAAGGGATCCTCCTCCCCCAGCCTCCCCACTAGCTGGGATTACAGGTGCACTCCATCAGGCTGGACTAATTTTGTTTGTTTTTGGCAGAGATGGGGGTCTCGCTACATTGCCCAGGCTGCTCTCAAACTGCTGGCCTCAAGCAATCCTCCTGCCTCAGCCTCCCAACATGCTGGGATTATTAGACACGCATCTGTCCTTTAAACATGCATATTCTATGTCCTTAAAACACGGCAGTGAGAAAACTGTCCCACTCATGCACCCACTCACTCCTTCGCTCCCTTAGCAGACACTTATCAAGTCTTCGCTTCATGCAGACAGCGCTGGGGACAGAGTGATGGGCAAAGCAGACAGTCCACGGCCTCCAGAGAGTCCACGGCAGGAGAAAGCCCTCCATATCACAGTCACAGCTGCAGAGACGCTGCACCCGGCAGGTGCTAAGAAAGAAAGGAGAGGGGCTTCCGGCAGGCACAGGTTGGGGGTCCAATCCCAGGCTCCCCTGCTTCCGCCTTTCTTCGGGTGACTTCGGTGTCCTGAACGGCCAGTCCTCTTCCTCCTGAGGAGGGAAAGGAGCAGGAAACCAATGATCTGTGTCTTAGCGCTGGTGATATCTGGGCCTCAGACCCAGAACAGCCGGGGCAGGATTGAATACAGGGCCCAGGAATGTGGTCCAGGAGCCTGGTGGGTCCCTCCCCGCCCCACCTTTCCCAGGTGGAAACAACAGAAGTAACGCTGCTTCCTTGAGGGCTTCACGGAGCCCTCACAAGGGAGGGCCTGTGGATCAGGGGTTCCCAACTCCACTTCATAGATTAGGAGACTAAGACCAGAGAGGGCAGAAAGCTGGCTGAGGGGTCACCGTTTTTGGAGGTGAAGCAGGAACCTGACCCAAGAACCCAGTGGCCTCCTACCCCAGGCGCTCTGCCTCCCGACCGGGCTTCCTGGGGCCCTGGCCAGCTTGCTTGGAGGTTTCCCAGCCACCCTGCCCACCCTCCCACCCAGCCACAGCTGGGTCCTGGGTGAGCCCGTGAGAAGAGGCCCCAGGACCCTCTAAAGCAGGCATCGGGGCCGCCCCAGCCCTGCGTCAAATGCTGAGCTCTTGGCCAGGGGCAGGAATCTCCAGCTCCCTCCTCCCTTCTGGCAGCAACAAGTGTGAGGTTCCCCTCCCCCCGACCCCTATTCCATTGTAGCCGGTGCTGCAGAGCAGCTGGCAACCGCAGAAGCAAACACCTGTGTGCCAGATCTTACAGCTGCATGTGTGAAACGCGATCCGTCTGCAGCGCCTGTCACATGGCACGTCCAGTTGCTGCACTCGGGGCAGGTTGGAAGGGGATCCATGGGACAGAACTTTCCGTGGCAGGATTTCAAAGCCCAGGCACCCACCCGTCCCCTTCCTCCCACCCCCGGCATTTTATTCGCTCCTCTTTTTTGGCACTCAGCGTTTCCGGCTGAGTTTGCCTCTCACTAACTCCCGAACGGTGACAGAGCTGGGAGTTGGTGCCTCCGCGGAGTGACACTCGCTCCAAGAGATAATAAAGCTACTTAGCGTGCCCCGAGGGCGCTTCATCTTCAAAGACGTTGTTTAACGACTTGCTCCGAGGGCTGCACGTCTGGCTGAAACGTTCGCGGATCCCGGGTTGGTGGGTTACCTTCAAAGCTGGGGTCCCTGGGGGACAGCCGGGGGCATCCTGCAATAGGGCTCAGCACCTCCTGCCCGGTGGGGTTTTCTCAGGCCTGCAGCTGCCAATGTGTCCAGCCCAGAGTCCCGGGCTCTTCACCTGCTTCGCAGAGAAATGCTCATTTGCTGCCAGAATCACTTTTAGGGCTTTGGTTGATGTTAGCAATTCGCCTGCATATGGGAAAGGGAAAAAATAGGAGATTTTACAGGTGCTAAAGAGGGTGGGAAGGGGAAGAAGGAAAGAACCAGTTCTTTCCAGATATCAACTCAAGAAGTCTTTCCCCAGAAGGCAGCTTTGCAGGGGGATAACAGGTTTCCCCCACTACCAGCTAGGAGGCGTTTACCTTGACAGAAGAGAAAAGAGGAAATCAAGCCCAATGTGGAAAAGCAGATCTCCCATATACCCATCTGGCCTGAGTGCCACAAGGTCCGTGAGACCTCAAACGTCTTGGGTTTGGGCCTAGCCAGGACACAGGAGATTGTCATTACGCAAAACAGACACCTGTCTATCAAACCCTGGTGCTTTACACGGGTTATCTTGTGTATTCATCCGATCAATCAACTGTTTATTCAGTCAATCCTCACTACAGCCTTACGCAGTCGCTTCTATTATGACTCCCAATTTACAAGGGGAAAAAAACAAGGTTCAGGAAAGTCAGTGAACTTTAGGGAGCCTGTGAAAGGTTGTCTAGATAGTGAGGTGGTAGAGAAAGATCCGAGACCAGATCAGAGGTCTGGACCCCGAGGTGAGTGAATAAGCCAGAGCTCTGGCTGGGTCTCCCCATAGTCCTAAAACACTAGGCTTGAGTGACAGCGGCGGGGGAGGGAGTAAGTGCGGATTGACACACTGACCTCAACGTGCTCAAAGGAGAAACCTCAGATTCATGTTTTCCAAAGCTCTCACCTCTCTCTCCTCAACGTTCCCTTCAACTAAACGCATTGTGGAACCCCATCTCTACTAACAAAATAGAAGAGTTAGCGGGCATAGTGGCGCACGCCTGTAGTGCCCCTACTCGGGAAGCTGAGGCGGGAGGATCCCCTGAGCCCAGGAGGTGGAGGCTGCAGCGAGCTGAGATAGCGCCACTGCACTCCAGCCCGGGTGACGGGAGCGAGACCCCGTCTCAAACAAAACAGATAAATAAATAAAAATAAATAAACAGATAAATAAATAAAAATAAACAAACAGATAAATAAACAAAATTCTAATTCCGGAAGTCGTTTTCTACGAACCCAAATTAGTTTTTTTACTTTTTCACTGAAAACTTCCACGGAAACTACGTCTGTCCCTCTTGTCCGTCTTCCTGCACGTCAGCCCCACTGTCAGCCCTGTTACCACGGAAGGTGGCACTTTCTTGGTCCTGTACAGAATGTAATTTTCACTTGCCCCTGGAAAATCAATATGGAAAGGCTCTAATTCCCCAGATTTCGATTTTTCAATAAAAACGTGAAAATGAAACTCTGCGGGATTGCAGCCAAAATGGTGCCCTTGAGCCAACCGCAGTCTGGAGGGAGACTCAGAGAGTTTCAGAGAAAACACCAACTTTTGACATCGTTCTGCTCAGATGACGCGTCCGATGGGAGCAGAAGCCGGTGGGGGCCGGGGTCTCTGAGGCTTGGCAGTGCCCTTTCCCTTCTCACTCCGGAGGGATTCGGGGCAAAACTCTGCCCGTCCCGAGGCGCTACTGATGGCCGGGATAGTAACGGGGAAAAGCTTAACTTTGGAACCAAGACATAAATGAGATAAAATTCTGTCTCCGTCCTATAATGGCTACTTTCTGCTAAGCAGCTCTGATGATTTTATTTTCTCAACCCAAAGGAGGAGAGAGGTTGATGTTGTTGACTGAGCTCTCAGCACTGACATGAGGAGCCCATGAAACTGTCTATGGGAGGTGCCCCAGACGAAGCCTGGCTCAGAGTAGACCTTCAACAGGGTGCGCTTTCTTCCTGCCCCCGCCCCCTCCATCCCTATAATCGAGGCTGAACCACTGATACCCTTCGGTACATGGTGTTGTCAGTGGAAGGCCATAGTGAACTATTCAGTTCCCTACCCTGGTACCTCCGAATTGCCCCACGATGGTGACAGATGTAATGAAAATGCTGCCACCATTGGCTGGCAGGATGTGGTGGCTCATGCCTGTAATCCCAGCACTTAGGGAGGCCGAGGCAGGTGGATCGCAAGGTCAAGAGTTCAAGACCAGTCTGACCAACGTGGTGAGAAACGCTGTCTCTACTAAAAATGAAAAAAAAAAAAAAAATTAGCCAGGCGTGGTGGCAGGCTCCTGTAATTCCAGCTACTCAGGAGGCTGAGGCAGGGAATCGCTTGAGCCAGGGAGGTGGAGGTTGCAGTGAGCTGAGATCATGCCACTGCACTCCAGCCTGGGTGACAGAGGGAGACTCTGTCTCAAAAAAAAAAAAGAAAAAAGTTAAAATGTTGCCACCAACCTCCAGCCTCTGTGACCAGACACCCCCCAAAGCAACTTACCACACCTCTTTCGGTGGCTGTTTTGACACTGAACCCAGAGAAAGAGGAGCAGCCCCAGCTTGAGACCTCATCCTGTAACAGCAGCCGGGCTTCCTGGCTGCTGCTGCTGCGTGCCCCAGAACAGCTCGCCCCGAGCCAAGCGCAGTGCCTGCCATTAGAGTGTGAGTCCCAGGATGCTTGGCCGCTGCCACCTGGTCCTGGGCGGGACACGTAGCTTCTGGGTGCTTCAGCGTCCTCAGCTGTCCAGCAGCTTAATAATAGTGAGGCATGCTCTGACCCAGCGCAGTGGGGTTTAGCCAAGAGAAGCCTCCCTGACGAGTTCAATGATGGGACAAAAAGAGGAGAATTTTAAAGAAGAAAACCACACAGCACTGAAGTTTGTTATTTTGCGCCTGTTTCTCTTGTGCCCCGAAGCAAAGGAAAGGGAACATTTGAGGCCCCCAAGATAACGCACACCCACTTCTCCAGGTCTCCTGGTGCCTCTCTGTTGAATACTGCTCAGTCTTATGAGTTGCTTTCATGCCAGTCCCTGTAGCTTCCAAACCTGTGACCTGGAGGCTGCAGGGGGGCAGGAGGCAGGGGCAGAGGGAAGGAATGGAGTGGAAGGCGGCTGTTTTCAAAGAACCACATGGGGTTTTAAAAGTGCCCACCCCCCTCCACCTCCAGGTTCACCGGAACTCTATGCAGCAGGAGAGGGGGAATTCCTCAGGAGTTGCTCTCATCAGAAAATGAGGGGATGGATTCTAGAGGAGTGCAAACAATTGATGCCAAGTACAATATAAAAGCATTGCTGAATTTTTTTAGGAAAACAAAAATAAGTAAGCAAGCCCGCCTCCCCACACATGAATGGAAATGATTTGATTGACATGAAGAACCAGGGGCCTTTGAGGCAGTGTTTTCTGGCTGGGCATGGAGACGAGGGCCATTGGCCACCAGTGGTTTGGGATTTCCTGAGTGAGAGTTGCCAGAGAGGACCGAAGATTCGGCTGAGACAAGTGCCTCCTAATCCACACCCATGGAGTTGCTCATCCAACCTCATCTAATAGCAAGAAGTTGGAAACAACCTAAATATCTGTCAATTGGAAACTGACTAGATCACACACACAGTGCAATAATACTGTTCCATTAAAGGCCACTAAAAATGGGCTGGGCACAGTGACTCACGCCTGTAATCCCAGCACTTTGGGAGGCCAAGGCTAGTGGGTCACCTGAGATCAAGAGTTTGAGACCAGCCTGGACAACATGGCAAAACCCTGTCTCTATTTAAAATAATAATAATAATATAATAATAATAATAAAAGGCTATTAAATATGTTAAAGAGAAAAAAGAAAAGAAAAAAATGAGTTAGAGATTTACGTGTTTTGACATAGAAAGATGCTGCCATAATATAGTATCAAGCAAAGAAAGCAGTTGATATAAAATGTATGATATTATCCCATGTAGGTGAAAGGGAACCCACACATCTGCATTGCATGCATGCATTGAGAAGTATCCTGAGAAACGTTCACCAAAACGTTATCTGCAGCTGCTTCGGGGATAAGATCTTGACTGATCATTTTTCTCTCTTTCTCGTTCTCTTCTGCATTACTTAACTGTTCCTTTTCTCACAAAGAGCACTTACTGTTTTAGAAAAGCGCTATTAAAAATCCATCTCTCTAAGAAGTAACTTTCATCTTTTTATCTCGGTGGAAGTTTGTGATTATATAGCGAGAAGGGCATTGAACATCTTCTTGATCTTCCAAGATATACTCTGATTAATGGAGAATAAAGCCCTCTCTGATTTCCTAATACCACATAAAATACCGAGGAGAAGGGAAGGAAGGTAGGAGGTCATCAAAGGTATTTCCCTTGACTCTCACAAAGCCTCTGTCCCAACTCCCTTGCAAAGAAAGCCAAACTAGCACATATCTTATAAGGTCTGTTTTTCCAGAGCCATCTCCTCCCCTTTTTCCTTTAGTACTTTTATTCAAACATGTACTGAACAGATGGGATATGCGAGACCTTCTTTCGGAAACTCATCACCTCATCTGGGGCCTAGGCTTTGTTTCAGGCCTATTACTTAAAACAGTCACGGAGGCCAAGGTCATGGTGAAGGAAGCTGACTACCCACCTGGGGTCTTCTCGTCCATGGAGGGAGTCAGCACTGATGACAGAGCGTCTGAGGCCTCTCAGAGTGAAGTGCATTTGGAAAGTGGTCCCTCCTCTGTGCTCACACGCAGTCTGGAGAGTCAGGTTGTCATCATTCACTCAACATCCATTCATTCAGTATTCACTGAGTGCCCGCTGACTGTCAGGACGGTGCTGGGTGCTGGCTCCGACGCAGTGAGCCGAGTACAATCTCTACTCTCAAGAAACTTGCATCTTAGCAGGAGAAGTTGGACAATCAGACACACACATACAGTTTATGGGGTAGTAAGTGCTATGCAGGAAGGCCCAATGGGGTAAGGAGACGGAGTGACGGGGTGGCTGGTGCTGGGCAGGGTTGTCAGGAAAGTCCCCTTGGATAAGATGACCTCTCAACAGAAACCTGAGAGACGTGGGGGAGTGAGGATGGGGACGCGTGAGGAAAGAGCATTCCAGGCAGGGGACAGTAGTGCAAAGGCCCTCTAGGAGTGTTTGCTCAATGCATTCCAGGGACGAGGAGCAGGTCAGTGAGGCTGGAAGGGAGCTACCAAGCAGGTCAGCCAAGGGCAGAGGGGCCGGGCCCCGCCAGCTCTGTGGGCTGCGGTAAGGACTGTGGTAAGGACGTCCTGAGTGGGATGGGAAGCACGAGGCATTGGAAGCAGTTACATGATCTAACATAGTGGAGGCTGCATTTTTGTTCTTTTTTTTTTTTCAAGGCAGGGTCTCACTCTGTCACCCAGGCTGGCATGCAGTTGCATGATCACAGCTAACTGCAGCCTCAACCTCCCGATCTCAGGTGATCTCCCACCTCAGCCTCCCAGGTAACTGGGATTACAAGCACGCACCACCACGCCCAGCTAATGTATGGTAGTTTTTGTAGAGGTGGGGTTTCGGCATGTTGCCCAGGCTGGCCTCAAATTCCTGGGCTCAATCCATCCACCCAGCCTGGCTTCTCAGTGTGCTGAGATTTCAGGTGTGAGCCACTGTGTGCTGGCCAAGCATTTTGTTTTTTCTAGAAACAGTGGAGAAAAGAAGAAAAGACACCAAATAAATAAGAACTAAGAGATTTTACTTTTTAAAAGAAAGAGACTGTCCAAAAGGACTCTGAACTCTGCTGCGGGTTTCCTACTTTGCATAACAGTAATTCTAGCTACCTTGTATGAATGAGTGCCTTTTCCCAAAACGCATCATAAACAGTATTCAGGAGATGGTCTTGGAAAGCAGAACTTGCCACAAGATGACAATAGGAACCTTGAGCAAACCAGTAAGTCCCGGTGAGTCGCTGGGGACTAGAGCGAAAGGCACTTCCCTATTCTTTCTCGAACCCGCCTGAAGGATGGGAATGAGCCTGAGGTGGACCCTTGGTTGGCGCAAAGGATAACAAGCTGCAGCTTTCTCTCTGTAAGTCCAGAGTCACCCGGCCTGTCACATTTTATTTTTAGCACTAAATTAATTTTTAAAACCTATTAATAATAAAACTATTTAAAAAATTAACAATAGCTAATATTTATTAGGTATCTACCGCACGCTTTACAAATATTACTAGTTCGAATTGTTATTAAGAATGCTTTTCACCCAACCATCAGGGCACGGAAGAAAGGAGGGGAAGAAAGAGCTTCAAGCGCTGCTGTGATCCCCATTTCAGTGCTCAGGACATTGAGACGTGCAAAGGCTAAAAGAACTTGCACCCAGTTTCACCTGTGGTTCATAGCAGAGCTGGAATTTAAACCCACTGCTGTCTGAATATAAATCCTGTGTTCTCAGCCAGTAAGCTATGCTGCCCCTCAGCAGTGTGCAGTGCCAGAGTCCAGCAGAGATACACAAACACGGATCCTAGGCGCTCGAATTCAGAGACTAGTCGGGAGCCAAGACCAACGAGGGGACCAAAGAGGGAGAGGGCAGCTGCGTAACTGTGGGAGCGGCCCGACCCCAGAAAGAAGGCTTGGGGAGCAAGTGCAGCAGGGCCTGAAGCGTGCAGGGCTGTTCACTGTCACCCACTCACCGTTGCCAAGGGCAGGATGCAGATCCAGCAACCCTTCAAGCAATGTGCGTGCAGGCGTGTGAACGTGCGTGTCTACACTCAACGTGGGCCAGCTAGGAGTAAACCTTCTTCCGTTGGTAAAGAAAGGGTATCTGGCTGGGTATGGTGGCTCATGCCTGTAATCCCAGCACTTTGGGAGGCCGAGGCAAGCAGATCACTTGAGGTCAGGAGTTTGAGATCAGCCTGGCTAACATGGTGAAACCCCGTCTCTGCTAATAATACAAAAATTAACTGAGTGTGGTGGCATGCATCTGTAGTCTCAGCTACTCGGGAGGCTGAGGTGGGAGCATGAACCCGGGAGCAGAGGTTGCAGTGACCTGCATTCCAGCCTGGGCAGCAGAGTGGGACCGTCTCAAAAAAACAAGTATGTTTGGACACCTAACAGCAACTAAGTTCTCGGCTCACGAAGGCTGGAGCTTGATAAGGTGAGCCCTTAAGTAGCCTTTCCAGCAGCTGCTATCTATGGAGCACTCATTCAATCCACGCACTCTTCAAGGCACTTGCAAAACATTAGTGTCATCCAGTCCTCACTGCCTGGGGAGCTGGTTTCTCCACTCTACAGATGAGTTGAGTAAGGTGACCAAGGTCTTACAGCTTAGAGACGTAAAGCTGTGACCCTATCCCAGCTGGTTCAAAGCCAGTGACTTAATCTGATGTGTGCTTCCTAATTTCTAGGCACTCAGAGAATACTCAGGGTAGTATAAGTGGTGCGTGTGTGTGCGTGTGTGTGTATGTGTGTGTGCGTGTGTGTGTGCATGTGCGTGTGTGTGTGCATGCGTGTATGTGTGCGTGTGCACGCATGTGTGTATGGGTGCATGTGTGTGCATGCATGTGTGCATGTGTGCATGTGTGTTTGTGTGTGTGTGTGTGTGTGTGTGTGAGAGAGAGAGAGAGAGAAACAGAGAGAGTGAGCTCTAGTGGGCACTGAAAATCCAGGCAGAGAGCAGGCCTAGACTTGTCCCCTCTAGCATTGCTCACAGAAGAGAGATGTTTGGGGCTTTAATCCCCATCTCAAGTTCTGCCACTTACTGAGCTACCTTGTACAGTCACTCTCAGAACAAAGCTTTTTCTCAAAGAAGCCCACACCTTCAAGCTGGGCAGGTGTGTCTGAGGCTGGCTTCCAGGCCCTTGGGCAGCAGCTGTACCCAGGACCTCCACGGATGCCTCTTCTGCCTCCTGCCCTGCTCCACTCATCTGGCCTCACAGGATGGGCTCAGCTCTCTAGGTTCTTCATCCAGGGTCTCATCCCACCTTTGAAGCTCAGGGGAGATGGTCAGCAATGGTGAAATCACCAAGATGCTGGGAAGAGATGCTCTGGTAGGGTCAGCCCTCACAACCAAAAAGACTGGAAAGTCCTTTCCTTTCTCCAGGTTCCTTCTGACCTCGAGGACGACGGCCTCTTAACTTCCAGCCTGGGAATGCATCCAGGCATACCTATTGAGCACCTACAAGTCCTATTTCTTGTTCGTTTTCTTAAAAAGAAAGAAAGAGAGAAAGAAAGAAAAGAAAGAAAGAAAGAGAGAGAGGCTGGGTGCAGTGGCTCATTGCTGTAATCCCAGTACTTTGGGAGGTCAAGGAGGGAGGATTGCTAGAGGTCACAAGTCTGAGACCAGCCTGGGTAACATAACAAGACCCTATTTCTGGAAAAAAAAAAAAAAGAAAGAAAGAAAGAAAAGAAAAATAAAGCAAAAAAAAGCCAAATATGGTGATGCCACATTAGCCAGGAGTAGGCCTGTAGACCAGCTACTCAGGAGGCTGAGGTGTGAGGATCACTCGAACCCAGGACTTCAAGGGTACAGTGAGTTATGTGATCGTATGATCATGCCGCCATACTATACTCCAGCCTGGGTGACAGAGCAAGACCCAAGACCTTATCTCAAAAAAAAAAAAGAAAGGGAGAGAGAGAGAATATTTATTTCCTCTTAGATGTAAAAGGCTTTGTCTATTCACATTGGTATATGAGCTTGTTTGCTATGAGCGGGCATCTGAAAATCTTAATTTATTGGGGCCAATTTAAGCTGATCTGAAAATTTTAGAAGTTTCCTGTGTATTATAAAGCATCCACGTACGATCCTCTTTATGTAAAAGGGAACCCACACATTGCCACTGCGTGTATGCGTTGGGGGGTGCCTTAAAGATGTTCACCAAAATGTCATGTGTGGTGTTCTTCAGAGGATGAGATCTTGAGGGACTTTTTTTTCTTTTTTCCTTGTTCCGTCCTGCATCGTTTAGGAAAGTGCTAGGGAGATAAATGTAAGCACCATCACCTACTTCCTCTTTTAAAACCTTCCCACTGGAGCACCTGCTGGCACAGAGGAGAATCAGCCTGAGTGCCTAACATAACCAGCAAAAAGGCTTGTGTTAATTGTTCAATGTCATGCAAATGTTGTATTACATGCCACAATATATTGTTTAAGCCTAAAAGTGTTCTTGGTTATTTACCATCAAGCAAAGTTAATGCTCCAGGAAAATTCTCCAGGTTTACCCTCTCTCCACGTCTCCAGTGTAGACTGTCAGGACCTCTAGGACTGGGCAGCAAGGAGGTGACAGTCAGTCCCAATCAGGGATCCATGGACTTTCCAATTCTCTGCTAGTCTCCTCTTTCAATTGTAGAAAGCTCCCTGGCAAGAGATGCAGGGCTCCTTAAATCTGGACGTGCCAGTCAGGAAGGCTTGAAATGGGCTCTATTAAAATGGGGTTTTAGAATTCTTTAACTAGGCGTCCTCAGGAAAACTTGCAAGCTCTAGAAAAACCCGTTGCATTAATAATTCCACTTCAATCCTTGATAAGGCCCTATGGCTATCTCAAACATGCCTCTGGCCCCTTGGACTAAGGGTTTATGCTTCTTGACTTTTGTTCTATTTTCTGGCTTTTCAGGACTGGCAAAGTCTATTTGACCAGTCAGGTGAAGCTAGTCTTTAAACCCTAATGACCCGAATTAGCCATCTTGAGAATAATAGCTGATACCACTGACAGTAGCCAAGACACAGCCCAGAGTGATACATGACCTAAGCCTTCACCCAGTGCATAGCCCGGCACTTGACAGCGTATGACTGCAGGAATAGTCGCACGTACCCTATTTTCAGGCGATAGGTGTCCCACGTTAGGATTATCGCACAGTTGATACAGATGGAAAAGTCTATTGGGTGCCCATAAAAATGTTCTGGTCTGCTTTCTAGTTCTCACGTTATGTCTGACAACATGATTTAATTATTGAGGTTGAAGCAAAGAGTGGCTCTGGCCCATTTATACTGGAGAATGACTCAGGCAAGTTCTCATGGACTTGGACACATATCACCATTCCGTTTGCGTGCGGCTGGAAATGGGAGTCTCCGGACAAGCAAACTCCCTTTAAAGTTGGTTCTGTTTCTGTGAAGACTATTAAAACAGACATGGCATTCTTGCTTACTTAATTAAATTTTGTTAATTAAATAAAGGCATTTTAAAATAAATAAATAAATGTACATGAGGACATCTGATGCTGTTCCTCATGCTTTTCCTCCATCTGACATGTGGTCAAGGTCATGCTATATAAACAACAGTAAGAGGACCTTCGGTGAGGTGCTGGATTGTTTAGCCATCAGTACAAAAGGGCTTTGGCAGCAAGAGAGAGAGCAGAGGCACTGAGCAGAAATATCACAGTCAACTTGCTTTTTCTCATTAAGATGGTGATAATAGAAGGATGGAAGTAACACATTGTCAAAAGCACAGAATCATTGCTCCTCACACACTTGAAATATTATTGATATCTGAAACCACCTGGTCTGAAAAGAAAAAAAAGAAACACAGAAAAAAGTTTTCCTTAAACTGAATTTTTTAAGGGAACGTGCTATTTTCTAGAAGTTAATAAGTCACTAAATGACTTTGGTTCTGGTTTCTGGAAGAACCTCTCTTTGGATTAGCATCAGTTAAGAATGCATTTGGCTACACATAACAGAAAAGATTGCTATAGACTCTGAAAGAACTGGGGCTTTCTTTCTCACACAGGGCAAGAAGTGTGGAGGCTGCAGTCAGGGCATGTTTCCTGACTCAGTGATGTTCTTGGGGACACAGGTTCTTCTCATCTTTCTACTCCCCACTCATTCTTAACATCACCAGGTTTTCCATCTCACTTACTGAACGTCATCTGTATGCTTTGACATCTGCATGCTAGGAGGAAGAGCAAAGGGTGAAGACAGAGCTTCCCCTTGGTAAAGCTTTGTCATTTGACTTCAAAAGTCTATATCCTCCGAGGACCTCTTCCCATATCTTATGACCAGAACTGTGTTAAATGGATTCCATCCGCTGCACAAAGGCTGAGAAAGAGAGTCCTGTTAGCTGTGTTGCTATCCCATATAAAATTGGGCTCTAAGTATGGATGCCTGAGAGAGATAGAGATGGTGGATGAACACTTACAGTATCTGTCACAGTGGCTGGGACCTGGCAAGGAATCTTGGTACCTGTATAAAAGTGGGGATCCATCCTTCCAAACAATGCAAATGGGTTTCCACGGGGTTTGCTGCCAAACCATGGCTACAGTAACATGGCATCTGAACAAGGGCAACCAGGTCCCAAGGTCTGTGATGCCTATGGCCTTGAATGAGGAAAAGAATAAGATTTCAGCTGCATCCTCTTATTCCAGCCTAACGGTACCTAATGAAATCATTAGCACGCATTGCCAGTAAGGTGGCTCATTCACATGGCTCCTGTTATAATACATAGCTTTCACTTACAGCTAAGTAGGGTAGGAGCTTCCTTTTCTCTGTCATTCATGCTTCTTTCTTCCCATGCTGAATGCTACACCAGGCTACTTAAATTCCCTTTTTCCAATGATTTCAACAATTGACCACACTTCTCAGCACTTCTTCTCAGCTCTCAATCTCGTAAAAAATTATATTCTCCCAACCTGCTTAAAGAACTCTCCAGAATTGTGCCCGGTGTTGTTCCTCATACTCCTATTTGGGGAATTTTCTGTTCAGGACCCGTGGGCTCAGCAGACTTCTGAACAATAGCAATAGGCTAGGGTGTTAGGCTCAATATTCACATATGTCAAAGTCAGTACTGGTGTCTACGAGCACTGCTTTGCAGATTATTCAAAGCTCATGATTTGCTTATAGTTGGTGATTTTATTTTAAATTTATGGAAGATTGCACAGTATGACTTATAAATCTTACTACAGGGATTTATAAACGCTGGGCTAGTTTTTTTAAAAAAATAATAGCTGTACACAATCAAATCGTATTTGGTTTATGCTTGGTTATGACCTCCAGATCTCATAAAAATGCTCCTCTACATAACCATTCATTTTCTGTCTTGAAACTGGGATATTGTGATTTCTGATTCTAAGTACACAAAATCCACAGGCAAGAGAAAACATCTGTTAAAAGAAAAGGAGATTATTTCTAGTTGCTACTTTTCTCCATTGCATGAGAAAGTGGTTCACTCCTTGGGAAAGGACAGTCTTTTCCAGAACAAATGAAAATATTTTCTCAGTGAGGTAAATATAAGAGAATGGCCTATTTGATGGCTGACTCTTTCCTGCCCTCGAGAAAAGCAAACCAGCGGTAAGTGATGAAAGCAGGTTTTCAGTCCAGGTAGTCTTGCTCTAGATCACTACCCTGCACCGTGGGGTTCTCACCATCCAACGTGGAGACCAAAGGGCACCCCTGGGCATCCCATAGAGGGATGAGGGGGCTCTCATGTCCGTTCTTGGGAGAAGAGGGGAGTGTTGTTTGAACTGGGCGTCCCAGAGCACCCACGCTGGGACCAACATGTAGAGTCAAAGGGAGAAATAGAAAAAGAACGAGAAGACAAAGGCTGAGTGTAAAAGGCCAGTCGGTGAAATCGCTTTCTCATGTGTGAGCAACAGAGCTATGAAAAGCAGCTCTTCGATCACACCTTTACAATCTCTCCACCCAAGAAACAGCCTCAAAATTAAACTCTCACTTTTTATTAAGGGCTAATTTCCATTCAGGTGTGTCCTTACTGTACCCCTCTCAGGTGAGAGTGATCCCCCACCTAGCTATCAGCCCAGTCAGGCTGGACAACCCAACATATACTCAGAGCTCAGGAAATCTTATTTAAAAAGAAGCTCCCTCACCAGCCTGTATTTCAGAAGTAGCGATCACATAGCCAGCCAAAGTGGAATTAAGAAATGTGCATGTCATTTATTAATATCTTCCTTGTCTGTCAAGCAGTCTTCAAAAACATGTTTTCCTTCTTTCAAAACAAGCAAATTGTAATGAGCTCATTCACACTAAGGAGCTCAGGCCAGGCTATGTTTCACCATGGACATGCAGAGGGTAAACTTCCACAAGGGACAGTGGCCAACTGATACATTCCTCTCTTTATCCTAGTATCCAGAGCATTCTTTCCTACATATGATGAATTATATCTTGTCTACAAAAGTGATCTCCATTCCAGCATAGTCTATTTTGAAATCAAAAATATTTCAAGTTGCCAGCTCAGGCAACATGGTAAGACACCATCTCTACAAAAAAAAAGATTAAAAAAAAAATGAGTCAGGTAATACGGCATGCTCCTGTGGTCCCAGCTACTCAGGAGACTGAGGCAGGAGGATCGCTTGAACCTAGGAAGTTGAGCCATGTTCATACCACTGCACTCCAGCCTGGACAACAGAGCAAGATCCTGCCTCAAGCAAAACAAAACAAAATTTAAAACTCCAAGATACCTGGGTGTTAGATTAGGGGATTGTTGATTTGTTGGGTAGGATGATGACACTGTGGGTCTGGAAGGAAATGTCCTCATATTTTGGAGGTGCACAGTGAAACATTTAGGGATAAATGTAATGATATTTGTAATTCACTTTAAAATATGTTAGTAAATTTTTTAATAGATAAAGTAAATGTGGTAAAATGTTAACAGTGGATATACCCAAAAAAAGGGCTAAGTGTCCATTAAACTTTTCTCTCTGTAATGTTGTGCAATGAAACATTTTCATAAGAAAAGATTAAAAACTGCAAGATGGAGCTTCCCTGAAAGCTTCCTGGTCTCCTCATCGGAGCACCTTCACCCTCTTCCGGCACTTGCAGCCATCCATAGCCAGGCCTGTCCATTTAAGCTCTGAAGCTGTTGAGGACCTTTCTCTATGTGCCAAGCACCATTCTAAGCACTTTTTATTAATTACGTCATTTGCTCCTCACCAAAGCCCTATGCAATAGCTAATGTGGCAACTATTATCCCCATTTCGCTGAGGTATAAACTGAGACCCAGAGGGGTGAATGTGCCCAAGATCACTCAGCGAGTAAGTGTCACAACCAGAATTTCAACCAGGCCATATTACTACATTAAACCACCGCAGACCATTAGTCACCTGAGGTCACAGTGCTCCCCTCATAAAGGTGTCTCACGGGGTTGGCCGCGTTTTAGTGCCCTGCATGACATAGATCACATTCTGGCAGTGCTCCCCTCATAAAGGTGTCTCACGGGGTTGGCCGCGTTTTAGTGCCCTGCATGACATAGATCACATTCTGGCAGTGCTCCCCTCATAAAGGTGTCTCACGGGGCTGGTCGCGTTTTACCGCCCTGCATGACATAGATCACATTCTGGCAGTGCTCCCCTCATAAAGGTGTCTCACGGGGCTGGCCGCGTTTTACCGCCCTGCATGACATAGATCACATTCTGGCAGTGCTCCCCTCATAAAGGTGTCTCACGGGGTTGGCCGCGTTTTACCGCCCTGCATGACATAGATCACATTCTGGCAGTGCTCCCCTCATAAAGGTGTCTCACGGGGTTGGCCGCGTTTTACCGCCCTGCATGACATAGATCACATTCTGGCAGTGCTCTTTCCACATGAGCTAAAGGTCGGTTCCTACGGCTTCTTCTTTTCTGCATTTCTCTCAGAAACAAAGTCAGTGCCTGCTTCTTCACAGACACTGGATACAGGTTTATTGATTGCTTTGCTATCTGGTAAGCCCCTAAGACAGATAGGTCAAGGACTAGGCTGATAGCAATCCTCAAAACCTTCACCATTGGCTAAAGATTCCTCTGTCTTCATGATTCAAGTATGAGCGATATAGTCCTCATTCAACAGGTGATAATCCTCCTGAGAGGGGTCCTGAACCCATTTCTGATGCCAACCTTGGTGTGTTCCTGCCTGACTCAATCATTACCAGAGACAACAGTGAATAATGTGTTGCATGTTTGTATGTGGACTCAAGGAACATGGCTGAAACTGGAGCAACTATCATCCATCCATCTATCCATCTATCCATCTATTTCTGTATCTGTCAGTCATCTTATCTATCTTTATCTCTCTATCTCTGTCTTTGTCTATTGCTCCCTCAATCAATCATCTATCTATTGCTATCTTTCTGTATCTATGTTTATCTATCTATCCATTTATCTGTCTTTTGATATCCACCTACCCACCTACCTATGTATTGGCATGTGTGTAATTTTGATGGCTAGAAGCCAAGAAAAAGCCAGTGTCTTTTTTGTGAACTAGTTTATCTAAGGATACAGATTTTTGCAATTCATCTCAACTCACTTAAACTAGAAACATATACTTCAGTGGGCCTTTCGGATGAGCAAAGGTATAACAAAGATCCAATTCCAGAACGGGAAGCTTTGAGCTCACGTGATCAAACAGTGGTACATAGCCACAGAAAAGCTTGCGCACAGTGGCACATTCCGTTCTTACTTTTCTAAAAATGGGTTTCGATTATATGGTCTCTGAAAATTAGGTTCCGCTCTTGATTGGTGTATTTTTTTCATTTATTTTTCAAGTGCTGGGAGAGAGAGAGCAGAGACTGGGGGGTGGGGGGATGGAGGAAGCCCATCACTTTAGGCAGGCAAGACTCCCTAAAAAAGATGAGACAAGGGGATTGCCTCATCTTTTCTGAGCCCATTCTGACCATTCTACAAATGGTCTATTCTGTTGTTGTTTTAATTTGTATTTCTCTAATTACAGAGCCCACAATTCTACAAAAGTCCCACAAGCCGTGTTCTCCAAGACTGAATAGTCCAGTTCATTGGGTCCCAAAGGCTGTTCCAGGGAGGCCAAGGCTCAGGTCGGGCTCTGCAGGTAGCTGGTAAGCCCCCCGTGGGAGAGCATATTTGCTCTCACTGTAGCCCACCTCGGGTAAAGGTCCTGAACTAGGATGTGGGCACCTGGGAGGTGGCTGAATGGAAGGAGGAAGGCCACTTGTTCCCTGGATCTTGAGGAGTTTGGTTCTAACTATGGCCAGGAGAGACATGCTCAAGGATTCTCCCAGAGAGGTGAGATGACTCTTGGCCATAGGTAGGGGCTCAGGAAAGAGATTTCTAAGGAGGAAATCTCTGTGGTTGTTTATGGCTACTGAAAAAGGGTAAGCAAAATGTGGGCCAGTCCAAGGATCATGTAGGCACCTCCGGGGCTTCCCAAGGAGCTGCCCTGGCTGAAACACCATTCTCCTTTGGCTACACAATTCTTCTAGAGCATTCTGTGTGACCTCACAACCTGGGCAGTCTCAGGAATTTGATTGCATGGCCCGCACACCCGGCCATTCTAAATTCTGTGCTCATAGGCCTGGGATGGGGCTTTCTAAACCACTAACAGCCTTCAAGTGGTTTAAAAAGCTTATTTCTATTGTTTTTGCCTAAGTGCTTCAAATCACTGGTAATCAGAGAAATACAAATTAAAACAAAAACAGCATAGGTTTTTTCTTCTATCAGGCTGGCAAAAGTTTCAAAGAATAATAGCTAGTGTTTACATAGGTTGAATTACTGTTTTTTCCCACCTCAAGTCCTGAACAATACCAGGAAGGAGGAAAAGTTTATAGTTACCATTGTCTCTTG
The DNA here is from genome assembly GCF_030222135.1 of Aotus nancymaae. Classification (NCBI taxonomy): domain Eukaryota; kingdom Metazoa; phylum Chordata; class Mammalia; order Primates; family Aotidae; genus Aotus; species Aotus nancymaae. The sequence continues at coordinate 28,429,924 of NW_026988445.1, forward strand.
CATAATAATGTCATCAGCCTCAATGAAGAGAAACAGTCACAGGGCTGTGAGCACTTTGGAATGGAAAATCATCCCAGGTATATGCACAGTAACTAATGCATTCATTCAGGAAATATTTATTGAACATCTAAGCAGCACAGAGAATGAAGAAGGGAAGTAAAAACTCGTCAAATGCTGAGTATGTGTAAGGCGTTGAGCCAGACTGTTGGATTAATTATTCTGTGAGTCGGGTAATAAGCTCTCCTTTTCACAGATGAAGGGAGGGTAAGTAATTTGCCTAAGGTCATCCAGCTAATGAAAAGCTTGCTAGAGGCTCCGTGAGATGGAACACACGGGATGTTCCCAGTGCTTTTGGAACTTGCCAGCTGTAGAGGAGACGAAACAAACACGGGTAACCCCAACACAGACACTGGGAGCCCCAAACCTTGAGGGATTCAGGCAACGCACACTCCAGAAAGCTGAACAAGAGGGGATCATTCTGGTGCGGGCAAAGCTGTGCTAAAAAGACATCTCATCTCAGAGAAACATGTGAACAAAAGCTTTTGGGATGGGCCACATTATTAAACAGAAGAGGGCAGGGAAGCAAGAGGAGCAGAACGTTCTAGAGGAAGAGACCTGCTTGGGCAGATCACTAAAGAAGTGTCCAAAGCACACTCAGGAAAAATAAACCAATAAACAAACACACCCAAACCCAGAGCCTCGCAGCCCTGGAAAAATTCTGGTGAAACCAGACTGCTTTGACTTTCACAAAGCAGATACACAAAAGACACCTGAGATGGAGACTCCGCCAACATCCCGTGAATTTCTCCACAAGACTTGTACATTTGAGCCACGGATTTGGAAAGGAGTTTAGGATTAAGGCTACAGATTGTGGAATCACTGGCTTTCAGACAGTTGGGGAAGCTTTGAAGAAGTGAGACTGTGCAGAGTCCAGGGAAGATGGGTGGGACCTGAATGCTGGTTCCCAAGCGTGGCCAAGGAACTGAGTTAAGGCAGAGGCGTGGAGGAGAAAGTCATTATGTAAAACCGGCCTTTTCTTTCCCCACCTTCACTGCATGGCACCCTGCCTTCCAGAGACGAGGTTCCCAACAACTGTGCTGAATGAATGGAGGAAAAATGAACCCAAGCCAGGAACCCAAATTCTTGTGTGTGAGCATAAACCTACTTCCAAAATTCTTGAGGAATCCCTAACTCAAGTCCCCTAAATCCTGTTTGGTTGTGCAGGGGAAGAGATATTTACAGGAGGAGCCATGTGAGCCTGAAAAAATGAGTGGGGAGTGGCAGTCTCTCTTTTTTTTTTTTGAGACGGAGTCTCACTCTGTCACCCAGGCTGGAGTGCAGTGGCACGATCTCGGCTCACTGCAATCCTCGCCTCCCAGGTCCAAGCGAGTCTCCTGTTTCAGCCTCCCGAGTAGCTGGGACTACAGGCACATGCCACCAAGCCCAGCTCATTTTTTGTGTTTTTAGTAGAGACAGGGTTTCACTATGTTGGCTGGGATGGTCTCGATCTCCTGACCTTGTGATCCGCCCACCCAAAGTGCTGGGATTACAGGCGTGAGCCACCATGCCTTGCTGTCCCTTCTTATTAATGTCATTAAGACCAATAAATGTATATTGTAATTGCAAATCCTTTCTGGACTCCACATTTCTTCGAAACCTAAGGATGTCTCCAATTATCTCAAGAAAGAAATGTCATAAGATTCTCAAGACTAAAGTAATGTTAATTCATATTCGTGATGTGGGAAGGGAGTGCACGTGCTTCCTATGCAGCATCTTGAGAGAAGGTATCATACAAAATCGAACAACAGTTCGAGAATAGCAATAGCTCCTCTTACTGTTGTTTAGGCCACTCAGCCACGTTACGGCAGCCCTAGTACACGAATACGACGTGCAGCAGTGCTAATCATCAGTTTCATTTTGGTTTTTTTCAAATAAATAAAAGAGAAGAATAAGTTTCAAGTTTAGATATATAATTCAATTTAGAAAAAATGTTCATGTAGGAACTACAATTTACACTTATGAAACAAAAATATTATACCTCACTATTCACACCCTGTTAAGCTGTCTTAACCTTTAAACACAAATGAAAACTCCAAGTTGTCACATAGAACTGGGGTTGGTAAATGTTTTGCCTAAAGGACCAGACAAGGGCACCCCTTGTCTGAAATGTTTTCAAACAGAAGGGTTTTGGATTTTGATTTTTTTTGGGGGGGTGGATTTTTGGAATATTTGCAATCTATAGTAGTTCAACATTCCTAATCTAAAAATCTGAAATTCCGAATTCTCCAGTGACCATTTCCTTTAAGCACCATGGCAACACTTAAGTTTTGAATTTTGGAGCACTTCAGATTTTGGATTTCCAAATTAGGGTTACTCAACCTGTAATGAATATTTCATCTTTGTAGCAATGTATGAGCAAATGAGCATGGCTATGTTCTAATAAAACTTTATCGTAGCCACTAAAAAAATAATGATAGCTCCTATTGATGAAGTGCTTGCCGCGTTCTGAGCAAGACTAAGTGCTTTAACTTTCAGTTACGTGCCACGCCAAGAGCTCAGAATCTGATTAGGAAGAAAACACAACCTCTACCTCCTTACTTCATGTACATTTTCTTGTACAATCCTCATAATCAACCTATCACTAACCCTATTTTATACTCGAGGAGACTAAAGTTATGTAGCCACTCAACACCATGCATCTAATAAGCGGCGAAAAAAAAAGGATTTGAACTCAGTGTGTCTGATGCTAGAAGCTGTTTCCTTAACCCTCACAGTCTAGGGCTTGGGAGTCCATTGGCAGCGAAAGCATCTTCCAAGCTCACAGGACTGTGGGGCTGCACTGCAGTCCCCAGAAGATCCACGCATATGAGAGGCCCATGAAAGGACAGGACAGCCTCGAGTCCCAGGAGAAATCTGTTCCCCATCACCTTGCGTTATGGACCATGTCATGCTCAAGTTTGGGTTTGCAAAGGCCTCAGAGCCTTGAGCCAAGCAGCAGGAAGCAATTTCAGTCTTTGGTCCAGATCTCCAGGCCTCTAAACCTTTCTATCTAATAAAACTTTCATTGGCTTTCATTTCTGCAGCCCTTCTTACAGGAATACTCTATTTAAAATAAATAGGCCGGGCGCGGTGGCTCACACCTATAATACCAGTACTTTGGGAGGTCAAATTGGGTGAATCATCTGAGGTTGGGAGTTCGACACCAGCCTGACCAACATGGAGAAATCCTGCCTCTACTAAAAATACAAAAAATTAGCTGGGTGTGGTGGCACATGCCTATAATCCCAGCTACTCCAGAGGCTGAGGCAGGAGAATCACTTGAACTCGGGAGGCAGAGGTTGCAGTGAGCTGAGATAGTGCCATTGCACTCCAGCCTGGGCAACAAGAGGGAAACTCAGTTTTAAAAAATAATAAATAAATAAATAAAAGATATGGGAACTGATAGCATCAATTAAGAATTTCTCTAATTTCCACATCCAACTCCTATGAATAACTCACTTGGAAAAGGGCCAGGTCTATCTAGGTATGACTGTGTTTTGCATAAACGCTTATGCATGAAGCAGCTGTACTTGCAACTAGACAGGATCCAAATTTCAGAAACACTTTAACAACAGACTATAGTTAAGGTTTACTAAAAACATACAAAATAGAAAAGTCATTTCACCTTTTGCCTGCATTATGACTTTGGGAATGGACTCTCCTGGCCTCAAAGCTTTCTTTTCTACTCTGCGGAAGACACTGAAGATCCCTTCCACTTGGCACACCCAGGCCACAGCTCCCTGTCTGCAGCGGTCGGGGAACTCAAGGAGTTCCTGTTCAACAGTTGAGCAGAATTACCATAACCAGTGCTATTCCTTACCCTAGCTGTGACTTTGTGCCCTGCTTCTGGTCTCCGAGTCCCTGCCTGGGGTATCTACGCAGTGCCCAGGCCTGCTGCCTTCCTTGTGGGTTAGCCTGGGGAGGCTGGCTGCCTGCTACTATCCCGCTGCCATGCACAGAACCTGCTCAGGCTCCTCTTTGGAAAGCTGTTTCTCAGCCATTGCCCATCCTTTCTCCTTTCACTCAGCTTGTCCCAAACTTCAAGGTACAGAAGAATCATCTGGGGGTCTTGTTAGACTGTAGGGTCTGGCTCGGTAGGCCTGGGATGGGGCTTGAGAGTCAGTGTTTCTAACAAACCACCAGGGTAGGTTTGGGAAGTTGTTGAAGGCTATGTAGTGTCAAGGATGATGGCCAAAGCAGGCCTAAGAGGCAGCCACTGGCCACGACTATTTTTGCCTGCCCAGAACATGTTCTGGTTTTTTCCCATTTTTTTTGTAAGTGCGACAATGGGCACATAGCTTGGTTTGCAACAATCAGAGTCCTGCCCAGAAATGAGGTATGGGAGATGGTGGGAGTGAGGAAGAAGGGGCAGGTGGGAGCAGGCTCTCTTTTCCCTGGGGTTACTCTTCTGAGAGGGTTGCTGGTAGCACGTGCAGGAAGTCCATTGTCAGTGATCGAGAATGGGTTGAACCTACAGAGAGAAGGGAAAAGGGTAAAGATGCAAGGACATCATTCGAGCTCCTGCATCCAGTCATACCTGAGCCCAGATGCTCCAGCCTTCCAGTTACACGAGCCTGTACATTTGCTTTTTCACTTACATTGAGTTAATTCTTTCACTTGCAAATAAAAGAGCCCTGAGTTATGTACTGGGTAAGGTAAGTTGTGGTTAAAAACAAGGCATAGAGTGATAATGGTTCACAGGATGATTCTAAAAGTAATTCCTGACCAGGCCCAGTGGCTCACACCTGTAATCCCACCACTTTGGGAGGCTGAGGCGGGTGGATCACTTGAGGTCAGGAGTTTGAGACCAGCCTGGGCAATGTGGTGAAACCCCATCTCTACTAAAAATACAAAAAAATTAGCTGGGTGTGGTGGTGGGCGCCTGTAATCCCAACTACTTAGGAGGCTGAGGCAGGAGAATCGATTGAACCCGGGAGGCGGAAGTTGCAGTGAGCTGACATCACACCACTGCACTCCAGCCTGGGCGACAGAGCAAGACTCAGTCTCAATAATAATAATAATAATAAATAAAAGCAATTCCTAAAGGCCAGGCCCTGAAATGTTTGAGCAATGACAGTTTTGTTGGGATAATTGGCTAGTCTCTCTCTAGGTACGACGAACAGAAGGATAGCATCCATTTGGAATGGTTTTAAATGATCTTCTAACTTCACTGTAACAGCTCTTGTGAGCCCAGAGTTCTCTGAAGTGAGGTAAAGTGAAGCCATGTACTTAAGCAGTGCTGTGCCCTGCACAGGTGAAATCAAGAGAATATGATGAAGTACAGAGTTCTAAGGGCCTGACCTCCAAGTGCCACGAAAAGTCAGCTGGAGTTCCTTCGTCAGGCAGTGTTTGGGTCACACCTTTTCCTGGTGACACGGAAGCGTGTCCAGTTGTTTTCACCTGGATGTGTGGTTGCACAGGTACAGCTTAAAGCTAACACCAGATCTGTACTCCAAATCAGCTCCATTAATGGCCTCATTTCCAGGCACAGCCCTTGATGTCATCTCTGAAAGGTCATCATCCCAGCCCTGTAAGGATTTACTGAGGCCCCAGAATCTGAGCTAATGTGCAGATCTGTGAAAAGCAAAGGATATGCATGCAAAATAGATTGGGACGGCACATACCCAAGTGGCTGGCAAAGAGACAAGCATGTGCAAAAAGGGAAGACGAGCTTCCTGCTTCTTGGTGACTTCCTTATTTCAGGTAACGGCAGCCTGCCCTACTGGGCACCCAGGTTCAAAACCTCAGAGCCTTGGGACTCTGCTTTCTCCTCTTCAGCCTCTATCTCCTGGACCCAAGCAGTTCGCCTACCTCAGCCTCCTGAGTAGCTGCAACTACAGACAGGAGCCACCATGCCCAGCTAATTATTATTACTATTTTTTTGGCTTTTTTACAGAGACGGGGGGTCTCACTATGTTGCCCAGGCTGGTCTCGAACTCCTGAGTCCAAGCGATCCTCCTGCCTCGGCCTTCCAAAGTGCTGAGATTATAGGTGTGAGTCACTGCACCCAGCCAAAACAACCATTTTATTATGCTCACAGATTCTGTAGGTCAGGAAAGCACAGCCCCATGATGTCTGTGGCCTCAACTGGGAGAATGGAAAGGTTGGGGGTGACCCGCCAGCTGGGGGAAGAAATCATTTAGAGGTATGTTCAGAGTCCATGCTGCCTGTGGGAGACTGATTCTATCCCAGGGCCAACTCTGACAGTCTTCTCCTTCTCCCCATTCTCTCTGTCACTGCTTTTTTCAGGCCTTCATTATTTCCCACCTAAACCACAGTAGCAAAGGACTTGTAAGCTATTCTTCTCAAATATATTTTTCATACTCTCACCAGATGCAGTGAAATATTTTGAGGACTTACTATTGACTCACTCACCCCTGTGGCAGAATGTATTTTCCAAAGATATCACATCTCTCATTTTACGTGTTCTCACGACGTGACTTCGACATTCTTCCTGTCAAGAGGCAAAGTCCATGTTCCCTCCCCTTGAACTTGGAAGGGTTTAAGACCCAGCAGACGTGATGTTATGTGACTTCTTCCAAGATTAGGACCTAAAAGGTGATGCCATTTTGTCTTGGTTCTCTTGAGAAACTTGCCTTCAGGTCATTAGCTGCCATATAAGTATGAAGCCACCATAGTGTAGGGAAGCCCAAGCCACATGGAGACGCCATGTGTGGGTGTTCCTAGTGTAAGGTCCTAACTGACAGCTGGGAATGTGCATGAACATACCTCTAAATGATTTCTCCCCCCAGCTGGCGGATCACCCCTAACCTTTCCGTTCTCCCAGTGGAGACCACAGACATCATGAAGCTGTGCTTTCCTGGCCTACGAATCTATAAACATAATAAAACGGCTGTTTTTGTTTTGGCTGGGTGCAGTGACTCACACCTATAATTTGGAAGGCCAAGGCAGGAGGATCGCTTGGACTTAGGAGTTCGAGACCAGCCTGGGCAACATAGTGAGATGCCTGTATCTGTAAAAAAGAAAAAAAAAAAAAAAAAAAATTATCTGGGCATGGTGGTGCATGTCTGTGGTTCCAGCTACTCAGGAGGCTGAGGTAGGAGAATTGCTTGGGTCCAGGAGGTAGAGGATACAGTGAGCCAGTGAGCCACAGTCACACCACTGCACTCAGCCTGGGCAAGAGTGAGATCCTGTTTCTTTAAAGAAAAAATTATTTTAAGCTCCTAATTTTGGGGGGAAATTTGTTACATAGCCAATAGATAACTGATATTTTATTTTAAAATGCCTTAATTTGTACAGAAAACCTCTGTCAATCATCTGGCTGCAATCTGCAAGAAGCTATTCACAAAAGAGGTGAGTTTTCAGTACTACCAGACATTGGAGAGAGGAGCTCATCTGAGGGCAATCCAGGCATGTCTGAATTTTTTTTTTTCAGTATTTACTATGTGCCAGGCACGTTACAGACTTTATCATATCCAAATCTTCAACATCACGGCCATGAGGTTAATTATCTTCCTTAGTAGCTGGAGAAACTGAAGCTCAGAGGGGAAACATAAATTTCCCCAAAGTGGCAAAACAGGAATCCAAACCTGGGGCCTGATGACGTCAGAGCCCCCACGGTCCCTACCACATCTCTCTGAAGAGCGGAGCCAAAGAAAGAGGACGCAGATGAGCACTCAGCATAACTCTGATGCTCTTACCTTTCCCAGAACATGACTCAAAGAACTTCTCTATTTGAAATGAAGAAAAAACAAAGCAGTCTGGTTTGGCTAGAGAAAGCCCCCGGCCACAATGTCGAACAAACCGGGAGTAATTTGTCTCTATTCTTTTCCATGTGACTGCCGGAGGTTATCCTGGTTTTTATTAGTCCAGACTTCCCCTTTTCAAAAAATAATTCCTTGAAATCTTCTGGGAAATTAACAAGGCTCAATCTGGCTCTGGGCTGGCACCACATGCTCGCAGAATGAGGACAACCTGAGATTTTAACCCTTTGCAGCCACACACACGCATATACACACAAAACTACATGTGACTCTATGGTTGTGTTGTTTAACAGGTTGTAAAGAGAACGTTCACACTGGGTGAGCTGCTATGTTCAGCTTTATCCTGGAAAAAAAATTCGTCTTCTAGATTTGTTCCAATCTAAGAGTTTTACACAATGTGCAGATTTAGTTACAAGTCAACCTCATAGTACAAGAATCTTTAATTTAAGAAAGATCAGGAACAAGTTTAGGTAATTTAAATAACTAATTTTTTTCAAATATTTCTTAAAGAAAATATACTAAGAATAAGCAATATGAGGCCGGATGTGGTGGCTCACGCCTGTAATCCCAGTGCTTTGGGAGGCCAAGGCGGGCTGATCATGAGGTCAGGAGTTTGAGACCAGCCTGGCCAACGTGGTGAAACCCCATCTCTACCAAAAAAAATACAAAACATTAGCCAGGTGTCGTGGCGGGAGCCTGTAATCTCAGCTACTCGGGAGGCTGAGGCAGGAGAATTGCTTGAACCCGGGAGGCGAAGGTTGCAGTGAGCCAAGATCACACTTCTACACTCCAGCCTGGGAGACAAAGTGAGATCCCCATCTCAAAAAAAAAAAAAAGAATTATTAAAAAGTAACAAAATTTAGGCAGGTAATTTCTTATTCTTTCAGTATTTCCACATATGTTTCTGCCAAGTAAAACATTTTTTTTTCTGCCAGGTACAGTGGCTTATATCTGTAATCCCAGCATTTTGGAAGGCTGAGGTAGGAGGATCTCTTGAGCCCAGGAGTTTATGACCAGCCTGGGCAATATAGGGAGACTCCATCTCTACAAAAATAAACATAAATTAGCTGGGCATGGTGACACACACCTACTCAGGAGGCTGAGATGGGAGGATCGTTTGAGCCCAGGAGTTCAAGGCTGCAGTGAGCCTGTGATTGCACCCCTGCACTCCAGCCTGGGTGTCAGAGAAAGATCCTGTCTCAAAAAAGAAAAAAAAATTGTTTTTCTCTGGGAAGTTTAGTGAAAGGGACAGTGGCGAGAACAGGCCCCCATCCCTCCACGTCCTCTCCTCCAGCAGCGTTCTTACAGTGAAGGATGGTCTTCGCAGCTGATACCCTCTCACACTCTCCTGTTCCTTTCCCAGGCAGAGGTCCTGGTGATACAGCTCAGGACATCCCTTTGGGAGCTGAGAGTGGACGTGGGAGCCCTTTCTTTTTGCCCAGCCCCAGCATCAAGGCTATCCTCAGAACCACCCGAAACAGAAGCTGCACATTTACTGCAGGAAGAAGGACGTGGAGATCTTCAAAAAGAAGACAGAATCCTGGTGAAGCCAGTGCTGGGACTTCACGCTTTGTCTCACACCCCTTGGTTGCAAAGACATAGCACTGACAGGTAAGAAACAAATCCAAGGCAAAATAACTGGGCTCAAAATAATGACCTCTGTTACAAAAACAAAAAGCGGAGAGCAGCCGCTGAAACTACCATCCTCTAGGAAGGGACAGCCTAGAATCTGCATCCTGCAAAGTGGGGGGATTCCTAGTGCTCCATGGGAGAGGGGAACTGGAATAATTGTCACTGAAAGTAGGAACTCAGATGGGTCATGAAAGAAATTGAAAAATTAAGATGCTGACACAATAGCGCCTGGGGCTTCAGCTTTATAGCCTACAGAAAGCAAGGCTCTGTGGCAAAGAACCCAAATCAAATGTAGTGTCTGTGAATACAACAGCCCTAATGTCACTAGGGTAGGTGTGTTGGCTACTTTTATATGTCAACTTGACCGAGCTAAAGGATACCCAGGTAGCTGGCAACCCATCATTTCAAGGTGTGTGTGAGCGTGTTTCTGGAAGACATGAGCTTTGGAGTCAGTAGACTGAGTGGGAAGATCTCCCTCACCCGAGTGGGTGGGCACCATTTAATCCAGTGAAGGCCCACATAGAACAAAAAGGCAGAGGAAGGGGGTGGATTTGCTCACACTTTTTGAGCTGGGTCATCCATCTGCTCTTGCTCTCAAACATCAGAGGTCCTGGTTCTCAGGCCTTTGCACTGAAAAACAGTTACACGCCCAGCTTTCCTGGTTCTCCAGTTTACAGGCAACAGCTCATGGGACTTCTTGGCCTTCATAACTGCATGAGCCAATTCCCACAACAAATCCATGTGAATCTCATGCATATCATAAGGGTTCTTTTTCCCTGCCTACCATGGGAGGAGAGCCCTGAAGTAGCAGATATGATTCAGGATTACAGACCTGGATGCAATGACTCTAAGCAGCTGTGAATCACCGGGAAGGAGAGGGAAACGGGGAGTGGGTGAGGTGGAGAGAGAGAGAAAACACACAAACCCAAATCCCCAAACATAAAGAAATCTAATGAGAATGAAATTAAGACCCTGAATGTGAACTGATTTCTGATTAAATCAATTTTATGGAACAGCCTAGAAAAGATTTTTTTAGAAAAGAATGTTTATAATGAACAAAGATATAAATGAAATAATATCTTTCATTTTAAGATGCCAAGAAAATGTAGAGAGGGAAAAAAACGAAAGAACAGTTATATGTAAATAAGAATCAACTACAAGGCTTGAAATATAAAAATAGATTCCTTTTTAAAAATTCAGTATAGGGCCAGGCACGGTGGGTCACACCTGTAATCCCTGCACTTTGGGAAGCCAAGGCGGCAGGATTACCTGAAGTCAGGAGTTTGAGACCAGACTGACCAACATGGTGAAACCCCATCTCTACTAAAAGTATAAAATTAGCCAGGCATGGTGGTCCCTGCTTGTAATCCCAGCTACTTGGGAGGCTGAGGCAGAAGAATCGCTTGAGCCTGGGAGGTAGAGGTTGCAGTGAGCCAAGATGGCGCCATTTCACTCCAACCTGGGCAACAAGAGTGAAACTCCATCTAAAAAAAAAAAATTCAGTATATGAGATCAATCTAAACTGGACACAATCAAATAAAGAATATATTAATTAGAAGGGAATACTGAAGAATTCTTCCAGAATTCTTCAGCATAGGAAAAAAAAGGAAGCCCAGCACGATGACTAATGCTTATAATCCCAGTACTTTGGGAGTCTGAGTCCAGGGGTTCAAGACCAGCTTGGGCAACATAGCAAGACCCTGTCTCTTAAAAAAAAAAAAAAGAAAAAGAAAATGTAACTATATGTGTGTGTATATATGTACATATATCTGATATTGAATACATATACGTATATATATATACATACAAGCAGTTAAGAAATACAGAGACTAGATTAAGAAATTCCTAGATTCATTTACAGAATTCCAAAAGTAAGTGATGTTGGGAATGACAGAGAAGTAATATTTGTAAATAATTATAATTAATGATTTTCCATTATTGAAGAAAGACATGAAATTCTAGAGAAAAATGTTCTCAGCTGTCCAGTATAAATCCACATCTGGACTCATCATAGTGAAACTATAGAACTACACAGATAGAGAAAAAATCTTGTAAGCTACAAGAGAGAAGTGATGAATTATTTGCAATGAAATAAGAATTAGATATTTGGCAAATTTTATAACATCCCCAATGGAGGATAAAAGACAATGGAATAATAGCTTCAAAATGCTGAGGAAAAATAACTGTCAACCTGGAATTTTATACTGAGTTAAACTAGCATTTAACAGTGAGAGTTCACACATATGCAAAGATTAAGGTTGCTTCCACCCCTACAGACTCTCACTGTAAGATGGCCCTTAGCAAGGTGGGGGGCGGGGGGACAACTAAACCCATACCGAAATTGTGGTATGCAAGGGAAAAAAGAGATGAGCGTGAAAGTTGATAGAATATCAATTATAAACCAGCGCAACCAAAGAAATGCAGAAGGATTGAGGGACCACTGACAGAGAAGGGGTGATCAACTTGGAAGTAACTATGAGAATATCAATTATAATTAACTATGGACAGTAAAAATACAAATACAATATTTTTATTTAGAAAGCAAAGCTAAAGTTGTTTACATTTATAGCAAAAAGGAGGCAGGTGTGATTATGATCAATGGATAGTTGAAGAATTTCAAACCAACAAGGGCCAAAGTGGTGAAATGAAAAGTCCTGAGGTAGGGATGATTGGGAGTGGGGAATCAATGTCCCAAAAAGAATCAGAAGGGAAAAAATAGCCAAAGAGATGCTTAAAGAAAAACACTGGAAATGATAAGTCACAATATATCACACATATGAAATCTGATTAAATTCAACAAAAGCAAAGATTATCAGATTAGAATTTTATAGCTAAATATAAAAGATTCAATCTGTCAGGAAGATGTAATAATTCTAAATTTGTACATAGCTTATAACATAGACCAAAAATATATGAAGCGAAAACTGACTTAACCAAAGGAGAAACAGTCAAATCCAAAATCATAGGGAGAGATATTAACTCTCTCAGTAGCTAATAAACAAGACCTAAAGAGTTGGTAATAATATAAAAAAAATTGAACAATATGATTAACAAACTTGCACTGACTAACACATTTAGAACACTATACCCCACAACTAAATAATAGTCATTCTTTTTAACCTGCGCCCTCTACAATACTGACCATACAACATCTTACCAATTTTGAAAAATATCAAAATCATATATATTATCTTACTACAGTAAAATTAAACCAGAAATCAATCACACAAATGCTAAAAAAAATCCCTATATGTATATTTAGAAATTAAATAGTATACTGCTATATTATTTAAGAGCCAAAGAAGAAATCACAATAAAAATGAGAAAGTATTTAGAAATTATGTTAAACATTACATATCAAAACTTAGGGAAGTCTGCTAAAGTAATGCTTAATGGAAAAATTTTAGTTTTAAATGCATGTGATTAGAGAAAGACTGAAAATCAGTGTTTCAAGCATCTATCTCAAGAAGTTAGGGGGGGAAATGGCAAATTAAACCAAAGAAAGTAAAATGAAGAAAACAAAAATATAAAAACAGAAGTTAATAAAATAGAAAGCAAACATATTAATATAAGAGAGAATAAGCAAATCTAAATGCTGGTTATTGGAAAAGGCTAATAAAATAAATAAACCCATAGTAAGACTAATAAAGAAAAAAAGAGAGAAGGGCAAATAAAAATACTGGAAATGAAAAGGAAGACATAACTCTATATCCTCATATATTAAAAAGATAACATGATATTATGAGCAACTTTATAACAATTAACTAGAAAATTCGATTAAATAACCACCTGGAAAAAAAACATCATTTACTAAATGGACACAAAAAGAGAGACAATCTAGTCTTACAGCTATTAAAGTGAATCTCAAACAGAAAATCTTCTCATGCCTTCAGGAGTAAATTCTTTTCAACATTTAAGGAAGAAACAACTATTTGAGAAAATGGAAAAGGAGAGACTACCTCCCAACCCACTGTTTAAGAGTAAACAGGTTCATAACAAGAAGAAAATTATAGGGTCAACTCTCTCATAAATACAAAAGAAAGAGAGAGAAAAAGGGAGAAGAAACGGAGGAGGGGAGGGAGAAAGGGAAGGAGGAGGGAGGGAGGAAGGAAGGGAGAAAGAAAGGGGAAAAGGAGGAAGGGAAGGGGGAGGGAGGGAAGAAACAAGGCAGGGAGAGAGGAAAGAAGGAAGGGAGGGAAAAAGGGAAAAAAGGCAGGAAAAACGTCAGGCAGGCAAAGTCAAGCCAATCAACATAATAAAATATAATAAAGATAGAACATCATGTCATTCATAGGGGGGTTTATTCTAAGAATGCAAGGTTGGTTTAATATTCACACGTATGAAATAGTAATGTATGAGCTTAATTTCTTGCCTTCATTGAATTCGTGCCATAGAATGTCTCTGTTCTTAGTAAATAATTAGGGGTAAAAGGACATACTATCTCCAATTTAGCCTAAAATGGCACCAAAAATAAGCAACATGCTCATATATATATATATGTATAAGAAAGAATGATAAAGCAAATGAGGCAAAAAGTAAACAACTGGTAAATCTGGGTAAAGAGTTATGAGAGTTTCTTGTACAAATTTTCAATTTTAAATTATCCAAAAAAATTGTGTAATTCACCTTGTAGGCAAAATAGAAAAGAAACATCATATGATCGTTTCAATAAGTGCAGAGAATAATTTGATGAAATTCAACATCAATTCATGACATAAATTTTTGGCAACCTACAACTAGAAAGACATTACCTAAAACTGATGAAGGGCATCTATATAAAACTTACAGAAAACATCATACTCAATGTGAAAATGTTGATTTTCTCTGAGACAGGAATGAGATAATGATGCTACTGCCACAACTTATATTCAACAGGACCTTCAGCAAAAAACAAACCTACCCTAGAGAAACAAACAAAATGCCTCCTCACTGCAGGCTTCTTACCCACCAAACAAAGATGAAGCTAAAGTTAGGTAGTCTTTGTTAATCTGACATTAGATGGGCCATAACCTCTCTACAAGGGTGAAGTGGGTCACAGGAAGGAAGTGTGCTTGAGGAAAAGCCTTCCAGATAGAAACCAAGATCAAAGAACAAGGTTCTCCTCTAACAATATCCGAGGCTCTTTAAAGAAAATTACAAAATATTATCAAAAGGCATAAAAGAAATCCTGAATAAATGGAGAATTAGACCACATTCATGAATGAGAAGACTACATATCTTCTCATTCTACATAAAGATGCCGATTCTTCAGAAACTCTCCACAGTTCTTTAAATCTGATGACTTCAGGTAAGACATGACATGCTGATCCAAGAAAAAAAATATGTATGTGACAGAAAAGGCCAAAAATAGCTAAAGTCCATTTTGACGGCAAAGAACGAGGGGCCAGGGCATAGTGGCTCACACCTGTAATCCCAGCACTTTGGGAGGCTGAGACAGGAGGATTCCTTGAGCTCAGGAGTTCGAGACCAGCCTGGGCAACATAGCAAGACCCCATCCCAAAAAAAGATTATCAATGAAACTTTAAAAAAGGGAACAACCTAGAATATAGAAGTAACTCTCAAAATTCAACCATGAAAGTACAGATAATCCAAGTAAATAATGGGAAATCTTGAACAGGCATTTTACAGAAGACCTACAGACAGCACGTGAGCATGTGAAGGGACTTTAGGCTTCCTTATCTATGAGGGAAAGGCATGTTGGAACCACAATGGGATATTTCTGCACACCTATAAGAGTGACTTCTTAGAAAATATGGTGGCAACCCACTTGTTGACGAGGCTGTGGAGAAACTGGCTCACTCGTACCCTGGCATTCCCCATGCTCTGTGTTTTTGCCATCCCCACGTGCTAAGGGGGCCTCTCCTTGCCATTTTGTACATTTCCCTGATGACTGGTGAGGTTTGGCATCTCTTGTGTCAAGGGCCATTTTGCTTTTGTCTTTGGTAAAATGTCTTCCATCCATTTTCTTGTTAGGTCATCCATCTCTTTCTTCTTGATTTGTAGGATTTTTGTTTGTTTTTACTAAATACTGGATGAGTCCTTATCTTTTCCCACTCTGTGAGTTGTCTTTTTACTCCTATGTGTGTATTTTTTAACAACAACCAAAAAAGGCCGTTCTCACAACCTTATGCGTTCATAGAATATCTCCAAAGGACACGCAAGAAACTGGGACTGCGGGCTGCTCCCGAGGAGGGAAGTGAAGCACCGTGGGAAGGACGTGTGGGAGATACACTTTTCTCTGTGTTCTTTTGCATCCTTATTTTGCAAAGCATCATGTGCAAATGCATACGTCTTACACTTTGAGACAAAGGAAAGGCACCAGATAGCCATCATTAAGTCGGTGCTAACTTTTTCTGTGATTGTACTTCGCGATAGTTGTAGTGGCAAGGGAGAGGCTAAGTTTCCCTGCCCTGGCCAGTACAGCCCTCTAGTCCTCTCAGTTCAGGGAACGCGTCCACTGGCTTTCTAACCGTGGGGCAGTAGCGTGGGAGCAACAAGAGCAACTTCTGCAGACAGACGACCTGGGTGGACAGCCAGCCCCTCCACCGTGTCTCGCACAACCTCAGCAGAGCTACCCGGACTTTCTATGCTTCCGCTGAGGAACACAGCAATTCCTACTGTGGTCAGCAGCCTCAACAGCGTCCCCCGACGGTCCCTGCCTCCTGTGGCAGAGATGATGACCTCATTTCCAAGATAAGGTGACAACAGACTGTGGCTTCCCTCCCAGCACACGTTCTCTTGTTTGCTTGCTGTGAAGGGAGTCAGGTCCCATGTTGCAAGCTGCCCAGTGGAGAGGCCCACATAGCAAGAACTAGTGTCTCCAGCCAGCAGCCAGTGAGGAAATGAATCCTGCCAACTAATCCTGCTCACAGCCAGTGAGTAAGCTGGGTAATGGATCCTCCCCCAGCCCAGCCTTAAGATGGCTCCATCCCAGGAGCATCTTTGAGCCAGAAGGACCCAGCTAAGCCAGGCCCAGATTCCTGAGCCACAGAGACCTTGAGATAATCAACTCATGCTTTAAATCTACAGCAACAACAACAATAACAACAAAACGGAACAACTAGGCAGTTTCTTTGCCGAAAAATGTCTCATCCACCTGTCCAAAGCAAGGGGTCAGACAGAACAATGGATTATACAGAACCCCTTCCAGTGCGGGGACCCCGTGAAGTTCTCAAAACAAAATAGTAAATCCTTGATTTGGTGGATTTAATTTCCTGGTTAACTAGATGAATCTTTCTGATGGGATCTTAGAGCTTCGTTGTACCTCACAGATCATTACACACATAAGGAAGCTGAAGCTGAGAATAATTACCTTCTGCAAGTCGTGAGACTTTCTCATGGCAAACCCTCGCGCTGTGCCTGCCACGCAGGAGAAGCTCAATAAATAACTGTTCAAAGAAGGAAGGAAGGGAGAACAGGTGGCAGGGAGAAAGGAAGGGATTCTTTGCCTCTCTATTGGTGAAACTTCTTAAATTCTTGGCTGCGGCTCAAGGAAAACTTGGACTCATAGTCAGGAGACTTGAATTCAAGTTCCAGCCCCACACTTAGACATGTAGCCTGGGCAACCCCTTAACCTCCTACTGCCCACCTTACACCTTACCTGCCCAGGTGTAAAACAGGAAAAAAAGTAGTATTTCCATATCCTAGCATCTCAGTGAGATTCAAATGAGATTACACGTGGGAAAGCACATTCTACATTGTACAGCGGTACACACGTTTTGCTCTCCTTACTTCTAAAATGTGTTGTCCACTGCACTATCTTAAAAAACAAACTACAAAAACATCCGGACCAGGTGCAGTGGCTCATGCCAGTAATCCCAGCACTTTAGGAGGCCTAAGGGAGCAGATTGCTTGAGCCCAGGAGTTCGAGACCAGCCTGAGCAACACAGTGAAACCCTGTCTCTACCAAAAATTAGCCAGGCTTAGTGGCACATGCCTGTAGTCCCCGCTGCTCAGGAGGCTTAAATGAGAGGATCGACTGAGCCCTGGAGTTCGAGGCTGCAGTGAACCGAGATCACACCACTGCACTCCAGACTGGGCAACAGAGCAAGACCTTGTCTCAAAAAAAGAAAAAGAAAAAAAAAATCCCCCCCAGCACACAGGAGAGGATTGCTGTTTGGAAAACTGGCTGCTTGGGGAAGAGAAATCTATCTGCATCTTCATCTAACACCATTGACTGACACAACTTTTAAATGAATTTCCAAGTCATGTGTAAATTCCAGTACATGAACACTGTACGTGTTAAGAAGAATGAGGCAAAGCTATGTGCACTGGCATGAAAAGATCTCCAAAAGCTAGTGTCCTATGAAGAATGACATGTGCTGTATGCATGTATATTTTCCTATGTAAAAACAAATGCCACATACATGTCTCTACACACACACACACATATGCCTCAAATTGAAAGTCTGAAGAATTCATCCATCAATTGTTAACAGTGGTTGTCTCTGGGAAAGGCAGTACAACTGTGTGTGAATGTGGTGTTTTTACTTCTCATGAAAACTCACACACACGTTTCTTAAATTTTTTAATGTGTATAAATTAATTTCAAATTTTGAAAACAAAAATATGTTAAACATATATAATAAAACCATTAAAACTTGTATATAAATACTTGATCTCCTCCACATGAGAAAGAAAAAATTTTGTAAGCATAAAAAAATGTGAAAAAAAATTATGAAAGAAAATATTTCTCTGGTCAGACACAGTGGCTCATGCCTGTAATCCCAGGACTTTGGGAGGCCGAGGTGGGTGGATCACTCGAGGTAAGGCGGTCGAGACCAGTGTGGCCAACATGGTGAAACCCCATCTCTACTAAAAATACAAAAATTAACTGGGCGTGGTGGTGCACGCCTGTAGTTCCATCTACTTGGGAGCCTGAGGCAGGAGAATCACTTGAATCTGGGAGGCGGAGGTTGCAGTGAGCCAAGATCATGCCACTGCACCCCAGCTGGGTGACAGAGCAAGACTCCATCTCAAAAATAGGAAATATTTCTAAAATGAATTATAGTAAATGCCCTGATGTCAAAAAATAAATAAAATTTACAAGTAAAGAAAAACGCTTGGCCTGGTGTGGTGGTGTGCTCTTGGGGTCTCAGCTACTTAGGAGGCTGAGTTGGGAGGATCACTGGAGCCCCCAGGGTTCAGGCTGCTGATGGGATCTTAGAGCTTCCTTGTACCTCACAGATCCACGTTTGTGCCACTGCATTCCAGCCTGGCAGCAGAGAAAGACCTCATCTCTACTAAAAATCAAAAGAATTAGGCGGGCACGTCTGTGTGCGCCTGTACTCCCAGCTACTTGGGAGGCTGAGACAGAAAGAGCACTTGTGCCCAGGAGTTCAAGGCTGCAGTGAGCTCCGATTGCACAACTACACTCCAACCTGGGTAGCAGAGTGATGTCGTCTCTCACAAAGAAAAAACAGTTAGCAAAAACTGGAAAATAATTTAGCACCAAATATGACAAGGAAGCAAATCCTTTATATTCTAAAGGATTACAATGAAGAAAAAAGAAAGCAAGCCCTGACCCATGAGCCCCAGACTCCGGCGTGTAGCACACATTTGAAATGATCATCCCATGTTCTTATTTTACCGACCAGAAACCGGACATGAGGCTGGAGGGTCACATGCCCCAAGTAAACCAGCTGCACACCCTAGCTCGCCTGTCCCAGCAAGGCCTCCTGAGACCGGAGAGTAGAAAGCAGCCACTCACCGCCCACCCGCTCCATCACCTCCCCTGAAATCCTCACACCCTGCGTCTTCCCTGGATCTTGGCAGAGCCCAAATTCCTATCCTGTTTGAAATTCTTTCTGCTATTTCAGATTTCTCTTTGGGGATGAATTGAGGTCTGCCTCCAAAAAGGAGAAGTCCAGGTACTAAAAAAAAAGTCTCCAGAGTTTGCCATATACTGGGTGGCCTCTGGATTCACGGAAAGCTCAGTCCTTCTTACATTTTTATCTCAGATGATTTCACTACCCGCAGCGTGTCACCAGCTGCTCTCTCTTCCTCTAACTGGAAGGGGCGTCGGGGATTGCCTGGTTCAGCCCCAGAAGGAAAGTGAAACTGAGAGGAGAGAAACAGCTTCTCCAAAGTCACATGGACAGGTGCCATCATTCCCAACCAACCAAATGACAGGGCGCTGCCCGGAGACCCTGTGTTCATCCCAGAACGACTGCACTGGACGTGAATTTCGAGAGAGAATCAGTCTCTGAGGTTCTAGGTGGTGTTTTATTTCCGTCAATCACTTTCCTGTGCCTACCCAGAGCGCATGGCAGGGACTCTATGAGGAAGTAGGAGCTCTCTCCCCAGGCCCCACACACAGCCTGGCAGCCCTGCCTCCCATGGGCACCCCCACCCCTGCCCCAGCACCTCTCCTAACGTCATGCAGAAGCGGGGAATTCCTGCACCTAACGACTCAAATCTGGTAGTCAGGCTGATTTGGAACAGGGATAGACAGTTATATTTAAAGAGAATATTAGATTAAAATGTACAATTAAAAGATCTTGTTGGCCACGCACAGTGGCTCATGCCTGTACTCCCAGCACTTTGGGAGGCTAAGGCCAGTGGATCACTTGAGATCAAGAATTCGAGACCAGCCTGGCCAATATGGTGAAACCCCATCTCTACTAAAAATACAGAAATTTAGCCCAGTGTGGTGATGCATACCTGTAATCCCAGATACTCAGAAGGGTGATGCAAGAGAATTGCCTGAACCCAGAAGGCAGGGTTGCAGTGAGCTGAGATCATATCACTGTACTCCAGCCTGGGCAACAGGGCAAGACTCCATCTCAAAAAAAAAAAAAAAAAGAAAAAAGTCTAATCATCCCTTCAAGTACTTATACTTACTTTAACATTCAACAAACATCAGGCTCCTAGCGAGGGTGTGGGAATTAAGTGTGGACAGATTATTAGCATGCCATCCTTGCCTCTGGAACAGGTGATGATTCGTAAGAATGAAGTGCTCAGTGTGGGGCAGGGAGCATGCATTAGAGCCAGACAGAACTAGACAGGGTTCTGGACAGAGCTCTGCTGCTTCCTAGAATAAGGCCTGAGCACATGATAAATCTCTCAGTATTTATCTATGAAGTTAGCATAATAATGAAAACCTCTCCCAGATCTTGCAAGGAGTCAATGGTGTAGCACCGTGCTTGGCATAACATAGTGTTGGGCACATATTAGAAGTTAAGATTCCGGTCTCCAACCCTCTCCTTCAGTTTCTTCATATCTAAAGTTTGTTATTGTGTTGGCTTTACCTACCTATAGCTATGGGCTGAATGTGTGTGTGTCCCCCAAATTCATATGTTGAAGCCCGAATCTCTAATGCGAGAGTATTTGGAGGTGGGGCCGTTGGGGGCTGGTCAGGTCATCAGGGTGGAGCCCTGATGAATGGAATTAGTGCCCTTATGAGAACAGACACAAGAGCACTCTCTCGCTCTCTCTCTCACACTCACTCTCTCTCTGCCACTTGAAGAGACAGTGAGAAAAAGCCACCTGCCAACCAGGAAGGAGACCCTTGCCAGACCCTGATCTGCCCACTCCTTAATCTCAGAATTCCCCACCTCCCGTCTTCAGAACTGAGGAACAAAATTTAAACCACCCAGCCTGTTAAGAAGCCCAACCCAAGACATTATCTCACAAACTCCCAAGAGCACCACACAAATGCATTTCCTCCTAAGGACTGTCAAGTCTCTGATTGAAAAAGTTAAAAATTCTATTTCTTAAGGCGGATGGATATGACTGGGAATGTGAATGGACTCTGTAAGGATGAATGACACACCTTTCCTTAGATCTGGAATATGCTGGAAAATATTAAGTCAAAGACCAAGTCCTCCTTTGCAGATGTCGGCAAACTGACCCTAGGGCCAAATCTGTTTCCCTCCTGCCTGTTTTTCTCTTATACTGGAACACGGCCATGCTCATTCACGTATGCATTCTCTATGGCTGCTTGTGCACTAAAACCCCAAACTGAATAGTTGTGACAGAGCCCGTATGGCCTGCAAAGCCTCCAGTATTGACTACCTGGCCCTTTCCAGAAAAAGTTTGCAACCCCTGATTTATTGAATACATTTGAGTCTTCTATCATAAGCATCCATAAATCTGAGACCAAATGCTGTAAATTGAACTTTTTTTTTTTTTTTGAGACAGAGTCTTGCTCTGTCGCCCAGGCTGGAGTGCAGTGGTGCGATCTTGGCTCACTGCAACCTCTGCCTCCCAGGTTCAAGCAATTCTCCCGCCTCAGCCTCCCAAGTAGCTGGGACTACAGGCACGTGCCACCAAGCCTGGCTAATTTTTTGTATTTTTAGTAGAGATGGGGTTTCACCTTGTTAGCCAGGATGGTCTTGATCTCCTGACCTCATGATCTGCCCGCCTCGGCCTCCGAAAGTGCTGGGATTACAGGTGTGAGCCACCTCACCCGGCCGAACTTTTTAACTCTAGGGTCAGTTAAGGCTTACAAAGCCCAGTGGTTGGAAATTAAGACCCAAATGAATCTGAAGGCTAGAAACAAGAGGCTTCTGCCTCATTACTATGCAGTTCTGAAGCAAACTGTAGATCAAAATAAGGCTTGAAAAGAAAAAACAGCAACAAAATAAAAATGAATTTTTTAAATGCGAGGCAGCAAAATAGAATCGACCCAGGACTAACCTGAGAGTCAGCTGTGCTGTAGCGCCTGGTCTGCCACCAATGAGGTGTGCGATGGGGGGCAATCGCTTCGTTTCCCAGGGGCTGTTACGTGATTTGTAAAATGAGGGACTCACTCATTCACCAAACATTTCTCGAACTCCTCCTAGGGGAACTTGCTGTCTTAGACACGGTCGTCTGGACCTGCTAATCTCTAAGACGCCTTTCCAGCTCTGGAGCTCAATGTAAAGTGTTCGGTGATACTGCAGCTTTGCGGAGTGGCAACGCGAGGCGCAGCAGTTAACATGCACACAGAGCTTCTGGTTCTGCGGCGTTTTAATGATATTCACCATGGTAGTAATTTATCGCCATCTCTTCTTTCCAAATAGATAGCGTATTAGTGTAAGTCCAGTCCATCGAGCAAGCTTCTCCTATCTGCGAGGGAGGAGGCAGCCCCCGGACAGCTGTGGACGGGACCTTCAACTTGAATTATGTGACAGTAGCAGGGGATGGGCAGATTGGCCTTCTGAGTTATGCTCCCTTAGACTGGCATTTACATGAGTTTACAGACCCTAAATGCTCACCAGCAGACACAGCGAGGATGGCTTTATCCCTGGAGTAATTAATCCACGTAGCAAAGGGATCTCGAAGGTGCTGCCAACAATCCTGGGATAATTGTGACCTTGCAGCAAATAAACCACGCAGAATCAGGACCGCTTTCACTATCCCAAAGTCCCAAAGTGAGAACCACCTTCCAAAAACCCAGACTCCAAAGCCTGTTAATCCCCTTTTGTGGCAAGCCCGTCCTCCTGGACCTCATGCCCTGGTCTCCTCCCCCATAATACCCATTCAGGGCAATGACCCCAGTTGGCAACCCGGAGCCGCGTGGGCTGCGGTCAACAACACCCAGATGAAACTGCAGCTGATGGCCTGGCCTTTCGGGTCAGTAGCTGCTGTGCGCAGCTCCCTCCCTGCTTCCCGAAGTTCAAATGCCATCCTGATTTCTATCTGGAAGCGTCCCAGCCCAAACATGGAACAAAAGTTCCCTCTGACAAGCCCATTTGGGTTCCAAAGTATGTTTTTATGTTTGTTGGCAAATAGAACTGTCGCCAGCAACAATAACAACACTGTTTTCCCTCGACTGAAGCTACTTCATTTCTTCACATTTGTTCCAGGGCTGGAACTGGACAGATGAATAATGCAGGCTAGGCGGCTGGCCCACGTCCTGACCTCGTGCCTCCGAAAGCAAACACAGAGGTGAAAATGGAGACTTGTTTGTTTGAACTCTCACTGCCCAAGTTAGAAAAGAAAAGGAAAAAAGAAAAACAAACCTCCCACCATCCTATTTCATCCATGTAGACACTGATGGGTTTTGTTTTGGTTTTGTTGTGTTTTTCTTTTCTTCTTCTTTTTTTTTTTTTTTTTTTTCTCTCTCGTTTCTTACTTTTTGAAACATGGAACTACAGCCCTCTACTGGTGCAAGGAATGAAGCCGGTTTCTCAATCATCGAGGCTACCCTGCCATCTTGTGGCCATGCGCGGGATGCACACGTGTAGATCAATTTCTCAGCATCATAAAACACAGGGCTGGGTAAAATGTTTGAAGGGTTCTTCAAAGTATTTACGTGGGCTTTCATTTGAGACATTTCAGGAAAACGTCTTGTATCGTTTGGGGGAAACGTCGATGGGGTTTGGAGTCAGAATGTTGGTTCCGCATTTAACTTCTATCAATGATTTGTGACATCATCCTTGAGCAAATCATTTCATTTTTAAGAACCTGTTTTCTCCTCTGTACAATGGCGGTCATAATAAATGTTCGATTCTTGGAATTTTGTAGTGTTTACAAAAGATCATGCATATAAAGAGTGCCTTGTCCACGTTAAAGTCATATACACATAAATAAATTAAAAATCTCTAGAGAGGTACATTCTATCATCATACTTGGTAAAACTTTAGAAACAAAATCTGTTTTAATGACTAACCTTGCTATCAGAGAAACCCCTGGACTCAGAATAAAGATAGGGACTTCACACTGTCTTATATTTTCTAAAGATACATACTGCTGGCCAGGGGTGGTGGCTTTTACCTGTAATCCCAGCACTTTGGGAGACCGAGGCGGGTGGATCACAAGGTCAGGAGTTCAAGACCAGCCTGACCAACCTGGTGAAACCCCATCTCTACTAAAAATACAAAAACTTAGCCAGGTGTGGTGGCAGACACCTGTAATCCCAGCTACTCAGGAAGCTGAGGAAGTAGAATCACCTGGACCTGGGAGGCGGAGGTTACAGTGAGCTGAGATCATGCCACAGCACTCCAGCCTGGGCAACAGAGTGAGACTCCATCTCAGAAAAATAATAATAATAAGATACATACCGCCAAGTTTTTCTTTTTCTGATTTAAGTCAAGTCAGTTCCTTCAGTCTTGCTTCGCTGTGCCAGCCAATGAATAATGAGGAGTGTAGATGCGTCTTGGGAGGTGAAATAAGTTCGCTTATGTGGAATCGCAAAGTGCTCATTAGCGTGGGGGCTTGGATATTTGGCTCCCTCGCCTTTTGGAAAAAGCCCAAGACAGACACAGCAGCTAAAGGAGCCCTCATAGGATGTCGGTGCTGCGCGATGCTGACGCAAGATGACTCATCACACACTAGATGGGTTTGGCCACTGCTTCTGTGCAGCTGTTTGCAGAAAGGCAAATGTCTGGTGCCAAGCTGGGGGCTTGGTGAACAGACCTGAATGTTACTGTCCCCATCTCTTGCTAAATTTCAGTTCTGCTTGCGGTCGGTGGCCCAGCCAGGCCTAGGTCTACTGATGAGAGTCCAAGGCACTGTCCTCTGTGTCCTCAGGTTACTGTGTCCTCGAGTTACTGAATTTCTCATTCATCTCGCTGATGCCTGAGGTAGGCTTCGGGTACATTTGGCAGCAAGATCAATAGTTTCGCAAAGAGAAAATAGATGCCAACCAAAGGAACATCAAATCCTTGGGTGAATGATGAGCACGGATGACTCAGCTGTCCCGGCCGTCTTCCCTCCGGGCTAGGCTCCGCTGCCTCCACGCTCACCCTCTGTTTCCAAGTTTGGTTCTCTAGACCCATCCTCAGGAAGCCTCCTTTAGGATCCGGAGTACGTCACCAGCACCCTGAGTGTGTTTGCTGGTGAGGATTACAGGAGGGGGAGGTAGGCTTTGTCTACAGGAGAGCCTGGGCACATCTGGGGGATGGAGGTGAAATGTTATCCCTCTGCCCTGCAGAATGAAGGTCCCCACTCAATCCCCTAGAGTTGACCTGTCAGACTCTTGAATCGAAGGCGGCACTCATTCCTTCCACCTAACTCTTTTTTTTTTTTTGAGACCGAGTCTCACTCTGTCACTCAGGCTAGAGTACAGGGCATGTTCCTGGCTCACTGCAACCTCCACCTCCCGGGTTCAAGTGATTCTTCAGCCTCAGTTTCCCAAATAGCTGGGATTACAGGCACACACCACCACGCCCGGCTAATTTTTGCATTTTTAGTAGAGAAGGAATTTCACCATGTTGGACAGGCTGGTCTCGAACTCCTGACCTCAAGCACTTGGCCAGCCTTGGCTTCCCAAAGTGCTGGGATTACAGGCATGAGCCACCACGTCCTGTCCCTTCCACCTAACTCTTCTAGGGTGGCCCCAGAATCTTCCAGAGAGACCACCCCGTGGATGGAATCTGGGGTTTTCTCCTCCATAGGCCACCTCTGAAAATAGGAGGTTCTTGCTCTCTTCCTCACTGGGAGAGAGACAGCAGTCAGGGTCTCCCTTCAGAAGGTGCAAGAGGGTGAGGTTTTCTTCAGAGCTTTTCCATATTCTTTTTAAACCTTAACATGAGCCAAATGAGAGTGGGAATTAAAAGTATGATGGCCAAATCTGAGCTGAAGGACCCTGTGTCCAACAAGAGCAAAAGTGATCATGGTCACAATAAGACTGCAGACAGCGTTAGTAGAGTTTTCTGTGACACATGGAAAAACATAGTCCTTGGAAACTCAGACATCTGGGTTTGAGCGCCAGCCGCGGGGACAAGAGATTCCAGAAGACCAGAGGTGGGGGGTGTGAGAGTCCACCGCCAGACGGACTGGATGTGTTCACATACACAACTAGCAAATGGACACTGTAAGACCGGAAAATCTGACAGCAAAACCACAGAGAAGAGGGCACCGCCAGCTTTAAATACAAACCAACGAATTGATTTATTTGGAGAAATAATCGCATTTTTAGGATACTCTTTTTGATTTATTTAGGATAAACCTATCAATGTAACAGGTAATATAAATTACCCGTCCTCTACATTCGATCTCACAGAAGTGTGAGAAGGAGTAAGGGTCAGGGGATTAGGGAGAGGGGCTGGAGCTTAGGCAGAGACTTTAGTTTTCTCAATCATATACAAATCACTTTTTTTAAACTTTGATTTTGGGTTCAGGGGTACGTGTGCAGGTTCGTTGTTTTGGTTTTTTGTTGTTTGTTTGTTTGTTTGTTTTTGAGGTGGAGTCTCTCTCTGTTGCCCAGGCTGGAGTCCAGTGGCGTGATCTTGGCTCACTACAACCTCTGCCTCCCGGGTTCAAGCAATTCTCCTGCCTCAGCCTCCCAAGTAGCTGGGACTACAGATGTGTGCCACCACACCTGGCTAATTTTTGTATTTTTGGTAGAGACGGGTTTTACCTCTTTGACCACTGAGGGTGGTCTCGAACTCCTGACCTCAGGTGGTCCACCTGCCTTGGCCTCCCAAAGTGCCAGGATTACAGGTGTGAGCCATTGCACCCAGCCGTGCAGGTTTGTTATATAGGTAAACTGCGTGTCACCAGGGTTTGGGGTACAGATAATTTTGTCACCCTGGTAGTAAGTCAAGTACCTAATAGATTTTCTGCTCCTCTCCCTCCCCTCACCCTCCACTTTCAAGGGGGCCCCAGTGTGTGTTGCCCCCTCCTAGTATCCATGTTTTCTCCTTGTTTAGCTCCCATTCATAAGTGAGAACATGTGGTATTTGGTTTTCTGTTCCTGTGTTAGTTCACTTAGGCTTACAGCCTCCAGCTTCATCCATATTGCTGCAAAGGACATGATCTCATTCTTTTTTACAACTGCATAGTAGTCCACGTTGTGTATGTACCACATTTTCTTAACCTAGTCTGCCATTGATGGGCATTTAGGTCAACTCCATGTCTTTGCTATTGTGAATAGTGCTGCAATGAACGTAAGTGTGCATGTGTCTTCATGACAGAATGATTTCTATTCGTTTGGGTCTATACACAATGATGAGATTACCAGGGTGAATGGTGATTCCATTTTTAATTCTTTGGCAAATCACCACACTGCTTTCCACAATAAATGAACTAATTTACACTCCCATTAGCAGTGTATAAGTGTTCCCTTCTCTCTGCAACCTCAGAGAGATCTATTATTTTTTACTTTTTAATTACAGCCACTTTGACGGATGTGAGCTGGTATCCTGCGGTGGTTTTGATTTGCATTTCTCTAACGATTAGTGACGTTGAGCATTTCTTCATATGGTTGTTGCCACATGTATGTCTTCTTTTTAAAAGTGTCCGCTCATGTCCTTTGCGCACTTTTTAATGAAATTGTTTGTTCTTTGCTTGTAAATGTAAGTTCTTTGCAGATTCTGGATATGAGACCTCTGTTGAACGCATAGTTTGCAAATATTTTCTCCCATTCTCTAGGTTGTCTGTTCACTCTATCGATAGTTTCTTTTGTTGCGCAGAAGATCTTTAGTTGAATTATATACCGTTTATCAATTTTTGCTGTTACTGATATGGTTTGGCTGTGTCCCCACCCAAATCTCACCTGGAATTATAATAATCGTCACGTGTCAAAGGCAGGACCAGGTGGAGGGACTTGAATCATGGGGGTGGTTTCCCCCACGCTTTTCTCGTGATAGTAAGTGAGTTCTCAGGGGATCGGATGGTTTTATAAGCATCTAGCATTTCCCCTACTGGCACTCAGTTTCTCTCCTGCAGCTCTGTGAAGAGGTGCTTTCTGCCACGAGCCATGTAGCTCTGTGAGTCAATTAAACCTCTTTTCTTTATATTTAAATTATCTAGTCTTGGGTATTTCTTCATAGCCACTGAGAATGAACTAATACAGTTACAATTGCCTTTGATGTCTTCGTCATGAAATCTTTGCCAGGTTCTATGTCCAGAGTGGTATTTCCAAGGTTATCCTCCAAGGTTTTTGTAGTTTTAGGTTTTACATTGAAGGCTTTAATCCATCTCGAGTTGATTTTTGTACATGGTATGAGGAAAGCGTCCAGTTTCCGTCTTCTGCATGTGGCTAGCCCATTATCCCAGCACCATCTATTGCACAAGCAGTCCTTTCCTGGTTGCTTGTTTTTGTCAGCTTTGTCGAAGATCAGACGGCTGTAGGTGCGCAGCATTATTTCTATCAATCCCCTTCTAATGAACAGTTCTCAGGTTGGTAACAGGTAACTGTAAGTCCTAGGCCCAGCCCCTGGGCTAAGTTAGCTGTTCACATTAAAATGGTGATCCTGGAGACTCGCAGTGTTAACAATGACACAACTGTGCTCACTCCTATAATCCAACCCTTTGGGAGATGGAGGCCAGCCTAGAAAGCACAGCGAAGCCCCGTCTCTACGAAAATAAAAATAAAAAAATTAGCCGAGCGTGGTGGTGTAATCCTGGCTACTCAGGAGGCTGAGATGGAAGGATTGAATGAATCCAAGATAATAGTGAGCTATGATTGCACCCCTGCACTCCAGCCTAAGCAACAGGCAAGACACTGTCTCTAAAACAATAACATCAAAATGAATGGTGCTGTTATCTCCCTTCGTAGCCACACATCTCTCATCCTTGGCTTCAAACATGGTGAAACCCTGTCTCTACTAAAAATACAAAAATTAGCTGGGTGTGGTGGTGGGTGCCTGTGGTCTCAGCTGCTCGGGAGGCTGAGGCAGTCGCTTGAACCCAGGAGCTGGAAGTTGTAGTGAGCTGAGATCACGCCACTGCACTCCAGCCTGGGTGACAGAGTGAGACTTAGTCTCAAAAGAAAAAAAAAATGATAGCGTCTCATTCTGTTGCCCAGGCTGGAGGGCAGTGGCACAATCATAGCTCACTGCAGCCTCTAACTCCTGGGCTCAAGCAATCCTCCCACCTCAGCCTCCCTTAGTAGCTGCACAACGCCACACCTAGCTAATTTTTTTTAAATTATTTTTTGTGGAGATAGAGGTCTTGCTGTGTTGTCCAGGCTGGTCTCGAACTCCTGGCCTCAAGGGATCCACCTACCTTGGCCTCCCAAAGTGCTAGGAGCACAGGGGTGAGCCATGGCGCCCAGCCCATCTTTCATATTAAAAGTCCGCGATTTGCCCCAGACTGTCTTTCACAGGGGGCCTCCTAATTCTAAAGACTGTATCTCACTGAGCAGCTCTGCGTTCACCTTTCATGACTTTTCTGAGTTTACTTCCTCCTGGCATTACCAAGCGCTAGGCTCCTTCTGTCGAGGTGTGTGGTTCAATGACTGCTGCAGGGACTGCGAGCAGAGCCAGATGCCAGCCCCCATCTTCCAAGAGGCCCCGTCTTGCCTGACACAGACAGGGGCTGCCTGCTGACCTGTCCCCACAGTTGCCACCATGTCGCAGCCTCCCTGGCAACCTTCCCCAGCGACTCGCAGGTGTTGCCTGCCACCAGCTCTCAGACACGCCTGAAGCGTCAGCTGGCCCCGGTGCCTTTACCATTGGGAATACTGGCACCAGCGCTGCAGAGTACAAGGAGCTGTTGGACCCTGCGGCCTTCAAAGGTACCTTGCACAGACGAGTTCCCACGGGGTGGAGAGTCTCACCCCATTTCACAGATGGGGAACTGTGACCACAGGGCCTCCTCGTCTTCCAAGAAGGAACGAAAAGCAAGGTGTCAGCCAGGGCAGAAATAAAAGCTTCAGCACTCTCCCAAAGCGAAGCAAGCCCTCGTCATCGGTCACGCGTCTTTTTACCTTTTGAAACTTTGTCGGATTTATATATAGCCTCCATCTTGTCCCTCTGAACTCGGCAGGGCTCGTAATCAGTCACTGGGCTGAACACCTGGAACTCTGTGGGGATTATCATTAGAAGGAAGCCAGGCCAGGTGTGGTTTTGGACCAGAGACCTATTGGAATAGGGAGGATTTCTCACTTTCCAAGTTTACTCTGCTCAAGTTAAAACAATTAACCTCCTTTCCCCTTCAAACAACTGTTCTCTGCAGCTTTCTACCAGCAATCTTCAACCCAAAGACACAGTGCCAGAGTGGACTCTCTCCCCTAGAACCTTCGGAGGAAAAGGCAGATCAGACCTGCCTTGGGGCTTCTTTCTGCCACTGCTGCCTTCTTTTCCCCCCCAACTCCACCCCCTCCTTCTAGACACCGGGACCTCCTGAGAGCAGCATTTTCTCTAATGCTGGGGTCATAAAGAGATTGTAGCAAAAAAGGGTTTTGCACAATGAGGCCCCCCGCTCACCTTATAGAGTTACCAGGCTGGCCAGCGGGAAGGGAAGGGCAAGTGGCCAGGACATCCTCACTTGGGGTCATAGTTCTCTTAATGATGTCAGCACAGTCCACTTCTTGGGCTGTGACCTCTCCCAGACACATGGGCGCGTGTGCACACACACTCTCACACACACTCACACTCTTGCACACAGTCACGCACTCACACACTCACACTCACACGCTCGCACACTCACACGCTCACACACACTCTTGCACACGCTCACGCACACACACACTCACACTCTTGCACACAGTCACACACACACTCACACTCACGCTCGCACACTCACACGCTCACACACTCTTGCACACGCTCATGCACACACACACTCACACTCTCACACTCACACACACTCAAAAGGTCTTGATGACATTAATATGTCAGGGAATCACATAGACCTCCTTACATAATACTATAGCAAGCATGAATTGAGTGCTTATTCCATTCTGGGCACTGTGCTAGGTGATTTTCACGCACTAATGACTTCATTAAATCCTCGCAAAAATCCTGTGAGGAACTATGTGGGATGAATTTGAGGCCCAATAATTGAATCAAATAACCCAGGTCACACAGCCAGTGAGTGGCAACACCAGGGCTGGGACCCAGTCTCATCTAACAGATGAGCTTGCTAGCCATTGTCTGAGATCCTCTCTGTGACTCAGGAGGTCAAGGCATTTTGGGTCTGTATGAGAGCCACCCCTTGGCACCTCTGTGCCCGAGAGGGGAGCTGGCACTCCCCCATCTCACATACGCTGGCTTTTCCTGAGGTTACACGGAGGGATGATGATGGCCTGCCACCTTCTGAAAACATTGCCCCATGCAGGGTTTCAGATGATGAGAAACAATCGGTCACAGAAAATTAACTGATCGTCTTGCAGACTTTACCTAACCCAGTGGTTTTCAAGCTTAGATGTATATTAGACAACTGGAGAAATTTCTTTTTTTAATCCTGAACACCAGGCTGCACCGGGTCATAGAATGCATGTTTATTTCCTCTCTACATTCGTACATTGACACCATCATCCTCAGTGGAATGGTGTTTGCAGGTGGGACCTCTGGGAGGTCATGAAGTCATGAGGGTGGGGTTCTCACGATGGGATTTGTGCCCTTACGAGAAGAGACAAGAGAGAACTTGCCTCCTCCCCCTCTGCTCCCTGCCGCATGCTCCTCCGCAGGAAGACGGCCGTCTGTAAACCAAGAGGCAGGCCCAGCAGAAACCAGCCATGCCGGCACTCTGGTCTTGGACTTCTAACCCCTAGAACTATGGAAAATAGGTTTCTGTTGTTTAAGCCACCGTTTCTATGGTATTGTTGTTGCGGCAGAGCAGACTAAGACATACCCCAGGGCAATCAGCATGTAGTTGGGACCCAACCATCAGAATTTTTTTTTTTTTTTGACAGAGTCTTGCTCTGTCACCAGGCTGGAGTGCAAAGGTGCCATCTCGGCTCACTGCAACCTCTGCCTCCTAGGTTCAAGCAATTCTCCTGCCTCAGCCTCCGAGTAGCTGGGACTACAGTCACGCATCACCATGCCCAGTTAATTTTCATATTTTTGGTAGAGATGGGGTTTCACCATGTTGGCCAGGATGGATCTCAATCTCTTGACCTTGTGATCCTCCCACCTCAACCTCCCAAAATGCTGGGATTACAGGCATGAGCCACCATGCCTGGCCCCATCAGAATTTTTAAATAATATTTTATATTTTCAAAAAATCACAGATTTACCAAAAAAGTTACAAGTACAATACAAAAAACTTCTTCCTGAGCGAATCGAGAGGGTTTGCCAAGCTAATGCATCATCTTCCTCACACGTTCTAGTGTTTATGTTCTACAAACAAGGATGTTCTCCTATACAGCCTTAACATAAGCATAAAAATCAGGAAATTAACATTGTTACATCTCTACTAACTAACCCTCAGATTCCATCCAAGTTTCCCCAGCTGTCCTAATGACATCCTTTATAGCAAAAGGATACAGTCCAGAATCTCGAGTTGCAGTTATTGATCAGGTGCCTTTAGTCTCTTTCATTTTATTTTATTTTTAGAGATAGGGTCTTGCTCTGTTCCCAGGCTGGAGTGCAGTGGCATAATTATGGCTCACTACAGCCTCTAACTCTTGGGCTCAAATGATCCTCCCTCCTCAGCCTCCCAAGCAGCTGGGTTTACAGGCACACACTTCCATGCTTGGCTAATTTTTTTTTTTAATTTTTGTAAAAACAGGGTCTCACTATGTTTCCCAGGCTTGTCCTGAACTCCTGGCCTCAAGCTATCCCCCTGCCTCGGCCTCCCAAAGTGTTGGGATTACAGGCATGAGTCACTGCACCTGGCCCCTTTAGTCACCTTCAGTTTGGAAGAGTCCTTCAGTCTTTCCTTGACTTTTATGACCTTGACACGCTTGAAGATTATTTCATAAGATGTTCTGGAATCCGGATTTGTCTGACATTTCCTCATGGGGAGATTCAGTTTACTCCCCTTTGACAAGAATCTCACAGAAATGATGTTATGTTCTCATTGCATCCAACTGGGTGGCTCCCAATTTTCATTTGTCCCATTATTGCTAAAATTCACTTTGATCACTTGATTAAGATGATGCGTACCAGGCTTCTTCACTGTAAAGCTGCCCCTTTTCCTTTGTAATGAATTAGTATTTTGTGGTGAAAGATAAGAGGTGGGTTGTGTATGGGAAGTCTGACCAATCATTGGTTATTTTTAACACGATGATTCCAAAGGGCATGTAATTCCAAACTACAACCAATTTTGAGAACCAGTGGCCTGACTCCTTTCTGTGGGGGTCCCCATGACAAGAGTTAATTATAATAAGAGCTAATATTTATTGGCTAACATTTATGGAGCCCTTAACCTTATAAGCATCATTGCCATAATTATAGCAACTTACAGTTATTATGCATTTATTCAACAAGTTCTTACTGAGCGCCTACCGTGGGCCAAACACTCTTCTGGGAACTGTGGATACAGCCATGGAGAAGAAGGACACAAGCTCCCTTTTCTTGTGGCGCTCACACTCCAGTGTAATGCCATGTGCCAAACACCATGCTAATTGCTTTCTATTCACAGGACAATGACAATAATAATAATAATAGTGATTTATTTTTATTGAGGATTTACTATGAGCCAGACCCTTAGCTCACCCTTTCAACAACCTATGAGGCAGGTACTTTTATTATAAACTTATGAACTACTCTTTAAGTCAGGGAAAGAAAGGCTACAAGGCTCATAGAAATGCAGTTCACACCACATTTGAAACAGTATTGATGTTCTCTTCAGTCCTGGCAAAGACGGCTACAGACACTCAGCTTTTGAAAAATCCTACTGAATTAACAAAATACCACCTTACACGTATCAAGCTGGCAAAAATTAGAAAGGTGGACAATATCAAGTGGTGGTTAAGGACATGGGGAAATGTGAACCTTTGAGCATTGGTTGAAATATTAGCTGGTGCAGCCATTTGGCAGAGAATTTTCTATAGGTATTCCCTAGGACCCAGGGAAACCATGCTTGGTATATACCCTGGAGAAATTGTCACACAAGGCACAAAGAGATACGCACAAAAGGATCACGTGGAGTTGTATGTACTGCAGAGTTGGAGGTAATCTAAGGGCCACACAGGAAAACGGATGAGCAAAATAAGCTACATACATTTGGCTAAATGCTTTGCAATGACAGAAGAAATCACTTAAACTATATGCAACATGTATAAATCTCTAAACTACAAATGTTAAGCCAAAAATGTAAGAAACAGAACATTTGTAGCCTAATAACATGTATAAGACTTTTAAAACAGTATGTAGCTGTGCATGGTGGCTCATGCCTGTAATGCCAGCACTTTGGGAAGCCAAGACGGGTAGATCACTGGAGCTCAGGAGTTTGAGACCAGCCAGAGCAACATAGCAAAACCCCGTCTTTACCAAAAATACAAAAATTAGCTAGGTGTGTGGTCCCTAGCCACTCTGGAGGCTGTGGTGGGAGGTTCTCTTGAGCCTGGGAGGTCCCAGCTGCAGTAAGCCTTGATTGATTGCACCACTGCACTCCAGCCTGGGCGACAGAATGAGACTCTGCCAAAAAAAAGAGTATATATATGCAAAATATTGTATATTATGGAGGATCTATGCATACATCTGTGAGGTGGAAGGTGAATTGGAGGGAGATGCATGCATTAAGTATGTAGGTCTGGGTGTGCCTCGGAAGGGGAAGGGCAATGGGATTGGAGCTGAGACAAAGGGGGAAATGATAATTAACTTGAAAATAGAAGTGAAGCCTTGTAGCGACGATGATAATAGCATGCTATGAATTAATAATTGCAATCGATTTGATTCTGTGCCTGGGAGCAGAATAAAGCAGAGTAGGCAGCATAACAGCATTTGGGGAAAGGCCACATGAACATCCTGGAAAGAGCTTTTTACACTCGGCCCTCTCCTAACCTATGCCCATGGAAAGAGAGGTCCCAAGGACGGAGTCTCACCTTTTCACGACGCACTTATCTCATGAAAGCCATCCTCTATCGATGTTCATCCTGACCCCTACCTGAACCACCCAAGTACCCTCCTGGACTTTCCTTACAACTGTTCTCCATCATGCCCTTCCTGGTGATGGAGGGTCAAGACCTGAGGCTGCTAGAGGCTGGAAGACACAAGGAAGGAGCCTCCCCAACCTTGAGGCTGCAGAGAGGGCACGGCCCTGCGCCGACACCTGGATTTCAAACTCTCCAGGACTATAAAGCACAAATTTCTTTTGTAAACCATCAAGTTTATGGTAATTGTTAAGGCAGCCCCAGGAAACTAATACAGTTCCTCAATAAAAATTTGCAGAATGGAAAAGCAAAGGTCTACAGGGTATATATCCAAACCCCTTAGCAGAGGAGACAGCACCATGTGGAAATTAACTCCTGCCTTCTTGTGGTCTCTCCTCCCATTGAACACGCCCTGCTCTCAGGTCTGCCTTTGCAGATGCACGCTCCTCCGTCTGAGATGCTCTTCCCCACCTGGGCCCCATTGGGCAAGGTTGTTCCCTTGTGGGTCTCTGTGCATCAGAGCTCTGGGGGAATCCCACAGTGTCCCAGGATATGGGTGAAGAAATAGATTTTTTGGAGAAAAGGCAGGCATGGTCCCCTGACCCTCCCTCTGAGAGGCATGTGAGGGCCTGGACACCAAAGGGCCTGTGGGTGAGGGATATTGGCCCCGCCCTTCTGTTTTTTTGTACAGCAAATGTGAGAAAGCAGCTCTGTCAATGGGCACAGGTTGGCAAAGGCTGTCTGGGGCCAGGAGGCCAGATGTGGGTGCAAGTTGTTTGCAGGAGCTGTCTGGGAAACGCTGCAGGCTCCCAGCAGGGTTAGGAGGTGGGAATACGGAGCTGGAGGAAGCCTTTCTCCCCTACAAAGTTGAGCTTGGATGCAGCCCCTCCTGCTGGGAGAAAGTGAGGACTAGATTTTGTGTGTGTGTGTGTGAGACAGGGTCTTGCTCTGTCACCCAGGCTGGAGTGGAGTGGCTCGATCACAGCTCATTGCAGCCTTGACTTCCTAAGCTCAAGCGACCCCCCCACTTCAGCCTCCCAAGTAGCTAGGACTACAGGTGTTTGCCACTACACTCCACTGTTTTTTTAAGAAAAAATTTTTGTAGAGAAAGAGTCTAACTATGTTACCCAGGCTGGCCTTGAGCTCCTGGGCTCCAGTGATCCTCCCGCCTCAGCCTCCCAAAGTGTTGGTATTACAGGCATGAGCCGCTGTGCTTGGCTCTCCTGGTTGACTTTGTACAGGCAGCAAAGAGCCCCTGGCTCACTCTGGTGGAGTCGTGCTCCTGCATCCCAGTTCTCGGGCAAACGCCTCTTGTTCCTTAGGTATCAACCCAGCCCTGCCTCCTCCGGAGCTTCCCCCTGACTCTCCCCTGTTCCATCCCACCTATTGGAGCTGCCTTGGTTGCAAGGTCTCCACCTGTTTTGTTTTGTTTTTTAGACAGGGTCTTGCTCTGCTGCCCAGGCTGGAGTGCAGTGGTGCCATCATGGCTGTTCACTGCAAACTTGAAATCCTGAACTCAAGCAATCCTCCCTCCTCAGCCTCCCGAGGAACTAGGACTATAATCAAGCCACCATGCTGAGACTATATATACATATATTTTTAGAGATGGCATCTTGCCATGTTACCCAGGCTGATCTTGAACTCCTGGCCTCAAGCAATCCTACCACCTCTGTGTCCCAAAGCACTGTGATTACAGACATGAACCACCACGCCCAGCCAGTCACCTGCATCTTGAATCTGTTTTCTTGATGACTTGTTTGGCAACTGGCCATGTCATCCCTGGAAATAAACATTCCCTCAATTTTGTCCTCCTGTTTCTGTACACTGTTTGTGGGCAGCTAACCTCATTCTGGACCTGACTCCCCTCCTTTCCTTATCATTTTCTCATCGCTCTCCCACTTTCCCTGGTCATCACAGCCCCTAAGAGTGCCCCCCCTCTGACAGCACTCTGGACTTTCAGGAATCCATCCATAAATCCGTGCATCCAACACTTCTTCAGCAGGTACTGCTGAGTGCCTAGTTGCAGCCAGGCACTGTTTGGGGAAATAAAGTAGAAATAAACCCAACATAGAGCTTACAGTCTAGTGGAAGGACAGATATTAAACAAACGATGACCACAGAATTTCAAAGAGTAATGAATTGTATGAGATACTCAAAGAATACCATGAGCAAAAGAATGGCCCCTCACTTAGACAGTGGGTGGAGAGGAAGGAAGAAGGTGTCTTTGAGGAAAAGACATCAGAGCTAGAGAAAGAAAATCAAGAATCAAGTGCTGCAGCCCTGAAGTAGGAAACGGCTGGATGTGCTGTTGGAAACACACTCAGGACCACAAAGAAAAATCAGCTCTGAGACAAAGGATCTCTCAGCAAGGCAATCTTTACTTTCTGCAAAAAGCGTGCCCCGTTAGCCATCTTGCCGTGAGAGTACGCTGAACAAAGGAAAAGCAGACATATTTATCCCTTACACATTCGGGGTCGTCCTTACTACTGTGTCTGATCTCCGTTGGGTGGAGCCAGACCTCACTATCTGAAACTAAAACTCAATTGGCTAACAACTTAAAACTTTTCTGAACAGGTAAAAGCAATGGAGAACAAAAAGGAAGTCCAAATAAGGAAGGGGCATAGGCTACGAGCTGGGACATGCCTGAGAGCACGTCCAGCACAGGCATCTTGGTTAAAGTAAAGGACACAGAATGTGCTATGTGCCCGTGAGCGTGTCTAACAGCTGCATAGCATAGGGCTTCACAAAGTCACTAGTAAAAAGCAAGAAGGCTTTGAAGCAAGTTAGTCTTTAAAAGAGACTATTAATAATTTCTAACATTTATTATTATTTAACAAGAAAGGAAACTTTGAAGAGGAATTTTCCTATTTCTTACATGTGCTTTATGGAGAGGGGCAATTTGTAGGGGTAGAGCTGACTGGGGCACAGCCAGGAGATATGCGCTGGGGAAGGCTGGACTGTGTCTACGAGGCTTTTCCACGAGGTTAGTGGTTTTAGATTTCTTTTCTTTTTCTTTTTCTTTTTTTTTTTTTTGAGACTGATTCTCACTCTGTTGCCCAGGCTGGAGTGCAGTGGTGCAATCTCGACTCACTGCAACCTCCACCTCCCAGGTTCAAGCGATTCTCCTGCCTCAGCCTCCTGAGACAGGAGGATTACAGGTGCACACCATCACACCTGCCTAATTTTTGTTTTTTCAGTAGAGACGGGGTTTCTCCATGTTGGCTAGGTTGGTTTTGAGCTCCTGACTTCAGGTGATCCACCCACCATGGCCTCCCAAAGTGCAGGGATTACAGGCGTGAGCCACCATGCCCGGCTGGTATTTTAGATTTCATCCTAAGTGTGGGACAGCCATTGGGGGTTTCAAGTGGAGGAGAAGGAGGGGCATTCTCTGATTTTTATTTTATAAAGCTCACTGGGGCTGCTGAATAGGAAGGAGGTTGGTGGGCACAGTGGAGAAAACAGGGCCCCTGTAACCCCAGAACATGAGAGATCTCTTCATGGCTGGATTCATGAGTTCTGTGCCTTCACCTGCCTTTATCTTGCTTTGTGACTGTGTTAAAAAAAAAACTCTCCATTTCTTCACAAGTGTTTTGTTTTTTGTTTTTTTTTTTAAGCAGGGACAGAAATATTAGCCTACTTCCCATTAATGGTCTGAACAGCTGCTGAAATACCGCTGAGTGTAATGAAGACACTGAACAGGGTGAGAACAGGTGCGACCATCTTTTCCTACCCAGCAAATGGCAATTTCAGTGGGTTGGCATCAAGTCGTCTATTTGGCAAGAATTCTGTTGCAGTCTTCTGCTGAGTGGACAGTGGGACAAAGGGCCAAACGAAGGCATTAGGACGGGAACTAGGCACAGCTGTGAGCAGCCCAGGGAAGAAGGGGTCAGACCCCTGCACGTCCTCACACCAGTGGACGCTTTCCGATGCCTTCACAACTTCGTCTGTCCTTTACACCGCAAGGGCGCTTCTCAAACTCTATGGAATCATTTTCAGGTTTTAGAAGCATCTTTCTCGTTTCTTTCTGCTCTACCCAAAGTAATGTTCCCAGAACTTACCTGGGACCCCATGGCCCTCTCACCAGAGACCGACTGGAATCCCTTCAGCCTGGGGCTCTGGTCCTCTGGGGCCTCTGCATCCCTGCCTTCCTTCTCTCCCTTGTCACCTGCAGCCCAGCTCCCACCAGCTCCTCTGAGGGCGGCAGCAATCGAACAAAACGGGGTGCCAACTACAGGTGCAAACTCTTTTCCTGCCAATCAAGACACACACACAGTTCTGCTGGAGACTGTCTTCCCCACACAGAGCCCCTTGTTGGCTCTATTCCGGCTCAGCCGTATGTGCTACAGAGCCCAGCAGGGTCATAATCGTGTAATGGATACACATTAGAACTTTCTGGAATCCTTTCAAACCATCCATGCTTAAAATATAGTATATCCATAGAAGAAAATATCATTTGGCCATAAAAGGAATGAAGTACAGTTGGCCTTGAACAACACAGGGGTTGGGGTCACTGACCCCTGCACGGTCAAAAATCTATGTCTATCTTCTGATTCCTCCAGAACTTAACTACTAATAGCCTACTGTTGAACAGAAGTCTTGCCAATAACATAGTCAATTAATACATAGCACATTATATGTACCATATACTGTATTCTTACAATAAAGTAAGCTAGGGAATAGAAAATGTTATTAAGGCTGGGTGCAGTGGCTCACGCCTCTAATCCCAGCACTTTGGGAGGCCGAGGTGGGTGGATCACGAGGTCAAGAGATCGAGACCATCCTGGCCAACATGGTGAAACCCCGTCTCTACTAAAATACAAAAATTAGCCAGCTGTGGTGGTGCACACCTGTAGTCCCAGCTACTCGGGAGGCTGAGGCAAGAGAATCACTTGAACCTGGGAGGTGGAGGTTGCAGTGAGCCGAGATCATGTCACTGCACTCCAGCCTGGCAGCCTGGACGACAGAGTGAAACTCTGTCTCAAAAAAAAAAATGTTATTAAGATAATCATAAGGGAGAGAAAATATATTTTCTATTTGTTAAGAGGAAGGGGATCATTATAAAGGTCTTCATTCTCATCATCTTCCTGTTGAGTAGGCTGCAGAGGAGGAGGGGTTGGTCTTGCTGTCTCGGGAGGGAGAGGCAGAAGAAGGGAAGGAGGTGGAGGGGGAGGCAGGAGAGGTAGACACATTCGGTGTAAATTGTATTGAAAAAAATTCTTCTATACACGGTTTCACTCATTTCAAACCCTCATTGTCCAAGGGTCAACCGGACTAACATATGCTCCAACATGAGTGAAACGCAAAACCATTACGCTAAGTGAAAGAAGCCAGGCACAGAAAACTGTGCTGTACAATTCCACTTAAATGAAAGATCCAGAATGGGCAAGTCTGTGAAGACAAAGTAGATCAGTAGTCGCCTAAGGCTTGGTAGGGAAGTAAATAGGGAGCGACTGCTAATAGGTACATTGGTTTCTTTTGGGGGTGATAAAAATGTTCTAAAATGGCATTGTAAGTAACTAAAAACCCATTGAGCTATACACTTTCCAAGAGTGGTTTTTGTTTGTTTTTTGTTTGTTTGGTTGTTGTTGCTGTTTTTTGAGAGAGGGCCTTGCTCTGTTCCCAGGCTGAAATGCAGTTGCATGATCATGGCTCACTTCAGCCTCGACTTCCTGCACTCAAGTGATCTTCCCACTCAGCCTCCCGGGAGGCTGGGACCACAGGCGCACACCACCACACCTGGCTAATCTTTTAATTCTTTGTAGAGATGGAGTCTTGCTCTGTTGCCCGGGCTGGTCTCAAACTCCTGGGCTCAAGTAGTCCTCCTGCCTCAGCCTCTGAAAGTGCTGGGATTACAGGTGTGAACCACCACGTCCTGCTCAAAGGGTGAATTTTATGGCATGTGAATTACAGCTCAGTAAAGTTGTCAAAATGCATTGATGACTTTGCTCCACCCCACTCCAATTAAATTACGATGTCTGGGGGTTGAAGTCCAGGTATCAGAGGGTTTTAAAAACTCCCCACTGACAGGGAAAGATTTGTTAAGGGATATAAAATTGCAGCTAGACAGAAGGAGTAAGTTCCAGTGTTCTATACCACTGTAGGATGACTATAGTTAACAGCAATATATTATATAGTTTCAAATAGCTAGAAGGAAGACTTCAGTTGTTTGAGAAATGATGTCTCACTATGTTGCCCAGGCTGGTCTCAAACTCCTGGCCTCAAGCCATCCTCCTGCCTCAACCTCCCAAAGTGCTGGGTTACAGGCATGAGCTGTTGTGCCCAGCCATAGAAGGAAGATACTCAATGCTCCCAACACAAAAGAATGATAAATGTTCGAGATGATGGGTGAGCTAATTACCCCACCTGATCACTATATGTTATATATATATATATATAGAAACAATGCTATGTACCCCATGAGTATGTACAATTATTATGTGTCCATTTTTTTTACTTGAGACAGAGTCTCACTCTGTCGCCCGGCTGGAGTGCAGTGGCACAATCTCAGCTCACTGCAACCTCTGCCTCCCGGGTTCTGACAATTCTCCTGCCTCAGCCTCCTGAGTACCTGGGACTACAGGTGTGCACCACCATGCCCAGCTAATTTTTGTATTTTTAGTAGAGATGGGTTTTCACCACAGTGGCCAGGATAGTCTTGATCTCTTGACCTCATGATCCGCCTGCCTCAGCCTCCAAAAGTGCTGGGATTACAGGCATGAGCCACTGCACCCGGCCTATATGTCAATTTTTAAAGTTAAATTAAACTTAAAAGAAAAGCTCCCAGGTGATTCTAATACGTAGCAATCCTGAGAACCACTAGTCTGGTCTAACCCTCTGTTAGGCACCCGAGGACACCGGTGTCTGCAGAGCTGTCATGACCCTCAATGTCGTTTAGTGGAGGCAGGACTAGAACCCAGGCTTCCAAAGCCAGGTTATCCCCAGCCCTCCTCTATGCTCCGGCCCCTGATTGAATCCTGACTAGACGCTCCCGGGCCTCCCTAACCCCCGTGCCGACATTTGAATTGCTCTTTCCAAAATATTCAAACTGCTTCACTTGTTAATATTTCTCTTCTAAACCCACTGCCACCCCCTCGACATTTCTCTAGCCTGTTCTTCATGCTTCGTATCTCCTGCCTTTTATGCAGGCTGGCTTCTTTCCTTCCAGTCAATTTCTTACCCATTATGAATTTGCATGTACTAGTGCCTGAATCTACATTTAACACACACAATCAGTTCTGTCTTCAGCTGAAAGGTTCTACCCATTCAAACTTTACTGTTGGAGATGAGAACCTATTACCGGAGGCTAGA
Source organism: Aotus nancymaae (assembly GCF_030222135.1). Classification (NCBI taxonomy): domain Eukaryota; kingdom Metazoa; phylum Chordata; class Mammalia; order Primates; family Aotidae; genus Aotus; species Aotus nancymaae. The sequence goes on from NW_026988445.1 coordinate 28,472,263, forward strand.
CCCCTCAGGGAAGCCAGTGTAATTGACGTTCATAATTCCTATTGAGTTTGATGGCTGTTCAAACTTTGAGGAATCTTGACTACAAGTTCATCTTCAGGGTGAGATTATGAGACACTTGCATCTGATGTCATTGTTAGGAAAGACATTAGATAGTTTAAGAAGAAAAATAAAAAGACAAAACTGAGTGCTTTCAAAAGAAGGGTTTAAAATTTGCTTAATCTCCACTTTTGTACACAGTACGCTTTGTAAACGCTTTGGGGATCTGTGTTTCCCAAGCACTGAGATGCTCATCACACTTTCTCATCTGGAGAAAGTAAAGAGAAGAGTAATATTTATTTATATTTGTATCCTTTCTCTCCTCTAGGACTTTAAACTTTAAAAGGAGAAGTGTTTTCTTATTCATCTTTCTTTTGGCTTTTTGTTTTTGTTTTAGAGACAGGATCTCTTTCTGTTGCCCAGGCTGGAGTGCAGTGGTGCGATCACTGCTCACAGCACCCTCCGCCTCTCGGACTCAAGCTATCCTCCCTCCTCAGCCTCCCAAGTAGCTGGGACTACAGGTGCATGCCACCACATCAGCTAATTTTTGTATTTTTTGTAGAGACGGGTGTTCGTCATGTTGCCCAGGCTGGTCTCGAACTCCTGAGCTCAAGTGATCCACTCGCCTTGGACTCCCAAAGTGCTGGGACCACAGGCATGAGCCACCGAACCCAGCCTCTTCATCTTTCTATCTGGCCTCTCCTCACTTTCTCCATTGGAATCCAGCATAGAATCAGGGCTCAACAAATGTTTTGAAAGAAATGCATAGGAGCGAATCTCAGATGGAGGGAGGGGAGTGAGAAACGGGGATGGAACTAGCATAATCAATAGAGTCAGTATTATATTACAAACTGCATCACTCAGCAAGGATCTGTGAGCTCCTCTTCGGGGCTGGGAACTGTTGCAGTTACTGAGGCTGGTTAGTCACTGGACACAGCCGGTCACTCTCTCAGACCACCTCCATTCTACAGAAAGCAAACCTCTCCCACGTTGCTGATGGGGACGTGAGAAATCCCATGAATCCCAGGAAGAGTCAGAGAGATAAAAATACAAATGCCTGCCCCATTTTCCCACACTCCTCATGGCTCTTTCCACAGTTCCTTTTCCTCTGGTAATTGATGAGAGTGAGAAAAAATGGCAAGGAAAAAAAGTCCCAATATCTAAATAGTCACATGAAGTTTGCATCACACAGTCACCTCTTTTGTGTCATTTAACCTCACAACCTGTGGAATAGACAGCATTATTCAAAGAGTTTAACAGCCAGGGGCAGTGGCTTACGCCTGTAATCCCAGCACTTTGGGAAGCCGAGGTGGGCAGATCATGAGGTCAGGAGATGGAGACCACCCTGGCCAACATGGTGAACTCCATCTCTACTTAAAAAAAAATAAATTAATTAACTGGGTGTGGTGACAGGTGCCGGTAATCCCAGCTACTTGGGAGGCTGAGGCACTGTAATTGCTTGAACCCAGGAGGTGGAGGTTGCAGTGAGCCAAGATCACACCACTGCACTCCAGCCTGGTGACAAAGGGAGACTCCATCTCAAAAAAAAAAAAAGTTTAATTGACTTGAGGTCAGCCATGCCTCATGGGAACTGGAGTTATTACTCAAACCAACCTCATCGAAGGCTCAGAGGTTAGGAGTTTCTGAAGGATAGTTTGGGAGGAGGGATGGAGGTGGCACTGGGTGCTTGCTGCTGATTGGTTGGGGGTGCAATCATAGGGGTGTGGGACGTGGTCCTCCCATGCCTGAGTCCTTTGTGAATGGGGCCACAGGAGGGGTTGGTGGGTCTAGGTGGAGGCATTGGTGTCAGACATGCAAAAAAAAACTGAAAAGATATTTCAAAGGCCAATGTTAGGCTCTATAATGGTGATATTATCTATAGGAGTAATTTGGGAGGTTGCAGATCTTATGACCTTCAGAATAATGGTTGGCAATCATTCATGTCTACACGTTAGCAGAATTCAGGCTTCTCTACCCTGCTAGCCTGGTGGTCTCTCATTACCTTTACAAAAGCAGCTGAGTTTGGGGAAAAGGCTATTATCATTTAACTCCCAAGTCAGCTTGGTCTAAGCACCAAAATATTAATAATTAATGGCAACTTGAAAGCTAAAGGCAAGATGAGGGTTGTCTAGATCACATCTCTCTCACTGCCATGGTTCTGTCAGTGACCTAATTTTTGCAAAGGCGGTTTTGCTGTGTTTCTTGTAGAGGTGGAAAAGAAAGCCTCTCTCCCTCTCTTCTTCTGGGTCACATTTTATTACTTGGTAGTGAGCACTAAAAGTGTGAGTCCTGGGTCTTATGTGAAAAGCTTGCAGTTTTCAGGCCAGGTGCGGTGGCTTATGCCTGTAATCCCAGCACTTTGGGAGGTGAAGGCGGGTGGATCACCTGAGGTCAGGAGTTTAAGACCAGCCCGACCAACATGGTGAAACTCCATCTCTACTAAAATACAAAATTAGCCAGGCATGGTTGTGCATGCCTGTAATCCCAGTTACTCAGGAGGCTGGGGCAGGAGAATCACTTGAACCCGGGAGGCAGAGGTTGCAGTGAGCAGACAGCGTGCCATTGCACTCCAGCCTGGGCAACAAGAGTGAAACAAAGAAAGAAGGAAGGAGGGAGGGAGGGAGGGAAGGAAGGAAGGAAGGAGGGAGGGAGGGAGGGAGGGAAGGAAGGAAGGAAGGAGGGAAGGAAGGAAGGGGGAGGGAGGGAAAGAAGGAAGGAAGGAAGGAAGGAGGGAGGAAGGGAAGGAGGGAGGGAGGGAAGGAAGGAAGAAAGGAATGGGGGAGGGAGGGAGGGAAGGAAGGAAGGAAGGGGGAGGGAGGGAGGGAAGGAAGGAAGGAAGGAGGGAAGGTTGCAGTTTCTGCCTGCAGTGCTTCTCTGCAGAGACACGAGTCCATGGCGCTAGTGTCATGGTTCCTTTTAACTCTTGTTTTTGTTGCTCCCGTTCTTTTCCCCCATATCTCAAACAATGTCCTCCCTCCAACCAGAAAGCGCCATGCCTCTTCTCCTACCATCCTGCAGACTCAGACAAGACTGGATCTCAGCTTGCTCTCAGGCTGACAGCACTGATTGCCTGGCTTCGTCTAGCAGACAACAGGAAGCCTCTGAAGGGCTCTGAGCAGAGAAATCGTTAGGAAGATGCATCTTGGCAGTAGTTCCTCGAATGAATTAGGTGGGAGTGAAATGTCTCGATTCTCAGAGCAGATTCAGCGTGGGATAATGGTACACTGGTGCCACCTGGAGGCGGCCGGCCTCAATTACAGACGCAGTTTACAGATCGCTGACAAAACCCTTCTGAAACCAATTAGCAAAACAGACAAACATCTAGTAACTTTTTAGTGCTACAGGAAAAGTGGCCTGTTTATTTGGACTAAGCCAGAAAGGAACAAAACTTCAGGGAAGTGGCTCTGCTAGAGACTCTAGGACTAGCCTGGGCCTCCACGTCCTTCCTTGGAAGAGGCTGACTTCCAAGGAGCTTCTTGAATTAGTTATTTTTATAATAAAACCTCCCAGGATGGGCTAGGGACCCCCCACCCCACCACCACCACTGAAATCTGTTTTGCAACAGATTTCCAAACCAACACATTTGCCAAAATACAGCCTTGTCATTTCTCAGGGGAATGGGGTGGACTGGTTCTTGCTTCAAGTGAAAACCACCACAACAGGAAAGAGAATGTGTCCCTAGCGCAGTGGCCCATGCCTGTAATTCCAGCACTTTGGGAGGCCGAGGCGGGGGGATCACTTGAGGCCAGCAGTTCGAGACCAGCCTGGCCAACGTGGTGAAACCCTGTCTCTACCAAAAATACAAAATTTAGCCTGGCGCAGTGTTGGGCACCTGTAGTCCCAGCTATTAGGGAGGCTGAGGCAGAACTGCTTCAATACAGGAAGTGGAGGTTGCAGTAAGCTAGGATTGCACCACTGAACTCCAGCCTGGGCCACAGAGAGAGATTCCATCTCAAAAAAAAAAGAGAGAGAGAGAGAGTGTCCCCAGAGACTGGAGACAGGATGTCACAGGTGACTGGCAGTCAGAGCCTGCCCTGTTAGCCTGCCCAGGTTTTTCCAGTATTATTCCCTAAAGATTCTGTGATTTACAACACAAGCTAGGCATGAACAAGTAAAGAAAACTAGAAATTGAAATGAAGTAGTTTTTAGAATTAGGATTAGGCCCCAGAATCCCATATTCTTTCTGCCAGAATCCACTTAATTACATACTGAAGTGTGGGGCATTCTTGTAATACTAAGTCATTTGTTTCTTCTTTCAAAAACCGGCTAAACTATGTTCCTTATCAACCTTCTCCAGGTCGCTAAATCCTGGGAAGTTTATCTCATGGCTGCGTTTTCCCCCGCCATTGGCTTTACCGCCTTCCTAACAGCTAATGTTTTCTTAAGAAAGTTTCTCAGTTTAGAAAAACAAGGTCATTTCTCTGAGTCTTTGCCAAATCCCTGGACCTTTGCTTCTGGAGGAATGGGAATTTAAACGCAGCCCAAGATCGGTCATCCTGATTTGCATAAGAAAGGAAGAGCCACTGGACACTGGCTGAACCCTGTGAGGTTCATATTGTTTATATTGTTATGTGTATTTTCAAGGTGACGAAATCGATGCCAACTTTAATCTCTTTTCCAATTGCTTCTGAGCTTTCTCTTCCCCTCCGTTCCGCTCTGAGAGGCGTCCGCGTCCAGGGCTGAGCTGCGCAGAGGTGGTGGGAGGTGCCCCATGGAGGCGGTGCTGCAGGGTTCCAGGGAGCAAATAAGTAATTTGAACAAGTAAATGTAGAGAGGGCAATGGAGGCCAGGTGAGAGCAGTGGCCAGAAGAGAAAGAGGAAGAATAGCAATAACCTTGAGGTATTGAATTGGAATTGGAAGTACATTATGAACTCATAATTTAAAAATACATAAACATAACAATATATCTATACAGATGTAACTATGTGTATAGATATATACAGAAAACATAAAAATATATCTGTACACATATAACTATATGTGTATAGATATATAGAGGTATATAGAGACGTGTGTGTGTGTGTGTACATATATATGCACACACACACACACACACACATACATACGTACAAACAAATCCTAGCTCCATCAGCCAAGCAAGCCTAGAAGCAGTATCATCCCAGCAGCAATGAGCACGTGGAGCATCTAATCTTGGTTTCTAAATGTCATTCTGCACGGAAAGGAATGAGGAAATAGATGATTCCTGGGCTGGGGCGGAAACTAGGTAAGCCTGGAATGTCTGTGCTGGAAAAGGAAGACATTCTTCAAGAATGATGTGGCCAGAGCTGGGTGTGGTGGTGTTACCGGAGGCAGTCAGACATGAGCAGGGCAGGGGAGGGCGCATCCCCGACAAGGCCCATGACCTGGAATGGCAGGCAACCATCAGGTGGTGGTCAGGCAGTTGTCACACTGTCCCTCTAAGATAAGAATTAGGCACAGCCGGCTCCCCAGGGAAAGGCAGTCTCCCAAGAGAGAAACAAACCTGAAACTGGTGATGAGCAGCTTCCCAATAAGACCTCAGGAGTTGAGTGAGCGAGCTCAAGCATGCCCACGTGACCTTCCTCTAGGAACACTGGCTTGGTAAGGGCAGAACTCCTCAAGTGAGCACGCGTACAACTTCAGTGAGCACGCAGTGCGCGTGGCCCTCCCACGTGCTGGCAGGCCACTGTGCCTGCGTTCAGCCCATCCCGAGGGAGGAATCAGGGGAGAAGGGAAGCCAGCCCCGCCGCACGCCCGCCGGCGTAGAGGACCCACGTCAGCGGTTACACCCGGCACTAGCATCGCTCCAGCTGCCTGCTTGGCCCTCTTCCAAGCGTGCTTTATTTCCTTTTGTTCCTGCTAGAAAACTTTTTAATAAACTTACTCCTGCTCTAAAGCTTGCTTTGAGCACTCTCAGTCTCTCTCTCTGCCTTATGCCCCTCAGTTGAACTCTTTCTTCTAGGGAAACCAAGGAAGCAAAACTGACATTGCTGCGGACCCAGCGGTTGCCGTTGGGTCTGACGCGCCACGGCGCTGTGACTTGGATACGTTCCCTAGTGGTGAGCACCTCGATGCCTTGCCTTCCTTGGCTGGAGGTGTTCAACCCCGACGTGCAGTTTTCCTCTCCCTCTCGCCCTCCTGCTTACTAACCAACCCCCAGAACGATTCCTTCCGCCGCAGTGGCTCTGCTCCCCGGCCGATCTCTCCGCTTGCCCTGACAGGTGCGTTGTGGGGGTGGGTGGGACTGTGGAGTCTGCACCAAGTCGACCCGAGACGCTAATGGCCCTCCTGCACAGGAAGCTGGGGACAGTGGTGGGGCTAAAGGCTGAGACCGTGCCATGTCTGGGGTTTCCTCTGCTTTTTCGACTAAAATCAGCTCTTTCCCAAAACCCTGCACTGCCTCTGCTCCTGTTCTCTGTGTGTATTCTGAAATGGCCTTGCGCACCCACCAGACCATCTGCCTCAGGGGCAAAGCCTGCCTTTTCCCTGGTGTCACTTTGCATGCTACACGACTTCCTTCTCTGCCTTAAATACACACATTCCCTCTTATCTTTGCACCCACGGCCCTTGCTGCATTCGCTCGGCAGCAAAAACCCAGGCTCCCTTGTGGATGCCCCCTGAGATTTACACTTTTTCACCCCACCAGCTTGGATGACCTCCAGCTTTACCCGGCTGCTGGCACCTTGCCGGTACGGCTGATCGGAACCCCAGCTCTGCCAGCTCCTTATGACTTTCCATACACTTCTTGTTCCTGTTATGCCCCAGGGCCTAGTTTTCTGGTAGCTTTGGAAGCAGTTTGTACACCTGCATAGGACCTCACTCTGTGGCCCTTTAAGGATCCCACCTACTTGCTTTTTTTTTTTGAGGTAGCACTCCTTTAGCAGAAGAAAAAATTCTTCCTTTGCCATTTGCGAGCTCTTACCGCCAAGCTCCGAGCCCTCCACAAACTTTCTCTATGTTTTTGCAAGCAAAGCCTTGCTTTTCTTTTCTTTTCTTTCTTTCTTTCTTTCTCTCTCTCTCTTTTTTTTTTTTTTTTTTTTTGAGATGGACTCTTACTCTGTCGTCCAGGCTGGAGTACAGTGACACGATCTCGGCTCACTGCAACCTCCACCTCCTGGGTTCAAGCAATTCTCCTGCCTCAGCCTCCCGAGCAGCTGGGATTACAGGCTCATGCCACCAGGCCCAGCTACTTTTTGTATGTTTAGTAGAGATGGGGTTTCACCATATTGGTCAGGCTGGTCTCAAACTCCTGACCTCATGATCCACCCGCCTTGGCCTCCCAAAGCTCCCTTTTGGGTTCAAGAGCTGCCTAGTCTATGCTAATCTCCTCTAAGCAACTCGTCTCCAAATCCTGTGAGGTAACAGGGCAAATGTCACCCACTCCCTCTAAGAGAAAAGATTCACACCTCTTCGGGGCAAAAATGTACTTTCCAAACTGGGTAGCTGCTTAATGTGTACCCAACCTCTGAATTTATCTTCCTCTCTAATAGTCCTATTTCTCCCCAAAAACTACCTAAATCTTTAACCAACAACTTCAACCTGTACCATCCTACCCCAAATGAGTGTGGCTTTAGAAATATCCCACACTTACTTGGATAAGCGAAAATCTAACCGAGCAATCCGTTGAGTGGGGACAACTTCTGCAGCACGTGGACAACCTCCTCACTTGCTCCCCCTTTACAGGACATGCGACAACAGGAAGTACGAACCACAAATTCCTAACAGAAGGAAAATGACTTTTGTCTAATTCAAAGATTATAAAGGTAAAAAGGTATTTATGTTAAGGATGGTTATAAAGAAAAGAATTGTTATATGAGAAAGCGTCTTTTTCTTATATAACATTTGTCGCCCAAGCTGGAGTATAGTGGCGAAATTTCGGCTCACTGCAACCTCCACCTCCCAGGTTTGAATGATTCTCCTGCCTTAGCCTCCCAAGTAGCTGGAACTACAGGCACGCACCACCACACCCAGCTAATTTTTTGTATTTTAGTAGAGATAGGGTTTCACTGTGTTGCCCAGACTGGTCTCAGAGCTCAGGCAATCTGCCCACCTCGGCCTCCCAAAGTGCTAGGATTACAGGCGTGAGCCACTGCGCCTGGCCGAGAAAGGATCTTTTGTCGTAAATTTGTGTCCTAAAGAAAAATACCTGATTGTTTAAAAAGAGGGTTGCTTAGGACAAGTGAGAAAGTCCAAGCTTTTCATAGATGGTCTGTTTAAATCATGAAAAGATTTGTGGAAGGGAATTTATAAAAGAAATATTATACAATTTTGTTTTGTTTATTTTTTATTATTTTTAAAATTTTTAATTTTTGTGAGTACATAGTAGCCATATGTATGTATGGTGTTCATGAGATATTTTGATACAAGCATACAATGGGTAATAATCACATCAGGATAAATGGGGTATCTATCACTCCAAGCATTTATCCTTTCTTTGTGTTACAGACAATCTAATTATAGTCATAGTTATTTTTAAATGTACAATAAATTATTGTTTATTATTGCTGTAGTCACCGTGTTGTGCTATCAAATACTAGACCTTATTCATTCTATCTAACTAGATTTTCATACCCAGTATCCACCCCGCCTTCCACTCCTCCACTACCCTTCCCAGACTCTTAACCATCATTTTAACACGAATGTGAATTACAATGTTCTAATGTGACTTTAGAAATGTTTCGCTTCTCAGTAAGTTTGTGATGTGAACAGACATTACCAAAAACAAAAGCTTCTGTTTTTCTAGTAAAATATCCTATGGTAGAACTTCAAATATCATGTTGGATTCTTTTCCTGTTTATTTGGATGAAAATAAGGTATGTTAAGTAAGTGTAATTATCTCATTTTTAGACTGTGTACTTTCTTTAGACATTCAGAACTATTTCTGATCTGATAAAGATGATAATGTTATATACCTTCACAGAGAACAAGCATAGATTTTAACCTGTTAAATTAAATTGAAATTCATGCTATTAAATAAATGAATAAGTTAGTAAATAAATGGAGGAAGGAGTGACAGTTCTTTCCTACAGTAGAATGCCAAGTAATAAATGAAGAAGGAATGATGAAAATAGCAAACCACTATATGACACTATTATGCCTATGATTTATTCAGATAGGGATCATCTACAAATATTAAGGCTGTTGGGTGGAAGTTGCTAAGGATCAGGATTTTAGCATAATTTTAGAAAATCTCCCCACAAAATGTTTATAAATTGCAAAGGTGAAAATGGTGACTCAGTGGAGGAGAAATATGGAAGACACCAACATGACCAGGCAATCAAGATGAACATCACCAGAGATGGGACAGGACCCATCATGTGCTGTCATGTGCAGAGCCCAGGATCCTGACCATCATCTTCCTGTCAAGAGCTCATGGCAAGGTCTGACCAAAATGAAATATCAGATGGAACCAGGTGGCTCATGCCTGTAATCCCAGCACTTTGGGAGGCCGAGGTGGGCAGATCACTTGAGCCCAGGAGTTTGAGACCAGCCTGAGCAACATGAAACCCTGTCTCTGCAAAAGATACAAAAATTAGCCTGGTGTGCACACACCTGTGGTCGCAGGTACTTGGGAGGCTGAGGTAGAAGGATCACCTGAGCCTGAGGAGGTCAAGGCTGAAGTGAGCCACGATCACACCACTGCACTCCAGCCTGGGTGACAGAGTGAGATCCTGTCTCAAAATAAAAACAAAAACAAAAAACTGAAGGATGTGGAAGACAGGGAAAGACTAAGAAATTATTCCATATTGAAGGACATCTCCTTCCATCTGGACATGTGACAACTAAATGCAATGCATGCTCCTGGACTGGATCCTGGCCCTGAAGTGGAAGAGAGACGCGGTGGGCTGAGCCAGTAAAATTTAAATGGGGTCTGTGGATTGGGTCCCAATGTTGTGCCCATGTTTATTTCTGCCTTGGAGGGTTTGTATTAGTTTTCTAGCACTGCCATAACAAATTACCACAAACCGCATGGCCTTAAACAACGTATTCTCTTGAAGTTCTGGGGTCTAGAAGCCCAAAACCAAGGTGTTGGTAAGCTTGGTTCCTTCCAGAGACTCTGATGGAGAAACTGTCTCATGCCTCTCTCCTTGCTTCTGATGGTTGCTGGCAATCCTTGGGGTGCCTTGGTTTGTGGCAGCAGAACTGTAGTCTCTGAGTCCGTCTTCATGTGGCTACCTGTGTGTGTCTCTGTGTCTCTCTTTGTCCTCACTTTTTCTTATGAGGACACCAGTCTATTGGATTTAGGGTCCACCCCGATCCCTGGATGGATTCGATCGGAGATCCTTCATTACATGTGTAATGACCCTATTTCAAAATAAGGTCACATTTTGAAGTTTTAGGAGGACATGAATTTGGGGGGAAGACTATTCAATCCATTAAAAGGTTATATCTAAAAATATATTCTGGAGCGTTTAAAGGTGATGAACATTATGATTGCAGCTTGCTCTAAATGGTTCAGAAAATGATAATTGGGGATTCAAGAGTTCTTTGTGTTGAAAGACAAAATTACGACAAATTTAAAGATTTTAACTAACTTGTATGTGTGATTCTAAAATCAGGCTACACCTCATTCTGTGTAACAGAATGACTGCTCCAGTAAGCAGAGGATATGGTGTGGCTGTGTCCCCACCCAAATCTCATCTTGAATTGTAGCTCCCATAATTCCCATGTGTTGTAGGAGGGACCCAGAGGGAGGTAATTGAGTCACGGGGGCAGGTTTTTCCTGTGCTGTTCTTGTAATCATGAATAAAAGTCTCGTGAGATCTGACGGTTTTATGAAGGGCAGGTCCCCCTGCACACGCTGCCTTGCCTGCCACCACTTTTGTTCCTCCTTTACTCTCTGCCATGATGGTGAGGCCTCCTCGGCCTTGTGGAACTATGAGTCCATTAAACCTCTTTTACTTTATAAATTACCCTGTCTCAGGTATGTCATTATTAGCAGTGTGGGAACAGACTAATACAGCAGAGCAGAGCAAGTTGGCTTTACAGACCAAAAGGCTCAGAAAAGCAGAAACAGAACAAACAGAGGGTTGGTTGTTTCGAACTTACTTTCCTTGTAAAGACTAAAGTAAGGGGCTTCCTTGTCGGGCCGACTGAAGTGTCTGGGGATTTGGCTATTATCTCTCTCACTCCTGATTTCTCAGAAGGTCAGACACCCAACTTAGTTTCAGCTTGGGGACGTGGCACTTCAACATGAGGGACAGTTTCGGCTTGGTCACCGGGCCTAGTACAGGAGCTTAGTCCAAACCAGATGGCCTCCCACAAATTTTATTTACCAGTACTGTTCTTGCAACTTATCTGTACACTTAAAACTATTTCAAAATAGGCTGGGTGTGGTGGCTTACTTCTGTAATCCCAGCACTTTGGGAGGCTGAGGTAAGAGGATTGCTTGAGCCCAGAAGTTTGAGACCAACCTGGACAACATGGTGAAACCTTGTCTCTACAAAAAAAAAAAAATTAGGCAGTGTGGTGGCCTGTGCCTGTGATGCCAGCTACTCAGGAAGCTGAGGAGGAAGGATCGTCTGGGCCCAGGAGGTTGAGGCTGCAGTGAGCCATGGTTGCACCACTGCACGCCAGTCTGGGTGACACAGAGTGAGACCCTGTCTCAAAAAAAATAATTTCAAAAAAATTATGTAGATTTTTTAAGCTGCTTTTGAAATTATTTGAGGGTTTTCATGGGGAGACATTTGGGAGGGAGCAAGGCCAGAGTTCAAATGTTTGCCCCTCCACGGGCTCTGCCGCTCTCCCTGCCTTGCCCCTGGGAACCCACGGACCGGGGGGCGCCCTCCTTAAATGAGTAGACAGTGAGAGTTCCCAGTCTTTTTAGCTAAATGCCTTGTTCTTTGTCATTTGTATTGCTCTTCAGGAGCTTGGATTGTTGATTTTGGGATCTGGGTGGATGAGATACCTCTTCAGAGGGAACTGATCTAGAATCTGGTCGTGACCATGAAAGGCTTTGTTCAAGTCAAATGGAGGATTGGAAGTCCTGCCTATGTCATAGAACCGAGAACCCCGTGCTGAGCTCCCAGGGCTGGGGATGTCGGCTCTGGGGAAACCAGCATCCAGGTGCAGTTCTGAGGACGGCCCATTGCCCTGTGTGCTGAATGACTTCGGATTTTTATTTTTAAATTCGACTTCAGAGCTACATTTAGCCTTATCACTCTTACTTCATCTTTCCTGGTTTTCTTTTTCTTCTTTCTTCCTTCTTCCTTCTTTTTCCATCTTCCTCTTCCACCCCTCCTTCCTCTGTTTGAGACAGGGCCTTGCTCTGTTGCCCAGGCTGGAGTGCAGTGACACAAACACAGCTCACTACAGCCTTGACCTCAAGGGCTCAAGCGATCCTCCCACCTCAGCCTCCCGTGTAGCTAGAACTACGGGTGTGCACCACCATGCCTGGCTAGGTTTCAATTTTTTGTAGAGACAGGGGCTCACTATATTGCCCAGGCTGGTCTCAAACTCCTGGACTCAAGCAATCCTCCTGCCTCAGCCTCACAAAGTGCTGGGATTACGGGCATGAGCCACCATGTCCCGCTTTCTTTTCTTTTTATCCCTATCAAATAAAGTAAAATGCAATTCCATTTTGCCTATTACATGTATTTCCAATTTCAGTCTAAAATCTGTCTCCTCGTGTCTCAAGCCTTTAATGTAGCTAATGAAAGCTTTCACCTTTTATTTCTTCCACTTTAAATCTAGGGCATTTCACCTTATATTTTTCATTACCTTTCAGATTTAGTAGGTTATTTGTTTCATTTTTTAGATTTCATTGTTTAAATAAAATGTTTGTTTTATTGAGACAGGGTCTTGCTCTGTCATGCAGGCTGGAGTGTGGTGGCACAATCATGGCGCACTACAGCCTCAACCTTCTGGGCTCAGGTCATCCTTCCACCTCAGCCTCCCGAGCAGCTGGTGAGATGGAATTGTTCCCTTGACCCCCTTTGCAGGCGGGAACTGGAGTGGCTTGTTTGGCTCAGGCCACTGCTGGCCGCTCGTCGTGGGAGGGAGCGTGTGAGTGACCGAGAGCAGGAACTAGAGCGAGTCAACCCTGCGACCAGGTGGTCGCTCCTCTCTGGCAGGAGCAGGCTCTGTGCCGCCTGCAGCAGCGTCCAAGCATGTTACACCAACGGCTCTTTCAGCTCTGCCGTCTGCGGACCGCCAAGTGCCAGCCCGCTCAGTGGAGGGTCTGGGTGGCAGCCCTTGTCCTCTCGGCACCTGGGTGCTTGTCCAGTGTCCAGGAAGAATCAGATCACATGAAGTGTTTGAAAGGTGATGAATGCGGAAGACTTTATTGAGTGGCGCGTGGCTCTCGGTGGAAACGGAGGCTGGAAAGCAGATGCAAAGGTGATCTCTTCCTGAGGCCCTGCCAACTGTGGCCGAGCCCCTCTCTGAAGTCACATGTCTGAAGTTAGCCACATCTATCCACAGTCTCCGGTGCTCAGTTGCTTCTGGGCTCACCGCTCAGCTCCTTGTATCCCCGACACTCAGCTGCTTGGATCCTCGACACCCAGCACTTGTGTTGGTCTGCCAGCTGAAGTCTTTTATGGGCCCAGGATAGGGGTGGGGGAGGCCAAAAAAGCCATATTTGGGTGGAAAAATGGGATCAGCTATTTTCACTTAGGGCCACGGTTCCGGCTTAAGTGTGGGGTTTAGCCAGGAGCCCAGCCCTTCTGTCACTGGGACTACAAGCGCACATCACCACAGCTGGCTAATGTTCGTATTTTTTGTAGAAACAGGGTTTCACCATGTTGCCCAGGCTGTTCTCAAACTCCTGGGCTCAAGAGATCCATCCGCCTTGGTCTCCCAGCTGGGATTACAGGCATGAGCCACTTCATCCAGCCTGTTTTTTCTTATATTTACCTTTAACCCTTAATCTTAGCCTGGTTAATTTGGTATTTTTAGTAGAGACAGTTTTCACCATGTTGGCCAGGCTGGTCTCGAACTCCTGACCTCAAGTGATCCACCCACCTGGCCTCCCAAAGTGCTGGGATTACAGGCGTGAGTCACCATGCCCGGCCTATTGTTTATATCTTACATAATCCAATCCCTTGTGTTTTAAAATCAATTGTCTTCAATATTTAAGTCAATTTTTTTCAGCAGTCCACACCGGTGACACAGTGTATGTCATGAGCCAGAGAATGTGGTCAAGGAGCTCACAGCACAGCAGCTTGGCCTGGCTCTGGGTGACCTGGGGCCCTGAAACTTGGAGAGGGTCTCTGTCGGGGCACAGTCATCAGGCCTAAGGGAGGCTTGTTTTCCTGTCTGTGTCTCATCTGCTTATTTCCAAGTTGCAACACTGCCCTTCCTGGCGGGCTATGAAAGGACTCTGGGTATGTGGCTCTCCCAGGCTCCCTTCCGTCCTTAAGACAGTCCTGGAAAAACTGGCCAGTATGGCTATTATTCTGGATGATTTTTTAAATGACAATAATTGGTGCTGATGGGGAAGTTTCAAAGATTCTCCCTTTTCCTCCTTAATTACAATAGATCTTACCACAAAGGCCAAGGAATCAATGTAGACGAGTCTACATTAATTGTATATTCAACTTCTGGGCAATGCCCACCAGATGGGTCAGTAGACCCAGTGGAATCAATGTGAGTCAGACATGGGCCGGAATTCCGTTTACTGTCTGAACCCCATATGCCTCCATTCTAATAGGGGTGCTTCGTGGCTCTGAGGACGATCACTGTCGTTATCTAAGAAAATAACCATGAGGGTCCATGGGGAAAGACGGGGGCACACATGCCAGCTTCCAGTCCTGGCGCTGCAGAGCTCTTCCTCATAAGGACCCAGTGTTTTCTTAAGTCTTTGGATTCTGGGCTTGAAAAATATCTCAGGCCCAAAAGAAAAGAACAAGGGAATGTAGCTTTTTAATTTTTTTAATTTTTTTTGAGAGATAGAGTCTTGCTTTGTCACCCATGCTGAATTGCTGTGGTACAATCCTAGCTCACTGCAGCCTCGAATTTCTGGGCTCATGCGATCCTCTGCCTCAGCCTCCTAAGTAACTAGGACTACAGGTGTGTGTCACCACACCTGGCTATTTTTTTTTTTTATTTTTTGTAGAGGTGGGGTCTCACTATATTGACCAGGCAATCTTGAACTGCTGGCCTCAAGTGGTCCTCCCATCTTGGCTGCCCAAAGTGCTGGGATTACAGGTGTGAGCCACCATGCCCTGCTTGGAATCACCTGTTTTTATGATGGCAGCTGCCCTCACCCATCCTTTAATTTTCGGTTGTATAAGTTAATCAGTACTCATCCCTGTGATGCCGCTCCACAGCTAGGAGCACCGTGTTCTATGAAGCATCTCCAAAGCTCTGTGTGGACATGGTCCTTCAGCTGACCTGATCTTACCACTCACTGTAACCATTGTGCCCCTTCACTTCTGACAGCAAAGCGTAGCCACCTGATCCCTGTTAATGGGATCCTATCATCCCTGTTGTCATCAGAAATCCGGGTTCTATAGTGACAGTTAGTGCTGGTCTATTGGGAACAGCTGAACCACTGAGAATCGCTGAGCTTTTCAACAATGCTGTGTCCCTCTCCCCAGCTTATTCCTTATCACTTTGGGAAGTGGAATGTACTTCCGACTCTCCTGCAAACTGTCTGATGAGTTTTCCGTCCCCACATAGTGCGAATATACTCTAGTATACCCACTTCTCTGACCTTTGTGACCTTCGCCTCCGCCGCCTGCCACAGCGGTTCTGGCACACCGACTTTGTTTAGCATGAGTCATTGCTTCTCCAGCCTCCCAGAAGCCTTACCAGCAACACAGTTGTTCTTCCTCCTGGGATCCTTGCCAGAGTATTAAATCTTGTACCCTGGGAGAATGTTCCCATATCGATCAACTTTCCCTTGCCAAGCTCTGCATTCCACCCCTGTGTTAAAAATGTACCAAGGACTCGTCTTATTCAGGTACGGTGAGACAGCAGACATGGAAATGATCGTTGTGAGGGAAGTTCATTCTCACACATCCCTGAAACGGGAGGCGTACACCACGCAGGACCAGTAGGGAAGGACTGGGGATGCTTAGGGGTTACAAGAAGAGGGAGAGCAGGCCCAGAGCCTTTCTTGGCGTTTTCTCAGGAAAGCGTGGGTGAGGCAGGGTACGTACAGTGACAGACAGTTTGAATAATTTCAACTGGCTCTGGGCTATAGGGGTGATCCGCATTTGTTCAGTAACTGCCCTGGGGCAATTTAGAGCAAGGGGAATATTAGCTTGCTGTGTGAGATTTTTTATTTTATTTTGTTATTTTATTTTATTTGAGATGGGGTCTCACTATGTTGCCCAAGCTGGAGCGCAGTGACTAATCACAGACACAATCAGAGCACATGGCAGCCTCAAACTCCTGGGCTCAAGGGATCCTCCTGCCTTGGCCTCCCAAGTAGCTGGGACTGCAGGCACGCACCACCATGCCAGGCTAGTGTGTGAGAGTCTGATAAAGGAGTTGGCTGAGGGTCTGGCTCTGGACTGCTTGGTTTGTATATCAAATGCATGCTCACAGGGGGGTCGCTTGCTATCTCTAGGAATTCGCTGGCCCTGGGAGCCTCTTTAGGATGAAGGCCCCAAATGCCAGAGCATTGAAAGTACAGAAAGTAAGAAAAGTCAGTCAGTTGAACCCTAGCCTCCCACCCAAACCCACTCCCTGACCGCAGTCTCGGAGCCCAGCTCTGTCTGCTCCCTGCGGCTCCTGCCCGCTGAGGCCCCTTGAGTGTATTGTTCTTTTTCTCCCTTCACAGGTCCCGCCCTCCCCAGGTGGGTTATAGAATATAGTTATTGGCCTAATGGTCAAGAGGGCAGGTAAGGACAGACCCTGAAGAGGGTGCCGGCTGTCTTGCAGGGACATGACTGCTGCTCTGTGTTCAAACAAAGCGGGTGGGTGCTATTCCTCAGGATGGAGGAGGGAGCCATTCCCCAGGCGCAGAGGGTTCTGGGAAATCAGAATTTTCAAGTACATTGACACAAGCATTTCAATCTCATATCTCCAGATTCCACTTTCTGCTAATCAGAGCCCGACTTGGGCAAAGTAGACCCTTTTTGAGACGGAGTTTCACTCTTGTTGCCCAGGCTGGAGTACAGTGAAGTGACCTCAGCTCACCACAACCTCCACCTCCTGGGTTCAAGCGATTCTCCTGCCTCAGCCTCCCGAGTAGCTGGGATTACAGGCACGCACCACCATGCCTGGCTAATTTTGTATTTTTTCGTCAAGTTGGGGTTTTTCCATGTTAGTCAGGCTGGTCTCGATCCCCGACCACAGGTGATCCATCTGCCTTGGCCTCCCAAAGTGCTGAGATTACAGGCGTGAGCCACCGCGCCCAGCCTCTGCTACTCTTATGATTAAAAACTGGGCCTGGCTCAGCTTTTTCTGCCCTCTGGTGACTGAAGATGGGGATTCCCTTATATGTTGCCGTGAAGGTCTCTGGCGTTCATAGCTGGCTGGTAATCTGTGCATTCACTGTCAGCCTTTCATTTTCGGAAGCACCAGTTGCCCCGCACAGTCATCCAGTTCCATTGTCCTTCTGTTCCCTGAGTATTTCTCAAATGTCGAATACATTTCACCTACTACTGTATTCCCTTCCACCCATTTGCCGTCCACATTCACGAGTGGCAGTTTTAACAAGTGCACTGCTGCCTTTCACCAGGGCTGGGCTGTGCCTCACCTACCAGCTGTTATGAAGTCCTCATTGCCAACCAGAAACACAGGTGACTCAGCTGCAGAATCCCATCTTAGCACCTGCTTTCTTGGAATATTCTTTTCTAAATTAATATTTTTTAAAGGTATTTGTAGAGTCAGGGTCTCCCTATGTTGCCCCGGCTGGTCTCAAACTCCTGGGCTCAAACAATCCTCCCGCCTCAGCCTCCCTAAGTGTTGGAATGGCAGGTGTGAGCCACTGAAGCTCTCCATCTCAAAATATCCTTGATATCACCGCTTACAGGTTGGTTCCTCTGCAAACAGGCTCTGAGATGGAAGTTAGTATGCAGGACGCCTGCTAGCATGCTCTTGGGATTAACACCCCGGGAGAAAGGGTGACATCAGCTGACCCCAGGGGCCTTCGGAGTTGTCATGGTTTGGGGCACAGGGTCTGAGCCTCTATACCCCTGAAATGAACAGTCATCAGATACAGACTGCCCGCAAAAGGACATGACCTTAACAAGAGGATCTCTGCAGCCAAGAGCAATTTCTGGAAAGGACAGACAGCTGAAGGCTCTCAGCCAGCAGCACTCCCAGAGTCCTCAGATTTTCAGGGCAATCTGGATGGTGCACCACACCTCCCACACCTTGCAATCTGGGCATGATTTATCATCACCCATGAAGGTGCATGCTGTCTGCTTGGACATATGGGCTCTCTTTTATGACTATTTAACTTGTACTTATATTTCATTCTTCATGGCAGAATCATTTAACTTAAGGGCCTTAAATATCAGGATTTGTGGTGGGCCCCAAAGGCAAGGAATGGGATGGGAACATCATCTCCCCATGGGTCATTTTTCTGGAGACAAATGTACTAACCTAGAGGGAATATTTCTCACTCTTACTTTAGAACAGAATCTGTAAGGTCAGGGTACAGAAGGCCGATCATTTTGATTAGAAACACTTGTGAGGGATTGTTGAGTAATCCTACCCACCAGGAATCTAGAAGAACAATGTGACACTCCCTTCCATGTAACATTTCACCTTGGTAGACATGCTTAACGCTTGGTAAGAATTCATTTGAGGTTCTAAAAGTAGGTTAAAAGTGAATGAGCTGGGCTCAGTGGCCAAGGCAGGAGCATCACTTGAGGCCAGGAGTTTAAGACTAGCCTGAGCAACACAGCAAGACCCCATCTGTTCAAAAAATGAATGAAACCACCCTTTAACCATCCTGGTTCAATTCTTAAGAGAGTTTTGTGGGGAGGGTAGTTCCTTTTCACAGAGGGCATTGATTAAAAAGCATTGCTCAATAATGAATGATTATTCATTTATTCACTTAGGGCCTGGCTAGGCCTTAAAGGTATTTCTTAGGGGAAGTCTTTGCCACAAAGGAATTTGGCCTATGGTTTCACAACCACTGATAGGGTGTCCCAGTTGCTTGGTTTCACTTGGACTATGCCATCCAGGTGTGAAACTGTCTCAAAGTTCAGCCTAAACACATGGGCCGTGAAGCTGCGCGGAATCATTTTAACTCCCAAGACTGAAATGCCGTGTGTATAGTGGCCATTGTCCGTCCGCGGTCTTATTTATTTATTTATTGAGACAGAGTCTTGCTCTGTTTCTCAGGCTGGAGTGCAGCCGCACAATCTCAGCTCACTGCAACCTCCACCCTCCAGGTTCAAGCGACGCCCCTGCCTCAGCCTCCCGAGTGGCTGGGATTACTAGTAGCAGGTGCCCATCAGCACACCTGGCTGGTATTTTTAGTAGAGGCAAGGTTTTACCATGTTGGCCAGGCTGGTCTCAAACTCCTGACATTAAGCGATCCACCTGCCTAGGCCTCCCAAAGTGCTGGGATTATAGGCGTAAGCCACCATGCCCGGCCTCAGCCTTTCTATTTAAAAGCATCGTTATCTCTCACCTAGAAAACAAGGAGGTAATTGTAGCATATTCCAGGTACAACTATAAATAAGATATTACTAGAAAGCAATTGTGGCGTGAAGAATTCTAAAATGGTCCCCATGATCTCTGTCCTCCAGTATTACCCTCAGGTTATATACCAAGGGTGAGGGACTTTTGCAGATGTAACTCAGGTTCCATCAGAATCACTGATGGATACAATTCTACTCTTTGTATTTCATCCCTTTGGCCTAAGGCCCAGATGCAAATAAAGCTAATGAAGAAAGTAACAGGTAAACCTTGTAAGTCATTCATTCTTCACTGTGGATAAGGTTCCGGGTGACTTTAAATTAATCAAAAGAAGATCCCGAGTGGGCCTGACTCAGTCATTGAAAGTCCTTTAGAAGAGGGCTGAAGGTTTTCCTGGGGTCATCCTTCCTGCTGGCCTTAAAAACGCAAGGCACTGCACGTTCTACAGCTGCAAGGAAATGACTTCTACCAGCAAGCTGGATGAAGCACATTCATCCCCAGGTGATCTTCTGGATGGGAATTGCAACCAGGCCAACACGTTGATGACAGATTTGTGACACCCTGAGCAGAGGACCCTGCTAAGATGTGCCTGGATTCCTGACCTATTGAAACTGTAAGATAATATATATGTTGTTTTAAGGCAAAAATAAAAAGTAGAAATAAATGTGTCATTATCATTAACATATCTGGGTAATGTTCCTGGTGTCGGAAAATAAACCTTAAAAGAAATGACTTCCAACTCTCTCTCTCTACTGTCTCTAGATTTTCTGGGTTCCCAGGTTTGGTTGGACTTTAGGGTTTCTAGGAGCGACTCAGTAAGACTGGAAGCAGTATTTGTACAGAACCATAACTCTCAATAATCACTCCGGAATAATTTCTCACTTGGATTCTTTTCCTTTTTCCTCTTGCTCTTAGGCCAGTTGAACTGGTTTGCCCAGCTTGGAATTATTCATAAATTCTTGATTAGCTTTTGAGAAGACATTTAAAGAGCAGCGGCAAGATGGACGGGGAAGGACAGGACAAGACCACCTTTAAGTGTGGAGACACCCACTGTACAAACCCTGCAGCAAACAGAATAACATTTGCAAGCGAACCATTCAAAAAACACACGAATCAGAGATGACGGTTAGAGCAGCACATGTACTTTATTCAAACGTTTCTTTTGTGGTTTTAAAAACAAAGTTTGCTTTCTGGTTGGAGAACATACCACAACTATGACTCAGTCCTGACTCAGAGCTTCCTGACCAGTCGACTTTTAGGAGAGAAAAAACAATTCAGGCTGTTGAATGTGCAGTCACATTGATTTGGTTTCCAGAAACCTGATTAAAGCAGCCTTCTTCCACCACAGAAAATGTGACTTTTTTTCTTGTGACATCATTTCCTTGTTTACTTTCATTTTTAAAAAAGTAAATTCCTTTTGGAGGAATTTCAAGAAAGTTTCAAAGCTGAGCACAGTGTGCTCCCTGTTTCTCCATCCCCACATCTATAAAATGATGAGGATTCAATAATCTAGTCCATGAGGGTGCTCAGAACAGTACCCGGATTAACCATGAGGTGCTCAGAACAGTACCCGGGATTAACCATGAGGTGCTCAGAACAGTACCCGGGATTAACCATGAGGTGCTCAGAACAGTACCCGGATTAAACAACAGGTCAACCAATGTTTGCTATTATTAGTATTTTACTAAAAGGCTTGCCGGGTCTCTTTCTGGTCTCAGTTTCCTGTACCCTCCAAACTACAGGCCCTACGTGTCAGCCACTCTGTATGCCTTAAATATTGGTCATAGTTGTTGTTGTTGTTGCTTTTTGAGATGGAGTCTCGCTCTGTCGCCCAGGCTGGAGTACAGTGACACGGTCTCAGCTCACTGCAACCTCCGCCTCCCAGGTTCAGGTGATTCTCCTGCCTCAGCCTCCCAAGTAGTTGGGATTAAAGGCGTCCGCCATCACACCCAGTCAAATTTTGCATTTTTAGTAGAGACGGGGTGTCACCCTGTTTGCCAGGCTGGTCTCGAACTCCTGACCTCAGGTGATCCACCGGCAACCACCTCAGCCTCCCAAAGTGCTGGGATTACAGGCGTGAGCCTCAGAGCCTGGGACCATACTGGTTGTTAAAGGTTAAATTATGTCTATGTCCTTCTCACTCTGGCCCTAAAAATAACATATATGTTCATGTTCTAACCCCCAGTATTCCACAATGTGACCTTATTTGAAAGCCAGGTTGTTGCAGACGATTAGTTGAGATGAGGTCAGCAGGATGTATATAAGTTATATGCAAATAGTATACCATTTTATATAAGGGGCGGGAATATGTGCAGATTTTGGTAGCTCCAGAAAATTCTGGAACCAATCCCTGCAGATGCCAAGGAATGACTGTGTAGGTGACAACTTATTATCTACAGTTGGCATTTGAAGTGGGACGCAATCTCGTGAGACAGCCTTCAGCCTGTGGGGTCTGATGCTATCTCCAGGTAGATAGTGTCTGAATTGAATTGAATTATAGGACACTCAGCTGGTATCCGCTGAAGAATCTGCTAGAAAATTGGTTGTTGGTGAGGATTGCTGAGCAGAGGTCATAGACATGATCTGTGTTGTGCAAGTAGAGGTTAAAAAAAAAAAGTTTGTTTTTTCCTCTCACACTTTCATTCTGCAAATCTCTGCCTTTTAGCGGAGGGTTAAGTCTATTCGTGTTTAATGAACTATTGGTACGGTTGGGTTGGGTCTACTGTTTTGCTACTGTTCTTTACATATCTCATCTGCACTTTATTCCTCTGTTTCTACATTTCTGCCTTCTTTTGGAGGAAATATCTCAAAAATGTTGGTTATATTTTCGTTGTCTGCATGAATTTTTAGCTAGACGTTTTTGCTTTTTTTTTTTTTTTTAGTGGGTGCCCTAAGGATTACTATATGTATATAGGTACACACACACACACACACACACACACACACACACACACACAGAGTTCACCTTTCATAGCTCTCTTACAGTTAATATGTACTATTTTCTGTAAAGTATAAGAATCTTACAACTTTTAGATCTGTATTTTCCCTCTATTCTTTATGTTACAATTATTACATGTATTATAGCTATATACATTGAAAACTCCAAAAAAAATTCTTTTTTTTTTCCTCTCTTTCTGTTATTTCAATTATATCCATGCTGGATTGTTTGACATTATCTAACAGATTCCTGAGGACTCTGTTTATTTTTTATCTTCTTTGTTCTCTGTTTTACATCTTAGATAATTTCTATTCGTCTATCTTTATTCCCTTACTCTTTTCTTCGTCAAGTTCATTTAGATGTTACATTCACTCAGTACACCTGTGTTTCAGAAATTTTGCTTTTTGGTCTAGAAGTTCCATTTGGTTCTTCTTTACTGTTTCCATATCTCTGCTGAGATTTCTTCTCTGCTAAAATTTTCATTCATTGAAAACATGTTTTTTTCCATTTATAGCAGTTATAATAGAGTTTCAAAATCCTTGTCTATTCATTCTAACATTTTTCCATCTCAGGATCAGACTTGATTGATTTGCTTTTCTTCTGAAAATTGGTTCCATTTTCTTGGTTGTTTGTATGTCAGGGAATTCTGGATTGTATCTTAGACATTGTGAATGTTAAGTTTAGAGGTTCTGTATTTTGTTTCTCCCCCTCATGAGTGTTATTTCCTTGGTTTTAGCGGGTAATATTCTTGGCTGGGTTTAATGGCAAACTTTGTTCTAAGTAGCGGCTCTGGTTTTGGCTCAGACCTTTGGTTTGTAACTGAGCTGCCTTGAGTCTGTCCCACTTGTTCCTACTTCAGGAGCGAGTCAGAGGTATGAATACATTGATTCAGGAAAGTCCTTCTTCGGCTCCCGCCCCTATTCTACTCAGCATTCGATGTTTTCTGGCGTCACCCTTTGGGTTCCCCAGGCTACAGCCGCGAAGCTCCCAGTCTCCCCTCTCCCCTGCTCCAAGACAACTCTCGCCAGAATCTGTTTGCCTCTGTTTACCCTCCAGTGCCTTCAGGTAGTCGCCTTTTGTGTTATGTCCGGGTTTTGTCATCGTTTTCTGCACGAAGAGTCATCCAGTAGGTGTGAGTTTTTGTACCTGGAAGCAGGATTGACAGACTATTCTTACTTTTGGTTACTGTTCTGAACTCAGCTTAGGCATTCCCGGGGGAGCTCTCCCTGGCTTTTAGGTCTAGGATAGCGTTTGCCTCTGTTTGCTTTCCTAGCACCCTGCGCTAGCCTCTAGCCTAGCATATCCATTCATTCATTCATTTATTCATGAAACAACCACTTTCCTAAGTCCTGACACGTGAATAAGAAAGTGTCCTCACTCAAAAAAACTTACAACTAACGGAGAAAGAAAGATGAGAAAATCAGGGGGTTACCATGAAAATAATGGCACCTGAACCAAACTTCACTGGTTATTGACAACCTTCCAGAGCACAGGAATGTAGGAGTGCTGGGGAGAATGAAGGGTTAGCCAGGCAGAGAGCACACGTTTAGGGGTCTGTCTCTTTTCCGATTCTAAGCTCCTTGAGGACACAGTCCACATTGTGCTCATATTTTTATTCTCTCAATACTTAATGATGATTTAAGCAAGCAAATGAGTAGAATGTAACAAGTGGTAAACAAAATAAATGTCATAGCAAATGGGAGCAATAAAGACGTGGAAACAAACTTCCCAGTGTGTTCAGGGAACTACGAATAGTCTTTGGAATGTGGTGTCTGTGGGGAGCTGCAGGAGATGGATCTGCAGCCAGCGGATGGAGGACCACATTGGCATTTTCTGATGGGCTCCCTTCTCCACGCTTTCACTTTCTGCAATCTCAGTTACATGCGGTCAGCCACAGCCTGGAAATATTAAATGGAAAATTCCAGAAATAAACAATTCATAAATTTTTAAATTGCATGCCATTCTGAGCAGCCTGAGGACATCTCATGCCATTCCATTCATGCACTGCTCACCCAGCGTGTGAATCTTCGCCGTATCCAGCATTTCCACTGCTCACCCAGCGCGTGAATCTTCGCCGTATCCAGCATTTCCACTGCTCACCCAGCGCGTGAATCTTCGCCGTATCCTGCATTTCCACTGCTCACCCATCGCGTGAATCTTCGCCGTATCCAGCATTTCCACTGCTCACCCAGGGCGTGAATCTTCGCCGTATCCAGCATTTCCACTGCTCACCCAGGGCGTGAATCTTCGCCGTATCCTGCATTTCCACTGCTCACCCATCGCGTGAATCTTCGCCGTATCCAGCATTTCCACTGCTCACCCAGCGCGTGAATCTTCGCCGTATCCTGCATTTCCACTGCTCACCCATTGCGTGAATCTTCGCCGTATCCAGCATTTCCACTGTTCACCCAGGGCGTGAATCTTCGCCGCCGTATCCAGCATTTCCACTGCTCACCCAGCGCGTGAATCTTCGCCATATCCAGCATTTCCACTGCTCACCCAGGGCGTGAATCTTCACTATATCCAGCATTTCCATGCACTCCCTGCCCTTTCGCCACCTAGCAGCTGTCTCAGTTATGGCTTATCAGATCAGCTGTTAAAGTATTACATTGCTTGTGTTAAAGCAACCCTTATTTATTTCATAATGGCCCAAAGTGCAAAAGTAGTGATGCTGGCATATTGTTATAATTGTTCTTTTATCTTTAGTTACTGCTTTTGGTTTTCACAGGGTCTCACTGTGTCACCCAGGCTAGAGTGCAGCGGCACAATCTTGGCTCACAGCAACCTCTGCCTCCTGGGCTCAAGCAATCCTCTCACCTCAGTCTCCTACGTAGCTGGGACCACAGGCGCATGCTCCCATGCCTGGCTAAATTTTGTATTTTTTGCAGAGACAGGTTTTTGCCATGTGCCCAGGCTGGTCTCAAACTCCTGAGCTCAAGCAATCCACCCGTCTCATCCTCCCAAAGTACTGAGATGACAGGCATGAGCCACCAGGCCAGGCCCGTTATTGCTATTCATATCTTCCTGTGCCTCATTTATAAATTAAACTTTATCATATGTGTGTATGTACAGGTAAAAACATTACTTTCACATTGGGGGCAGGATATAAAAAGAAATAAATAAATAAAAACAAAAACATAGTGTATATGGGGTTTGGTGCTATCCACTGTTTGAGGATCCCCGGGGGTTGCCGGAACGTGTCCTCGTGGATAAGAGAGATTAAGCAGCAGCCCAGTTAGCAGAAACAGCCACCTCCAGGCGTCCACCGCTTCTCGTAAGGAGTGACTATAAGGTCTGTTCTCGCCGAGGATAAAACGAAGAAACTGAGGCCAGCACGAAAATAATCCAATGGAAAGGAATTTATTCAGGCTCCCGGGTGAGGTGCTGCGGTTCGACAGGTGGGGCCGGAGAAGTCGCATGGACTCCTCTCCGACGTGGGGTTTTATACGGAGTGAGGGAGCTGGATTGGTTGTGGGAGAGCAGGACTGCTATTGGGTAAGTTGCAAGCCTTTACCTAGGTCTTGGCTTGTTGTTGGTTGGAATTACTCAGCTGCTATTGGTTGTTAAGACTCAGCTGCTATTGGTTGTTAAGACTCAGTTGCTATTGGTTGTTAAGACTCGGCTGCTATTGGTTAGGAAGAGGCTAGGGTTACCGCACCTTGTTTGCATACTGGGCTCTTTTAAGGGAAGGTCAGGCTGTGCGAGCATGGGAGAAGGGAACAAGCCTGAGCATGTCTGAGCTTGCCTGAGCTCGTTCGGGCTTGTCCGAGCTTTTGAAAAAAGGGGAGGGGTGTGTCCGTGCTCCCGGCAAGGCAACCGGCCTTACAGTGACTATGAGCAACTCATTCCCACAGCAGTTTCCTAAATTCCACACTGTAACCAAAAGGTACTTTAAAAAATACTTCACCAATAAGAAATGGATTAACTCTCTGCAAATATTTAAAACCCTTGAAATCCTTTGCAACCCCTATTGCACTTGGCTGATGAGGGCCACGCCTGTTCCTTAGGATCACCTCTCCCAGACACCAACACTCCTTCCACCGCACCAGCCCTGGGAGGCCCGGTGGTCAGCTGGGAGTGCCAGGCTCCAGGGCAGAGAGATGGCGCTCAGTCAGCTGAAGTGTCCTAGTCTATGAAAAGGGTAGGCTTTCTAGGCCAGGCATGGTGGCTCACGCCTGTAATCCCAGCACTTTCGGAGGCTGAGGCGGGCACATCACCAAGTCAAGAGATCAAGACCATCCTGGCCAACATGGTGAAACCTTGTCTCTACTAAAAACACAAAAATTAACTGGGTGTGGTGGCGTGCACCTGTAGTCCCAGCTACTCTGGAGGCTGAGGCAGGAAAATCACCTGAAGCCGGGAGCCGGAGGTTGCCGGGAGCCGAGATCGCGCCACAGCACTCCAGCCTGGGCGACAGAGCCAGAGCGAGACTCCGTCTCAAAAAAGAAAGAAAGAAAGAAAGGAAATGGCAGGATGTTTCTTTGCCAAAGAGACAGTGTGGAACCCTAGGAGAAACAGCAGGAAAAGACATTGCTGCCAGGTGAACACATATCTCCGACAGGTGGGCTGTCCTCTGCCTTTGAGGCCTCGTGTCTTCAGACGTCAAAGGCGTCCCTCACGTGCCACCTGGAATGGATTCTGTGAGTGGAGCTCTATTGCTAAATGAAAACTTTCAATTAAGTTATTGTGAATAACGGACTTGGGGACCTTTTTTAAAGCAAAAGATGTAACAGTGCAGGAAAGGCAGAGTAGAATTAAAGGAAAGGTAACAGTCTGTTTTTCTTTGGTGTATCTAAGTAGTTTTTTTAATTTTAATCTTATTTTACTTATTATTTATTTATTTTGAGATGGAGTATTGCTCTGTCACCCAGGCTGGTGTTCAGTGGTGAGATCTCGACTCACTGCAACCTCCGCCTCCTGGGTTCAAGCAATTCTCCTGCCTCCGCCTCCCGAGTAGCTGGGATTATAGGCATTTGCCATCATGCCCAGCTAAATTCTTAAATTCACAGGGTTGAAAACTGATGACGGATAGGATAAATTCAGCTCCATGTTTTGTTCAGCTTGCTCAGTCCATTAGAATTTAAGAAAGTTCCCATTAAAAATCTGGTTTTTCTTGAAATACGGGAAGACCTGGCAACACGGCCATATTCTCACAACATCACCAAGAGTTCAGAGCTGAAAGGCGGCTGCTCCCTCTCGGGGGTAGATGCCCTCCAGCCCCTCCCGAGCACCCCTGTTGTGGTCACTCATGTCTGCATGTGTGCCAGGCTTCTGGAGCATCTAAGTTTTCTGATCCCTGTCTCAAAGACTTCGTAACTTTTTCCAACCTTTTTCTGTTTCTGGTTCCTTTCCACCCATTTCACTCACAACAGGCAAGCGTGGTTTTCCTGTCCTGAGAATCTTGTTAAATTATTCCTGCAAAACATACAAGATGGAGTCCTGAGAAGGGTCACTGACCTCCCATGGGGTATGAACAAGACCAAGGGTCAGCAGAAGTGAGGCTTTGCTCTAGATCTGCAGCGGCCTGTGCCACGACCACTGTATACTCAGCAATCAGCACTACGCCCAGCACGCTCCATTAGTAAGCTCCGAATGGATGAACTAACTTTACCGTGGTCTTAAGCAGTTTATTCACTTAACCCAATGGTCTCCAAGGTTTGTCCAGCCCTATTTTCAGTGATTCTGTGATCCTGGTGGCTTCATATGACTGAATGCAAGAATGATGGGCAGGGATGCAAAACTCTGCTCAATGGTTTTTTTTTCCATAGGTTATCGGGGAACAGGTGGTGTTTGGTTACATGACTAAGTTCTTCAGTGATGATCTGTGAGATTTTGGTGCACCCGTCACCCGAGCAGTGCACACTGTCCCCTACCTGTAGTCTTTTATCCCTCACCCCCTCCTGCGCTTCTCCCCAAGTCCCCAAAGTTCACTGTATCATCCTTACACCTTTGCACCCTCATAGCTTAGTTCCCACATATCTGTGAGAACATACGATGTCTGGTTTTTCATTTCTGAGCTACTTCACTTAGAATAATCGTC
Organism: Aotus nancymaae; assembly: GCF_030222135.1. Classification (NCBI taxonomy): domain Eukaryota; kingdom Metazoa; phylum Chordata; class Mammalia; order Primates; family Aotidae; genus Aotus; species Aotus nancymaae. Next base: position 28,500,805 of record NW_026988445.1, read on the forward strand.
TCCATGGAAGAACAAGACATCTGATTGGAGGGTTAAAAATAAAAACAAAACAAAACAAAAAAGGAATAATCATCTCCAGTCTCATCCAGGTCACTGCAAATGCCGTTAATTCGTTAATTTGTTCCTTTTCATGGCTGAGTAGTATTCCATCTTACATATGTAGCACAGTTTCTTTGTCCACTCATTGATTGATGGGCATTTGGGTTGGCTCCACGTTTTGGCAATTGCAAACTGTGCTGCTACAAACACGTGTGTGCAAGTACCTTTTTTGTGTGATGACTTCTTTTCCTCTGGGTACATACCCAGTAGTTGGATTGCTGGATCAAATGGTAGTTCAACTTTCAGTTCTTTAAGGAATCTCCACACTCAAAACTCTGTGCAGTGTTAATTCCACTTGCCTGTAGCCTGTTAACATTTGTTGCTTCTGTGTTAAGTCTGAGTACATAGGAGTTAACAAGGTGTGGAGTTTGACTTCTGCAAATGATGAACCAGAAAGTCAATAATTTTAAGACAATGGGGGTAGGATCACCTCACAACTCTGCCCAACCTGCAAGCCCAGATCTCTGCCTCCCACAGTCTGTGCCATTATTACTTCGTGCTGTTTCATCTCTGACCTTCCTTTCTGGGAAACGATCAGTGACTCTCTGAGACAGAGGTCTGATCACAGTCTCTGGATGGCACTTCTGCTGCTGGTCATTAGATGAGAGGTGCCTCTACAGTTATGTTGGTCACAGACGGAGATGCCGAAGTTCTGGCTCCCCTGGGAGATTCCACCAGGATCCAGATGATGAACGGCACCTTCCTTCCCGGACGCTGACTTTGCTCAGAGGAGTGAAGAGAAGGGCCGGGAGGTCAGGAGGGAGGCTCCCCTTGCTGGGGCAGGCCCTGTCTGTTCTACAGTGGTTACCAGGCAACTCTCAGGTTACATTCAACTCTCTTGTGAAGGTAATTACAGGCATGCACTTTACTTTCATGTGACTTTTTTTTTCTGGTTTTTGTTTTCATTTTGGTCTCACTCTGTCATCCAGGCTGGAGTGCACTGGTGCCATCATAGCTCACTAGAGCCTCAAACTCCTGGGCTCAGGAGATCCTCCCACCGTAGCTTCCCGAGTAGCTGGGACTATAGGTATGTGCCACAATGCCCAGCTAGTTTGTTTATTTTTGTTGCCCAGGCTGCTCTCGAACTCCTGGCTGAAGTCAATCCTCCCACATGAGTCTCCCAAAGCACTCGGATTAAGGTATGAGCCACTGTACCCAGCCACTTTGATACAATTTTATCTCTAAACTAATGAATTGTGTTGAAAACTCTGTCTCTCCAGAAGAGAGATCAAAGTTCAATCAGACAAGAGAAGAGATTGTCCCAGATGAACCGGCCTAAGGGGAGGTGTCCTGCAGGCACAGCACCATGCCCTCACTTTGCCCCCTGGTCAAGGCAGTTTTCATTTCTCTGCAGGATGCCAGAACAGTACATCCAAGCACTGAGCAGAGAGGGCCTGCCAAGAGGAAGCCTGGGCCTGGGGCCACCTCAGCATTCTGGGTGTTACAGCCCACCCATTTAGTCTCAGCTCAGCCACTTAGTCTCATGCACAGGTCCTAGGATTCATTCTGATCCAAAGCCAGAAGATGTAGGAGTCCAGTCAGGGTGGTGGGAAAAATTATAAAATGGACACAACTCTTCTTGGAAGGCCAGAAGGTCTTGCAAAACCTCAGAATAGGATTTGGCTGAAGGCAGCCAGATTCTCCTATCTGGTGCCTGAAAGCTTAAGGTAGATAACTAGGGATGCAGAGAAACTGATCTAGATAAGTTAGTTTGCTTAGGCCTCGGAACCTGGCCTTTAGTCATCTGCAGGACTGCTCTCTCCAGGGAGGGCGACCATGTTAATTATCCACAAGTGTGTGTACTGAAAGCCTTTGCCATTAAATCTATTCTGAATAAATGCCTGCAGTGCCAGCTTGTGAGAGCCAAGGCTGCTGACTCTTTACAGCACCTCCTCAGTGTCTGTGCGTGGCCCGGACCCCTAGCCCGCACTTTCACTGGATGTCTGTGTCTGAGTGCGTTTGTTCATCCGTCGCTGGGCCAGGGTCTGCGGTTCGGACCTGGGAGGAGATGTGACAGCCTTGAACCCAGCTCTTGGGAACTCAATGTGAAGCCTGTGATATTTGTTGTCCAGCCTTGGTCTGGTCCCTGGCGATGATAACCAAGCATCCAGCTCATTCCTAAGACTGAGCCTCCCTCCCTCAGTGCATGCTCTGGTTCTTAGTGTCAGCCTCTGGATTTGTCCTTTTTCTGGTAACTGCCCAGCACCCCCAATGCCTCCTAGATTGGAGGCCCTCTCTAGCCTCCTTTGGGGAAGAAGGATGCACAAACATTTACCAGGAGACTTCAGCATCCCAGCCACGATCCCAGACCTGGGCCACATCTTCTCCTTTCATATCCTCATGGCAGGTGTGCAAGGCTGATCTGGTCCCCAGCATAAATGAAGAACATTGATGCTGTTGAAGCTCAGAGATGACAAGGAGGTTTCCCAAGGTCACCTGGCTGAGGAGTGGAGGAGCACAGGTTTGAGGTCTGGTCAGTCTCACTTGAAAGCGTTATGTTGCTACTGCTCCACTCAGGGCCTCCCAGGGACTGAAGCACAGCTCCAAACTGCAGCTGAGTCTGGGCGCTCCCCTGACAGCCACCTCACCTGGCATATGGTGGCTTCTAAGGGCTGCTCCTCCTGGATTTGCCACAGTGTCTTCTCCCCTGTTTGGGGTCCCTCACTGTGGTCAACCTTGCATCCCCCGTGGCCAACCAGCCTTGGGGAGAAAAGCAAACTCTGGGCCTGAAACCAACTTGGCCACCTACCAGCTTGATCCGTGACCCCGAACAAGTGTCTTCATTTCTCTGACTGTCAGTTTCCTCATTTATATAAAACCTACCTCACAGAGTGGTTGTTCAGATGTAAATCTGACTACCCTTTAAAATCCTGAATTTAAAAGCTTTGTTCCAGCCTGGGCAACATAGTGAGACACCATCTTAAAAAAAAAAAAAAAGTAAAACCTTGTTTCTCTGTCCATGAGTCCGGACTTAATGTTTAAAATTATTTAATTCAGGGCCAGGCGTGGCGGCTCATGGCTGTAATCCTAGCACTTTGGGAGGCCCAGGCAGGCAGATCACCTGAGGTCAAGGGTTCGAGACCAGCCTGGCCAACACTACAAAACTTGTCTTAAGAAAAATACAAAAATCAGCCAGGTGTGGTGTCACATGCCTGTAATCCCAGCTACTCGGGAGCCTGAGGCAGGAAAATTGCTTGAATCCAGGAGGCGGAGGGACCTTTCACTGGGTTGCAGTGAACCCAGATCACACTACTGCACTCCAGCCTGGGCGACAGAGCGAGACTCTGTCTCAAAAAAAAAAAAAAGCCCTTTTTTTTAAAACTGAGCTTTTTTATTTTTAAACCAACAAGACAGACTGAGACGACACTTGCAGAGGTTTTCACAGATGATATTGCTATTGGAATCAGTAAATTGTATTGTGTATAAAATAGGATGTAATCGTGTCATTCTGGCGTTTGTTAGGAATGCAGCCATTAGGCAACAAAGGCAAAGGAAAATCATGGCGTCTGTAAGCACATTTTGTAACAATGGCTCTTCCCAGGAGGGGCCCTGCCACCAGGCTGACAATTTTCTTCAGGCTCATCAATGTTTTTCGTTGTTTAAAGACACACATTAATGTAAAGTCTCCTCCCATTCTCTCTGTAAATTACAGCATTCAGAAGAAGTGGCAGCTGCTGTAATTAAGACACAGTTAATTGCCTGTCTCCTTAATTGCAATGATAGGATTTTGACAGTTTGGTAAATAAGAATTGTTTGGTTTCCTCTGGCAACTTCAGCCTCAGTCGGTTCTCTCCTGCAAGTGCTGAGTCACCCAGTCCAGGGACAAATGACTGTGGTCCCACGGAGACAGGATGGGGCAGCAACGCAGGTGAGAGGCGGGCAGCGTTTATGATTCACCTGAAGTCTCCTCTCTCTGTCCCCGAAAGAGCCTCCCCAACGTTGCCCGTTCTATCACCCAATAAGATCCTCTCAGAGTTTTCTCCCAGATGAATCAGTTACCACATGAGCCCAACAAGACAGGAAAAAACAGAAGCAGAATGCCCGCATTATGGGGTGATGATCTCCTGCTGCTGATGGGCACAGGAGGACGTGACGCTGTCAGTTGAGGATACTGAAGCCTAGGGAGATTCAACATACCCAGAGTCGGGAGCTAAGGCCTGCAAAGCCAGGATCCCAACTCAGGTCTTCTGACCCACAGTCCCAAGCATGCTCCACAGAGGCGGGGACTTTGGAGTCACACAGATCTGGGTTCAGAGCCTCCGTTTGCCTTTACTGCTTGTATAACTATGGGCCAGACACTCAATGTTTCCCGGCCTCAGTTGCTTCCGTTGCAAATTAGATTTTGTAGTACCCACCTCATAACACTGTAAAGATTTTTAAAAATAATCTGTTGGGCATGGTGGCTCACACCTGTAATCCCAGCAATTTGGGAGGCCCAGGTGGGAGGATTGCTTGAGTCCAGGCGTTCAAGACCAGCCTCAGCAACACAGGGAGACCCTGTCTCTACAAAAAAAAAAAAAAAAAAAAATTAGTCATGGTGGCACGCATCTGTAATCCCAGCCAATTGGGAAGCTGAGGTGGGAGGATTGCTTGAGGGTGTATTGTACTACAGCACTCCAGCCTGGGGGACAAAGTCAGACCCTGTCTCAAAAAAAAGAAAGGAAACAAAAATAACCTTACGAGGCGCCTTTAGCGACATGTCAGGCTTGCAATAAGGGTGCTCGACAAATGGACGTTATGTAGCAAGTACGAATCTTATTCCAAAACTTACCTAAATAACTTTTTTTCACATTTCTTTATTTTCCATGAACTTAATTTTGCCCGTGGCCTATGGTCCAGCTTCCCATTTCAGGTGTTTCTCTCCTGATCTTGCTACTTGTTGATGATACCACATCAAGGCACCAGAGTCCAAATGGTCATGGTAAGAAAAACTGCACCTAATTTTTAAAGCCTCCTAGGAGGCTAGGAGAAATCATTGCACTTGCCTGCCATCCTATTTGTTGCTGAAAAAAAAAAGAAAGAAAGGAGGAGCGGGGAAGAGAAATAAAAAGTTTCCACAGTAAAGCAGCATATAAACAGTACATAGCTCACATTCCACCATGCTTATGATTGGCGCTGAAACGTGGCTGTAAACTGATTGTTGTGACAACCATGTTATCAGTTCATCTTTGCTTCCCAGAGGCCACAGCTCAGGAACTAGGATGTTAGTGACAATGGCATCTGGCTCTTTTCAGTTCCCCTGGGTTTTGTTGTGGTTTTGTTGTTTTTGTGCTGTAACTCCCGTTTTTCCTAAGTGTAAAGGTAAAGGAAATATTGGTTTACAATAGCTAACATTTCTTCAACAAGGGAATGAATGAAGGGAGGGAGGTGACTGCGTAGAAAATTCCTCTTTAAGACAAGATTCCTTTCCAGATAGGTGGATCTTGTCCTGTTCAACACATATGTGGGTCTGGTTCTGCAGAGATGAGCTTCAAGGCCGGGCATGGTGGCTCACACCTGTAATCCTAGTACTTTGGGAAGCTGAGGCAGGCGGATCACCTGAGGTCAGGAGTTCGAGATCAGCCTGGCTCACGTGGTGAAACCCAGGCTCTACTAAAAATACAAAAATTAGCTGGCATGATGGCACATGCCTGTAATCCTAACTGCTTGGGAGGCTGAGGTAAGAGAGCTGCTTAAACCCAGGAGGCGGAGGTTGCAGTGAGCCCAGATCCCTTGAACATGGGAGGTGGACATTGCAGTGAACTGAGATCCTGCCACTGTACTCCAGCCTGGGCCACACAGCAAGACTTGGTCTTCAAAAAAATAAAAAGATGGGATTCAACAAGATAGAAGCTCACTGCTGTTTCATCTAAACCAAGTCCTGAGGAAAGCAGTCAAGAGTTGGTTTGGTGGCTCCACAAGCATCAGGGAGCCAGTTTTCCTCAAATTTATCATTCTACCATCCTTCCTTCCCGGCATCTATCGCAGGGACCCAGGGCTGATTGAACCCAGCATCTTGTCTGCATTCCCACCAAACAGGAAGGAGAGGACCACACCTTTTAAAAATTGCACACAACGCTCCCCGTTGCTTTCCCTTGGCCCGAATTAGACACATAGCCACACTTAACCGTGACATACCAGGACCTGGCCACCCAGTCGGCTGCCACTAATACAGATTCACTGAACACCATAATCTTAACTCAAGCAGAGGCTGCCGATGCCACAGTCCCAAAGCAGGTCCCTCATATACACTGCAAGGTTCCAGCCAGCCCAGCGATTACCTACCCAGCAGACCTAGATGTTGCCAATGCAACATTGAGACACTGCGATTTTCTGACATGAGACAGAAACGGTTCTGTCTCCTGGCTTTAAAAACCAACTGCATTTTGCCTCCCTTGAACCAAATCCTCAGAACCTAGAATCTGCGCTAGATCAGGTTTCTTGCTCAAGGGTAGAACTTTCCCACTCACTGCGCCATCTGTACTCTCTTATTTTTTTTCTTGAACACATGAAAGGGAGGCTGAGAAATATAGTCTTTAGTTGAGTCACCTCTGAGCTCAGCTAAAAAGTGAGGGTGCTGTAAGGACAGAATGAATATGAGGGACAAATAGCAGTCTCTATCACACCCAGAAATTGGTTTTAAAAAAACACAGTGGCTCATGCCTGTAATCACATCACTTTAAGAGACTTGCTTGAGGCCAGCAGTTCAAGACCTGTTTGGGCAATTGGCAAAACCTCATCTCTACAAAAAAATCTTTTAACTCAGCCAGGCATGGTGGTGCACACCTGTGGTCCCAGCTGCTCAGAAGGCTGAAGCGGGAGGATTGCTTGAGTCCATGAGTTCAAGGTTGCAGTGAGCCCTGATCACACCACTGCCCTCCAGCCTGGTGATGGAGCGAGACCCAGCCTCCTTAAAAAACAAAACAAACTGGGTATGGTGGCCTACCCCTGGAATCCCAGCACTTTGGGAGGCCGAGGCGGGTGGATTACAAGGTCAGGAGATCAGACCAGCCTGGCCAACATGGTGAAACCCCATCTCTACTAAAAATACAAAAATTAGCTGAGCATGGTGGTGTGCGCCTGTAATCCCAGCTACTCAGCAGGCTGAGGCAGGAGAATCGGTTAAACCTGGGAGGCAGAGGTTGCAGTGAGTCGAGATCACACCACTGCACTCCAACCTGGAGACAAAGTGAGACTCTGTCTCAAAAAAAAAAAAAAAGTGGAGTTTAAAGTAAAAAGTAAATAAGAATATGACCACACCCCTGCTCCCTCCCCAGCAGGCTTTGGACCTGTTCATGTAGTGACGCTGTGGGTTTGAGACAATCGTACCTAGATCCTGAGCGACGTCTGGGTGTCAATGAATGGTGGCATGGACCTGTGCATTTGTTACTACACATTCAACACCAGCAGCCCACGTGGGCCTCAGCTAGCAAGGAGGCCTGTGCCTCTTTAAAGCCACAAACTTCAGTTCAGTAAAAAGAGCACTGGACTTGGAGTCAAGATCTCCAAGGCGAATCAGAGTTCAGCCATCTAGTAAGTGACTGATTTTGTGTTGGTGCCAGAAACGGAAATAATACTAAGACCACTGTATGCACAGCCAGGCGTGACGGCTTATGCCTGTAATCTCAGCACCTTGGGAGGCCGAGGCAGGTGGATCACAAGATCAGGAGTTCAAGACCGGCCTGGCCAACATGGTGAAACCCCATTTCTATTAAAAGTACAAAAATTAGCCAGGCATGGTGGTGCACACCTGTAATCCCAGCTACTCAGGAGGCTGAGGTAGGAGAATCGCTTGAACTCAGGAGGCAGAGGTTGCAGTGAGCCGATATCATGCCAGCCTGGGCAACAGAGTGAGACTCTGTCTCAAAACAAAAAAGAAAAAAGATCATGAACGCATGATGAGAGGTTATCACGTACCAGGCCTGTGCTAAGCTAACGTGCATTGATCATTGATTCTTCATAACACTACCATCTAGATAATAATGATCTATTGCTGTTTTTCAAATGAGAAAATTAAGGCTCTGAAAGTGAGGAATGACCAATGGAACCAGTAAAGTAGTAACATGAGAATTTAAAACCCGGGCTCAGCCTGGGCAACATAGTGAGACTCAATCTCTACAAAAAATTTTAAAATTAGTCAGGTGTGGTGGCACATGCCTATAGTCCCAGCCACAGGAGTACCAGCTACTCTGGAGGCTGAGGCATGAGGATTGCTTAAGCCCGGGAGGTTAAGGCTGCAGTGATCCATGGTTGTGCCACTGCGCTCCAGCCTGGGTGATGAGTGAGACCCTATCTCAATAAAATAAAATAATGAAACGAGGGCTCTGTGGCCAGACTTCTTGCTCTTTTTTTTTTTTTTTATTGCATTTTGGGTTTTGGAGTACATGTGAAGAACATGCAAGATTGTTGCATAGGTACACACATGGCAGTGTGATTTGCTGCCTTCCTCCCCTTCACCTATATGTGGCATTTCTCCCCATGCTATCTCTCCCCAACTCCCCACCCCTCGCTGTCCCTCCCCTATTTCCCCCAAACAGACCCCAGTGTGTGATGCTCCCCTCCCTGTGTCCATGTGTTCTCATTGTTCAACACCCGCCTATGAGTGAGAACATGCGGTGTTTGATTTTCTGTTCTTGTGGCAGTTTGCTGAGAATGATGGTTTCCAGGTTCATCCACGTCCCTACAAAGGATATGAACTCATCATTTTTTATGGCTGCATAGTATTCCATGGTGTATATGTGCCACATTTTCCCTGTCCAGTCTATCATTGATGGGCATTTGGGTTGGTTCCAGGTCTTTGCTATTGTAAACTGTGCTGCAGTGAACATTCGTGTGCATGTGTCCTTATAGTAAACTTCTTGCTCTTAACCAACTTATGCTGTTTCTCACAAAGAAGAGGAGATACGTGCCAACCTTAAGGTGTGACTGGGCTGGCACACAGGGAGACAGTACCTAAAGATCAGTGGAGTGGGAGAGGGATTACAAGGTCAGGTGGGTAGGGGACAGTCCCTAGATGAGGAATGAACAGAAATCAGCCAGGCAGACAGGAGGAGAGGAGTGTTCTACAGCAAGGAAACAGCGCGGGTGGTGGCACGGCCGGCATCCATCACGTAGCAGTGCTGGGCTCCGCACATCGTGTTTTCCATTGCAGAGAACGGAAGGGGAGGGTGGGAAAAGACAGTTCGTTTTCAGTGAGGAAAATATTCTTTAGCAAACCCCCAACAGATGTTTCCTTACATCTTGTCGGATAGAACTAAGTCACAAAGGTGCTTTGAGCTGTGATGGGAGCTGGGTGTGGTGGTGTGCACCCGTAGTACCGGCGACTCAGGAGGTTGAAGTGGGGAGATGACTTGAGCCCAGGAGTTTGAGACAAGCCTGGGCAATATAGACAGACCTTGTCTCAAACACACACACACACGGGAATGGGATCTCCAAGCTTGGGTGAGATCAACCATAATCATTCCCTTGAGCTGGGCCCATTGCGACCTGAACAAAATTGCAGTTGTGTTAGCCAAGAAGAAATGAACGATGCTCGGTGGGGAGGTGACCTACAGGCTTAGCTCACAGTCTTTCCACATGTCCGAGCAAGAGGTGATGAAGAACCGAGCTAGCAGGTGGGTTGAGAACAGCGTGGTGAGGCCATTGGGAAGCAGAAGTGAAAGCACTTAGTGAGCTACCAGAGGTGGGGGCTGAGGGAGCAGGATTCTTAGGCGATTCGGTGACGGGGATGTCAGTGATTTAATTAATTGGGGGCAGAGGGTAGGACTGGGGAAGTCAGGCTAACAAGACGCATGAAATGATCTCATGACTTCAGAGACAATCTACTGCTTGGGGGATTCTTCAGACTTTCCTGTCTCTTGATCTGCTGGGCAAATCAAATAAATAAACCAAGTAAAAGCCTCATATGATGGTCAGCGTCCTCTCTTAAATAGAAAGAGCTGCAGTGGCTGCCTGGTCTTATTTCCCCAGAGGCTGTGTCTGTGCTATGTGATCGTGACCCCGACAGACAGGGTGTCAGGGAAGCCGCATCCTATCAATGGCAGTTCTGGGACCCCAAGACCTGCCCTGGGCCTGCCTTCTGAGGCGTGGCGGTTCCCCTCCTTCCTTCAGTTCTATAGTCCACTCTGATAAACAGCCTTCCAAGAAATTAATTTTTTTATCAAGTTAATAGCGATTATTTTTGTAACTTAAAACCAAAATAACTTCATTCAAGACCTTAGTAAGGTCTTAAAAAGTATACAGTATGTCACAAATTCCCCTATGTGGTACTTATGCCAGCAACGTTTCCTTAGAATCTAATCATGAGCAAATGAGAAAAAAATTGACTGTGAGACATTCTCCACTGGCACAGACTCTTTATAAAGCAAGTTACCGTCATGAAACACAAACAAAAGAATGAGGAGGAACAGATTAGAAGGGGCCAGAGCCATAACAGCCACACAGAATGTGATTCAATCATGGGTCACGGAAAAACAGGGGAAGAAAAGATAAACTTCCAGAAACATTTTTGGGTCATTTACGAAAATTCAAATTTGGACTGTATGTGTGATGGTGTTATAAAGTTAGTGTTACTTTTCTTAGGTGAGACAGCCCTCTGGGGTTAACAGAAAATGTTCCTATTCTTAGGCAATGCATGCTGAAATATTTAGAATTAACTGTCATGATGTCTACTTTCAAATGGTTCAGAAAAAAATATATAATGTGGTGAAACTATTAAAAATTGATGCAGGTAGGTTGAAGGTACATGAATGCTTATTGTATTCTTTCAACTTTTCTGTAAGTTTGACATTTTCTAAATAAACTGTTGGATTGTATAATTATAAATGATCAATTTACAATAAAAAATCGAGGGGAAGTGAAAAGCATGTTTGAGGCAAACATTAAATACATTATTGTCCCAAAGGACAGTTTATGTCAATGAGTCAGAGTGAGACCTCCTAGTCTACAGAGTTTTGAGGTTTATGGCTATCCTATATAATTATAACTAACATTTGCAAACGAACGAAGTGCTGCCTCAGACATTCTGTCTTGTAATCCTGATGCAAATGAGGCTCATGTGGTAGGCTTCACTGCCCTGTTTTATACCCAAGGTGCACAGCTGCACTTTGGGTGTATATGTGTCTCCACGTCTCTTAGAATTTGCTCACTCCCGGCTAAAGGAATGAGTACCTGGCAGGTTCTCCTTAAACACCATGTCTTGTGTGTCTGATAAAGAGACATTTTTAAATTCATTGAGAATATTATGTTAGATAGTTCTCCAAAATTTGGCTTTTTTTAATTAAAAAAATGTTTTTGAGACAGGGTGTCACTATGTTGCCTAGTCTGGTCTCAAACTCCTGGACTGCAGGTGCACGTGCCCATGGGTCTAATGGCATGATGGAATGGCTGCTGGAATGCTCTTTAGCCAGTATCTTCTTCATTCCCTGCCCTACTCCCAAAGCACATGATGTACATACTCAAGTGTAAACACTGCCATATTTGACTGGGGACAGATGGAAAATGCCAGTGTTGCAGTTCTTTCGAAGCGGGAGGTCCTCTGGCCTTGCGTTGGTCTCTTAGACAGGGTTTCCTGGGGTCCACACTCTGAGATGGAAATTTTCATGGCAGGCTATTGGGAACTGGTGTACTGGGGTGTGCTTGTGTAGCCACACATGTAAGGGAGTGAAGGAAACAGGATTTGGCACAGGGAGAAGCTGAACTGTGAGTCACTTACATCAGATGTGTCAGCCAATGCCACGGAAAGCTCTGAAGCTGGAATGGAACCCAAGAGCTGTCCCAAATTCAAGCAAGAAGGCTGGACTTTTGTATCCCTATGTTACCCAATCTCTGGACATGGACTACCCCAGGAAGGGTGTGTAATCTTGGGTAATGCAAATTCTTGGCACACGGTGAACTAGGATCTGTGAGGAGGCGAACTGTCATCCTCGTATTGACAACTCAAAAACTTTCAGCTGGGGAATAGAACCTTGGTCCTCAAGACCACACCCAGAAAGGGCACTGGTCCTGCTGCAGGCACTTCCCGGTCCGGGCCAGGACCCAGGCCAAGATGCCAGATTGCTTTTATTGACCATATCTCTTTTCCCTTTTAATCTAGAAGAGTTTCTCAGCCTTCTGGCATCTTCTTTGACTTTATCATTTTTAGAGTTCAGGCCAGTTATGCTGTAGAATGTTTGAACTTATCTAATCTCTCCTTATGACTGAAATTCCAATTATTTTCCTCTGACTCATCGTTTCTTTCCTCTCTTAGAGGGCCAGGCACTTCCCCTGCAGGTTACGTTGTTGCTCCATCTAATTATCGTCTGGTGGCCAGCAGAGGAAATGGGGGTAAATTCCAGACAGGTGGCGAGATGGCCTCTGCATTATCTTCAAGCCTTCAAGCCAGGATCAATAACCCTGAACAGGGATGAATCTGAGTGTGCGAGCTATCAGGTGCTGTGACCTCTTTGTCCTCATGCAAATCTTAAGTCAGCAATCCTTTCCAAACACAGCCATGATGTTGGCAGAGCAGATTTGCCGGGTTCTTCTCCGGGGCCCCACTACCCTTACATTTCAATCCTTAGTCTAATTCTCATTTTTTTCTGCCCCCGCTGCAGGAAATGAGAGTCTCTCTGCATGCTGCAAAGGGGGAGCCCTGCTTTCACACTTGGCCTAAATTAATGATGATGTTTGCCGTCTTACTGCAAAGCATAGATCGTACTCATCAAGAGCCGTCCAGTTTCATTACTCTCATAAGGACTCCTCCCACCCTCTCAAATGCCTGAGACACTGCACCTGCCAGGTGCCTTCCTCCTACTCCTGCTCTGTCCTTTTGTACCGTAAGGGAAGGTTTTAACAGTTGCTTACCTACAGAAGGGCAGGGGCTGGCCCTACTCCACCTCCTACCCCTGAGGAGGATTTACTGACACCCTGCTGGCGGGGACAGAATCTCAAATTTCATCTTAGAGTCTGCTTCTTGGGCCCACTCCCAGACCAACTCTTTGTCAGGTTCACCGGAAACTCTCTGAGAGGGAGATTCGCGTGGAGGTGGTTTCCAGAATGGAACCAAGGGAGCAGGACTGGGTAGAGGGAAAAACTACCTCAGACGCAGCAGGGCTGTGCCTCAGCCGGTGGATTCCACAGGGAGTCTGAAGCTGAGATGACCCTTCGCAGTTGTCCCAAACCCAGGCAAGGGGGCCAGTCCTCGTCGTCCTCATGTTGACGACTCACTGGACACGGGCTGCCTGCAGGTGGGAGCATACACCTTGGACATCAGTTTAGTTTGTTTGTTTGTTTTTGCCTAAGGCCAATTCTTGAAGAGCAATTTAGTTGTGAGTTATCAAGAGGCAACCCACAGTCTCAGCAGGTGTGGGCACAGCTTGGTCCTGAAGGGTAGTCGAGGCAGGGCACCACATCTTCCACTGCAGGGATCCTGCCCGTTTTATGACTAGAGGGCTCATCTGTTTAAAAGACACCTTTAGACGGGAGGGGTGGAGGAGCCGGCAAGGGGACCAGAGGAGGGGCAGGGTCTGCCGTGTGGGGTCGGCTCCATGCGGGAAGGTGGAAAGTGGATGAGGAACACAAAGCACTGTTGCTGTGTCCTGGAATGAATTCTGGCTAACTAGCCAGGGCTTCCTCCTGCGAATTGAATTATACATGGCACCACACTCCAATCATAACTGTGATCTATTGAATGAACTCATATTATTAATAGTGTCTCTGGATTGAAGAATTTCATATTATTTTCATGTTCCTGCATTTTTCCGTATTTTCTGAATTATGAGAACATGTATTATTTTATTTTATATTTATTTATTTATATTGATCTTGGCTCACTGAAACCTCTACCTCTCAGGTTCACATGATTCTCCTGCCTCGGCCTCCCAAGTAGCTGGAATTACAGGCGTGCACCACCATGCCCGGATAATTTTTGTATTTTTAGTAGAGACAGGATTTCACTATATTGGTCAGGCTGGTCTTGAACTCCTGACCTCAGGTGATCCAGCCGCTTCAGCCTCCCAAAGTGCTGAGGTTACAGGCGTGAGCCACCATGCCCAGCCAGAACATGCATTATTTTAAAGAGAATATTTAAAGGTTCTAGGCAATGAGGAAGGTCTCCGAGCTCTCTGATGTCACCAAGAAAGAAATATGAGACTAAGTGGACAGAAGATGACCTCCAAAGAGTGAATTAACGGTGGATCCTGGGGAAGAGTTATTTAACAAATGTGCTTCCAAACATGAAGATAAGATTTGGATATATGATAAGAAAAGATGATGCAGCTTCCCTGGACGGTGGCAAGCATGGACTGGCAATACTTTGCCTTTTGAGAGAGTCAAAGGACAATATGACATGGTGGAAAGATGGACCGACAGTGATGTGTTCACGTTGTGCAGGACAGTCCCAATACCACTCATCTAAGGAAGCACCAGCTTGCCATATACAAAACCCGGGGGGAGATGTGGAGGACATTTTAAAGCTGAAGGCAATGGAGACCTATGTGTTAGAGGTCACGAAGCATGGCACAGGCTTGACAAAATTTATATCAATGAACATCTTTATGCAAAAGCAGCACCTGTTGTTCAGAGGCAGCTCTGATGAGCAGTCCACACAATCTCTTCTGCTGTGTAGACTTATCATAATTTTGGTTTGATTCTTTAGTTAAATGTTTTGAAATGCACTTAAATTATATTTTTATATTTTATATACATGGCATGCATAATATGATCCCAGTTTTCTAAAATTATTTGTCTATAAAGCTGTCTCACTCTTTTTTTTTTTGAGACGGAGTTTCGCTCTTGTTACCCAGGCTGGAGTGCAATGGCACAATCTCGGCTCACCGCAACCTCCGCCTCCTGGGTTCAGGCAATTCTCCTGCCTCAGCCTCCTGAGTAGCTGGGATTACAGGCACGCGCCACATGCCCAGCTAATTTTTTGTATATTTAGTAGAGACGGGGTTTCACCATGTTGACCAGGATGGTCTCGATCTCTTGACCTCGTGATCCACCCGCCTTGGCCTCCCAAAGTGCTGGGATTATAGGCGTGAGCCACCGCGCCCGGCAGCTGTCTCACTCTTAACCTCCATCTGTTTATCTCTCTAGAATGACATCTAAACTGATATTCACCAATTGTGGACAATAATAATTTCTGACTTGTGGAAAGTAAAAGGTTCCTCTTCAAAGTGTCCCTTTTTGTTAAATAATAATAAATGTTAGACATAATAGTGACTTTTAAAGACTAACTTTCTTCAACACCTTCTTGCTTTTTGCTAATAACTCTGTGTTAAGCCCTATCCTATGTAGCTGTCAGACATAAAAGAATAAGTACATTCTATGCCCTTGTACTTTAACCAAGATACTTGTGCTAGATGTGCTCACAGGCATGTCCCAACTCACAGTCTACGCCCCTTCCTTATTTAAGAATGTTATTACTTTTCTAGGTCCTTTCGCAAGCAACTTCCTCTTTTCCTTTGTTCTCCATTGCCTTTACCTATCCAGAAAAGTTTTAAGTTGTTAGCCAATCGAGTTCAGTTTAGATTGTGAAGTCTGGTGCCTACCAACAGAGATCAGACACAGCAGTAAGGCCCCATGTGTAAAGAATAAATATGCCGCCTTTCCTTTGTTCATTGTGCTTTCATAACAAGCTTGCTGACAGAGAGCACCCTTTCTGCAGAAAGCAAAATTGTCTTACTGAGAAAACTTTTTGTCTGAATGTTCATTTTTCCTTGCAGTACCGAAGAACAAGCATTTTGCTTATAACATGACTAGTGAGATTTGCGTTCCTTTTTTAAAAAATTATTATTTATTTGTTTTTTGAGACAGAGTCTTGTTCTTTCTCCCAGGCTGGAGTGCAATGGTGTGAGGTTGCTCAATGCAGCCTCTGCCTCCCGGGGTTCAAGCAATTCTCCTGCATCAGCCTCCTGAGTAGCTGTGATTACAGGTGCATACCACAATGCCTGGCTAATTTTTTTGTATTTTTAGTAGAGATGGGGTTTAGCCATGTTGGCCAGGCTGGTCTCGAATTCCCGACCTCAAGTGATCCACCCACCTTGGCCTCCCGAAGTGCTGGGATTACTGGCACGACCCTTGTCCCTGGCCTGTGTTCATTTTTAAACTTTCTCCTTTGTACTTTTTTTTATATTGCCAGATATATCTTACATAAAGAACATGGGAATTTTTTTGTTCACTTTTTTTCTCAATGGAGAACACGGCCTATTATTCTTAAAATGCCTTTGACATCAAAAAACTGGATTCGAATTATAGATTCATTACAACGTGGTTATATGACTATTAGGCAAGTTTCTTAGCTTATCTTAGCCTTCATTTCGAATGGAAATACTTTGTTTTCAATAGAGAATCTCCTTCCATGGTGGTGGTGGAGATTCTAGATGGTATATGTCTAATAGCTAAAACGTGTGGGAAGGTGCTTACTCAACAGATGAGAAGCAATTTCTCATTTCTATTAGTGTGGGTCCAGTTTGTTGCTTCTGTTCTTATATATTTAAGTTTTCCCAGCTTATTTGCTTTCAACAAAATGCTGTGTCACCAAGGTTCTGTTATTACATTATTTTATGCCTCTTCCATGTAGGTTATGCTCCCAGCGGGAACCCAGCCTAGCCCCTGGTCTCTCCTAAGTGCCATCTGGACTCTTATGGAAATATTTTACTTTCTAACCTGCAAACTGTGTCTAACTGAGAAGTATCCCTGCTTCCAGGGCAGCCCACAGTACATAATGCCAGCGTTTTGTTTTGGCTTGGTTTTGATAGAGGTTGGTCAGAATAAATAGTTTTGCCGCTTTCTTCTCGGGTTATGACTCGCTGATACTCCATGGATTGGTTTGGTCCATATTTTTAAATAATTAAAATTCTCCTTTGATACCTTCAGAGGAGCAGGTTGGTCTAATCTAGTCTCGGACCTGGCAGAGCTGGCCTCATCTTTCCCTCGGTGCCAAACTGCTCCCTCAATTCTAGCTTGTAAAGGGCAGGACTCCTCAGTGTGACACCAGATTTTCATCTTACGTTGTGCTTGGGACAATCTTTATAGAAAAGGAAGCTCCGGTGATTGGACAGCCTGGGTTATTTGCCTACAGGATTTTCCTTTGCACACTCATTTTTACCCTTTCTTTCACGTGCAGCTGGACTCTCCCTAGCGACCAAAGGATCTCTACTTTTTATAAGCCAGAGACCTGAAAGGCATTGCCTGGCAAAGCTCTGTAAGCCAATGTGCATCACAATACCCTTTGAATGATGTAAAGGGATCAGGCTCTGCAAGGCTGCAGTGTGTCTCTGCAGTTGCTCCAGCAGCAGGAGGCAGCTGTAATCACCACCGTCCTCCGAGGAGCACTTTTACGAACAAGGCGGTCTCTGCCCACTGCAGCCGAGGCCGGTAATAGCGGTGTGGTCGTTACTGCCTCTACCTCTCTCTTGCCTCACTTAGTGGCTGCATTACTAAATGGTTGACTACATTTCAAGTATTTTAGAGATAGGAACTCACACCATAAAGAAACGTTATGGCAAGCCTTTTGATAAAGCAAACATTTCTTTTAGAAAGTGAACACTCATCCCTCTCAACTTTGAATTCTTGTAATAGTTTTAACTCAACGTGTCTTTTTTTTTTTCTTAGAAATGGGTGTACCTATATTTCTTAAGATATCTGGTTCTCTGTGATACAAGGAGACCTAAGTTTTAAAAACTGTTAACTAGATTAACAGGTTATTGAGTTAGCTGAGCAACTGATTCTTTCATTTATTCATTCATTCTGAAGCATGCATCAAGCGCTCCTTGGATAGGAAACCCTTTGCAAGAGAATGAGTTAGAAGAAGGACAAAGAGAGCGAAGATAGTGGCCACCAAAACGAAGTGGTCCCCAACATCTAGGAGCTCACATTTTACCTGGAGAGACAAAGCGCTGTATAAACTGCTGTCTTGGCCAAGTGTGGTGGCTCACACCGGTAACCCCAACACTTTGGGAAGCCGAGGCGGGAGAACTGCTTGGGCTCAGGAGTTTGAGACCAGCCTGGGCAACATAGCGAGACCTTGTGTCTATTTAAGAAAACAAGAAACAACAACAAAAACCCAGATGTCTTGTTGTTTGAAGAATTTCTAGAGCCTTATCCAAAGCCTGGCAGAGAGTTCGCTGATTTTTCTTAAATAATAGCATGAATAAATTAATTCAGCAGCCAATAAACCAAAATGCATAGTAGAATTTACCAGGGGCTCTGGGAATTCAGAGGAGGGAAATGGGCCATTTAAAACTCCAAAGAGAGGCCTTGTAGAGATCTTCTGCAGGACTTGAATAAGGCCCTGAAGAATGGGTTTAATTTAGACCAGAGAAGGAGAAAGGAAAGAGTATTCAGGCAGCAGAATTCACTACGGAATTGGTGAGAATCAGGGTAGAGGGGAACCAACCTTCCTGAACTGGGAAAACTGGCTGCCTGAGAAAACAGAAGCAACAGCAGACTGTGAAAGTCACTCGGTTACTGCGAGCCGCTTCGAAACAGCCTCTCATCACACACGCTCAAACGCAGCTAGTGTATCAGTCACGCTCCCGGCCAGGCTGGGTCATGTCGATCCTAGGAAGAACCTCTTCACCCATGCCTTCTCTGCACCCTCCGATCACTAGGGCACGGCTTTCCCCAGGGGTTGAACTTCCTCTAATTTCATGAACACAGATGCAACACTTCCAAGGAAAAGGGGCATTATAAAATGCATCCAGAAAATCAACTGATGCAATTTACTCATCAGTTAAAATGCCATTTCCTGACTATTCCACACGTTTCCATTGACTCTGAATTTTCCAAATCTTACTAGATACATAACATCAGTCTCGGGACCCTGACTCTAATAACCTTCCTCTGCCCCTTCTCTGGACAGATTAATTAATAGCTTGGTAGTTATCATTTAATTGGGGCCTATACATCGATTAAATTTACTAAGTAATTGTTACTAGTTCCACTGGACATTGTACTGGGAGTACCCAAACTTTGATTTAACAACACTTTTTTTTTTTTGAGATGGAGTCTCGCTCTGCCACCCAGGCTGGAGTGCAGTGGCATCATCTTGGCTTGCTGAAGCCTCCACCTCCAGGCTCAAGCGATTTTCCTGCCTGAAAATTAGTCCTGAACTCCTAACCTCAAGTGATCCACCTGCCTCGGCCTCCCAAAGTGTTGAGATTACAGGCCTAATTTAACAACGCTGTTTAAAATTCTTTCCTACCATAAAAATAGATGCCAATTGTAAAAAATGTGTTTCAATGAAGTCTTCAGAAAGTCCTTCTCCTTGAGAAAAGCTTTTCAGATGTTTCATATCAGGGAAAATGTGCAGGTTTTCTGAAGCAAAGGTGACTTATCTGCTCTTAGAGCCTGTTTTAGACCTCCGAAAGAGGAAAGGGCGGCCCAGCCACCCAGCTGCCTGGAAGGTAACTTGGTGCTAAAGGATTCTGTTTTAGGAGTAACTGTGCTTTAATCTTATATTTGTGTGGCTCTATGATTAATATCTGACTTTGTCTCCCCCACCAGACCGTTAAGCAACACGACAGCGAAATCACGCATCTTTCACTAAACGCATTTTCTAGAGTGCCTGGCAGTGTCAGGTAAACGTAGTTGCTTAATAAATCTTTGCTGAATAGATCAGACAATCAGTGATCAGCTTTCAAGTTGCTTTGAAAACCACACTCAGGTGAAATAAAGCAGCTAGCCAGCCGGCAGGCAATGAGTTAACCGTTGACTATGAAAGGGAAAAGAAGGAGCCGCCGTTCACTTTTTTTTTTCCCAGTCCTTTCTGTCTCCTGGTTACTGAATAATCCTAGTTTTGTTTTGGCTGATGGTCTGGGTGCCTTGTGATTGTTTCGATAGAGAATAAGAGTTAAAAGAAATATTTCTGCAGCCAGAGGGCTCCAGCCCTGGTTCCTGGGTAACCTCATACCAGTTACTTGACTTCCTAGTACTTTAATTTTCTTGGAAGCAAATAGAACTCTGAAGCGTTGCTGGGAAGCTAATAGGAGTTAATACATGTTACCTGATACATAATCCATGACTGTCAATAGGAACTCATATTTCTCCCTTCTCAGAGATGCTTTCAAGGGCACAGAACACTCCCGCACCCATCGTCGCCCCATTTAACCCTCCAGAGGGCTACTGCAATCAATGCGCAGAGTGGGAAAATGACGTGCCTCGGGCCACACGGGTTTCACCCCAGCCATGTTTGTGCAAACCACAGGCCCAGCTGTCTTTATGCATTCGTAATAGATTCGCAGAGCGCAACATTCCTAAGGTAAGTGGTAAAAAGCATGCCTTTGTCCCCCAGCCACTCAATTTCCCTTCCCATTGTTTACTCTTTTTCATGTGAATCTTCTTTTGTTTTGTATTTTTCGTAGAGATGGTGTCTCACCACTTCATGGGATTATTTAAATGTAGCAGTTTGCTTGTAGCAAGCCACATTCTCCAGCAAATAATCAGATGTGGGCCAGGTGCGGTGGCTCATGCCTGTAATCCCAGCATTTTGGGAGGCCAGGGTGGGTGGATCACCTGAGGTCAGGAGTTCGAAACCAGCCTGGCCCACATGGTGAAACCCCACCTCTACCAAAAATTAGCTGGGCGTGGTGGCAGGCGCCTATAGTCTCAGCTACTCGGGAGGCTGAAGCAGGAGAATTGTTTGAACCTGGGAGGCAGAGGCTGCAGTGAGCCAAGATTGTGCCACTGCACTCCAGCCTGGGTGACAAAACAAGATCCTGTCTCAAAAAAAAAAAAAAAAAAAACAGATGTGAAAAGAAATTTTAGACTAGAAACATGTATGTTTAGTCTACGGTCAGTATGGGAAACAGAATGTTAACATAGAGAATGAAGGTCTTAAAAAAAATCTTCAGAAGGGCTGGAGGAACAGGCTCCGGGTGGGGCCCCCAGGAGGCATCTAGAACATCTCCCTGAAACTGACCCATCACTGGGAAAGCTATGTCAGTCCAGATCAGGAAGCTGCTTCCAGGAGTATTGAGTTCAAGAACCTACTCCCAACACCACAGCCTCTGCCACCCAGGAAGCAGGAATTTGAACCCTGGGACACAGAGTTCAGCCACTGCCTTCGCAGCAATTGCTTGACTTCCCCAAAGCTGGAGGAGAGACATTAGAGTCTGCTGCAGAAAAACACCATATCTCCACAACCTTGCTTTGCCAGTAGAGAAGATCAAGGCGGCAGCCTCTCCCCTGTGTCCACCTTCCAAATCCTAACAAGTACGGCTGATTGAGGGACTCTCATTCCTAGCCAAAATTCTAGTTGTGAGGGACTCTGTGCAATGTAGTCTTTGCTTGCAAGCTTGTGAGGTAGGAAGGCCCACTTAAGAAATGAGACGGGATCTTGGGTCGTAACTGATTAAAACAAAAACAAAAACAATGAAGTGAGACAGGAGACTATACCCAACTAACATCAGCACAGTACCTTTGCCTTTTATTTTCTTATTTATTTATATTAAATGTTTTTTACCTTTGCTTTTTAAAGAAAAACATATCTAGCCGGATGTGGTGGCTCAGGCCTGTAATCCCAGCACTTTGGGAGGCCAAGGCAGGTGGATCATAAGGTCAGGAGTTCGAGACCAGCCTGGCCAACATGGTAAAACCCCGTCTCTACTAAAAATACAAAAATTAGCTTGGTGTGGTGCCGTGCACCTGTCATCCCAGCTACTTGGGAGGCTGAGGCAGGAGAGTCGCTTGGACCCAGGAGGCAGAGGTTACAATAAGCAGAGATCACGCCACTGTATTCTGGGCGACAGAGTGAAACTCCTTCTCAAAAAAGAAAAGCAAAGCACATCTGTGTGCATTTGCCTTATGCTTGCCATTTCCTTTTGCTCCTTTGCTAACCTTGTATTTCAGTCCCTAAATAGTCTATACCCATAGTTTTTCTACTATGTCAAGTTTTTTACTGATTTCTTTCAAGATGGACTTTGTGATACTAGAGGGCTCACCCATGGAACTATGTGAAAACTGGCAATATGATCCTTTTTCCATTTTTTTTTTCAGATTCCCATCCATCATGACTGCCATCTGACTACGAGAATTTATTGAGCGTTGTCAAGCGATCCCACCAAGGTATTATTCTTCCAGATGCACAGCCTCAACGCTGTGGCCAGGCAGCCAGGTCCCTGGGGAGTTAATATCACACATCCTGCTTTCAGTGGTTGAGAGACCACTGCCAAGGAGGTCTAGGGAAGCTCTTTGGGTGTTCCCTGTTGAGCATGTCTATGCAAACCTACCAGCAAAAGTCAGAGGAAGCTGAGAGGCCGAAGAAAGAGGCTGACAAATCCAGCTTCTTACAAAGAAATATTTAACAGGGAATTAGGACCAGAAGCTACGTATGTGTCTCGGGTGGCAGTGAGATGAGATGGTGGATGTCTGCGCCATTATGCCTGAGAGCCAGGGCTTAGATCCCCGAGGTAAAGGGTGATGCAGAAGCAATGTGTGGGACAACTGAAGTATTATAACACCAATGCTGTTTGGCTGAAGTGCAGAACTTACAGTAAGTACCTGCTCTGACACCAGAAACTATAGAGAAACTGGAAATCTTAGAGGCCTGGGGTGATACGGTTTGGCTGTGTTTCCACCTAAATCTCATCTTGAATTGTAGCTCCCATAATTCCCACGTGTCATGGGAAGGATCTGGTGGGAGGAAATTGAATCATGGCGGGGTGGGTTTTTCCCATGCTGTTCTCGTGACAGTGAATAAGTCTCACGAGATCTGACGGTTTCATAAGTGGGAGCTCCCCTGAACAAGCTCTCTTGCCTGCTGCCATATAAAACATGCCTTTGATCCTCCTTTGCCTACTGCTGTGATCGTGAGGCCTCCCCAGCCATGTGGAACTGTGAGTCCGTTAAACCTCTTTTTCTTTATAAATTACCCAGTGTCAAGTACTTCTTTATAGCAGTATGAAAATGGGCTAAGACAAGGGATTAATCAGAAGCCAACATGGTGAATTAGCATCCAACATAGGGTTGCTTTCACCTCTATGTTGGGTTTAGGGAAAGTTGTAAGAAAAAGAAACCTCACACTTATTGCAGAATCCAAGCAAACAGGCAACTCCAAATTCCTAAAAGATCAGAAGGATATTGGTTTTTGCTTGGGAAGGGCTTTAGCGAGAAGTCTGAGGGACCCAAGCCCGCATTTGGGATTGGACCGTTTATTCTGATTGGGGCAAAACAAATTGCTCCTGTACTTCTACGCAATGGGAGCTGACAGCACAGATGGAAATTAAGGAGCAGTTTCACTCTTTCTTCAAGGGCATCTATGGCACAAGAATAACAAGCCTTAGATATGTTTCGTTTTGCTAAATGCGATATCAGATGACAAACTGTACATCCTAATTCCACCCTCTCTTCACCACCTGCTATGGAGTCTGCAGAAGCAGAGAAGCTAAAAACTCATGACAGCAACTTCACACTGCGATTTTAGGGGTCAGCCTCTTGTAGCCCCCTTGGCTTCGTGGCTTTGAGCAAGCCTCATGTTTATTTTATTTTATTTTATTTTTACTTACGTATTAGAGACAAGGTCTCACTCTGTTGCCCAGGCTGGAGTGAAGTGATGGGATCATAGCTTGGTCCAACTTCAAACTCCTGGATTTAACTGATCTTCCTGCTGCCTTAGTCTCCTGAGGAGCTGGGACTACAAGCTGCCTGCTCATTTTTAAATTTTTTGTAGAGACCAGGTCTCGCTATGTTACCCAGTCTGTCTGGAACTCCTGGCCTCAAGCAGTCCTCTCACTGGTCTTCAAAGTGCTGGGATTACAGGTGTGAGCTACAACACCCAGCCTCATGTTTAGTTTAATATTGAGCTATTTTAGCCATGTTTGGTCAAAAAAGAGAAGTCCTTTTACTTCCAGAAACTACAGAAGGAGTGAATGGATGATGTGTCCTTTTTGAGTACAACTTAAGAATTTTCTTTTAAGGCTGGGTGCGGTGGCTTATGCCTGTAATCCCAGAACTTTGGGAGGCCAAGGCGGGTGGATCAATTGAGGTCAGGAGTTCAAGACCAGCCTGGCCAACATGGTGAAACTCTATCTCTACTAAAAATACAAAAATTAGCTGGGCATGGTGGCATGCACCTGTAATCCCAGCTACTCAGGAAGCTAAGGCAGGAGGATCACTTGAGCCCAGGAGGCAGAGGCTGCAGTGAGCCGAGATCCCACCGCTGCACTCCAGCCTGGGCAACAGAGCAAGACTCTGTCTCAAAAAAAAAATCATCACACATATTATGGGTGGCAGAATGCGACATGGAGCTTAGAAAACTGGATTTGAGTCACAGTGCTGGCATGTACTTGTTTAAATGGACTTTACTATTTAAAAAGTCCACTTAACCTTTCTGAGACTTGGCCTATTCTTATACAGCAGAGAGTTAATCATGTTTACCTTGCAAGGTGACCATGAGGATGAAGTGAGATCATTTCTGTGAAAATACTCTGTAGAGCATGAGGCCCAGTAGGGCTATAACCCGGAAGAGCACAGTCATAGGAACATAAGCTACCTGGGACTGTGGGATCAGGCTCTGGAGGGATGGACACCCCTGGCCTCTGCTATGCGTATTGAATTTTGACTGGGGCTAAACTAGATCCTGCTCCAGTTATAGTCACCCTCCCAGGGGACAGGTTTGCTCTCATGTGAACTGAACACCTCACGTCAAAGAGCCAAGCCATCAGGGACTGGAAATAATGCACAGTGCCTGCACCCGCCCAGTGAGAAGGAAAGGGCTTTCTACAGCCAGGGCAACAGAATCACTCTGAGCAGAACCCTGAGTTGGGCGGGGCTCCACAGCCACGTGCTTTCACAATCATTCTCTGAGGCCGGGAGATGCACAGTCTCTGGCCTGGCTAGCCTTTCCCCTTCGGAGGTAAAAACTCTCTTCTCCACCCAGCCAGCCCTCCGTCCACACACATTTCCTTACACACGCCTTCCCATGTTCTCTTCACCCCTCCCAAAACCTGCCAAGAGACACTTCCAAAGGGCAAAGTCAGGGAGTATTAATTACTTGGGGCTGGTGTACGGATTCTTTATCCTCAAATCAGCTTTTACTGACAGCTTCTAAGGAGCAGTGCTGAGTTTACTCACCCATATTCAGCAGCCTTTGTATGCATGCCATGGTCAAAACCCAGCCCACCCCCAACAGTCTAGCAACTATAGAAACCACTGTCCCTAGGCCAGGTGCAGTGGCTCACACCTGTAATCCCAACACTTTGGGAGGCAGAGCCATGTGGATCACCAAGGTCAGGAGTCCGAGACCAGCCTGGCCAACATGGTGAACCCCTGTCTGTACTAAAAATACAAAACGTAACTGGGCGTGGTGGCGCACCTGTAATCCCAGCTACTGGGAGGCTAAGGCAGGAGAATCGCTTGAACCCGGGAGGCAGAGGTTGTAGTGAGCCGAGATCGCGCCATTGCACTCCAGCCTGGAGCAGAAGAGCAAGACTTCATTTCAAAAAAAAAAAAAAAAACAAACAAATAAAGAAAGAAACCAGTCCTTTAGGAACTCCAGTGGATTCTTAAACTGTAAAGGGGCCCCAGGGCCACCTTTGCTAATATTCTGAGGTGGTGCTTCAGAAAATGACTAAGTGCCCAAGAAAGTGATATGTCCCACACCCCTGCATTCAGAAATGTCATTTGTTCCCTTTATTGTGCCAATTTCTCTCTCTTCTTATGACTTAATCCCCCGTTGTTATTTACCATTCAGGGCTCAGTCATGTTATCCCAGCCACTGGGCAAGCCCAGACAGCCTGTGATTTTTCTGCAAATCAGACCTCCCGGACGTCCTCTTTGCACAGACAGAAACAGAACTCGCCCAGCTCAGCGCTTGCCTTTCATACTAGACAGGCCCACTCTGATCCCAATTTATACACTTCAGTCAGATCCCAATTCTGTCCAAGTCTTGGCCGCTATAATTTCCTTTGCCTGGAGTCTCTTCCCTGTCCCCTTTGCTCGTCCAAATCCTACATACTCCTCCCTCTTCTGTGTCCCATAGACCCTTTATTCAGATCACAATTTCAGTATGTGACAAGCTTTTTGGGGACAAGTTCTGCTTCTTAGTCAGCTTTGTCTCTGCAGAGCCTGGCATAGCGCAGGGTATTTTGTGTGCATTCGATAAAGGTTGGTTCAGTTGAACCGAAGGCATAGTTTCAGTTTCTATCCATCATCTAATACATGTTTAGTGAGATACTTTCTGCAAAACTATGTGCTGCTTTCTACTGACTCTGATTTTGTTTTTTGTTGTTTTTTTTTTTTGAGACAGAGTCTCACTCTGTCATTGGGCTGGAGTGCAGTGGAGTGATCTTAACTCACTGCAACTTACGTCTTGGGTTCAAGCAATTCTCCTGCCTCAGCCTCCTGAGTAGCTGGGATTACAGGCACATGCCACCACACCTGGCTAATTTTTTGTATTTTTAGTAGAGACAGAGTTTCAATGTGTTAGCCAGGATGGTTTCAATCTCCTGATCTCGTGATCTGCCCACCTCAGCTTCCCAAAGTGCTGGGATTACAGGCATGAGCCACTGTGCCTGGCCCCCGACTGAATTTTTATGGCATCTACTGACTGCTCAGAATCTGTGGGAGGTCCAAAAAGATCCCACATGTCGAGACATCACAAACTCAATAAAGTCATCTTCCCAATGATGGCGACTTGCTGTGTCCCCTCTCTTGGGGACAGGCAGTCCGTTCAGCTTTGTCCTGGACTCTTCCCTCTCTTTCACCCCCCATCCTGTCTCCTAAAACATCCTCAACCAGCCCCATCCTCTCCATCCACATTTCCATCATATCAGAGCTTCGTCATGTCCCACATAAAGCACTACAATCACTTCCTAAACAGTCTTTCTGCTTTTAGTCAGGTGGTCTTCCAGATCAGCCTGGGCAACATAGTGAGACCCTGTCTTTAAAAAAAAAAATTGTTTTCCACATTGCCATCAGAAAAGATCTTTCTACATCATGTCATGAATCTTGTTAAAAATCTCACAAAGTAGACTGGGCAACATACATTAGCCATATGCCTGGCATACATATAGATGCCCGTATTCTCTCCCAGCCACTAAGAGGCTGAGACAGGAGGATCTCTTGAGCCCAGGAGTTAGAGGCTGCAGTGAGCTATGATCTCACTACTGCACTACAGCCTGGGCAACAGAGTGAGACTCTATCTTCAAAAGCAAACAAAACACCAGACCTCACCGAGTCCCTAAGCCCTCCATCAGTAGTTCTCAAACTTTCAGATTCAATGCCCCTTTTTAAATAACACATACTTTGTAATATCTCTGCTATTCTTCTGAAATAAAATTTGTAAACAATATAAATCAACTACATATAAATTAAAAAGTATTAGGTTGGTGCAAAAGTAATTGCAGTTTTTCCATTGAACGTAATGTCCATTGAAAGTAATGGCAAAAACCACAATTACTTTTGCACCAACCTATCTCATTACAGTTGTGTAACTATAATATAAAAGGAAAAGCAATGTACTATAAAATGAGATGTATTTCTGGCCAGGCGCAGTGGCTCACACCTGTAATCCTAGCACTTTGGGAGGCCAAGGCAGGCAGATCACTTGAGGCCAGGAGTTAGAGACCATCCTGGCCAACATGGCAAAACCCCATCTCTACTAAAAATACAAAAATTAGCCAGGCGTGGTGGCAGGCACCTGCAATCCCAGCTACTCGGGAGGCTGAGGCAGCAAAATCGCTTGAACTCAGGAGGCAGAGGTTGCAGTGAGCCAAGATCGGGCCACTACACTCCAGCCTGGGCAACAGTGAGACTCCGTCTCAAAATGAATAAATAAAATAAAGTGAGATGTATTTGAAAGCGTAAAATCTGAGCACCATTCCCCTCCAGCCCGGTCTCTCCCGGCCCCTTCGTATTTCACTTGTTCCGCCCTCTCTCACATTCACCCCACAGAAGTGCTGTCGCCGTCTCCACGTGCTAGCTCACACTGGCGCTCCCAAAAATCCTCAGCCTCCAGCCTCGAGACAGGGCTGAGTCTCCCTCCCAGGCTCACAGGCGCCCGCTGCTTTGCGATCGCTGTGCTGCTTCACGTTTCGTCTTTACAGACTTACTTGTCACAGTTTTTTAAAAAATGAAATTTTGTAAACATCAAAAATAGAAAAAAAAACAGTATAATGAGTCCCCCTTACCAATTCCCATATTTCTTTTATTACTATTATTATATATTTTTCCAGACAGAGCCCTCCATTTACTGATTCCCACGTTTCTCTTTTTCTTTTTTTGAGACAGAGTCTCGCATTGTTACCCAGGCTGGAGTGCAATGGCACAATCTCGGCTCACTGCAACCTCCGCCTCCAGAGTTCAAGTGATTCTCCTGGCTCAGCCTCCCCAGTAGCTAGGATTAAGGCATGTGCCACCCCATCCAGCTAACTTTTTGTATTTTTAATAGAGACGGAGTTTCACCATGTTGGCCAGGTTGGTCTTGGACTCCTGACCCCAAGTGGTCCGCCCACCTCAGCCTCCCAAGGTGCTGTGATTACAGGTGTGAGCCACCGTGCCCAGCCCGATTCCCACATTTCAACTGTTATGAACATTTGCCCCACTGGTTTTATTTATTTAATTTATTTTTTATTGTTTTTCTTTTCATTTAATTTTATTTTATTCCAGAAATATGCTTGCCCACCCACTGGTTTTATATATCCACTTATTTCTTTTTTTCCTAATATTTTGAACCTGATATCTGATATGTTCAATATTTCCTTATGAATCCTGAACATAAATAACATTTTATTACAGATGTGGGAGGTTGTGGTGGGAGGAGGGAGGCCTGCAAGGACCATAAACTTGCATGAAAAAAACTCTTATCAAGAAATTCCATGGGTTTTAGGGGCTCAGTGCCAGGAACTGGGGACAAAGACCAAATATGTTTTGTATTATCCACAGCTGACATTCTCCTGGAATGAACTCATGGTAAGAATGGCTTTCTTCTCACTTTCTGCTCTAGTATATTCATTGCTCACCAAGGAAGAGACCTGCAAGGCTATTGCCCTGGGCAGCTGGCAAGACTCCATTGTGATGATAGTGCAGAGAAACCTCCCAGGTGAGACACCCTCCTCAATCTCAATTTCCAAAAATGTTGCTCAAGTTACAATGATAAAAAGAGGTGGGTGGAAGATACACAACTCCTCATAATATTGATAATAGCAAAAATAGGTATTATTTAATGGATAGAAGAGGTTTGAAAGGAAATATATCAAATTGTTAATTTTTTTTAATGAGTGGTGAGATTATTCTTATTTTATATTTTATTTTTAATTTTTTTGAGACAAGGTCTCACACTATCGCCCAGGCTGGAGTGCAGTGGCACGATCTTGGCTCGCTACAACCTCCATCTCCCAGTTCGAGCAATTCTCCTGCCTCAGCCTTGCAAGTAGCTGAGACTACAGGCGCATGCCATCACACCCAGCTATTATTTTTGTATTTTTAGTAGAGACGGGGTTTCACCATGTTGGCCAGGCTGGTCTCAAACTCCTGGCCTCAAGTGATCTGCCCACCTGGCCTCCCAAAGTGCTGGGATTACAGGTGTGAGCCACCTCACCCAGCTTATGCTTTATTTTTAAATATTTCTCTCTATTTTCTAGAGTTTCTCTAATGAGCATATATTACTTCTACAAGTAGCAATAAATACAGCATTTTATTAACTCATCAAAGACATTTAAGAAACACCAAGAGCGTTTTAACTTAATCAAGTAACTTAAATTTTAGGAACTCAGTGCCAGGAACTGGGAACAAGTTTCCCAGTTTCTTTCTCAGTCAAATTATGAATTTAGCCTAAATGGTTTCTGCTTTTCTAGGTATGACTTTATTTGAAAACCATAGGCACTTTGACCTCATTTTCTAGTTAGAAAGGGCTGGAAACCACAGGGGTTAAAAGCAGCAAGTAGAATAAGTTAAGAAGTATTTGACTTTGGGCAATTTTCATTTCTTCTCCAAGTATCAGTTGCCTTATCTATTAAATAAAATAACTGGTGTAACATTTCAGAACATCGTAAGCACTCAACATACGATTGCTATCATTGGATTCAACGTCTAGTACATACTGCACGTTTCTCTGAATTGACTGTGACATAGCCGGCTCCCGGTAATCATCCATGCAAGGAGAAGGGGGCCATGGCCTGTGTGGCTTAAAACAGCAGAGTCTAAATGTAATCGATGATCAAACATGAAGTAGCTTTACGGGCCATTCTGGTTTAATTAGATGAATGAAATGTAGCTCAGAGAAGTGACATGTCTGGCCTGAGGTCACCCAGTTAGTCGGTATAAAAGTTGGGCTTGAAGGGCTGGGCGTGGTGACTCACGCCTGTAATCCCAGCACTTTGGGAGGCTGAGGTGGGCAGATCATGTGGTCAGGAGTTCCAGACCAGCCTGGCCAACATGGTGAAACTCGTCTCTA
The DNA here is from genome assembly GCF_030222135.1 of Aotus nancymaae. Lineage (NCBI taxonomy): Eukaryota > Metazoa > Chordata > Mammalia > Primates > Aotidae > Aotus > Aotus nancymaae. Next base: position 28,531,256 of record NW_026988445.1, read on the forward strand.
CTAAAAATACAAAAATCATCCAGCCATGGTGGGGTGCACCTGTAATCCCAGCTTCTCAGAAGGCTGAGGCAGGAGAATTGCTTGAACCTAGGAGGCAGAGGTTGCAGTGAGCCGAGATGGTGCCACTGCACGCCAGCCTGGGCAAGAGAGTGAGACTCTGTCTTAAAAAAAAAAAAAAAAAAAAAAGTTGGGCTTGCATCTATTTTCGTTTTCTGGTTCCCAGTTCAAAACTCTTTGTTCTAACTCAAATCCATACTGTATTAAACTATTAGGGCCATGTTTTCTGCCAGAGGATAGACAGGAAATGACAGAACCCCACTGCCAGAGCTGCTCATGGGCCAACGCCACAGAACACCCGCCATGTTGTGTGAACTCTGACAATCACCCTCCTCCACTTACCACCGCCCCCTCTGCCCAGCACCCAAATATCAATCCGACTGGAGGACGGCTCAGTTAAAGGGAACTTTGACTCTGACGAGACTTGCGCCTGCCCGAGATTAGCCTTAAGTGGCAAACTCAACGCAGATGTCAGTCTATGAGCTCATCAAGCTTCTAGTTAAGAACAAGACGAAAAAAGAAGACAAGCAAAACGAAACAAAAACTAGGAAACAATGACATCGTCAGGACCAGACCTAAGCTCAGCTATTGTAGTCATGGTGTAACTTGATAGGTACGTGTAATGGCTTGCCTTCCCCAGATACATTCCTCCACCGACTTGATGTCCTTCAGTAGTAGAGTCCTTCGTTTGAATGAAAGTCTTGTCTTCAGAAGGGCATTGATATATTACATGAAAAGGGAGAATATTCTGGTGCTAGAGAAACACCCAGTCAAAGGTAGAGGCATGCTGGCAGTCCAGCAGAGGTCATCTGGGAATAGTCACCAGGGCCTGGTTCAGCAGTCAGAGCCATCAGTGACACAGAAGTTACTAGACTGGTAGTGATGGTCACACAGAATCCAAACTCACAAGAAACTGATGCATTCCCCAGACCATTAATGTTTGATTGACAGTGGGAGAAATTCTTTTGTAGGAAAAGGAGTATGCTCACCCATCATTTAAGACATCTGCTTTACAGGGTCAGCTACCTGTTAAGCATGAAATCAGCACAAGTAGGGGTGGGTGGGTATTCTCGAAGATCCTTTAGGCCTATCCATACAGAGCACCCTTCCAATCATCCAGCATCTCTCCCCGTTCAGTACCCCACGAGCTTGGCTGGATTCTTGGTCTTGCTTTTTCTGAACATCAGGCAGAGCCACTCCATTTCTGCTAACACACTCTTTCTTAAAGAAGTCACGTCACAATCAAGGTTACCGAATCAGGCAAGCACAACTGATGGGTAAGCAGTCTTAGTCACCTCTTTAAGTGTGATTAGTTCACAGCGATATACTCACATAAGGATACTCACCCCAATTAGATTTAGATGTTCCTAAATCGCAGCCAACACTTAATATTTTTCACATCAACAGCAACTCATCTCATCTATTTTATAGTTTAAAAACATAAAGGTTTATGAGAACATTCAGAAAACATTCGCAATAAAAAATGAAATGATTGAAAATTATCCACAATATCATCCCCTAGAGATAATCATGCAGAATCATCCAAACTAGGATGGGATGGGTGTTTCAAAACCTTTTTATTTTTGGTAACAGCTGCATTGAGATAATTCACACACCACACAATTCATCCATTTGATTCAATTGAAATGAATTTAATTTAATTCAATTCAGTGCATAATTCAATTGAAAACTCTGTTTAAACCTAATAACGTATTGTGGACTTTTTTCCATTTCAAAAATTATAATCCTACAACATCCTTTTTTTTTTTTTTTTAGACAGAGTCTTGCTTTGTCACCCAGGCTGGAGTGACAAATATGTCAGCTCACTGCAACCACCACCTCATGGGTTCAAGCGATTCTCCTGCCTCAGCCTCCCAAGTAGCTGGGATTACAGGCTTCCACCACCACGCCTAGCTAACTTTCGTATTTTCAGTAGAGATGGGTTTCACTATGTTGGCCAGGCTGGTTTTGAACCCCTGACCTCAGGTGATCCGCCAGTCTCGGCCTCCCAAAGCGCTGGGATTACAGGTGTGAGCCACCGCGCCCAGCTGTACAGCATCACTTTTGATGGTGGCATGGCATTCCCACATATTTCTGTGTCATCGTCTAAATAATTTCCTATTTTTTTACATGACAGTTGTCCCCACTCTTTTATTATCATCAAAACACTTTGACAAGCATTCCTAGAGCTAAGTCTTCGTTGACATCTAATTGCCAGGACAAAATGTGTGCACATTTTCAAGGTTTTAATATGTATCACCAGAGTTGTGCCAGTGAAAGTATGCTGCCACGAGCGCCATTTTGCCATTACATCTTGCTGGTTGCTTGCTTTTCTTTCCCAAGGGATGTCTATCTGAGTAGGGTCCAGGAAGGTTATAACTGATTTCAGGTCCGTCAGACCCCAACAGGCACACAGTGGTTAGTCTAACCCTAACCAGATAACCAGATGTACCGGATTCTTTTTTTTTTTTTGTCTTTGAGACAGGGTCTTGTTCTGTTACCCAGGCTTGATCTTAGCTCACCGTAACCTCTGCCTCCTGGGCTCAAGGGATCCTCCCACCTAAGCCTCTCTAGTAGCTAGGACCACAGGTGCATGCCACCATACCCAGCTAATTTTTGTATTATTTTGTAGAGACAGGGTTTTGCCATGTTGCCCAGGCTGGCCTCGAACTCCTGAGTTCAAGCAATCTGCCCCCCTCAGCCTCCAAAAATGCTGGGATTACAGATGTGAGCCACCACACCAGCCCTGCATTGGTTCCTTAAAGCAACCAAACATCCACAGAACAGTTAGACAGGGAAAGGGCACCGGGACCTCTGGAGTGTGGGAAGTGGCTACACATGGGTGGATGTAGCGGACGGTGTGATGCACATCACCTCCTAGGACCTGTGATTGGAGAGGAGGAGGGAGGCTAAAGGGAAGAGCAGGAGCAGAAGTCCCTGAACTGTCTCCTGACGCTTTGCCAGAGCTGGTCTTCGAGCTGTGGGAGTCCTGTCAATACTCTTGTCAGCCCCACGGCCACTCCAGAGAATGGATTTCAGCTGATGAGAAAATGGACTGCTTTTTTCTACCAGGTTTTCAGCAAACTGTTACTGTTTCTGTTTCCGTTTAGACTGCTCATAGACTTGACAATTCCACCCAAGAGAAAATATCACTATCAGCCTCAATTAGACCAACAAAAACTCATTCGCTATATTTGTTTTCGAAGACAGTCAAAGCCTGCTGAACCATGGTATAAAGAAACCACTTACCAAAGAGACTATTCTCTGCCGTTTCATGAGATTGGTAAGTCAGGCCAACTGCTCTTAACTCCCTGAGATTAACCTTGCCTGGGCCACAGATCAGCATCTCGCGTGGGCTTGCTGTCTCAGGGAGCCTGTTTGGGACCAGTCGAGTTGGGGGCGTGGATATGTGAGTATGTTTCTGGGAGCAGGAAGAATTTAGAGGGCCTCCCAAGGTTCCTCCCTACATAGCTCCCTGCAGGGGAGACTTCAGGGATGGAAATGCATATATCCTTATTAAGACACAGCCTCAAGTCTGACTACTCTTTTTTTTTTTTTTCGAGACAGGGTCTCACTATGTTGCCCAGGCTGGTCTTGAACTCCTGGCCTCAAGCGATCCTCCCACCTCAGCTTCTCAAAGTGCTGGGATTACAGGTGTGAGCCACCACGCCTGGTTGACCCCTCTTCACTGACCCCTTGTCACATGACAAAATCATTATTGTGCCTAAACATACTTTAGGGAACTTTTCTTATTCCTGATTTCAAACTTTATGACAATGATTTGACATTCGGAGGCACATTTCAGAAATTCTAAGTTCCGCTTGTAATGTTTGATGCTGCAGCATGTAAAAAAATACCGAAAGAGACTGAGTCTCCCTGACGTATAGGACCTTGGGGGAGGACATGCAGACACCAATTTAAACATTGCTTGTGTTCCTGCTGTCATTAGTGCTCTGAATTTTAGTTCTTGGGATGAATTACTTCATTGACAGATTTTTTTTTTTTTTTTTTTTTTTTAAGACGGAGTCTCACTCTGTCACCCAGGCTGGAGTGCAGTGGTGCCATCTGGGCCTACTGCAACCTCCACCTTCTGGGTTCAAGCAATTCTCCTGCCTCAGCCTCCCAAGTAGCTGGGACTATAGGCGCACACCACCATGCCAGGCTAATTTTCGTATTTTTAGTAGAGACGGAGGTCTTACCATGTTGGCCAGGCTGGTCTTGAACTCCTGACCTGAAGTGATCTGCCCACCTTGGCTTCCCAAAGTACTGGGATTACAGGCGTGAGCCACTGCGCCCGGCCGACAGACTTTTTAAATGAATAAACCTCAATATTTTGGAGGCTGTTACACAGTGGTAGGCACATATTTAGTCCTCAAAGTAGCTCCTTGAGGTAAAGTGCTACTATTTTCCCAATTTTACAGTAGGAAAAGCCAAGTCAGAAACAGTTTATTAACTAGCCCCAGGTCACACAGCTAGGAGGTAGGAAAGCAGAATTCAGACCCAGGTCATTTCACCCCAAGCTGTGTTTGACTCTGAAGCTACACAGCCTCTGTCACAGCTGAGTGTCACCTGTACTACTATTTATTTAATAGTTTTCTTTAAAGGGAGTCACTCTCTTTTTACTTAAAATATGGAATGCCAGAGGAGATGGCCTGGGCTGGGACCCAGGGAACAGCAAATGCAGCAATCAGGAAGAGCAGGATTGGGCAGGAGAGGTGGATCTTGGGGCAGTTGAGCCAGGGATAGGGGTGGCAATAGATGAAGCCGCGATGGAGCCAGAGGTTGACAGCAAGGCTTTGGGATGAGAGGCTTCAAGCAGGGCAAAGCTGGGTTCTGGAGGCTCAGAGAAGATTGGAGCCTGACTGCGGGGGGGAACTGCGGGACTGGGGAGGAGGTTGGGGCTGAGGTCAAGGTCACTGGGAAAGCAGGTGCTGGGAGGGAGTGCAGAGTGGTAGGGTTGCAGCCCCAGGGGACCTTGGGAGGTCTGTGGTGATGGAAGCCAGGGATTAGCGGGACATGGGTTAGGGCTGGAGGAAGGATGAGGCTTAGAGAAGTAGAAGCTGCTGGGAGTTTAGGAGGGACCAAAAAGAGGACGTGGTCAGAAAACATCAGTGGGGTTCCCGTCCTACAGGACTGGCTGAGCTCTGTCCCTTCAAGACCAACTGGGAGTCTGAAATCTGTTTCCTTTGTGTGAGGAAATCCAGGTGGGCCTCTGGTTCCAAAGTGACCCTCAATAGGACCTTCTTTGCAACTCCTCTGCTATGAGGAGGTCTCATAGACAGACAGACAGACAGACAGACAGACAGACAGACAGACGCAAACGGTGTTCTCCCTTGCTTAGTTTAGAAGACAATTCCTAATTCTTTCCAAACCTATGGAGCTAAATAAATTTTAGCAGAGCAATGAAATATTTACCATCTACTATGTATTGTGCCAGTTCATACAAATTCCATCCAGCCAATGATTTTGGTCCTTTGGGAACTCACAATCCAACTGGGAAAATGAGGCTTGAGGACTAAATACCAAGTAGACGAGCAGGAGTTGAAAGATGAGGCTGGGTGTGGTGGCTTATGCCTGTAATCCCAGCTCTTTGGGAGGCTGAGGCAGGTGGATCACCTGAGGTCAGGAGTTCAAGACCAGCCTGGTCAACATGGCAAAAGCCCATTTCTCCTAAAAATACAAAAATTAGCTGGATGTGGTAGCACGTGCCTGTAATTCCAGCTACCTGGGAGGCTGAGGCCGGAGAATCCCTTGAACCCAGGAGGCAGAGGTTGCAGTGAGCTGAGATTATGTCACTGCACTCCAGCCTAGGCAACAAGAGCAAAACTCCTTCTCAAAAAAAAAAAATTAGCCGGGCGTGGTGGCACATGCCTGTAATCCCAACTACCCGGGATGCTAAGGCAGGAGAATCGCTTGAACCCAGGAGGTGGAGGGTGCAGTGAGCCGAGATCGTGTTACTGCACTCCAGCCTGGGCAACAGAGCGAGACTGCATCTCAAAAAAAAAAAAAAGTGAGATCACTGGGGCCTAGAACAGCCAGGAGGGCAGGGTGCAGGAATGGGGACCGGAGCTGGGCCTTGATGGGCCAGGTGTGCACAGTGGAGAACAAACAAGGACAGCAGAGATGGGTCCCTGCAGCTAGGGACCGTGCGTAGGATGGTGAGGCATGCTCGCGTGTGGAGAGGACACCAGAGGGAAGTGCTGGACTGACTGGGCGGAGTAGAAGGGGCGAGTGAAAAGTAACATGCGGATTGGCAGAGCAGTAGGAGAGAGTCCCAGAACAGAAGAGCAGCCGAAAGCATTTGGGAAGTCAAATTTGGACAACCAGAGCCATTGTAGGATCGTAGTCAAGGGAGTGACCCTGTCGGCCTTAGAGGGTATTAGTCTGTCAGTTCTGCTCAGGATGGGTGGGACAAGACATCTTCGGGTGAGAAGAGCAGCTCACTGTTGCAGTGACGCAGTGTGAGCAGCGTGAAGGAGTGGACAGGACCCGGGCGTCACAATACCGCAGGCCTGGCGCGTTCTAGCTACGTGGTGTTGGGTAACGTCCTTGGCTTTTCTGAACCTTTTTGCTCCTCTGTAACATGAAGAATCAAAGTCTACCTTTTAGGATCGCTGTTAGGATTTAAGAATGCCTGCCATGTGCCTGGAACCGTGCCAGGTGACATACTCACACACACGTACGTGTACACGCTTGTCGTTGTGAGTGGTAACAGTCCCTGTGAACTGGGTAGTATCATTATTGTTAGCTCCATTTAGCAGAAGAGGAAACTGAGGCTTTGAGACTTTAAAAAGTCTACTCAAGCTAGTAGCTTGTAAGTCATCAGTCCAGCCCAAGCCAAGACATGTTACCCTCCAAAGCCCATGCTTTTCAACTGAACTAGGGAAGTTTCAGGGGAAATGGAAAGAAGACGCATATGGCAGAGCGTTTGGAGTGAAAAGGACAGAGCATGGCCGGGCGTGCTGGCTCGCACTGTAACCCCAGGACTCTGGGAGGCCAAGGCGAGCAGATCATGAGGTCAGGAGTTCAAGACCAACCTGGCCAACATAATGAAACTCTGTCTTTACTAAAAATACAAAAATTAGCTGGGCATGGTGGCATGTGCCTGTAATCACAGCTACTTGGGAGGGTGAGGCAGGAGAATTGCTTGAACTGGAACTCGGAAGGCAGAGGTTGCAGTGAGCCAAGATCGTGCCACTGTACTCCAGCCTGGGTTACAGAGCAAGACTACATCTCCAAAAAAAAAGGAAAGAAAAAGGACAGTGCTAATAGAAAAAGCACAGGTAAAAAATGAAAGACAACTCTGTAACCTCTCATTTTTGCAAAATTGTTGATGCCTCTGATAGAAATAATGGATTTAGGCAGAAGACATGTAGTCAAGTTGGGATCTAGGCACAATTAAAAATATGGTACCAGAAAGTGGTGCAGCCTGGACACCGTAAGAGGAGAAACAGCTTCAGATAGTCCCTTTTCAGTGAGGCTTGCAGCCGGACCAATTCTAAAGATGATTTATGTTTATATATTCATTCTTCGTTTATTGAATTGTTGCTGGAATGTCTGTTTGTTATCTATTGCTGAGTAACAAATCATTCCAAAATGTAGTGCCCAGAAACATCAATGCTGGGTTATTTTGTAATGTCCTCATGGTTTCTGTGGTAGGAATTTGAGAACTGCTCAGTTGGACATTCTGGCTCAGGGTCTCTCAAGGTTTCGGTCAGATGATGGTGGGGGCTGCAGTCTTGCCTGAAGGCTTGACTGGGGCTGGAGGATCCACCTCCAAGGGGGCTCACACACATGGTTGCTGAGCTGGTGCTCACTGTTGGCTGGAGACCTCAGTGCCTTTCCATGCGGGTCTCTCCATGGGGCTGCTTGAGTGTCCTGAGAGCATGGCAGTTAGCTTCCCTTAGACAGGTCAATCTGAGACCACGGTGGAAACCGCAATGTTTTTTATGACCCAGGCTCAAAAGTCGCACACTGTCACTTCTTGGCCAGGCACAGTGGCTCATGCCTGTAATCCCAGCACTTTGGGAGGCCAAGGTGGACAGTTTACCTGAGATTAGGAGTTCAAGACCAGCCTGGCCAACACGGTGTAACTCCGTCTCTATTAAAATAAAAAAACTAGCCAGACATGGTGGCAAATGACTGTAATCCCAGCTACTCAGGAGGCTGAGGCAGGAGAATCACTTGAACCCAGGAGATGGAGGTTGCAGTGAGTTGAGATCGTGTCACTGCACTCCAGCCTGGGTGACAGAGCAGGACTCTGTCTCAAAAAACAAAAGTCACACATTGTCACTTCTGATGTATCCTATTAGTCAGATACAGCCAGCTCTAAAGCGGTGTGTAGAGGATTACACAAGGAATGAATACCAGGGGGCAAGAGTCATTGGGGTCCACGCTGGAAGCTGGTGACCCCAGTGTGATTTAGTTGTTTATTGAGTACCTACTATAAACCATACACTGCTATCTCTGAGTACAGTGACCGGGGAAGACAAGATACCTGCTTCCACAAAGCTGACATTCTGGTGGGGGATACGGAGCATAGCCAAGTGCATTTTTTTTTTCAAATCATAGATTGTGGTAGTGCTATACGGGAATAAGCAGGGAAAGGAGGATAGCTAAAGGAAGTGACTTTAAATAGGGCAGTCAGGGAAAATGTCTATGCAATTTTAGCTGAGCCCTGAAAAATAAGAATGAGTCATATAAAGAGCATTTCAGGCAAAAGTAACAGTAACTGTGAACGCCTGGAAGCTGGGAAGGGCTTGGCATATTTGAGGAACAGAAAGGAGACCAGTGTTGCTTGGTGGGTAACGAGTGACAGTGACAGTGATCAAGCAACTGGATTTTATTCTAAGAGCAATGGTAAGACATTGAAGAATTTTTAACAGAAGGATGACATCCCATATTTTATTTATTTATTTTTCTTTTTGAGATGGAGTCTCGCTGTGTCACCCAGGCTGGAGTGCAGTGGCGTGATCTCGGCTCACTGTACCCTCCACCTCCCGGGTTCAAGGGATTCTTCTGCCTCAGCCTCCTGAGTAGCTGGGACTACAGGCGCGTGCCACCATGCCAGGCTAATTTTTTGTATTTTTAGTAGAGATGGGGTTTCACGGTGTTAGCCAGGATGGTCTAACCTGACCTCGTGATGTGCCCACCTCGGCCTCCCAAAGTGCTGGGATTACAGGCGTGAGCCACTGTGCCCGGCGACTTATTATATTTTCAAGGCATTATTTGTATTACTCTGGCTGCTGTGAGGACACTGTTTGGAAGGGAAAATGGAGGGGAAAGTTTCTGAGGCAGACCACTGAGAAACAGTTTAGTAGGTTAGACCAGAGATGATGGTGGCTGGGACCAGCAGGGAACATAAGGAAAAATAAATGGATTCCAGAGATATTTTGGGGGTGGCATCAATTGGACTTGGTGATATATATATATATATATATATATATTTTTTTTTTTTTTTTTTTTTTTTTTTTTTTGAGACGGAGTTTCGCTCTTGTTACCCAGGCTGGAGTGCAATGGTGCGATCTCGGCTCACTGCAACCTCCACCTCCTGGGTTCAGGCAATTCTCCTGCCTCAGCCTCCTGAGTAGCTGGGATTACAGGCATGCGCCACCATGCCCAGGTAATTTTTTGTATTTTTAGTAGAGACGGGGTTTCACCATGTTGACCAGGATGGTCTCGATCTCTTGACCTCATGATCCACCAGCCTCGGCCTCCCAAAGTGCTGGGATTATAGGCGTGAGCCACCGCGCCCGGCCCATTGGTGATATATTTGATGCCACAAACGTTTTCACTCATCCACACTTACCCCTTCAGTAAATAATTTGAGAGCCTATTCAAGTCCCAGTCAATGTGCCAGGTTTTAGGAATACCACGTGAGGCAAAAATAGACAGAAGATTTCTATGCCCTATAATCATGAGTGGGCGCAGTGGCTCACACTGTAATCCCAGCACTTTGGGAGGCCAAGGTGGGAGGATCGCTTGAGGACAGGAGTTTGAGACCAGCTTGGGTGACACAGCGAGAACCCATTTCTACAAAAGAAATTTAAAAATTAACTGGATGTGGTGCTGCCTGTGGTCCCAGCTACTCAGAAGGCTGAGTCAGGAGGACTGCTTGAGCCCAGGAGTTTGGGGCCACAGTGAGCTGTGACTGTGCTACTGTACTCCAGCTGGGGCAACATAGCAAGATCCCAACTCTAAAAAATAAATAACCATAAAAGTCTACTTGCCTTAAATGCTATGAAGCAGAGTCTTTATGGTGGTAGAGGAGCCTATAAGAAGTCACAGAAAGTTTCCTTTAGGAAATGATGAGCTGAGAGCTGAAGGATAAGCTAAAAATTAACTGGGCAAAGAGTAGGCAGACCGGTACACAGAGAGTACAGCATATGCAAAGGCCCTGTGGCAGGAAGGAGCACGACGCATTTGAGGAACTAAAAAAAATAAGAGTGTGCTGGAGCACAGAAATCAGGAGGGATCTCGGAGCAGGATGTGGCTGAAGAGATGGCAAGACCAGAGTAAGAAAGACTTTACAGGCCATATTCAGGTCTTGGCCTCTAGTCTGAGACTAAAGGAAAACTGCTGAAAAGTTTTAAGGAGGGCAGGAGTAATGATCACAATTTCATTTTGTGAGGGATGAAAGACTACAAATTGGGTTCAGCGTATACTGATTGGGGGCTGGGTGCACCAGAATCTCACAAATCACCACTAAAGAACTTACCACGTAACCAAACACCATCTGGTCCCCCCAAAACTTAGGGAAATCAAAAAGTTTTTAAAAATCATTTTGAAAATGTTACTCTAACTGTGGAGAAGAAAAAGAGGAGCAGGATGGGGACAGCATGGGGCAAAGATTGGATGTGGAGAGTCAGGAGACAATCGCGGTGGTTAGGTTAAAGATTTTTTCTTTTTTTGAGACAGGCTCTCACTCCCATTGGCCAGGCTGGAGAGCAGCGGTGCAAGTTCGGCTCGTCGCAGCCTTGACAGCCCAGGCTGGAGTGATCCTCCCACCTCAGGCCCCCAATCTCTGAGACTACAGGCATGTGCCACCACACCCAGCTAATTTTTGTATTTTTTGTAGATACAGGGTCTCACTATGTTGCCCAGGCTGGTCTCGAACTTCTGGACTCAAGCAAAACACCCGCCTCAGCCTCCCAAAGTGCTGGGATTATAGGAGTGAGCCACCGCACCCAGCCAGGTTAAAGATTCTTAATTTTGGCTACATTCCTCAGAGTTTTAAAAAATCTGGACACCCAGGCTATACCTAATACCAGTTAAATCAGGGTTTCTGGATGCCAGGTGGCAAGGTGGCGGTCCCAGGCATCAGTAGTTTTTAAAACTCCCCAGATAATTCCATAGTGCAGCCAAGTTTGAGAACCAGTGATTTAGGCAACAGATGACGGGTGTCAGCAGTAGATTTAGATACATTTGACAGATGCTTAGGGGGCAATAATTGTAGAAACAGCCATAGGCAGGCAAAGGGCTGGTCTGCAAGAGGCTTGAAAGGATTCCTTGGGGAAGAGTTTTTCACAGAATAAGAGAAAGAATATTAAATTGTTTATCAAAGTATAGGCTATTATCCTAACCATTTGGCCAGTGTTTCATCAGATTCTCAGGGCAGAAGATATGTCTGGATGAGTAAGGATGTGCATTTCATGTTCAGTTCTCTGAGGTGTCTGATTAAATATAGACCATGATAGATCATGGCTATTGCTTAAGAAATTCTTCCTTAGTTAAAATTATTTCTTGGCACATATAATTTCACTGATTTCCTTAGGAAGCATTTGTTGGGCGTTGACTATGTGCAAGACACAGTGCAGGATACGGAGAAGGCTCTGTTCCGAGAGAATGCATAGCCTGGGAGGCCGAGATGGACCCTCCGAAGAAAGTGACCTCTGTATTACTCACCCCGGTGCCAACTAATGCAAATAACTCATTTTTCCAAGATAAAATATGTGTCTTTACCAACAGCATGGTCCTTAGGCTCGCTAACTCTCAATATTCTCATCTGCAAAAAGGATAAAAATAGTACCTACCTAATAGAATTGAAATATCCATATAAAGAATTTAAGCAGCCGGGTGCGGTGGCTCATGCCTGTAATCCCAGCACTTTGGGAGGCCAAGGCAGGTGGATCACGAGGTCAGGAGATCCAGACCATCCAGGCCAACATGGTGAAACCTGTATCTACTAAAAATACAAAAATCAGCTGGGTGTGGTGGCGCATGTCTGTAATCCCAGCTACTCGGGAGGCTGAGGCAGGAGAATCACTTGAACTCGGGAGGTACAGATTGCAAGTGAGCTGAGATCACACCACTGCACTCCAGCCTGGTGACAGAGTGAGACTCTGCCTCAAAAAAAAAAAAGCTGCCCTGTCGGACTGGAAAAAAAAAAAAATTTAAGCATTGTGCCTGTATGTAATATTACTATACCTTCAAAACTGTTAGTTTCTGTTAGTATTATTGATCAAGAATAAATATATGCCATAATAAATATCTGTAAAAGACTAATACAATTAAGTTCTAAAATCAGTGCACAAGGTAAAAATCACACATGATCAAAGTTATCCTTGAAAAATCTCTTAGACTGGCCAGGGGCAGTGGCTCACACCTTAATCCTAGCACTTTGGGAAGCTGAGGTGGGTAGATCACTTGAGGTCAGAAGTTTGAGACCAGCCTGGCCAACATGGTGAAACCCCATCTCTACCGAAACACACACACACACACACATTAGCCAGGCATGGTGCCTCATGCCTATAGTCCCAGCTACTCTGGAGGCTGAGGCAGGAGAATTGTTTGAACCCCAGGAAGAGGGGGTTGCAGTGAACCAAGATTGCACTTCTGCACTCCAGCCTGGGTGACAGAGTGAAGGAAGCTCCATCTCAAAAAACAAACAAACAAACAAAATTTCTTGATTGTTAAAGAGTGATTATACTAAATCATCAAAGTATTTGGAATGCCTGGAATTCTCAGCAAGGAGATTAAAGTTTCTCTGTGTTTATCAACTAATTCTTCATATTATTTTTCAACCATGACTTTCAAAGGAGTCACCACCACAAATCCACACAAACAATAATTACATTTTGTCAGATGCTAAGGAAATCCAAAAAATCAATTCACACTTTCTTTCCATAGCATCCCTGATCTGTGTAGCACGTTCAGGGTTGATAACACCCACTGTTCTCACATTTACTGTTGAGTTCACCTGGTTAAATTGTGTATGATTCAACCCCATTGTACATCCTACAAGGATCACAAGGAGTTGCTGAGTGGAATTCCTCACACTTATAAACTACTTTATTTCCAGAACACAGCATACTTAGAGATGAGATGGACCTCAGAAGAAAGTTACCCTTGTATTATGTACCCTGGTGCCAAATAATTCAAATAACTCATTTTTCCAAGATAAAATACATGTCTTTACCAACAGCATGGTCCTTAGGCTCTCTGACTCTCAATATTCTCAACTGCAAAAAGGATAAAAATGAGTGGCCGGGTGCGCTGCTCATGCCTGTAATCCCAGAACTTGGGGGCTGAGGCGTTGCTGTCTGACTCCAGAGCGAACCTTGGAAAGTCATGTCGTTGCTAACCAGACAGAATCACACTTGATTCAATTTAAAATCCTCAAAGATTTCATTTCTAGTCATACTCCTTGGGTTAGTGAAATGTTGTCCATTCTTAATATCCAGAAATGTTTATTTCTTGAGATACTCCTGAAGCATTAAGGAAGGTGGACTAGAACAGTGAAAGATTGATGATTTTGGAGTCTGTTCTGTGTTAAATGTGGACTGTACCTCTTATAAGCTATGTATACTTGGGCAAATTAATCTTTTTGAGATGGCAATATCAGTGTACCACTGAGAATTACTCTGGTACATTGTAACAAAAATTTATTATATTATTAGGACCCTCCTAGCACTTTAGGAGGCCAAGGTGGGCAGATCACTTGAGGTCAGGAGTTCCAGACTAGTCTGGCCAACATGGCAAAACCCCATCTCTATTAAAAATACAAAAATTAGCCAGGGGTGGTGGTGGTGGGCACCTGTAATCCCAGCTACTTGGCTGAGGCAGGAGAATCTCTTGAACCCAGAAGGCAGAGGTTGCAGTGAGCCGAGATGGCACCACTGCACTCCAGCCTGGGTGACAGAGTAAGACTCCGTCTCAAAAAAAAAAAAAAAAAGTTTTGTTACAATGCTATTGAAACACTAGTCTTTGGTTCCTTGAGCAATAATTGTATTAAAGTCCTCTTTGAATCTTTATCTTTATATTTAGATAAACAAAACTGTTAATGATTATAGATTAGAGGTTATAAAATACGAAGGAACACCAATAGGTATGAATTTAGGGATGGCAGGATGGTGGGTGGATAAGACATGTGAACTCTCAAGTAAGACCGGTACATTTTGAGTTCTGCCTCTGCCATTTCCTGGCTGTGTGGCCCTGGGCAATGTACTTGTCACTCTGTTGTTTCTGATAGCAAAGGGGATGGTGAAATGGACTCCCAGTTGAAGAAAGATAAGGTTTAAAGTGTGTTCTTTGGCTGTTGTCTGGAGGTTGGATGACAGCAGGAGTCTAAGCAAGCTGAAGGGATATCAGTGTTTCAGGTGAGCCCAGGTGGCTTGGGCGGGGGCGTGGCAGTGGGAGTGGGAGAGATAGAGAGTGATAATTAATTGGATTTGGCTGGTGAGACAGTGGTCAAGGGTGACTCCTAGGTTTCTGGTTTGTGTTATTGTAAGAAGAATGAATGAACTTCATTGATTTCTTTTCCTTTTTTTTTTGTTTTTTTTTTGAGACAAAGTTTTGTTCTTGTTGCCCAGGCTAGAGTGCAATGGCGCAACCTTGGCTCACTGCAACCTCCACCTCCCGGGTTCAAGCAATTGTCCTGCCTCAACCTCCTGAGTAGCTGGGATTACAGGAGCCTGCCACCATGCCTGACTAATTTTGTATTTTTAGTAGAGATGGGGCTTCACCATGTTGGCCAAGCTGGTCTTGAACTCCTGACCTCAAATGATCCCCCTGCCTCGGCCTCCCAAAGTGCTGGGATTACAAGCTTGAGCCACCATGTCAGGCCTATTTTCTATTTATTGTGATACCTATCATACCTGCCAAAAACATTTTCTATATATTCAATTTAAAGAGTAATAATAAAAATACTTATTTATCCCTTAGGTCAGTTGTGAAAAATAATTGACTAGTATACCTAAAGCCTTTGGGGCCACCATCTTTCTCCCCAGACGCACCCTCTGTCCTGAATTCGTGTTCATCTTGCCTTTGCTATTGACTGTTTTTACTACACATGTATCTATTCCTAAATAATATAGTGATTGATTTTGTTTGGTTTTGAATTTGGTTTATTCTGTTTGGGGTTCACTGAACTTTTTCAATCCAAAGGTTTGGATTGAAAGGTTTATAGTCAATACAATTTTAAAAAACAAAGAAACCTCTAAAAAGAGAAAAAAAGAATTTAGGGATGGCAACAAGTGCAGTGTGATACAAAACGGTGCACTGATAATGTAAGACTGAAAAGGTTTGAGGATACAGAATGAGATGTCAAAATGCAAACGTATGTGATTTGTTTCAGCCTCTTAATCAGAGACTGAACCAAAAAATCGACCTTTTGACTGAGTCCTTTTCCAACATTTTAAATGCATTCATTTGTCTTAAACCCTGTAAGTTATTTTGTTATTGTGCACAATTGCTAAAAGGACAGTGTGTTAAAAATTTGGAGTGAGTAGTCTTTAAATAAATCCTTAATTTGTTTTCAATTCCAGATTGGAACCAGAAATTAGCCACAGTTTCGCTGAATCCTCGACCACTGAATTCACTGCCAGAGCTCTACTGTTGTGAAGAGAGAAGCGGCTTTGAAAGAAATGCTTCTAAACTAAAATAACCATGACATTCGAACAAAATAACGTCTGGCATTCTTAGGTGACTCTTTTAGACTAAGTTAATGGGAGCAGAACTACTTTTAATGTAAGTGCATATACAGATGACTATAATCCTACAATATTTACATGCGGCAAATTCTTTTCAGATTAAGTTGGTCAGCTTAGAGCAGCGAATCAAGATTTAGCCTTAAGAGAACTTGATTTTTAGCCCCACTCCCAGCCTTACTGCTGATGCTGGCAAACCATCTTACACTTAGGCCAGTGGTTATACGGAGGCTCAGGTAAAAAGATCATTGCATCTGCGCAATCACTGCATAACTGCTGGGAAAAATTAAAAAGAACCTGGGGGTCACAGCCAATTGGGAAGAAGCCTGGCACTGTCAGTCATAAAATTGTGAAGTGAAGAGAAAGAAAAAAAAAATAGAATAAGAGAGAAAAGAAGAGAAAAAAAAAGAAGACTGGCACTAGGGACCCTACAGGGGCTGTGGATGGAGAAACCGAGGTATAGCATGGGGCCGTAGTGAGATGTGGGGCTGGTAAAAAGGATTAACTGAAGGTTCGTCTGCAGGAGTTAACACCCCTATCTTGGCAAGAAGAAAGCCTGACAGCTAGGCATCAGCTCCTCAGGCAGAAAGCTAAAGGGTCTTCTCTAAGAGGAGGAAAGGATCCCAAAGACAAGAACCCTACATTTTGCTTCTGGGGACCTCTGCCCTCCCCCAGTTCCCCAGCATTCTAGTTGGTTCCCTCTTCACTCACCCCCAAATAACACCAATTAATTATTAAACTTAAGAATGCAGAGTTCCGGCCAAGCGCAGTGGCTCACGCCTGTAATCCCAGCACTTTGGGAGACCGAGGTGGGCAGATCACAAGGTCATGAGTTTGAGACCAGCCTGGCCAACATGGTGAAACCGCATCTCTACTAAAAATACAAAAATTAGCCAGGCATGATGGTATGTGCCTATAATCCCAGCTAACTGGGAGGCTGAGGCAGGAGAATCACTGGAACCCAAGAGGCAGAGGCTAGTGAGCCAAGATCACGCCACTGCAGTCCAGCCTGGGCAACTCTGTCTCAAAAAAAAAACAGGCCACATGGTGATTTCAGCCCTTATTCCTGTTTTTATAACTGCCGTCTGCTACCATCCATTCTGTATTCCTTTTGACTTCAACACACAAGTCAGCAGTCACGGTTCTTCACCTGGTGGAGTGGCCTAAACCTCCATTCCTGAAGGATCTAGTGGTTAGTGGTCCTGCCTGGATTGGGTTGTTGTAGTTTTACCCTAACCTTAATCACAAGGCGTGGTAATGCTGAGGCATCCTAAGTGACCTGTACTCCAGACAGTCCTCCTTTGTGGAGTGGTGGAGCAGCGGTCCAGTTTCCCCTTGGTAATGCAAATCAACTGCCCCAACCGGCAACGTAACTTCCTTCTTAGCTTGTTGACTCAGAGGCACGAGGAGCCTACAATGGCTGGGCAGCAGTCTTAAGTGCAGTTCAACGGGATCACCGTGTCTCCTAGCAGGAGCATTCCTCCCTCTGGAACTAAGATCTCTAGGCCAGAAGAGCATAAAGTCCTGGGAACAGTAAGCAAACGTTTTGCTAATGGGTTACTAAGGGTAATAGTCACACTACTCCCATGTCTACCTCTTGATTCCTGGATCTGTGAATCCCAGCTATGGGAGAGCGAGCACCGTGTATTGGACACTGATTCAGAGCATTTCCAGCCTTCTGGAGAAGCTTCCTGCAAGCGCTGCAAGGTATTGCCCCCTAGCTGGTACCACAACCGATTCTTCAAAAGGCGATGCCATGGCTCTGTCAAGCCAGCTGCTTCTGGATACAGTGGGGAACATAGTAGGACCAAAAAATTCCGTAAGCATAAGCACAAGCCCATTGCTGCACTTCTTTGGCTGTAACGTTCAGTTCTTTAATCAGAACGCAATGCTGTGTGGAATAGCACGATGGTGGATAAGGCATTCTGTAAGTCCACACATAGTAGTTTTGGCAGAAGTACTGTGTTGAGGGAACACAAATCCACATCCAGAGTAAGTGTCTGTTTTAGTAAGGACAAACTGCTGCCTCTTTTATGATGGAAGCAATCCAATGTAACCAACCTGCCCCCAGGTAGCTGACTGATCACTCCAGGGATGGTGCCATACTGGGGGCCAGGTTGGCCTCAGCGAGTTGAAGTTCATGTTGCTGAGCCCATGTGTAATCTCCATCCTTGCCACCATGGCTATTTTATTCATGAGCTCGTTGGGTAATGACAGTGGTGACTGGGGAAAGAATCTGACTGGTATTTACAGAATAGGTCAGCCTATCCATTTTATTATTAAAATCCTTCTCTGTTGGCTGGGTGCAGTGGCACATGCCTGCAATCCCAGCACTTTGGGAGGCCGAGGCAGGAAGAATTGCTAGAGCCCTGGAGTTTGAGACCAGCCTGGTCAATATAATAAAATCTCATCTCTACAAAATAAATAAATAAGCCAGGCATGGTGGCATGCACCTGTAGTCCCAGTTATTCAGGAGGCTGAGGTGGGATGATTGCTTGAACCCAGGAGTTTGAGGTTGCAGTGAGCTATGATCAAACTTCTGCATTCCAGCCTGGGCGACAAATACTATCTTGTCTCAGAAATAAAATTAATTAACAAAATCCTCTGTTGAGGTCCCCTTCAATGAACATTCACATGGGACACAAATATCTTTGTGTTTTTTGCCCATTCAGAGAGATCTATCCAAATACCTGTTACCCAAATTTCTTTTTCTTTTTTTAGAAGTATAATAGAGGGACTCGGTGCAGTGGCTCATGCCTGTAATCCCAGCACTTTGGGAGGCTGAGGCAGGCAGATCACTTGAGGTCAGGATTTCGAGACCAGCCTGGCCAACATGGTGAAACCCCGTCTCTACTAAAATACAAAAATTATCCAGGTGTGGTGGCAGGCACCTGTACTCCCAGCTACTTGGGAGGCTGAAGCAGGAGAATCACTTGAACCCAGGAGGCGGAGGTTGCAGTGAGCTGAGATTGCACCACTGCACTTCAGCCTGGGCGACAGAGTGAGATTCCGTCTCAAAAAAAAACCAAGAATAGAATAGAGACAGGGTTTTGCCATGTTGCCCAGGCTGGTCTTGAACTCCTGAGCTCAAGCGATCTGCCTGCCTTCGCCTCCCAAAGTTCTAGGATTACAGGCAAGAGCCATCACGTCTGGCCCCTCTTCTCCAAATTTCTTTGTCACTAAATTTCCAATCATGTTGGGCCATCCAGCCAAACCACTGGCTACGGCCCATGAATTAATATTTAACTGCACATCTGGCCATTTCTCCTTCTAAGCAAAGTGCATAACCAAGTCTGCTATGCAGAGTTATGCCCCACTGGAAGGATTTCTCTTTACCACTGTCCTTCAGGGGTGCCCCAGCGAGGGACTGTGGTGCTGTAGCTGTCCACTTTCAGGTGGTGCTGCGTATCATGCGGAACTATCTGCAAACTAGGCCCAGTCTTCTTTTTCGGTATTAGCTGATAATAGGAAACTCCCCATGAAGCCACAGGTGCAGGCTGAGAAAGAGAAGGCAGTGTAGAAGGAGTGGGGACAACGGGCATTCAGACCACTTCATGTAACTTACTTGTGCCTTCAGGGCCTGTTAGGGCCTAATCACATATATAACACTTCTATTTGAGAATGCGATGTTGTGTTGCTATGCACACCCAACTCATGACTTGGTGGGTCAGATAACATCGATTCTGGGCAGATAACATCATGATGGGCAGCTAGGGTTGCATGGTAATTTGGTGGTCCATGGTCAAGCATTTAGTCTCTGCTAAAGCCTAGTAGTAGGCCAAGAGTTGTCTCTCAAAAAGAGAGAAGCTATCCAAGGATGTTGGCAGGGCTTTGCTCCAAAATTCTTTTTTTTTTTTTTAAACTTTTTTTCTGTCTTTTTTGGGTAAACCAAACCAAAGATAAAACAACTATTTGAAATTTCACACTAGAGATTTTGCTGGTCCCCCAAATAAAAACATTCTTTCCCAGCAAAACAATCCCCAATTGCAATGATGGTCGCTCCCAATTCATCAGACTCTATCAAGCAACGCACTCTCATTCCCCACACCTGGGGTAACTATTGCCATTCATGCAAACCACAGCCAAAAGGGATGAATAAACAGTTTAGCAAAAACCTACACACTCAACTGGAGTCAGTTCTGTTACATCCATTGGGTTCCTCTTTTCTTTTGTTCACGCTTATGAACTTGGAATGTCCACCCCTGGCTTGACAGAAGCAGCACAGGGGCAGCTTGAACCCATCACAGAACTGAACTGGGCAGGTTTCCTGAGCCCAGCCCAGGAAACCAGGCAGAACAAAAGTGTCCCACGTTTCTCTGGAGAAGCAGCAGCAGCAGCACCAGGCCTATCTCCCATCTCTTGGTCTCATCACTGAGGGGAGGCCCAGAGAAGCAGCAGAGTCAGCAAAGGAAAGGGCCCCCCATCACAATGCAGTGATGCCAGTGGGCATCTTCCTGCTGAAGACCTCTGGACACAGGAGATGATCCCAATGTTTGGCAGTGATCCATAGAAAACCCTCCGTATGGAAGGGAACCAAAACAGGAACCCAAGACAGTTGGTTAGAGCCTCGAGCACCGCTGTTCACCTACTTGAGGTTTTCAGAGACTAAAGGGATGGGAGTGTGAAGGAATGGGAGTGATGGTGCTGCTGCTTCTCAAGCTCCATTTCAGCATCCCTCTGCAGCTGGAGAGCTGGAAGCTGCTGAAGCCTCTTTGTTCTGCTCTGGGGGTGTGGCTGGTGGCATGTTGCAGAGTCTATCTGTGGAGCTTCCAGCCTCAGCCCTGGTCAGCATGGTGAGTGTGCTACCAGAAGTCACAGGGAATGAGGAACTCCGGCTTTGCCCGTGGGAAGGGGTCTGCAGGCTTTCCCCGCAGGCCTGAATGGAGTGGCATGGAACACACAGAGTCAGTGTTAGTTCAGAGCTGGTGTTCAGTAGTCCACCAAAAGTGTAATTATTTTCTTTTAGACAATGCAGTTACCTTGGTAAAAGCTCGTAGATCCTTTTAGGGAAGGCTGGGAGAAATATGAGAGTATAAATTGGTAGTGTACCAGGATCTTTCTTGAGGGTACCTGGTCTCTCCTTCATTCAAGAGGTCTGGTTCTGTAAAATGGCTTAAGTCTGGAATTGATTATGGGGCCATGACTCTGTTTTTATAATTTGAGTAAGATTTTTGTTCACTTGACTTAGAACTTTTCTGCTTAAACAGATCAAGGAAGAATTTAGTAGATTTCCTACCCATTTCACTTCTAGGAACACCATGATTAGCCAACACCAAAGGTCTTCGTGAGTCAGACTATTCCACATGCTGTTTTGACTCTGCTGTCCATTACGGCAACTACACCCACCTTGCCTATGGTAGTTGAGTGCCACTGCTTGGCCCCTGCTACCTAGGGATCCAAATATCCCCATTGCATTTAGGTTTTCCATTGAGTGGCTGTGGTTCCCACTGTAAGTTCTAGCCAACAGAGAAGAGCAATTACCAGTCCATCAAGGATGGTGGGGCTCCTCTCAAAAATTTATTTTTCAAAGGATCAGTGAAAGATGTCTTCTGGACCCATCCAGTGTGGGTGAGTAGGTCTTAAATGACAAATCCACTCTAACATTCCAATCTCTCTCAGCCTTTGACTCACTTTATCTACATATCAAGGCAGGTCAGGTCGAGCATTTCCAAGTCACTCACAGTGGGCCATCTTTTGATCCACATTTGAGCCAGTCAAACAGTAAGAGCCCTTTCCCTGAGCCACAATCTTCGATGTTTAGTGGGCTTATAGCAATACATTTACCCCGATCCAAATTTATTTTCCTTCTACCATTATTCCACACCCTTAGTATTCATTCCTATTGCATGTTCTCTGGGGTATTGAAGTTTCTATTATTATGGAATCATTTCTCCATTCAATTCTGTCAGTGTTTGCTTCATATATTTTGCTGGGGCTCTGTTGTTTGCTGAGTATGAATATGTTTATAATTGTTACATCTTCTGGATGAATTACCCTTTTATCAATAGATAATTCCCGTCTCTTGTAACAGTTTTAAATGTAAAGCCTATTTTGTGGAATAACTTTTTCCACTCTTTCACTTTCAACCTATTTGTATCTTTAAAGAGAGTTGCTTGTAGAATAGCACATAGTTGGATTATCTCTTATACCTAATTCCTTCATTACTGCCTTCTTTTGTCCTTAGCTGATTTTTTTTGTAGGGTTCTATTTAATTTCCTTATCATTTCCTTTGGTGCATATATTTTACATATTTTCTTAATGGTTACCATGAAGATTACAATTCACATCCTAAATTTGTAACAGTATTATCTTAATTGATACTAACTTAGCTTCAATAATGTACAAAAACTTTGCTCCTATACAGCTCTTTCCTGACCTTGTCATTGCCACAAATTACATTTTAATGCAGTGTACCCAATAGCATAAATTTTTATTATTTTTTTATGTATTTGTCTTTTAAATCTTGTAGAAAAGAAGAAGTCGAGTTGCAAACCAGAAATACATTGATACTGGCTTTTATCTTTACTGGAGATCTTTATTTCTTCATTCAGCCTGAAGTTACTGGCTAGTTTCATTTCCAACTGGGAGAGTCCCTGTAGCACTTTTTTTGTTTGTTTTTTTGAGTGTTTTTTGAGACATTCTTGCTTTGTCACCCAGACTGGAGTACAATCTTGGCTCACTGCAACCTCCACCTACCCGGTAAAAGTGATTCTGCTGCCTCAGCTTCCTGAGTAGCTGAAATTACAGGTGCATGCCACCATGCCTGGCTAATTTTTTTATTTTTAGTACAGATGAGGTTTTGCCGTGTTGGCCAGGCTGGTCTCCAGCTCCTGGTCTCAAGCACTACACTCACCTTGGCCTCCCAAAGTGCTGGGATTATAGGCATGAGCCAAGGTGACCAGCCTCACTCCCATTTTTTTTTTTAAAGAATATGTTTATTTTGTTTAGCTTTTTGAGACAGAATCTCACTCTGTCACTCAGGCTGGAGTGCAGTGGTGCAATCCTGGCTCAATGCAACCTCTGCCTCCCGGGTTCAAGTGATTCTCCTGCCTCAGCCACCCTAGTACCTGGGATTACAAGCCCCTGCCACCATGCCTGGCTAATTTGTTTGTATTTTTAGTAGAGATGAGATTTCACCATGTGGGCCAGCTGGTCTTGAACTCCTGGCCTCAAGTGATCTGCACACCTTGGCCTCCCAAAATGCTGGAATTACAGGTGTGAGCCACTGCATCTGGACATATAGCACTTTTTAAAGGGAAAGGCCTTTGGGTAATATTCTTCCTCCACTTTTGTTTATCTAGTTATGTCTTAATTTCTCCTTCATATTTGAAAAATAATTTTGCCAGATATTCTTAGTTTTCTTTTAGTACTTTAAGTAAATATTATCTCATTTTTTGTTCTGACCTGTATGATTTTTGTAAGAAATCAGCTTTTAATGTTACTGAGGATCCCTTGTACATGATGAAGAACTTCTCTCTTGATGCTTTCAAGATGCTCCATCTTCGTCTTTTGACAATTTGATTATGTGTCTCAGTGTAGATCTCTTTTGTGTTTATCCAGCTTTGAATCGATTAAGCTTCTTGGATTTGTGGATTCATTCCTTTCATCAATCTTTGGAAGTTTTTGATTATTTCTTCAAATATTCTGTCTCTTTCTGGGACTCCCATAATGCATGTTGGTCCACTTGATAGTGGTCCCACAGGTCCCTTAGGCTTTGTTCACTTATCTTCCTTTTCCTTTCTGCTCCTCAGACTAAATAATTTCAGTTGTCCTATCTTCAAGTTCACTGATTCTTCCTTCTGCTTGCTCAAATCTTCGTTGAATTCCCCTGTAAAATTTTCATTTTAGTCACTGTACTTTTCAGCTCCAGAATTTCTATTTGGTTCCTTTTTATCATTTCTCTTCATGGATATTCTTTTGTTCATACATCATTTTCCTGGTTTCCTTAAGCTCTTTGAGCATATTTGAGACAGTTGATTTAAAGTCCTTGTCTAGTAAGTCTGAGGTATCATCTTTTCAGGAATGGCTTTAATCTTTTTCTTTTTTTTCTTCCTCTGAGACCATAATTTCCTGTTTCTTTGTAATTTGTTGCTGTTACTAAAAATGAACATTTGATTACAATGTGGAAACTCTGTAAATCTGTTTTTCTTTTTCCTAGGGCTTGCTGTTCTTGATTGTTGAAGGCTAAGATTATGTTACTGATTTTTTCAACCTTTTTTTGTTTTGTTTTTGCAAAAACTGTATACCTTATATTAGTTAGATTGTGTTCAGCCAGTGCTTTGACAGAGATTCCCTTAATTCCTAGGATTACACACACACACACACACACACACACACACCCTCTGAGCTGAGGGATTCCAACTCTGCCTCAGCCTTCTCTTCTTGAGCTAAACCTAGAGATCAGCCAAAGGTGAGATCTTAGGATCTTCTCTGGACTTTTCTGGGCGTGTGTCCTGCCTTGAACATGTTTATGGCTTTCTATATTCCCTAATATACACTTTTGAATGACCAAATTTCTCAAATAAACTCTCCTCTGTTCTTCCTCCCTGGCTTTAGATTATTATATGCCTCAACTGCATGTCATCTTTTGCTCCAAGCAGTTGTGGTTTTTCTGTTCTCATTATAATGTTTCTAAGCAATGCTCACCACTTTTCCATCCTAGTTGAATTCTGAGTTAGATAAAACACAGATGAGCACTGTGTGCCAGCCCTTCAGGTAGCCACAGAGAGGTTAAAATAGAAAAACCACAATAATTTGCAAATAAGGTCTGCTCTGTTCCCTTTAGAACCAGAGACTAGGGTCCCACATTGGCAATGCAGGTTGCTTTCTTCAAAATTGCCGTTGACCTGGAAAGGGGATGGGCAAGGACAAGTAAAAACACCACAGAGCTTTCCTACCATTTTTAATTTGCCTTTTTCTTGATTTGCTATTTACCTGACTGATGTAAACCTGTGTTTTCCAGAGTTCTGACAAAGTTCATTATGACAGTTCCTATTTATTTTTTGATGATTCTGTGGAGAAATGGGTGTCTGAAGATGAAACTCTGCCATTTTGCTGATGCCAGCCCTGATCCCAAAATTTATATCAAATGCAAAAGACCCAGAAGAGCAAAATCACTCTTGAAAAAGAACAGAGCTGGAGGGCTTACACTCCTCAATTTAAAAACATGCGATAAAGCCACAGCATCAAAATGGTGTGGTACTGGTATAAAAACAAAGGCACAAAGGCATTTTAATGGGAAAAGAATGGCATTTTCAACTAATGATTCAAGGACAAGTAAATATCTACACACGAGATACACTAAGACTTTTGCCTCACACCACATAAAAATAACTCAAAATGGATCAAAGACCATTTTATGAAATGGCCTTTCACATGTGAAAGTTTAAATTATACATTTTAGAAAACAACATCAAATAAAAACTTAATGAGCTTGGATTAGGCAGATTCCTTAAATGTGACACCAAAAACAACCTAGGTAAGGGAAAACTGCTAAGTTGAACTTGACCAAAATTTAAAACTTTTGCACTTCAAAAAATACCACCAAACAAGACAATGAGATGGTGAGCCACAGACTAGAAAAAAATATTTGTAAATCATATATCTGATACAGAATCTGTATCTAGAATGTATAATGACTTCTTATATAATTAAAAAACAATCAATTTTAAAATGGGCAAAATATTTGAATACATACCACCAAGGATATATAAATGGACTAAAATGCTAATGAAACATCATTAGTTACATCAGGAAAAAATAAATTAAAACAAGAAACCAACAGTTCATACCCACTAGAATGGTTTGTATGATCTGACCCAGAGATTCCATTCCTAGGTGTCTATCCAAGAGAAACAAAAACCTATGTCCACACAAAGACTTACATGCAAATGCTCATAGTACTATCATAATATCAACAACAACAACAACAAAAAAACTGAAAATAACTCAAGTGTCCATGAACAGATGAAGAAAATATGGTATATCCATATTAATAGAATATTAATCAGCATTAAAAAGGAATGAAGCAGATGGTATTGTCTCAAAACATGTTTTTTAAAAAACAGCCAGATGCAAAAAGATTAAATATTGTGATTTCATTTATGTGAAATGCACAAGAAAGGTAACACTATTGAGACAAAAGTAGACTTGTGAGGTTGGGTGTGGGAATGTGAGTGACTACAAATGGGCACAAGGAATCTTTAGGGGGTGATGCAAATGTTCTAAAACTGCACCGTAGGGACAGCTGCATAATTCTGTAAATTCACTATATCATTGAATTGTATCCTTAAAAACAGGCAAATTTTATAGTATGTAAATTATACCTCAATAAAGTTGTTTAAATAAAAACTGCATGCACTTATCACTTTGATAAAAAATAAAAATGGCAAAGCCAGAAAAAAAGCCTAAGAAAGGTGAAAGAAAACTGATGGATGCTGTGTATGAAAGTCACTCAGATCTTTTCTTTTCAGGAAGACTCTAGAAAGATGAATGCTATTCTACAACATCTAGGCTAATGGTTGTTGGTGTTTCCAAGCAAAATTACTTTTCAACCTTTGGAGAAAAAAGTAGTGAGCATCAAGTTACAAAGCCAATAATCTCTTCTTTCCCTAAATTCTGGAAGCATTTTCCAAAGAGGCAATCTTTTAGCTTGTACAATACATGACTCTGGCATCTAATGAAAGCAGTTATTCTTTCTTTTACAATGTTGGTATTTGTGTCAGTGTGGATGTTCATATGGTTTCTAAAGACCGAGCCTGTAAAATGATGTTAAATGTCAACATCTCAATTATCCTTCCCCAAAAGTACACTGACCATGATTTATATTGTGGATTCCTAAAACTATCAATCACTAAATGTACTCAGTTCTCAGGTATCTTTGAAACAGCAATTTAGTCTCAGTAATGCTCTAACTCATTTCTTAAAAATACTTTAAAAACCATATAGTCCTAAAAATATAAATACAAAAATACATAAAGAAAACTTCAAAGTTATCTTCTAGTGATCGATGTTAACCATTTAATATACACCCTTACATATTTTGTCCTTGGTATAGATCAACAAATATATATAGTTTTAAATTTTATTCCCTCCTCTCTTCTATTTCATAGAATATCATCTTACGCTATTAACAGACCTTCAGGTTGTTTTCAATCACATATGAAATAGGGTTGCCTTTTTTTAATTTTTTTTTTTTTTTGAGACAGGCACCCAGGCTGGAGTATGGTGGCACGATCTCAGCTCACTGCAACTTCCACCCCCTAGGTTCAAGTGACTCTCCTGCCTCAGCCTCCTGAGTAGCTGGGATTACACGTGCCCACCACCACACCAAGCTAATTTTTGTATTTTTAGTAGAAATGAAGTTTTGCCACGTTAGCCAGGCTGGTCTTAAACTTCAGACATCAGGTGATCCACCCACCTTGGCCTCCCAAAGTGCTGGAATTACAGGTGTGAGCCACTGTGCCTGGCCTTCTTTTTTCTTTTTGTAGTGTGATTGCTGGTAGGTCAAAGGATTTGCAAACACAACTTTTAACAGATATTGTCAAACTGCTTCCCCTACAAATTATAGTAATTCACACTGTAACCAGCAGTTATGAAAGTATCCATTTCTCCACATTCTTGGTAGCACTGATCTTTTCATATTTACCAATCCAAGAGATGAGAAGTGGTATCTCACTCATTGCTATTTTTTTTTTTATCTATAGGGAAAGGTGAATACTTTTCATGTTTTGGGCCACTGATATTTCTCTTCCTGTGGATTGCTCGATATATATTAATTTTTTACCCATTTTTCTGTTACTTGTCACTTTATTTGGTTTTTGTACATTAGGGATATGTGTTGAAATATTTTTTCCCAAGTTTATTTTCTCAGGCTTTTAAAAAAAAATTTATTCATAATATTAAATATGTATATATTAACTCAGTTCAATCTGAACATTTTTCCTTAGGTTCCTGAGTTTCCTGTTTTTATGAAGAAGGCTTTCCCTAAGATTATATAAGCCTATGTTAAGTTCCCAAATATGCTTGCATCTATTTCTGGAATGTCTATTCCATTTCTCTTATGTATTTATTCTTTCTCATAGCAATGCTATGTATTTTTATTACAGTAGCTTTGTAACATTCTAACATCTGGCGGGAAGAAGACTCCTCTCTCAACATGTTATTTTCTCAAAAATGCCTCAGATATTCTTGCATCCCTATTCAACTATATTAATCAATTAGTGTATTAAAAATATGTTAAATAGGCCCCCTTCCCATTTAAATGTCTTGTTCTGCCATGCACTTTCCATCCACTGAGTTTTAAAATTCAGAGTATATAGTTTTAGCCATTTTCCTGTGCTCTCATTAGGGCCTTCTTAAGCATAATACAGTAGTCTCCCCATATCTGTGGTTTCATTTTCCACCGTTTTAGTTACTGGAGGCCAAAACTGCCCCAAAAATATGAAATTGAAAATTCCAGAAGTAATTCATGACGTTTAAATTGCAAGCACCTCTCAGTACCATAACGAGACATCATACTATCCTGCTCTGTCCTGCCTAGAATGTGAATCATCCCTATGTCCTGTGTCTCCACACTCTCTGCAGTACCTGCCTGTTAGTCACTTAGTAACTGTCTCGGTTATCAGATCGACTGCCTGGTATCTCAGTGCTTGTGTTCAAGTAACCCTTATTTTACTTAATAGTGGCCCCAAAACACAAGAGTAGTGATGCTGGCAATTCAGATATGCCAATGGGAAACTGTAAAGTCCTCATTTCAAGTGAAAAGGTAAAAGTAATATGGAAGGAAATTTTAAAAACTGTATGCTGATGTTGCTAAGATTTATGGTAAGAACAAATCTGTGAAATTTTGAAGGAGAAAGAAGAAATTCATGCTAGTTTTGCTGTCACACCACGAACTGCAAAAACTATGGCCACAGTGCATAAGTGCTTAGTTAAGATGGAAAAGGCATTACACTTATGGGTGGAAGATATGAGCAAAAAACATCTTGTGATTAACAGTCATATGTTACTCCAGAAAGCACTGAGCCCACGCAAATACTTCAGCAAGGAATCCCTTGAAATGAGTGGCACCAAACCATTACATAAACTCAGGAATACAGGTCAACAGTAGCCCATCGCTACATCACAATGCCTACATTACCTCACTGCATCTCATCATGGAGGCATTGTGCCATCTCCCATGATCACAACAAGGGTAAATAAAGTACAACAGAAGATATTTTGAGAGAGAGCACATTCACATAATTTTTATTACAGTATATTGTTATAATTGATCTATTTTATTAGTTGTTATTAATCTCTTACGATGCCTCATTTATAAATTACACTTTATCACCGGTATGTATGTATAGGAAAAAACTATATATACGATTTGGTACTACTCACAGTTTTAGGCATCCACTGGGGGTCTTTGAACGTATCCCTCATAGGTAGGGGGGATCTACAGTTTGTATTACATTATAGTCCTCTTCTTTCATGTACAACGTGGTTTTGGTTGGGCACAGTGGCTCACACCTGTAATCTCACACTTTGGGAAACTGAGGTGGGCGGATCACTTGAGGTTGGGAGTTTGAGACCAGTCCAGCCAACATGGTGAAACCCCGTCTCTACTAAAAATACAAAAATTAGCTGGGCGTGGTAGCATGTGCCTGCAATCCCAATTACCCAGGAGTCTGAGGCAGGAGAATCACTTGAACCCAGGAGGCGAAGGTTGCAGTAAGCTGAGATCATGCCACTGTACTCCAGCCTGGGCAACAGAGTGAGAATCTGGTTCAAAACAACAACAACAACAAAAAAAAATAACAACAGAAAAAAAAAATGAATCACACACACACACCCATGATTTTATTCCTTGAATTTACTGCCAAGCTAATCGGCCTCATCAGCCCCTCATTCATTTTGTTTAGTTGTTCCAGCTTTCCAAGTTCTTTCCAAGCTCTGGGCCTTTGCACAGTACATGTCCCTCTGTCCGCTCTCTCTACTCATCTGCTTGGTCTGTTTAGACGTTATTTCCATTAATGGCCTTCCTTCTTCAACCCCTGCTAAATTAAGACTAGATTCTCATTCATTAGACCTTGTACTTTTCCGCGGCAGCATGTAACTACCGTTTATAAATCTGTATTTGGTTACCTTGCTGCCCCCGCTATACTAAGTTTCAGGAAGACTGTGCTCCTGTCACCACTGCATACCAGATACTAGGTAGAGTCTAACATATATACTTGAAAAGAGGAATGAGCTCTTTGTATCTGTTTCTGAACCATTACTAAAAATACATTTCAGTAGTACAATACTTGTAACCGAGATACGAATGCAGACTTTAAAAGCCCATTCATTTTTTTATTAGAATAAACAGAAATTATATATTCCTTATAAATTATTTTTACATATAAGTCATTATTGATCAGCAATTGGCTTGTAGGATAATCTGTATTGTTCTATACACTTATTGAGTCTAATGATACTGTTCCTATTTTAGAATTTTTCTTGAGCTAAGACTACACATATACTAGTATTATCAACCTCTCTTAAAACAAAAACACAATACACAAAGCATACTAGAAATATTTGGTTCTTTTAATCAGCTATTGATGGTATAATAAAATAAATTTAAGTGGCACCTAATTCAACATGTAAAACAGTTCATTAAAAGATAATCTACAAAACAATGTTAAGCCTAATTGTCAAAATAACACCTTTTTTTTTTTTTTTAAGAAAGGAGAAATAAAGGCATAATCAAAATCATGGGTAACCACTTGAGTTCATTTTGACACTTACAGATGTTTTTGTAGGCATATTGGCAGGCACAATGTTGAAAAACAATCCACTAGATTTAAAACTAATGGTAAGATAAAAAAGAAAAGGTAATATACATTTCAGAGGTAATGTTCGAAATTAAAGAAAAATATCTACCATATATTACAACAGATCTAATTATTTTTAACATTAAGATTGTTGTTTTGGGAAACATCTTTTCTCTTTGAACATTTCACTAAATGTTCAATGTTTTAAATAATTGACAGAGAGAAATAAGTTCTGTGTTCTGTACAAATTAAAGGACCCATGAATATAACCCGCCCCCCAAAATCCCACCAAAGCTCAATTTTGCAATGGTCTCAACAGAAAATAAACAGTCCACAATTTAAACAGAATTCATAGCATTATAAAAGTTTACAGAACCCCTATGTTTTCATCTTTTGTTTCTAACAACAAAGATTACAATGACAGAATTGAATAATCAGAATGTAAAAATATTTGTGCAAAACTGCATTAATTGTTCTTACCATCTAAAATAGGGGTAAAACTTAAGAACACACACAGACAATAATGAAGAAAAACTACATTAAAAGTAATTCTACTTTAGATTTCAAACAACATGGATTATACTATTACTAAACATTAAAAAAAGAAACGTGGCACCATGAGAGCAGCAGGAGCAACAAATGATTCGGCGATTATGCCAGCTAAGGAAAGCTGACACTGGAATATGCCAAAGTTAATCTCCACAACAGGCATCCATCTGAAGAGACTGGAAACAACTGGAGGGCTTACCAACTCACTTCAGTGTCTTTATTCTTAAATTTGCAGGTGATAAATGAAATATTTAAGGAAGTCTTTTTCCCTCCCTCTGAAGGAGTGTTTCTGGCATTACCGGCAATCATTAAAAGAGTTGAATCATAGACTCTCTGGATTTACCAACACCAATCCATTTAACTGAGAGAAAACAAACAGAAAAAGGATTGCACTATAAGACCCAGCACAGGCAAGTACGCCTTATTGTTCCATTTTTAACTGTGTAATGTTTTCAGTCTCCTAATTCTTAATGACTTAGTATAGTAAAATATTGACTAAAACTAGCAGAGACCTACAGAAAGTTTGATCAAGTTCCTGATAACTGGCCAAGATAAGCATCTTAAACACCTAGATGAGAATATGATTTTAACTTGCATAGCCTCAGAAATTGCCCACTATAGGAGTCTATGGAAATCTAATTATCAGCACCACATGGTTTTAGATTATTAAAGAATTACCAGGTTCCATAAGGTACTGTTAGGATTAACCTTTGTGGTATTTCACAGATTTTTGTTAGACTCACTGCTATTTATATTTCAAAAAAATGTTGACTAAGAAACAGTAAGCAAACATGCTTACTAAATTTGACATCAAGTTATGAAGGACAGCTAGCAATTTGGAAAACAAGAATTATGCTAAAAATGAACCACAAATACAAATGAACCACAAGACAAAATCAAGAGTGAGCAGATAACAGGTTTTATATGAAGGACACATCCCACCCACTTCACCTTTTCTTATCTTTCAAATATCCATCAATGCCAACAAAAGGATAAAAGAAAAAGCCGGGTGGATCACGAGGTCAAGAGATCGAGACCATCCTGGTCAACGTGGTGAAACCCCATCTCTACTAATACAAAAAATTAGCTGGGCGTGGTGGCGCATGCCTGTAATCCCAGCTACTCAGGAGGCTGAGGCAGGAGAATTGCCTGAACCCAGGAGGTGGAGGTTGCAGTGAGCCGAGATCGCGCCATTGCACTCCAGCCTGGGTAACAACAGCGAAACTCCGTCTCAAAAAAAAAAAAAAGAATGACTTCACATAACTAGAAACAGCCATAACTTTGTTATGCTTACCTCCCTTGCCATTTTATATTTGTTCGTTAATAAATAGTTTTTATCTATTTTTAAAAATTCTTTTCTTGCATTTTTTCTAGGGAGATTTCCTATTTTCTATACCTATTATTTCCCAATGTATATTCAGGAAACTCCAACTATCAAGGGTAGTTTAATCCAAACAAACCATACACCATTTTTTAATCCCCCAAAAACACAAACCATTTTTGGTGGTGGTAAAGATACATGAGGATTTGTTATTAAGAGGGAGAAAGGAGTAAGACAATGTCACAGGGTGAAAAAACAGACTAAGAATTAAAGACAGGGTCAGAAAGGGTGAGAATTAATCTATTATCTTCTATGTAAAGATGAACATTGCATTTACTCTAAGGAATAAAATTATTCCTTTACATCTTCCTGGGGATTTATGCAAATCATGTGAACTCTGCAAAGTAACAATGATCTTTCCTTTATTCTATTTCAGAGGCAGCCAAGTAAGTTAAAAGAAAAGACAGTTATTCAAAAGTATTTATGTTTACCTGGAATTTGAAGCTCATCTTCAATAAATCGAACGTAGTTTTGTGCATTAACAGGTAGTTCTTTAAATGTCCTTGCATTTGATATGTCTGTGTTCCATCCTGGGAGAGTCTTATACTGAACTTCAACTTTATTTAAGACTTCTTGGTTTGCTAAAAGTTAAAGAGGAAATTTGTACACACTGCTTATTGTCAAACAACTTTTTGATATATTATGGGTTCAAAATCTCTTATCAAAATCTTTGGAGCCAGATGTGTTTTGGGATTTAGAATTCTTCAGGTAGTAGAAAGATAAAACAGTACAAATACCATCTGGGGCAGTATTCTATAATCAAACACATTTCTGCAGCAACACATATGATCATTTGCTATAAGAGGATAAAGATTATGTAATGCTGACATTAGTTCAAGTCTGGTTTTGTTGCCAAATGAATCTGGGTGCCAAACTTAAAACTTTCCAGTTTTAAATCTTATTGAATTTCCATTCTATTGATTAGGGATTGTAGATCTGTATAATGACAGCAACCTCACAGAAAGAAGGCCTGCATAACTGCTCTCTTCTGAGAAATCTATAGTGCTGCCTGAAATTTGCTTCATCATTACACCTATTTTCTCTGTATTCCCTAATGGAAACTGAAAATATACTAAAGAAGAGTTTCTTTGACTTAAGTCAATACAGCGGATGCTACAGGTACTCCATCTAGATGTCCCTCAAGACTGAGAGCTTTGGGAGCTTTGCCTGCTGACCACTTACAGTTCAGAGCCTCTGCAAGACTCACCCTCCACTGAAGGGAGCTGCCGCCTCATAGCATGCACACCCACAGACTTGTCAGGCACAAAGCCATGGATCCTGGGAGAGAAACCTCACAAGCAAGCCGAGAAGCCACTCAACTTTCTACATAGGGACAATTTTCTGACCACGGTTCAGAACACTGCAGTCAACAGAGAATGGCAGCTCCACTGACCTGGGGATGTAGATAGCTGACTTCAGGGAAGCTGAAGCTGCTAGAATCAGCAAGGCCAGGCATCAGAGAGGAGGGAGCTATATAGAGAGGGGACCACCAGAAGTCCATGTGAGAGTCCCATGGCTACAGTAGGACTCCACAGGTAAAGAGCAGGACCATCAGACGCTTACCAGACCTCAACTGCTACACAGTTGCGGGTGGAGCAAAGACTCTGGAAGTCAAGTAGTGCTGCTGAAAAGGAAGGAACAGGGCACACTGGCACTCCAGCACTGCTGGACTGAAGAGCTCTCATTATTATACCTTGTTAACTCTCCTGACATCAAGCGGAGCCACTAGAAAGGCTGCTCTTTAAGAATAAAAGTCACACCCTTGAGTGAAACCTATTACAAACCTGCCATAATGAAGCCAAAAACCAAGCTCTGCCGAGATCTACAGAAGAGAAAAAATTTGGAGACTGACTCATACCAGCTTAAACAAGTCTGAAAAACATCTTGGGTTTTCCATGTAACTACACAACGAAGCAAAAAACCAAACTATACAAGTTCAAGATGATCAGTGAATAATTCAATTGTCCCCTAAAACAAGAATCAACACTATTCAGAGGAAGATAACAGAATCTGAGTCTCTTTAACATATTATCCACGATGTCTAATAGTTAACCAATAGTCATTAGTCATAGAAACAGTGATCCACAACCAAGGAAAAGAATAGTCAAGAGAAACCCAACTTGAGATGACCTAAAGGTTAGACTAACAGAAAAAAACAGTAGCTAATACAAATTAAGAAAATTTCACTGTTACTGAGTAAACAGATAGGGAATCTCAGTAGAGAAATAGAAAGCATAGAAGAGAACTAAATGGAAATTCTAAAAATAAAAATTCACCAGGTGGGTTTAAAAGCATATTGGATATTCTGATCAGAATCATTTACCTCTTCCAGTGACTCCATTCTTTGCCTGCTGGCTTTGCCACATGAAATCCAACGTAACAGCGGGAGCCTTAGCTTAAAGTTTAATGGGACTCTTGCTTCTACTTTCCCACTGTGACAGCCACAGTAGGGGCTAATTTACACCATTAACCTTCCCCTTGTAGGTTTTCCTAGGAAAGACAACAACCAGAATCCTACAGGAGCTATTCCCAGAAGCGCTCTCTGCCGCTGGGACTCACAGCTCAGTCCCTTTCCAGGAACTGCTCTTGGCCAAAGGGAGCTACCTCACTTGAGGAACAGCCCTTGTTTCGTGGCTAGTTGTTGGGAGGTACAAAGTTCTGGCTACTTGCCTCAATTTAGCACAGCTCTAAAGGGCTGTCCTAGCGTGGCTCCAATGGGGATTGGCTGCCCTGCATTTCAACTAGTCCCTCTGCTTCTTTCACAAGTGCTATTGCTGAAAGCATTCTCAACTACACTTCTTGGATACAAATCTCCATCTCAAGAGTGTTTCTGGGGGAACTTGACCAAAAACAGCTTTAATATTGAACACATGAAATTGACAAATTTTATCTGTTTTGTTAGTTTTAAGTATTTTAATCGAAAGAATTTGCCATAATGTTCTCTATGGTAGACTTTGCCACATGTCATTATACTTGGTTAGACTATTCTCTTAGGTGTTTGAAGTTATAACTCTTGAAATAGGTTTGTAAATAGAATGAAGAACCAGGACATAACATATACTGGAACAGTCAGTTTTCCAAGTGAATATTATCCTACAATGGCAGTAGATACTTTTTTATAAGATAGCTAGACTCCCTCTATACTTATATACATGTAAGAAAAGGAAAGATAATATGCATTTAATTTCCAAGAACTTACAGCTATCCTCAATTCCTAAGAAACTGCTGCTACAAGGTAATCACAAACCTACTGGCTCATCAAGTTTTATTAAGCTAGTCAACATTCCTAATCCTTATCAAATGACTAAACTATAAAATCAACGGCAGAGAAAGTCATTCATGGGGCCTGAAGGACAGGGAGGGCTAATGTATTGAGAGCCAGCTTAACAAGACAAGGGCTCTTGTTACCCCAGTGTTACCAAGGAAGGGAGAAACACCTCCATGGAAATTACTTTCAAAGTAGGGAAGATGACACTCAAGAGCAGTATGACTGGGCTCAGAGGTGCCCTGTTTTTCTTTATTCTTTTGAGTTTGAGCACATGCTTGTTGTGATCCAACCCCCAAATAAGTATTAGTTATGAACCAAATACTAATAATGAGAGCAAATTTATATTAATTATAAAGGGCGTATCAAGCCTGTTGTAAGGCTGGTTGCCTTGCCGGGAGCATGGACGCACACCCCCCACCCCACGGGGAGCTTGGACACTCCCCCCTCCCTCGCAGGGAGCTCGGACACCCGCCCCTCCACTGGAAGCCCGGAAAAAAGCCCTGCCAGGACCTACCTGATAGCATTTTGTCCCATCCAGGCTCCACTCCTCGCCTGCCATTATGTCCCATCTGGGCCCCACTCCCTGCCTACCATTTTGTCCCATCCGGGCCCCACTCCCTGCCTGCCATTTTGTTCCATCCGGGCCCCACTCCCCGCCATTTTGTCCCACTCACCTTGGGCACAACCAATCAAACGCCTCCACTCCCTATAAAACCCCATGTCTGAGAGGAGTCCGTGTGACTTCTCCAGCCCTTCCTGTCGGGCTGCAGAAACTCGTCCGGGAGCCTGAATAAAACCCTTCGCATTGGATCTTCTTGTGCTGGCCTCAGTTTCTTCCTTTTTAAACCCGGCGAGAACAAACCTTACACCTGTCACTATCTATCTATTGCAAATTATATGGAAGAGCTTTATGAAATTGCTCTAATACATTTACCTTATAATATTCTTTAAATATTGCCTAAAAGAAAATACCTGGGATATGAGGTATGATTTCACCGTCTAACTTGTAAGCAACTCCAACTTTGATTTCCGAAAACATGTCCAAAATATCCAACTTGGTAAGTGCCAATCTAGTTTTGGAAGAAAAGGCAATGTTAAAAAAGCAAACTCTTAAAGGCTCTAACATCTAATTTGATTAATGCAGGAGTAAAGAAAAATTCATGCAAAGCTAAAATATCTAAAGCAATTCTGAAAACTGGTTAGGATTATATTTTAAAGCGTGCCACACATAAAACACTAGAGGACAATATACACTGAGTTACTTTACTAGTAATTGTAACAGATTTTCACTGATGAATTTTGCTTAGCTTTCTTTTTTTGTTTTGAGATAGGGTCTTGCTTTGTCACGCAGGCTGAAGTGCAGTGGCACAAACAGGGTTCACTGCAAGCCTCAACTTCCTGGGCTCAAGCGATCCTTGCACCTCAGCATCCCAAGTAGCTGGGACTACAGGCGTGTGCCACCAGGCCCAGCTAATTGTCTTGTATTTTTTGTAGAGACAGGGTCTTGCCAAGTTGCCCAGGCTAGTCTACATCTCCTGGCCTCAAGCGATCCTCCTACCTCTCAGCCTCCCAAAGTGCTGGGATTAGAGGCATGAGCCACCATGCCCAAATCAGCTTTCTTATGACCGATGAACAAACATGTATTTGTGGGAGGGCTGCCTGGAGTTAGGGATGCACTGTAGCCGTGAAACACCACAGAACTCACTACACTACATGGATGATTAAGATATATGTACATTAACACACATGCCAACATCCCTCAGTTCTTCACTCTGGTTACCATCACCTCTACCCTTCTGGTCAGAAATTGTCAAAGAAGAGTGAGAAAAACCACATCAAGGACCTCTTCAGGATACATCAAAATTTCCCGACAAACTGACTGGAAAACAGGTTTTAAAGAGAAAATCTGTGGAAATGGATAACAAACTAAATTTGGGATTCTCATCCCAAAAAATATACTTTAAACCTTATTCTGTTATTTACTGGATGTTCAGTCTAATACAGATATGAATATATTTATCTACCTATTCATGTATATGCATTAATAACAACCAACTTTTCCTGAGCGTTTTCAGTTAGCCAGGCAGTGTGCTATAGGTTCTTACCATGTTTCTCACCTATTTTGAAAATACCCCTATGAAGTAGGTAATACTATAATCTAGATTTTAGAGAGGATGAAACAGAGGCAGAGAATGATTGACTTGCTCAGCTACACAAGCATAATGCACAGATTTGAGATCTGAATCCAGGAACTCAGACATTAAGCCCACGCGCTAATCACTAGCTGCATCGCCTCCCCTCTGTACATGCTCATGGTGTTTGTGCTATATACCTCTCTGTCTATCCAACTACGTACCCTATTCTGCCTGCCTCTATACTTACACACGTAAGAGTGTCGTGATTCTTTTCAACAACCTTGGATGCCTAGGAAGATAACCTGGGGTCCCTCTCCTTGTGTACCCTTTCCCCTGTATCTTGGTCTACTTCTGCCTGGCACTACAATTTCAATATGGAGGCTAAAGAGTGAAATTTTCCTATTAAGGTACTCCATAAATTAAACCTATCACCATTAATCATCTATGATTTCCTGGAATAAACGTTTCTGAAGAATACTCACGCAGTAAATCCATTGATCATATGAGCATATTTGAGCAAAACGAGGTCCAACCAGCCACATCTTCTTTTCCTTCCAGTAGTTACACCAAACTCTCTACCCCTTGTTTGTAGTAATTCTCCAATTTCCTACAGAACAGAAAATAGAACTTTTTGCAATAAAGAGGAATTCACACAGGAAAAAACAAAAAAAGAAAATAGAACTTTAGGATTAGAATAGCAGGGCTATGTATCTAGTGGAATAATATATACTAGAGATCATAGCGAACATCTATCTTTGAGATAAACATCTTTCAGATAATAACTAAATCAAAGATAGAATTCCATCGAGAAGATAGATTTTATCTGAGGGAGGCATTATTTGGAATGCTTCATTTATTATGTTTTTTTAAGTCAATATTTTTTACAATGTTATACAGATAACTTCCTAAAATTTAGATTGACATATTGAAATTTAAAAAATCAGTATTTATTAAAATAGACAAATCCAGCCAATTCTTCCAAGAACTGTAGTTTGATGTTCTTCCTGAAAACCATAAGGTGAACATATCTAGTAAGTCATTGGTATCATAATGCCTTTCTAAAGAAAACGAAGATAGAAAACATGCTCAAATATCTAAGCTAAAGTCATTCCCTAAAACTTGTTTTTCCTATGATCTACCTAAGTCCTTGATTTGTCCCTTTCTGTTTAAAGCTATCATTTCATTATCTCTTATATTCTGGCATCATTACAATTACATAGTTTTTGTTTATTTTTGTTGACATATTTTTTGAGACAGAGTCTCACTCTGCTGCCCAGGCTGGAGTGCCATGGTGCCATCTCAGCTCACCGAAACCTCTGCCTCCTAGGCTCAAGTGATCCTCCTATTCAGCCTCCCCAGTAGCTGGGACTACAGGTGCACACCACCACACACAGCATGCTGTCCCGGCTGATCATGAACTCCTGGGCTCAAGTCATCTGCCTGCCTCAGCCTCCCAAACTGCTGGGATTACAGACAGGGGCCACCACATGTAGCCAAAATTATGTACTTTTAAGAAAATGTTGTTCTAACCAATCTTGCAAATTAAGTGAAAGGCACAGGAGATAAGAATTCATTAAGAAAAAAAAGAAGAATGAATTTTTATTTTAATACATTTTGTTTACTGAGAATAGGCTTACATTTTCTTGCTCTGTAGGAAAGGCACCAATACCAACTCTAGTTGTATAAGCCTTCACCACTCCATACACTTCCCCCACATTTTGAGGGGGCATACCCAAACCAGTACAAACACCTCCAACAGTACAATTTGAAGAGGTTACAAAAGGGTAAGTCCCTAAAAACAGAAACAGATATTAAAATATAGTATACACAGAAATAACATATTTTAAAACAGAATTACTATTACAATTCTGCATTTGAGTATATTACAGGTATCTAACAGATTTGAACTGTAACTGCCTCTCAAAGTTTCATTGTTTTACTTTTTATTCATTTTAGCTGTAATGAGATAAAAATGAGGTTAGAGCTTAGAGCTTTAACTGAAGTGTTTGTACTGAGAGGCTCCTTGAATGCATGAACAGGTACAGTTAAGTACGATAACTACTCGCTTCATGGATTATGAAGAAATTTCATGCTGAAACTCATCTATTTATTTTCATAGTTTGCTGTTAGCGTAAAACAAATATGACTCCCTCATACGAATATTTAAAGTGTGGTAGCAACCTGGTGTGACAGCAACACATTTTGATAATATTCAACAT
Source organism: Aotus nancymaae (assembly GCF_030222135.1). Lineage (NCBI taxonomy): Eukaryota > Metazoa > Chordata > Mammalia > Primates > Aotidae > Aotus > Aotus nancymaae. The sequence goes on from NW_026988445.1 coordinate 28,571,592, forward strand.
TTCCCCAGCTTTTAATCTCTACTCAGGGAATAACCCTCAAAGTATAAGAGCTGGAGAGTGGTATACTTTCTCACCCCTAAAGATCTCTTTCATGGTGAACTATTCACGCTGCCAATTAGACACCCTGTTTTCTTTCCAGACTGGCTAGGCACATTATGGTATCAAAAATACTTATCTACTATGTAGAAATACACTTTCTTTAATAGTTCACTTGGAGTCAAAAGCCAATGAAATGTCAGTTAAAGCTGAGAACAATGAGACTAATCATGAGAAATCATGTTTAAATGAAACAGTAAACAAACTAATAAGGCAGTAGTTTGAAGAAAGGAGTTAAGCATTAACTAACCTTTTGAAGATGAAGGAAATGCTCTGAATTCAGAGTCTCATGCCTAGGGAGTTAATTTATTTAAATAGGCTTTCATAAATCTTAATTAATAATAATGTATACATTTTTAAAAGGTTGAATTAAAGATGCAGACTATTCCATAGAATTTATCTTATCTTACAGTTTCAGGGTATGGAACTGAACCATAAACCAATGAAAACCACAATTTACAGAACCTCAGACCTACTGAACTCAAATGATTATTTTTCTAACCAAATAGAGAGCTTAACACATGTATCGTGTGATCTGCAATATTCTTTTAAAAAGGGTGCCATAAGATGACAAACTTTCATCATCCTGAATATACAAGCTAAAAACATTGCTTTAAAACTCCTTAATGCTAACATTAATTATTCATATCTTAACTACTTAGGGCTCAGATAAGCTCCCTTAACTACAAATCATATCTCACTTACCAAAATCAATATCTAATAGTGCTGCATTTGCACCTTCTACCAAGATTTTCTTTGGTGGTCCATGTAGGGCCTCATTTAGGAAATAAACTCCATCTCTCACCATTGGTTTAATCCTTTCCATATAACCCTGTACACAAAGACAAAAACCAATTTCCATGTACACTAATAATGTTCAACACAGTCAGTACAAGAATAAATTACCTGACTTTATGACATGAAAACTGACAAACGCAAAGTAGAAAGGAGCTGGCAACGGTGCTCACTCTACTGTAACATTTGGATTAGCTTTCATCTCTCATGCTGATTTTCCAGGAACAGAAAAGAGGCATTAGCTCAAAAAAAACTAGAGATACAGTGAAATTCAAAGGTTTTATATTAACCTCACTACAAAAAAATTAAAACCCTCCAAACAGCAAAGTATTCATACTTCATAAACCAGCTTTAAGGAAAAAAATCAATGACTGCATTACATTATGCTTTTAAATTTTGTGAGGTGTTTGAAAAGCTGTATTTATGATCCACAAAACCATAATTGTTTTATTTTATTTCAATTTTTGAGACAGAGTCTTGCTCTGTCACCCAGGCTGAAGTACAGTGGTGGGAACATGGCTCACTTGCAGCCTCAACCTCCCAGGCTCAATCGATCATCCCACCACAGCCTCCAAAGTGCTGGATTACAGGCATAGGTCACTGTGTTTGGACAACCATGAATTTTGAAACTTGCATCAGAGTGATTCTCAAAATGTGGTGAGGGCCACAAGTTACACTGCCAAGTATGCAACTATTAATGACTGATCGCTATTATTCTTTTTAATTTTATCCCATTACTGTAACATATCTACCTCTACACTATTACTAGTAGATAAAATCCAATACTATGTAACACATGGGCATCATAAACACTGCTCAAAACACTTTTTAGTACTACTGCTTAACCTCAGAATTCAATTAAAAATGTAAAATAACCAAGAGCTTCCCCTAAGGCCTATGTATAACTGCATGAAACCTAGGTTCAATTATGTTTAAATATGTAAACTATTATGGAAATTCCAGAATCTACTCATGAGCCCACCTGAGTGTGTTAATACCCACTGATAAATGTATGATCATCCCTTGGCTCTAGTCTCCAATTTCTTACTTATTCCTGTTTTAGTCCTATTTTTATACCTGAAATGACCACACTAGTCATCACGTTCCTTGTTCCTTAAAGTTCTGGTTCAACATACATAACTTGTAAGAATCTTCTTACCCAATTTTATTTATTATTATTCATCTATTTTAAGTTCCCATGGATCACATATAAAATGGACTTGAAAAGCCATACTCATACTTTAGCACGTAAATATTTCCAAGTTGCTAGTAAAAAAGTTAAAATATTTATTGCATAACAGGCTGGGTGCCATAGCTCTTGCCTGTAACTCCAGTATTTTGAGAGGCCAGGGCAGGCAGATTGCTTGAGCTCAAGCATTCAAGACCAGCCTGGGCAACATGGCAAAAACTTGTATCTACCAAAAAATATTAGCTGGGTGTGGTGATGTGCCTGTAGTCCCAGCTACTCGGGAGGCTGAGGAAGGAGATCTCTTGAGCCCAGGGGTTCGAGGCTGCAGTGAACTGTGTTCATGCCACTGTACTCCAGCCTGGGTGACAAAGAGAGATCCTGTCTCAAAAAACAAAATAAATAAAATATTTATTACATAACAGAATAAAAAGAAAATGGCAGTCTATTCTAAACAACAATCAGTGCTCTGAAATACAAATACCTAATATTTAGAATGTTCCTTATAGGTGATATTTTTTTTAGAACTTAGTGAATGCGCAGATCTAAGGTCTGCATTTATTCTAGAATGGCATATGAGGTTTGTAGATTCCTACTTAGTTCTGGAATTGATATTGATACTTATTTATAAATGAGAAGAAGTAATAATCAAGATTCATAGGAAACAGTTTGAAGTTCATCAAAAATTGTCAAAGATGAAAGAATGGAGAGGATAGGGATTTCAAAGAGTGCACTGCTAAAAAGACTGACCCTATGGGGTTATCCTTTTAAAATGGGTTGGTTAGCTTAAAGAGTTCTCACTCATCCCTTTGCTGATCTACCCTCTAATTGCTGGAAGTGATTTTTATATAGCGTAAATCGAGTCTTCTTTCTGTTCAAAATTACCTAATAGCTTTTCATTATCTCCAGGGTAAGATCTAAAGTCCCTGTCACTGCATGAGACATATGATCTGGACTCTGTCTCCTTTACTTCAGGTACTCCTCCTGCTCCCTGCTCATTATTTTGCCTAAGCTGTATCATGTAAAGTCACTCAAACATACCATGTCCAAGATAAACAATTTCCTTTGCCAGTTCTTACCCAAAGCCTACATGAATGAAAAGATCTAGATGCCAATTTGGCAAACAAGTGTTAAAAAGAACATTAAAGAGGTCAGAAAGCATTACCTTGAGTTTTTGTAATTCACCTTCAATGTCTATTTCCAAAGTGGGGTATATAGATTTGTATTGGTTAGCTAGAACTTTAAACCTGAGAAATAAAGATATATCAAGACATTTTCACTCTTTTAAAAATATTTCTAATAATATCATTCTATTCAAATGATTTCTGCAGATGGTAAATGATCTTAACAGCAAAGTAATTCCGAAACTGAAGTTACCTTCTGAGAAATAAAACTTAATAAGGAGATCAGCCATATGAATAAAAAAGACACTCAAATTATTGTTTTACTCAAGTTTAAGCCTATCAACAATATAATTAAGATAATGTGTGTGTAGCGGGGGAATAGGAATGGAATAACTAAAATCTGTAAACACAAAAGACTTAAATCTTAATTAACTGTATTACACTGTACAAAAAAAAAAAGGGGGGCAGTTTACATGATACTTGTAAGAGACAGAGGCAGACATTAGCAATCTAATATTCTTCAGTAAAGGTGCACTGCCAGTGCAGACACATATAAGTGGTTGATTGAAAGGGGATACGATACGTCATTATAGCTTGGATGCCACTTGCTATTCAACACAACCAAGTCCCTATCATTGAGTCACCGAGTAGCTTTCTGATGACTACTAGGTTTCCTATGGATATCTGGCTACAGAAAGTATGTGTTAATGTAGCATTTCTGTTTTTCAAGTTGAGCTTGGTATACGATAATTCACCAGTATCTGAGAGCTAATGACTTCCGGGTAGGAGAACATAAGGAGTCTCCAGGCCTGAAAATGCAAGGATCAAGACTTTAGAATGTGACCACCCTAGGACTGCCACACCCCCGGAATCATTCTCTTTCTCAGCCAACCATTCCATATTTCAAATCTTAAATATAACTCTGGTTTTGTCTTCTTAGGATATTCTATTAAAACACCATCATGTTATTTTTTATGAAGTTAATCTGTAACTAAGGATTAATTAGAATGTAATGAAAATAACTTTAATATTTCAAATCTTAAAAAAGCCAACCACCGCTATTTAACTAGAACACTGTATCATTTTGCACCCTAGGTTTTAAAAAAAATCTAAAAATGCATTCATTCCTTCCATTTTGAAACATAAGTTAGTTACCTCTCAGAGAATCCATCAAAGTCAGAAACAAGATCGCACATCCTAAGTCCACTCCGAGCAGCTTTGGAAGAATAAACTGGCCCAATGCCCTTTTTTGTTGTACCCAAACTTAAAAACAAATCAAAACAAGCTTTAAGTTAGACAAAAAGATGTAGGTCTTATGGTCAGATCATTACAAAGAATAAAATTACATATGACTATTTTCTGTTTATGCTACTTCTTGTTAAGTATATGTTCATAATCCCACTGATTTTCTCTATAACAGGATATTTCCATACTTATTAATTCTGCTCTAGAATTAAAATATAAGAGTCTGGATATCCATAAACTGTACCAAAATTTAAAAATTAAAATAAAAAAACATACTTTTTTCCTGCTTGCTCTTGTCTCTGTTGTTCCTGGATACCATCAGCTGCTTGATGAAAATCAAATACTGAGGGGAAATGAAACCACAGTTGTTGAAACTAAGATAATACACAAAAGCAAAACATACTGCATTTCAAATTACTGAAGTATAAATCCCTTCAGCCTCATTTCAGTGCGACAAACAAATGTTTTAAAGTGATAACGGTAGGAGATTATAACACCAACTAGTACATTACTATGAAAATATGTCTGATCCTTCACTCTTATTTATTGCAGTCTATACTATTTTAAAAATAAGTCGTTAAGAGGCTAATTTTGAAACATCTGACCTTAAATTTTACAAAGGTCAAGTTACAAAAATACTCTTTTTTCTTGAAGTCCTGGACTCCAGAAATCTAGGGATCATTTTGACACCTCCTGTTTCCTCACTAGTCTCACTAGCTTCCATCATCTCTCACAAAACCACAGTCTCCTAATGTGTGTATCTCTTTCCATTCTTAGACATCTCTAATCCAAATTCTGTAATGCAGCCAAAGCCATCTTTCCAAGACACAAATATGGCATTCACACCTCCCCTGCCCTTAAAACTCAATGGTTTTCCATTGCTCTAAAAAAAGAGACAAAATTCTTTTTATATGACCTCCTTGCACAGTCTGCACTTTCATCCTATACCACGCTCTGCCACCCTCACTGCCCTCTGGTTACAGTGGCATTCTTTGCAGCCCTCAGCTACAAGGCATGGGCTTCTGCATGAAATACTGCCTCTTTCTAAACCCACACATAACTTGTACTCTCTCTCTCCCCTGCCAATGCTCTAAGAGTATTAGGACCATGTCAGTTTAGCCTACTAGTTGATCCCCAACGCAAACAAGTTCTCAAATATTTACCGACTTAATAAATAGTTGGTTTACAGAAGAGGCAGAACTAGAACTTTGGTCCCTCAACTTCTAAACAAGGCTTCTTGCTTTTTGTTTTGTTTTTAAACAGCTTTATGGGAATATAGTTTATAACATAAAATTCACTCATTTAAGATGTACAATTTAACAATTTTTAGTATATTTAACCATGGCTTCCTTTTGCTAATGATGTCACTGTTTCCAAATAATTAAGTTGAAATGTGTAGATGTTACAGAAAGACTAATATGAGGTTCTTGGAATTAGTGGTAGCATCTGTAAAAGAACTAATTAGAAGAATTAGAAGACTGATACTGAAGTTATAGATGGTGAAGCTAGAAAAATCTGATAACCCAACCTAAACTCACCCTCTGATGAACCTGCCCCTAAAACCATATATGTACTCGTCTCCGATTCCCTCCTTTAGAGACACTACTAAAACTGTCAAGGCAATCCTCCCCCTGTGCTTGGCAAGGTTAACAACCATAGCTTTTTATGATTGACAGGTTTCCCTGGTGCTGTTGGTAGGAAAGTTTTGATGCTGTATGTACTAATTAGTTATATTTCAGAAGCTCAATTTGTATTGTGTGATTCAAAAGTATCTAATAAGCAGTATCTGTCTTAGTGTCACACAGATAACAGTAACATCTTTGAAACCATATTGGTATACTGTACACCAAAAGACATCTACAAAAATGCTCAGGATAACAGTATTTGTAATATCCCAATATTGGAAACAACTCAAATTTTCATCAATGGTAGAATGAATGGATTTTTAAAAGTGTGAATGGTCATATAAAGAGATACTATATGGCAATGAAAAAGAATAAAATATTCTTTATGTAAACAATAATTGGGCTAAGAGGATTAGTTTATTATCATCTTCTCATTTTATTGCCCAAGCAATAGTCTTTCTCAGTTACTTGAGAGGTCAGATAGTTCTTAAGGGCTGTTTCATTAAACCCTGATTTTGCAAATCAGTTATGTCAAGATTGAGATATTGAAGTATTCTATTTTCATTTCTTTTGAATAAAAAGATATTTGAATTTAAATGTTCTGTTTTCCATGCTCAAAGAAATTAAAAAAGCAACTGACAACCCACAAATAAATGGTTGATGGAAAGTAGATGAACCCTATTTTTCAGAAATTAATTTACTACCTTGTCATAGAGCTAATGCATTGCCTGTTTTTTCTAGGCCCCAGGAAGCAATTACTGTAATCAGAATAATTACTTTCATAAGACTTTACCATGGCATGGAGCATTAATGCCTCCGCTATTACTGTTTTGAAAGAACAGCCTTGGAATAATAATGTTTCACTTTCTACAGCCTAGTGCAAACAAAAAAAAAAATCATAACTGTACACCTTTAGTTAAGCTTATTAACAGCATTTCATTTTTTTTCATTTTTAATTTACTATTCTAGTTAAGCTGTATTAAGATGATGAATGTTATACTATGTTCAGCATGAGCCTAGGTACATGTAATAGTCACTTTGCTTCCTCAAATCTCCCTGAGGTCTTCACTCAGCTGTCACTTTTCAGTGAAGCCTCCCCAGCCACATTATGTAAAACTGTAGGCCCCTACCCACCTCCTCCAAACTGCCTGACATTGCCTAGCTCCTTTCCCTGATTTACTATTTCTCCTCAGACCTGAGCACCATGTGCCATGCTACATCTATTACATATTTCTATTTATACGGTTTGTTTTCACTAATACACTATATGCTCCATTGAGAGATGTTTTCGGTCTTTTCTATTGCTGAATCTTTAGTGCTTAGCACCATACCTAACACAGTAGGCATTTAATAGCTAGATATTAAATAAAAGGACAGATACCTAACAAATCTGGATTTCATATTTAAATTTTTCTTTAAGTATCTCAAACCATTTATCAGGCCATTTTCCCTCAATAAGCATCTCTTATAGTACAAACTGAGTTCTGAGATTCAGTGAACAGGGCAAAATGTTAACACAACAGGTCCTTGCATTAGTATGCTAATGTAAACAGATGACCAGCAACTTAATAATTTTTAAGTTTCCTTGAAAAAAGCAACTGTTTAAACCTTCTAAGTAAAATAATATTTGAAGGTAAATCAAGTTAAGATAAAGATGCATATTATAACCCCTAGACTAACTACCAAAAGTCATTAATTCAAAAAACAAGAGGTATAGCTAGTAAGTTAATAGTGGAGATAATATTAAAAATGTTCAATCTAAAAGAAAGCAAGAAAAGAAGAAAAATAGACAAAGAACAAAAAGAGCAGACATAAATCCAACCATACTGATAATCAACTACAATAAAAGTAAATAGTCTCAACATTCCAATTAAAGGATAAAATTGTCATAACGAATAAAATGCAAGACTCACCTACATTTTGTCTACAAGAAATACACTATAAATCTAAAGACACAGATACACTAAAGATTATTAGAGGATGGAAAGAGATACACCATGCAAATAGTAATCTTAAGGCAACTCTAGTGGCTATATTAATATCAAAGTAGATATCAAAATAAAGAATATTATCATAAGGAGGATATTTTGGCATTAACAACCATAGCTTTTTAGATTTTTTTTAAAGATACTAATTAGTATAAACAGCATCAAAACTTTCCTACTAATAGCAGAAGGAAAATCTGTTGATCATAAAAAGCAATGGTTGTCAATACCAAAGAGAATTATTTCATAATGAGCAAAGGTTCAATGCATCAAAATCAGAATTTTAAACATACATGTACCTAACAGAGCTTCAATGCGCACGAAGCAAAAACTGACAGACTTGAAAAGAGAAATAGATAAATCCACAATTACTGTTAGAGGTTCAACACTCCTCTGAGTAACCGATAGAACATACAGATAGAAAATCAGTTGGAATATAGAAGATTTGAACAACACTAACAAACAATTTCGTTTAATTGGCATGCAAAGAGCAGAGCATATATTATTTCTAAGTGCATAAAGACCATTAACCAAAACAGACCACATCCTGAGCCATAAAACAAGTCTTAACAAAGTAAGATTAGGAGCATACAGAGTACATTCTCTGTTCACAATGCAATTAAATTATAAATAAATAATAGAGAGAAATCATGAAAATCTTCCAATATTTGGAAATATGAACATCATATTCAACTTATGGATTAAAACAGAGATTACGAGTTATTTTGAACTAAATGGAAATGAATATATAAATATTTGTGAAATATAGCTAACATAGTGTTAGAGGAACACATTTGTCCGTTTACATTTAAGGTTAATATTGTTATGGGTGAATTTGATCCTACCATTTTGATACTAGCTGGACGTTTTGCCCCTTAGTTGACGCAGTTTCTTCATTGCATCAATGGCCTTTACCATTTAGTACGTTTCTGTAGTGGCTGGTACTGTTCCTTTCCATGTTTAGTGCTTCCTTCAGGAGATCTTGCAAGGCAGGCCTGGTGGTGACAGAATCTCTCAGCAATTGCTTGTCTGTAAAGTATTTTATTTCTCCTTCACTTATGAAGGTTAGTTTGGCTGGATATGAAATTCTGGGTTGAAAGTTCTTTTCTTTAAGGATGTTGAATATTGGTCCCCACTCTCTTCTGGCTTGTAGGGTTTCTGCTGAGAGATCCGCTGTGGGTCTGATGGGCTTCCCTTTATGGTAACTCGACCTTTCTCTCTGGCTGCCCTTAGCATTTTTTCCTTCATTTCAACCCTGGTGAATCTGACGATTATGTGCCTTGGGGTTGCTCTTCTTGAAGAATTATCTTTGTGGTGTTCTCTGAATTTCCTGGACTTGAATGTTGGCCTGCCTTGCTAGGTTGGGAAAGTTCTCCTGGATAATATCCTGAAGAGTGTTTTCCAGCTTGGATTCATTCTCTCTGTCACATTCAGGTACACCTATCAAAGGTAGATTACGTATTTTCACATAATTCCATATTTCTTAGCGGCTTTGTTAATTTGTTTTCGCTCTTTTTTCTCTAATCTTGCCTTCTCGCTTTGTTTCATTGAGTTGATCTTCAATCACTGATATCCTTTCTTCTGCTTGGTCGATTCAGCTACTAAAACTTGTGTATGCTTTGCAAAGTTCTCGTGCTGTGTTTTTCAACTCCATCAAGTCGTTTATGTTCTTCTCTAAGCTGGTTATTCTAGTTAGCATTTCACCTAACCTTTTTTCCAGGTTCTCAGTTTCTTTGCATTGGGTTAGAATAAGTTCTTTTAGCTTCAGGTTATTACCCACCTTCTGAAGCCTGCTTCTGTCAATTCATCAGACTCATTCTCCATCCTGCTTTGTTCCCTTGATAGTGAGGAGTTGTGATCCCTTGGAGGAGGAGGGGCATTCTGGTTTTTGGCATTTTCATCTTTTTGTGCTGGTTTCTTCCTATCTTCATGGATTTACCTACCTGTGGTCTTTGTAGTTGGTGACTTTCGAATGGGGTCTCTCAGTGGATGGCCCTTCTGTTGACGTTGAAGCTATTTTTTTCTGTTTCTTGGTTTTCCTTCTAACAGTCAGGCCTCCCTGCTGCAGGACTGCTGGAGGTCCATTCCAGACCCTGCTTGCCTGGGAATCACCCGCAGGAGCTGCTGAATAGTAAGGGTTGCTGCCTGTTCCTTCTTCTGGTATCTTCATCTCAGAAGGGGACCCACCAGATGTCAGTCAGAGTTCTCCTTTATGGGCTGCCTCTCTGGATATACAGGGCTCAGGGAGCCACTGGAGGAGGTAGTCTGTCCCTTATCAGAGCTCAAGTGCTGTGCTGGGAGCTCCATTGTTCCATTCAGAGCTACTGGGCAGGGACGTTTAAGTCTGTGGCAGCGGAACTCACAACTGCCCCTCTTCCCAGGTGCTCTGTCTCGGGAAGGTTTTTACCTAAGTCCCTGACATGCTGTTGCCTTTTTTTCAGAGATGCCCTGATCAGCAAGGAGGGAGTCTAGTCACAGTCTACCTGCAGAGGCGCTGCTGAGCTGCTGCAGGCTCTGCCCAGCAGCTGTGTAATCTTCCTTGCAGTTTTGTTTACACAGGTAAGGTCAGAACTGCCTCGGTAATGGCGAACTGCCCCGGTAATGGCGAACTGCCCCGGTAATGGGGGCAGTATTATTCCATTTTGTAATCCTAAATTGTGGTATGCTCATTAAGATACTGAATTTCACAGAGCAGACAACATAACAAAAAGCCATTAGAAAGTTGTGAAGATAAGTAGTGGTTTTTATCATCTAATGAAACATTTTGCTCTATCCACAGGAACAATGGATAGCAAAAAGCTACATATAAAATCATGAAGGTTAAAAGAAGATAAAGATATTGGTAACAGAATAAATAAAGCTAATGAGTAGTAAGTGTAAGCAAAAAAAATGCTACCAAAGTACTTCATAAAAACACATTTTTCCTTATATACATTGGAGACTGCCAGTAAGAAAGAATATTAGTAGGGCCGGGTGCAGTGGCTCACACCTATAATTCCAGCACTTTGAAAGGTCGAGGTTGGTGGATCACCTGAGGTCAGGAGTTCAAGACCAGCCTGACCAACATGTGAAACCCTGTCTCTACTAAAAATACAAAAATTAGCTGGGCGTGGTGGTGCACCTGTAATCCCAGCTACTCAGGAGGCTGATGCAGGAGAATCACTTGAACCCAGGAGGCCGATGTTGCAGTGAGCTGAGATCACCCCACTGCACTCCAGCCTGGGCAACAAAGCAAGACTCTGTCTTAAAAAACAAAACAAAACAAAAAGGGTATTAGTAACACTCTATTGTTTCCTATATTGTAGCACAATAGTGATATATGAGTTTAAAATACAAGTTCTAAGATAAGCTAACAACCAAAATATAAAAATTTTTTAAAATCAGAAGCTTAAAATGGGCAAGAAAAATGACAACCTCCTTCTTCTGAAAACCAAAACAAACCCCTTTTGTCCTTATCCAAGTTCATGTTATCATTTGGGACTGCAAAGCTTCTTTGTTTCCTTTGTTTTTTGTCTTGGTTATACATCTATGCTATTAATTATGCTGGAAATATAAAAGGTGTCTTTTAAATAAAAGTATTATGGACAATTAATATTTTCATAGTTTAAATGTAATCAGGTGAAATAAAAACTACTCACGTTTACTTTGTTTTATGAAAACACAGAAGTATTCCATATTTTATCTAGTCGTACTAACAAACAGCTATCAAAGTCTTTGTATTCAAGGATAACCAGTCTACTAATAGACAATATACAGGACAATAAATACTAACATAAAACTGTTTTTCAGTAAAAACAAAAAGTTGTTCTTTTCAGACTTTTACAGATTAAGAAGCCTGTAGCAAACAATGTAATGAAAAGGTCATTTTCATATAAAAACTGTATGTTAATCCAATAGAATTTACTTCAAATAAGCTATTTTATTAGATTACTAAGATTATACATAGGATTCAAGTCTGTGGCTGTTATCTGGAGGGACCATTATTGATTTCTGTACTTGGCTAAGAAATACTCTAAGTATTTTGATGAGAATGCCTTTTAAATAGAGGCCAATGTTAAAACTAGAGCAGCTATTGCCTCAGGACACATACATATTTAAATAAATTTAAGTCTGCAGATCAATCATATGGAAGTTTCCTACATGGTTTATACTTATTTCTTTTCTGGTTATTGTCTCTCAATCATGTCACTGCTAATTAACAATTCTATTGGTTCTGAAAGAGAATAAAACAGAGAAGAAAATTGCAAATTTATTGGTAGCAGTTGAAATTTAGGTTAGTCTAAACCAAATCTCAATCACTTAAAGAGCAATAATTATTGCATTTTAGGCACAAAGAGTCATTCTAACTATCTGCAAAATGGTACACTTACTTTTATATGAACATTACATGTACAAATAAATGTTCTTTGCATTTTTATGTGGCTTATTTTTAACAGCATTAGAGATGTCTTATGAAATACTGCTTGTATAATAAATTTGCTTAGCTAACCTTTTTTTCAGACATAGGTAAATTTCAGCCTAGACTTTGTTGAAAAAAAAAGTTTTTTGTATTTGGAACTCAATTATTACAATCCATCCTACATAGGCTAAATAAAAATGAAAGACAAAATTAGTTACTAAATACTTTCGTTTGATACATTTCTGATAAAAAGATAGTTACAAATAAATGCAATATATCCATCTTACCAATATGAGCTCTGTCAGATATAATAAGCCTTTTTTCCCAGCCTTCTAGTCCTAGAGAGAAAGGGGAAAAAGATATATTTAATTGAATATTTTGTATAACATTTTTAAAATCTTAATTTCTTTAGAAGTATGTCTAGGCTGGGCACGGTGGCTCACGCCTGTAATCCCAGAACTGCGGGAGGCCAAGGCAGGTGGATCACTTGAGGCCAGGAGTTCAAGACCCGCCTGGGAAACATGGTAAAACCCCGTCTCTACTAAAAATACAAAAATTAGCTGGGTGTGGTGGTGGGTGCATGTAATTCCAGCTACTTGGGTGGCTGAGGCAGGAGAATCACTTGAACCCAGGAGGCAGAGGTTGCAGTGAGCCAAGATCATGCCACTGCACTCCAGCATAGGCGACGGTGAGAGATGCTGTCTCAAAAAAAAAGGAATATAATGTCTAAAAGTGTTTTTTACTGAAGCAATCACGTTTGTGTCTTTTCTTCTGTATGGGAAACATCATGTCTAACAAGAGTTTTCTCACCTGTCATTCATTCCACACACAAATTCACTCACATGCTATCTTTCCAAATGTCTTGCTCTAAAATCTCCATATTCAAACCAGTCACATCCGTATAAAATACCTCTAGGAATCCAAAAAGCAAATGGTAGAAAAACATCATTTTTGCTGTGGAGGTTAGTTACCTAGCAGGGAGAAATCTGACATGAGGGAGTTAATTTTAGGAATGGCAAATAAGGGCTGGGTGAGGTGACTCACATCTGTAATCCCAGCACTTTGGGAGGCTGAGGCGGGTGGATCACCAGGCCAAGAGATCGAGACCACCCTGGGAAACATGGTGAAACCCCGTCTCTACTAAAAATACAAAAATTAGCTGGGTGTGGTGGTGTGCACCTGTAATCCCAGCTACTCGGGAGGCTGAGGCAGGAGAATCGCTGAACCCAGGAGGCAGAGACTGCAGTGAGTCGCACCACTGCACTCCAGCCTGGTGACAGAGCGAGACTCCGTCTTAAGGAAAAAAATATATACATACACACACACACACACACACACACATAAAGAAAAAAATAAACTTTTTCACTAATTCTTCTAAAGTACTGTCAATTACCGTACTTACTACAATGAATTGTAAGGAGATGTATCTATCTCCCCATTTAACTGTGGAAGCCCTAGAGTAGGGGCTGTGAGTTTTCATAGCACAGAATCTGTTATCAAATAAGTATTTTCAAAAATCATTTTTGGCTGGGAGCAATGGCCTATAATCCTAGCACTTTGGGGGACTGAGGCAGGAGGATAGCTTGAGGCCTGGAGTTTGAGACCAGCCTGGGTGACATCTCTACAAAAAAAAAATTAATTAATTAAAAAAACCTAGCCAGGCATGGTGGCACGTGCCTATGGTCCCAGCTACTTGGGAGGCTGAAGCAGGAGGCCTGCTTGAGCACAGGAGGTAGAGTCTCACTACTGTGTTCACACCACCGCCATCACCACTGCACTCCAGCATGGATGACAGAGCAAGACCATGTCTCAGGAAAAAAAAAAAAAAAGATGCTTGAATGAACAAATGAATCCAAATCAAAAATACAAAAGACAGGCCGGGCGCGGTGGCTCAAGCCTGTAATCCCAGCACTTTGGGAGGCCGAGGCAGGTGGATCACGAGGTCAAGAGATCGAGACCATCCTGGTCAACATGGTGAAACCCCGTCTCTACTAATACAAAAAAAATTAGCTGGGCATGGTGGCGCGTGCCTGTAATCCCAGCTACTCAGGAGGCTGAGGCAGGAGAATTGCCTGAACCCAGGAGGTGGAGGTTGCGGTGAGCCGAGATCACGCCATTGCACTCCAGCCTGGGTAACAAGAGTGAAACTCCGTCTCAAAAAAAAAAAAAAAAAAAATACAAAAGACAAATTGACAAGCTTTCAAAACTAATCTTTAAAAATGAAAAATTTGTTTTTACCTTAAGATTTATTTTGAAAATTTATTCCTTATAGATTAAGGAGGAGAACCTCCTCAGTAATGTGCTAAAAGGTAAACCTGCAACATTAAGCCTCCCCTGCTATGGTTGTTTTGACACACAAACATGTATTCTAAAGTTAGTTTAGGAGATATAAAAAAACAGTACCAAGAAATTCAGTAAAGTGGGTAAAGAGCAGGGTTGGATAGGGTAGAAGGAAAAAGGGAGTAGGGCAAACTTATTAAAGGAGATGAGAGGAGAAAGCAGCACAGAAGTCTCAAGTTCACCAATATAAAAATCAGAGACCAGGTCACAGGTGAAAACGCAGAAAGGAGAAAAGAGATGGTAGCAAAGACAGGGCTCTGTAAAGTCATATTTAGTGGTTAAGAACACTTGAGGACAGATGGTTACTTTTAAAACTGAACAATACTTTAACAGTAATTGAGTGTTTTAAATATGAGTTAATTCAAGGGGAAACTATACTAATGATATTCCTCAATTATGTATTACAGGTTGAGTGTCCTTTATGCCAAATACCAGAATATTTCAGATTTCAGATCTTTTGGGACTTAGGAATATTTGCGTTATCAATGAGATCTCTGGGGGGGGGCGGGACTCAAACATATACCTGAAATTCATTTATGTTTCATATACACCTTATACACACCAATTGAGGTAATTTTATACAATATTTTTAATAATTTTGTGCATGAACCAAAGTTTGTGAACCCTCCTCCTCCTTTTCCTCCTCCTTCCTCTTCTTCTGTCCTCCTCTTCCTCCTCCATCTGTGGTTGCTTAGCAACACCAACATTCTTAACTCTGAATTTATATGCTACTGACAAGTAATCATTTTCTTACGCTTATTCACGCACAAGTATTTAACAGTAAAAAATATGACATACCCTTAATACAGCGAAAAAAATGTGTTCAGGGTAACTAAGCAGCACTAGTGTATCTGTGGCAGCTGGCACACAGCAGCAATAACCAACAACGGCAGGCTTCTGGTCTCCACCTGTATTCTATATTTCATTTATTACCACAGTTGGCATGTCCAGCTAGCACACATGCCACTTTATTACCCTCTGTGGGCATGCTTGTGTGGGGGAATCTGGGCGTGCATGGAAAAGATGTGAAAGCTGAAAGGGGAGAAGGCCTTTTTTCCCTTGGAGACACTGAGGAAACTGTGTGTGTGCCCATGTTTGGACTGTGACTCACTGCATGAGGTTGGGTATGGAACTTCCCACTTGTGGTGTCATGTCTGCGTTCAAAAAGTTTCAGATTTGGGGAGCATTTTGGATTTGGATTTCAGATTTTTGTATTAGGGATGTTTAACCTGGAATTATAGTGTCAAATTCCCCTCATACCCTAAAGAGATGGACATGGTTAATGTAAACCTCTAAAAGTCCAAGACATTAATAAAGGAAGGAATCCAGGACTACTTATTTTTAAGGAGACGGGCATGGATATAGAGCATAAAAGCAGCATCTCCTTCACTTAGAAGGAGGGACCTAAACAATTCCCCTTACATCCGTGTAGTGTGGGGAAAAAAAATTCCCTTTTGCCCCTGAGTTACAGCAACCAGAGGAGATCCTCTAGATCCTCTAGAAAGCAAGATTGACTGTGCAAATTCAGGAGTTTGCTAGTTTTGCCACCCACATATTGTAATTCTAGCTACCTTAAGATAAGTTTGCAGATGACCAATGTGTAAAAAAGTCAGGACTTAACACAACAACATAAGATGTTGGTCTTTTGTTTAAAATACTGTTTATAATGAATAAAACTTAATAACTGATATTAGAAATTTGTCCTATATTAGCCTGAAATTTTAAAGTATAAGACAAACACATTGTTTGTCTGGCATAAGATCCTAATAAAACTTAACTGGTCACCAAATAGACTTATTCTTTCATACCTTTTCCTTTTTGAACATTTTTCTCTGCTTCTTCAAACAATCCAGGTAGATGAATTACCACACCATTTCCTAAAGGAAGACAAACAAATCCCAACTGCAAACATCTTTACCTTTAACACAAACATATGTAACTTACAGGACATTCTGATTTAACAGGGCGTTACCACAGAAATAATTCCAAGTTTTAAATAGGAGTATAACTTAAATACATAATGGAATATAATATAGTGAATATAAAACACTAGAATTATACTCAATACACTTTAAAATTTCTTTGAAACAAAGTGAAATATGTTTTTGAAGGAAAGTTGTTATGTAATTTTAAGCAAATGGAACATGGTCACAGTACTCGCTAGATCAATATCTTTCAAGTTGGGGAATCACGCCCTATTAATGGTCATAGATCAATTTAGTAGGTTGTGATTAGGATTTTTGAAAATTAAGAAGTAGAGCAAAAAAGATCAGATTGCATCATTTATTGTAAGTGTTCAAAATAAATTCATGAACTTCTCGTATTTCTTACTATGAGTCATAGTTGAAAGTATTTGGAAAAAAAAGTATTTGGAAAACTGATTCAATGACCTAATACTTCTTAAGATCATCAATGAACACAGATGAATGTAATCATTCCAAAAAGTATTACTGTTAAAAGACCTTACAGTGACAAAAAGTCAAAGTCAGGTATATTTCAGAAGGTATCAAGGTCCAAATTAATAAGAGATCAGTGAACCATCTGGTTAGTGAGAGACGAAATCAGTTTAGACAATAAAAAATAGATGTCATTATCAACTGGTGGGGGGGAATCTCCATGCAGTTCAGTATATATACTTACCAATGAATGCAGTCACATTTGGATTAATTATTCCACTGGGTAAGAGATGAAAATCATATTCCACAGAATCCACAACAACTGTATGGCCAGCATTATTTCCTCCCTAAAATATAAGATAGGGAAAATTGAGCCTGATGATAAACATGGCAAATAACATATCTCCTTCCAAAGTGAATTAATGACTTCCTGCCAAAAGGTCAACTTAAGAGAACCCAAATATTTGCCATGTTTACTGATTTGTTAAAGGCTTGAACAGAGTTTGGCTGTCTCCTTTCCCCACTGTAGTGCATCTGAGTGATTATCCTGAAAGAATATGGAAATTGGGAAATTCAGGTTTCTGAAAGACAGAAAATCATATTCCTTCTTAAAAGAGGAAAAAAGTGAAAAAAACACATACAGCAATTAGTCTGTCTTTGGCTATGGAGGATTATGGCAATCTAACTAACCATGTAGATATTCCATCTACACATAAAAAAATCTTTAAGATTTTTAAAAAAGAGTAATCTATCCAGTTACCCTAACTTGATGTAAATATTCATATAATTCCCATCATCCTAAGAGTGTATCAAGCAATTCTGTGACCTAAAATTTGTATTCCTATATGGACTTAACAAGAATCTCCCCCAAATATCAGTTATCCTAAGCCTCTAATTTATAAACCAGTCTGGTAGGTTTGGTTAGTGACAGATCCCTAGAACCTGCTCATCTCTGGATACAGTAATATCCTGGGTCAGAACTGCTAACACCGAGAATCATACTATAAGCCCATGGTGACATTTCTATTCTATGAAGCTTATGCATAAATAACACAATGTAAAAAGTCAAATTAAAAAAATTGGGTACAAAGGAGACTAAATATTAAGTAACTGTATAACTTTTCTAATTTATAAGGTTAAAAAACATGGAAGAAAGCACAAGTTTTCAAAATCATGTCAGCTGATTACATATATGTTTAGACGTCTATACAAGATTAACATACTTTTAAAAGCAAACTCAAGATGCATTTGCAACAAAAACTTCAGCAACATCCTGGTATAACATTAAAATACACCAATCAAAACTATATTGCCCAAGAGTGACTATTTTAGCTTGATCACGAGGCTATTTTTCTTTCATTTTTAATTTTTGTTGGTACGTAGTAGATGCTTGTATTTATGGGGTACATGAGATTTGGATACAGGCATATGAGTAATAATTATATCCAGGTAAATATGGTATCCATCACTTCAAGCATTTATCCTTTCTTTGTGTTACAATCTAATTATACTGAGTTGTTTAAAAATGTATAATAAATTACTGTTGACTGTAGTCCCCTGTTGTGCTGTCAAATACTAGATCTATTTCTATCTAACTATATTTTTATACCCATTAACCATCTCCCCACCCCACCCCCACCCCTACACCACTACCTTTCCCAGCCTTTGGTAACCATTCTTCTACTCTCTATCTCCATGAGTTCCATTGTTTTCCTCCCACAAGTGAGAATAGGTAAAGTTTGTCTTTCTGTGTTTGGCTTACTTCATGGAACATAATGACCTCCAGTTCCATCCACATTGTTGCAAATGACGGGATTTCATCCTTTTTTATGGTTGAATAGTACTCCACTTTGTTTATGTACCACGTTTTCCTTATCTGCCTGGGTAACGCTGCTAATTATTCAAGGTTCATGGGCTTTTTAGTTAGTAGGTGATGAATCCTGCCAGAACTGGGTCCTTCCCTTCGAGGTAGCAACTTCCCTTCTGGCCCAGGGTATGTCTAGAAATTTGTCCAGGAACTAGGGCCTGTGATGGGGAGCTCAGGACTCTACCCAGTGCCCTATCCTACTGTGGCTGGTATCCAACTGCAAGACAAAATCCTCCTTACTCTTCCCTCTCCTCTCAAGTGGAGGGGAGGAGCCTCTCCTGAAGCTGCATACTGTGCTGCCTGGGGTAGGGGGAACTCAAGCACTCCCTTGGCTGGTGTCTCACTAGGTCACTGGCTCCAAGTCCAGCACACCACCAGGATTTGCCCAAGAACTGTAGTCTTTGTGGCCCAGATTATCTTCCAAATTTATTTAGGACCCCAGAGCACTTTAGCCTGTGGTGGCTAGGCTTACTGGAACTCAGGTTCTGACCACTAGGATGGGCAATTCCCCTCTGGCTAGGGCTGGTCTAAATGCTCCCTCTGTGGGTACTGGTAAGTTCTGTAGTGTTGCTTTCTGTTGTGACAAGGGCAGCACCAATACCTATTTCCATGGTGTTCTGCACTGTATAAAGCAAAGAACTCTTTGAAGACTAATGTATGGCATACGCTTAAAAAAAAAACAAACTTGGCAGTGTTAGGCTAAAGCCTATAAGACACACTTTGGCAAGGCACAGGAAGACAGAAACAAATGCTGAGCAACACCTTCAAGTGATACCAAAAAGGGAACAGGGGTATTATTTTTTACTATTTATTTTTTAATAGGAAATTCCTGCAAGTGATACAGACACCAAATGGCACAGAAGTATGCACAGTAAAATGTAAAGACTTTCTCATACCATTGCTATAAGGCAACCAGTTAGCACAAGTTTTTGGTGTCCTTCCTGAGGTGATTTATGCAGATAAGACATATATACTGTTTTATTTTACATATACAATAGTAACAAACTATATACATGTGGACAGCTTGCTTTTTATACCTAACAAATTTTAGTACTTCTCTAACCTTGCAAACAGATTCATCTCATTCTTTGAACAGCTGTATTGTATCCTTTTGTATATGTATCTATATAATAACTTATTATACTGGTCCCATAATGAGAGGCATTCAGATTGTTTCCAATGTCTTTCTATTATAAACAATCTTGCAAAATAAATAAACTCCCTGGTATAAATTATTTCACACTTGTGCAATTTCATCATCAATTCTGATAGAATCCTAGGACATTATTATACACCAAAAGGACACTATTTATCTTAGTCTTTAAAAAAGAACTCATAGGGTAATTCTTGCCTGTATTTCAGTTCCTCTTATTACAAATAAGCTAAGTTTAATAAATTTGTACTAAGTTGTTATGAAATATTTGATAATTTTGAGACAAACAACAAATGAGGTATTATTATCAAAGCCAGACCAGGTTTTTTTTAGAGATGGGGTCTTATGATATTGCCCAAGCCGGCCTTGAATTCCTGGGCTCAAGTGATCCTCCTGTCTCAGCCTCCTGAGTACCTGAGACTACATGTCCATGCCACCCTGCCTAAAAATTCATCATTTGCTCAAGGTTAAGAACAAACTATCTTACTCTAATTTTTGGAGTAGATCCTTAAAGTAAGCCTCCTAATTTATACAAAATTACTTTTATAGATACACTAATATAATCATTTGATAAAACAGTTGTTATTGGTAGTGAATGACAATGTTCTTATTGTGTAACAAAAGCTTCCTCTTAGCTAATATTTTACCAAGACAGGTAGTAATGATGGAATTAACCATAATAAAGAGATGAAGGCTCACACACACACAAACACACACACACACTCCCCCCACTACACACACACTCTCTCTCTCCCTCCCTCTCTCTCTCTTCGGCAGATGATGTGATGGATGACTGGCTTAAGTTTGTCCAAGTTTATCAGTAGCTCAGGCTGCAAAGTTCAGCAGTAAAAGACTTAAAGTCATACATTGGTACAAAGTTTGCTCACTCGTTAAATATTAGTTATTAAAAAATACCAACATTTTTCAATAACCAATATTACATTAAGGATTATTATATGGTTTAAATATTTAAATTGTTTAGCTGAGTGTTGAAATATGGCTAAATATATCCAGAAAAATCCTAGGATTATCCTACGTAGGATTTAGGGGAAAAAACATAAGTGTTTATTTATATTTGGTCACCAGTGCGCTGTGGGGCAGCTTGGGTATAACTTTTAATCTTGAAACACACACTATGCAGAAGGGTCCTGAGGTAAACTGAGAAGGGGCTACTCATAAGGAGTATCTTGATGAGGTAATCTTTATATGAAACAAGTTTTAGCATGCTATATTTTATAAAATACAACAAATAAAGCTTCAAATTTGAAGTCCCCATTTAGATGCTAATCTAAAATATTTAGATTACGTAAATATGCAAAATTCACCTTGGGAGCTCAGGCAACTGTCCTCAAACAGAGATTATACTGGTCCAAGGAGAGGTCACATATTAGCAGATGCAAAACAAGGAATTTAAAATATGAGCACCATCACCAAAAACAGTTTCAAATATGAGCACCCCCTCAGTCTCCCAGCTACATATTATAAACAGCAGATGGAGCTGCTTCCTACATGGGCCCATGGGCAACTCTATGTAGTATGTGCCAGCACTATGGCCGCTACTTAGGAGAATCATGAAACATTATTAAATAAATGATGGCACTAAATAAATGATGGGAGATATTTTATTATCATATAGTACTAAATAAATGATAGGAGATATTTTGTTTTTGTTGTTCTACTTCTAATGGAGACATCCCATTTCCTTCTCAATTCAAGTTTTCCACAAACCAAACTTGATAATGGTTATTCCCTATAAAAATATTAATCTTATAATCACATTAACAGTTACACATAACTACCGCCTGCTTCTCTGCTAAACTCCCATAATGATCCCAGTCACTCTTGTTGCATTTAATACTTTTAATTATCATAGCTGTATGTTCTATATTACTTAACAAAAAGATAGAATACAATCAATTACTAAAGGGCTACGGAATCTCAACATTGTTTTTGGATCAGTTAAATCAATAGAGAAAACATTTAGTAATAATTCCCAGATATAAGTTAACTTTTTTCCCTAGAAGTAAGTCATATTTCTGAGTTGGTAAAACGCTTTTCTGAACATACACTTCAGTATCTGGCACAGTTAACCAAATGTCTGCCCATTTTTGTGTAGCTTTTATACGGTACAGATTTCACTGACGTCATCCTTGCATCTAAGTATTAAAAACATTTGACATTGTTCTTCGCAGTCCTCAGACACCCCTGCGAAACAGGTGGTATTGACTCCATTCCACAGATGGGGTGGCCTAGGCATGGAAAGGTTTAGTGGCTCCTCATAAACCACATGGCAGGTGGCAGAGTGGCTCTCTGGTCATGCACTGACACCACCTTCACACTTTTATCAGTGCCACCACAACATCGCACAACAGGCTCTCACGTTGAGGCCAATTTTTGAACCATTTTTAATCCCGAAATATACTCCTCCACCAACACCCCAAGAAACAAAAAGCAGCATGAGTCCACAAGTGGCTGTGTGTTACATGGCAGGTTTCTTTGAGGAAAAACATAAGCTTATAATGCCTTACATGATGTTCTTCTTGTATTAAATACCAAGAATAAATACACATTAATTTTATTAAGGTGAACAATAAATATATGAAAGAAAATTCAGTTAGTTCCCATTGCAGTCACAAAACAGTCCCTAATACAGTATATATTTTACCAATTTTCTTTGACTGTTACTCTTACATTAAGATTAAATACAAAGAAAATATTAAGTAAGCTTCTTCACCACGAAAAAATGTACCTCATCACAGAGCGATGAAATAAACTGGAACATCATGATAGAAACAAAAAGCAGGATTAAAATTCTATGTTCTCAAAGCTGAAAAGCAAAGTTTCTGATGTATGCTTTTAGTTTTTGCAATCAATACACAGCTAATTTTCATTATTTAATTAAGGTTAAAATAATAAAAACCAATTTAACTCAATATTTTCTTCCAGAAAAGCACTACGGGTCTATAGTATATTAGACTATTGGAAAACAATTTACAAATAAGAACAATCCAGAACAAATGTTTCCTCATACCTTATTTTCCTGTACGAAATTAACTCCAGGTTAGCTTTTGTATGTTCGGTCCCTCTTTTTTCCCTTACTCTGCAAACATAGGAATCATCCCCCAGCCACAGTGTGATCCAGGCCCGGAAACGTGTTCCAGCCTGAGCCAGTCAGCAACTCTCCCTTGGGAATCTGAATCTGAGTATTGAGGAGGAAAGCGGTTAGCAGTCTGAGATGCCTGTCACCAATGGGAAGCATCCTAAAGAAAAAGGCTGTCAGTTGTAGTTGCTGAGATTCCAGGAGCAGCCTTCATCTCAGGCCACCATCCTGCTCTTCCTTTACACAAATCCCCACCTTGTTTAAGATAGTTTCTTTCCACTGCTTGCAAACAAAGAACACAAATGATTCACAAAACATATTACAGCATAGTATATACACACCTTGCTGAGTTTACATCTTGTACTAGTGAAACTGAATATTAAAATGATTAATTGCTAGATATTAATAACATTTTATGCTGTCAAGGACAAAAAAGCATTACCGCAGGATATAGGAATGATATAACAGTATTTAGTTATTTTGTAACTGTTCTCAGTTTTTCCATGCATTCCTTTTCTTCCTAATTTGATGTTAAGTTTAAGGAAGTGGGAAGACAAGTGCTTTGAATTTTCTTTCCATGACTCCTCAAAACCAGAGGCTGTCAAGCCCAATTATAGAATAAAATTTTGGATCAGGAAATGCTAACATGTGTAAGTTTCTAGCTAAGAAGCTCCAAAGGTCCAGGGGAGGGTAAAGACTGTGAGACCCGTGTCTCCTCCTTTTTTTAATTGGAAAGGAATTAAATGATATTAGTCTACAAAAGTGACTTTTGATCCTTAATTTGGTTTTGCTACTGGGCCTTCTCCTTCCCCATATCACTCCTTTCTTCACTCCCCCAAGTGCATTCCTGCTGTGGTAGAGAGAAGAAAGCAGTGAAGGATCCTCAGTGTTGTAAATCTGAAACAATGGTCTCTTTTCCAGAGTACAGGCCCAAGCGTTAAGGGCTAATAATTTCATGCACATAGCCCAGAGGCATTTTTCAGGCCACTTAGTTAGGCATTTGTGTCTTATCTTTGTCCTTTTGCTTTGAGAACACGAACACCGTACAGTAATCACAGAGCTCAAAATGAACATCAGGAAGTCAGTGACCACTATGGATTACAACAGAGAGCAGCAATGTCTCAGATCCCATGCCCCTGAACTATTCCAGCAACCAAAAAAGGGTTGCTACTTTTTGTCCAGTCTTCAAGTTTCTTAGGAGCCTAACATCGTTAACGAGTCAATGCTTATTACCTATGCTGCTTTCAGGGTAAAGACTCTAAGACCTGTGTCTCCACCTTTCCAGATAAAACATGTTAGCATTCACCAAAAAGTAAGCACTTACTAATCCACAGCAATAAAGTAATTATAAACAAAGATGATTGTTCTTTCACGAAAGCATTCACATAACTGCAATTAGCTTATGATTCCAAAGTAGAGCAGGTTAAGTTACTACGAGTAAGCTGATCAAATTTAACTATTCAGCAGTAACCAGACACACTAGATAGGAAGAGAAAAAAATATACAGGGTATCTGAATTTCTTTTTAGCAAACATATCCAAGTGCACTGCTCAGTTATCCATTAAAAGTTTAAAGATATCCATTTTACCTTGCATGCTTATAGTTACCTTCCAGTTTCATACACACATAAATGTCACAAATGATAAAAACCTCAGATACCTTATATTTTAGACCTTTTATTACCATTATGAAATAACTTCTCACAATGAAAGTGGAAAGAGGTGTTGTCTGGGAAGATCTTAGGTTCCTAATTAAGAAGCTTTAGACTCTGGGTACCAAACTCTAATATTTGTTCACACTCACTAAACCAGAGTCATAGATGACAGCATTAAGACATGCAACCAAAAATGTATAAACCAATCACATCACAGAGCTCTTTGTAAACGTTTGATAAAAAATCACCTAATTACATTCATGAAAGTATTTTCTTAAAAACACACTGAAATTTAACCATAGATCTCAAGTCAAAAAAGTTTTCTCGTTAATAAAATCCTTCAAAGAAGATGTTAAAACTTAATATAGACAAAAATCTCATTTTCAGAACTCTCATGGAGCCTCTTTTTAAAAAAGAATTTTATTATATGACTCAAATATAAATTTTGGTTCAATGTAAAGAACTGTCCCATCCCAGAGCAGCCACAGGAACTCCCCTTCATTTATTATTCTTTTCATTGCTTTCAGCAGCCAATACTAAATGCCAACGTCTCTTTCTCTGTTTATAAAAGTATTATAATAGTCACCAATTTTAATTTATCAATATGTAGCCCATCCACACTCATCTTTGGTGTCAACATCTGATATAGTCCCTGAGAGATAAGATAGCTGGATTCATATCCAGTTACAGCAAGTAAGCTATTAAGTACATATCAATTTACTGGTTCATTCTAGATTTGCTCTAGGCAACAGTTTTTCCTAGAGATACTTGAAAATATTCAACAAACCCATTCATTCCCACCAAAGTTAAAGAAACAGAATAATTTTGATCAGACACCACTGAGATGGTGATGTCTGATATATTTTAAAACTCATGCCTCAAAAGTAGAACTGACAGGATACTATATTTACTAACTGCAATAGCAACTTGGGAAATCCTCATTGACTGAACCTTGAGATTTACTGTGTCAGCAGAGAAAAACTAGTTACTAGAACTCTACATGTTGAGGAGATACATGATACAAATATCAGTTACCTGTTTTCTCCTAGAAACAAGAAATAAGATTTTAATATAATAAACAAAGCCTTTGAACATAATGGTACAATGTTAAAAATTCCAGCTAAATACTAAATAACAAATGTTAATCCAAGGAATACTAGGAATTCCACCTTAAATTTATGCCACCAGTCAATTAAATTGTCCAGAGAGATGTTAAAACAATTACAGGAAAGGGTCACTATTACTGATTTCAAATAAATTTCTAGGAGTGATCTTGCCACCCAGAATATATTTGTTGAGTCTTTCTCTTCTGCTTCATATAGTATTAGGTGCTACAGAATAAAACAAAAAAAGAGTAAGTCCCCCTTTTGAGAAAATTCACGTTCTAGTAGAAAAAGCACAGTAACCAAGCAGAACAAGATTTAACCAAGTATAGCATAACAGACATTGGTAAATACTTATGTACTAGGGAAATGATATAAAAAGAATCAGAAAACAGAAACAGCAATTGTTATAAACCTGGAAGAATGGCTTACCTTAAATGCTAATTACCTACTATCTTTCAAATTATGGGAAGAAGTCTGGCAGATCATTTTACTTGTACAAGGTCAAGGCATTAAATAACACTAACGTTATTTTCTTTTAAATTATCTTTCACCTTTTCTATTTCAAGGAGAAAGTCTCAGTTTGCTGCTGGTATGTCTTTTATGCTTCTTTATCACTTACTAATAGTGGTTTCAGATCTTCAGCAGATACTCGTATCTAGCTAGAAATTAGTAATATTTTTTCAGTGTGTTTATTTTTATAGCAAGCGTTTATAAACACATATTAAGTGATGGGGTGTACTTTCCCTTATAATTAATTTTAGTCATTATTTTCTCTTTTTATTGACTTTAAAGCCTTGGCGAGAAAACACAGGGAAGCCTTTCCTGATCGCAGGCAACTTCATGTGTGTCATTATAACCAAGACCACCAAACTTACTTTCTTCAAGAACAATAAATAAGCCTTTACTTAAAGCCTGGTATAAACTACTATAGTTAAGAAGCTTCATTAGTTTCTACACAGCAAAATAAAGAAAAAAAAGCACCGTATTTTACTTTAAGAGAATTTGGGGAAAAAAACAGTATTAGGCTTCCTAAAAAAACTACTTTTGCGGTGCCAGAAAGGGACCTTTTTGGTCCCATACTTTAACCTCTTGAAAAACTGATAGAGTACCTTTCCCCGTCCCTACCTTCTCAATACTTCTTTACACAGCAGTTGTCTGCCAGACTGTGAGCTCCTTGTGGGGCAGAATCCCTGCCTTTTTCAGATTTTTGACTCCCAGGCTAAGTGATCCCTTGCAGTTACTCACTATGTGTTTACCAGATGAATGACCTGTACCAGGGTTGGGCCTCCATTTAATTCTTCTCTCTTCTTCTTAAAAGAAATATTTATTTAAAATTAAGGCATCAGTAGTGGTTGTCCTTTGATGCAAGTCCTACATATTTATGGATCTGGGGAACCTACCAAGTTATAAATAACTCCTCATAAATCCTGAATCTGAACAACACAGGTCTTAAGCGCTCTAACAGTGAAAACGCCATAAGGTTTGCATCTATTGTTTCCAAAAAGGCATTTTATATGTTAAAATATATCATTAAATACAATGCCAGTTTTTCTTTGGGAGAAAGTCCTTATGATTCTACTGGTGAAATACGGATACGTTATGTTACATCACTTCTGGAGAAACAGTGCTGAATAAAATTTGAGGTCATGACATCAATATGGCAGAATATATTAAACTCTAACAAAGGAAATATTTTCACTAACACACAAAACTTAAGACATCAAACAAGGCAATCCAAGCTCACAATGTCTTACTGTTGATTTTTTCCAACTCTCTATACACGCTCAGTAAGAACTTCAACATTCCAATTTTATAACCTAGGGGAACTTCATTAAGTAGACGCCAGCTTACTAGGGGTAACCAAATAATACAAAGTTACCAAGGTAAATCACAAAAGATTTAATGCTTAAATCTATTCATTACTCATCTGCTTTTTGCTAACAAGACAAAGAATCCTAATGATACACTGTTAAAAGGCACTAGAAAAACATAAGGATTCTATAAGGTAGTCAAATTAAAAATATACAGATGAGGAAAGTCTGACTAACAAGGCCCCTCATTCGTTTCTCCACTATCTTCAGCTCAAATTTTAAAGCCAAACTTAGCTCCTTCTCAATCAACTTAGCTCCTTCTCAATCACTTCTCTAGACTTTCCAAGGGCATCAGATCAGTTTGGTCCACAACTTAACCTCTTTCAAGACTACTTTCTCAGTAAGATTAGTAACACTTTCTCCAATCTACAAACTACTTCTAATATTTGACAGAATATTAAAATGGAGGATCCTTTAGAATAAATGCCATAATGGTTGTGTTCTCCAAACCTTCTTACAACCCACAGTGTAGCTCAACCTGAGCTATTTCCACATAAAGATGTCAAAATGTCAGTGAGGGAGACACACAGGCCTCAGCCTCTCTCCCCTTCCAGACAGCAAGAAAGTTGGGTATTCTGATTTGTCTTTCCCCACAGCATGACCAGATCTGAATTTAAGACAAAAGGAAGGTAAAGGCTGGGTTTCTGGAGTATTTCCTAAGGCAGTGTGGGGCAGGAATTTAATGGCAACAGCCTCTGGAGTGCCAAGGTACAGTGAGAGTGTGGCCAGACGGGTGGAGAAACAAGAGGTTGGAAGAGAAGGAGGAAGAGGGGGTTGTGATAGTTTCCTAAGAGTCAATTCGTGCAACAGCTATTTCAGAATGGGCAGGGTGGATGTCTGCATGAAAACAAGGTAAGTCAGAAAATATTTGCAGTATTTGTATTTAACTTTTTATATACCTATGATTTCATGGTATTCAAGGGGGCCTATAATTTATTAGAACATATACAGCATGGCGCCATCATATCATGCCATGTATGTTCAAAACAAATATTCTTGCAACCTAAACAAATAGTAGTTAACTTCAAATATTACATTATACTTTGTTTTGAACGTGGTCATTGCTCATCTACTTAGAATTCTGAAACTGGAGAGTTGTCTGAGAGCCTTTACAAAGGCGTACCCTGTGTGCTGCTTCAAAGGAAACGCAAATAGGAAGAAAGCCTCCACTGAAAACCACGTGTCTCCCGTTAGAAGTACATTACCACCTCGTTTTCTGAAAGTTCACTTTCGATGTCACCGTAACAATGCAAATATTTATTTCCAAATACTCAATTGGACATCCATGTATTTACTTCCCTCACTTTTTTGAACAGAGAAGGGATTCCCTCCTCTGGGACCAACTAGTAAAAGTAATTTTTCCTTAACATTCATTGACGGAGTACATCATAAAAACAAAAACAAGAAACTCAGGGCCCTAAAACAACAATCCAAAGCCCAGAGGTGGGTGTGTTTGGATGTCAACAAAGTGGACCAGAGGAAGCAAAGCACAGCGAGCCAAGGGCCTGCAGGCGAAGCGGATCGGTGAGTCTGGATTTCAGGACATCTCAGAACAATCCACTCCCACTGGACTGCCCTGGGGGGTGGGTGTGGGGGTTCGGCCGCCGCGCCGGGTCTCCGCCCGAAGTCGGAAGAGCTGGGAGCAGGCCTCGGGCGGTAGCTCCTCAAACTCGGACCGCATCCCACCTCCACCCTGGCCTCAGTCTCGGGCCGAGCACCGGTCCCCAGATGCAAAACTGCAACTCCCCGGGCACCGCGCATCCCTCGAAGGCTCCCTGCCAGCCCACCTTTCCCTCCAGAGCCACCCCACGCTTCACCCGCGGCTCCACGTCAGGGGTCCCCGACCTCCCGCCATTTCTCCACGTCGCTGCAGGTCAGGACAGGAGGACAGAGCCTCAAGGTGACACCTCATTTTGGCCAGCGGATGCGGGTTCTGGGTCCGAGTCCCTGGGCACCGGCAGCCAGGCAGCCCGAGCTCCCGGGCCCGGCTTCCCGCGAGAGCCCGTCGCCTCACCTGGCAGCGGCACACGATGTCGGCGTCCTGCGCCAGCAGATCCACCACCTTCCCTTTGCCTTCGTCGCCCCACTGCGCACCGAGCACCACCGTCACCCGGTTTCCTCCGGGCCGCGCCCTGGGGCGGCCGCAATCGCCGTTGGGCAGGGAGGATGCCGCCGGGTAGGTCTCGGCCAACGCCATGGCTCCAGTGACGCGAGGAGAGCCCGGAGGAGACGCGGCCGGCGACGAGCGAGCGAACTCAACTGCTCAACGACCGCCAGCCACATGCGGAGGAAGAAGGAGCCAGAGGCCGGCCCCGCCCCCGCCCCCGCCCCGCCGGGCCGCCACCCTCCAGCCAGTCCCCGCCCCGCTCTCCGCCACAGCCCGCTCAAGGGGGGACCAAGACTGCCCCGCGCAGGCCGGCCTCGGCAGCACTGCCCGCTGGAAGAGGCCCTGGTGGCGGCAACGGCCGCCGCCCGGGACGAGGCCTCGCCCCTTCCGCGACCTGGCCCGCCACTCCAGTGCGAACCGCGCGAGCGGAAAAGGTCAGGGGCGGGGCTTCGAGAGAGCTTCTCCTTCAGCACCCCGCCTACCGCTCTACCTCTCGCTTTCAAACTGGAGAGGCGCGGAGGGCGTGTGCAGCGTCGGACTGCAACTCCCAGCATGCAACGCTCTGGGCTGCGGCGGCATATTCTGGGGTTACTGTGTCTGCCATCTGTAGGTTTGTCTGAAAGGGTTTTGTATTTTTTTGTTTTTTTAAGATTTGTCTTTATTAAGGATTGAGCGTGTTCAAAATGGAGTGAGCGTGTTCAAAATGCAAAGTGTGGAATTTCGCAGTACAAACAGCGTAAAATCGAACATGTAAGTGTAGAATTGGAAATTAAAGGTCTGGAAGTAACAGAGATGGGGATAGGGACCAAAAAAGACAAAATTCAAAAGTAAGGCGATAAAGTAAAGGACATGAGACCTGAAATCGATAGCAAGTAAAGTCCTAATCCTTCTCATTTTACACAATAGTAACAAAGGCTCAGAGAGGAGTGGATTACCTATATCATACAGTACGTATATGCAGATACTGTCATGCACTCGTTTTTGGTTTTTGTTTTTTGTTTTTAAGACACAGTCTCATTCTATTGCTCAGGCTGGAGTGCAGTGGTGCAGTCTCCGCTCACTGCAACCTCTGCCTCCTGGGTTCAAGTGATTCTCCTGTGCCACCACGCCCAGCTAATTTTTGTATTTTTAGTAGAGATGGGGTTTCACCATGTTGGCCAGGCTGATCTCAGGTGATCCACCTGCCTCAGCCTCCCAAAGTGTTGGGATTACAGACGTGAGCCTCCTCGAGGCTGGTTGCGTTTTTTTAAATATCCACTACCATACAAGGTAGGTGATTCGTCATTATCCTTATCTTACAGGATTTAAAAGCTAGCTAACTTGCCCTAGTGAGGCTTGAATTGGTACCTTGATAATCTGAGTCCAGAGCCCATGTTCTTCCTGTAGATTCCACTCTCTCTTAGTTACAATTTGTAACTCGATTCTGGTGTATACTTACTGTTTATCTAATGCCCTTTGGACTCCAGCACAAATTAACTATAATGTTTAATTCTGATAAAAGGGGCTTCGAAAAAAAGTGGAAATAGAATCACACTAATTTATTGTCTCCCAAATCACCTGTACATACTGTGTGTTCACTAATGGTCCCTAAAACACACTTTAGTATTTTATTTCTAGGCAATGAGTTAAGTCAGTAAACATTGAGAATCTGCTATTAACTAAGTGTCCTGGGCACTGATAACATAGGAGGAATAAAGATACAATTGCAGCCCTCAAGTATTCAAATTATTTGGTCTACTGATTAGTAAACAAATTAATTATAATACTATGTGATAATTGGTGTCTATCTTGGCTTTATTACAAGATCACAAACTTTTTGGAAACAAGAATGCCATCTATTTCTTTCTACTCAAATCCCCAAGGTGGTGCTGGTCAGATAGATGATATGAATAAGCACACGTTACTAGTAATTTCTGTTCAGTTTTTAAAAATCATTTATGGGAGACTGATTTGAGTAATAACAGAACTCTGTTTTCCTGCAGAGCCAGCTCTGCGTGAATTACTGTTTTTCTATTGCAATTCCCCTGTCTTGATGAATTGGCTCTGTCTAGGCAGCAGGCAAGGTGAATCCCTTGGGCAGTTACAAATTTGAGGGCTCATTGGGGATTGCCCTTGTGGCTACCTGATGGTGGTTCAGTGGCCCCCTTCCAGCGATGGAGCCAGAAGCCAGTCCAAGCAGCCACCCAGTTCTCTTGGACTCCGGGCTGACTCTGGTACTCTACTGGCAGAGCGCTGCCAACCCAATATGCATGGATTTAATTGCAATGGAGAAATAGTCTTCAGGAGACTATGTCTCTTAACTGTCTCTTAAGAAATAGTCTCTTAACTGTAACCCTATCACAAGGTGTCTGTCTGTAGCCCCATTGAGAGGTGTCTGGATTGGTGAGTATCCTAGGCACTGCCAACGCCTCCTTTCTGCCGACTGATTCTGTAGCCCTCTGGTGGGGTATCTGTAGCCCCATTGCAGGGTGTCTGTTCGGCTCCTGGGGATCTTGCTTGGCTCTTTCTAACTAGTAGGAAGAGTCCTGGTTTGGGAGACTTCTCAATCAGGAAGATTTCAAGGTTTCTCATAAGGAGAATAGGAGTATAGTTTGGAAGGGATACTCCTGGAGTTCTTGGTTAGGGATCTGATTTGGAAGGCCTTCTGTCCTCTCGTCTTTGTGTGTGTTTGTATATGTGGAAGGGATCTCAGAAGGGGTTGTGGATGGAAGTCCAGCAGGCCTAACTCAGAGAACCCCCCTTACTTGTCTAGTCACATTCGATGAGGCCTAGAGAAGGCTCAACAGGCCTGTCTCTTGGGGTGACTATCTGCTCTTTGCCTTGCCCAGAGACCCCATTATGAATTACCATTCAGAGGTCATCCCTCCTCACCTGGAGTGGATCAAAGACAACAGGGACCAACAAGAAAAAGTTTGAGCTTTGCCAGCGTGATACTGGGTACTGAACGCGGTGACTAATGTTTGTTTTATTATGTGTGTTTTTCTGGGATGAAAAATGTTAATTCGGTTTCCCATGCAGCCCATTAGGCAGCATCTTGCAAATTAAGAATCTTGTCTATGGTTCCCTAAAACAGTAAAGGGTAATTTTCTCTTGTAAAGTGGCTTGAACTCTACAGCTATAGCACAAGCAAGCAGGATCATCAAAAGCCACTCCATTCTTTTGGAAGCTGCAGAGAAAGGGAACCCGGAAACCTAGTATGCCGGCAAAAAGGGTAAGAAATTCTTAACAGCCAAGATTCTGGTTTCTCTCTCTCTTTCTCAGTAAATAGTAAACTATTTGTCTCCTCTGCAAGGGTTTGATTAATAGCAAAAAGGATTTGTGAGACTAGTCTTAGGCTGTAGCAGATCTGGTGTAGTTTGTGCTAAGAGTTTGTCTTTCTGTGTTCTGCAATGGAGAGATGGGTATCACAGGCTGTACCGTGGGTTTAGACCCCTGTAAACCTGCTTCTCAAGCCAGCTCGGCTGGTCATTTACAAACTTTGCTACGGGTCCCTGAAGCCAATACTGTACGAAATTTTTATGTCTTGTTTTGTGTCCTAAAGAGCTTAACTGTGTGACTATGTGGGGATACTTTCTCTCGGTTTCCACCAACTAGAAGACAGGAATTTGGGGATTCATGTCATAGTTAGTGCTAAAATTGGCTTCTGTAGGCTCCTTCTGGGAAGAACAATAGAAACTCTCAATACTGTAACTCAGTAGCTAAGGCTTTGCCTTTTGACAGTGGGGGTCTGGGTTCTATTCTTGGCTTCTGGAATGATTCCCTTCTGGTTTTTTATTTATATAACTTTGCCATGTATTGATGTTCCTACCCCCAAGCCCCATGGATAGCTTCTGATTTCCTGTCTTGAATTTTCCTTTCTCTAAACTACCCTGCGAGGAGATTCTTTTTTTTTTTGAGATGGAGTTTCGCTCTTGATGCCCCGTCTGGAATGCAATGGTGTGATCTTGGCTCACCACAACCTCCACCTCCTGGATTCAAGTGATTCTCCTGCCTCAGCCTCCCGAGTAGCTGGGATTACAGACATATGCCACCATGCCCAGCTAATTATATATTTTTAGTAGAGATGGGGTTTCTCCATGTTGGTCAGGCTGGTCTTGAACTCCTGACCTCAGGTGATCCACCTGACTTGGCCTCCCAAAGTGCTGGGATTACAGAAGTGAGCCACCACACCAGGCCCAGGGGAGATTCTAAATCTTTAAAAAAAAAAAAGAAAGAAAAGAAAAAGAAACTGCTTACCATCTCTTTAAGACACCTGTGTGTCTGTGGCTAAGTTATAACCTTACTTAAAACTTACTAATTTCATGTGGGAAGTTACCTGTGATAGAATTCAAAAACCAAAAATATTGGCCGCTTGGTGTGGTAAAGTTGGGTAATAAAAAAAAAGTTTTAGGAATTTTTTAAAGAGCACTATGGTTAAAAGTCAGCTTAATTAAAAGTGGATGAACAAGCTATAGGTATATTTAAAAGGCCTTTATGGTTCTCTTCTCTTGGATCTTGTTTTTCTGGAAAAAGGTCTTTTTTCCTTCTCAGTCAACTGAATATTTTTCTCCACAGACAAAAAGTCTTTCCAATCTTAATGCACACACAAGAGGCCCTGAGATGACATCTGGCAGCCTGGGACTCCTTGGGATAAACAGGAGGCACCCCAGACCCTGTTTTGGAAAAAGCTCTGTTTTCCTCATGAAACTGCAGGAATTAAAAGCAGATAGCTCCCTCTCAAAATCAAAAACTCTGTTCTGTTTTGCATTACGTTATCTGACAGTTTTGAGTTTTAGGGGTATCAGAAATTACTTCTCATTATGAGAGAGTTTGGTGTGTAATAACTAGATAGGAAATATACTTTAGGGAATGGCTAATAGTTATGGAGGCAGACTTGACTCTTTGCGCACTTGGATCAGAGAAGCATGCTTTGGCCACCTGGAAGATATGGAAACATCCCCACCCCCCACTGAGAGAGGAGACTGCCATTGGGGATGGTCTAATTACAAATGAACTGATTGGCTTTGGGTTGCCTTGCAATGAAAGGCACAGTCAGTAGAAGCACTGCACTGTCTTCTCTCGAAGTATTTCCCTCCTTTTGGAATCCAGGATGCAGTATAAAATGGCACCCTTAATTTTGGGAATCTGTCTTTGCCTTCAGCTGCTTATTTGCTGTTTATTTGGCCCTAGAAATACATGCTTTCCTAGCCCTGTTCCTCCAACCGCTCCACCCTGAAGCCAGTCATCCAATTAAGAAACTGGCAAATGAAAAATATTATAAGTGTTGAATCTTCTGTCTGAATATATATGTGTTTTGTGTGTGTGTGTGTGTGTGTGTTTATATACAACAGAGCTCTGATTAATTGGCTTTAAAAAAATGAGCACTTGCATCACATATTTTGTCAGAAAAACAAACTTTAATGCCTTTTTATTCACATGACTTTAGTAAT
This sequence comes from Aotus nancymaae, assembly GCF_030222135.1. Taxonomy (NCBI): domain Eukaryota; kingdom Metazoa; phylum Chordata; class Mammalia; order Primates; family Aotidae; genus Aotus; species Aotus nancymaae. The sequence continues at coordinate 28,607,070 of NW_026988445.1, forward strand.
CTTTTGGAAATAAAAGACAGTTTTAAAGATTATTGGTAAAATAAAATATCTTGAAAATGTAGACATTTGCTCTAAATTAAGGTCGGATATCAGATTTGCTAAATGCTTTAAAGTCAAACTGTTTCCTTAACTTTTGAACATCGTTGGATGTACTTACTTTGGAGCATTATAGATAAGGCCTGGGGACATATGGAGAGCCATGCCCACTAGCTATGCTGAAAAGAGTCAGGCTTTATCTTCACTTCTGTCTAATGACCTAGGCTCCACCCCTAGCATATAATTAAACTCACTCACTTAGCAGGTTTTTCACTAAAAATGAAAGTTGCTAAGAGTTAACATTGTAACCTGAAATTGAGATTGCTGGAGAAACAGTTTTACATACAAGGTGTGTAGGAAATGTGTTTCTGGTAAAAGATTATAAGAAGGCATAAGCATATGGCTTTTGTTAAAGGAAATATAATTTTGTCTAGTTCAGAGGGTTTTAAAGATGTCTTAACCTAAAAGTGTAAGGTAACAAAACTTAAAGCAAAGAGAAAAGCGTTTGTAAATGGTTGATCTTGTAAAAAATTCTGTGGGTATGAACAAGTTGGCTAAGATCTAAAAGAAATTATTTAGCTTTTTTCTGTAGATTAAAACATTAAAATCATACTTAATGTGGGGCCAGAATCTGGGCCCGTGTGTCCGAATAACAGGGTTACCTTAGAAAACCGATCTGCTCCTTGATGGAAAATTGCAAAGGGTTCTAAAAAGTTTATGAAAATCTTACCTTATAGTCAAACTAATTAAAACTGGATAGAGATATAAAATTTTATTTAAAAAACTAGCTTTAACATTAAAGATGCACTAGTGCAAACATGAAATTGGTTTTCTCTTTTGGTAACAATTTTTATGTAACATTAAAAGATAATGAAAGGGTTTTGTTTTAATGCCAGGCAAAAAAAAAGGAGGAGAAAGAGAAGAGACGGATTAAGTTGGCTTCATGCTATCTTCATTGGGTCTTGTTCGGAAAGCTAAGTCTCCTCTATCATAGTAAAAGTTTTTCTTTTTTAAAAAATTTTTTTGGAGTTATCATTTTGGCCAAATGAATGACTTAGGTTGACCTGAGATTCTATTTTGTGATATTCAGTGTTTTAAACCTTTGATATTTGACAAACTTCCGAAAATCAAATTATAAATGATGTCTCTTTCTAACCTAATATTTTAGATATTGGGTCCTCTAAAGTCCAAAAATGATATATGGCTTGTTTGGTACAAAAATCAAACAGGAAGCATTGTCAAATATAAAATCATGTTTGGCTTTCTTTGGTCTATATTTGTGCAAATGTGTTATGGGTATATGTTCCAAAAGTATGTAAAACTGCTATAATTCTAATATAACTTAGGATATGTTATCAGTAATAATTATAATTATTATGCTTAATTACTGTGCGCCACAGAGGTAAATTTCTTTGTCAATAGTTCCTTTAATTGTGGCTTCCCTAAAATGTTTTTGTCATCCACAGACAATTATTTTCTCACTTTGGTCCTCTTTAAAAGATGATTTTATAATCAGCTATAAAATTTAGCAGGTGCTCTTAAAGGCAAGTTTCTGATTAATAACTCTGGGAAATTGTGACATTAGAAAAAACTTTCAAATAGAAAAGTGAATGGTGTTTGGTTTTCTCTGGACTGTATTTGTATAAATATGTTGTTGGTATGTGTTCCAAAATTACGGGAAATTTCTATAATGTTGATATAATTTAGTATACATTACTAATAATTATAATGGTTATGTAAAATTGTTTTATGCCACAGAAGTAACCATTTCCTAGTCAGTTGTAGCTTTAATAGTGGCTATAGACTTTTGTCATCCACAGACATTTTGTCTTGCTTTGGTCCTCTTCAAAAGGCAGTTTACATGTCTTTTGAAAACTTATATAGGACAATTATATAGGACTTTTATATGTCTTTTGAAAAGTTATATAGGATAGTTATATAGGACTCTGAGTGCAGGTCTCAAATAACTTTAAAAAGAACGTGCTATTGAAATGGAGGGAAAAAACCAAACTTCTAGGACTCTCATGGAGAGTTTATTTAAACCTTTTGTTTTCAGAGTCAAGAGAACTTATTTCTTTAGAGCTATTTGCAACTTCTAACAAGTGAGTAAAATATACTCCTGTGATCAAAATTTAGAGCATATTTGTTTCTCTCTACCTGATTTCTCCAGACTTTGGAAGCTATTTGTGAATATTCTCAATTTAAGGCAGCGTAGTTGATTGCATAAGTGCAATAAGAATCTGTTTTCTTTTGTAACTGGACACAATTGGAGAAACTAGTTATTTTACCAAGGCTTTGATTGAAATGGCATGCTTCCTTTAAAGTGTCAAAGTTGACTTATAAAGCCAGTTAAAGCCCGTTGGGGAATCTGGCCTCATACCTTGTCCACACAGAGTCCCTGTACAAAGTTCCTGATCTGTGGTAAATAAAAAATGTCACTTTGTAACAAGCCCAGGAACCTCAAGTTATCTTGGGACCTCAAAAGGAAAGAAATTTTCAAATACCAACTCATAGGTATTTGAGGGTACAAACCCATGGCTGGGCTTGGATTTTAAAAAGTCTTATCTGAGATTCTTCATGGAACAGAGTTCTATCAAAGCCAATTTAAAAAGCCTAAGTGAAAAATAATTATTCTTGCTTCACTTTATGCGAATAATCAGGCCAAGTACAGGAAGACTAAAGTTTATTTTGTAAACAAATCAGTTCTATCATGATTTGTTTTTATAAGAATGGAGACTGGAGAGAGAAAAATTACCCTTCAAAAGAAAAACTATAGTACATTGTTGTTAGCTGTTCTTGAGGTTTTTTTCTGCAGTTTAGACTAAATACTAAATTATTTGTGGATTAGAAGTCCCCAAACTAATGCTGTCAAATCTTTGCTTTTAAAATTGGGAATTGTACTCCTCATCTTAGAACTCATTATTTACCTATAGCAGACTGTTCACTTAAACACTGTAGTAAAACCATAGATGAGAGTACTAATGTTTTTGCCATGCAAGCCTTGGAAACTCAACCAGGTCTGCATGAGTCCACTCAGACAATTGCAAAGTGGTTCCACCCTTCTGACCTTGGGGTTCACTCCCATTCCCATTATGTCCACTGTCAGTAGGAAGAATCCAGAGCCATCAATGGCCTTTTCCCATCTTCATAGCCTACACCTTAAGATTAAGATGTTATAAAACCCAAAGGGAGGGATTGAACTGCCTTTGCAAAATTATGACTGAGACAGTGAAAGCGATCTAACTTAACAATCTCCATCTTGCTTCTAACCTCAATGCTGTCCTTGTTCATTCCTGGGCATAGGCTGAACCAACTTTGGGAGAAAATTAGTTTATAGTTTAAATAAATATGGTAACAGGCCTTTCCCAAAGCAGGCTTCCTTCTTGCCTAGGGACTAGATTGCCTTTGTAGGACTAACATCAGCTACAAGATTAGAAATTGTGAGTTAGGAGTCATGCAGCTGGAGGTTACAAGATTCTGAGCCTCTCTAAACTGCTCCTAAGATCAGTGCTTGAGAGATTTTGCAGACCCTGCACTCAATGGGTCAGCTGGCACCACCCAGATCAATAAACTGGCTCGGATCTTGTGGCCCCCACCCAGGAAGTGACTTAGACAGCTTCTACTCCCTATGATTTCATCCCTGAGCAATCAGCACTCCTGGCTGACTGGCTTCCCCTAACCCAGCAAATTATCCTTAAAAACTCTGCTCCCTGATTGCTCGGTGCTTGGGAGACTGATTTGAGTAATAATAAAACTCTGGTCTCCTGCAATGAATAAATTTTTAAAAAATCATTTATGGTGTGCCTGGCCAGATTTTGTGGCTCATTCCTGTAATCCCAGCACTTTGGGAGGCTGAGGCGGGTGGATCACTTGAGGCCAGGAGTTCAGGACAAGCCTGGACAACATGGTGAAACACCGTCTCTACTAAAAATACAAAAACTAGTTGGGTCTGGTGGCACACGCCTGTAATCTCAGCCACTCAGGAGGCCGAGGCAGGAGAATCGCTTGAACGCGGGAGGCGGAGGTGGCAGTGAGCTGAGATCTCGCCACTGCACTCCAGCCTGGGCAAGAGTGAAACTCTGTCTCAAAAGCAAACAAAAACAACAACAAAAAATCACTATGGCATGTCTGCTCCCTGGAAAGCACTGCCAGATATGTATTTGCTATTGTAGCGTCTATACACAATCACATGAAGATTTGGGCTAAAAGACTACCTTAAAAGTTTCATCTTCATTCAGGCGACTTGGATTTTTCTTTTTTTTTCTTTCTCTCTTTTTTGTTTTTCAATTAGCAACTCGGATTTTTCTAAGTGTTTTTGCAATCTCGCTGCTGGAAAGCTTGGTTCTGCCTTTCCTAAAATCTGGTGTACAGGTTCGCACTCCAGCTGCTTTCAGACCTCTAGGGAGCCCAGGTAGAGGCGCGCGCGCGCATGCGCACACTTCTCCCTCGCTGGTGCTCAGGCCCGGCCCGCCCTGTCTAGCGGCGCCAGGACCCAAGAGCTTCCAGCAACCCGCCCGGCCCACGCCCGCAGGGAGTGCGCGAGGCCTGGACGGAAGTGGCCCAGGCGGTTGGCGGATTCCGAGCAGGCGCCATGTCAGCCCGGGAAGTGGCAGTGCTGCTGTCGTGGCTGAGCTGCTGTGGCTTGGCCGTTTGGAGGTAGACGCCAGCCGCGGGCGAGCGACTGGGCAGGCAGTACCTCCAGCGGGGCAGGGAGGGGCCCTATTCCCGCTCCCCACCCGATGCGCCCCGGGACCGCGCGCCCTGGCCGACCACCGCCTCCTCTCCCGGCCCCCGGAACACCAGCACCAGTGTCCCGCCGCTCCCACCCGAGAGTTTTTCATGAGCGAGAGGAGACGCTGTTAGCGCTTTGCTACGCAGATCAAGTTCCTGCAGTAAGGTCGCAGTACCTTCATGCTGCTGTCCTCAGAACGTCTGAGCCCCTATGAGATCTTTTATTTTTTTCTTTTTATTGAGACGGAGTCTTGACTCCAGGCTGGAGTGCAATGGCACGATCTTGGCTCACTGCAGCCTCCGTCTCCCAGGTTCAAGCGATTCCCCTGCCTCAGCCTCTTGAGTAGCTGGGACTACAAGCTTTTAGTAGAGACAGGGTTTCACCATGACCAGGATGGTCTCCATCTTCTGACCTCGTGATTCGCCCGCCTCGGCCTCCCAAAGAGTTGGGATTACAGGCGTGAGCCACAGCGCCCGGCCACTTTTTTGTTTTTTAGGGCAGAGTCGTCTATTTATTTTAAAGATGGCCTCTTGCTCCTGCAATGCAGTGGCGCCATCATAGCTCCCTATAGCCTGGAACTCCTGGGCTCATGCACTTCTCCCACCTGGGCCTCCTGAATATCTGGGACCACAGGCACGCGCCACCACGATTGGCTAAGTTAAAAAAAAAAAATTGGTAGAGACAGGGTCTCACAATATTGGCCAGGCTGGTCTCATTAAGTGATCCTCCTTCCTGGGCCTCCCAAAGTGCTGTAGTTACTGGCCCTGAGCTGTGAGCCATGAGCCATGGCACCCTGGCCCCTATGAATTCTTACATTCCTTTCCCCTCGTGCACCCTTCTTTTGCCAGAGGAGAGAGGATCACTGTGTTCCAAGAGTGAGATGACAGTGCCCTTTTCACGAAAAGATAGCACATGTCGATCTGCACACCCCACATACCTATGAGCCTCTTAGATCCGTTTCCGACAATAATACATTAAATATTAGACGTAATTAATAAAGCAAGGATGAAAAGGCATTATCATTGTTATCTGCGAATAAGTTAATAATTTTTTTTTTTTTTTTTTGAGTCGGAGTTTTGCTCTTATTACCCAGGCTGGAGTGCAATGGCGCGATCTCGGCTCACTGCAACCTCCGCCTCCTGGGTTCAAGCAATTCTCCTGCCTCAGCCTCCCGAGTAGCTGGGACTACAGGCGCGCGCCACCACGCCCAGCTAATTTTTCGTATTTTTAGTAGAGACGGGGTTTCACCATGTTGACCAGGATGGTCTCGATGTCTTGACCTCGTGATCCACCCGCCTCGGCCTCCCAAAGTGCTGGGATTATAGGCGTGAGCCACCGCGCCCGGCCTTAAGTTAATAAATTAAACATGACTCTTTAAGCTACTGTTCTCTCTCTACCCTGTCCTCAGCCCCAGTAGTAGTGGGAAGCTGTTGAGGGGGCCGGTGAGGAGAAAAGACCAGCCGGGAACGGTCATTTTATCATTTAGCTAACAAATCTTATTAAATTACATAATTTAACTTTGTAAATTAAAGTACCAAATTTGCCACTTGTATTTTTCTCTCTGTAATGAAAGGGATCTTAGATTCATGAGAAGTGTGAGGTAGTTCACACTCAAAAAAAGCCTTTGATTACAATATATTTAATTTATAGGTGTATATAAAATACATGAACATGTTTTTTATTCGATCTATATACAGAAAATGTGTTTCATTATAAAGGTGACTGATTTCTGTTAAAAATTAGAATTCAGAGTGCTATTAAGGCTTGTATAATTCTGATAAGGGAATTGCATAATGACATCCTAGCAACTCTTCCTCTACGTGCAGAACAAAGGCCTCTAATTTAAAATTTTAGGGATAGAGCAATTTCAATTACGATTAGATATGCAGTGTAGACATGGAATAGATTCTTGAAGCAAATGGAAGGTGAAGGAATTGTAAGATGATCATTTATGATAGTCACCAGCTACATGTGCCTTTTGAGCACTTGAAATATAGCCCAAATTGAGATGTGTTTAAGTGTAACGTACACACCAGATTTCAAAGACTTAGTATGAAAAAAAAGTAAAATATCTCACTAATAATTATTTTATACTAATTACATGTTGAATAAAATATTAAAATTAATTTCACCCATTTCTTCTTGTGCTTTTAAAGTAGCTACTTGAACATTTTTAATTAATAGGAGGTGAGTTGTATTATATTGGACAGTACTGCATTAGATGAATCTTATAGACAGAAGTTAAGGGCCGGGTGCGGTGGCTCACGCCTGTAATCCCAGCACTTTGGGAGGCTGAGGCGGGTAGATCATGAGGTCAAGAGATGGAGACTATCCTGGTCAACATGGTGAAACCCCGTCTTTACTAAAAATACAAAAAAAAATATTAGCTGGGCATGGTGGCGCATGCCTGTAATCCCAGCTACTCAGGAGGCTGAGGCAGGAGAATTGCTTGAACCCAGGAGGCGGAGGTTGCGGTGAGCCAAGATCATGCCATTGCACTCCGGCCTGGGTAACAAGAGTGAAACTCTGTCTCAAAAAAAAATAAAATAAAATAAATAAGTTAAGAACCCTTCATTGCAGCAACATGGCAAAACTCTGTCTCTACCAAAAAACACAGAAATTAGCTGGGTGTGGTGGCATGTGCCTATAGTCCCAGCTATTCAGGAGGCTGAGGCCAGAGGATCACTTGAGCCTGAGAGGTCAAGGCTGCAGTGAGCCAAGATCACTGCACTGTACTCCACCCTGGGTGACAGAGAAAGACCCTGTCTCAAAAAAAAAAAAAAAATACTGTATTTTTGAAATTCCAATCTTAATTATTCTTGTTTTAACTCTTCTTCAAGGGTTTTTGTCCTACAGAAAAAAAAAAAAAGGAAGAGAATGTTAACTTCTCATCTTAGTGTCTTCAGATACTGAGGAAACCCTAACACATCTAGAAATGTGGTTAGAGGTCACTGACAGGCCCAGTTTTAGCCCTGAGTTGCTGTCTAGGAAGGGAATTAGGCAGAAAGGTGAAGCTCCTGGCAGCCCAGGTATGCCCTGACCACATGTAGAATCCTCATATTTGAAGAATAAATTAGTTTTAATATTCATACTTGGCTTCTTCCTCCACAGGTATCACAGTAACAGTCGCGACTATCAAATTTTTAGTACCAGAAGTATTGTAAGTGTTGAATTTTTAATATACTATTATTAAGTATTAAATTTTTTGAACTTCGGAGCAGAGAGCAGAGTTAATCATATTGAGTTTTAGTCATTGTCACTGTTCCATTTCATTTCTTTCATTTCATGTATTACCCTAATTCATCCCATGTATTACCATGTAGTTCCCCTCCTTGATCCATGTCCTTAAATTTGCATGTAGCAAAAATAGTGTTGTTTTGAGTGCTTCTGTGATTTACTATTTGCAATGTGGTGTTATTATATAGATAGGAAAACTATTCAGTATATTGCCTAAACTATTGAGAATGGGAGTGCTATTAATAATTATACAATAGGTATAAATTTACAACAGGTGTGAATTGGAACTGTCTAGACAAACCAGGATGTATAGACCTCATTCTCTGTACTACTTTTGTTATTCAACACTTTCTACTTCATTTCTTCTCATTGCTGCTTAATTACTAGTGTAAATCAATTATATTTTATTTATATATACCCCATTGCTGGACATATAACTTCTTACCATCATAGACAATACTGCAATGAGTGTCTTCTACAAGTCCTTTTATGTATCTCTGCAATCATTTTTCTGCTATATGTCGCCGAATAGAGTTGTCTGGCCAAGGGAAATACAGACACCTAATTTAACGAAGTTCCTGAAGATTGTTTCCAGAATGGCAGTTACAATATATATTCTCACTCAATGTACATCTTCACCAAAATTTGGTATTATTAAATTTCCTATTTTTACCAATTTCATTATTATCCAGTAATAGTTATTGCTGTTGTTGTTTTCAGTTCTCTGATGACTAATGATTTTGAGCATCTCTTCACATATTATGCAGGCTTCTCCTTCTATTACCTGTTCATATCCTTTGCCCATTTTTCATTTAATTTTCTGCCTTTTTCTTATTGACTAACACAGTGCTACCTACATTGCATTCTAAAAATTAATCAAACGTTTGTTTCAAACATTCAGTTATCTCTTTCTAGTTTCTATTAACTTTGTTTATGGATACTTAACTGAAAAAGAAAGCTGATTTTTGATGAGCCAAATCTTTACTCTCTCCTCCTTTGCCTTATAATTTAAACTTTTGGGGGCTCTTATTTAATAAAAATCTTTGCTTACCCTGAATTGAATTTTTTTTATAATTTTATTTTATATTTCTTATATTTTTACCTTTAAAATATGTCATAAATCTATCTAGAGTCCACCTGGTATATATTGCAGTAGGCCTTCACATTATTTTTTCACATAGTGAACCAGAATCTATTAAACAACTCACTGTTCCCCTGTTACATTTCTAATGGCACCTGTGTTCCATATGTAGATGAGTTGATTTGTGAACTCTCTTATTTGTCTTAGTGCTAATTCTACATTTTCTGAACTGCTACAGCTTTCTAATGAGTCTTCATATCTGGTCCTCTGAATTATCAAGTTTGTTCTTCCACAAGACTACGTTGGCTATTTCTGGCTATTTGTGTTTTTATATAAATTTTAGAATAAGGTGTTAATTTTCACATACAAAAATCGGCTTAGATTTTGATTGGGATTGCATTTGAAGAGAACTGATATTGTTATCATAGTGACTGGCATCATTATGATATTGACTCTTCCAATTCATGAAAAATGATGTAAGCCTCCAGAGTTGATCTCATTATCTTCTTCCTAACTTCAGTAGATTTCTTCTAACGTCTCCCAGTTAAACAGATGCTCCCTTTTGGGCACAGAGAGATATATTTCATTAAATTAACTAAGTATTCATTGGTTCCTAATTTATTGGATATGGTAAAAAATAGTCATTACAAGTAATATTTATAGTGAATTGTGAAATGCCTTTTCACAGTCTACAGAAAAAAATTTTATGAGTTTTCTCCCTAGACTCGTTATAGTGAATCATATTAATATATTCACTACATTATCATCCTTAGATTTTGGAAGAATTCCACATGGTACCAATGTAGTATTTCAGTATGTTCTCAGGGTCTATTGTTAATATTTTAAGATTCTTTTATCAATATTCATACATGAGATTGCTCCACAGCAGTGATTCTCAATGAAGATGCCACTAAAATTTTGAGCAGGAAAAGTTTTCATTGTATGGAACTATCCTTTGCTTTGCAGAACATCTCACTTCCCTGGTTCCCAAACACTAAGTGGCAATGACAGTCCTCAGGGATTGTGTAACCTAAGACATTCTTCCATATTTTCAAATGCCCTCTAAAGAAGGCAGAATCCAGCCAGTACACACTTGTATAGCATGCACCTGGTATTCACTTGGAACTGTCGGTGCCTGTGCTGTACAACTCTATAATCGAAAAGACAGATAATAACAAGTGTCAGTGAGGATGTAGAGAAATGGGAACTCTTACATTGCTGTCAAATGTCAAATGGTGCAGGAAAATGGTCTGGTAGCTCTTCAAACAGTTAAACATAGTTGTTACCAATATGTTTTGCAGATTCCACTTCTAGGTAAACAACCAAGAGAAATAAAAACATAAATGTCTACATAGAACTAGTACATGAATATTCATAGAAGCATTATTCATGATAGCCCCAAGAGCAAACAATGAAAATGTTCATCAACTAATGAAAAGAGAAAGAAAATGTAGTGTATTTATACAATGGAACATTACTTCTCAATAAAAATGAAGTACTTTTATGTGCTACAACATAGATAAGCCTTGAAAACATTGTACTAAGTGCAAGAAACTTTTCACAAAGGACCACATATTATATGATTTCATTCACATGAAATGTCCAGAATAGGCAAATGTATAGAGACAGAAAGTAAATTAGTGCGTGCCTAGGGCTGGGAGATAGGGCTAGGGTGGTAACCTCCGAAGAGTGTGAGAGGTTTTTTGTGGAGTGTTGAATATGTTCTGATACTGATAACAGTAATAGTTGCAGAAGTACATGAAGACACTAAAAAACATTGAAATGTAGACTTTAAATGAGTGAATTAAAGTTGTTTTAAAAAACCATGACTACAGTATTAATTCTCACACCTAAAAATTAAAAATCATTCCTTAATGTCATCAAATATCTAGTCAGTATTCAAATGACCAATTGTCATATGTGTCATTTTGTTTGTTTATGTAAATCAAGATCCAGATAAGATTTATATATTATGATTATATATTTCTTTAGTTCCTTTTGTAAAAGGCAAGTTAATTGAGGTAATTATATATAAAATTTACGCCTTTTAAGCGTATAGTTTGATGAGCTTTGAAAATGCATACAGTTGCATTATCACCATAATAATGAAGATATGAAACATTTACATCACCCCAGAAAGTTTCATCACGCCCTTTGTAGTCATGCTTTGCCCTCCCTCCCCATCTCTAGCTGTTTGCAGCCACTAATCTATTTCCTGATCCTGTAGTTCTACATTTTCTAGATAGTCATATAAATGAAATCATACTGTATAGAGCCTTTTGGGGTCAGTTTTCTCTCACTTGGCTTAGTGCTTTCAGATTCATCCATAATGTTGCATATATAAGAACTTCATTTCTTTTTATTGCTGAGTGGGTATTCCTTTGCATTCATATGCCACAATTTGTTCATTCTCTTATTGATGGCCATTTGGGTTATTTCCAATTTAGAGCTATTTCAAATGAAACTGCTGTGAACATTCATGTACATATGTGGGGACATACATTTTTATTGTGGTTACATACCTAGGAATGGGATTACTGTGTTAGAAGGCAATGACATGTTTACACCAAATAAGAAACTACACGACAGTTTTCTCCTTTTTCTTTTTTCTTTCATTCTCTCTCTTCTCTTCTCTTCTATTCTCTATTTTTTTGCGAGACACACTCTTACTCTGTTGCCTAGGATGGTCTGTGTGGTACGAACATGGCTCACTGCAACCTCGAAATCCTGGACTCAAGTGATTCTTCTGCCTCAGCCTCCTTAGTAGCTGGGACTACAGGCATGCACCACCACTCCCAGCTAATTTTATTTTATTTTTAGTAGAGACAAGGTCTTGCTATGTTGCCCTGGTTGGTCTTGAACTCCTGAGCTCAAGCGATCCTCCCACCCCAGCCTCTGAAGGTGCTGGGATTACAGGCATGAGCCACTGCACCTGGCCCACAACTGTTGTCTGAAGTAGGTGTACCATTTGCAGTCCCACCAGCCGCAGAGGAGAGTTCTCATTGTTCTGCATCTTGAATATGTTTTGGCTTGAATTCTACTTTATCTAATATCGGAGTCACAATTCCTGCTCTTATATTGATTTTTTTTTTTTTTTTTGATGGGGGGGATAGGACATTTTCCTGGTATACCTTTGACCATGACTTTAAAAAAAAATTTTTAAGTGTTAATAGAGGTTTTTTTTTAGAGCAGTTTTAGGTTCATAGAACAATGGGCAAATAGTACAGAGAGATCCCAGAAAACCTCCTCAGTTTCCCTTATTACTAACATCTTACATTAGTGTGCTACGTATGTCACAATTGATAAGCCAATATTGATACATCATTGTTAACTAGAATCCATAATTTACATTAGTTTTCACTCTTTGTGTTGTACATTCTGTGAGCATGGAAAAAGTTTAGTGACATGTTTCTACCATTAAGGTATCACACAGAATAGTTTCACTGCCCTAAAAATTCTCTCTGCTCTGCCCATCAATGCTCCCTCTCCCCGGCCCCTTACAACACTGATCTTTTAACTGTCTCCATAGTTTCACCTTTTCCAGAATGTCAGTTAGTGGGAATCAAACAGTATGGAGCCTTTTCAGACTGGCTTCTTTCACTTAACAGTACACATTTAAGTTTCCTCCATGTCTTTTCATGGCTTGATAGCTCGTTTCATTTTAGCACTGAGTAATATTCTATTGTCTGGATGTACCATGGTTTATCCATTCATGTAGTGAAAGATATCCCAGTTTGAGCAATTATAGATAAAGCTGCTGCAAACATTCATGTGCAGGTTTTTGTTTGGGTAAATACAAAAAAGTGCAATTGCTAGATATATGATAGGAGTGTGTTTAGTTTTGTAAGAAATTGCCAAACTGTCCTCCAGGATGGCTGGACCATTTTACATTGTCACCAGCAATGAGTGACAGTGCTGTTGCTCCACATCCTCACCAGCATGTGCCGTTGTTAGCGTTTTGGATTTCTGCCATTCTAATAGGTGTGTCATGGTATCTTGTTGCTTTAATTTCCAATTCCCTGAGGACGTATGATGTGGAGAGTCTTTTCATATCCTTGCTTATCACCTGTGTATTATCTTTGGTGAGGTCCCTGTTCAGATCTTTTGTCCATTTTTAAAGATGGGTTTTTGTTTTCTTATTGTTGAGTTTTAAGAGTTTTTTGCGTGCATTTTGGATGCCAATCTTTTTATCAAATATGAGCAACTTTGCAAATATCTTCTCCCAGTCTGTTGCTTGTCTTTTCCTTCTGTTAACAGTGACTTTTACAGAGCAGAAGTTTTTAATTTTAATGAAGTCCAGTTTATCAACAGTGTTTTTGTTTGTGCTTTTTATGATGTATTTAAGAAGTTGTGACCAAACCCAAAGTCACCTAGGTTTTCTTTCATTGCTTTTTAGTCTTTCTGGGTCACTCTTTCCTTCTGGTATTTCTCTTGAACACAGCATGTATTGGGTCTTGCTGTGTGAGTTAAGCCCATTCACATTTAACTATATAAGATATCTGTGGTCTCAATTCTCATATTAGTTTATCTTAGGTGTTCTATATTTACTGTTCTTTCTTTGCTGGATTCTTTAAAAAATCACCTTTCTTTATTTAGAAAGGTTTGTATTTTTGTTTTAGTAGTGACCTTTGTGCTTATACCTTTTGAACATCTTTGGTTCCCTCCTCTCTTATTTACTCTTTTACTGCCTGGTTTCTTTTTTTTTTTGCCAGAATCCCACTCTGTCACCCAGACTGGAGTGCAATGGCGCAATCTTGGCTCACTGCAACCTCTGACTCCTGGGTTCAAGCAGTTCTCTTGCCTCAGCCTCCCGAGTAGCTGGGATTACAGTTACAGGTGCCCATCACCACACCCAGCTAGTTTTTTTATATTTTTTTAGTAGAGACGGGATTTCGCCATGTTGGCCAGGTTGGTCTTGAACTCCTTATGTTGTGATCCGTCCACCCCAGCCTCCCAAAGTGCTGGGATTACAAGCGTGAGCCACCTCGCTTGGCTTACTGCCTGATTCCTTATTCAACCAGGCAATGATCTTATTCTATTTCAATTATCTTACACTTATGTTCATTTCAGTTTTTCAATTTCATGTATTATTATTTAATTATAGAATATTATTATAAGAAGATTATTATTCTTTAATTATAGTTACTGTTACTGATCTGTTCTAAACATTTTGGTTTTCTTCTTCAGGATCTCCAGATATATGTATATTGGATTTTCTGTTCCTATCTTTTATATTTGTTGCTTACTCTTAAATCACTTAATCATTTTTTAATCTCTTCTTCTTTTTTTTTAGACTGGGTCTTGGTCTCGCTCTGTCACCAAGGCTACAGTGAAGTGATGCAGTCACAGCTCACTACAGCCTTTAACTCCTGGACTCAGGACTCAAGTGATCCTCCCACCTCAGCCACCGCAGTAGCTGGGACTACAGATGTGTGCCACCACACCCACCTAATTTTTAAATTTTTTGTAGAGAGGGGTCTCCCTATGTTGCCCAGGCTGGTCTTGAACTCCTGGGCTGAAGAAGTCCTCCTGCCTCAGCCTCCCAAAGTGCCAGAATTATAGGCATGAGCCACTGGGCCCTGTCTCTTCCTTTTTTATTTTGAAAAATTTTTCTTCTTTTAACCTGCTATTTCACTCAAGGCCTTATCTATTATATTTATTCACAATGTGTTTTTTCTAATTTAGTTTACTATTGAAATGACTTTTTCTTTTAATTCTAATATTTTTCTGAGTTCTGGCTCATTTTTGAGTTTCAAATTCTGATTTATATTGTTCTTTCGTAACTTCTGTCCTACTTTATTTATTTATTTATTTATTTATTTATTTATTTTTAAGACGGAGTTTCGCTCTTGTCACCCAGGCTGGAGTGCAATGGTGCAATCTCGACTCACCGCAACCTCCGCCTCCTGGGTTCAGGCAATTCTCCTGCCTCAGCCTCCAGAGTAGCTGGGATTACAGGCATGCACCACCATGCCCAGCTAATTTTTTGTATTTTTAGTAGGGACGGGATTTCACCATGTTGACCAGGATGGTCTCGATCTCTTGACCTCATGATCCACCCACCTTGGCCTCCCAAAGTGCTGGGATTACAGGCGTGAGCCACCGCGCCCGGCCCTATCCTACTTGATTTTACCTCATTTTGATAAGTAGGTATATCTGAGTTCTCCAGGGAAATGGACCAAATAGAATTTATACATATTAAATATCTATATATTATATATACATACAAAGATATTTATTTTAAGAAATTGACTCATGTGATTGTAGAGTCTGGCAAGTCTAAAATTTTTAGATCAGGTAGGTGGAAGAGGAGAAGAAAAAAATGTTTTTTAATGAAATTTTTAGGCCAGGCCAGCAGGCTAGAAACTGAGGCAAGAGTTAATACTGCAGTCATGAGACAGAATTTCTTTTTATCCAGGAAACCTCCGTTTTTGTTCTTTAGGATTTCAGCTGATTGATTGAGGCCCCACCCTCATGACAGAGGGTATTTATTCTTCTTCTTTACTTAAAGTTAACTGTAGATTTAAACCACCTCTGCAGAATACCTCACAGCAATACCCAGGTTAGTGTTTGATTAAATAACTGGGTACTAGGTTCTAGCCAAGTTGATACATAAAACTAACCCTCACATTAGGTTATAGTTTCCATTTGTTTCTTGGGAAAGTCTTAACAGTGTTCTTACAGAGATGTTATTCTGCCTCTTATTCTCTTTCTTATGACTGTGTGGGATTTGGCTGCGATCCTTTTTCTGTTGCTCATTTTTCTACGTGAAATTAATGTTCCTGATCTTTAAGGATGGGAGGAGTGGGTCAGAATCACTTTTCTGAGCTCTTGGCTTCAGTGTTCCCACTTCTGCTGTTTTGTAGTGGAGAAAAATAAAGTTAATGCTCTTAAGTTCTGTCTCCCTTCCTCATCTATGTCTTCCCTTTGTCCTTGTTTCCCTTTCCTGCTCGATTGCATTTCTTCTACCTGCATTTCTGTTCACTCTGGGTCTTTGTTCTAGAAGGCGTCTTCGGCTGATTGGTCCTGTGGTTGATAGGTCCTAGCTTGGAGTTTATAGATCCCAGCTTCATCTGTCCTTTCAGATGTTATTGGGACCTTTTGCATAGAACTTTAGAAATTGCCAAGTTCAAAATCCCCCTCAGTTAGAGTTGCTGTCCTCAGATTGGCCTGCCATGGCCTTCACTGAACATCTCTTACTGATTTAGGGGTTCTCATCTTCTCAGCTTTACCTTACTGGCTTTCTTTCACTTCCTTATACTGATCTCATACAAATCTGCTAGTTTTTGTTGGTTTCCTCCAACCCACTTATATTTTGGGATTTGAGAGATGCCTTGTTACTGAGTTTTATTATTGATTGTTGTCCAGTGTTTTTGGGGGACTATCCTAATTGTTCTTTCTGTGTTTATTAGGAAATTTAAATAGATTTAACAAACTACATCCCCATCGCCCCTTCCCAATGCTCTTTCATTTGTTTTCTTTTATAAATTTCTATTTTTTCTCTTTCTTATATCTTTCCTTTTATTTGGGGGGATCTTCTCTGTTGTCCTTTTATTATCATCTTACGCCAAAAATAGAGTTTATTCACTTTCAAATTGTCTTATTTCTTTTGTATACATTTAAGGTGACAAATTTTCTTCTAGAAACTTTTCTTTTTCTTTCTCTCTCTCTCTCTCTTTTTTTTTTTTTTTTTTAAGACGAAGTCTCACTCTGTCCCCCAGGCTGGAGTGCAGTGGCGCAATCTCGGCTCACTGCAACCTCCGCCTCCTGGGTTCAAGCGATTCTCCTACCTCATTCTCCTGAGTAGCTGAGATTACAAGCTCATGCCACCATACCTGGCTAATTTTTGTCTTTTCAGTAGAGACAGAGTTTCACCATGTTGGCCAGGCTGGTCTCAAACTCCTGGTCTCAAGTGATCCGTCTGCCTTGGTCTCCCAAAGTGCTGAGATTACAGGTGTGAGCCACCACCCCTGGCCTAAAAACTTCTTATACTACATACCACGAATTTTTAATAATATGAAATGCTTTTACTGTTTATTCATAAACATTTTATAATTTACATCATGATTTTTGCTTACGAATCATTCAGAAGTACAGGTTTTGTTTTTGCTTTTATTTTTTAAAGACTCCAAATATCTTAGGATTTTTTTCTGGCTAATTTTATGAGAAATTCTAATTTTATTTCACTAATATCAAAGGACATGGTGTATGTGATAGTAATTCTTCAAAATTGGTTAAAACTTTTCTTGGAAGTGTGGTCAGTTTTGGTAATTATTCTATGTGAGCTTGCAAATGATGTATACATTTTATATTGCTTAATTTTAGGGCTGGGTACAATGGCTCATGCCTGTAATCCTGGCACTTTGGGAGGCTGTAGAAGGAGGACTGCTTGAGGCCATGAGTTTGAAACAAGCCTGGTCAACATAGTGAGATCCCATCTCTATTAAAACAAAAAGTAAAAGGGAAAAACTTTTTAGGAATGTATATCATTTTAACATATATATCATAAACTTACTAACTATATTTTTTAAGTCTTTGACTACCTTTCCCTCTCTTCCCCAAGTGTGAGAAAAGTGTGTTAAAAATCTACCACTATATTTATGGCTTTTGAAATTTCTTCTAGTAATTCTATCAAATTTTGCTTAATATATTTCAGAGTTATATTGTATCTTCTCATGAATTTTTCTGTTTTTTCTTCTTATACACTATCCTATAATATAAAATCTATGAAACAGGTGGCATTATATCTCCATTTTCCAAGTTAAAACACCAAAGCAATCTTCATCTATGTATATATAATTTTGTGTCAAGTATTAGAAGGTAAAATTGGGTTCCAACTCTGGCTGAAGAGTAGGATCAGTGCTGAAACTAGGACTGACAGTGTTAGAAAGTGACTTGGTACATTCCAGAGGGGAAAGAAAGAATTTCTAAATGAAACAATAGAGAGGCAGGAAAAAAAGTAGCTTTAGAAATAAGAAAAAGGTGCCCGATGAAAGTTATGTTAATAGTAATATGTAAATAATAGGATGTCAGAATTAAAAGTGACTTGTTTTTAAGTGAGGGATCATTTCTCATTTGCCTTTTTATAATCCCCAGAATCTACCAGAGTGCCAGTCACTGCTTACTGAATAGATTCTTTCTTTCTTTCTTTTTTTTTTTTTGAGATGGAGTTTCGCTCTTGTCGCCCAGGCTGGAGTGCAATGGCATGATTTTGGCTCACTGCAACCTCCACCTCCCGGGTTCAAGCAATTCTCCTGCCTCAGCCTCCCAAGTAGCTAGGATTACAGGCGCCTGCCACCACGTCCAGATAATTTTTGTGTTTTTAGTAGAGTCGGGGTTTCATCATGTTGGCCAGGCTGGTCTCGAACTCCTGACCTCAGGTGATCCACCTGCCTTGGCCTCCCAGAATGCTGGGATTATAGGCATGAGCACCACACCTGGCTAATAGATTGTTTCTGAAGTAAATAAAATTAAAAGTTTATAGTTTTTTGGAGTGACTGCTAAAGTCTCCCAGGTGGGTTAATTTACCTTTTCTTTGTCACATTACTTTGTACAATTTAAGGGGAATTGAGTTTTAGTTATTCTTTCCTTAAATAATTAGGACCCAGAAAATTGAATCCTACAACTGAGCCCTGAGGTGAAAATTTTGAATCATATTTTTTGTTTGAACTCTTACTTTCTTTTTTAGATTAAGTTAGAGTATGAAGGAACATTATTTACTGAGTGGAGTGTGCCAGAAACTTGTACTGTGCTAGATAAAAGGTAAGATTTATGCCATGATTATCAATGTATGGGTATATTTTTTAAATCATTCATATAATATGAACATTCAGATTCAAGCCTGTGATTTAATGTAAATTTTCTTTCATTAAGGAGACGTGAAAAGTAAGACAAAATCACATTGAATATAGTATAGAAGTAAAATATTGCAAATATTTTAAAATGTCTCTTAACAGCATACAATTGAAGTTTTTAGGCTTAAAAAATAGTAAGGGAATTTTATTAATCTATATGCACCTGTAATTATTATTTCCCATCTCTTTAAACACTAGATTGCCCGTGACAGAATTGCGTTGTTCTTCACCTGGTATTCATGCTGTAAAACCAATTGTTATGGGCCCAGTAAGTTGATTTTAATGATAAGTTATTAAATCTTGAATAATCATCCTGTTATCCTGTTACATTTTATTTTGCCTTTCTTTTGAGCTTTTCAATCTAATTTAACCTGTTTTAAATTGTGTTAATTCTAACTATAAACACGTGCTATTTTAAAATTATTGGCATATGTCAATTTTTATGTATATCTCATGTTAAATTCTAAATTATAAAATTGTATACAATTTTGATCTTAGTATTTTTATTAATAAGTATGTTAAAGTTCATAGCCACCACCTTAACGGCAGTGGGACTCTCAGATGAATGGGTTTCATGTCATACACTTTTATGCCAACACCTAGGATTAGGAGTAATTTCTAGCAGATTTATTTTTACTCCACTGCATTTTCTTCAATTGAAAAAATCATGTGAATGCAAATGAATTAGAATGAGGTTGAATCTCTCTAGTTTACCAAAAACACCCAAAGAGAAAGTAAAACATTTTAAGACATTGGTACTTTAATAATAAGTAACAAAATACTGGCCACATACCTCACAGCTGATGTTCCCACACAAGTGTGTCTGAAGCTACTGTCCTACAGATGCCATGTGACCAATCCTGCCTTTACTTTGAGGCTTGGGACTTCTCTTTAATTAAAAAACCTTAGTGTCAAGGCACAAGTGGACAGAGTGATGTGGGAGAGGCCAGATGAATATTAATTTGTTTTTCAATCCTTATGGAGTGAAAACTATTTGAATTTGTCTTTTTGAGTCTATGATTATTTGCATGTTTCAAGAACACAATCCATGAAGAGGTAAAGGACTCCTTTTCCTTCTGTAGTTGAAGAGATACATCTGGCTTTTCTTTTTTCTTTTATTTTTCTTGAGGTGGAGTTTTGCTCTTGTTGTCCAGGCTGGAGTGCAATGGCACGATCTTGGCTCTCAACTTTGCCTCCTTGGTTCAAGCGATTCTCCTGCCTCAGCCTCCCTAGTAGCTGGGATTACAAGCATACCCCACCATGCCCAGGTGATTTTGTATTTTTAGGTAGAGATGGGGTTTCACCATGTTGGTCAGGCTGGTTTCAAACTCCTCACCTCAGGTGATCTGCTCACCTTGGCCACCCAAAGTGCTGGGATTACAGGCATGAGCCACGGCTCCAGGCCACATCTGACTTTTAAAAAGGACTCAGTTATAACAACCAAAATCATCTCTAGGCATTGCCGAAAGTCTCTGGGAAGCAAAATTATCCCCACTGAATGAGAAAATTAGTTGAATTGTATTTCAGTGAGGAAGACAAATGTAATAAAAATGATAAAGATGGCAAGTCATCAAAATGTCTTCTAAATTTTTCATTCATGGTAGTAAGTTTTTAACTACAAAGAGTAGACAAAGAAGTGATGTAGTATTTTTATATATATAAATATTTAAATATATATATTTAAATTCTATTCTGAAATTTATTTATTCTTATTCCTCTGATCTTAGATAAGTAACTTACTTCCTCTGTGACTTTTATGCCTGTATCCATATTTGCATTTGATTTAATGTTAATATATCACAATTTCTTTTGCATTTTCTTTTAGGATGAAGAAGAACGCTATTTATTTGTGGCCACTTCTCATATTTGCTTTCTGTGGTACTATAGAGTTAGGTAAGTAATGCAGCACTAAATAGGTAATTATGCTTTTAAAGAGTATTCTGCTTCAACTTTTAATTAACCACAAATAGATCATCTATATTATGGTTTCCATATAACTTTCATTCACCAACCAAGATATTCTCAAATATACTGCCAAAGAAATACTGAAGAACAAACAGTAAAAATAAGAGCAACCACTATTTGAGCATGTACTGTGTCTACATGTTTATATTTTAATATAAATTATTTCTTAATTTTTATAATAACCGCATAAATGTCAGTCTTTATAGATGTGGAAACATAAGCTTGGATGGGTTAAACAATTTGGAAAAAAATACAAAGCTACTGGCCAGGCACGGTGGTTCACACCTGTAATCCCATTACTTTGGGAGGCCAAGGCAGGCAGATCACAAGGTGAGGAGTTCGAGACCAGCCTGACCAACATGGTGAAACCCTGTCTCTACTAAAAACACAAAAATTAGCTGGGTGTGGTGGCACATGCCTGTAATCCCGGCTACTCAGGAGGCTGAGGCAGGAGCCTTAGGAGGCAGAGGTTGCAGTGAGCCAAGATCGCGCCACTACACTCCAGCCTGGGTGACAGAGTAAGACTCCATCACAAAAAAAAAAACAACACAGAGCTACTAAAAGATAGCACTGAGATTTGACTCTGGTTTTTTAATCTACAGGGCTCTTCTGTTATATGCATTTCAAAAATACTTTCTTTGTATTGGATAGCTTTTCAAACTCATTACAACATGCAAGTAGCTCAATATAAGAAGGGAAAAGTGGTGCACAAATACATAATTAACTGTGTGAAAATCATTCATGAAGTTAGAAAAGTATCGATGAGTCAGAATATGCTGTAATATCATAGTCACGGCAACATCCCATGCACCGTGTAAGATATAAGGAACTATGTTATATCCTGACCTCAAGATGCCTGGAAAGTACTTATTTCTTTTTATCCACATAACATCCATTCCCTTAGGGAAACCATTCTTCCCTATTCTTTGACAATGTTGTTAATTTCATGTGATGTATATGGACTAACTCTACCAACCCACAGTTTCTTGGTTACAGTTATTAGTTGAGGATTGGCACATATATGATACAGGCAGAACCAATCAGAATACTCAAGTCTTCAGTAAAGCATGATTGTTGCTGATAATTTTATTGTCCTGGTTCACATAGTCCCTGAAAGTCAGATGGTTCTGCAGTTTATGTGCAATTTTGGATTGGACATCCTGAGCTAGACTGTTAGTCCTAATAATACCTAGGCTTCAGCAAGCACCACCAGGAGTACACGTTTACCCAGTAATCTCTGACTCACTGCCACCTTCCCAGAGTCTTATTGAGAAGCCAGGAGAATTGAATCTCTGCTACTCATGAAACTGGCAGGCTTTTGTCCTTGTTGGCAGTTTCAGAAATCCC
This sequence comes from Aotus nancymaae, assembly GCF_030222135.1. Classification (NCBI taxonomy): domain Eukaryota; kingdom Metazoa; phylum Chordata; class Mammalia; order Primates; family Aotidae; genus Aotus; species Aotus nancymaae. Next base: position 28,629,322 of record NW_026988445.1, read on the forward strand.
AGTCACCAGCTTTTCCTCTGTGGGTTCTGAAACAGTTGAGAAAGACACAAGGGCAAGTTTGGGGATAACAAATTCTGATAGAAGCCAGGCACAGTGGCTCATGCCTGTAGCCCTAGCTACACAGGAGGCTGAGTTAGAATCACATGAGCCCAGGAGTTTGAGATTACTGTGTCAAGGTTACGGTGAGCTATGATTATGCCACTGCACTCCAGCTTGGGTGACAGAATGAGACTCTGTCTCATAAAATAAAATAATAGGCCGGGCATAGTGGCTCATGCCTGTAATCCCAGCACTTTGGGAGGCTGAGGCGGTGGATCACCTGAGGTTAGGAGTTAGAGACCAGCCTGGCCGACATGGTGAAACCTCATCTCCACTAAAAATACAAACAATTAGCTGGGCGTGGTGGCGCATGCCTGTAGTCGCAGCTACTTGGGAGAGAGGGCAGGAGAATCACTTGAACCCAGGAGGTGGAGGTTGCAGTGAGCCAAGGTCTTGCCACTGCTTTCCAGCCTCGGCAACAAGAGCAAAACTCCATCTCAATAAATAAATTAATTAATTAAAATAAAAAAATAATAAAATGAAATAAAATATTCCTGGTAGAGTTGAATTGTAAAATAGGACTTGCCCCTTTGGCCAAATGGGCTACTTTCTATTCTTCCAAGTAGAGCTCTTGGGAACCATCAGAGAGGATAATCTGTTGCAATAAGACTGTATGTTTGTGTCCCACCCCTTTTACCCCCACATTTTTATGCTGAAACCTAATCCCTGATGTGATGGTACTTGGAGGTAGCGCCTTTGGGAAGTGGTTAGGTCATGAGAGGACAGTCCTTATAAATGGGATTAGTGCTCTTACAAAAGAGACCCAAAAGATTTCCTTTTTCCCTTCCACCATGTGAGGACCTAATGAGAAGATAGCACCTTGATCTTTAGACTTTGCAGCCTCCAGAACTATGAGAAATAGAGGTTTGTTGTTAAAGCCACCCAGTCTATGGTATTTTTGGTATAGCAGCCCAAACTAAGACATCTACCAAGAAGTATTTAATGGATTACCAATTTCATTTACACACATTGAGACCTAAGAGCTAGGGCTAAAAGAGATGGGCCTCCAGGCTACCCTGATCTAGATATGTTTTCTCCATGTAAGTAAGAACAGAAAGAAAGGCACCTATCCAGGAGGCAGATTAGTCCAAAAGAGAACTCCATAGAAGCTAAGAGTTTTTTTGTAATATACATTGTAAGAATTTTCAGTCTGTCACCTGTAAAAATATCAATTAAAGAATAATAACAGGGCTGGGCGCAGTGGCTCACGCCTGTAATCCCAGCACTTTGGGAGGCCGAGGCGGGTAGATCACGAGGTCAAGAGATCGAGACCATCCTGGTCAACATGGTGAAACCCCGTCTCCACTAAAAATACAAAAAATTAGCTGGGCATGGTGGCGCGTGCCTGTAATCCCAGCTACTCAGGAGGCTGAGGCAGGAGAATTGCCTGAATCCAGGAGGCGGAGGTTGTGGTGAGCCGAGATCGCACCATTGCACTCCAGCCTGGGTAACGAGCGAAACTCTGTCTCAAAAAAAAAAAAAAAGAATACTAACAAGGCCTAGCATGGTGGCTCATGCTTGTAATCTCAATGTTTTGGGAGGTCAAGGTGAGAGGATTGCTTGAGCCCAGGAGTTCAAGATCAGCCTCGGAAACATAGCAAGACTTGTTTCTATAAAAAATATAAAAAATTTGCCAGGCATAGTGACTTGCATCTGTAGTCTCAGCTACTTAGGAGGCTGAAGTGGGAGGATCACTTGAGCCCAGGAGTTCAAGACCATCCTGTGAAACATAGCAAGACCTACAAAAAAAAATGAAAAATTGTCAGGCATTGTAACTGGGTGACAGAAGCAGGGCTGCGGGAGTGTCCCAAAGACGCTTACTGTTTCCTGATTGGATGTGTTTTCCCAGGTCTTTGGGCCTCACTCACCCAAGAATGGGGAGAGGGCCCTGGTGGCGCGGTGAGCTCGTTCAAGTAAGTATCAGACCCAGAAAGTTTTGCAGGAAGTGATTTATTAGGCAGTGAGAGAGAAAGAGAAATAGACAGAGAAAGTGTGAGCTCCCATGCTGTCGTGGGAGGGGATCTAGAGATGGAGTCCATATAGGTAAGGGAGTGAGTGGGGATTTTAACCCTGGAGTTTCTCCCACCCCATTCAAGTTCTCGTCCAGTGAGAGGAGCTTTTCCAAACTTCCTCTGGAGTGACTGATCTTTGACTCCGATATTGGATTGGCTGTTTGGCCCACAACAGAGCCCCTTCTTCCAGGGCTTTTGGCAGTCTTTTTAAACAAAGAAGCACACCTGAAATTTTACCTAGCCCATGTGGGAAAGTTAGACAAAGAACTCTAGGTGTCTGGATGGGGAGGTAGATGGAGGCATGGTGCTAGGAAGTTTTTTGCCTTTGAAACCACGCCCCTTGTGGACCCGGGAAGAGAAGTTAACATAGTCCCTCAGTGCCCCCTCTGAACAGGAAGTCCAGCTGCTGTTGAGACACAGGCATCGGTTGCTTTTTAGCTACTTCCTGCTGAATTGGGGCGTAGAAGGGGCCCTGCAGTTGAGGTTTCCTCCAGAGGGGAGTCTTTCAGGGGTGCAGGTTCATCCAGAGGTCCAAAATAGAGCTTATGAGCCAAGGACATCCGGGGTTCCATTTGCAGGATTATTTGTGGCCTTATGGTTTTAATTCTAGAAGAAATGAATGTGACAAAAAGGTTAAAGATGAGAAGCCCAGAAGCCAACAGTAATAGAATGGTTATAAACAGGCCTAGGAGAGGATATAACCAGGACAGCCAGTTGTTAAAAAAGCTTTATGATTCTGTTTCTTGAAGATCTTTAGCCCTGTGTTTGATTGATCCCTGAGTTTTTTAACTTTAAGACAACACTTAATTGGTTTATAAAGTCGCAGCATTCTTTTCCTAGAAAGAGACAGGTTCCTTCTCTTTCTGCTGTTAGCAGATTTGGGGACCTTCTACTTTGAAGAGCTATGGCAGCTAGAGAATTAAGCTGTTTCTGCAGAGTGAGCTGCCTCTGCAGAGAGAATTAGTAGCCCTTTTCATGTTACTATTTGCCTCCTGAGATAGCTTATATTAAAACTGAGTAGAGGTAGTAACTTTTCTAATGCCAGTACCAAGTTTTTCTATTATTCCGGCTCCCCCCTCTCCACCCAACTATGAAAGGAATAATTGGAGTTTGAGAGTCCGGTTACAGATAGCAAAGTTAAGAGTAATAGCCCTGTTAATGCCAGGATGTAAATGAGACTCATGAGCAGTTACTGTCCTGGGGATTTTGTTGGAAGAGCAAACATAGATCCTCTAACGGCTCACAGGTGTATGAAGGGTCGTTTCTGGGAACTTCAGGCTGTGGAGTGGAGGGCCTATGATTTTCTTCAGGAGGTGTCCAAGGCTTCAGCTGAGTGTGATAACTCCATGAGTCAGTTCCCACCACCTTAACTGCCGTTGGGGTAGACAGAATAACCAAAACTGGTCCTTCCCAGGATGGGCCTAGAGAGGGAGAGACTGAGGGGAGAGAGGTAACAAGCACCAAGTCTCCAGGGCAGAACAGCTCCTTCCCTTTTTCCCTAGGGTGTCCTTCAGGTAAAGTTCTAAGAGCCTGTTGGTACTTAGCCAAGGAGGTTATGTCTTGTATTAGATTTGCTGTTTCCTTGTCTAATACAAGATCATTAGTAAGAAAGGGCTGTTCATAAAGCATCTTATAGGGGCTGAGTCCTATTTTCTGAGGAGAGTTCCAAGCCCTTAAGAGTGCTATGGGTGCCGGGCGCGGTGGCTCACGCCTGTAATCCCAGCACTTTGGGAGGCCGAGACGGGTGGATCACGAAGTCAAGAGATCGAGACCATCCTGATCAACATGGTGAAACCCCGTCTCTACTAAAAATAAAAAAAAAAATTAACTGGGCATGGTGGCGCGTGCCTGTAATCCCAGCTACTCAGGAGGCTGAGGCAGGAGAACTGCCTGAACCTGGGAGGCGGAGGTTGCGGTGAGCCGAGATCGTGCCATTGCACTCCAGCCTGGGTAACAAGAGCGAAGCTCCGTCTCAAAAAAAAAAAAAAAAAAAAGAATGCTATGGGCAATAGAGAAGGCCACAAGAGGTGGGTTTCCTATGCGGTTTCTTTAGGTGTCTCTTAAGAATTTTATTCATCGTTTCCACTTTCCCTGAGGACTGAGGCCTTTAAGCACAGTGGAGATGATACTGTATTCCTAACGCCCTGGAAATTCCTTGGGTTATTGCAGCTTTGAAGGCAGGGACGTTATTGCTTTGAAGACAGAGAGGGAGTCTGAATTTAGGGATTATTTTATTAATCAGGACTTTTATTACTTCTTGGGCTTTTTCTGTTCTACAGGGGAAAGCCTCAACCCAGTTTGTGTAGGTATCTACACGTACTAACAGGTATTGATATCCTGGAGACTTAGGCATATGGGTAAAGTTCATTTGCCAGTCTTCACCTGGGTAATGACCGGCTTGCTCTTCCCCAGGAGGAGCTTTGCGATATGCCAAAGGATTATTTTTCTGGCATATTTCACATCCTTTGACTATTTGTTGAAAGCCTCGAAGAGACCCTTTTCTGTAAATATAGATTTGGCCATTTGATGTATATTCTCTATACCCATATCAAGGTTTGATGCAGGGTTTTAAGTACTTTCCACCAGCTGGCAGCCGGTAGGAGCACTTTTCCCTCCTCAGTAGCTAGCCGTCCTGAAGGATGAAGATTGTGTCCTGGGAGATTGCCCACTCTACCTCTTCTGGTGAGTACTGAGGTCTGCTTCCCTGGAGAGGGCTTTCCCATATTTAAGGTCCTTCTGTAAATTCTTGTCTAGCTGCCCTTTTGGCCTCCAGGTCAGCTCGGCGATGCCCTTTGCTTCCTTCTCATCTCCTTTCTGGTGACCTCGGCAGTGTAAGACTGCTGCCTCTTTGGGTTCTTGGATAGCTTGTAGTAAGTCTACATTTTCATTGTGTTATTTAATGGGAGTTCCTGCCGAGGTTAGGAACCCTCTTTCCTTCCATATGGCAGCATGGGCATGCAGAACCAGGTGAGCATGTCTGGAATCTGTGTATACGTTTATTCTCTTTCCTTTTCCTAATTTTAGAGCTCGAGTGAGGGCTACTAGGTCTGCCAGCTGGGCACTAGGTCCAGGAAGAAGAGAATTACTTTCAAGCACTGTTTGATCACTGACTACTGCATATCATGCTTTTTGAACTCCATTTTCCATAAGGGAACTTCCGTCAGTGTATAGGTTAAGGTCAGGATTGGCCAGAGGAGTTTTTAAAAGATCCTCTCGAGCTACATAGTTCGGGGCTAAAACCTGCTGACAGTCATGTTCTGTGTTTACTCCTTCCTTAGGAAGAAAAGCAGCTGGGTTGAGGGCTGCACATGCACACAGCTGAAGTACAGGCCCTTCGAGCACTAAGGCTTGATATTCGAGTAAGCGGTTGTCACAGCCATAAGCCTCCTTTAGAGGCCAGAATTCCAGCTACATTCTGTGAAGTCCATACAGTTAGATCTTTCCCTTGCACTATTTTAACAGCTTCTGAGACCAGTCCAGCCACTGCGGCTACGATCCACAAGCAGTGTGGCCAGCCTTTGGCTACTGCATTAATTTCCTTACTTAGGTATGCCACTGGTTGTGACGTGGTCCCCCGAGTCTGGGTGAGAACCCCTAGTGCCACTTCTGACTTTTCTGTAACATATAGGGAGAAGTTGCTCCCTGTAGGAAGGCTTAGAGCTAGAGCCCACAATAGTGCCTACTTTAGGGTCTAAAAGGATGCCTCAGCTATAGGGTCCCATTGTATTAGATGGGTGTTAGCTTTTTGGGTTTTCTTAATCAGAGTATGTAGGGGTTTTGCTATTTCACTATTTCTGGGAATCCACAATAGGCAGAAACCAGTTATTCCTAAGAATCCCTGCAACTGTTTTAAGGTCTTCTTTGGATGGGGGAAGGCCAGTATGTGTTGGAGACATTCTTTCTCAAGGGCCCGAGTGCCCTTAGATAAGACAAGCCCTAAATATTTTACCTCTTGCCTACAAAGCTGGGCTTTTGGTTTAGAAACCTTATATCTGCAGGTGGCAAGAAAGTTTAGGAGGTCCTGGGTGGCTGGCTGACACTGGGTTTTTGAGTTCACAGTTAAAAGTAAGTTATCCATATATTGAAGAACCAGGGTACCTGGATGTGAAAAATTACTAAGGTCCTGAGCTAGAGCCTGGCTAAACAAGTGACGGCTATCTCGAAAGCTCTAGGGTAACACTGTCCAGGTGAGCTGAGAATTCTGGTCTAAAGGGTCTTTAAAGGTGAACAGAAACTGGGAGTCAGGATGTAATGGAACACAGAAAAAGGCATCCTTAAAGTCCAGGACTGTAAACCATTGTGCCTCTCCTGGTATTTGAGAGAGCAAGGTGTAAGGGTTAGGTACAGCTGTGTATAAAGGAATCACAGCTTCATTAATAAGCCTGAGATTTTGTACCAGCCTCCATTGTCCATTAGGTTTTTGTACTCCTAAAATTGCAGTATTACAAGGGCTGTTACAGGACTTTACTAGAGCCTGAGATTTTAAGTTCTTTACAATATCCTGTAGTTCATTTTTGGCTTCTGGTCTTGAGGGGTACTGTCTTTGGTAAAGAAAAGAGGTAGGATCCTTAAGCCTTATCCAAATTGGGCATGCATTCTTTGCCCGTCCAAATTATCTCTCCATTGCCCAAACCTTGGGATTAATCCCTTCTTGAAATAATGGGCAGCAGAGAGGAATTTCCTCCCCGATGATGTTCATATAGATAATGATTCCTGCTCTGGCTAATGGATCCTGCCCTAGTAAGGGAGTGGGACTTTCTGGCATGATGAGGAAGGCATGGGAGAAGAGCATGTCTCCCCAGTTGCAGCTTAGGGGTTGGGAAAAATATCAGGAGACTGCTTGTCCTAGGACTCCTTGGACAATTACAGACTTGGAGGACAAGTGTCCAGGACAGGAGACTAAGACAGAGAAGGCCGTGCCAGTGTCCAGGAGGAGATTAACTTCCTGGCCCTCTATGGTCAGCTTTACCTGGGGCTCTGTGAGGGTGATGGCTTGTGCTAGCGCTTGCCCCGGGCACCCGCAGTCCTGCTGTTGGGCCATCTGGTTAGCCACCTCAGGCCCTGGGAACCTTCGTCCCCTAGGACAGTGTGCCTTCCAGTGATCCCCATGGCACAGTGGGCAAGGATGAGGAGGTGGTCCAGTCCTTTGGGGACAGTTTCTTATAAAGGGTCCCGTTAGGCCACAGTGGAAACAAGCTCTGCCAGACTGGCGGCTAACCCAAGCCTTTCCCTCATTTGAGCCCCTTGGGTCTGCTTGCCTGAAGGCCATGACTAGGCCTGTGGCTTTTCTCTGGTCTCTCCTGCTCCTTTCAGCCTGTTCCTCCTGGTCTCCATTATAAAACACCGAGGTTGCTAGGTTTATAAGGATTCTAGACTCTGTTCTGGCCCCAGGGCCAGCTTTTGGAGCTTCCTCTGAATGTCTGCTGCTGATTGCTTAATAAATTTGTCCTTTAGTATTAACTGACCCCCGTTGGAGTTTGACGACAGGGGTGTATACTTTCTTAAGGCCTCCTGTAACTGCTTGAGGAAGGCTGTGGGTTTTCTTCTTTTCCCTGAGTTATGGTGGATAACATTGCATAGTTCATGGGCATTTTCCTAGTTGGCCTTAATCCCTCAAGTATGCAGGTCAATAGGTGCCTAAAACTCCAGTCCCCCTGTTCTGAGTCAGGATCCCAGCGAGGGTCTGTGCTAGGGACTTTTTGTCTACCTGTAGGAAATCTATCCTTCTCCTCTGGCGTCATTTGGTCGTGCACTTCACTAAGGTACCATGTGTCCCCAAACTCTTGAGCCACAGCTAAAGCAGCCTCTCTCTCATTGCTGGTTAGGGTCTGACTAAGCAATAACATGATATCTTTCCAGTCTAATTCAAAGGACTCACCCAGGCCCTCCAGAACATCTATGAACATCTATGTATTTGTCCGGGTCATTGGAAGATTTTCCTAAGTCCGCTTCGATTTGCTTTAAATTAGAAAGTGAAAAGGGAGTGTGCACCTTGGTCAGGCCAAATTCTCCTCCTACTGCCTGTAGGGGGCAGAGTTGGGGAATCCTAGTAGCCTGAGGTGCCTTGGCCGTCTTGGCCTTCTCTGACTTCTTTTGGATTATTGGAGCTGAGCAGGCCTGGTTAGCATTGGAGGGAGGAGCCACAGGGAGTCCTAAATGTGGGGGTAGTCCTGAGGAGGGGTTAGTACGGTATGGGGTACAGGCCTTACATAGCTGACGATTATTCCTTAGAGAGAAGAAAATTTGCACATGGGGGACCTTAAGCCATTTACCTTCACTTTTACAAAACAGGTCTAATTGTAGAATGGTGTTATAATCTATACATCCCTTAGGAGGCCAGCTGTTTTCACTCAGCAGAGGGTATCATGGCCACGCTGTTCGGCAGAGAAAAATGAGCCGCTTCTTCTTCAAAGATTGTGTGTCAAATTGGTCCCAGTTATCCAGGATAGATTTTAAAGGAAATTTTGCCTTGCGAAGAGTAGCACCCATCCAAAATCGAACACAGGAATGTCTGCATCCCTGGTTATTCCTGCAAATGCTAGCCCTGGGGCGTCCCCCAGTTAGAGCACCTTGTAATTCCCTTGTGCCTAAGATGCATGATTATCTTTTGAGGCCTTCCACATGCTGGGTTTAATCACACTTATCAGTGCCATGGCACACACGCTCACTGTCTGCATGTCCCCATTGACCACCAGAAGGACATGTGGACTGCTGGGATTAGTGGTTCGTACCAGCATGTCCCTGAACTAGGCCAGTGAGGTTTGGGTGATGGGTGTTAATATTCCCTAGCAAGAGTTCAATTAACACAGGCCTAATTATAAAACTGCCCTAGGAGGGTAAACATCTAGGGGGGACCTCTGAGTACAACAATCCTAAAGAAGGCTGGATGGCCATGTGGCCAAGGCCGAAACAATGCCCTCAGGACCCAGGCCTCCTCCGCCACCCTACTCTGCATTATAGGAATATGCCCTAGGGGCCTTTAATTAACTATTTGAGCCTTGGACCCAGTCTGACTATGATCTTCTAGATGGAGAAGTTCTGCCGTTCGGAGAGCCAATCCTAGGCAAGACAAATTGTACATTATTAGATTCTGGCACCATTCAGTTGGATTGGGAAATTTGCAGGTGACTAAAACACAATATCCTGTAACCTCCAGCTCCTGGACTCCCCAGATGGTCCCCCATTTAAGCCCCAGAAAGTCTGGCCCTACTGGGGATTTGAACTAGCAACCTTGCAGCTATTAGACATATGCCCTAGCCACTGTGCTATCAGGCTGCTCCCAGCAGCTTGTGGGACATGGGTTAAGGAGGTAAAGGCTGGTCAGGACCCAAGGTGCCAGAGCATGGAGGGGAATCAGGGGCAAATAATCTGTCCCAGGGAGGCAGAGAGGCAGCAGGAGGCAAGACTGTATAGGAGCCAAAATTCCATGTCCCCAATGCAGGCTTCACTGTCTTATCACATTTCACTGATAAAACCAAAGTTCAAAGATAGATTTGTTAAGAATTTCAAGATAAATACTGCAGAGTACAGGAGCCTTCAATCACTGCCTCTTTTTCTCTTGGCTCTCAACACCTATTGACTCTGCCCCCAAACCAAGGTTCTGATGCTAGAAAGAATTCATGAACAAGAATCATGTTGGCATCCAAACTCTCTTGCTTTTTTCTGTCTCTGTGTCTCTAGGGTTAGAATGGAGAATAAAAAGATCAAAGGATCCATGGAGTTGTGCTGAAACTAGTCTTCCCAAGTTCACTGTGACATTTTTCTGTTTCATCACTGCATCCTAGTACTTTCTATCTATCTATCTATCTATCTATCTATCTATCTATCTATCTATCGATCTATCCATCCATCCATCTATCTATCGTCTATCTGTGCATCCATCCATCCATCTATCTACTTGCTTTGACAAAGTCACTGAAGGTAATTGCCAAATTCGATGGGATTGTTTTGATCGTCTTACTATAATACTCTGTACCACATTTAATTCTGAGGATCGCTTTCTTTTTGAAACTCTTTCATTTCTTCACTCTCTAATACCACTATGTTCTATTTCTATAATAGTATTTTCCCCAGTCTTTTTCATTTTCTTTCTTTCTTTATTTTTTTGAGATAGATTCTCAGTCTGTCACCGAGGCTGGAGTGCAGTGGTGCTCAAGCAATTCTCCTGCCTCAGCCTCCTGAGTAGCTGGGACTACAGGCACATGCCACCACACCTGGCTTTTTTTTTTTTTTTTTTTTTTTTTTTTTGTATTTTTAGGGTTATCCAGGATGGTCTCGAGCTCCTGACCTCGGGATCCTCCTGCCTCAGCCTCCTAAAGTGCTGGGATCACAGGTGTGAGCCACCACACTTGGCCTTCCCAGTCTTTTTCTTTGGCTTTTTGTCATCTGTCCTCACCTTAAATGTCGGTTCAATCCAGGGTTTTATCTTCTCCTTATTCTGAACTCTACACTTCAGTCTGTGCATTAACTCAAGAAAGCCAAGAAAACTGATAAAGACCCAGCAGAATGCTGCTAATATTGTCTTCCCATGAAAATCAAGGCTGTTACTTTAATGTCAAGTGATACTGATTTCCTTCTCTACAAGGTTACTGTATTGATACCAAAGGCTTTCTTTTATTATCTACACATATCTTTTTTTGCCTTCAAATTTTCCTTCTAGATACGCTGGTAACTCACTTAGTGACTCGATTTTTCTTTCCTGTGCCTCTGACTAGTAAGCATAACTGAAGGCAGAATGTATCAGCCTGGAGCCAGGGGTCTTTTTAATCAACCTTGGACTGTGTTGAACTCTGGGCACAGTTTACCTATGAAGAGTTATAGTGGTGTCATACTGTAGTTACAGTAGTTTCAGCAGCTTTCTAACATATCAGATTGAACACATGAAATACAATATTCATTATATGGTCTTGGAAACTTACTGCATACTCATTTGCTGATTCCCCAAGACATTTTCATTTTGTTTTGTGCATAATAATGTACTAGACACTATGCAATAATCAGCAAATGGGTGGACATAGTCATGAGGTACTGACTTTTAGAGATTATATATGCTAAAAATATGCAGGTAACTTTACAGTGGAAAAAAACTTCCTAGAAAACATACAACTAAACATGCAAATGAGTATTAAAAATAGAGACAGGAAACATAGAGACTATGTGTCCCAGGCTGATTTCAAATTCCTGGGCTTCAGCAGTCCTCCCTCCTCGGCCTCCTGAAGTGCTGTGATTACAGGTTTGAGCCACCAGGCCCAGCCTGTTATTCCTTTCAGGTGAGGGAAGGATTTGTCATGCTGAAAGACAGATTTCTGTTTGACATAAATGGTAACATGTAAAGACTGTAAGCCTTTTTTATGTAGAATGACAATATCAACATTTTATAGAAGATTAATCAAGAAGTTTTGATGATCTGAACTTGCAGTATTAAGGAAGCATGCATATTTAAGCCATTCAGCCTTCTGTGATGACAAATGAGAATCAGTAACGACACTGATAAATAAATAGACATATGCAATTTTTTGTTTTTACATATAGCCTTTAATTTTATGTATCTGTAATAAAACTTAAAGAGAATATGCAAAGGTTTAGAAACATGTATAATGAAAATAGAATATTTAAACTAATGTTTAACAGGCTGTTTACTAAAATATGTTTTCTCTTTTTCCCAACAGACATTTCTTTAACAACTTAACCCAGGTAAAATATTTTTTAAATTTTGTGTAGCCTTCATATATTGCTACTGTATTGTTTTTCTTTTATCTTCCATATTTACCAGATGAAAAATTTTTCAAACTAATTTTGCAATGATATTTGCTTAGAGTAGTGGTACTCAAGGTGTATATCTTTCTAAGACCCATTCAGGAGGTTCATGTGGTTCACCCTTTTCCAACCACCTACCTGTGTAAGGATGGATTTTTCCCCCTTTTACCTCCACAAAGACAATTTTCACCAACAACTTGGGTGAAGGAGCAGAGATGATTATCCAGCTGTCCTTTATTAATACAAATATTAAAGATGGTTTTAAAAATATTAAGCATCCATTCTTACTAATATTTTTCTTTTGAAAAATAGCTATTTTTCATAAAAATGTTAATTAACATATAATAGATTTACCATAGTTTTGAAAATAAATAATCTTTAGATGCTATCAGTTTTAATTTGTTATATGTTAAATACTGGTGGATCTAAACCACATAAAACAAAAGCCTTGTAGGATTCTTAATAATTTTTAAAAGTATGAAGGGGGCCCTAAGATCAAAAAGTCTTAAAATTCTAGAATAGAGGATGATTAGAATTATGATGGAAAGATATATTCAAAATGTTGAAAATTGAAATAAGGTTATTATATTTGGAAATTGCAGCTCTGTATAGATAAGTCTCTAAAAGCAGCAATTTACTGGGGTAAAAAAAGAAGTAGTAGAAAAAGATAAACTGTGTATAGTGGATTAAGATGATTGAGTGAGCTCATGTGCCCATAACTACTTCTGCGCCAAATCCCATTGATATTATTGAATTATCTTTTGAGGCTACAATTATAACAATGCTCAAAAGCAAGAAGTAATCTTATCAGTAATTAAGGAATTTTAAGATATATAGAAAATACAGGAGAACTTACAGAAGTAGAATATATGTTACAGACTCAATGCATTAAAAACTCCTTCTCACTCAAAACACATAGAAATGCCTATAGAAAATATATGTGTATATACTGCTAGTACACACACTCACAGATCTTTACATTAATACAAGTGCATGTGTGCATATGGAATTTAAAAGACAGAAAAGTAATTTCCTGATGGTCAGAAATAATTAAGGCACTCAAAGCCAGAGTTACAAGATTGAATTGGAACAGAATATGAGCCCTAGTGGCAAAGGAGTGGTATTTTCATGATTTTATGGGAATAGGGAATGAAAGTTTCAGCCTATAGGAGTAAAGGGAGCTGAAACTAATCTCCCTGTATGAAGTTAGGATTTAGAAAATGTCTTGGCCAGGCGTGGCAGCTCATACCTGTAATCCCAGCACTTTGGGAGGCCAAGGCAGGTGGATCACAAGGTCAGGAGATCAAGACCATGCTGGCCAACATGGTGAAGCCCCGTCTCTGATAAAAATATAAAAATTAGTTGGGCATGGTGGCTTGCGCCTGTAATCCCAGCTACTCTGGAGGCTGAAGCCGGAGAATCACTTGAACCAGGAAGTTGGAGGCTGCAGTGAGCCAAGATCACGCCACTGCACTCCAACCTGGAGACAGAGCAAGATTCTGTCTCAAAAGAAAAAAAAAAAGTCTTTAAAATTAATAACTGTCTGTAAAATGGGGACTGGTAAACCTCTACTCACTGGTTTAGGATAATTGCAAAGAAATGATACACCTATTTTGGGGACTGTAAACAGATAAGGGATTACCCAGATTTCAGGTAAACATCCTAATTTCACGGCCCAAGAGGATGAAAAACCTACAGCCAAGAATAAATACAAATATAACTTTACAAGCAGTCAAACATTTAGATCCTAGGCAGAAGTGATTGCAAGACCCATAATAAAAAGTTTACAGGATTCTTAGAGAAAACAAACTCTATAAATAACTTCACAACAAAAGGTGTAGACCACAAAGAAACAAATTGCCTGGAATAGAAGCACAAAAATGGAGAAAGTTCATACTACTCAAAATGAAATACAGGATTCATTTAAAATGTTACTTAGTTCATATTTAAAACAGTCAAAGGATGAAAGAAGGAACAGAAACAAAAACAACGTATGTTCATAAGGCTTGGGAGCAGTGGCTCACACCTATAATTCCAGCACTTTCAGAAGCCAAGGTGGGCAATCATTTGAGGTCAGGAGTTCAAGACCAGCCTGGCCAACATGGTGAAACTGTCTCTACTAAAAATACAAAAATTAGCTGGTGTGGTGGCACATAACCTGTAATCCCAGCTACTCAGGAGACTGAGGCAGGAGGATCATTTGAGCCTGAGAGGCAGAGGTTGCAGTGAGCCAAGATTGCACCACTGCCCTCCAGACTGGGTGACACAGTGAGACCCTGTCTCAAAAAACAAAACATAAAGAAAGCAAACAAACAAAAAAAGAAACTACAATGAGATATTATCCCACCCCAGTTAAAATGGCTAATCAGAAGACAGGCAATAACAAATTCTGATGAGAATGTGTAGAAAAGGGAACCCATGTACACTGTTGGTGGGAATGTAAATTAAAATTAGTACAACCACTGTGGAGAACAGTTTGGAGGTTCCTCAAAAAACTAAAAATAGGCCGGGCGCGGTGGCTCACGCCTGTAATCCCAGCACTTTGGGAGGCCGGGGCGGGTGAATCACGAGGTCAAGAGATCGAGGCTATCCTGGCCAACATAGTGAAACCCTGTCTCTACTAAAAAAAAAACAAAAATTAGCTGGGCGTGGTGGCGCACGCTTATAGTCCCAGCTACTTGGGAGGCTGAGGCAGGAGAATCGCTTGAACCAGGGAGCTGGAGGTTGCAGTGAGCCGAGATTGTGCCACTGCACTCCAGCCTGGTGACAAAGTGAGACTCTGTCTCAAAAAAATATATACGTGATGGGGAGGAAGGCAGCAAATCACACTGCCATGTGTGTACCTATGCAACAATCTTGCATGTTCTTCACATGTACCCCAAAACCTAAAATGCAATAAAAAAATTTTTTTTTTTTTTTTTTTTTTTTTTTGAGACGGAGTTTCGCTCTTGTTACCCAGGCTGGAGTGCAATGGCGCGATCTCGGCTCACCGCAACCTCCGCCTCCTGGGTTCAGGCAATTCTCCTGCCTCAGCTTCCTGAGTAGCTGGGATTACAGGCACGCGCCACCATGCCCAGCTAATTTTTTTGTATTAGTAGAGACGGGGTTTCACAATGTTGACCAGGATGGTCTCGATCTCTTGACCTCGTGATCCACCCGCCTCGGCCTCCCAAAGTGCTGGGATTACAGGCTTGAGCCACCGCGCCCGGCCAAAAATTTTTTAAAAAGTAAAAAAAAAACAAAAACTAAAAATAAAGCTACCATATGATCCAGAAATGCACTGCTGTATATATACCCACAAGAAATGAAATCAGTATATCTAAGAGATATCTGTTTATTACATGTTTATTACAGCACCATGCATAATAGCCAGGATGCAATCTAAATTTTTATCAACAAGTGAATGAATAAAGAAAATATGGTACATATACACAATGAAGTACTACTATCCAGCCTTAAAAAAGAATGAGATCCTACCATTTGCAACAACATGCATGGAGCTGCAAATCATGGTGTTAAGTGACACAAGCCAGGCACAGGAAAACAAACATTACATGTTCCCACTCATTTGTGGGATCTAAAAATCAAATCAAATGATGGACATAGAGAGTAGAAGGATGATTACCAGAGGCTGGGAAGGGTAGTGGGGGGTTGGGAGAAGGAGGGATAGTTAATGAGTATAAAAATATAGTTAGAATGACTGAGGCCTCCTATTTGATAGCACAACAGGGTGACTATAGTTAATAATAATTTAATTGTGTGTTTTAAAATAGCCGAAACAGTAACAGAAAGGATAAATTCTTCAGGAGAAGGATACCTCATTCTCCATGGTGTGATCATGTCACATTACATGCCTGTATTGAAGCATTTCATGTACCCTCTATATAGATACAACTACAGTGTGCCCATGGAAATAAAAAATAAGAAAAACATTCTAAGTCAAATAGAACAAGACTTACAATGAAGAAAAAATAATTGTATTTTAAAATATTAGCCATAAGCAATTAGAAAATAACATTTTAAAATATCACTTATAGTAGCATCAAGTACATTACATACTTTGAGAAATTTTATTTATTTTATTTTATTTCATTTCATTCTTTGAGACTGAGTCTCACTCTGTCACCCAGGCTGGAGTGCAGTGGTGCTATGTCGACTCATTGCAACCTCTGCCTCCCGAGTTCAAGCGATTCTCCTGCCTCAGCCTCCTGCATAGCTAGAATTACAGGTGCATGCCACCACACCCAGCTAATTTTTTGTATTTTTAGCAAAGATGTGGTTTCACCATGTTGGCCAGGTTGGTCTTGAATTGCTGACCTCAGGTGACCCGCCCACCTTGGCCTCCATGCCTGAAGTGCTGAGATTCAGGCATGAGCCACTGTGCCCGGCCACTTTGAGAAATTTTAGTAATGTATGTGAATGACCTGTAAATTGAAAATTATAAAACATTACTAAGAAAAATCAGAGAAGATCAAAACAAATGTTCACAGATCAAGACTCAATGTTGTTAAAATGTCAGTTTTCCCCCAAACTAACTTATAGTCACTGCAGTCCCAAACAGAACCCCAAAAGGTTTTTTATAGAAAATGACAACCCAGTTCAAAAATTTATATAGAAAAGTAGAAGGTTTAAGCTATGTAAAAAGTCTTTAAGGAGGTGGAAGTTGTAGTGAGTTGAGATTGTGCCAGTGCATTCCTGCCTGGGCAACAGAGCCAGACCCGGTCTCAAAAAAAAAAAGATTGAAAAGGGTGATACCAAATATCATCAAGGAGATGAAGCAATTAAATTTTATAAATTGCTGACGAGTATGTAAAATGTAACTACCACATTGGATAACTGCCAGTTCCTTCTGAAAATAAACCATATGACCTACCAACTCCATTCCTAGGTATTTACTGAAAAGCAATAAAAACATATCCACAAAAAGACATAAGTGAATTTCATAGCAGCTTTATTTTGCAAGTGAAAATCTTGTAACAATCCAAATGTCTATTAAGAGGTGAACTGTGGTATGTTAAGAGAATGAGATACTAGTTAGCAATAAAAAGGAATGTACTGCTGATACGTACAATATGCATAAATCTTTAAAAAAAAAAGGTTAAAAAAAGAAGACAAACATTAAAACCCTATATATATATGCTTTGTTTTGTTTTGTTTTGTTTTTGAGACAGGGCCCAGGCTGGAGTTGAGTGGCATGGTACAATCTCAGCTCACTGCAACCTCTGTATCATGGGCTCAGGTGATCCTCTCACCTCAGCCAATCAAATAGCTGAGACTACAGGCAGGCACCAGCGTGCCCAGCTAATTTTTCCATTTTTAGTAGAGACAAGGTTTCTTTTTTTTTTTTTTTTTTTTTTTTTTTGAGACGGAGTTTCGCTCCTGATACCCAGGCTGGAGTGCAATGGCGCGATCTCGGCTCACCGCAACCTCCGCCTCCTGGGTTCAGGCAATTCTCCTGCCTCAGCCTCCTGAGTAGCTGGGATTACAGGCACGCGCCACCGTGCCCAGCTAATTTTTTGTATTAGTAGAGACGGGGTTTCACCATGTTGACCAGGATGGTCTCGATCTCTTGACCTCGTGATCCACCCGCCTCGGCCTCCCAAAGTGCTGGGATTACAGGCTTGAGCCACCGCGCCCGGCCGAGACAAGGTTTCTTTGTGTTGCCCAGGCTGGTCTCGAACTCCTGGGCTCAAGTGATCACCCGCCTTGGCCTTCCAAAGTGCTGGGATTACAGGCATGAACCACCATGCCTGGCCAAAAAGCCTATATTCTTTATGACTGCACTGTACTAAGGTCATGGAAAAATATATACAGATATAGAAATGGATTGAAATTTGAACATTTCATCTCAAAGGCTATATATTTCAGCCACTCTTAGACACAAAACTATAGTTCTAAGGAATTTTAAAGTAAAAAAAAAAATAGAATAAAATAAACTGACTGGATGTGGTGGCTCATGCCTGTAATCCCAGCACCTTGGGAGGCCAAGGCAGGAGGATTGCTTGTACCCAGGAGGTCAAGGCTGCAGTGAACTATGATCATGTCACTGCACTCCAGCCTGGGTGACAGTGAAACCCTGTCTCAAAAATGGCAATAATAAATAAACTAAA
Organism: Aotus nancymaae; assembly: GCF_030222135.1. Lineage (NCBI taxonomy): Eukaryota > Metazoa > Chordata > Mammalia > Primates > Aotidae > Aotus > Aotus nancymaae. The sequence goes on from NW_026988445.1 coordinate 28,647,299, forward strand.
TTTAAAAACACTAGTTCTTAAGGAATTATGAAAGGAATGATGAAAATAAACCAAAACGAACAGATGATTAAATATAAAAGTTAAAGTTAATAAAATAATACAAAGGTTAAATATATGGAAAAACTGTCTTTGAAAGGACCAGTAAAATAAACCTCTCAAAAGACTAATTAAAGAGAAATACACAAGATTAAGAATGAGGAAGGAGATATAATCACAGACATGGAAAAGATATAATACATGCAACTCTTCAGCAATGATTTTTTAAATATAGATGGAAGATTTCCCTAGCAGTATGTATTAACAGAGTTGGCCAAAGAAGTAGAGCACTTGACAAGGCCAAACTCCACAGAAGAGATTGGGAAGGTGATTTCACTATTAATATTTTAAAAGGCACCAGGACCAAATGGTTTCATATAAGGTCTTGCTAACCTTTAAAGATCAAATGATGCTGATGATATTTCAACATTCAACATATCTCTGAATATCTAATCTCTGTTAGCTCTAGCCTAGGTTCTGGGCACACAGTAACGAATAAGATAAAGTCCCTATCATTATTATTTAAACTATTATGGCTCATTGCAAACATTATAGAAAGTTCCACATTCAATTTATAAATCCAGCATAACTTTAAAACCAAAAACCTGACATGGTTCCAAAAAATGTTAACCTCTCTTATATTTGAAATACATGCAAAAATTCTGAATAAAGTAGTAAAAAGAAGTATCCAACGTTGTCAAATAAAAAATGGTGTTTGGGCAGGCGCAGTGCCTCATGTCTGTAATCCTAGCACTTTGGAAGGTGGAGGTGTGCGGATTACGAGGTCAAGAGATCGCGACCAGCCTGGCCAACATGGAGAAACCCCATCCCTACTAAAAATACAAAAAATAGCTGGACGTGGTGGTGGGTGCCTGTAATCCCAGCTACTCGGGAAGCTGAGGCAGGAGAATTACTTGAACCCGAGAGGTGGAGGTTGCAGTGAGCCGAGATTGTGCCATTGCACTCCAGCCTGGGCGACAAAGGAAAACTTCATCTCAAATAAAAATAAATTAATAAATAATTTTTAAAAAAACTATACCACAGTACGATTTTTCACTCATCAGACTGGCAGTAATCAAATGTATGCAAAACATGATGTTGGGAAAGAACACGAGGAAAGATGAATTCTCACGTATTGCTACTGAGAGGGCATATTGGTGCAACTGCTGCAGGAAGCAGTTTACCAGGATCTATGAAAATTACAATGCATTTACCCCATGACTCAACAATTACACTTTTAGGAATGTGCCCTACCAATATGCTCAAAGTTGTACGAAGTTGCTCATTGTAGCATTGATTAATTATAACTGCAAGAGATTAGAAACAAATGTTTAGTAGGTTACTGGTTAAATAAATTGTAGTTCCTCCGTAATTTGGAATAATATCCAACTGAAAAATGAATGAAAATATGTAAAGATCTCTAAAATAACTTTAGCTGAAGAACAGAAGATTCGGAAAAAATATGTTTAGCATGCTAGCATTTGTGTAGAAGGGATGAAAATAATACATCTTGGTTATGCACAAACATTTTATAGGAATCTAAACAAGAACTTACTAATAATAGTTACCTCTGGAGTGCAGATGGATTTATGGGAATCGAGTAATGGTGTACAGGGTGCAAGAGACAACTTTTGCTGTATTTTTAATATAATGTTTACCTATATGAATAAATACTCAAGAAAAAAAAGAAAACAGTTCTATATCTATTGAACTAGCCTTGCATCAAGTGACAAATGTTAACTTACAAGTAACATGTATAGGGTGATTTCATTTTTATAAAAAGCATGTGAGTGGGGGTGAGGTTGCTGTGTCTATGTATGGGTATAAAGAAAGATGGGCTGGTTATGGTGGCTCATTCCTGTAATCCCAGTACTTTGGAAGGCCGAAGCGGGCAGATCACCTGAGGTCAGGAGTTCAAAACCAGCCTGACCAACCTGGTGAAACCTTGTCTCTACTAAAAATACAAAAATCAGCCAGGTGTGGTGATGGGTGCCTGTAATCCCAGCTACTCAGGAGACTGAGGCAGGAGAATTGCTTGAATTCGGGAGGTGGAGGTTGCAGTGAACTGAGATTGCACCACTGCACTCCAGCCTGGGTGACAAAAGCGAAACTCCATCTCAAAAGATAAGCATTCATAAGACATGTAAACATTACCTACTTAAGGGGTGTACAGGGATTGTATTAATTCTTTCTTTTTATGTCCTTTGGTGAACATCCTTCACTTATGTAAAGCACTGTTGCTTTTTATTTTTAAAAGTGGGATAATCAAAAATTTTTAAATAAATAAAAACATGTTTATGGTTATGTTTTGCCACAACTAAAAATGAAATTTGTACAAAATGTAAAGAAATGCAAACAAATTTTATTTTCTAGGCTATCATTGTTTGGGCATATGATCCAGAAAATGCAGATTCTGATGAGTTGCTCGGGAGTGCAGAAGAACCTTCAATAGTAAGTAGAAACATTAGTGTCATCATAGATAAAAACTGTTAGTGGGAGTGCAAATTAATTCAACCATTGTGGAAGACAGTGTGGCAATTCCTCAAGGATCTAGAACCAGAAATACCATTTGACCCAGAAATCCCATTACTGGGTATATACCCAAAGGATTATATGCTGCCTTTCTTTTGTAAGGACTATGAATAATTTATAATCAATGGACAAGATTTTAAGCTGCCCAGATCTAACTAAATACATTTTCATGACCCCTTTTAGTTCAGCCATTATAGTGGTTTTGAACTTATGCTTGATCTCTACAATCATAAACCTTTCTTTAGAATTTTGAACATTCTTCATATTTTCTTTTTCTAAATTTATTTTTATTTATTTTTAAATTTTACTGTAAGTTCTTGGATACATGGCCAGAACATGCAGGTTTGTTACATAGGTATACATGTGCCATGGTGGTTTGCTGCACCTATCAACCCATCATCTAGGTTTTAAGCCCCGTATGCATTAGTTATTTGTCTGAATGCCCTCCCTCCCCTTTTTCCCACCCCCTGACAGGCCCCAGTGTGTGATGTTCCCCTCCCTGTGTCCATGTGTTCTCATTGTTCAACTCCCACTCATGAATTAGAACATGTGGTGTTTGATTTTCTGTTCCTGTGTTACTTTGCTGAGAATGATGGTTCCCAGCTTCATCCATGTCCCTGAAAAGGACATGAACTCAGTTTTTTTATGGCCACATAGTATTCCATGGTATATATATGCCACATTTTCTTTATCCAATCTATCATTGATGGGCATTTGGGTTGGTTCCAAGTCTTTACTTTCGTAAACAGTGCTGTAATAAACATACGTGTGCATGTGTCTTTATAATAGCATGATTTATAATCCTTTTGGTATATAGCCAGTAATGGGATTTCTGGGTCAAATGGTATTTCTGGTTCTAGATCCTTGAGGAATTGCCACACTGTCTCCCACAATGGTTGAACTAATTTACACTACCACTAACAGTGTAAGAGGGTTTCTATTTCTCTGCATCCTCACCAGCATCTGTTGTTTCCAGACTTTTTAATGATCGCCATTCTAACTGGTGCGAGATGGTATCTTGTTATGGTTTTGATTTGCATTTCTCTAATGATCAGTGATGAGCTTTTTTTCATGTTTGCTGGCAGCATAAATGTCTTCTTTTGAGAAGTGTCTGTTCATATCCTTCGCCCACTTTTTGATGGGGCTGTTTGTTTTTTTCTTATAAATTTGTTTTCTTGTAGATTCTGGATATCAGCCCTTTGTCAGATGTGTAGATGGCAAAAATTTTCTCCCATTCTGTAGGTTGCCTGTTCACTCTGATGTTAGTTTATTTTGCTGAGCAGAAGCTCTTTAGTTTAATTAGATCCCATTTGTCAATTTTGGCTTTTGTTGCCATTGCTTTCACTGTTTTGGTCATGAAGTCTTTGCCCATGCCTATGTCCTGAAAGGTATTACTTAGGTTTTCTTCTAGGGTTTTTATGGTTTCAGGTTTTATGTTTAAGCCTTTAATCCATCTTGAATTAATGTTTGTATAAGATGTAAGGAAGGGGACCAGTTTCTGTTTTCTGAATATGGCTAGCCAGTTTTTCCAGCATCATTTATTAAATAGGGAAGGCTTTCCCCATTGCTTGTTTTTGTCAGGTTTGTCAAAGATCAGATGGTTGTAGATATGTGGTGTTATTTCTGAGGCCTTTTTATTTCTTTCTTTCTTTTTGAGACAGCATTTTGCTCTTGTTTCGCAAGCTGGAGTGCAATGGCATGATCTCAGCTCACTGCAACCTCCACCTCCTGGGTTCAGGCTACTCTCTTGAGTAGCTGGGATTACAGGCATATGCCACCACACCAGCTAATTTTTTGTATTTTTAGTAGAGACGGGTTTTCACTATGTTGGCCAGGCTGGTCTCAAACTCCTGACCTCAGGTGATTCGCCCACCTCGGCCTCCCAAAGTGCTGGGATTACAGGCATGAGCCACCATGCCCAGCCAGTGAGGCCTCTTTTCTGTTCCATTGGTCTATATCTCTGTTTTGGTACCAGTACCATGCTGTTTTGGTTACTGTAGCCCTGTAGTATAGTTTGAAGTCAGGTAACGTTATGCCTCCAGCTTCGTTCTTTTTGCTTAGGATCGTCTTGGCTATTTGGGCTCTTTTTTGGTTCCATATAAAAGTTAAAGAAGTTTTTTCTAGTTCTTTGAAGAAAGTTAATGGTAGCTGGATGGAGATAGCATGGAATCTATAAATTACTTTGGGCAGTATGGCCATTTTCATGATACTGATTTTTCCTATCCATGAGCATGGAATTTTTTTCCATTTGTTTGTGTCCTCTCTTACTTCCTTGAGCAGTAGTTTGTAGTTCTCCTTGAAGACGTCCTTCATGTTCCTTATAAGTTGTAGTCCTAGGTGTAAGGGTTCTTGGGTTCTTGCCAAGTTTAAAAAGTAGAAACTGAGGCCAGCACAAGAAGATCCAATGCGAATTTATTCCGCTCCTGGGCAAGGTTCTGTGGTCCGACAGGAGGGGCTGGAGAAGTCGCACGGATTCCTCTCAGACGTGGGGTTTTATAGGGAGTGGAGGCGTTTGCTTGGTTGTGGGAGAGCAGGACGTGGACGTACAAGCTGCTATTGGCAGGTAGGCGGGATTTCCGGTGAGCGGGCAGCCCAAGGGGAGTGGGGCCCGGACGGGACAAAATACTATCAGGCAAGTCCTGGTAGGGCTTCCTTTAAATTTTGGCGGGGTTCTTTAAGGGAGAGCTAGGTGCTGTGTGTGTCGCGGGGCGGGGGGGGGGGGGGGGGGGCGTGTCCAAGTTCCCAGCGAGGGAGGGGGGTGTGTCCGAGCTCCTGGCAAGGCGACCGGCCTTACACTAGGTATTTTATTTTCTGTGTAGCAATTGTGAATGGGAGTTCACTCATGATTTGGCTCTCTGCTTGTATATTATTGGTATATAGGGCCTATTTTCTATTAACCTCATTTTTCATGAAGAGGCTGACCATTAAGATGCTTTAGAGATGTTCCTTCAGCATCCATATCAAAAATCTGGCTAATCACTTATTGAATTCTTTATCACTTGGAGACAAATGAATTTTCTAAAGGTGCAATACAGTGAATAAATAAATCCTTTCTTTTTGTTACAAATTTACCTCTTTCAATATTTAAATTTTGTCTTCTGTTACAATTAAAATGTACTAAAGAAAAATCTAAAATGAAGAGTTAGCTGACTCTTAATTTCTTATAGGATTGTTTACATCTTAGTGAGTCAAGAGCTGTCTGATTTTTTAATAGTATGTTATCCTATCTCATGGTAATCAAATTCACAAGGGACAGATTGATCAATCAAAAGGATAAGCAACCAGTTGTTTCATTTTGTAATCAACTTTAGAGGGAATAGTTAGGTGTCACTGCCTCCAAGATGATTGCCATAACCAAATCAGCATGTTTGTTTTTTCCAAACGAGCAGTTTGAGGGGATTATTTTGAAACTACAGTTTGATCAATCATCCACAATGATGAAATGAAGCAAAGTGATGACCAACTTTATCTTTAGAAATGCTTTGTTTTACAATGTGTTTTTCTGATATAGCTAGACCAGATTTGGGGGGTGAATATTTGTATGTGGGTATACATTCTTTCTGCTTTCCTTTCAGTTTCCTGTATCCTTACAGTTTTTTTTAAAACAGCAACTCAAACCAGACTTACATTTTTAACGTGTGTCTTATAAACACTATAAAGTTGAGGGTTTTTTTTGTTTTTTTTTTATCTTGACTGGAATTTTGTGTCTTTAAATTAGAGCATTAAGTTCATTTTCATCTAATATAGGCACAATATATTCTTAGATTTGCTTTCTATTTGTTCTGCCTGTTGTATATTCCTCTTTTCAGTTGCCAGTTAGCAGTTTCTCTGTCTGGGTGTTTTAAAGATACTGTTTCACCGGCTCCTTACCTCCACTGTTGCTGTTAGGAAACCATCTTTCTGCCTGTTATTCCTTTGAAAGCATCTTAGCCTGGGTTCACCAGAAATGTACTTGTAGTTTATTTTTGGAGGCGATACCAGGAAGTAAGAATGGAGGATGAGGAAAAGTGGTTAGGAAACAAGAGATACAATTTTTCCCACTAGAGCACAATCTCGCTGAGCCCCTCCAAGAAGCCATGTGAAATGCGTCTTAAAATTGTCCAACAGAATAACAGAAAATGCCTCAGAGTTAGCCTCACAAAGGAAAAGAAAGGTTCCCAGCCCCCATTAGTTAGAGGTTCCCCCCGGCTTGTTAACTTCTTGTACTTTTCAGTTGTGCATATCTAACTGCAGAATAGGTTTCCACGGGCAGCCAAGATGCAGGGATAGACGGGCCTTGACGGAGAAGGAATAAAGCTTGTGATGCTAGAGTTGATGTGAGACCCTAATAGGTTACAAATGTGTGAAGCGTGTTGCCAGAATTGGCTAGAGTAAAAAGTAGGGTACTGCAGGTTACAAGAGATGTTGAATAAGTAAATAATCCATCTTTTCTCCTCTGGCTGCTTTTGAGATTTTTCTTTGTCTTTTGTTCTGCAGTTTTACTATGATGTATTTAAATGTGAATTTTAAAACGTATTTATTCTGCTTGGAATTATTTGACTTTATGAATCTGTGGTTTGGGGTTTCCACAATCTTCTGAAAATTATTAGCCATGTCTTTTCAAATATTGTCTGTGCCTCATCATTTTTCTCCCTTTCCTCTGGGATTCCAAATAAACATGTGCTCATTCTATCTCCTGGAATTCCATTTCAACTTATATTAGGCCATCTGATTCGTCTGCCATCACGTTTACCCTCTTATCAATATATTCTCTCTTTTTGTCTCTCTGTGCCATGTTTGGCTCAGATATTTCTCCTTTAGGTCACTAAAATAATTTCTTTTTAACATTCTTTGTTTCTTTTGAGACGAGGTCTCACTCTTGTCACTGAAGCTGCAGTGCAGTGGTGCAATCATGGCTTAGCCTTCTGGATTCAAGCAGCCTCAATATCCTGGGTTCAAGTGATCCTCCCACCTCATCCTCCCAAGTAGCTGGGACTACAGACACACACCACCACACTTGACTAATTTTTTTTTTTTTTTTTTTTTTTTGTAGAGACCAGGTCTTGCCACGTTTCACAGGCTAGTCTCAAACCTCTGGGCTCAAGTGATCCACCAACCTCAGCCTCCTAAAGTGCTGGGATTACAGGTGGGAGCCATTGAACCTGGGAAATTATTTCTAATATGGTATTAAACTGACTCACTGAGTTCTACATGTCACTTATTTTCAGACATTCTATTTGGTTATGTAACAAATTTTGTGTTTAACTTTTTAGTTTTCTGTGACCTGGAGATATTTCATGCTTTTTTTTCTTTTTTATTAAATTTTATTTTCGATTCTGTATATAAGTATGCTCACTTTTTATTTAACATAGTAACCATAGTAGAATGTAAAACCAGTGTGGAACAGTTAAATATTCCTCTATTCACTATGTTTAACAAATAAAAGAGCACAAAAATATCCAGCTATTTATCTACACTTGAAATACTGATGGCAATACCATGTTCCTTTTATTTTATATTTATAGATTTTGAAAGAATTTTTTAATTATAAGGTTTATATGTCCTCAGCTTGCATTCATTCACTTTTTTAAAAACCTTTTTCTTTTAGAACAGTTTTAGTTTTACAGAAACGACAAAGATAGTACAGGGAGTTCCTAGTCATCCCACACCTAGTTTTCCCTGTTATAAATATCTTACTCTTGTGTATTTGTCATAGTTACTGAACCGATACTCATATTTTCTTTACATTTCCTCAGCTAATGTTCATTTTCTATTCCGGAATCCCACCAGGAATAGCACATGATATTTAGTTGTCTTGTCTCTTTATGTTCTTAATTGTGATCATTTCTAGACTTTCATGGCTTCTGATGCCCTTGAAAATGTTGAAGATTGCTGCTCAGATATTTTGGAAAATGTCAATCCACTGGGATTCACCTGAGATTTTTCTCATAATTAGCCTGGAGTTAGGTGTTTCAGGCAGGAAGATCACAGAAGTAAAGTGACATTCTCATTGCATGTAATCATCAAGGGCGCATACAATCAATATGACATGTCACTGCTGTTACCCTTCATCACCTGGCTTGTGATCGTGATCCTCTACTGTAAAGTTCCTCTTTATTCTCCCTGTCCATGTTGTTCTCCTTGGAAGTGAGTCACTCTGTACAGTTATACTTTACCTTCTTAAAGAAAGGAGTGCCTGCATAAATATTTTTGAAATTCTTCTATTATGGCAGACTTGTCTTATCCCTGATTTATTTATTTATTTATTCAGTCATTTATTTATATCAATATGGACTCATGGATATTTATTTTGTGTTTTGAGTTATAATCCAACACTAATTTATTTATTGGGAGCTATTTTAGTCAGCCCCTGTATCTCTTTGACATTCTCTCATCATTGTGGGGTTTTATTGTTTGGTGGTTTTGGTGTTTTCTTTGTTATTAACACTGTCTTACTGGCACTATAAGATGCTCCAAACTAATCTTATATATTTCCTGCATCATAGCACCTGCAACACCTTATGTTCTCAGTCCTAGAATCAGGCATTTCTTCTAGGAGCTCTGGGCCCTTTTGGTTCTTTTATTAGAGAATGGTATTAGAAACCAAGATCGTGGTACTAGGTGTGCTTATTGCTGTTTAGTTGTTTTCCTCTCAGCTGTCAGAGCAAGGAAACATGTGTGTGTACTAGTCCAAGCATATCTATAAATTTTTCTGTATTTAACTATATGTATTTATATTAAGCTAAATGTGAGTTTACACAGATGGCTTCAACCCTAATCTATGATCACATTAATTATTCTGGACTCCTTCCTTGCTTATCTATAATCTCCTACCTTAAGAATAAGAAACTAGACTTCCACTATCTGCCATCCATTTGCTTAACGTGTATGTTTTCAGCATACATGTTATTATTAGTCAGCTTAGGTGATCATAACAAAATAACCATAGAACAGGTGACTTAAAAAACAGAAATTTATTTCTTTACACTTCTAGAGGCTAAAAGTTTAAGATCAGGGTTTCCTACTGGCATTTAGCATGATGGGGTGTTGAATTTTATCAAAGGCCTTTTCTGCATCTATTGAGATAATCATGTGGGTTTTATCGTTGGTTCTGTTTATGTGATGGATTACATTTATTGATTTGTATATGTTGAACCAGCCTTGCATCCCAGTTGTAAAAGCCAACTTGATTGTGGTGGATAAGCTTTTTGATGTGCTGCTGGATTCAGTTTGGCCGTATTTTATTATTATTATTATTGCACTTTAGGTTCTGGGGTTCATGTGAGGAACATGCAGGATTGTTGCATAGGTACATACATGGCAATGTGGTTTGCTGCCTCTGTCCCCATCACCTGTATCTGGCATTTCTCCCCATGTTATCCCTCCCCAACTCCCTACCCCACCGCTGTCCCTCCCCTAGTCTCTGCCAACAGACCCTGGTGTGTGATGCTCCCCTCCCTGTGTCCATGTGTTCTCACTGTTCAACACTCACCTATGAGTGAGAACATGCGGTGTTTGGTTTTCTGTTCTTGTGTCAGTTTGCTGAGAATAATTGTTTCCAGGTTAATCCATGTCCCTACAAAAGACATGAACTCATCGTTTTTTATGGCTGCATAGTATTCCATGGTGTATATGTGCCACATTTTCCCTGTCCAGTCTATCATTGATGGGCATTTGGGTTGGTTCCAGGTCTTTGCTATTGTAAACAGTGCCACAATGAACATACGTGTGCATGTGTCTTTATAATAGAACAATTTATAATTCTTTGGATATATACCCAGTAATGGGATTGCTGGGTCAAATGGAATTTCTATTTCTAGGTCCTTGAGGAATCACCACACTGTCTTCCACAATGGTTGAACTAATTTACACTCCCACCAACAGTGGAAAAGTGTTCCTATTTCTCCACATCCTCTCCAGCATCCCCTTGTCTCCAGATTTTTTAATGATCGCCATTCTAACTGGTGAGATGGTATCTCAGTGTGGTTTTGATTTGCATTTCTCTAATGACCAGTGATGATGAGTATTTTTCATATGTGTGATGGCCTCATATATGTCTTCTTTTGAAAAGCATCTGTTCATATCCTTCGCCTACTTTTGAATGCATTTGTTTTTTTCTTGTAAATCTGTTTTAGTTCTTTATAGATTCCGGATATTAGCCCTTTGTCAGATGGGTAGATTGCAAAATCTTTTTCCCATTCTGTTGGTTGCTGGTTCACTCTAATGATTGTTTCTTTTGCTGTGCAGAAGCTCTGGAGTTTAATTAGATCCCATATGTCTATTTTGGCTTTTGTTGCCAATGCTTTTGGTGTTTTAGTCATGAAGTCCTTGCCTACGCCTATGTCCTGAATGGTTTTGTCTAGGTTTTCTTCTAGGGTTTTTATGGTGTTAGGTCTTATGTTTACATCTTTAACCCATCTGGAGTTAATTTTAGTGTAAGGTATCAGGAAGGAGTCCAGTTTCTGCTTTCTGCACATGCCCAGCCAGTTTTCCCAACACCATTTATTAAACAGGGAATCCTTTCCCCATTGCTTGTTTTTGTCAGGTTTGTCAAAAATCAGATGGTTGTAGATGTGTGGTGTTGCCTCCTCAGAGGCAAAATGTTTTGTAAATGTCTGTCAGGATCATTTAGTCTGAAGTGCAGTTTGAATCCAATGTTTCTTTGTTGATTTTCTGTCTAGAGTTCTGTCCAGTGCTGAGAGTGGGGTGTTGAACTGTCCAACTATTATTTTTATTGAGGTCTATTTCTCCCTTTAGATATAATAATATTTGCTTTCCATATCTGGGTGCTCCAGTGTTTAGTGCTTATAACATTTCTAAATAATGTTATATCCTCTTGCTGAACTGATTTCTTTACTATTATATAATGAATTTCTTTTCTTTTTTTTTTTTTTTTGGAGGTGGAGTTTCACTCTTGTTACCCAGGCTGGAGTGCAATGGTGCGATCTCGGCTCACCGCAACCTCCACCTCCTGGGTTCAGGCAATTCTCCTGCCTCAGCCTCCTGAGTAGTTGGGATTACAGGCACGCACCACCATGCCCAGCTAATTTTTTGTATTTTTAAGTAGAGACGAGGTTTCACCATGTTGACCAGGATGGTCTCGATCTCTTGACCTCGTGATCCACCCGCCTCAGCCTCCCAAAGTGCTAGGATTACAGGCGTGAGCCACCGCGCCCGGCCCTATAATGAATTTCTTTGTCTCTTTTTATGGTTTTTTATTTAAAGTCTGTTTTACCTACCATAAGAATAGCTACTCCCGCTCACTTTGACTTCATTTGTGTGGAATATCTTTTCATATGCCTTCTCTGTGAATCTGCATGTATCTTCACAAGTGAAGTGAGTTTCTTGTAGGCAATATATAGTTGGATTGTGTCTTTCTTTAATCCACTCAGCCAGTCAATATCATTTAAGTGGAAAACTTAATTCATTTACATTACATTCAAGGTTATTATTTATAGGTGAGGACTATTCCTGTCATTCTGTTAATTTTTTTCTGATTCTTTTGCGTATCCTTTGTTCCTTCATTCTCTCCTATTATTTATCTTACTGTTTGCAGTTTGGTGGTTTTTTGTAGTGGTAACATTTGACTCCTTTCTCTTCCTTCTTTGTGTTATTGATATACCATTGAGTTTTATGCTTTAGTGTGTTTTCATTTAGGTAGACATCACTTCCAGATGTAGGACTTCCTTAAGCATTTCTTGTAGGGCTGATCTATTGGTGATGAATTCCCCCAGTTTTTGCTTATCTGGGAATGACTTTATTTCTGTATTTTTGAAAGATAGCTTTGCTAAGTATTGCATTCCACACTGACTGTTTTGTTTTTTTTTTCTTTTAGAACCTTGACTATATCATCTCATTCTCTCCTGGCCTATTAGGTTTCTGCTGAGAAATCCACTGTTAGTATGAGGAAGATTCCCTTATATGTGACTTGATGCTTTTCTCTTGCTGTTTTTAGAATTTTGTTTTTGCCTTCATTTTTTTGACAGTTTGAAATTCATGTGCCTTGGAGAAAACCTTTTTGGGTTGAATCTATTTGGAGATCATTGAGCTTCCTGTATCTGGATATCTATACATCTTGCAAGACTTGGGAATTTTTCAGCGATTACTTTGTTAAATTGTCTATGTCTTTGCCCATCTCTTCTCTGGAACCCTAAAAATTCAAATATCTGGTTGCTTCATGGTATCCCATACGTCATATAGGCTTTCTTCATTCTTTCTTATTCTTTTTGTTTGTTTGAATGGGTTATTGCAAAAACAAACAAACAAACAAAAAAAAAAACCTGTCTTTGAGTTCAGAAATTCTTTCTTCTGCTCGATCTAGTCCATTGTTAAAGCTCTTAATTGTATTTTTTATTTTATGCATTGAATTCTTCAGTTGGAAGATTTCTGTTTGACCTTTTTTTAAAAAAAAAACTATCGGTTTGTTAAATCTCTTATTCAGATGTTGAATTGTTCTCCTAATTTCTTTTTATTGTTTATTTGTGTTCTCTTGTATCCCATTAAGTTTCTTTTTTTCTCCTCCCTCTCTGAGTTTCTTTAATATCATTATTTTCAAGTCTTTTTCAGACATTTCTTAGATTTTTGTTGTTGTTGTTGTTGTTGGGATCTGTTACTGAGAATTACTGTGTTCCTTTGAAGGAGTCATGTTTCCTTGCCTTTTTTTTTTTTTTTTTTCTGAGATGGAGTCTCACTCTGTCATTCAGTTTGGAGTGTAGTGGCATGATCTTAGCTCACTGCAATCTCCGCCCCCCCCAGTTCAAGCAATTCTCTGCCTCAGCCTCCTGAGTAGCTGGGATTACAGGCACTTACCACCATGCCCAGCTAATTTTTTGTATTTTTAGTAGAGACAGGGTTTCACCATGTTGGCCAGGCTGGTCTTGAACTCCTGACCTTGTGATCCACCCACCTTGGCCTCCCAAAGTGCTGGGATTACAGGTTTGAGCCATTGTACCTGGCCGTTTCCTCACTTTTCCATGTTTCCTGTGTCTTTACATTGGTGTCTGTGCATCTGGTATAAAAGTTGCTTCTTTCAGTTGTATAGATTGGCTTTCATAGTGGAAGACATTTTCCTTTGGGTATATCTTCAGTGTTGGCTGGGTAGTTGCTTTGGCTTTAATTCTGGATGGGCACAGTAGTGTAGTCTCTGCATGATATCTTCAGCTATAATCAGCATCAGTGATGTCTCTGAGTTTTTCAGTGGCTTAGACTGTGGTTGTTATTGAAGGCTATGGTGGGGCTTTGTTGCAGACAGGAGAACCAGGCAGGCTGGTCCCTGGACACCAGTGGTGGGGACAGCTGGCTAAGCATGCAGCTGGCCCCCTGGCAGCCTAGTAGTAGTAGGCCTGAGTGGACCAGTTCTTGGGCCTCCAGGTGGCTTGCTTGGGTGCTGGCAGTGGCAGGAGTGGGCCAGATGGGTGTCAGGTCCTCAGGCCTGACATGGGCACCAGCAATTGCAGTGGTGGGCTGAACTGGCCCATCCCCAGGCCCCCAGGTGGCACACATGTGTGGGTGCCAGTGCCAGTGGCAGGTTGGGCAGGCCAGTACCAAGGTCTTCAGTAAATCCACATGGGTGGGAGTGATGGGCAGGACAAGTCTATTATCAGGTCCCTGAAAGACATGCACAAGTGCCAATGGTGTCAGGCAGGGCAGAACAATCCCCAGACCCCTCAAGGTTATATGTGAGCATCAGTAGTAGTAGGTGGGGCAGATCAATCTCCAGGCTGCTGAACAACATGTATATACATTGGCAATGGCAGTTGGGGTGAGTTGATCCCTAGGCTTCTAAATGATGCATGCAAGCACTGGTGAAGGTGGTAGGCAGGTCTGACCTATCCTTATGACTCCAATGGTGCGTTTAGGTGCCAGTTGCACGGGTCCTTAGACAACCCAGTGCCTGGGTCCTTAGACAACATTCTGGGGCACTGGTGGTGGTGGTGGCAGTGGACAGGTCAGACCCATCCTCAGGCCCTCTGATGGTGTGCATAGGCACTGGCAGTGGTGAGCAGGGCAGGTGGATCCCCAGGCCTCCAAATAAAAAACGCTTGCAGGCTCCACTGGTGCAAGCTGCAGATTGGGTATAACTCAGGTCCTCCAATGGTGTGTATGGCCACTGGCTATGGTGGGTGGAACAAATTGATCCCTGTGCTCCCAGACCCATTTTTTCATTAGGTTGCTTGGTGCTATTTTTTATTGCTCAGGTTTAAGTTTTCTGTATATTCTGGATATTAATATTTTATCAGATATGATTTGAAAATATTTTCTTCTATCCTGTGGATTGTCTTTTTATTCTATTAATAGGGACCTTTGATGCACAGAAGTTTTTAATTTTAATGAAAGCTATTTTTCCTTTTGTTGCCTGGGACTTTGGTGTCATATCCAAAAAATCATTGCCAAATCCAATGTCATTAATATTTTTCTTTATGTTTTCTTCTAAGAGTTTTGTCGTTTAGCTCTCAACATTTCAGGAATTCACTATTGATAACACCCAACAGCTTGGATGGATGCTGAGTTAAATAGCCACTTTCAAAGCATGGAATACTGTATGATTCCATTTCTATAACATTTTAGGGGTGATAAATTGTAATAGAAAACAGATAAGTGGTTTTTAGTGATTAGGATATGTGGGCAGTTGTGAATCTTAAGTGGTAACATGATGGAGTTTCTTCTGTGTGATGTATTCACTCTTGTGTTCTATTTGTGGTGGTAATTACGTGAACCTACACATGTGATAAAGTTTTACAGAACTATGCTAAATAAATAAATAAAAGACTGCCTGGAAAACTTGGTGAAATCTGAATAAGATCTGTACCCAAGTTAATAATGTTGTATCAGCATCAATTTCCTGATTTTGACAATGCATTAGGATTATGCAAACTACTGCTATTGGGAAAAGCTGGGGAAAGGTTACATGGAAACTTCTTGTCAGTCAAACAATTTTGAAATAAAATCCTCTTTAAAAATCTCTCCAATATTTGGCCATTGTACTAAGAATAAAATAAAAATCGGGTAAGATCAACAGAACTATGTTTATTAAATTTAACAGCAGGTGTAGCCATATATTGATGCTATAACTAGAAAAATACTTTTAAAAATAATTATACAGGCTAGGCATGGTAGTTCACACCTATAATCCCAGCACTTTGGGAGGCTCAGGCAGGAGGTTGCTTGAGGCCAGGAGTTCAAGTCCAGCCTGAGAAACATAGCAAAACCCCATCTGTACAAAAAAATACCAAAATTAGCCAGGCGTGGTGGCACACACTTGTCCCAGCTACTTGGGAGACTGAGGTAGGAAGATTCCTTAAGCCTGAAAGGCAGAGGTTGCAGTGAGCTGTGATCGAGCCACTGTGCTCCAGCCGGGGTGGCAGAGTAAGACCTTGTCTCAAATAATAATGACACAAAGATTAGCAGTAATATAATTGTTCTGTCATAGATCACTAGAAATAACGTAAGTTGATATAATTCTTTTATAAATTATTTTGGTAATATGTATCAAGAGAGTTTTGTTTGTTGTTTTTAGAGATGAGGGTCTCACTCTATTACCCAGGCTGGAGTGCAGTAGTGTGATTATAGCTCACTGCAGCCTTAAACTCCTGGGCTTACATGATCCTCTTGCCTCAGCCTCCTGAGTAGCTGGATCTACAGGTGTGCATCACCATGCCGGGCTAAAAGAGGTGTTTTTTTGTTTGTTTGTTTTGGAGACGGAGTCTCTCTGTTGCCCAGGCTGGAGTGCAGTGGCATGATCTCGGCTTACTGCAACCTCTGCCTCCTGAGTTCAAGTGATTCTCCTGCCTCAGTCCCCCGAGTAGCTGGGACTACAGGTGTGTGCCATCAGGCCCCACTATTTTTTATATTTTTAGTAGAGACAGAGTTTCACCATGTTGGCCAGGCTGGTCTCAAACTCATGACCTCAGGTGATCCACCTGCCTTGGCCTCCCAAAGTGCTGGGATTACAGGTGTTGAGCCACTGTGCCCAGCCTGAAAGAATTTTTAAAGTGTGTATAACTTTTGACCCAGCAATCACGCTTCCAAGAATCTTATCAAAAGAAATAGTCCTAACCATGGAAAAGACTGTATATCTGATAATGTTCCTAGTAATAATATTTACCAATAGTGAAAAAATAAAACCACCAAAATGTCCAATACAGGAGTATTAAGCAAATGATGATAATTCACTCAGTGAAAAATTATGCAGGCATTGAAAATGATGTTTACAGACAACATGAATATAAAACAGTAGCCTGACCTTGGTAAAACTGAAGAAAATGCTAATGTGGTTTTTGCCTTTTTGATAATTTCTACGTGTTAATTTTTTCCATGTTTATAAAATTATCTTTAATGACCATGAATTACTTTCTTAATCAAAAATATATGTTTTTAAGCTTGTTTATATGATTATCTTAACTTTTCTTAATATTTTTCCTACAATCTTCTTATATGTGTAATTTATTATATTACTTCCATCTTACGCTTTTCTAAATTAAGAATGCTTTATTTACTCTTTCCTCAGCAGTTATGCAAAAGGTAGTTGTATTTAAAATTCTGAATAGTGAATATGATTTTCAAAAACAAAACTAAAATATCTATTATTTATTAGGCAAACCTATGTTTCTTTATGAAAATCATCAAATGGGCTAGGTGCAGTGGCTCACACCTGTAATCCCAGCACTTTGGAGGCAGGTGGATCAACTGAGGTCAGGAGTTTGAGACCACCCTGACCAACATGGTGAAACCCTGACTCTACTAAGTTAAAAATATATATATTAGCAGGGCATGGTGGTGTGTGCCTGTAATCCCAGCTACTTGGAAGACTGAGGCAGGAGAATTGCTTGATCCTGGGAGGCAGAAGTTGCAGTGAGCCAGATTGTGCACTCCAGTCTGGGCAACAGAGCGAAACTCTGTCTCAAAAAAAAAAAAAAAAAATTATCAAATGAGTATTCTTCAGAAAGGCCTTCCCTGACCATTATTCCTACTTCTCAAAATAGGTTCTACTATCAGATAATTCCATAGTCCCCATAACTGCCCCTTCTCACACTCATGATAACAGCCTTTAAGGTTCCTTTGTGGATGGATGCCATGTTTTTAGAAAATTAAACAAAGTCAGTATTAGAGGATTAGGACAGAAAGAAGCTATGGAATTCTAGACTAGCCCTCATTATCTGATTTTTTAATTCTAGAAATTTCAAAGGGGAGCTTTTCAGATCCATCTGATTTCTAAGAGCATATTCTTAAAGTCCCCCAGGTATCATTTGAAACCTGCCTTGAAAGAGTATGTCATTTTGAAGGTAGACTCATGTAGAAAGAATTCTAACAGATTAGTTTTAGAAACTCTACTATGTATTTCATTGAGATTAAAACTAGTGTTATTTATTTAAGCATCCCCATAGTTTCAGTTCATTCAGGATTCTGATTATGTGTAGAGTTTTTGATGAGTTGGAAACTGTATTATGACTTATTTATAATTCACAAAATTCTCATGGGAAGGCAGCTATAAGGTAGAAAGAACAAAGCTGAATCTTGAGCATATGGTAAATTTACAAATGTAAACAATGTCTTAACTAAAATAACAAATTCAGTATACATACTGTAATATCAGAATAGCTATGAAAAGAGTAAAAAATGAAATTGTATTTTGTTTTTATAGAATTCCGAAGTACTCAGCACACAGATGGCCACAGTGGGGCAGAAGCCTACCGTATATACAATTCTGAAGAGAAAAGTTTATTTATCAAACGAGAAAATGAAAAGAGGGTATTTAATTTTTTTAATTTTAAATATAAAAAATACAAAAACTTAAACTAGATTTAAAAATCCCAGTGGAACTTTATAGAATATGTCTCATATGTTATTTTCAAGTGCCTTCTTTTATAAAACACAAAAGATTTTGATAATCAGAACTAATTACTAACTCAGAAAATGCTAGACTCTTGGATTAGAGTTTTACAATTTGTGTCAATACCTAATCCTAAATCCAGGAGCTTCATTCGGGATGATGGCAAATTCTGGAAATATCTCAAGATGCATCCTACTGGTTTATAAAAGTGAACCACAGTGGTGTCCGGTGCCCATACACCACCCCTCACACACAAATTCTATCTGAGAGGCAAAATACATTACTATCAAAGTTAGTAGGTTATCATGAGGTATAGACAGACTTTCTTAGTCTATTAAGCACCTAGGCACAGGGCAAGGTGCTTATAACTAAAGGATAAAGTACCTGCCTTCAGTAATCTTACATTTAATGAGAGACAAACAAGAAACAGTTATGTAGGAGAGAGCCCAGGGTGCAGAGGAACACAAAGAGGGTACACCAACTCTGGCCTGGAGGAGAGGGAGTCAGGGAGGACTTTCCTAAAAAGGTGAAAAGAAGTAAAGCCTAGCCAACTGGGGGAGGATTCCAAACATAGGAAATGACAAACAGCAGGTCCTCAAATAATGTTCATTATAACATTGATTAGAAAAAAATTGATTCCCTGCTGGGGCCACTGCTGTGTGGAGTTTGCATGCTCTCTCCGTGTCTTTGTGGGTTTTCTCCAGGTATTCTGGTTTCCTCCCACATCCCAAAGCTGTGCACTTGAAGTTCATTGGTGTGTCTGCATGGTCCCAGTTGGAGTGAGTGTGGGTGTGAATGTCAATGTGCTGCTCTACGATGGGAAAGACGTCCTGTCCGGAGTGGGCTTCTGCCTTGAGCCCTGAGCTGCCAGAATGGACTGTGGCCAACCACAACCCTGAACTGGAATAAGCAGGTTAGAAAATGAACAAATGGAGGGATGAATACAAACTATTGTAAAATAAAAATGTGTAAAGTAGACAAGACTCTGACATGACAATAAAAATAAACAGTTCTGTAGGAAAGTTCTCGGAGAGCTGCCATATTTGTGATTGTTGAGATTTGAACTGTGTAACGGTAGGAGGTGTTTCGTAACAATATGGCAAGCATTCATTTCTTGATTTATCCCACCATCACTATGATCGCCCTCACTCACCGATTCACCAAGAGTTGGGTAAATAATTAATTTTATTAATCTTTCTTAAATGTATGTGTGTAGCTCACATTTATTTCAGTGTTTAATAGCAGTGTTTTGGGTCTTTATTTAGAAGTTTGGTGATGTTTTCTTGACCAGAAATATGCTGTAGGAACTTAACTCTTGTTTATGTCAATTAGCCAGTGGTATAATTGGTTTCATTACATGTAGTTTCTCTTGAAGTTGCAGTTTCTAAGAACCTGTCTATTACATTAAGTGAGAACTTGCTGTATACAGGGCCCTTCAAACTGAGACCTGAGAAAAGAGATGCATTTTGGAGATGGAAAAAAAAGTTCAATTCATGGGTAGAGAAAGGAGTGCCATTTAGGAGGCTAAAACATTTTAAAATAGTAATAATAATTTGAAGCCAAAATTCTGATTTTATAAAACAGGAGGTTGGGGGATAGAGAGGCAGGAAAAAATTACTATAGATTCAAACTAAAGTCTGCCGGATTTAGCAGGAAGGTAGGAAGGTTATAGATAACACTGGTTTCTTTTCTATTTTGAACTGCTTTACTGAACTGTAATTTATGTACCATACAATTTACCCTTTTAAATGATAAAATTCAGTGGTTTTAGTATATTCAGTTACGCCACTATCACCATTATCTATATCTAGAACATCTTTACCCAAAAAAGAAATACCATTTGCTCCTCCCTCCAGCCCCTGGTACTACTAATCTATTTTGTGTCTCTATGGATTTGCCTATTCTGGATATTTCATATCAAGAAAATCGTACCATCTATTCTTTGGAAACTGGCTTTTTTCAGTTAACATTATGGTTTCAAGGTTCATTCATTCATTTTTATTGTCAAATATTATTATATGAATACACAACATTTTATTTATTCATTTCTCTCTTGATGAATATTTTAGTTATTTCCATTTTGGAGCTAATATGAATGCTGCTGCTATGAACATTTGTGTATAAGTTTTTGTGTGGCCATATGCTTTCATTTCTCTCGAGTGTATACCTAGGAGTGAAATTATTTGGTCATATATTAGGTCTGTGTTTAATTTTGAGAAACTGCCAGACTGTTTTCTAAAGTAGCTGCACCATTTTAATACTTTCATTCCTGGTGTATGAGGATTGCAGTTTCTCCACATCTTCACCAACATTTGTTATTATCTGTTTTGTTTTGTTTTTCCCATTATAGCCATCCAAGTGGGTATGAAGTGGTCCTTCATTGTAGTTTTGTATTTCTCTCATGTCTAATGATGTTGAGCATATTTTCATATGCTTATTGTCTGTCTGTATATTTTCTTTTCAGATCCTTTCCCATATTATAATTGAGTTGTCTTTTTATTATTGAGCTCTAAGAAAAGCTTTTCTAATATTATTATTATTATTATTTTTTGGAAACAGTTTCACTCTTGTCACCCAGGCTGGAGTGCAATGGTGCGATCTCAGCTCACTGCAACCTCTGCCTCCTAGGTTCAAGCGATTCTCCTGCCCCAGCTTCCCGAGTAGCTAGGATTACTGGTGCGTGCCACCAGTTCCTGGCTAATTTTTGCATTTTTAGTAGAGACAGGATTTCACCATGTTGGCCAGGCTGGTCTGGAACTCCTGACCTCAGGTGATCCACCCGCCTCAGCCTCCCAAAGTGCTGGGATTACAGCATGAGCCACCATGCCTGGCCCTAAGAGTTCTTTATATTCTAGATGATTTGCAAAAATTGTCTCCCATTCTGTGAATTGTCTTTTCAGGTTCTTCATGATCTCCTTGTAGCACAAAAGTTTTACATTTTTAGGAAGTCCTAATTACCTATTTTTTTTCTTTGGTTCTGTATACTTACTGACAAATCCAAAGTCACAAAGTACCACACTGTTTTTTTTCCTGTGAGTATTATAATTTTACCTCTTACATTTAAGTCTTTGGTCTATTTTGAGTTTATATTTGGTCTAAATTTACAGTGAGTTCATTTTATGGTAGGGGTCCAAATGAATTCTTTTTTTTTTTTTTAATTGTACTTTAGGTTCTGGGGTATATGGGCAGATCATTCAGGATTGTTGCATAGGTACACACATGGCAATGTGGTTTGCTGCCTCCATACCCCCGTCCCCTACATCTGGCATTTCTCCCCATGTTATCCGGAGATCTAGTTGTCCCAGCATAATTTGTTGAAAAGACTATTGTTCCCTTATTGTTTTGCACTCTTGTTGAAAGTCAATTAACAGTGAATGTGACAGTATATTTCTGGATTTTTAAATTCTATTCCATTTCCCTACATATTCATCCTTATGCCAATACCACATTGTCTTGATTACTCAGCTTAGTATTAAGTTTTAAAGTCAGGAATTGTTAGTCCTCCAAATTTGTTCTTCTTTTTCAAGATTGCCTTGGCCGCACTTTTTAACTGACTTAACTTTTTAAGTCAATTTTAAAGTTTGTCAGTTTCTTCAAGGAAGTCAGCTGGGATTTTGTAAGAGATTGTGCTGGATCTGTAGCTCAATTTGAGGAATATGTTATCTTAACAATAGGAAGTCTTCCCATTCATGAACATGGGATGTCTTTCCATTTATTTAGATATTGTTTACCTTCTTTCAACAATGTTGTATAGTTTTGTGAATAAAGTTTTCTATTTCTTTCATTCATTTCCTAATTATTTTATCCTTTGTGATGCAGTTGAAAATGGAATTGGTTTCTTAATTTCTGGACTGTTCATTGCAAGTGTATACAAATACAATTGGTTTTTCTATAGCAATCTGATATCCTGAAATCTTGCTAAACTTGTTCATTAGTTCTAATCATTTTTTGTGGACTCCTTGGGATTTTCTGTATACAAAATCATGTCATTGGTGAATAGGGATAATTTTACTTCCTTATTTCCTATCTGGATGCTATTTATTTCTTTTTCTTCTCTAATTGGCCTGACTAGAACCTCTAGTATAAAATGTTGAATATAAACGGTCAAAACAGATATTCTTGTGTTTTAAAGGGAAATATTAAAGGGAAAGCATTCAGTCTTTTACCATTAAGTATGATGTTAGTTGTGGGTTTTTCATACATTCCCTTCATTAGGTTGAGGAAATTCCCTTCAGTTCCTAGTTTTTTTAAGTGTTTTCATCATGAAGGGGTACTGGTTTTCCAAAAGCTTTTACTGAATCTAAGTGATCATGTGGTTTTTGGTCGTTTACGTTAATTGATTTTTGGATGTTAAACCAATGTTGCATTCCTGGCATAAATCTTCCTTGGTCATGGTATATACCCTATTTATATGTTGCTGGATGCAGTTTTCTAGTGTTTTGTTAAGGGTTTTGCGTCTATATTCATAAGAGATGTTGATATGTTGTTTTCTTCTCTTGTGAAATTTTGTCTGATTTTGGTATTAGGGTAGTGCTGGCTTCAGAGAATGAGTTGGACATATTCCCTCCTGCTCTATTTTTTGGCGGAATTTGTGAAGGATTGGTATTAATTCTTTAAATGTTTGGTAGAATTCATCCATGAGGCCATCTTGGTCTGTCAATAGGATTTCTTTTCCTTTCTTTTTTTTTTTTTTGAGTCAGAGTTTTGCTCTTGTTGCTCAGACTGGAGTGCAATGGCACGGTCTTGGCTCACCACAACTTCCACCTCCCGGGTTCAGACAATTCTTCTGCCTCAGCCTTCCGAGTAGCTGGGATTACAGGCATGCGCCACAATGCCTGGCTAATTTTGCATTTTTAATAGAGATGGGTTTCTCCATGTTGATCAGGCTAGTCTCGAACTCCCGACCTCAGGTGATCTGCCTGCCTCAGCCTCCCAAAGTGCTGGGATTAGAGGTGCGAGTAGACTTTTTAAAAAATTATTACTAGGAGAGATTGAGGCAATATGACTGAATAGAAGCAGCTGCAGTCCACAGCACTCACATAGAAGAATGAAAAGGGGTGAGTGAATTCAGCACCTTCAACTGAAATATCCAGGTTCTTGCATTGGGACTGCATAGGCAAGCAGCTTGACCCATGGAGAGTGAGGAAAAGTGGCAGGGTGGGAGGGCAATGGCCTACCTTGAAGTGGCATGGAGCGAAAGGAACTCCTACCCCCAGGGGAAGTGGTGAGTGATTGTGCAACCCCACCCAGGAAGCCACGTTTCTCCCATTGATCTCTGCAACCCATGGATCAGGAGATGTCCTTAGAAGCCCATGCCACCAGGGTCTTGGGTCCAATACACAGAGCTGTGTGAAATCTCGGCAGAGCAGCTACTCAGGCACAACAGAGACCCAGGAGTTTTACATACTCTGGCCCCAGGACCCCTGCCAAGGGGGAAAATTGGTCCGTACATATCCCTAGGAAGGGGGCTGAATCCAGGGAGCCAAGCAGCATTCTTCTGTGGGCCCTAATTCCACAGCACTTAAGGAAAAATTCTAGAAAAATATAAATCATCAAAATTGACCCAAAAAATATATCTAGAACTTGAGTAATGTTTTAACTGAAAATAAACAATTATTATTTAACAATCATTGAGGAGGGAAAGAGAGCACTGGCACAGATAATTCCAATCCTAAACAGAGAAATGAGGTTATTAGCATACCCACATTCAGGCAAGACCTATATAAGAAAGGAAAATCATAATCTTATTCATGAATGTAGATGCCAAATCCTGAATAAAATATTATCAAATAAATGCAGCAATAGGCCAGGCATAGTGGCTCACACCTGTAATCTCCACACTTTGGGAGGCCAAGGCAGAAGGACTGCTTGAGGCCAGGAGTTGGAAACCAGTCTGGGAAACATAGAGAGACCCCATCTCCTTACAAAAATTAAAAATTAGTCAAGTGTAATGGCATACACCTGTAGTCCTAGCTACTTGAGAGGCTGAAGTAGGAGGATTGCTCAAATCCAGGAATTTGAGGCCACAATGAGCTATGATCATGCCACTGCACTCTAGCATAGATAATAGAGCAAGACCTTGTCTCTAAATAAATAAATCCAGTAATATATATGAAAAATATATGATATATGATCAAGTTGATTTATACCAGAAGTGCAAGTTGAGTATAGTATTTTTAAATGTTTTAATGTAATTTATGACATTAATAGATTAAAGGAGTAAAATTAGATGATCATCTCAATAGGGACAAAATAAAGCTTTATTTTAAAATGATTTTTACTTCCAGCTTAGTAAAAAATTTTTAAAAAGTTTTTTTACCTCATAGTATACATAAAAATAATCTCAGATGAATTAAATATGCATAGGCTAAACTGAAAACTATTTAGAAATATAGAATATCTTTATTGTCTCAGGATAGTGAAGGATTTCTACAATTCAAAAATTACTCAAACTATACAAGTAAGCATTTGATAAATTCAGTTCATTAATGAATACATGATGTTCAACCTCATTAGTAATCAAAGAAAAATATTAATAGCCTTGTGAGATCCATTTTACACATATCAGATTGATAAATATATTAAAGTTTTAGAAAGTCGTTGGTGAGGGTATGAACAATGGAACACTAATGTGGATTGCCAATGGAAGTGTAAATTGGCACAACCAATTTGAAAGAATTTTACATTATCAGGCAAAGTTAAAAGATGTACATATCCCATGGTTACAAGTTCAGTACCATCATATACCCTAGGGAAACCCATGCACAGTTACATAAGGAGATGTGTAAAATAATATTTGTAGCAGCATTGTTTGCGATTGTAAAAAAAGAAGAAGAAAGAAACTTAATTTCCACTCATGAAGAATGTATAATAAAGAAACCAAACATGCCCATTAGTGTTGGTTTAACTGTAACAGAAAACTTGATTAATAATGACTTAACTAAAAAAAAAAAAATTCTGCTACTTAAAAAGAAGCCTAGAAGTAACCACTTAAAAGTAGTTAAGGCCCTAGGCTTTTTCCAACCATCTTCTCCACCATTTCAGAATGTTGGCCTCATCTGTAGCCTCATGGTCACAAGATGACTGCTGAAGCTCTAACAGCACAAGTCTGCACTCAGAGTGAGAAAGGTAGGTGACAGTGAGTGAGTAGCCAACATAGCAAAGAGGACCTTTTCCTTAATGGTGCTATTCTTTTGTCAGAAAAGAAAATAACTGTGCCAGGTGCAGTGGCACATGCCTATAATCCCAGCACTGGAAGGCTGGGCTGGGCAAATTGCCTGAGCCCAGGAGTTTGAGACCAGCATGGGCAACATGGCAAAACCCTGCCTCTACACACAAAATACAAAAATTAGCTGGGCATGGTGGTGCGCACCTGTAGTCTCAGCTACTGGGGAGGCTGAGGTGGGAGGGATACCTGAGCCCAGGAGTATGAGGCTGCAGTGATCTATGATTGGGCCACTGTACTTCAACCTGAGTGACAATGAGACCCTGTCTCAAAATAATATTAATTAGTATTTAATATTTAATAATATTTATTTAATTACATTAATATTAATTGTATTAATATTAATTTATTTGATATTAATTATTAAAAATTATTATTAATTTCTCAGATGTCCTTGTATATCTCTTTGGCCACAGTGAGTTATATGGCCAATTCT
This sequence comes from Aotus nancymaae, assembly GCF_030222135.1. Classification (NCBI taxonomy): domain Eukaryota; kingdom Metazoa; phylum Chordata; class Mammalia; order Primates; family Aotidae; genus Aotus; species Aotus nancymaae. The sequence continues at coordinate 28,673,336 of NW_026988445.1, forward strand.
AGCTGCAAGAGAGACTAGAAAAAAAAATCTGGCTTTTCCAGCCTATACAATGGGAGGCTAGCAAGGATGAGGCAGTGCTTTGCAGTGGCCCTCTACAGTTTCTACCGCAGCAAAATCAGCTGTGATTCAACCAATAGATTGGCTTAGCTTTTTTTTTTTTTTTTTTTTTTTGGACAGGGTCTCTCTCTCTGTCACCCAGGCTGGAGTGCAGTGGCATGACTATAGCTCACTGCAGCCTCAAACTCCCAGGCTCTAGCAACCCTCCCACCTCAGCCTCCCAAGTTGTATGTGCCACCATGCCTGGCCAAGTTTTACACTTTCTGTAAAGACAGGGTCTCGCCCTGTTGCCCAAGCTGGTCTTTTTTTTTTTTCTTCAACTTTTAAGTTCAGGGGCATATGTACAGGTTTGTTACATAGGTAATGTGTGCCATGGTGGTTTACTGCACAGATCATCCCATCACCAGTATTAAGCCCAGCATCCTTTAGCTTCCTGATGCTCTCCCTCTCCCCATTCACCCAACCAGCAGGCTCCCTCCGTGTGTTGTTCCCACTCGCCCCCCATGTGTCCATGTGTTCTCACCATTCAGCTCACACTTATAAATGGGAACATGCAGTGTTTGGTTTTCTGTTCCTGCATTAGTTTGCTGAGGATAATGGCTTCCAACTCCATCAGTGCCCCTGGTGTAAACATGCTAAAAATGTATACACTATATAACTGAAAATATACAAAGCAACACTTATCAATATGAATCAATCTCACAAGCATAATATGGAATGATAAAAGCAAGTAATGGAGGAAAGGTGAAGTGTAATTCCATTTATATAAAGTGCAAAACCAGAAAAATTAAATAATACATTGTTTAGTAATGCACATACTAGCTTTTTTAATTTTATTTTTAATTTTTGTGGGTACATGGTAGAGATATATATATATTTTGAGGGTATATGAGATATTTTGATATAGGCATACAATGTGTAATAATTACATCAGGGTAAGTGGGGTATCCATCACCTTAAACATTTATCCTTTGTGTTACAATCTAATTATATTCTTTTAGTTATTTTTAAATGTCCAATTAAATTATTATTGACTGTAGTCACTATAGCGGGGAATCCATCACCTTAAGCATTTATCCTTTGTGTTGCAATCTAATTAACACTTAGTTATTTTTAAATGTCCAATTAAATTTTTATTGACTATAGTCACTGTAGTTGTGATATCAAATAACAGATCTTATTCATTCTATTTTTTGAACCCGTTAACCATCCCTACTCTCCCCGCAACAACTCCCCCCCCGCCCCACACACACACGCACTACTCTTTCCAGCCCCTGGTAACCATCATTCTACTCTCTATATCTAAGAGTTCAATTGTTTTAATTTTTAGCTCCCACAAATAAGTAAGAATATGGTGAAATTTGTCTTTTTGTGCCTGGCCTATTTCACTTAACATAATGGCCTCCAGTTCTACGCATATTGTTGCAAATGACAGGATCTCATTCTTTTTATGGCTGAATAGTACTCCATTGTGTATCTGTACCACATTTTCTTTATCCATTCACCTGTGGATGGACAGTTAGGTTGCTTCAAAATCTTGGCTATTGTGAATAGTGCTGCAATAAACATAGGAGTAGATATCTCTTCAATATACTGATTTCCTTTCTTTTGGGTATACACCTAGCACTGGGATTCCTGGATCATATTGTAGTTCTATTTTTAGTTTTTTGAGGACCTTCCAAACTGTTCTCCATAGTGATTGTACTAATTTACATTCCCACCCACAGTTTACAGGGGTTCCTTTTTCTCCAGCATTTGTTATTGTCTGTCTTTTGGATAACAGCCATTTTAACTGGGGTGAGATGATATTTCATTTTAGTTTTGATTTGCATTTCTCTAATGATCAGTTATATTGAGCACTTTTTCTATACCTATTTGCCATTTTTATGTCTTCACTTAAGAAATGTCTATTTAGATCTTTTGCCTATTTTTAATTGGATTATATCTTTATATATTCTGGTTATTAATTCCTTGCCAGATGGATAGTTTGCAAATATCTTCTCCCACTCTGTGGGTTATCTCTTCAATTTTTTGATTGCTTCATTTATTGTGCAGAAGCTTTTTAACTTGATGTGATTCTACGTGTTCATTTTTGCTTTAGTTGCCTGTGCTTATGGGGTATTTCTCAAGAAATCTTTGCCCACTCCAATGTTCTGGAGAGTTTCCTCAATGTTTTCTTGTACTAGTTTTATAGTTTGAGGTCTTAGACTTAAGTCTTTAATTTGTTCGTTTTTTGCATATGGCAAGAGATAGGGATCTAGTTCCGTTCTTCTGCATATGGATATATAGTTTTCCCAGCACCATTTTTGTTTGTTGTTGTTGTTTTCTTTTTTGAGATGGAGTTTCACTCTTGTTGCTCAGCCTGGAGTGCAATGGCACTATCTCAGCTCACTGCAACCTCCACCTCCCATATTCAGGTGATTCTCCTGCTTTAGCCTTCAAGAAACTGAGATTACAAGTGTGTACTGCCACGCCTGGCTAATTTTTTTATTTTTAGTAGAGACGGGGTTTCCCCAACATTGGCCAGGCTGGTCTTGAACACTTGACCTCAGGCAATCCACCCGCCTCAGCCTCCCAAAGTGCTGAGATTACAGGCGTGAGCCACCGCACCCAGCCTTCAGCACCATTTCTTAAAGAGACTATCCTTTCCCCAATATATGTGCTTGGTACCTTTCTTAAAAATGAGTTCATTGTATATGTACTGATTTTTTTCTGAGTTCTCTGTTCTGTTCCATTGGTCTATGTGTCTGTTTTTATGCCAGTACCATGCTGTTTTGGTTTCTATAGCTCTGTGGTATAATTTGAAGTCAGGTAATGTGATTCCTCCAGTTTTGTTCATTTTGCTTAGGATAGCTTTGGCTATTCTGGGTCTTTTGTGGTTCCATATAAATTTTAGGATTTTTTTTTCTATTTCTGTAAAGAATGTCATTGGTATTTCGATAAGGATTGCATTGAACCTGTAGATTGCTTTGGGTAGTGTGGACATTTTAGCAATATTGAATCTTCCAATCCATGAAAATGGAATGTTTTCCTTTATTTCTCTTTAATTTTTTGCATCAATATTTTATAGTGTTCATTGTAGAGATATTTCAACTCTTTGGTTAATTCCTAGGTATTTAGTTTTATTTGTACCTATTGTAAATAGAATTTTTTTTATTTCTTTTTCAGATTGTTTGCTGTTGGCATATAGAAATGCTACTGATTTTTGTATGTTGATTTTGTATCCTACAACTTTTCTGAATTTATATGTCAGTTCAAACACTTTTTTGATGGAGACTTTAAGTTTTTCCAAATATAAGACTGTATCTTCTGCAAGCAAGGATGATTTGACTTCTTCCATCCGAATTGGATGCCCTTCATATCTTTCTCTTGTCTGATTGCTCTAGCTAGGACTTCCAGTACTGTTGAGTAACAGTGGTGAAAGTGGGTATTCTTGTTGTGTTCCAGCTCTTAGAGGAAAGGCTTTCAGTTTTTCCTCATTTAGTATGATACTAGCTATGGATCTGTCATATATGGCTTTTATTATGTTAAAGTATGTTCCTTCTATACTCAGTTTTTTCAGTGGTTTTTTTTTTTATCATGAAGGGATATTGAATTTTATCAAATGCTTTTCAGTGTCAATTGACATGATCATATGGCTTTTGTACTTCATTCTGTTGATATAATGCATCATATTGATTGATTTGCATATGTTGAACCATCCTTGCATCCCTTGGATAAATCCTACTTGGTCATAATGAATGATTTTTCTAATGTGACATTGAATTTGGTTTGTTACCATTTTGTTTTAGATTTTTGCATCAATGTTTATCAGGGATATTGACCTATAGTTTTATTTTTTGATTTGTCTTTTTCTGGATTTGGTATCAAGGTAATACTGGCCTCATGGAATGAGTTTCAGAATATTCCCACCACTTCAATTTTTTGGGATAGTTTGAGTAAGATTGGTATTAGTTCTTCTTTAAATTTTTGGTGAAATTCAGCAATGAAGCCATCAGGTCCCAGACTTTTCTTTGCTGGGTGACTTTTTATTATGGCATCAATCTCATTACTTGTTATTTGTCTGTTTAAATCTTAGATTCTTCATGGCTCAATCTTGGTAGGTTCTATACATCTAGGAATGTATCCATTTTATCTAGGTGTTCCAATGGCGTCAATCTCATTACTTGTTATTTGTCTGTTTAAATCTTAGATTCTTCATGGCTTAATCTTGGTAAGTTCTATATGTCTAGGAATGTATCCATTTTATCTAGGTTTTCCAATTTATTGGCATATAGTTGCTCATAGTAGCCTCTCATGATCCTTTGAATTTCTGTGGCATTGGTTGTAATGTCTTCTTTTTCATCTCCAATTTTATTTATTTCAGTCTCCTCTCTTTTTTTCTTAGTCTGGCTAAAGGTTTATTGATTTTATTTATCTTTTCAAAAAACAAATTTTTCCTTTCATTGATCTTTTTTATTGTTTTCTCCATTTCAATTGAATTTATCTCTTCTCTAATCTTTGTTACTTCTTTTCTTCTATGAATTTTGGGTTTGGTTTGCTCTTGCTTTTCTGGTTAAGATGCATTATTAGGTTGTTTATTTGATGCTTTTCTACTTTTTTGGTATAGGCACTTATAGCTATAAACTTCTCTCTTAGTACTGCTTTTACTGTATTCCATAGGTTTTGGTATGTGTTATGTTTATATTATCATTTGGTTCAAGAAGTATTTCAGTTCCTTCTTTCATCCTTGCCTGTTGTCTGAATTGTAATTGCCTGCCCTTCAATTCCTCCTTAATTTCTTCACTGACCCACTGGTCATTCAGGAGCATATTGTTTAAATTTGATGTGTTTGAAATAGCTATCAAAATTCCTCTTGTTACTGACTTCTAGTTTTATTCCATTTTGGTCAGATACTTTATATTTTCTGAATTTTTTAAGACTTGTTTTGGGGTCTAATACATGGTCTATCCTTGAAAATGATCCATGTGTTCAGAAGAAGAATGTGCTCTCTACACCTATTGAATAAAATGTTCTGTAAGTATCAATTAGGTCCATTCAGTCTATAATGGAAATTAAGTCCAATGTTTCTATGTTGATTTTCTATCTGGATGATCTGTCCCATGCTAAAAGTGGGGTGCTGAAGTATCTGGCTATTATTGTACTGGGGTCTATCTCTCTATATAGCTCTAATAATATTTGCTTTATATATCTGGGCGCTTCAGTGTCGGTTGCATATGTATTTACAATTGTTATGCCCTCTTGCTGAATTTACTCCTTAAACATTATATAATCACCTTATTTGTCTCTTTTTATGATTTTTGTCTTGAAATCTATTTTTTCTGATATAAGTATAGCTACTCCTCGTATTTTGTGTTTTCTTTTTGCATTGAATATATCTTTCCATTCTTTTATTTTCAATCTATTCATGTCTTTATAGGTAAAGCATGTTTCTTATAGGTAACAGATTGTTGTCTTGTTTTTTAATCCATTCAGCCACTGTATGTCCTTTTATTGGAGAGTTTAGTCTATTTACATCGAATGTTACTATTGATAAGTAAGGATGTACTCCTGTGATTTTGTTACTTGTTTTATGGTTGTTGTGTATTCTTCTTTTCCTTCTTTTCTTCCTTTCTGTCTTCCTTTTAGTGAAGGTGATTTTCTAAGGTGGTATGTTTTAATTTCTTGCTGCTTTTTATTTTTTGTGTAGCTGTTGTATGTTATTTGATTTCAGACTACCATGAAGCTTGCAAATAATTATAGCTTATTTATTTTAAACTGATGACACACTGATTGTCTAAATGAATAAGATCAATTTTAAAAGAAAACTGATAAGAATTCTACACTTTAACCTTGTTCCCCTGCTTTTAAACTTCTTGTTGTTCCTATTTACATCTTATTGTACTGTCCATGCCTTGAAAGTTGTTGTAGTAATTATTGTTGATTGGTTCATCTTTTGGTCTTTCTACTTAACATATGAATAGAATTTACACACAGCGATTACAGTGTTTAATATTCTATGTTTTTCTGTATACTTACAATTAGCAGTGAGTTTTGTGCCTTCAGATAATTTCTTATCACTCACTAATGTCTTTTTCTTTTAAATTAAATATCTCCCTTTAGCATTTCTGGTAGGACAGATCTGGTGTTGATGAAATCCCTCGGCTTTTGTTTGTCTGGGAACATCTTTTTTTTTTTTGAGACGGAGTTTCGCTCTTGTTACGCAGGCTGGAGTGCAATGGCGCGATCTTGGCTCACCGCAACCTCTTCCTCCTGGGTTCAGGCAATTCTCCTGCCTCAGCCTCCTGAGTAGCTGGGATTACAGGCACCTGCCACCATGCCCAGCTAATTTTTTTTTTATTAGTAGAGACGGGGTTTCACCGTGTTAACCAGGATGGTCTCGATCTCTTGACCTCAAGATCCACCCGCCTCGGCCTCCCAAAGTGCTGGGATTACAGGCTTGAGCCACCGCGCCTGGCCTGTCTGGGAACATCTTTATTTGTCCTTCATGTTTGAAGGATATTTTCACGAGATATACTATTCTAGGGTAAAAGATTTTTTCCTTCAACACTTTAAATATATCACGTCACTCTCTCCTTGCCTGTAAAGTTTCCACTGAAGAGTCTGCTGCCAGACGTATTGGACCTCATTGTATGTTAGTTCTTTCTTTTCTCTTGCTGCTTTTAGGATCCTTTCTTTATCCTTGACCTTTAGAAGTTTGATTATTAAATGTCTTGAGGTAGTCTTCTTTGGGTTAAATCCACTTGGTGTTCTGTAACCTTTTTGTACTGGATATTGATGTGTTTCTCGAGGTTTGGGAAATTCTCTGTTATTATCCCTTTGAATAACCTTTCCACCCCTATCTCTGTCTCTACCTACTCTTTAAGGCAAATAACTCTTACATTTGCCCTTTTGAGGCTGTTTTCTAGATCTTGTAAGGATGCTTCATTATTTTCTATTCTTTTTTCTTTTGTCTTCTCTGGCTGTGTATTTTCAAATAGCCTGTCTTCAAGCTCACTAATTCTTTGTTCTGCTTGATCAGTTCTGCTCGTAAGAGACTCATGTATTCTTCAGTATGTCAGTTGCATTTTTCAACTCCAAAATTCCTGTTTCTTTTTAATTATTTCATTCTCTTTTTTAAATTTATCTGTTAGGATCCTGAATTCCTTCTCTGTATTATCTTGAATTTCCCTGAGTTTCCTCAAAACAGCTGTTTTGAATTCTGTGTTAGAAACACCACATATCTCTTTCTCTTTGTGATAGGTTACTGTTGCCTTATTTAGTTCATTCGATTAAGTCATGTTTTTCTGGATGGTATTGATGCCTGTGGCTGTTCATTGGTGTCTGGACATTGAAGAATTAGATATTTGTTGTAGACTTCAGTGTCTGGGCTTTTTTTTAACCTATCCTTCTTGGGAAGCCCAGGTATTCAAAGGGACTTGTGTGTTGTGATCTAAGTTTTTGGTCACTGCAGCCATATCAGCATTAGGGGGGCACCCCAAGCCCAGTAATGCTGTGACTCTTGCAGACTTATGTAAGTACTACCTTGGTGGTCTTGGAAATATTCTCTGAATTACCAGGTAAAGATTCTGATTCTCTTCCCTTACTTTCTGCCAAACAAATGGAATCAATCTCTCTCTCTCTCTCTCTCTCTCTGTCTCTCTCTCTCTCTCTTTCTCTCTCTCTCTCTCTCTCTCTTTCTCTCTGCTGAGCTGCCTGGAGCGGGGCCACTAGCACTGGGACTGCACTAGGTCAGACATGAAGCCAGCACAGCACCGGATCTCACCCAAGGCCCGCTGTAACCTGGCTACCACCTATGTCTACTCAAGGCCCTAGGACTCTACAATCAGCAGGTGGCGAAGCCAGCCAGTCTTGCATCTTCCTTAATGACTGTACGTTCCCCCAGGCCCCATGTGGGTCCAGCGGTACCATATGGGAGCCAAGGCCTGGAATCAAAAACCTTAGAAATATACCTGGCATTCTGTTCTTCTGCAGCTGAATTGGCACCCAAGCCATAAGACAAAGCCCTTTCCACTCCTCTCTTAACTTTTTACAAACAGAGACGTTTTCCCTGTGGCCACCACCACCACAGGCACACAGCGAGTGTGTCAGGCTACCGTCAGTATTCACTTAAGGACCAAGGGCTTTTCAGTCAACTTGTGGTGAATACTGCCAGGCCTGGGACTCACCTTTCAGGGCAGTTGGTTCCCCTCTGGCCAAAGGCAAGTCTACAAATTCTGTCCAAGAACAAATGCCTGGAATTGGGGACCCTACAAGCCCGCTCGGTACTCTACTCCACTGTGGCCAAGCTGGTGCCCTAAGCTGCAAGACAGAGTCCCTTTTACTCTTCCTTCTGCTGTTCTCAAGCAGGAGTCTCTCTTTGTAGCTACCACAGCTGGGAATGTGCTGGGTCACACATGAAGCTGGCACATCTTAGAGTCTCATCCAAGGCCCATGTACTACTTAGCTACCACTGCTGTTTATCCAGGGCCCAAGAGCTGGTGATGAATCCAGTCAGGACTGAGTCCTTCCCTTCAAGGCATCAGGTTCCTTTCTGCCCCAGGGTGTGTCTAGAAATGTCATCTAGGAACTAGGGCCTCAGGACTGCCCAGTGCCCTTTCTACTGTGGCTGAGCTGATATCCAAGTTGCAGGACAAAGCCCTTCGTGCTCTTCCCTCTCCTCTCCTCAAGCGGAAGGAAGGAGTCTCTTCCGTAGCTGTGAGCTGTGCTGCCTGGGGTTGGGAAGAAGTGGCACAAGCACCCGATTAGCTACGCAGGGCGGTATCTCACTAGCCGCATGCCACCCCTGTCCACTGGCTCCAAGCCCAGCACAGCACTAGGTCTTGCCTAGGAGTTACATTCCTTGTGACCTAGACTATCTTTCAAGTGTATTTAGGACTCCAGAGAACTTGAGCCTGTGATGGCAAGGCTTGCCAAAACTCATGTTCCAACCATGAGGATGGGCAATTCCCTCTGCCTAGGGATGGTCAAAATGTTCCCTCTGTGGTTATCATCTGAGTTCTGCCTGGTGTTGCTTTCCACTGTGACAAGGCAGCACTGAATTCCAATCGAAAGTCCCACAATCACTGTACTCTGTCTCCACGAAGCACACAGATTTTTTGTCTGCACCATGCAGCCACTAATGAGGGATGGGGATGGGGTGGTGTTGGCAATTCAAGACCGTCTTTCCCACCTTCTTCAGTGTCTCTTTCCTTGACATGATGTTAAAAGCAAATACTGTGATTACTCACTTGAATTCTGGTTCTTCTGAAGTTGCTTTTTTTGGGTAGACAGTTGTTAAATTTCATCTTCCTATGGGGAAGATGATTGGTGGAGGCTTCTCTTCAGCCATCTTGTTCTGCCTCCACCCTCAAACTCGATTTTTAAAGCATTTGAATTGACTTGTGTTAACTTTGCATCCTGCATCTATAATTTTTTATTAGTTCCAGGAGTTTTTTTTTTCTGTTCTTTAAGGTTTTCTAGACAGTCATTTATGTCATCTGCAAACAAAAACCAGTTTTATTTATTCCATCACAATCTGAACACCTTTTATTTCACTTTCTCATGTTAGCTAGCATCTCCAATGCTATGTTGAATAGAAATAATGAGAGGAGACATCCCTGTTATGTAGCCAATCTTAGGATGAGAGCGTCTAGTTTCTCACTATTAAGTTTATGTTTTCTTTAAACTCTTTTTATCAAGTTGAAGCAGGTCCCCTCTGTTGCTAGTTTGCTTAGAGTTTTTAGCATGAATGAGTGTTGACTTTGTCAAATGCTTTTCCTGCATCTACTATGAAATGATTTTTCTTCTTTAGCCTGTTAATTTGGTCTACCAATTACATTAATTGATTTTTGAATATTGGACCAGCCTTGCATACCTGGAATAAATCCCATTTGTTCATGGTATGTAATTCTTTTTACACATTGTTGGATTTGAAAAGTCTGTAGCTTTCTTCTCTTGTGATGTCTTTGTCTGGTTTTGGTAGTAGGGCAATGCTGGCTGGCCTCATAGAATGAATTGGGAAAAATTCTCTCTGCTTATGTTAGAAGAGTTTCTAGAGAATTGGCATTATTTGTTCCTTAACTGTTAGCATTCACTAACCTAAAAAGAAAGTCACTGGGCCTGGTGTTCTGTTTTAGAAGATTATTAATTATTGTTCCAATTTCTTTAATAGATACAGCTTCTTATGTGAATTTGACTTCCAGTTTAATTACACCGTGGTTTGAGAGCATACTTTGTATTATTTCTATTCTTTTAAATTATGTTAAGGTGCATTTTATGGCCCAGCACATGGTACATCTTGGTGAATACTCATGTAGGACTGAGAAAATCATGTATTCTTCTGTTGTTAGATGAAGTAGTCTATAAGTATCCATTAAATCTGGTTGTTTGATTAGTTCAGCCATATCCTTACTGATTTTCTGCCTGCTGGATCTGTTAATGATAGAGAGGTGTCTAAGTTGCAAGAGATAGTAGTGGATTTTTCTATTTCTCTTTGTACTTCTATGTTGTTAAGACATATGTGGCAAAACTAGTTTTTTGTTTTTTTTTTTTTAAAAGGAAGAAAGAAAGAAAGAAAAATGAAGAAGAGGAAGAAAAAGGAAGAGAAAGAGAGAGAGAGAGAATGGGAGTATTGCTTTCTTGCCCAGGCTAGAATGCAGTTTAGAAATGGGTATTGAAAACCTCTTTTATACCAATAATTATACTTAATGATGTAGACAGGAAGGAATAAGGGAAGAAAATAACAAACAAGCAGCCAACCAATATTTCATTTAAACCTATGAAATGCTATGCGATTACTGAGGAGTGATTTACTTCCAAATATGTAGTCACTCTTGGAATAGGTGTGAGGTGGTAATGTGTGTTTTTTGTATTTAAAGTGGAGAGTTCTATAAATGTTTATTAAGTTTACTTGTTCCAGATCTGAGTTCAAGTCCTGGATGTCCTTGTTAATTTTCTGTCTCGTTAATCTATAGAATCGTTAGCTCTTCTTGTTACATTGATAATGTCCTTCTTTGCCTCTTTTGATCTTTGTTGCTTTAAAGTCTATTTTATCAGAGGTGAGAATTACATCTCCTACTTTTTATTTATTTGTTTATTTTTACTCTCTGTTTGGTTGGTAAATCTTCCTCCATCCCTTTGTTTTGAGTCTTTGTGTATCGTTTGCATGTGAGATGGGTCTGGATGCAGCATACCGATGGGTTTTGGCTATTTGTCCAATTTGAATATATATGAGTTTAATACTGCCATTTGATGCTAGCTGGCTGTTTTGCCCATTAGTTGGTGTAAATTTTTCATTGTGTTGATGCTCTTTGCTTTTTGATATATTTTTGGAAAGACTGATATTGGTTGTTCCTTTTTATGTATAGTGCTTCTTTCAGAAGCTCTTGTAAAGCAGGCCTGGTGGTGGTGAACTCTCTAAGTACCTGCTTGTTCACAAAAGATTTAATTTTTCCTTCGCTTGTAAAGCTTAGTTTGGCTGGATAGGAAATTCTGGGTTGAAAGTTCTTTTCTTTAAGGATGTTAAATATTGGTCCCCACTCTTTTCTGGCTTGTAGGGTTTCTGCTGAGAGATCTGCTGTAGTCTGATAGGTTTCCCTTTGTGGGTAACCTGACCTTTCTCTCTGGCTGCCCTTAGTATTTTCTCCTTCATTTCAACCCTAATAAATCTGGCGATTATGTGCCTTGGGGTTGGTCTTCTTGAAGAATATCTTTGTGGTGTTCTTTGCATTACGTGGAGTTGAATATTACCCTGCCTTGCTAGGTTGGGAAAGTTTTCCTGAATGATATCCTGAAGAGTATTTTCCAACTTGGATTCATTCTCTTCGTCACATTCAGGTACACCTATCAAATGTAAATTAGGTCTTTTCACATAGTCCTATATTTCATGGAGACTTTGCTCATTCCTTTTTATCCTTTTTTCTCCAATCTTGTCTTCTCATTTCATTTCACTGAGCTGGTCCTCGACTTCTGATATCCTTTCTTCTGCTTGATCAATTCGACTGTTTAAACTTGTGCATACTTCGCGAAGTTCTCGTGTTGTGTTTTTCAGCTCCATCAATTCACTTATACTCCTCTCTAAATTGTCCATTCTCATTAGCATTTCCTCAAACCTTTTTTCCAGGTTCTTAGTTTCTTTGCATTGGGTTAGAACAAGTTCTTTTAATTCACAGAAGTTTCTTATCACCCACCTTTTGAAACCTGCTTCTGATAATGGAACACACTCGTTCTCCATTAAGCCTTGTTCCGTTGCTGATGAGGAACTGCGATCCCCTGTAGAGGGAGAGGCATTCTGATTTTGAGTATTCTCTGCCTTTTTAGGCTGGTTTCTTCCCTTCATTATATATTTATCCCTCTGTCGTCTTTGTAATTACCGACTTTCTAACTAGGTCTCTGAGCGGACGTCCAACTTGTTGATTCCCAGCACCGAAATCTAAGCAATCCACTGCGCTGGCCAAAACAGCGGTGTTAAGATTGGCAAAACTAGTTTTAAGAAAACATGGAAGGCCAGGCGCAGTTGCTCACACCTGTAATCCTAACACTTTGGGTTACCAAGGTAGGAGTATTGCTTGAGCACAGGAGTTCAAGGTCAGCCTGGGCAACGTAAGGAGACCCTGTCTCTTAAAAAAAAATTTTGTTTTAATTAGCTGGGCATGGCAGTTTGTGCCTGTGGTCCTAGCTACTTGGGAGGCTGAGGTGGGAGGCTCTCTTGAGCCCAGGAGGCCAAGGCTGCAGTGAGCCATGATCTTGCCACTGCACTCCAGCCTGGGTGGAAGAGCAAGACCCTGCCTCCAAAAATAAAAATAAAAGACCCACGGGAATGTAAACATAAATGTAATCACCAAATCAGGTCAGTGATGACCTGTGAGTAGGTGGGGGAGGTAGGAAATGTTAGGCGTACAGGAAATTTCTAAGGTATATGTAATGTTCTGACTCTCGATCTGGGTGATTAACACACAGGTATTCATCTTAGTATTATTCTTTAAATGGTATATGTGCATTATATACTCTTTTGTATATAATGAAATTATTACATTATACTTTAAAATAAATATAAGGAAAATATGTATATGTAGAGAATTCAGAGAACCATTTAGAATATGTAGGCTTGGATGTCATAAAATTTCATTAACATGATTGACTAATATGAGCTTAGAAAATTTTATTCTTATAAAAGACATATTTTGTGAGGCCAAGGCAGGCGGATCATGAGGTCAAGAGATTGAGACCATCCTGGCTAACATGGTGAAACCCCATCTCTACTAAAACTACAAAAAAAATAGCTGGGCAAGGTGGCACGCACCTCTAGTCCCAGCTACTCAGGAGGCTGAGGCAGGAGAATTGCTTGAACCCAAGACGTGGAGGTTGCAGTGAGCCAAGATCATGCCATTGTACTCCAGCCTGGGTGACGGGGCAAAACTACGTCTCAAAAAAAATTAAAAAGATATATTTTGTGGTAAAATGAGAAAGAAAATACAAGATGTAGTAATTGTGCAGGTTGTGCAGGATCTTGAAGAACAAGTATAGTATAGGGAAGGAGAAGAGGGAAGTGGGTACTCAGAGGGGGAAGACTACAATTTTGGAAGGAGGAAAGAACACATCTGAAATATAATATGGCAAATGAAATTGAATAGCAAAGAAAAGGAATAATGTGGAGATTCCCTGAAAATCATTTGGAAAAGTTTGAGTTTTTTTCCTGTATATAATTAAGGGGCCAGCAAAGTTCCTAAGCAGAACATAACTAGGCTGGGTGCAGTGCTGTGCACCTGTAGTCCCAGCTACTGAGGAGGCTGACACAGGAGGATATCTTGAGCCCAGGAGTTTGAGACCAGCCTGGGCAACATTGTGAGACCCCCATCTCTTAATTTTGAAAAAATCTTTTTAAAAGAAGAAAAGGAACATGGCTTATTGAAACTTAGTTAAATGAAGATAAATTAAAACATGGCAGATTAAGTACATTTATTTATCTCTAATCTCTCCCAAAATCTTACCAAATCACAGGGAGAAAAAATTTTTTTTAAAGTTACAAACCTATAAAGTCAAAAAGTGAAAGAGAGGCAAGAACAAAAGATAGGAAGCAGAGCAAGACGTGGTAACTGAGTAGTGCATAGCAATTCCGTTAAGTAAGCGCTTACAGAAGAGAATTCTAAATTGGTGGGAAGTTACGTCAGCAAGATGGTAGAATTGAAGTTCTCTGGCCCAACTTCCCACACCCCCAGAAATCCAGCTAGCAACGATCCACAAACAAGAATACCTTTGCCAATATCCAATATCAGAACTAAGAAAAGCCATATTCAAAGGGTAAGAGGAATTGTTTCCCTTTGACCATGTCATGTGTCTCCCAAGCTACATAGTGCCACACACAGAAGATTCTCCTAGGCCCATGGTTTCCACCATGGGGAAAGATAGTTGAGATAGATATTCAACTTTCCCACCATTCTGGGACCCTTCACAGGAGGCTTAGTTCTGTCTCACTCCACAGGACACATTGGAAGTACCAGCAGGGCTAGACCACCTGGGATCAATTAGAAATGAAGAACAGGGCCTGGAGCCTACAGCAACCAGCACGTGGTATTAGTGATGGCTCTGCATTCTGGCAAATGGGGCACCACACCAGAGAGAACAGCATCACTCTGCAAGAAACATGATCCACAGGGCTGTCAGCCTCAAGTCGCTAGCCAGCTTTCCCATCTACCTCCAGCTTTCTCTTTAAACCTTCCCCAGGCCAGAAGGCAAGTGTAGGTCAGTGTTTTCCTATGAAGGAAGCATCTTGCCCCACTCAACCACAGAGATAGAGCAAGCCAAGCCCTGGTGCTCTCCTTAAGCTTTCCCCTTACCAGGAGGCAAATGTAGGTCAGTATTTACCTGCAGAGGGAGTATCTGGCCTCACACAACACCAACAGCTGAGTGACGACTCTACCACACCTTGATGCTGTGCTTTTTTGTTTTTAAATTTTAGATTCGAGGTGTATATGTGTAGATTTGTTACATGGATATATTGAGTAATGGTGATGTTTCGGCATCTAGTGTACCCATCATCCAAATAGTGAACTTGGTACTCAACAGGTAATTTTTTAATCCTCACTCCCCTCCCACCCTCTCCCTTTTTTGGAGTCCCCACTGTCTATTATTTCCATCTTTATGTCCATGTGTACCCATTGTTTAGCTCCCACTTACTTATAAGTGAGAACATGCAGTATTTGATTTCACTTAGGATGATGGCGTCCAGCTTTATTTATGTTGCTGCAAAGAACATATTTTATGCTTTATTATGACTGCATAGTATACCATGGTGTATAAGACTACCCTAGATCTAAAGACAAGTTCAGTCTATGCATATGTGTGGAGCATAGCCTCTGGCCCTGTCCACTCTGTGTAGCTAACCACAGACTCCAGAGACCTCAACCAGCCTTGGAGCCCAGGATGTGGCCCTGCCCAACTACAGATTCCAAACAACAATACAATAGGTACCTAAAAAAAAAAAATGTGCAGCATCTCTAATCATTAGGAAAATGCAAATTAAAAGCACAGTGAGATACCACCTCATACCTATTGCAATGACTTTTATCAAAAAGATGAAAGATAACAAGTGTTAGTAAAATGTGGATAAAAAGTATCCCTTGTACATTGTTGTTGGGAATATAAATTAATATAGCCATTATGGGAAATGGCATGGAAGTTTCTCAAAAAACTCAAAATAAAATTACCAGCAATCTACTGCAACTCCCAGTGGGATCCAGCAATCCCACTTCTAAGTATATATCCAAAGGAATCAAAATCAGTGTGTGGATATCTGCATTTCCACGTTCACTGATTCACAATAGCTGAGATATGGAAACAACCTATGTGTCCATCAGTAGATGCATGGATAAAGAAAATGTGATATGTATACACAGTGGAATATTATTCAGCCTTCTAAAAAGAAGGAAATTTTGTCACTTGCAACAACATGGGTAAACCTGGAGGACCTTACGCTAAGTGAAATGAGCCAGGCACAGAAGGACAAATACTGTATGACCTCACTTACATGAAAACTCTAAAAAAGTTGACCTCATAGAAGTAGAGAGTGAAATGATGGTTATAAGAGCCAAGGTGGGGGAGAATGTGAAAAGGAGGAAGTATTAATTAAAGGGTATAAAAGTTCAGATTTGGCCGGGCGCGGTGGCTCAAGCCTGTAATCCCAGCACTTTGGGAGGCCGAGGCAGGTGGATCATGAGGTCAAGAGATCAAGACCATCCTGGTCAACATGGTGAAACCCCGTCTCTACTAATACAAAAAAAATTAGCTGGGCATAGTGGCGCGTGCCTGTAGTCCCAGCTACTCAGGAGGCTGAGGCAGGAGAATTGCCTGAACCCAGGAGGCGGAGGTTGCGGTGAGCCGAGATCGCGCCATTGCACTCCAGCCTGGGTAACAAGCAAAACTCCGTCTCAAAAAAAAAAAAAAGTTCAGATTTACAGGAGGAATAAGTTTTCAGATTATTGTGCATCAGGGTGACTGTAGTCAGTAAGAGTATTATATATATAAAATAAAAAATAAAATGATAATATGGTAGGAACTCCCCAATGTGCATTCAGCTCTTTTCTCCAGCCCTACTCCCTAAATATGGAAACATAACATTATTCTCTTGACAAGATAAGAGAGGATTCTTCTTTGGATTAACCCATCAGACCTATTTAAAAGAACTCATGAGGTGCAGGGAGAAACATCATGGGTCACGATGGAAGCAAGAGGTTTCACTCAGTGATAAAGCTGACTCACACCTTGTCATGGCTCCTCTCTTAAATATTAGCGTATAGTGAAGGACCACCAGAAAATTACAGAAAGCCTGCAACATGAAAGTCAGACACCTAACTCAATAACCAGAAAAATGGGAATCAGAAGAAACAGCACAGAGCAGGGAGCAAAAGAAAACTTGATAAAAAAATATACATAGCAAAGTGAGCCTGTCTATAGACCCAAAAGCCCTTAAAGAGGCAACTGCATCCCCTTCAGGAAAGACCTTGATACACTATAAAAATTTATGTTGTTAATCTTTCTCCCAGCCTACCCCAGAGGGACCTGTGGCCTCTAACCAGGGTAACTGTACACTGGGGGAAAGGAAATATCAGACATATCACAGACTACTGGCCACTGGCTATGAACTGACACTGATTCTAGGAGATCCAAATGTCACTGTGGGTCTCTCTCAGAATAGACGCTTATGGAGGTTAGATGATCAATGGAGTTTTAACTCAGGCCTGTCTCACGGTGAATCCAGTGGGTCTCCAAACCCATGCTATATGGTTATTCCTTCAGTTCTAGGATGCATGCTTGGGATAATACTTAGTAGCTGACAGAATCCCCATATTGGTTCCTGTCCTATGAAGTGAGAATAATTATGGTGAGTAAGGCCACTTATAAGCCATTAGCACTGCCTCTACCTTGGAAAATAGTAAATTAAAAGCAATATTGAATTCTTAGAGGGATTTCAAAGACTAGAGCCACCATCAAGAAATTAGAAGATGCAGGGGTGGTGTGATTCCCATGACATCCCCATTTCAACTTATCTATCTAGCTGGTGCAGAAGACAGATGGATCTTGGAGAATGACTGGGTTGTCATAAGCTTAACCAGGTGGTAACTCCAGTTGCAGCTGCTGTACCAGATGTGTTTCATTGCTTGAGCAAATTAACACATCCCTTGCTATGTGTTGTGCAGTTATTGATCTGGCAAATGCCTTTTTTTCCCCATCCCTGTCTGTGAGGCCCAACGGAAACAGTTTGCCTTCTGTGGGCAAGGATGGCAATACATCTTCAATGTCCTACCTCAGGGGTATGTCAACTCTCCAGCCCTATGTCATAATTTAGTTTGTAGGCATCTTGGTCACCTTTCCATTCCATTAGATAATATCACACTGGTCCATTATATTGATGACATTACGTTAATTGGACATGGGGAGCAAGAAGTGGCAGTGACCCTAGATGTATTAGTAAGATATCCACAAGCTAAAGAGTGGAGAATAAATCCAACTCAAATTTGGGGCCTTCTATCTCAATAAAATTTCTTGCAGTCCTGTAGTGTGAGGCATATCAAGATATCTCTTCTAAGGTGAAGTTTAAGTTGTTTGCATCTGGCCCCTCCTATAACCAAGAAAGAAGCACAATGCCTAATGGGACTCTTTGGATTTTAGAGGCAACATATTCCTCATTTGGAAATGTTACACTTGTCCATTTCCCAAGTAACCAAAAAAGCTGTGAATTTTCAATGGGACCCAGGACAAGAGAAGGCTCTACAATAGGTCTAGGCTGCTGTGTAAAAGAGAAGGCTCTACAATAGGTCTAGGCTGCTATATCTTGGGCCGTTTGATATAGCAGATGTCAGTGGCAGATAGGGATGCTATGTAGAGCCTTTGTCAAGCCCTTATAGCTAAATTGAACCACATTCCCTTTGAATTTTGGAGAAAAGCCCTTTCATCATCCTTGGATAACTACTCTCCTCTTAGGAGACAACTCTTGGCCTACTATTGGGCTTTAGCAGAGACTGAATGCTTGACCATGGGCCACCAAGTTACCATGCAACCCTAGCTGTCCATCATGAATTGGGTATTACTTGACCCACTGAGTCATAATGTTGGACATGCACAGCAACACAATACTCCATTATCAGATGGAAGTGGTATATACATGATTGGGCCCTAACAAGCCCTCAAGGGGCAGGTAAATTTTAGGACAAAGTGGCCCAAATTCACATGGTTCCTACTGCTGCTACACTGCCTTCTCTCTCCCCATTTGCACCTATGGTTTCATGGGGAGTTCCCTACAATGAGTTAACAGAGGAAAAGAAGGTTTGGGCCTGGTTCACAGATGGCTCTGCATGCTATCCAGCAGCGCCAAAAAGTGGACAGCTATAGGAACATAGCCCCTTTCTGGGCATCCCTGAAGGAGAATGCTAAGGGAAATTGACTCAATCTCTGGCCTGCATCACTGCCAGCTGACTACAGAGGCCTTGGGTTTTGGAGAAACCTCAGCAGCAAGCCGATCTCAGAGGCTGTAGACTTCAGATACACCCCATCACTGCACCATTTTCAGTGGCCAAGGGTTTCCAGCTTGGTACTGTACCAACTGTGATGGTTCTAGGCTTAAGGAACCCCCCAGCGTTTCAGTGGTTGCCATAGTCATAGGTTTATGGGCCACACCAGCTGACCCACCTAGAATCTCTGGAGGCTTACTGTTGAATTGTGTTCCCAGACAAAACCACACTGTGAAGACTGGAATAAGTATCTATTACTTCAATGCACAGATATCAATGCATGACCAGAAAGACAGAAAAATCAGGGAAATATGGTGTCCTCGAATGGACAAAATAAAGTGCCAGTGACTGGCCCTAAAGAGATAGAGATGTATGAACTGTCTGACAAATAATTCAAAATAACTGTTTTAAGGAAGCTCAGGGTACTTGAAGAAAATACAAAGTAACAATTCAACAAAATGAAGAAACAATACATGATCAGAATGACAAATTTAACAGAGATTGAAATTTTTTTTAAACAAAAATGCAAGTGCTGAAAAATAAGTGAACAAAATGAAAAATGCAATAGAAAGCAAAAACAGTCAATTGATCAAGGAGAAGAAAATATCTGTAAAACTGAAGACAGATTACTTGAAAATATACAGTTATGATTAAAAAATGAAAGGAATGAAGAAAGCTGGTGGGATTTATGGAACAGCATCAAAATAGCAAATGTTTAAGTCATTGGGGTTTAAGAGGGAGTAGAGAAATACAGTGGAGTAGAAAGATTATTTAAAGAAATAGGAAACTTGAAACCTGCAGAAAATTATAGTATCCAGGTACATAAAGATTAAAGGTTACCAGTAAGATTCAATCCAAATAAGACTACTCCAAGACTTATTGTAATCAAATTGTCAAAGATGAAAGACAAAGAGAAGATCCTGAAAAAAAAAGAGAAGAATCAACTAGATGCAATAAAAAATGATAAAGGGGATATCACCACAGATTCCACAGAAATACAAACTACCATCAGGGATTACTACAAACAACTGTATGCACATAAACCAGTAAACCTGGAAGAAATGGATAAATTCCTGGACACTTGCACCATCCCCAGCCTAAACCAGGAAGAAGTCAAAACCCTGAATAGACCAATAACAAGGGCTGAAGTTGAGGAAGCAATTAATAGCCTACCAACCAAAAAAAGCCCAGGTCCAGATGGGTTCACAGCTGAATTCTACCAGACATACAAAGAGGAGCTGGTACCACTCCTTCTGAAACTGTTCCAAACAATCCAAAAAGAAGGAATCCTTCCCAAATCATTTTGTGAGACCAACATCATCCTGATACCAAAATCCGGCAGAGACTTAAAAAGAAAAGAAAACTTCAGGCCAATATCCATGATGAACATAGATACAAAAATCTTCAATAAAATACTGGCAAACCAATTGCAACAGCACATCAAAAAGATTATCCATCACAATCAAGTAGGCTTCATCCCAGGGATGCAAGGCTGGTTCAACATACACAAGTCTATAAACATAATTCACCACATAAACAGAACCAAAGACAAAAACCACATGATTATCTCAATAGATGCAGAGAAGGTGTTTGACAAAATTCAATGCAAGTCTATAAACGTAATTCACCACATAAACAGAACCAAAGACAAAAACCACATGATTATCTTAATAGATGTAGAGAAGGTGTTTGACAAAATTCAACAGCCCTTTATGCTAAAAACTCTCAATAAACTAGGTATCAACGGAACATATCTCAAAATAATAAAAGCTATTTACAACAAACCCACAGCCAATATCAGACTGAATGGGCAAAAACTGGAAGCATTCCCTTTGAAATCTGGCACTAGACAAGGATGCCCTCTCTCACCACTCCTATTCAATATAGTATTGGAAGTTCTAGCCAGAGCAATCAGGCAAGAAAAAGAAATAAAGGGCATTCAATTAGGAAAGGAGGAAGTCAAATTGTGTCTATTTGCAGACGACATGATTGTATATCTAGAAGACCCCGTCGTCTCAGCCCAAAATCTCCTGAAACTGATAAGCAACTTCAGCAAAGTCTCAGGATACAAAATCAATGTGCAGAAATCACAAGCATTCCTATACACCAATAACAGACTTAAAGAGAGCCAAATCAAGAAAAAACTGCCATTCACAATTGCTATGAAGAGTATAAAATACCTAGGACTACAACTAACAAAGGATGTAAAGGACCTCTTCAAGGAGACCTACAAACCACTGCTCAAGGAAATAAGAGAGGACAAAAAACAGATGGAAAACATTCCATGCTCATGGTTAGGAAGAATCAATATTGTGAAAACGGCCATACTGCCCAAAGTAATTTATAGATTCAATGCTATCCCCATCAAGCTACCTATGACCCTCTTCACAGAACTGGAAAAAACCACCTTGAACTTCATATGGAACCAAAAGAAAGCTTGCATAGCCAAGTCAATTCTAAGCAAAAAGAACAAAGTTGGAGGCCGTCACGCTACCTGACTTCAAACTATACTACAAGGCCACAGTAATCAAAACAGCATGATACTGGTACCAAAACAGAGATGTAAACCAATGGAACAGAACAGAGGCCTTGGAGGCAATGCCACTCATCTACAACCATCTGATCTTTGACAAACCTGACAAAAACAAGCAATGGGGAAAGGATTCCCTGTTTAATAAATGGTGTTTGGAAAACTGGCTAGCCATGTGCAGAAAGCAGAAACTGGACCCCTTCCTGACACCTTACACTAAAATTAACTCCAGATGGATTGAAGACTTAAACTTAAGACCTAACACCATAAAAACCCTAGAAGAAAACCTAGGCAGTACCATTCAGGACATAGGCATAGGCGAGGACTTCATGACGAAAACACCAAAAGCATTGGCAACAAAAGCCAAAATAGACATATGGGATCTAACTAAACTCCAGAGCTTCTGCACAGCAAAAGAAACAATCATTAGAGTGAACCGGCAACCAACAGAATGGGAAAAAAATTCTTGCAATCTACCCATCTGACAAAGGGCTAATATCCAGAATCTATGAAGAACTAAAACAGATTTACAAGAAAAAAACAAACAAACAAACCCATTCAAAAGTAGGTGAAGGATATGAACAGACACTTTTCAAAAGAAGACATATATGAGGCCAACAAACATATGAAAAAATGCTCATCATCACTGGTCATTAGAGAAATGCAAATCAAAACCACATGAGATACCATCTCATGCTAGTTAGAATGGCGATCATTAAAAAATCTGGAGACAACAGATGCTGGAAAGGATGTGGAGAAATAGGACTCTTTTCCACTGTTGGTGGGAGTGTAAATTAGTTCAACCATTGTGGAAGACGGTGTGGTGATTCCTCAAGGACCTAGAAATAGAAATTCCATTTGACCCAGCAATCCCATTACTGGGTATATATCCAAAGGATTATAAATCATTCTATTATAAAGACACATGCACACTTGTGTTCATAGCAGCACTGTTTACAATAGCAAAGACCTGGAACCAACCCAAATGTCCATCGATGATAGACTGGACAAGGAAAATGTGGCACATATACACCATGGAATACCATGCAGCCATAAAAAACGGTGAGTTCGTGTCCTTTGTAGGGACATGGATGAATCTGGAAACAATCATTTTCAGCAAACTGACACAAGAACAGAAAATCAAACACCGCATGTTCTCACTCATAGGTAGGTGTTGAACAATGAGAACACATGGACACAGGGAGGGGAGCATCACACACTGGGGTCTGTTGGCGGAGACTAGGGGAGGGACAGTGGGGTGTAGGGAATTGAGGAGGGATAACATTGGGAGAAATGCCAGATATAGATGATGGGGGGATGGAGGCAGCAAACCACATTGCCATGTATGTACCTATGCAACAATCCTGCATGTTCTGCACATGTACTCCAGAATCTAAAGTGCAATAAAATATATATAATTATAAAAATAAAAAAGATTGTTTTCCTTTGGGACCAGAGTGATGAATAACAAAAACAATGTGGCAGTGGTTGCATTTTAATATTAGTTGTTTTATCCAGATTTATATTGATAAAAGTTAAAAATGTTTTAAGGATGATAAATATCAGCACTGTACAAAATGGATCAGAAGACGGAGAGGTCATTTTATTTTATTTTCTTTGTCTTCTTAGGACCTGGAATATTGTGGTACCAATGACAAAAGATGATGCACTAAAGGAGATTAGAGGAAACCAAGTGATTTTTCAAGATTGCTTTGTTGCAGATTTTCTTATTCTGTTGACTTTTCCTATATTAACTATACCTGAAATTCCTGGTTATTTACCAATCTCTTCACCCCGTGGTAGTCAACTAATTGCTTTCCGTGATTCTTGTGTTTTTGCATGTGTTGTTTTGGTAACTGATAGGGAGACCTTTCAAACAAATGATTCATTCCGTACTTGGACCAGAGTCAGAGTGCCTCCAGACGTTCTGAGTGATGATGAAAGACAGAATGTAACTGATGTGACTTTATCACGAGATGGAATAATTTTTCATATAAATGGTGTTCTTTACCTAAAAAGTTTTCGTGGATTTATAAAAATGGGAAGAATTGTAAATCTTCCTGATGATGGAATTGCTGGCATTTCATCAAGAAAATGGTGTTGGGTCAAATATTTATTCAAGGTTAGTAAGTGATATTTTATATTTTATAAATATATTTATATTTTACAAATATATTTACCATACCATTTATTCAGTGATAAACAGAAACTTGCTATGCAGCTTTTTGCCTAGTTGTTTTATCTAAAGCTGTAAACAGCTCTAACTCAGCTTCTCAGAGACCTCTTTACAGTAGAGATACACCTCCAAAACTAAAAATAAAATAAAACTTGTATGTTATTATGCAGTTCACTCATAATATGGGAGCTTTGTTTTACCTTGATAGGGGCAAAAGACCCAAATTTTGTTTCCCCAAACAAAGGTTATATGAGCTCTCCAGAATGAATAATGAGTTTTTGTTACATGTATAGAAAGTGTAATGATCAAGTCAGGGTATTTGGGGTATCCATCTCCTTCAGTATTTACCATGTCTGTGTGTTGGTATCATTTCCTCTTTCCTAGTTACTTTGAAATGTTAAAAATATTGTTGCTAAGTGTAGGTACCGTGGTCTCACTATAGACAAACTAGAAACACTAGAACTTATTTCTTCTATAGAATTGTATGTTAGTTAGATATATAACATTAGAACTTATTCTTCTATTTAACTGTGTATCTGTACCCATTAGGCAACCTCTCTTCATACTCCCTCCCATGCACCCACCCTTCCCAGACTCTAATATCTACCATTCTATTCTGTTTCTTTGAGATCATGGATTTTACCTTCCACATATGAGTGAGAACATGTAGTATTTGTCTTTCTGTGCCTGGCTTATTTCACTTATTGACCTCCAGTTCCATCTATATTCCTGCAAACGACGTAATTTTGTTATTTTTATGGCCAAATAGTATTCCATTGGGTATATATACCCCATTTTCTTTATCCATTCATCCACTGATATGCATTTACGTTGATTCCATGTCTTTGCTATTGTGAATAGTGTTGCAATAAACATGTAAGTACAGGTGTCCCTTTGATAATACTGATTTCTTTTCCTTGTGATAAATACCCTGTAGTGAGAATGCTGGATTGTATGGCAGTTCTGTGTTTAGTTTTTTTTGAGAAACCTCCATACTGTTTTTCATAGCGGTTGTACTAAAGTACATTCCCACCAACAGGGTACATGAGCTTCCTTTTCTCTGCCTCCTTGCCAGCATCTGTTGTTTTTTGTCATTTTAATAATTGCCAGGCTGGGCAGGATGGCTGACACCTGTAGTTCCAGCACTGTGGGAGGCCAAGGTGGGATGATTGCTTGAGCCTAGGCATTAGAGACCAGCCTGGGCAACATGGTAAGACCCCCATCTCTAAAAAAATAAAATAAAATCTAGAAGAAAAAAAACACTAACAGCCATTTAACAGGGTAAAATGATATCTCATTGTGGTTTTGGTTTGCATTTCCCTGATTATTAGTGATGTTAACCATTTTTTCACATACTTGTTTGCCATTTATATATCTTTTGAGAAATATCTATTCATGACCTTTGCCCACTTTTAAATGGGATTTTTTTTTTTTTTTTTTTTACTATTAAGTTGTAAAATTGAAAAAGAGGGAATTATCCCTAACTCATTCTACAAGACCAGCCTTGTTTTGATACCAACACCAGAGAAGAACACAACACAAAAAAAGAAAACTACAGGCCAATATTCCTGACGCATATAAAACACAAAAATCCTCAAAAAAATTCTAGCAAACTGAATCAAACAGCACATCAAAAGTAGAATGCCATGGGATTTATACCAGCAATGTAAGGATAATTTGACATACAGAAATCAATAAGTGTGTTACATCACATCAACAGAATGAAAGACAAACACCGTATGATCTTCTCAATAGATAGGGAAAAAGCATGTGATAAATTCAACACCCCTTCATGATAAAAATTTAACAAACTGGCCTGGCACAGTGGCTCACACCTGTAATCCCAGCACTTTGGGAGGCTGAAGTGGGTGGATCACAAGGTCAGGAGTTCAAGACCAGCCTGGCCAATATGGTGAAACCCCATCTCTACTAAAAATACAAAAATTAGCTGAGCATGGTGGTGCACGCCTGTAGTCCCAGCTACTCAAGAGGCTGAGGCAGGAGAATCACTTGAACCTGAGAGGTGGAGGTTGCAGTGAGCCAAGATCGCACCACTGACTCCAGCCTGGGTGACAAAGCAAGACTCTGTCTCAAAATAATAATAATAATAATAATTACTTTAAATGTAAGTGGATTAAATTCTCCAATCAACAGATAGAGCAACTGAATAAATTTTAAAGAAACAACTCCAACTATATCCTACCTACAAGAGATTCTTTACCTCTAGGGACATATATAGACTGCAATTAAAGAAAGAGAAAAATATATTCCATGCAGATTGAAACTACAAGAGAGTAAAATTAGGTATACTTACATCAGATAACAGAGACTTTAAGTAAAAAACTGTAGCATACGAAGAGGATTATTACATGATGATAATGGGGTTAATTTATCAAGAAGACATAATTACAAATATATGTGCACCCAACATCAGAGCATCAAAATATATTAAGTGAATATGACCAGATCTGAGGGCAGAAGTAGCCAACAATGCAATTAATAGTAGGGAACTTAAGGACCCCACTTTCAACAATGGAGAAAGATCATTCAGAGGGAAAAATCAATTACAAAATATTGGACTTCAGATACACTTTAGATCAAATGGACTTAACAGACAT
The DNA here is from genome assembly GCF_030222135.1 of Aotus nancymaae. Lineage (NCBI taxonomy): Eukaryota > Metazoa > Chordata > Mammalia > Primates > Aotidae > Aotus > Aotus nancymaae. The sequence continues at coordinate 28,699,703 of NW_026988445.1, forward strand.
ATACAGAATGTTCCATCCAATATGCAACAGAATACACATTCTTGTCAAGTACACACAGAACATTATTCAGGAGGTCATATGTTAGGCCAAAAAACAAGTTTTAACAAACTCAAGAATACTGAAATTATATTAAGTATCTTTTCTGACCACAATGGTATGAAACCAGAAGCCAATAATAAAAGGAAAGGTGGAAAGTTCAAATACGTGGAAATTAAACAACATACTCCTGAACAATCAATGGATCAAAGAAGAAATAAAAAGAAAAAATTTTAAATTATCTTGAGACAAAAATGGAAGTACAACATACTAAAACTTATAGGATACAGAAAAGCAGTTCTAAAAGAGAAGTTTATGGCAATAAATGCCTATTGCAGTCAAGATCTCAAATAAACAATCTAACTATATATCTCAAGGAACTAAAAAGAGAATAAAACAAAGCTTAAAGTTTATAGGAAGAAGGAAATAACAAATAACAATTAAATGAAAGTAGAAACTAGAAAAACAACATAAAAGATCAACAAAACTAAGAGATAGATTTTTCTGAAAATATAAACAACTTTGACAAATCTTTAGCTATACTGAGAAAAAAAGACCCAAATAAAATCTGAAATGAAAGAGAAGACATTATAACTGATACCACAGAAATATTAAAAAATCTTAACAGGCTACTCTAAAACTTACATGCCAACAAATTGTACAACATAGAAGAAATGGATAAATTTCCAGACACAACCTACCAAGACTGAATAATGAAGAAATAGAAAATATGAATAAAGCTGTAAGTAGTAAGGAGATTAAATCGGTAACCAAAAATCTCTCAGCAAGTAAATGTCCAGAACCAGATGGCTTCGCTGGTAAATTCTACCAAACATTTAAAAAAACAATGCCAATCCTTCTCAAACCCTTCTATAAAATCAAAGAAGAGGAAATTCTTTTGAACTCATTTTAAAAGGATAGCATTATCCTGATACCAAAGCCAGACAAAGACACTAAAAGAAAAGAAAATTAAAGGCCAATATATGATGAAAATAGATGCAAAAATCTTCCACAAAATACCCACAAACTGAATTCCAATGAAGATTTATTCCTTTTTATCACCATGATCAAGTGAGATTTATCCCTAAAATGTAAGAATGTTTCAATGCATGCAAATCCATAAATGTGATACACCACCTTAGCGCACAGCTAATTTTTTTTTTTTTTTTTTTTTTAAAGACAGGGTTTCATCATGTTGGCCAGGCTGGTCGCGAACTTCAGACCTCAGGTGATCCACCTGCCTTGGCCTCCCAAAGTGCTGGGATTACAGGTGTGAGCCACTGCACCTGGCTCACATGGCTAAATTTAACATCATTTTATGATTTTTTTAAAAAAAGTCAGATGCAGTGGTTCATGCCTATAATCTTGGCATTTTAGGAGACCAAGGCAGGAGGATCACTTGAGGCCAGAGTTTGAGATCAGCCTGAGCAACAAAGCAAGATTCTGTCTCTAATAAAATAAAAGTAGAAAACCAGCCAGGCCTGGTGGCATATGCCTATAGTCCCAGGTACTTGGCAAGCTGAGCGAGGAGGATCACTTGAGCCCAGGAGTTGAAGGCTGCAGTGATGCATGATAATGAGACTACACTCCAGACTGGGTGTCAGAGTGAGACCTTATCTCTCAGAAAAAAAAAAAAAAAAACAACTTAACAAATTAGGTATAGAGGGAATATACCTCAGTATAGCAAAAACCATATATGACAGTCCCACAGCTAACATCACATTCAGTGGTGAAAAGGTGAAAGCTTTTCCCCAATAGCAGTAACGTGACAAGGATGCCTACTCTTATCATTTCTTGCCACCATAGTACTGGGTGTTCTAGCCAAGTAGTCAGACAAGAAATAGAAATAAAAGATATCCAAATAAGAAAGGGGAAAAGTAAACTTTTCTCTGTAGTTGGCATGATCTTATATGTAGAAAACCCTAGACTCCACCAAACTGTTAGAACTGACAAACAAATTTAGTCAAGTTGCAGGTTACAAAATCAACATACAAAAATCAGTTGCATTTCTATACACTAACAACAAGCTATCCAAAAGAAAAAGTAAGGCCGGGCACGGTGGCTCAAGCCTGTAATCCCAGCACTTTGGGAGGCCGAGGCGGGTGGATCACAAGGTCAAGAGATCGAGACCATCCTGGTCAACATGGTGAAACCCCGTCTCTGCTAATACAAAAAATTAGCTGGGCATGGTGGCGCGTGCCTGTAATCCCAGCTACTCAGGAGGCTGAGGCAGGAGAATTGCCTGAACCCAGGAGGCGGAGGTTGCGGTGAGCTGAGATCGCGCCATTGCACTCCAGCCTGGGTAACAAGAGCGAAACTCCGCCTCAAAAAAAAAAAAAAAAAAAAAAAGAAAAAGTAAGAAAGCAATTTTATTAATTGTAGTATCAAAGAATAAAATACTTAGAATAAATTTACCAAGGAGGTGAAAAATCTGTACACTGAAAACTATAAGATATCAATGAAGGAAATGGAAGAAAACACATATAAATGGAAAAATACATTCTTAAATTGGAATAATTAATATTGTTAAAATGTCCATACTAATACCACCTTCTGTAGACTCTGAGCAAGAGTCAATGCAATCTCTATCAAAATCCCAAGTGCATTTTTCACAGGAATAGAAAAAACAATCCTAAAATTCATCTGGAATCATGAAAGACCCTGAGTAGCCAAAGCAATCTTGAAGAAGAAGAACAAAGTTTAAGGTATCATGGTTCTTTATTTCAAACTATATTACAAAGCTATGGCAATCAAAACAGTGTGGTACTTGCTGAAAAATAGACATATAAGCCAAAATAACAGAATAGAAAACCCAGAAGTAAACCCATGCATATATGGCCAACTAATCTTTCTTAATAATGCAAAGAACACAATCCAAGTAAGATTCTCTTCAATAAATGGTGTGGAGAAAACAGGATATCCACATGCAAGAATAAGAAGAAGAGGAGGAGGAAGAGGAGAAGAGGAAGAAGAAAGAGGAGGAGGAGGTGGAGGCAGCGGCGGCAGAGGAGGAGGAGGAGAAGGAGAAGAAGAAGGAGGAGGAGGAAGAGGAGGAGGAGGAAAGAGAAATGGAAATTGTACCAGTTATTAAAATGAACTCAAAATTGATTAAAAAGTTAAATGTAATATCTGAAACGGAAATTTCTAGAAGAAAACACAATAAAGTTCCTTGACAATGGTCAATATGGTTTGTGTCCCCTCCCAAATTTCATGTTGAATTATAATCTCTAATGTTGGAGGTGGGGCATAGTGGGAGTTGATTGGATCAGGGGGTTAAGTTCCTAATGAATGGTTTAGCACCATCCCCTTAGTACTATTCTCATGATAGTGACCTAAGTTCGTACAAGGTCTGGTTGTTTAAAAGTGTGTAATACTTCCCCTTTGTTCTCCCTCTTGCTCCTGCTTTCACCATGTAAGTGACAACCTGCTCTCCCTTTGCCTTCTGCCATACTTGTAAGTTTCCTTAGGCCTTCTGAGAGGCTGAACACATGGCAGCATCATGCTTCTTATATAGCCTGCAGAACTGTGAACCAATTAAACCTTTTTTTTTAATTATTCAGTTTCATACCTCAAAATAATAAGAGCCATATATGACAAAACCACAGCCAATAAAATACTGAATGGGCAAAAGCTGGAAGCATTCCCCTTGAAGACCAGCACAAAACAAGGACACCCTCTCTCACCACTCCTATTCAGTGTAGTATTCGAAGTTCTGTCCAGGGCAATCAGGCAAGAGATAAAAATAAAGGTCATCCGAATAGGAAGAGAGGAAGCCAAACTACCACTGTTTGCAGATGACATGATCCTATATCTAGAAAACCATTGTCTCAGCCCAAAAGCTGCTTAAGCTGATAAGCAACTTCAGCAAAGTCTCAAGAGAAAATCATAGTGCAAAAATTGCTAGCATTCTTAAACACCAACAACAGTCAAGGTATTTAACAAAATCTAACACACTTAACTGATATTTTTCAAAAACAAATTAGGAATAATAGGATCCTTCTCAACTTAATAAAAGACATTTATGAAATACCTGCAGCTAACTTTGCACATGATGGTAAAGACTAGATTTAACGTAATTATTGTTATGGTTAAGTTGAAGTCTAACAAGCTACCAGGTACAGGTATTTGTATAAATCCCACTTGTTCATTGTTCCTTTGTTTCCCTCTTGCTTAAAATAAGGAATCTGCTCACATCACTTCTATTTAACATTGCACTAGAGATTCTAGCAGGTGCAGTAAGTCAAGAAAACAAAAATAAAAGGTTTTAGATTAGAAAGGAAGAAGTAAAACTGTCTACAAACAACACTATTAGATGCAGAAATGCTGATGGAATCATTAGCTGATGGAATTTTTTTAACTATCAGGGATAATAAGTGTGTTTACCAAGACTGAAAGATATAAGACCAGGGCTGGGCGCGGTGGCTCACGCCTGTAATCTCAGCACTTTGGGAGGCTGAGGCGGGTGGATCACGAGGTCAAGAGATCAAGACCATCCTAGTCAACATGGTGAAACCCCGTCTCTACTAAAAATACAAAAAATTAGCTGGGCATGGTGGTGCATGCCTGTAATCCCAGCTACTCAGGAGGCTGAGGCAGGAGAATTGCCTGAACCCAGGAGGTGGAGGTTGCAGTGAGCCGAGATCGCGCCATTGCACTCCAGCCTGGGTAACAAGAGCGAAACTCCATCTCAAAAAAAAAAAAAAAAGAAAGAAAGATATAAGACCAATATCTTAAAAATCTGGCTAGTCAAGACAGAGATCTCTGAGGAAATAAACTAAAAAATAAGATAAATTCTAACAAATAAAAAATAAAAACCAGGCCAGTGTGGTGGTTCATGCCTATAATCCAAGCATTTTGGGAGGCTGAGGAGGGAGGATCTCTTGAGCCCAGGAGTTTGAGACCAGCCTGGGCAACATAGTGAGACCCTGTCTCTATACAAATATAAAAAATAAAAGTAAAAATAATTTTTAAAAACAAAAATCAATTGTATTTTATATGAGCAATTATAAGCTGAAATTCTTTTTTGTTGTTGAGACAGAGCCTCACTCATGGCTGGCTAATTTTTATATTTTTAGTAGAGATGGGGTTTCAACATGTTGGTCAAGCTGGTCTTGAACATCTGACCTTGTGATTCACCAGCCTCAACCTCCCAAAGTGCTGGGATTACAGGCATGAGCCACTGAGGCTGGCTGAACTTCTTAAAATACAATTTACAATTGGATTAAAAATATGAAATACTAGAGGATGAACTCAGAAAATATTTGCAAATATGTACACTAAAAACTGCAAAACATTACTGGGTAAAATAAAAGAAAACAAATAAATGGAGAAATATATCATATTCTTGGGTGGGAAAACTCAATACTGTTAAGGTATCAATTCTTGAAAAATTCAGAGAAACATCAATTAAAATCCCAGTGAGATTTTTATAGAACTTGAGAATCTGATTCTAAAATTTATATGAAAATCCAAAATAGAAAAAAGTAAGGATATCTAGAAATAAATGCCACTAAAAATATATTGAGATAAAAATAAAATGTTATCAGAAACAGTAAAGACCTAAATAATTTGATAGCTATATCATGTTCATGGGTAGAAACACAGAATATTATAAAAATTTTCAATCCTTCCCAAATTTATCTATAAATTTGATGCAACTCCAATCAAAATACCAATCTTACTTTGTGGAATTCAATAAACTGATTCTAAAATACATATGAGAGAATAAAGACCTGAGGGCTAGGAGGGGTTAGGGTAGTAGTATTTCTTCTACCACACACCAAGGTTTATCATAAAGCCATAGCAATTAAAATATTTATATTTATAAATATTTATAGCAACTTGTTTCATAGTAGTTTCACATTTCACCAACCTTTAGTGTGTCTACTCTTTTATTATTTAAACTCAGTGGGTAAAAAGTGATATTTCATTTTGGTTTTAGTTGTTTTAATAATATAACCACCCTAGTTTTCTTTAGTGCTTGTACAGTGTCTGTTTTTCTATTCTTTTATAATCAACTTGTCTGTGACTTTATGTTAAAGATGGGGGGAAATAGGGGAGGGACAGCGGGGGGTGGGGAGTTGGGGAGAGATAGCATGGGGAGAAACACCACATATAGGTGAAGGGGAGGAAGGCAGCAAATCACACTGCCACGTATGCACCTATGCAACCATCTTGCATGTTCTTCACATGTACCCCAAAACCTAAAACGCAATTTAAAAAAAAAAAAAAGATGTGTTTCTTATATACCACATACAAGATCTTGCTTTTTTTAAATCCAGGGTGACAGTCTCTGCCTTTAAATTGCCGTGTTTAGTCTACTTGGATTTAGTGTAACTATTGCTATGGTTCAGTTTGAGGCTCCCATTTTGGCATTTGTTTTCTACTAATCTCACTTGTTCATCCTTCCTTTGTTTATCCTTCCTTCCCTTATCTGGATGAATCATGTATTTTTTAGTATTTCTATGTTGTCTCCTATACTGGTGTGTAAAATAGAATAAAGCATTGTAGGATGACAGGTGGCTTCTATTGTTTTTGTTTGTTTTGTTTTTAACGAAAGTTATAAATATGTCATTTTATTATCTTATGACCACCATCATTTTTGGTCAGAAGTCAGCTATTATTTGTATCATTGTTCTCATGTATATAACGAATCTTTTTCGCTCTAGTTGCTTTTAAGATTAGCTTTTTATCTTTGGTTTTCTGCAGTTTTACTATGTGCCTAGATGTGATTTCCTTTGTATTTATCCTACTTGAGGTTCAGTTGAGTTTCTTGGATTTCTGGGTTTATGTCTTTCATTAATCTTGGAATGTCCATGGCTATTATCTCTTCAAATGTTTCTTCCACCTCATTCTCTTTTTCCTCTCCTACTAGGATTCCAAAAACACCTGTATGAGACTGTTTAATATTGTCTCATAGATCTCAGGTGACCTGTTCATTATTTTTTCACTGTTTTTTCCTCTGTATTTCAGCTTGTATGCATGCTATTAACCTGTCTTCAAGTTCACTGCTCTTTCCCTCTGCTTTTTCCAGCTTGTTGCTAAGTCCATCTGATTTTTTTTAAGACAGGGTCTCACTTTGTCAACTAGCCTGGAGCACAATGGCAAAATCACAGCTCACTGCTGCCTCGAACTGTTGGCCTCAAACAATGCTCCCACTGTAGCTTCCAAAGTGCTGTGATTACAGGCATTCCTGGCCTATTTATTTATTTATTTATTTAGATGGCATTTTGCTCTTGTTGCCCAGGCTGGAGTGCAGTGGTGCAATCTTGGCTCACAGCAACCTCCACCTCCCAGGTTCAAGTGATTCTCCTGCCTCAGCCTGGCAAGTAACTGGGATTACAGGCATGCACCACCATGCCCGACTAATGGCTAATTTTTTTATCTTTAGTAGGGATGGGGTTTTGCTATGTTGGCCAAACTGGTCTTGAACTCCTCTAATTATTTCTTTATTCTTGATTTTTTTTTAATTTCTAGCATTTCCATTTTTTTCCTTTTTATCAATTCTGTATCATGGCTGAAATTCCTCATCTCTTCACTATGTTGCCTATCTTTTCCACTAGACCCTTCAGCATTTTTATTATAGTTGTTTTCTCTTTAGACATTCTTGGTACCTTAGCACTGACAACATTCCAGAGATCTCTTTATACTTTACAGTGAAGCCACCAACCTTCGAAATCCTTGGGAGAGCTATCTCTGCTTTACAACCTAGCTGCCAGCTTTTGGATCATTGATCATTTGATCGTTTTTGTTTTGTTTTTTTGTTTTTTTTTTTTTTTTTAGAATGGGGAGGAGGAAAAAGGAAGAGAAAGAAAGAGAGAGAATGGGGAGGAGGAAAAAGGAAGAGAAAGAAAGAGAGAGAATGGGGAGGAGGAAAAAGGAAGAGAAAGAAAGAGAGAGAATGGGGAGGAGGAAAAAGGAAGAGAAAGAAAGAGAATGGGGAGGAGGAAAAAGGAAGAGAAAGAAAGAGAGAGAATGGGGAGGAGGAAAAAGGAAAAGAAAGAGGGAGAGAGAATGGGAGTATTGCTTTCTTGCCCAGGCTGGAATGCAATTTAATAATGGGTATTGAAAACCTCTTTTATACTGATAATTATACTTAATGATGTAGTCAGGAAGGAATAAGGGAAGAAGATAACAAACAAACAGCCAACCAATATTTCATTTAAACCTATGAAATGCTATGCGATTACTGAGGAGTGATTTACTTCCAATTATATAGTCACCTTTGGAATAGGTGTGAGGTGGTAATGTATGTTTTGTGTATTTGAAGTGGAGAGTTCTATAAATGTTTATTAAGTTTACTTGTTCCAGGTCTGAGTTCAAATCCTGAATATCCTTGTTAATTTTCTATCTCGTTGATCTATAGAATCTTTAGCTCTTCTTGTTGCATTGATCCTTTTACCATTTTGCAATGTCCTTCTTTGCCTCTTTTGATCTTTGTTGCTTTAAAGTCTACTTTATCAGAGGCGAGAATTGCATCTCCTGCTTTTTGTTTATTTGTTTATTTTTACTCTCTGGTTGGTAAATCTTCCTCCTTCTCTTTGAGTCTTTGTGTATCGCTGCATGTAAGATGGGTCTGGATGCAGCATACCGATGGGTTTTGGCTTTTTATTCAATTAAAATATATATAACTTTAATACTGGCGTTTGATGCTAGCTGGCTGTTTTGCCCATTAGTTGATGTAAATTTTTCACTGTATTAATGTTCTTTGCTTTTTGATATATTTTTGGAAAGGCTGATATTGGTTGTTCCTTTATATGTATAGTGCTTCTTTCAGAAGCTCTTGTAAAGCAGGCCTGGTGGTGGTGAACTCTCTAAGTGCTTGTTTGTTCGCAAAGGATTTAATTTTTCCTTCGCTCATAAAGCTTAGTTTGGCTGGATAGGAAATTCTGGGTTGAAAGTTCTTTTCTTTAAGGATGTTAAAGAAAAGATCATTTGATCGTTTTTGATCAATTATCTTTCCTTTCTCATCTGACTCTGAATTTTGGTGCACTGGGGGCTATCTCCATCTTCCTCTCTTCCTCCCCTTCTCCTCCTGCCCACTCCACACTTCCCTCTCCTTTTCCCTCTCCCTCTCCTCTGTCTCCTATCTCCCTGTCCCAATCCTGTCAAGGAGGCTGCTTTAGACTCTGGGTAGAGGCCACGCATGGCTCAAAGAAAGTTCCTCTCCACTCTCTTATCCCACTCCAAGTCATGGAGCTGAGAATTCATAGCGTGGATGAGTTTCTCTCAACTTTCCCCTTGATGCATGCCCCTTTTCTGCCTTCAGAGAGTTACTATCTTACATTTTTAAGAGACCTTGAATGCTTCAGAAGGATCTTTCACCTCACCTGCAGGATTATGCTGAAGCATTAAGTGGAGTTATGTGGGAAAGAGTTTGTGGGTGAGAGTGAAAACTCACTCCTTGTCTGGGAATCCTTGGAATTCTCATCTATCATGTTTATGACATGTTCCTCTTCCCATCTCTCTGACAAGAATGAGAATGGCTCTTTCTTCTATGAAGGGTTCATCATTTTGTTTCTATTTCTTCTTTAAGGATTGTTTCACTCATTTCCGGCAATGTAAGCTCTATACTTTAAAGTGAATCCACATTTAGCAAAATGACCTCTTACCCCAAATTGTGTCTTTCTTTGATTACCAGTTTGATACCTGCCTACCTCCCGTTTCAGTATACACTAAATATTTGTACATTAAGTAAAATGAGGACAAGATGTGTTCAAAATGTAGAAATTACATTTTAAGTAAAAATCCCTAAAAATTAGAACAGTGGGGAAAGGAGGCAGAGGAGAAGGGAGGCCTTGGACTCCTTGATGAAATTAGGCCCACCGAGTTTCAGGCACAGCAGTTTCTGAATACCCTTCCCATCTAACAGCCTATGTCCATAAAAGGGTCGAATTTGTTTGTCTGAGGTTTTAAGTTTTCTTTTCTCTTTATCTGGTAACCAAGGAATCTAGAATTCCAGAAATGAGTTACCATTTGACGAGACGTTGTATGTTGACCTTAGTAAACATCAAGGTCAAAGGGGCACTCCTGGCCAGACTGATAAATACATAAAGAAAGAGAAGGCTGATGTGCTTAAAAGATTTAAAAGGAATTAAAATGTATTATTATCTCTACTGATAGAAACAATTTATGAAAAAAATAAAATTATTGGGATAATTTTTATGGTTATATTTAATATGATAAATGTCTATTAAACGTATTCCTATGCCTGAAATATTATTCAAAAATATATTGAAAGAAATCAAACCTTAGCATTTACTTTTTTTTTTTTTTTGAGGCGAAGTCTCACTCTTGTCTCCCAGCTGGAGTGCAGTGGCACTATCTCGGCTCACTGCAACCGCCACCTCCCAGGTTAAAGTGGTTCTCCTGCCTCAGCCTCCCTAGTAGCTGGGATTACAGGCACCTGCCACCACCCCCAGCTAATTTTTAACTTTTGTAGAAATGGGGTCTCACTGAATTGCCCAGGTTGGTCTCAAACATCTGACTTCAAGTGATTCTCCTGCCTCAGCCTCCCAAAGTGCAGGGATTATAGGCATGAAACCACCATACCTGGTCTCTATCTTTTAAATATAGCAAATCGGAAGATGGAAATTGTTAAGCTATGAGGACACAAAGGCATTAGAATGATACAATGGACTGTGGAGACTTGAGGGGCAGGGTGAGAGAGGGCGAGGGATAAAAGACTACACACTGGGTACAGTGTCCCTGCTCGGGTGATGGATGCACCAAAATGTTAGAAATCTCCACTAATGAACTTATTCATGTAACACCACCTGAACACCCAAAAACCTACTAAAGTACAATTTTTAAAAAATAAAAATAAAATTTAAAAAAAATTTTTAGACCCATCTCTAAAATCAAAGATTTTTCTTACCATTTTTCATTTTGTCACAGGCTAAAGGAAGAAGAAGCAACTTGGCAGTCTGGACAAAAAATGAAATTTTCCTCGGATATATTCTTCTTAAATTTGCCAGATTAGTAACAACCACAGAACTGAAAAATATCCTAAATCTACCAGTAACTGCTACTCTGACTATCCACTCTGTTCAGTATACAGGACACCCTCTGGAGATTGCTGTGCTTTTAAATTATTGCATTATGTGTACCATCACTAAAAAGATTTTCTTAGTGATATATAACGAAGATACGAAACAGTGGATTTCCCAGGATTTTACGTTAGATGCCCCTGTTGACAGTGTTTTCGTTCCACATTTTATATTTTCAGCACTGCCAGGATTAATACTATGGAATAAGCATAGTATCTACTATTATTACAATAATTTCACCTTTACTGGGATTTTGCAGACACCTGCAGGACATGGAAATCTATCAATGCTATCAAATGGCAGCATTATTCATGAAGTTTTAATAGGTAAGGCATTCTCAGTCTACTAACATTATTCTAGATTTCATTATAGACCTCTTCCTTATAATGAGGTAACACTTTTTAATTACCAGTATGCGGCACTTTTGACAGTCAAAAGTACACTTCTTATCACCTACAAATGAATCGACTTTAAATTCAAGTAATGTTAACTATGATCTCACAGAGCAAAAGGGCAAACTCAATTTCTTTTTGCGAGGGAGAGGGGAGCTTCGTTTTGGTCAATCGGCAGATTCTAACTAAGCAATTTATATATACATTGTAGTGTGTAGGAGGTGCTGTGGTATTGTGTTCATTTCCTGGGGCTCCCATAACAAAGGACCACAAACTGGATGACTTAAAACAACAGAAATGTATCATTTCACAGTTCTGGAGGCTAGAAGTAGGAAATCAAGGTGTTGATAGGGCCATGTTCCCACTGAAACCTGGAGAGGGAGGTTTTGTGTTATAAAGCACATATGAAGCAAGTTCATATGTGTTAACCATGAGCCACAGTGATAAGAAGACAAGGTTAGAATGATACATTGGGGATAGATTTTAGAGGATGTCAGATACCCAGTTTCAATATTGTACTGAAGGTCATTCAGAAACAATGAAATGTAACATGCTCAAACAATTCATAAGTGTACGAAGTATGAAGTTAAAGGCCTTCATCTCTCACCATTCTCATTTCCCGAATAACCAACTATTAAGAAACTCCTGTGAGGCTGGGTGTGGTGGCTCACGCTTGTAATTCCAGCAGTTTAGAAGGCCAAGGTGGGAAGATCACTTGAGCTCAGGAGTTTGAGTCCAACCTGGGCAACATGGTGAAACCTCATCCCTACTAAAAACTTAAAAATTAGCTGGGCATGGTGGTACACGCCTGTGGTCCCAGCTACTCAGAAGGCTGAAGCAGCAGGATCACTTGAGCCCGGGAAGTCAGCGACACAGTGAGCCATGTTCACATCACTGAACTCCCCAGCCTGGACAACAGAGTGAGATCCGGTCTCAAAAAAAAAAAAAAAAGTTCCTGTGAGTTTGTCCAGACTTTCAAACAAGGAAATACTAAATATAATGGGCATATTTTCAAAACAATACATATAAAACGAATACCATTTTAAGTGCTGTGTAATGTTCTACTCTCTATGCACACTATTGTCTAATAGGGGTGTAGATAGATATTTAGACAGATATTAGGCTTCAGTTCTTTTGCTGTTAGAAATAATGCTGCAGAAAATACGCATATGCACACACACCAATACAAGTGTTTCCGTAATATAAATTACTGATATAGAATTCCTGAATCAGAAATTACAAATATTTTAAAAGTTGATAAATCCTTCTCATTTACCCACCAGCAAAGTTTGTCACAGTCTAAACTCCCCCAAAAGTATTTGAAAATGTATCATTTTCATATAATCTGTTTAACAGTTACCAATTTTGTAGAAGAAAAATGTGATTCTCATTTTATTGCACATATTTTTTATAATTAGATGTTTTATCTAGTTTCATAAATTTATTGGCCATATCCTTCTGTGAATTTTTTTCTTGTCATTTCCTCTTTTTTTTTTTTTTTTTAATACTCTAAGTTTTGGGATACATATACAGAATGTGCTGGTTTGTTACGTAAGTATACACGTGCCATGGTGGTTTGCTGCACCCATCAACCCATCATCTACATTAGGTATTTCTCCTAATGCTATCCCTCCCCTAGCCCCCCACCCCCTGACAGGCCCTGGTGTGTGATGTTCCCCTCCTAGTGCCCATGGGTTCTCATCGTTCAACTCCCACTTATGAGTGAGAACATGCGCTGTTTGGTTTTCTGTTCCTGTGTCAGTTTGCTGAGAATTATGGTTTCCAGCTTCATCTATGTCCCTGCGAAGGACATGAACTCATCCTTTTTTGTGGCTGCATAGTATTCCATGGTGTATATGTGCCATATTTTCTTTATCCAGTCTATCATTGATGGGCATTTGAGCTGGTTCCAAGTCTTTGCAATTGTGAACAGTGCTGCAATAAACATACATGTGCATGTGTCTTCATAGTAGAATGATTTATAATCCTTTGGGTATTTACCCAGTAATGGGACTGCTGAGTCAAATGGCATTTCTGGTTCCAGATCCTTGAGGAATTGCCACACTGTCTTCCACAATGGTTGAACTAATTTACACTCCCACCAACAGTGTAAAAGTGTTCCTATTTCTTCACATCCTCTCCAGCATCTGTTGTCTCCTGACTTTTTAATGATCGCCATTCTAACTGGAGTGAGATGATATCTCATTGTGGTTTTGATTTGCATTTCTCTAATGACCAGTGATGATGAACTTTTTTTCATATGTTTTCTGGTGGCATAAATATCTTCTTTTGAGAAGTGTTTGTTCATATCCTTTGCCCACTTTTTGATTGGGTTATTTTTTTCTTGTAAATCTGTTTTAGTTCTTTGTAGATTCTGGATATTAGCCCTTTGTCAGATGGATACATCATGAAAATTTTCTTCCATTCTGTAGGTTGCCTGTTTATTCTGATGATATTTCTTTTGCTATGCAGAAGCTCTTTAGTTTAATTAGATCTCATTTGTCAATTTTGGCTTTTGTTGCCATTACTTTTGGTGTTTTAGTCATGAAGTCTTTGCCCATGCCTATGTCCTGAATGGTATTGCCTAGGTTTTCTTCTAGGATTTTTGTGGTTTTAGGTCTTACATTTAAGTCTTTAATCCATCTCGAGTTAATTTTTATATGAAGTGTAAGGAAGGGGTCCAGTTTCTGTTTTCTGAATAGGGCTAGTCAGTTTTCCCCAGCATCATTTAATAAATAAAGAAAGCTTTCCCCGTTGCTTGTTTTTGTCAGGTTTGTCCAAGATCAGATGGTGGTAGATGTGTGGCATTATTTCTGAGGCCTCTGCTCTGTTCCATTGGTCTATATAACTATTTTGATACCAGTACCATGCTGTTTTGTTTACTGTAGCCTTGTAGTATAATTTGAAATCAGGTAGCATTATACCTCCAGCTTTGTTCTTTTCGCTTAGGATTGTCTTGGCTATATGGGCTCTTTTTTGCCATATGAAATTTAAAGTAGTTTTTTCTAATTCTGTGAAGAAAGTCACTGGTAGCTTGATGGGGATAGCATTGAATCTATAAATTACTTTGGGCAGTATGGCCATTTTCACGATATTAATTCTTCCTATCCATGAGCATACAATGTTTTTCAATTTGTGCCCTCTCGTATTTTATTGAGCAGTGGTTTGTAGATATTGAAGAGGTCCTTCACATCCCTTGTAAGTTGTATTCCTAGGTACTTTATTCTCTTTGTCACAATTGTGAATGGGAGTTCACTCATGATTTGGCTCTCTATTATTGGAGTATAGGAATGCTTGTGATTTTTGCACATTGATTTTGTATCCTGAAACTTTGCTGAAGTTGCTTATCAGCTTAAGGAGATTTTGGGTTGAGACAATGGGGTTTTCTAAATATGCAGTCACATCATCTGAAAACAGAGATAATTTGACTTCCTATTTGAATCCCCTTTATTTCTTTCTCTTGCCTGATTGCCCTGGCCAGAACTTCCAATACTATGTTGAATAGGAGTCGTGAGAGAGGGTATCTTTGTTTTGTGCCAGTTTTCAAAGGGAATGCTTCCAGCTTTTGCCCATTCAGTATGATATTGACTGAGGTTTATCATAAATAGCTCTTATTATTTTGAGATACATTCCATCAGTACCTAGTTTATTGAGAGTTTTTAGCATGAAGGGGTGTTGAATTTTATCAAAGGCCTTTTCTGCACCTATTGAGATAATCGTGTGGTTTTTGTCATTGGTTCTGCTTATGTGATGGATTACATTTATTGTTTTGCGTATGTTGAACCAGGCTTGCATTCCAGCAGTGAAGCCAACTTGATCGTGGTGGATAAGCTTTTTGATGTGCTGTTGGATTCGGTTTGCCAGTATTTAATTGAGGATTTTCACATGGATGTTCATTGGGGATATTGGCCTGAAATTTTGTTTTTCTTGTGTCTCTGCCAGGTTTTGCTATCAGGATGATGCTGGCCTCATAAAATGAGTTAGGGATGAGTCCCTCTTTTTCTATTGTTTGGAATAGTTTCAGAAGGAATGGTACCAGCTCCTCTTTGTACCTCTGGTAGAATTCAGCTGTGAATCTGTCTGGTCCCGGGTTTTTTTGGTTGGTCAGCTATTAATTACTCCCTCAATTTCAGAACTTGTTATTGGTCTATTCAGGCATTTGACTTCTTCCTGGTTTAGTCTTGGGATGGTGTATGTGTCCAGGAATTTATCCGTTTCTTCTAGATATTCTAGTTTATTTGCATAGAGATGTTTATAGTATTTTCTGATGGTAGTTTGTATTTCTGTGGGATCAGTGGTGATAGGCCTTTTGTCATTTTTGATTCTTTGTCTATTTGATTCTTCTATCCTTCCTTTATTAGTCTGGCTGGCAGTCTATCTATTTTGTTAATCTTTTCAAAAAACCAGCTCCTGGATTCATTGATTTTTTTGAAGGGTTTTTCATGTCTCTATCTCCTTCAGTTCTGCTCTGATCTTAGTTATTTCTTGTCTTCTGCTAGCTTTTGAATTTGTTTGCTCTTGTTTCTCTAGTTCTTTTAATTGTGATGTTAGGGTGTTGATTTTAGATCTTTCCTGCTTTCTCCTGTGGGCAGTTAGTGCTATAAATTTCCCTCTGGACACTGCTTTAGCTGTGTCCCAGACAGTCTGGTATGTTGTGCCTTTGTTCTCATTGGTTTCAAAGAATTATTTATTTCTGCCTTCATTTCATTAGTTACCCAGTAGTCATTCAGGAGCAGGTTGTTTAGTTTCCACATAGTTGTGCAGTTTTGAGGGAGTTTTTTCATCCTTAGTTCCCATTTGATTGCACTTTGGTCTGAGAGACTGTTATGATTTCCATTCTTTTGCATTTGCTGAGGAGTGTTTTACTTCCAATTATGTTGTCAATTTTAGAATACATGTGATGTGGTGCTGAGAAGAATGCATATTCTGTTCATTTGGGGTGGAGAGTTCTGTAAATGTCTATTAGGTTCACTTGGTCCAGAGCTGAGTTCAAATGCTGAACATCTTTGTTAATTTTCTGTCTCGTCGATCTGTCTAATATTGACAGTGGAGTGTTAAAGTCTCCCACTATTATTGTGTGGGAGTCTAAGTCTCTTTATAGGTCTCTAAGAACTTGCTTTATGAATCTGGGTGCTCCTTTATTGGGTGCATATATATTTAGGATAGTTAGCTTTTCTTGTTGCATTGATCCTTTTACCATTATATAATGCCCTTCTTTGTCTGTTTTGATTTTGTTGGTTTAAAGTCTGTTTTATCAGAGACTAGGATTGCAACCACTGCTTTTTTTTTTTCTTTCCATTTGCTTGATAAATATTCCTCCATCCCTTTATTAAATAGCCTAGATTGCTTCTAGGCTATTCTATTCCACTAATCTATTTGTTCTAGCTCTATACTTTTTTGATCACTATATTCTTAATCATCTAACACACTAAATAATTTACTTCCATGTTTCTTGGCAGCCTTCTTTGCATATGAGATGGGTCTCCTGCATACAGCACACCAATAGGTCATGACTCTTTATGCAATCTGTCAGTCTGTGTCTTTTATTTGGGGCATTTAGCTCATTTACATTTAAGCTTAATATTGTTATGTGTGAATTTGATCCTGCCATGATGATGCTAGTTGGTTGTTTTGCCTGTTAGTTGATGCAGTTTCTTCATAGTGTCAATTGTCTTTGCAATTTGGTATGTTTTTGCAGTGGCTGGTACCTGTTTTTCCTTTCTATATTTAGTGCTTCCTTCAGGAGCTCTTGTAAGGCAGGCCTGGTGGTGACAAAGTCTCTCACCATTTGCTTGTCTGTAAAGGATTTTATTTCTCCTTCGCTTATGAAGCTTAGTTTGGTTGGATATGAAATTCTGAGTTGAAAATTCTTTTCTTTAAGAATATTGAGCTCGGTGCAGTGGCTCACACCTGTAATCCCAGCACTTTAGGAGGCTGAGGAGGGCGGATCACCTGAGGTTGGGAGTTTGAGACCAGCCTGACCAACATGGAGAAACCCCATCTCTACTAAAAATACAAAATTAGCTGGGCATGGTGGCATATGCCTGTAATCCCTGCTACTTGGGAGGCTGAAGCAGGAGAATCACTCAAACCCAGGAGGCAGAGGTTATGGTGAGCCAAGATCATGCCATTGCACTCCAGTCGGGGCAAGAAGAGCAAAACTCCATCTCAAAAAAATAAAAGAAAGAAAATGTTGAATATTGCCCCCGACTCTCTTCTGGCTTGTAGGGTTTCTGCAAAGAGACCTTAGTCTGATGGGCTTCCCTTTGTGAAGGGAACCCTGCCTTTCTCTCTGGCTGCACTTAATGTTTTTTCCTTCATTTCAACCTTGGTGAATCTGATGATTATGTGTCTTGGGGTTGCTCTTCCTGAGGAGTATCTTTGTGGTGTTCTCTGTATTTCCTGAATTGGAATGTTAGCCTATCTTGTTAGGTTGGGGAAGTTCTCCTGAATAATATCCTGAAGAGTGTTTTCCAGCTTGGTACCATTCTCTCCATCACTTTCAGGTACACCAATCAAATGTAGATTTGGTCTTTCCACATAGTCCCATGTATCATGGAGGCTTTGTTTGCCCCTTTTCATTCTTTTTTTCTTTAATCTTGTCTTCATGCTTTATTTTATTAAGTGATCTTTAATCTCTGATATCCTTTCTTCCACTTCATTGATTTGGCTATTGATACTTGTGTATGCTTCACAAAGTTCTCATGCTGTGTTTTTCAGCTCATTCAAGTCATTTATGTTCTCTAAACTGGTTATTCTGCTTAGTAATTCCTCTAACTTTGTCTCAAGGTTCTTAGCTTCCTTGCATTGGGTTAGAACATGCTCCTTTAGCTTGGAAGAGTTTATTACCCACCTTCTGAAGCCTACTTATGTCAATTTGTCAAACTCATTCTTTGTGCAGTTTTGCTCCCTTGCTGGAAAGCAGTTATGATCCTTTGGAGGAGAAGAGGCATTCTGGTTTTTGAAATTTTCAGCCTTTTTGTGCTGGTTTTTCCTCATCTTCATGGATTTATCTACCTTTAGTCTTTGATGTTGGTGATCTTCAGATGGGGTTTCTGTGTAGACGTCCTTTTAGTTGATGTTGATGCTATTCCTTTCTGTTTGTTAGTTTTCCTTCTAACAATCAGCCCCCTGTGCTGCAGGTCTGCTGGAGTTTGGTGGAGGTCCACACCAGACCCTGTTTGCCTGAGTATCACCAGCAGAGGCTGCAGAACAGCAAAGATTGCTGCCTGTTCCCTCCTCTGGAAGCTTTGTCCCAGAGGGGCACCTGCCAGATACCAGCTGGAGCTCTCCTGTATGAGATGTCTGTAGATCCCTGTTGGGAGGTGTCTCCCAGTCAGGAGTCCTGGGGGTCAGGGACCCAATTCAGGAGGCAGTCTGTCCCTTAGCAGGGCTTGAGTGCTGTGCTTGGAGATCTGCTGCTCTCTTCAGAGCCAGTAGGCAGGAACATTTAAGTCTGCTGAAGCTTCACCTACAGCCACCTCTTTCCCCAGGTGCTCTACCCCAGGGAGATCAGAATTTGATCTATAAGCCCCTGGGGCTGCTGCCTTTCTTTCAGAGATTCCCTGCCCAGAGAGAAGGAATCTAGAGAGGCGGTCTGGCTCCAGCGGCTTTGCCAAGCTGCAGTGGGTTCTGCTCAGTTCGAACTTCCAGGCACCTTTGTTTCTACTGTGAGGGGAAAATCCCCTACTCAAGCCTCAATAATGGTGGATGCCCCTCCACCCACCCACCTTGAGCATTCCAGGTCAACTTCAGACTACTGTGCTGGCAGCAAGAATTTCAAGCCAGTGGATCTTAGCTTTCTAGGCTCCTTGAGGGTGGGATCCTCTGAGCTAGACCACTTGGCTCTCTGGCTTCAGCCCTCTTTCCAGGGGAGTGAATGGTTCTGTCTCTCTGGCATTCCAGGCACCACTGGGGTATGCAAAACAAAACAAAACAAAAACAAAAAACAAAAAACTCCCGCAGCTGTCTGCCCAAACAGCTGCCCAATTTTGTGCTTGAAACCCAGGGCCCTGGTGGTATAGGCACCTGAGGGGGTCTCCTGGTCTACGGGTTGTGAAGACCACAGGAAAAACATAGTATCTGGGCCAGAATGCACCATTCCTCATGGCACAGTCCCTCACGGCTTCCCGTGGCTAGAGGAGGGAGTTCCCCAACCCCTTGCACTTCCCAGGTAAGGCAGTGCCCCACCCTGCTTCACCTCATCTTCTGTGGGCTGCACCCACTGTCCAACCAGTCCCAGTGAAATAAGCCAGATACCTCAGTTGGAAATGCAGAATTCACCCACCTTCTGTGTTGATCTCGCTGACAGCTGCAGACCAGAGCTGTTCCTATTCTGCCATCTTGCCCGCAACTCCTCCTTTTCTGTGAATTTCTATTCATACTGTTTGGACATTTTTGCATTGGGTTTATCTGTATCGATATGTTGTTTATCTCATGTATTGCAAATATTTCTCTAGTGTGTCACTTCCTGTACCTTTTTGGATGGAGTTTGATATTTCGAGTTTGTATTTTTATATGGTCGAATTTGCTAATATTTTTATTTGTAACTTCTGATGTAATGCTGTAATATGAAAGGTCTTTTCAATTATAAAAACATACTATATTTTCATTTTTATAATTCTGATTTTTATGTTTTGATATTCAACAAGTGTTAGGAATCTAATTTTATTTTTTCCAGTGAAAATTGATGTTGCCTTCAAACCATTCTTTTATTAAGCAAACCTCTCCCACTGATCTGAAATGCTACCTTTATTATGTATTTATTCCTCACATTAACCAGATTGTTATCTAGGCTATTCTGTTCCACTAATCTATTTGTT